>NW_024543061.1:71535000-72982500 GCF_018167655.1 Microtus oregoni
TATAAATGCTATCACATTTCCTCCCAATGAACTTGATACACTGCCCTTGAGTCAAAGCAGCACAAGAAGCAACCATCAAAATAATTTTCTGGACAACTGGCTACATGGGAGTGGTATATGGAGGAAACCACTGGCAGCAGGGATTTGGATTCTACACACTCATGCAAAAAGCTGGACATGCTAACATTCAACTTTAGCCCCAAGTGCCCAGCCAATCTAGCCAAAATGGAGAACATGTACCACACTCACACACATATACATACATACCACATAGAAACATATACACACAAGCCACACAATATACATTCAAATCACACACACACACACACACACACACACACACACACACACACACACAAACACACACCACCCTAAACAACTCTTAGGCGAGTTTAGGAGCGGTTTGAGCCAGACCCTTGCTAAGCATCTGTAATTGCTCCATAGCACTGGCACCTTTTCTCAACATCTGCTATGGCTAGGAATGCAGCTTCTTCTCAGATGCCTCCAAAGCATCATTGCATTTTTGTGTCAGCTGAAATGTTTAATTGAACTTTGAGGAGCCAGGCATGCAGAATAAACTTGACTCATTATAATACTGGATGAAGCATGTTTGGAAGCAGTTGTGTTCACCCATTCTCAGCATCTTGCATCAGACTCCAGGGTCAAGCCAGATAGACAGCATTTATTTATGTATTTATGCTGTGACTTAATCCTTTCTTCCTTCCTTCCTTCCTTCCTTCCTTCCTTCCTTCCTTCCTTCCTTCCTTTGTGAGACAAAGCTTTATTATGTATTCCTGGTTGGCGTGGGACTCTTTATGTTTACCTGGGTGTCTTCCAACTCTGTTTTCTATTCTTAAGCATGAAGACATTCTCCCAAGATGTAGGACTTGGTTTCTGCTTGCGGAAACTATGTAGCCCAACAGTACTTTTTATATTTGGTAATGCAATGTTCATTAAGGTTCCCTGTACGGCCTGGATGGCGTTATTTCTCTCCCCCCATACTTCCCAAACCTGCTGATCTTCTGGACATGGCGCAGAAACAAGCCTCTGTTTTTAGAAGGAATAACGGCTGATGGTCAGCTGGAGAGCTGCTTTCTATGCTTGAGCCCTGTGGCCTGTTCCAGTTATATGGATACACTCAGCTTCTGGCATCAGATTGCAGGGTGAAGCCAGACAGACAGACATTTATTTATATATTTGCATTGTGACTTAAACCTTACATATACAATCCATTGCACATGCAAGCAGGTGCTCTGACACTGAGTTACACCCTGTGACACACAATTGCCAAAAAGATTTCGCTTCTCTCTTCCCAAATGTGTTCTGGGGTTGGCTGCTCTCTCAGCTGGACTTTCTTGTTTCTAGAGAGAAAACTGGCTCTTATCCTGTGGAGTCAGGGAGTCCTTTCCTGCTAGGCTTTGACTCTCTGTGGAGAGGCTGAAATACTATCTTGCTTTGCAGGGAGCTCCTCTACACCTGCAGCCACCTATGGAAAAAGTATCTACTAGTTTCGTCCCAAATGTCTAGGACCCAGGAAATTTCAGGGATCGTCATTACATGGTCTCTTCCTGTCAGTGTAGTGACTGAATTCAAAGTAGGAAAGCCAGCCATCAGTGAACACTATCCTGAAGCCCTGGTGAACAGGTGTGTGTGTGGTGTTTGTATGTGTGCTGTATGTGTGTATGTGTGCTGTGTCTATATGTGTGTACTGTGTATGTATGTGAGTGTGTGCATGGTATGTATATATGTGTGTGTGTTTGTATGTGTGTGGTGTGTATTTGTGTGTGTAGTATGTATGTTGTGTCATATGTGTGGGTGTGTGTGGTGTCTGTGTATGTGTGCTGTTTAGTATGCATATGTATGTATATGTACTATGTATACATGTGTGAGATGTGTATTTGTGTGTGTATGTACGTTTTGAATGAATGTAAGCGTGTTTGGCATAAGAAAGATAGGGAGTATATGACTCATTTCTGGGAGAAGGTGTACAGTGTCCAACCTTGCTACCACTGCTGTGGCCAAAGAAGCCCCATCAATAACCATACTTACCCAGGAAAACCAAACAGACTTGAAACAGAAACAAACACCCTCTATTAATTAAAGAGTATCTCCAGACACCTCTGGCCTAGGTGTTTAGGCAAATTCCTGAAAAGACAATGGGAAGATCCCCAGTGGAACTCCCTAGAATGATTCCTATCTACATTCTTCTAAGCAGCCATCTTTGAATCTTGGGCTCTCCACTGTCTATTCACACAATACTGCTGACACAGGACAAGAAACCCTGTAGGCACTTGGTGTGCATGGTCCAAGGGAGAGATCAGCTTGTCCGAGATTTCCTAGAGAGATGGATCCACAGCCACCCTGGATACATGATGGGAAGTGTTTCTACACTTGACTTATAGGCATCGAAGGGGTATTGCCTATTGCCTCTTTTGAGCATGCAAATATTTCATGTGCAGAGGAGACTTACACTGCTTTATTCATGAGTTTTTGAACTGATATTTTGTCTTAAAGATATACAGAATTCCATTCTCTAATAAATCTCCTCATATTAAGATGTTTCTTCAAAATCTTTGTATCAACTCAAGTCCAGCTGTATAGATACACCATATATGCTGTGAGGCTCCTGCCTGAATACTGTGAGTCCCAGCCACTCACCATGTGAACAGATGATACTGTGTTATGTTCATGGTTAATGCTAACATGAGCCACGGGTGCTTCTAGGACAATGGATCAGCTGTGAGTGAATCACTTAGTGGTGGTGATATGAGCTCTATCTGCTACCCAATCTTTTCCTATCACAGCAGTGTTCAACAGATGTCACAATCACAGAGGCTGAAGAGAACTCACTCACCATCCACCTCTGGTACTGGGGTTTGATCTCAGGGCCTAATACATACTAGGCAAGTCCTCTGGTACAGAGATATTCTTGCTATTATCTATCTATCTATCTATCTATCTATCTATCTATCTATCTATCATCTATCTCTCTCATCTATCATTTTAATCTATTCATTTCCATGTGTGTGCAGGTATGGTTTTGAGGACTAAAGTTCTGTGTCAAGTGTCTTTCTTGATTACTTTACAGTTTATCTCTTGGGATCAAGTCACTTGCTGGACCCATAGCTTGAAAATTCTGTCTGGATTCGCTAGCTATTCTGCCTTGGCAACCCTCTGGCTCTTTCTCTTGACAGTTAGAAATATGTGTGGCTTCTGCTTTTCATGTGGGTTCTGAGGATCTGAATTCTAGTCTTCATGCTTGCACAGCAAGCATTTTATCCACTGAGCCTCTCCCCAGACGTATTCATATTTTATTCTTATTTTGAGTCAGAGTTTTCCTAAATTACTCAAGCTGGCCTTGAACCTGTGCTGTAACCTAGGCTGTCCTGGAATTTATGATCTTTCTGCCTCAGCCTGCTGAATAGCTCTGACAGCAGTTCTGTGTCATCAGACTTCATTGTTTTTAGATGTTTTGAAACAGGGTCTCACATGTCTTGCAGGTTGAGATAGAATTCATGAACCAGGGCTAGGGGTGCAGGTGTGTGTTACTACACCTGGCTGGTGAAGCTATCTGTAGAGGACATCATAACTGTTCTAGGCAATGGGTCCAGGATCAGCACTCAGCCACCTAATAGTCCATTTGGTGCATAGCAGTGTGTTGGTGGTGATGGTCAGGGTGTGTGTGACAGTGTATATAACAATAACATATGTACAGGCATTGGTGGCAATCGATACTAAACTCTCATCCAAATACTTTCTGCTATAGTCCTTTTTGCTTGAGCTTAGCAGATTTGACATCTTGACAATGGCCACAGTGCACTCAAGGCTGCAACGGCTTGCAACAGTGATGAAATTTCTGGGCTCCATCACAATGACTTTCAGGCAGGGCAAGTCTATATAGTAGTTGGACAGTCAGAAAATGGCTCTTCCATTCAGTTTGGTGAGAAACAATCTGTGGTGGTCATGTGCCCCAGATTGCTCTTACCCAGGGCTTTGTATATGCTTCATAAGGTCTCTACCACTGAGTTCTAACCCCAGCCCTGTGGATATGCATCTAAGAATTAAAAAAAAAATTGTTTTCTGCTCTCTAATCTGTTGGTGAGTAAGTCTTCATAATTACTTCCCATAATTTTTATTTCTGTGGTATCAGGTACAAAATATTTTTTTTTTTTGGTCCTCTGGTTTTCTTTAGTCATGCTAAAGTTTGTCAACTTATTTATTTATTTTTGAAAAAGCAAGTCTTATTTTTATTGTACTTTCTATTGTGTTTATATTTTTTTCCTCATTTTCTGTTTTAGGACCCTTTGTTTTGATTGCTATTTGTGTCTTTTGTAATTTAGGATTTTTTTTTCTGTTTTCCTTAGATGTTTGAAGTTTATAGAGGTTAAGTCCTTTCTGTAACAGGCTCCCAGACCTGAACAAACTGATTCCATGTGGGAAATGTCTTTCATGTCATAAAACTCAGCATGTAGATAGTACCACCTGCCAAAATGAAAACAAAGACCTAACTTATCAAAGTCCACATTTCTGGGAACATTTCTAAATGTACTAACTTTGCATTTGGCTTCTGTAGCTCTGTGTCTGGCTAACTGTTCTTATTAATTGAAGTATATCAACCCAGGGCATTGTTTTTGTGCTTAAAACTCACCCCGAGAAAGACTTGGGACTACACTAGGATCCTGAACACCCATTGTGGTTTCCAGCCAGCTAATAAAGTCTTTCCATTGGCTTAAAGCTGTGTGCATGGAGTCTTCTCTGGTGGATACCCCATAGCACTTTATTGCTTTTAAAATTTAAATGTTTATCATGAAGCTCTCTTCTTTGTATGCTTTTCCTTAATCAAGATGTCATCTAAGTTCGTCTTCTGATCTATCATGTTCAAAGGTGGGCTATTAAATGTCTAATCATTTGCAAACTTTGCCATTTTCCTTCTGCTTTGTGATTGCACAGAAATCATTCTTCTCAGATTTGTTAAGACTTGTTTCAGGATTTAACATGTCACCTGTCTCTTTGGGTTGCGATTTGTATAAAATGTGTCTTTCCAGTCCTCACTTTTCAAACTTGGTATGTACATAAATCTAAACATTTTTTTTTATTTTATTTTTTATAGCCATCATGTTCTGAAGCATTTTTCTTTTTCATATAGAATTTAATCTATTGATATTTGACTACGTTATTAAGAAAATTTCGCATCAGATAAACAAACATGGATGAGTAAATTTTTCATAAATAAAATTTGGAAATAATATGTATTTAAAAAATTTAGGACTCTAAAGGGGCTGCTGACCTGACATAAACATTTGATTTGAGATTCAGATGTGTTTTGCATGTTACTCCTTGCTGCCTCCCATGGGCACTGATTTCCATGGCCCTGCCTTTCCCATCAAGCTATGATCTTCTAGTGAACTTTAGAATTTAAAGTATAGATGGTTATGGTGTTGCTTGCCCTGAGCATCAGACAATTTGTATTTATTACAAAATATTTTTATCAAAATAAAAAACTAGAAACAATGAAGGATTCACAAGTAGTAACCAAACACCAGGAAAAAAAATCCTCTTCTCTATATGTTCTGTGTTCAAAGAACAATGACCAAAAGTTGCTAGTCAGTTTGAGAAATTCACAAGCAAATCAAGAATATAACAGAAATTAAAACAAAGAGTAACAAAATAAAGATAAACAAATAATGGTATGTGGCATAATATAGAGGGTTAACTCACAAATTTTGCTAAAATTAAAAGGACAAGGCAAAATGATGTAGGAATGTCCTTCTGTATGTGTGTTGCTTTTATTGGTTAATGAATAAAGTAAGTAAAATCTCATCTCTAAAACTCCCCAGACAAATACAATCTACACTTCAATTTATTTACTTAAATCATTAGTGTGATAATGGCACCTGTTTGCAAGATTTTCAAGAGTTAGGTTAATGATTGAATAACTCTAAAGACACAATTGTTTGTTCACACAAACCAGTTTCAAGAATTAATCACAAAATATCATTATTCTCAACGGTAGTCATAAGAACTGAATCAAGGCCATGACTTCCAGTAATTCAAAACAATTTCAGGAGAAAGCATAATACTTGGAAGAAAGGTCTGTAATTAAAGAATTATAGTGAAGGTCATACCCTCATGGAGAAAATGGAATTAAGGCATGAGACACATTTATTACCGGATAATGGAAAAGAGTGTGCCAATTGTTGACTGGAGCAAGCTTCAGGCTAAATGTCACTGCTAAAAAGCTCAAGGTCACTGCTAAGGCCAAGATCTAAGGTGGAAAGAACAAAGGATGAAGGACGAAGTTGAGGCTGTGGAAAATCCTAGCAGAGTATGTCAGCTCAGAGTGTGCTGGCAGGGGTCTTCATTTTTGTTGGAATTTTTTAAAATGTAAGAAGTTATTATAAAAATTTAAACAATATAGAAGGATAAAAAAAGTCCAAATGATATCTGGGTGGTGATGGTGCACACCTTTAATCATAGCACTCAGGAGAAAGAGGCAGGTGGATCTCTGTGAGTTTGAGGCCAGCCTGGTCTACAAAAGCTAGTTCCAGAACAGCTAGGACTGTTACACAGAGAAACTGTGTCTCAAAAAACAAACAAACAAACAAACGAACAAACAGTTCAAATGACCTCTACAATATTACTTACAAAAAACCCCAATAAATAATAATTTGTCTATAATTTCACACATTTCCTGACAACAGTGTCTGATATGGGTAATATATATGTATATATATATACACACACATATATATAATATTTATCCATGAAATAAGTATATCCATAACAAGATAATGAAAGATGCTAGATGGACAGACATATAGAGGAATAGGTGCATGGGTAGACAGGTGAAAAGATTTTTTTCATGCAAAAGTGAGATAATTTTTATTTTTAATTAATAATTACTTAATTTGGATACCCTTCTGTATTGTGATGTTCTAAATTATTTTTGATGGCTGAATTATGTTCTGTTGTAGTGATGGTTCAGATTACTAAAAGCAAAACCTTTTGTGGTGAAAGGGTAGCTTTGGGTCTGTTCCCAAATAGATGTAAAGAATGAGCAATAAGTTCCCACGCACTTGTCAGCCAAAACAGTTCCCCGAGGGAGCATGGCCCATTCCCCAAGAATTTAATAAAGAGAGTTCAATGTCAATTTGTTCTACAAATCTCAAAGCAACTGCTTCTTACTTGAAGTTCATAGCTAAGCACAAATTCTGACTTAAATGTGCTTTCTAGAAGAGCCTCTGCTGACACCTGTCTTCAGCATCATTCCCTCACCTCTTGTTGCATACTTAATGGAGCTACAGATTTGCCTCCTCTCCCTTTCCTTTCCTTCTCCTCCCTTCCACTCTCCCCTCTTCCCCCACCCCCTCCTTTCTGTTTTCTGTCTTGTCTCTTTCACTCTGGTTTTGTTTTCTGAGGCAGGTTCTTATGAGGTAGTCCAGGTTACTCTTTTTTTTTTTTTTAACTTTTTTTTTTTATTGAGAAAAGAGAAAAAAAAAAACAAATTTCCTCCTCCTCCCAGCCTCCCATTTCCCTCCCCCTCCTCCCACCCTTCTCCCCCTCCCCCCACTCCTCTCCCCCTCCCTCTCCAGCCCAAAGAGCAGTCAGATTTCCCTGCCCTGTGGTAAGTCCTAGGTCCTCCCCCCTCCGTGCATTTCTAAGAAGGTGAACATCCAAACTGGCTAGGCTCCCACAAAGCCAGCACATTACGTAGGTTCAAAACCCCGTGCCATTGTCCTTGGGTTCTCATCAGCCCTCATTGTTGGCCATGCTCAGAGAGTCCAGTTTTATCCCATGCTTTTTCAGTCACAGTCCAGCCGGCACCCACCCACTGAGACAGTGGAGCTGATCTATTGGGAGCTCCAGGTTACTCTTGAACTTCCAATCAATCTGTCTTCATATCTCAGCATTGAGATTGTAGCCCCAAGTCTCTCTTACTGCTCTGTCCCTTTATGTTTTTTATTTTTTATTTTTTTGCGTTTTCCAGCCACTGTGACACAGAGGAAGAAGGATGGGCTTGCCTCTTATGACTCTGTAAGATGTATCTCAGAAAGAAACCATCTGCCCATGTCCTTCTTTCTTCACAGGAGGTTCCTTGAATTCTTTTCAGAAACTATGGAAATCATAATTCCAGAATTCTGAAATCAAAGTTAATCATTGGCTAATGAGAGACTATTAAACTTTCTTCATAACAACTTACGAATCTGCCTCTTGCATATCTAATTCAGAAAGATTAGTGTAGTGACTAGTCTATCAAATAAAAAGCCATGGCTACAAATCTTAGTCTCTCAACACCGAGTCATTGAAGCATCTGACATAAGTTTTTACATTACTCTTGACAACTAGCCAACTGCAGAATGATGACTACAGATGCGAGAACTGAACTTATGAAAATGACTGGCATCAACAGAGTCAAAGTTGGGACACTGGTAAATCAAAGAAATGCATGTATTTTGCTACATTTTTAACCCACCATCATTTAAACCAATTTTTTTTAATCAACAAGATGTTTTACTGGACAGGGATGGTAAGAAATTAGTTTTGGTATCACAAAGAGATGAATCAGAGTTTAAGAGTGCTTGCTGGTTTACCAGAGGACACGAGTTTAGTTCCCAGCACCCATAACAGGGAATTCAACCACTAGAACGGAGGGGTTGTTAATTCCCTGAGGCATCTTACCAGTCCCAAGAACAAAATGTTGAAAATGCAAACTAATTCCTTTATATATAAGATTAAATTTCACATAAACATAATAAATACATTAAATATTTTAAAAGTTAAATATATAATGATTAAGTGAGTTAGTACCTGTACACAATAAGCAGAACAAACCTTGGTTCCCATTAAGTATATCATAACATATTTGTCCATCTATCCACTTATCTGCCTATTTATCTTTATCTGTCTGTCTGTCTGTCTGTCTATCTGTCTATCTATCATCTATTATCTAGTTATCACCTATCATCTATCTACACATTCATCTCTATGACTATCTTTTACTGATCAGTCTATTGTTCTATTTATTATTTTTGAGTGCTTATATAGAGAATAAAAACAAAAGAGAGGAGCATAGATTTAATAATTAAGTTGGAAGTGAAATGAAAGAAAATAAATGTGAAGTACCTTGAAAAAGAAGCAAGATTAAAATTGTATATTTAAGGGCATATTTTAAGCATATGGTGGGAGGGCCATGATATCTTTTTTAGAAAGAGCCAATAAGAGAGCATTTGAGAGAAAAGAAGAACAAAATAGTGAGATAAACAATAAAGATACCTAGCAGCTGTGTCTATGTATGAAACTTCCCCATTGTTCCTTTTAATGGAGAATTCAAATTATTTATTTGAAGTATCAATAATTATAGTAAATTTACTCATATTCTCCTGAGATATTTAAAAATATTAAGGCAATTTAAAAATGAACTAAAATTGTTTAAGATAATTTCAAGAATTTTATAGAATTACTTTTATGTTACCAACAAAATGTTCTTTTGTTAGTTGAGAGTCACACTTTCTAGAAGGATTCAAACAAAAGTGCTCTTTGTTCGATATCACTAAAAATGAGAGGTGTACCTAGTTGCAATCTTCTCTTTCCAAGATGAATATCTTCAGTTCACTGAGTGACCCTAACAGGATGTTTTCCCAGCCAGTCATTAATATTGGGTTTGCTCTTATTGGCAACTACTCTTGAAGATTTCCAAGTCATAGAAGATATCTTATCATAGGTTTTCTTTACTTGTGCTTCCTTTTTTTTTGATTGAATTTTTGTTTTTCTTTTAAAGTCTGCTTTCATTTTGATTCTCTTGGCTCATTCTATAGGAAACTATCTCGAAATCAACGACACTGTGGAAAGTCAGAACAGTGTTAGAGCCTGTAATAAAACAGAGAAGCACAGTTCCAGGTAGAATGTTAAACATGGAAGACAATTAGTAACACTTAGAGTTAATAAATGAAGATAATGAGCCATTGTTTCAAAGAACCTGAAGAAATTATTAGTTTTCTTTGAAGAATACAGCCTACCTGTTCTTTAGTCTAATCCAACTAGTCTGGCTGAGGCTCAAGTAACAAATTAGATACGGATAGGAAGTTCTCAACTCATGGTCTTCAAGGATACATTGTTTTGCTGGGTCTTATAAAGGCTGTGCTGAAGTTCCTTGCAGCATCAAAAGAAAGAGACACCATGGCTGCCTCCAGGATGCTTCTGGTTCTGCTCTCTATGGCCCTGCTGGCCCTGACCTCATCTCAAAGGGTCAATGAAGGTAAGAGGAAAAATGGGTCTGAAATTCATGGAAAAGAGTAGAATTGGGCTGCTTCTTATAAGAAATTAGTTAATATTCAGAGAGCAGACCATTAAAAGTATAGACAACATTAGTTTCTGTATCATTTTTTCACTGATGGCAAAGAGATGTGTCTAAAAATCTGGGTGTATATTCTAAGACCACATCTTTACAGTGTAATGTTTACTATTTGAACATGCAGCAATTTTAAACACTCACTCTCTGTGTGAATAGGGTGAAAATTTTATAATTCACCTAGATATTCTTTTTCTTTCCAACAAATACCTGAACATTTAGAAATATTGATAATTCTTATTAAACCTTCATGTTTGATGAAAGTTGGATTAATAGGTTCTTCTGCTGTTTTTCAAATACACATGCTTCCCAGGAAAAGCATTACAGTTCAGTGAAGTGCAGAGCTCCAATTAGAACATTTCTTTTCCAAAATCTAAGCAACTTCTGAGTGAAAATATATCTTGAAAGGCTAGCAAAATTTGGGTACCCCAAGATACTATCAAAGCAATCTGCTGGTGAATAAAAATGAGTTTTTTATTTATGTAATGAAATAAAGTACCGCTTTTCTCTAAATCATTGTTTAAAAACAAGAGGCAAAATTGAAATATTCAAACAAATAAAGTTCTGGGTTCTGGTGGATGGAATGAGGTCTTCATTAAGATTGTGTAAAATATACAACTTATGATATGATGAAGGAGCTATGAAAATACTCATCAAGAATAAACAGTAATGGCTTTAGAGAATTGGACAGACTTGTGTTTGATTAAAAGAGTTTTGGATAATTTCCTGAAAATAAGCAATCCTTCTTTGAAAAGCTTGTCTTCTGGGAAAAAGTTTTGTGGGTAATAAAGTCTTGCTAACAGTGAGTCACATGGTCATGGATGGTTGAATTCTCAAGTTGTACCGGTTTAGGAAATCAGATTGTCAAGCATGTGCTACATTGAAAAGGAAAGAAAACAATTGGTTGGTTAATTTCCTTTTTACTTCTTGTTTAGTACATCATGGGGACTAGGGTTCTACTTCCAGAAATGATGGCTCATTGTATTGAAACCACATACACATGTGTTTTGTGTATAATGTAAATCTTAATTTCCCCAGTAGTCTCTAAGGTGTTTCTTTTTCATATCTATATTTTCTTGTTTTATACAAGTACGGAGTTGGAATCAATTAAATCAAATCTTAAATCTATTATATTTTTTTTGTTTAAAATCCTAGATGATGAAAATTCTCTTCAAGAGCAAGGTAAATCTTTATTTAAGGCTATGCTTCATTTTCATTCAGAATTTGTCATACTTTAACTTTTGCTTACATTTCTGTCACTTAGAAGTTCTAAAAATTGGTATAAGATGTCTCAAAAAAAAAGATGTCTCAAAAGAGAGTGGAACCCCCAATGTTTTAGTAGTCCTCAGTCAAAGTGCTAAACATGAGCCAGCCTTTCACATCATGTCTCTTGGGTCAGTGAGATAGTGTTTGTATATCAGCAGAACACATCCACACCAATCATTTTTGAATGTTTTTCTCTAAATAGTCCTGCAGACCATGGTTGACAATGGAGTAACACATCCCTCTTTCGTTTATAAGAGTTTTAATGCCATTGACATATGTCTTAGTTAGGGTTTCTATTGCTGTGATAAACTACCTTGACCAAAAGCCATGTAGAGAGGAAAAGGTTTCTTTCACTTATGTTTCCATGTAACAGTCCATCACAGAAGTGAAGATAAAGTAGGAACTCAAACAGGGCAAGAATCTAGGAGCACGAGGCAATGTGGAGGTCAAGGAGGAGAATGGCTTACTGGCTTGTTCCTTAAAGTTTGCTCAGCCTGCTTTCTATACAACACATGTCCAGGGTTGTACTACTACTCCAATGGGATAATACCTTGCCCATCAATCACTAATAAAGAAAATGCTCTGCAGGCCATCTTGTCTATAGCAGTATCTTATGTAGGCATTTTCTCAGTTGAATTCATTTCTCTCAGCTGACTCAAGCTTGTGTCAAGTTGACATACCATCAGATAGAACAACTTATAATTAATTTGAATAGTAAATATATTAGGTTATTTGCTTAAATATGGCTATTCAATCAGTAAATAGCCCATCAAAAAATGACAGAATCAAACAAAATGAATTAATGAAAAAGTTTGTTGTTTAAATAAATTCTTAGAACTGGACCTGAAGGTACAGGTCTGTGTTCCTTCCTGAGGAGACAGAAGAGGATGGTTCACAGGTCCAATGTCTACCTGGGCTGCAGAGAGAGTTCAAGTCTAGGTCACACAATTTAAAGTGAAAAGTAAAGGAGACTTGGGTCAATGGTAGAGCACTTGCCTACCATTCTAGATTCTAGGTTCAATCCCATGACAGAAAATAAGCAAACGAAACCCTTGAAAGCCATATAGTCATTTGTTATGAGGATGCCTCCTGACATTTTAATAATCTTTCCACACAGTTTGTAATTCCATTTTAAACTTCTTCTTTGTGTTTGTGTGTGTGTGCTGTTCTTTCTTCACAGAATCCCCTAAAGGGGAAGACTCCCCTGACCCAGGTGAGATATTTCATCTTCAATTGAATTATTGGGAATTATTCTGAATTACATCTAGCAACTTTTGGATTAATAGTCTGGTATAAAATTTGTCTAACTTCCCCTATTATTCTACCTATTTAGGTTTTAGTTCCACATTATAAAAGTTTCAAAAAATTGGAAAAAGGAACAACAACAATAATAACGTCAACAAAATGAGAAAGACAAGGAAAAAGAAAGAAAAGCAATGTTTGCTTTGTATCTATCTTTATGAGGTTCAATGTAGGGTTATTGTCTTCCTCTTCCTTTCCCCCTTGCCTTGGCTGCCCTTGCAATGGCACACATATTTAGCATTTCCTAAAAGAAACATTTTGCTTACTTATATCATCTCCTCCAATGTTAATTCAATGAAAAATATCACATTTACAACCATCATGGCATGACCTCTCTTTGTCATCACCAACGGTGTAAGAGCTAAATGGGGCATAGTTAATATCTTTGTGGTACCTAGAATCTAATAGATGGGGAAGCTTGGTCATAACCAGGGCCACTGTCAGAAAAATGGGCATAGAAAATTGTAGATCTCACAGCATTAGAGGAAAAGAAAGACTTCATACAAGAGATGGTACAACTCACAGCTATATCTATACTTACATTATAACTTTAGAAGATTAATCTTAGATGGTTAAAAAGGCATATAGTTGAAGTAATATGAAGAGTTGAAAATGTAATTTAGCATCAGGGTGTGAAAGGTATTATAAATGGCGAATTGATTTTCTAGCCGTCCTTTAAGCAACAGACATGTGTACCAACAGATTTATATTATGATTTCTCTCAGGCACTGAGAAATATGATGGAATATGGGTGGTTTTATATAGAACAAACCAAGTTCAAGTTAGATGAATAGATGATGCTATATAATAATAGCAGCTGTATCAAAAGAGAGGAGAGAGTAAATTGGGACAGAAAAGCAAAATGTTCCTTAGTAAGTAATTATACACATTTAGGCAAGATCACTCTGATCCTTTTTTTGCTAGGAATGGGACCTAGTCACTACCTAATAACATCTACGGTAGTAAAACAATGTCTCACTATATCAAATCAATGATAGATTTCATGATTTTCTTTTTAAGTTCATGGTGATTCTTTCTCTATTTTTAATCTTTTCTGAATGTGTGTTCTCTCTCCCCCAAAAGTTGGTTATCTCCATGCTGGGCTAAAGGAAATAAAGAACCATGGTCAAGAACAACTAAGTCAGCATAGCAAGAAGGCTAAAGATCTCATACAAAGGAGAGGGAAGCTCGACCAAGGAAATGGCCAAGGCGTTAATCTAGGCTCTGATGGTGAAGGTTTGAGAGGTCGGAATCGTCAGAGTCAAAATCAACAAGGAAGAGGTGGCCAACGAGGACGTGGTCATGGGGGCCAGAGAGGTGAGAACGGCCATAATGCAAAAGGTGATCAGAAAATACAACGTGGAAAAGATGGCAAGAGAAATCAAAGGGGTCAGTATGACAGCATTCCTGGTGACCAGTGAAAAGGAGAGGCAGCTAAAGATAGCCTCCAACTATTTCCTAGGGACTAATTAAACTCTGCCATTTAGTGAATTGCTCTTTAAATTCCTCATGTTTTTCTCATTTATCTGAGTTTTGCATCTTGTTTTTCTCTCTAACACTCTTTCCCCATGTGTTCTTGCCATGATTCTACCTGCCTCACATCTATACATCAAAGGCCCTCTTCCTTCTGACAGCAGAAATTTTTCTTCTGTGCTGTCAGTCTCTCTCTCATTAGATTAATTTAATGTGTTCCCAAGTTCTCACTCTCTTATCATCTCCCTTCTCTTTCTTCTTCCTTCTTTTCCCCCTCTCCTACCCACTCCCTTGTCCTGTTCTCTCTCTTAATGTGTTTGTTTGTTTATTTGCTTGTTTTGAGACAGAGCTTCACTTTGTAGCCCAGGCTGGTCTAGAATTCACTATGCAGTCCAAATTAAAATCACATTCGATGGTCTTCCTGCCTTAGCCTCCGGAGTGCTAGGGACACAGACATAGGGCATGACATCCAGCAATATAATGTATTTTAATGAGCCTACTGGATAGTGAAGGTATCAGGCATACATGTTTATGACTATTTGACTCCTAAAGTCCTTCCCTTTGTTTCAGAGAATAACTGAGAACTTTCAGAAGAGTAAAAACCACTTGGCCCTTCCTTTCCTCCAGCTCAAAGCATCAATAAAATCACCAGCATGTATATCATGGCTCCTGTTTTCCTTCTAGGACTATGGCTTTTCATAGAGAATACTGATCTCTTGCTCTTGAGTTTTACAGGTGCTTAGATTGTAGTGATAAGTCCCATTCCTTAGGGGGCGTGTTCGCCTCGGGCTAATGTTTACCTATAAATCTGGCGTGCTCTCAGCTCTTGCAGCTGCTTTCCTGGTCTCCACTGAATGGTGGTTCTGTAAGTCTATTTCACCATTAAAGCTGTATATATTTTTACAATCTGTCTGCATTCGTTTACGCAGTTACATTAGATGTTAGTAATTGATTGATGGCTCAACATGTTTTTAAAAGCAATGGTAATATTTTTGTTAACAGTGAGTAAATTATCAATAATCAGCTTTTTCTTAGTTCAAGAAGATACTTACATTGTGAGCTTCTCTGACAATATTTCAATGCCCAAGTGTCATTTTGCCACCTTTATCTTGGGTTTAAGAGAGTCCCCAGGACTACGAGAAGCAAGGGCAAAAGCCCACAACAGAGTCTTCCTTACAGCTTTCAGAAAGAATGAACTCATTTACATCTTGCAATTTTAGCATTCAGAACTGTAACAGAAAACATACAGCACATTTGTGTGGTTGGAAATCCTCTTCTCCCCGCCAGTTTGGGAATCTTGGTTACTGTAGCTTAGAAAAAGTTATATAAGGAAATTCACCTACCAGATATTTTTCATGAATAAACATAGAAGAAACATAGCATGTGTATTCCACTCTGGCCCCTAAGCTTCTGAGAGAAGAGAGACAGGGAGGGAGAGTGAATGAGATAGAGGGGTTGGGGGATTGGGGGAGGAAGGGAAGGAGGGATGAAGAGAGAGAGGGAGAAGGAGAGGGAGAGGGAGAGAGAGAGAGAGAGAGAGAGAGAGGGAGAGAGAGAGAGAACAAGAGAGAGAGAGAGAGAACTGACTATAGGCAAGTCTCTGGCAACTAGTAGACTCAATACAGTCATTGTAGCGACTGTATTTCACCTAGATATTTGCTTTCCAGATTACATTAACATGTGGAATGCAGAAAGCTCAAAAAGCAGAAAATAAAAACGAACACTACAATGGCCCCCACTAAGGTTCTAAAGTTCTTGCTTTTAGCATTAGCGTTAATGGAGAGGTTAGGACAATCTGAAAATCTGATCAGAGCAGCCTGCATATCTCACTGTTCTTCCCACCCCCCCCCCCCCTTATCCTACCAACTACTAAAGTAATCTGTTAACTCTGTAGGTAGCCTTGGGGGAATTGCACAAGGCAAAATGTATGCAACACATAAACTGTAGTTGAGTTTACAAACGTTTGAAACCGACTTAGGAGAGGATGAAGAGACAAATGTCTGCATATGTTGCAAGAAGACTGGGATCATTTACAGTGATATTTCCCAATTTTCCATGACAACATTTGCCTAAAGCCTAGAAAAAAGAAGGAAGTAAAGTAAAAATAAGACACAATATACTATAACTCAGACATGCAGCATAATGGATACTAATTTCCTATGTTTACCTATGAATTACCCCCTAGTCGGACCATGCAGTCCCCATAGTGAAGGTCATATCCCAACAACACTGCCTTATGTTACACAGGGTGAAAGAATGGGCAGAACATTAACAGATAAACCAGATACATCACTTTTTTCTTTGTTTTACAATAAGTTCCCAGCTACTGTTCTTGCTTGTTTAAAGTTGACCAGTCTTCTAGTTCTTTCTTCTGCTAAAAGTTTGAATTTCCATTTCTTTTCTCATTCATATTGGGGTATCTTCTAGTCCCCCTGAGAAATGTGAAGTTTGCTCACATTGAAACAAATTTCTTGATCAGGAGATACTATTCATCTGTAAGCACAACTTTACAGTGTCAACGAGTGCCTATGTTAGTTTGAAATGCTGAGAAAGCGATGCCTGTCCGCACTACTCCTTCAACATTCTTCTCATTATCAGTACAATGAACAGCAAACTCCACTTCAATCTGCTGCTCACAGTATCATTCCTAGTCTGGAACTGACTTCCATTTCTGGTCCATATCTGTCCATCCCCCCTGAAATACCAGGATGTGTGTGTAGAATTAGCTGTGCATTCTCTTCTGATTTCCCGTTCTCCTCCACAGTCCAAATCACATGACAGGTCTCTGTGAGCTTGTACCCTAATACCCAGTCACCACCCCTCGTCTTTTCAGCTTTAATTGCACATTCTTTTCGAGACAGTGTCTTATACATCCCAGGCAAACCTGACCCTAATATGGCCTAGCATGACCTAGAACTCCCGAGTTTCTTGCCTTTGTCTTTCAAGTGCTGGTGTTACAGGCGAGCCCTACCACACATGGCTAAAACATCTTTCTTTCTCTGTCTTACATTTATCGTGATTGTGTCCACGTACCATCTTCTATTGTGTTCTGAGTTTCTAAAGAGCAACAACAATGCTTTTCATCCCCCGTGCTGACAACAGGTCTCTGCCAGGGGGATTATTTCAAAATCGCTGAAACTCAGGGTTTGGAGAGATGTCTCAGAGGTTAAAAGTCCCTACTGTTTTGCAGAGAACCCAAGTTTGGTTTCCAATAACCATATCAGATGGCTCACAACCACCTGTAACTATAGATCCAGTGGACCAAAAAAATCTTCTTCTGTCCTGTGTGGGCACCTGCACTCATATGTTTATACACAGACACACATGTATATACATAAATAAAAATAAAAAAATAAATCTTAAAAATGACAATGAAGAGTATATTGATCTTAATATATTTGGTTATAGAAGTTTAATTTTTATCATTCTAACTTTTTGATTACCTTCCTGATCTGAGGTAGAGTTACCCCATACCCATTGAAGTGACTAGCCTGGAATGAAATTCACAGTAGGTTATATCTATATGTTTTGTCTTATGACACAAAAATGTGATAGATTACAAAGTAGGGAGAGAGAGACCACAGCCATAACTATGTCTGCTTAAGGATAGAAGAATTAGATTGACTAGCCATCTAGCCCTTGTAGGCAAAACTGTTTAAGGAAGAAGTCAAATACATACAATTTTCTGCTATTGAAAAGGTTGGGGAACCTCCCCTACAGTGTCATGTGTTATTGGGGATATGGCTTTTTTCTCAAGGATCTTGGTCTTGTTAATAATTTAAGAAAGAACTCAGGAAAAGAAGACAAATTTATTAGTGTTTAAAAGAATAATCATCCAACAGGCAAACTGTGAATCTCTGCAACTTCTTTTTTTTTTTAATTTATTTATTTGTTATGTATACAATATTCTGTCTGTGTGTATGTCTGCAGGCCAGAAGAGAGCACCAGACCTCATTACAGATGGTTGTGAGCCACCATGTGGTTGCTGAGAATTGAACTCAGGACCTTTGGAAGAGCAGGTAATGCTCTTAACCACTGAGCCATCTCTCCAGCCCTCTGCAACTTCTTTTTTTCTTTTTAAGATTTATTTATTTATTATGTACACAGTGTTCAGCCTTCATGTATGCCCAAAGGCCAGAAGAGGGCACCAGATCTCATTACAGATGGTTGTGAGCCACCATGTGGTTGCTGGGAATTGAACTCAGGACCTCCGGAAGAGCAGTCAGTGCTCTTAACCTCTGAGCCATCTCTCCAGTCCCCCTCTGCAACTTCTTAAAGAGGAGAAAATCATGTTGCTTCTAAATAGCCATATGGTAGGTAAGGAGTATATGGCTTCAGAAAAAAATCAATTTAAAAACTCAAAGTGTTAGAGAAAATATACTTAGAGAACATAACATCTCAACCATTTCCTCCCGAGTGCTTTGCATTTACTTTGTCATCGTTTTTTCTCTTTTTTAAGGTATTTTTTTTATTGACATATAACATACATATGCAGGAATACACACAAATCTTAGGTTTACAACCTGGCATCTTTTCTCAGAATGTTCTTTGTTACTAAGTTCCTATCACCCAAGTACTTTGGAACTTGGCAGCTGGTTAAGAGAATAGAACTTGGATCCAGATAGTGGGAGTTCAAACTCAGTTGTATCACACACTAACTCAATGACTTGGACCAAATTAAATCTCTGTCTCAATTCTCATGTTTGTTATACAGAAATGACAACACAACTAATTTAATGGGGTTTAAGTAAGGATTAAGAATTGAATACATTAATATTTAAATTTATGTGCCTGGCGCATAGTAAGCAGCAAGAAAGATTTACTCATTAGAAAAATTATGTTGAGCAAGGCATAAGTTAGGGGGAAGATTGAGGAAGAATCTGAGGGAACAAACAATTATTTGAAGGTCTGAGATGATCTTCAAAGTAAAAAAAAAAAAAAAAGGTATGAGCCAGAAAACACTAAAGCTATTTTATAGCCTAGAGCTACATGGTAAAGCTACAGTCCATCAGAGCTTGGATACAGTTTCCAAATCTACAGCATAGCAATTTTTAAATTGATTTTTATTGAGCTCTACGTTTTTCTCTGCTCTTCTCCCTGTCTCTCCCCTCCCCTTCTACCCTCTCCCAAGGTCCCTATGCTCCCAATTTATTTAGGAGATTTTGTCATTTTCTACTTCCCATGTAGATTAGATTTATGTATGTCTCTCTTAGGGTCTTCATTGTTGTCTAGGTTCTCTGGGATTGTGATTTGTTGGCTGATTTTCTTTGCTTTATCTTTAAAATCCACCCATGAGTGAGTACATGTGATAATTGTCTTTCTGGGTCTGGGTTACCTCACTCAAAATGATGTTTTCTAGCTCCATCCATTTTCTGCTGCGTAGTACTCCATTGTGTAAATGTACCATATTTTCCTTATCCATTCTTTGGTTAAGGGGCATTTAGGTTGTCTCTAGGTTCTGGCTATGACAAACAATGCTGCTATAAACAGAGTTGAGCACATGTCCTTGTGGCATGATTGAGCATCTTTTGAATATATACCCAAAAGTGGTATTACTGGGTTTTGAGGAAGGTTGTTTCCTAATTTTCTGAGAAATCGCCACACTGACATCTAAAGGGGCTGTACCAGCTTGCATTCCCACCAGCAGTTAAGGAGTGTTCCTTTACCCTACAACCTCTCCAGCATAAGTTGTCATCAGTGATTTCCATCTTAACCATTCTTACAAGTGTAAGATGGAATCTCAGAGTTGTTTTGATTTGCATTTCTCAGATGACTAAGGATGTTATTTTTCTGATATTATTTCTCCAGACCATTTTATAGTAATTATAATTGAAATTTTGTTCTGTGTTAGCTATCTTCTGTTCCACATGAGCAATTATGAATTAAAATGAGCAATTAAAAAACATACAGCACAAAGATAATTTATTAGTTTGGCTTCCATGATATTGTCTGGTTAGTTCAACAACTGCTATCTGAACATTGGAAAGACTGAGAACTTGGTAGCTGCTCAGTCTGTGACTGTAGACTCTTTAACAGGTACGATATGACATATTGAGTCTGGAAGATTCTTGAAGAGTTCCTTGTTTTGAGTCCATTTTGGAAAGCCCAAGAAGTTGGCTTGTTATGTCACTAAAGGATGGTAGCAGCAACAGTAGTTGTACTTTTGAGCAGACAGCAAATGTTGGTAGTAATGCTTTTTCCTCAGACATCTTTCTATTTGCGCTGCCAGTGGAATGTACAGTCTATTCTGGGGAAGGTTCTAATCCTCTGCCTTAGTCAATGTTCCTTTCCTGTGAAGAGATATCTTGATCATGGCAACTCTTATAAGGGAAAGCATTTAACTGGGACTTGTTCACAGGTTCAGAAGTTTAGGCATTATCAGAATGACAAGAAGCATGTATGCAGGCAGACATGATGCTGGAGAAGAAGCTGAGAGTTCTACATCTGGATCTGCAGAAAACAGGAAGAAGAGAGCCTCTGGGCCTGGCTTGGGCTTTTTTTTTTTTAAATTTATTTGTGTATTTTATGTGTATGAGTGCTCTATCTGCATACCAGAAGAGGGCATTTGATCCCATCACAGGTGGCTATGAGCCAACATGTGGGTGCTAGGAATTGAACTCAGGACCTCTGCAAGAGTATCTACTGCTCTTAACTGTTAATCCTTCTCTCTGGCTCCTAGACTTGGGCTTTTAAAACTCAAAACTCATTCTAGTTGCACAGTTCCTCCAACAAGAACACTCCCACTAATTCATTAATGCCACTCCCTAAGAATTTAATTGCATGAATCTTTGGCGTCCTTCTTATTCAAACCACCATACCTTCTCAGTTAATTATTCTAGGATTCTAACTGTCTAGCATCTGCACTCTACTCCAGGAATCTTTTACATAATTTCATATCCAATCATAGTTGCAACCACAATTAATCATCACAAAATCAATCCCTTATCAACTTGATATCTAATTCAATGGTATGCTTAATTTCCAAGTGAAGAAAAAAACAAAGTCATCGTTCTGCCTAACATGACATAACCGTCGAATGTATAGCCAACAACATAATCTTCCTTCCCCAAAATAAAGGATTAAGTCCCTTGAAAAGTGCTTAATCCTTCAAAAAGTAAATTTGACAATATATATTTATAACACTTAAATACCAATATTATCTCAATTACTGTTATATTGCATGGTAAAAAAATGAGAGGAAAATTCTTCTTAATGCCTGTATATACATACATTTACAAACGTGTTCATGACAAAATGTAAACAGATTTTTCTCTGTCCAATCATCCAGCTCCCAAGTCATGACATGGAGACTTATTACTAATTATTAATTATAAAAGCTTGGGCAAAAGCTTAGGATTATACCTAACTAAATCTTATAATTTAAATTAACCCATACCTTTTAATCTACATTTTGTCTTGTGGCTCTATTATCTCATCTTCATAATGCCCATCGTCCTTGCCTTGTGTTTGACTTGTGACTGCCTTTTATTAGCATTCTCTCTGTCCTGAAAATCTTTCCTAGTTATTGGCCATTTAGCTTTTTATTAAACCAATCACAGTGACATAGCATCACACAGTATAAAGGAATATTACACAACAACAAAATATGACAGAAATATAAAATTATAATCCTTATTTCTATAACTAGTTACATGGCCTTAGCTGCTACTTATGACTACCTTCTTTTACTACACATTTTGTATTTCTTCCATCTACAAATTTTTTCCACACTCCTTTTGGAAATTTTTTCCACACTTCTAAAGACTTAAGAACCACATGGTCTGGTTTACCATAGCAGCAAGTCCACTTCTGATACTGCAGTCTGTGTGAGTCAGAGTTTTCTAGTCAGATGGTAGAAAGCACATATAGTACAAACATGGTTTGGTATATCTGACAGACTGAGTAGTCTTATGATAACACCTGCAGGCACACTGCGGGATCAAAGACACCTGCTGGCACACTGAGACAGAGGGCACAGTAGCTTCTCAGTCTATGAGGAGTTTCCGTCTGGTATTGAAGGGATGCGTGATGCATGAGAATTTGCTCTTCTTCAATCTCACTTAGTAAGGACAGAAGAAATCTAGGTTCCAGTGTCAGCAAAGGATTACAGTAGACACGGCAGCAGTGGGGTTAATTCACTAGCAAACTCAGATCTCTTTGTCTCTTGCTGCCACCAGAAAAAATTGCTCACTCTAGGGCAGAGTCTTTCATTCTCTATTAATTCTAGGAAATACCCACCTAGACCTGTCAGAGGCATGCCAGTCTGTCGATGCCAAGCCTTATCAGGTTGATAACCAGCTCTGATTTTACTTTCTTGATGTAGATCTATCCTAATTTAGTACAAAATGATTCCTCACCTTTAGTTACTATCAGTTGTATAATTATGGTTTGTAACTATGTCTATTGGCTTATTATTTGTCTTCAATGGTATGTTCTGTGACTGTATCTCACACAAGACCATGGACTTTATCATACCTCATATGCATTTCTAGCACCTAAAGCACTGTTAAATACCTAGACATTCAAGGTATGAATGGCTACCTATTGAGCATGCAAGGGACAGAACTAGAAAAGAATTCAGCTCTGCTTTCTGTGGTCCATTCACTGACCCCTTATAGAGAAAGCTGAGAAACTGTCATCATTGCTACAGTAAAAGAAGGTATCCAAATATTCATTCCACTTTTTTGTTTATCTCCACATGATTTGCAACAATCAACACACTCAGGAAGTAAGTCCACTTTCTTGAGCGAGGACAACTTTAACCTAGCGAGAGGGAACTCAGGCAGCCAGACTTGTTAACCCAGCTTCTTACTTGTCAGGCCATTTTCCTATCCTGTTGCTTTAAAAAAAAATTTTTAGTTGTTTGAAATTGTGCTATAATTTCATCACTTTCCTCTTCTGTTTCCCCCTCCAATCTCTCTTTTGCCCCTCCACCTTGATCTCGCTCATCCTTTGAAATAAGGTTTGGCTATACAGTCCAGAGTGGCTGTGAACTCAGCCTAGCAGGTGCTGGAGGCACAGGCATGCCTTGCCACACCAAGGTCTCTGTAGCTCAAGTCCCTCATCTCAGGCCACATTTCTTCTGCTTCTTTTTGTTTCCTTTCATTTTTCACCATTTTCCCTTTCTCTCCGAATTGTTCCCTTTTCTTCATTTCCTTTTTTCACTTTCCCTTCATTAGTTATGGTTATCTTTTTTTTTAATTATCTTTTTTAGTAGGCACACAAAATGATGGGTTTCTGTATGACATTGCTACCGTGTAAATCATGGTACTTTGCTCATATTATTACTATTTGCCATTGCTCTCCCCTGCCAG
This sequence comes from Microtus oregoni, assembly GCF_018167655.1. Classification (NCBI taxonomy): domain Eukaryota; kingdom Metazoa; phylum Chordata; class Mammalia; order Rodentia; family Cricetidae; genus Microtus; species Microtus oregoni. The sequence goes on from NW_024543061.1 coordinate 71,558,704, forward strand.
ATCCCTCTTCCTGTTGGTATTTTTTATTCTCTAAGCAGTCAAATTTTTGCTTTCATCTCTCCTTTCTCTCTCTATCTCTCTCTCCCTGTCTCTCCCTCTCTCTCTCTCTCTCTCTCTCTCTCTCTCTCTCTCTCACACACACACACACACACACACTCACACTTTTAAATCTAGGTTTCATATATGAGGGGGCATGCAATATTTGCTTTTTTTTATCACTATTATGCTCTCCTTTATCTATCCCCTATTCCTTTAGACTTCTTCATGCTCCTTAAAAGTCAATTTTCTATTTTTATACTATATCAGTATCCACCCATTCATTAATTTAAGTATATATTCTCCATTTCAGAGAAAACATGCTGTTTTTTTTCAAGGTCTGGCTTATTTCAGTTATCAAAAAGATCTCCAATTCTACCTATGTTCTTGCTAATGACATACCTCAATTCTTCTTCACATCTCATAAAATTCCATTTTGTGTATGTATAATTTCTTTATTAATTCATTTGTTGTTGGATATACAATTTTGTTCCCTATCTTAGCTATTGTGAACAACATTGTAGTAAACATGGCAATACAAGTATCTATGTAGTATGCTGACATAGTCTTTAGGTCTGTACCCAGGTTTGGCATAACTATTTTCAACATTGAAGGCCATATCTGGTTATGATATCTTTATAATCTCTGCCTGGTACATTCTAGGTGTCCAGAAGCAGTTATAAGTGTTCTTTGTGGAAAAATTTGCTTCAATATGCAGCCAATAGGAATTATTTTTCAGAAAGTTCCTATGGAAAACTTACTGCCCTGACCCTAGAATATTTTTCATCCACTGATCTATAATCCTAAATAATTTTTGAATTTAACATAACATTAATTGCAATTTATATCTTAATGATGTATATACTCTGTTAATTTCCCATATATTGTATATTTCCAAAGCATTTGCTAAAAATTGTCACCTGAGCCAGATGTGGTGTTGCACACCTTTAATCCTGTCACCTGGAGGCAGAGGCACAACTGTGAATTCAAGCCAGTTTAGTCCTTATAGTATGTTCCAGGCTAGTCAGAATCACACGGTGGTGATGAGACCCTGTCTCCAAAACAAAAGTCATCACTTGGTACTTGATTCTTCTCCGGTCATGACCACTGTTCGATGATTTGACAAGAAAATGCTCAGTAGGGCCATAAAAATGAACTCACTTTTTTCTCCTAAGGATGCAAACAATGGCAAGATGCTGTTACAGTCATTTTGAATATGTCAGGCAACTTTGCATTTGGAGAAGTGATTTAGAGCTGACTATGAAAACATCCTTTCCTCTTGTGGCTATTTGTTGTAATTTATTTTGATATGTTTTTTTTTTTTAACGTCAACTCTGTAAAGAGAAACAGAGATAGATACATGCAACGCTGTACTTGAGATTTCCCAAAGTTCAATCTTAAATCTGTTAAAGAATATCACTGCATAGAACCAATATTCACGTCAGAATGAAAGATAATGATCTTGTCTTACTGTATATTAGAAAGTGGAAGTTTTTATTCAGATCTGTCCATGCTGTTAACAGTTTCTTCCCATTAGCATAGCCTTTACTTTACAAAGCACCCTCACAGAGGCCTGTTTTAGTTTATTGTTGCTCAGGATCAGAATAAACGAATGGCTTGAGGGATAGATCAGAGCTATCATCTCACCCCAAATTACAGCTAATTCAGACTCTGGCATAAAGTAGCTGGAGGTGGCTATGAGAAATGCCAGACAGTAGGCAACAAACAAGACAAGGAAGGAGATTACTGCTTTTATGGCTCTTATGTGAGCTGTTGTGCTGGGATCTTTGTTCCCTGTTGCATTGAGCTGCATATGCCTCGTGTGTCTCCGTAGGGAGAGGATCAAGAGGAGAAATGAGAGCAAGGACACAGAAAAGGGAAACAGCATGACCAGGTTAAGATATACCTTGACGGAAGCATGTCCAGCTTTATTTACTTTGCATCTCAAAGTAGAGTTTATTATCCTTTTTGTCTTGACACAAGATCTGAAGTCATCATTCAAATTCTCAGTGGCTGGAAGGCTAAAACACAGGGAGAGGACAAAGCTCAACAGTAGAGTCCTGAGAATTAGTTTGTCAATTCTCCACTTTATCCAGAGGAAAAGAGGGTGGAAGAAGTTTGCTATCTTGAAGAAATAGAAAATGCTGAGGCAGGTGGCAAACCAGACACTTAAATGGTTGCTGAGCGTCCAGAAGAAGTCAATGATCCTCATTTCTTTACCTGTGTTGTAGGTGTCTGGATACTGTACCAATATGATACAATCTAATAGGATGATACATTGTAGACAAATTCTGGACATGGCCAGACTCATGAGGATTGAATCAATAGAGGCAATCTTCTTATTCTTGATCCAGCCTGTGAAGTTTACCAATGCAATGAATGCATTTCCTAAGATCCCTACCAAGGTCTCAGCAACAGCTACAAACATTAAGGTAGTATCCATTTTATGTGATATTTTAAGTAGAGAAATATCCAGTTAGTTTCTGGCTGAGTTGATGTAGTTTTGTCTCTACACTTGGTGGTTTAGAGTTCGCTGGCTTTGTCTTTTCCTTGTTAAGTTGTAGCCTGTCTTGTGAGGAAGACTGGAACAATAAATGAAGACTGGAGGTAGTTAACTTAAACCTCAATTTGTCTGATAAACAGTGTGTTTGCCGTTCCTTAGCCTGGGTGCTGTGTGTCTGTTTATCTTCTCAGGAGGTCATTCTTTTCTACACACAGTTAATCTAGGCTGAGCTACTGTTTGCTAGGATGCAAATTGACCCAATTCCTTTCCATGGTCTGATGCTGTTTATTTGAGGCTAAGTTTAATAAATTTGGCATTCAGTAATACTAGTAACCCCAACAAAGCTACTATATTGAATAAATAAAACACACAGTACACTCAGTTAACTTTCAATTTCAGATAAACAATGAACATTTTTAAAGAGAATATTTCAGAACTTAGAATGTAGCAAAAGATCAAAACTTTTAGGAAGCACTGAAGCTAAATGGAGTTGGGTGTCCTGTGTTATATTAGGTAACCCAATCCTCAAGAATTTTTCAGCAATTAAAACATTGGTAGCAGCTGAAATTTATGGAGGACTCCCATCTTTGTGGATAATCATGCTGTTTATTATTAAAGAATTTAAAATTTGGCTGCACATTGAGAAATGGACAATTAAAGTACATTTAACAAACTAACCCTCTCCATAATTTAGCCCTCCATTTTTTAAAGTTTGTTATTTGTGTTAAAGAACACTAGTTGAATGATGCAATGCTTCTCTTTCCTCTTCTTTCTTAATCTATTTTTTTTGAAAAAAATGTTACATGGTACATCTTTAAGTTTTAAACTTCTATTTTTTAAAAAAATAACCTGTAATGAAAAAGAAAAGCCACAGGATGATCCAAAATTTCTTATGAACATATATATTGTAAAAGGCTTACTTCTGGAATATTAAGTAATTCTGAAAATGCAATAAATGAGAAATATCTTTATTAATTAGATGAAAGATTTAAACATTTCACTGATGACTTTTCTTTGTCACAGAGAGATGCGAACATCACATAAGCACATGAAAAGGTACTTGCAACCATTATTCGACATTGGAAAAACAAATTAGCAGTGTACTGGAATATCACGGCACATCTACCAGACTGACTTCAATGAATGCAAACAAGAACAAAACTCCAGCAAAGCCAAGGATTGACAAGCAGCCAAACCATGAGGCTTTGACCTGAGCCTCATTTATGTGATCACTGCAATATGATTTCTAAGAAACAGTGATGATGGTGAGGAAGGCATTTTCTTAAAAAGCCAAACATATGACTTGGAACCCAACCAGAGGCAAATGTAGATGTCTATAATCTGATGATATTTGAGCAGTTATGGTACATATCATAATTCTTGGTCCCAGAAACAGACAAGACATCATTACTCAGTGCATGGAAAAATTGTATCTATAAAATACTATTTGGTACTTGAAAGAAATGATTGTCATATTTGGCATTCAGTAATCATACTAATTAACCAAATAGTAAGTAGTAACTATTTGGCATTAAAAGGAAGAAATTATTGACACATCCCACATGGATCAATCTTCAAAGCACTCTCATAACGGAAATAGACCAAGAACTCCAAGGGACGGCCACAGAACGATAATATTTAGAGTTTAGTGGACTACTGAACTATAATTATGCCTACTTGTGAAAATCCCTAATATTTTAAGTTGTTTAATTATCTTGAGTAAACAGGTCTTTGGTCACTTAGATTAACCATAAATTCCTAGAGTAAAAGGACCTCAGAATCATCCATAAATTCCTATATAGTGTGTCTTTGACCTAAAGGTTATGAGAACTGACCACTGAACTGTTATCTCTCTGCCTCTGTAAACAAGGCTTGCTTGCTGCAGTTATCCACAGCTGCCTTTTTATATACATTACAGTTGTGGTATTTGCCTTTAAAAACTTGTACAAACTGGAGGTGGTAGCTACTTCCCACTACTCTGCCTGGAACAGCCCCACTGAAGGTAAACAAAGACTATATGATTTATTTAGGCATCTCAGGAGATTTTCTATTTAGGTACCCCATAAAAACATGCCCTAAAAAACCAGTGTGCAGCGTGTAACACACTCCTCTTAGACCTCACATTCATAATTTCCATTTAAGGAAGAAAAGTCAAATTTTACTTGAGACTAAACTAAGAAGGCTAACACAGATACACCATATGTTTAGGAACTAAATAAAATCAATGAGAAACTTGTGAATCTCTCAATAGTTTGAACTTTGAGCTCCTTACAAAAGTTAATCACAGTTGAATTTTTGCGATAAAATGTTTTAAATGTGAAACAATACTCCACTGAGACTTAACAAACTGTTTTAATTGTAATTGAATTATACCAAAAAAGATAAAATGTGTTAATTAGAGCAGACTAATTAGAATTACTGACAAGCTATTATGTTCAATACTCTTAGCAATGCATGGGTATGAGGCAGAAATTACTTTTATTTACCTCCTTTTTATTGAAAATAGATTGTTTTTCTTCCATAGTCTACCTTTATTATGATTTAACTCCTACTTCTCCCAGTTTCTTCTCTTCTCCCCTTCCATCTGAATCCATTCCCTTTCTGTCTCTCACTAGAAAACAAACAGACTTCTAAGGCATAATAACCAAATAAATTATAATAAGATTTAAAAAGCCCAATACACCACAATAGGACAAAAGAAACAAAAGGGAGTTGCGAGCTAACCAAGCAGCACGGAGTTTAGATCTGGGCACCAAGTGAAACATGATTTTGGTGAGTGAGTGCTGCGGCAGCCTCCGGGAACAGGGAACTCAGAGGTACCTCAGCCGCCTACACTTCCTGGTCATCCTACAGGGGCTATACTGCCCGATACCTCCTCTCTCTTCCTATCCCATCCAGCTTACATTTAGATCCCCCCACCCCCTGTCTCCCTCTCTCCCTCCCTCCCTCCCTTCTTTAGTGGCATAGCGCCTCCCTGCTCAGCCTGCTCGGGCGCTGGGACCAACCAAACCCGAATCGCGAGGGCAAAGGGGAGGGCGGTAGCTCATTTGTCCTCATAGCCTGCCTGCAGCAAGCAGGGTGGGCCCTTTGTTTGCGAGCTAAACAAGCAACAAGGAGATCCAATCTGGACACCAGGAGAAACATCACTGGGGAGTGACATCACTGGGAAGGTACATCAGTGGGCAAGAAGACCTGATCCTGTAAAAGAAGATCCATAGGGGAGTATTGGGAGGAAGAGATGGGCAGATGCCAATGCAAGAATTCACCCAACAATCTGAAAAACAACACAAAACCACCAGAAGCCAGCGACCTCACAACAGGAGGACATGAACACCGTAATCAAGAAGAAGTAGAAAAAACTGACTTCATGAAAGTGATTGACACCTTTAAACAGCATATAAAAAATGCCCTTATAGAAATGGATGAGAAGTATAACAGAAAGTTCGAGGAATTGAGTAAATCAGTGAATGATACCCTAGGAAACCAAGGAAAATCAATCAAACAGATAATGGAAACAGTTCATGACTTGAAAACTGAAATGGAGGCAAAGAAGAAAACACAAACAGAGGGCCGGCTGGACATGGAAAATCTAGGAAAACGAATAGAGAATACAGAAACAAGCATAACCAGCAGAATACAAGAGATAGAAGAAAGAATCTCAGATTCTGAGGATAACATAGAGAAAATAAACACACTGATCAAAGAAAACAGCAAGTCCAACAAACTCTCATCACAAAACATTCAGGAAATATGGGACACAATAAAAAGACCAAACCTAAGAATAATTGGAGTAGAAGAAGGAGAAGTGCAGCTCAAAGGTCCAGAAAATATACTTAATAAAATTATAGAAGAAAACTTTCCCAACCTGAAGAAAGATGTAACTATGAAGGTTCAAGAAGCATACAGAACACCAAATAGGCTGGATCAAAAAAAAAAATCCCCTCACCATATAATAATCAAAACACAAAATATACAGAATAAAGAAAGAATATTAAGAACCGCAAAGGAAAAAGGCCAAGTTACTTATAAAGGAAAACCTATCAGTCTTACACCTGACTTTTCTATGGAAACCATGAAAGCCAGAAGGTCCTGGATAGATATACTCCAAAAACTAAGAGACCATGGATGCAAGCCCAGACTACTATATCCAGCCAAGCTTTTGTTCACTATAAATGGAGAAAATAAAATTTTCCAGGATAAAAATAAATTTAAACAATACGTAGCCACAAATCCAGCCTTACAGAAAATAATAGAAGGAAAATCACTAAGCAAGGAGTCCAACAATGACCACAATAACTCAGACATCTGGAGACCTTTCACCAGCGCAACTCAAAGAAGGGAAACACACAAACTCTACTACTAAAAAAGTGACCGGAGTTAACAACCACTGGTCATTAATATCACTTAATGTCAATGGGCTCAACTCACCTATAAAAAGGCACAGACTAAGAGATTGGATACGAAAACAGGATCCAACATTCTGCTGTCTACAAGAAACACACCTCAACCACAAAGACAGGCACCTATTCAGAGTAAAGGGCTGGAAAAAGGCTTATCAAGCAAATGGATCTAAGAAACAAGCAGGTGTGGCCATACTAATTTCTAACAAAGTTGACTTCAAACTTAAATCAATCAGAAGAGATGGAAAGGGACATTTTATACTCATAACAGGAACAATTCATCAGGAAGAAGTCTCAATCCTGAATATCTATGCCCCTAATATAAAAGCATCCACGTACATAAAAGAAACATTACTAAAACTCAAGGCAGCCATCAAACCACACACACTAATAGTAGGAGACTTCAACACTCCTCTCTCACCAATGGACATGTCAACCAGACAGAAACCTAACAGAGAAATTAGAGAATTAATGGAGGTAATGAAGCAAATGGACTTAACAGACATCTATAGATTATTCCACCCAAAGAGGAAAGAATATACCTTCTTCTCTGCAGCTCATGGAACCTTCTCGAAAATTGACCACATACTCGGTAACAAAGCTAACTTACACAGTTACAAAAAAATATTAGTAACCACCTGTGTCTTATCAGATCACCATAAGTTAGAATTCAATAACAGTGCTACCCTCAGAAAGCCTACAAACTCATGGAAACTGAACAGTCAACTACTGAACCATACCTGGATTAAGGAAGAAATAAAGAAAGAAATTAAAGTCTTCCTTGAATTTCATGAAAATAAAGAAACAACATACTCGAACTTATGGGACACTATGAAAGCAGTCCTGAGAGGAAAGTTCATAGCACTAAGTGCCCACTTAAAGAAAACAGAGAAAGCACATATTGGAGACTTAACAGCCCACCTGAAAGCTCTAGAAAAAAAAAGAAGCAGACTCTCCTAGGAGGAGTAGAAGACTGGAAATAATCAAACTGAGGGCTGAAATCAACAAAATAGAAACACAGAAAACAATCCAAAGAATCAATGAAACAAAAAGCTAGTTCCTGGAGAAAATCAACAAGATTGATAAACCCCTATCCAAACTAATCAAACGACAGACAGAGAACATGCAAATTAATAAGATCAGAAATGAAAAGGGGGACATAACCACAGACACAGAGGAAATTCAGAGAGTCATTAGATCTTACTACAAAAGCCTGTATGCCACAAAACTGGAAAATGTAAAAGAAATGGACACTTTTTTAGATAAATTCCATTTACCAAAATTAAACCAGGACCAGGTGAACAATCTAAACAGACCTGTTAGTCGCGAAGAATTAGAAGCTGTTATCAAAAACCTCCCTACCAAAAAAAGCCCAGGACCAGATGCTTTCAATGCGGAATTCTACCAGAACTTCCAAGAAGACCTAATACCTATACTCTTTAATGTATTCCATAATATAGAAACAGAAGGGTCATTACCAAATTCCTTTTATGAAGCTACAGTTACTCTGATACCAAAACCACACAAAGACTCAACCAGGAAAGAGAATTACAGGCCAATCTCACTCATGAACATCGACGCAAAAATCCTCAACAAAATACTGGCAAACCGAATCCAAGAACACATCCAAAAAATTATCCATTATGATCAAGTAGGCTTCATTCCTGAGATGCAGGGCTGGTTCAACATACGAAAATCTATCAATGTAATCCATCATATAAATAAACTGAAAGAAAAAAAACATATGATCATTTCATTAGATGCTGAAAAAGCATTTGACAAAATTCAACATCCATTTATGTTAAAAGTCTTGGAGAGATTAGGGATACAAGGGTCATACCTAAATATAATAAAAGCTATATACAGCAAGCCGACAGCTAACATCAAATTAAACGGAGAGAAACTCAAAGCCATCCCGCTTAACTCAGGAACACGACAAGGCTGTCCACTCTCACCATACCTCTTCAATATAGTGCTTGAAGTTCTAGCAATAGCAATAAGACAACATAATGGGATCAAGGGGATTCGAATTGGAAAGGAAGAAGTTAAACTTTCGTTATTTGCAGATGATATGATAGTGTACATAAGCGACCCTCAAAACTCCACCAAAGAACTCTTACAGCTGATAAACAGCTTTAGTAATGTGGCAGGATACAAGATCAACTCCAAAAAATCAGTCGCCCTCTTATACACAAAGGATATGGAAGCAGAGAGGGAAATCAGAGAAGCTTCACCATTCATAATAGCCACAAACAGCATAAAATATCTTGGGGTAAATCTAACCAAGGAAGTGAAAGATCTATTTGACAAGAACTTTAAGGCATTGAAGAAAGAAATTGAAGAGGATACCAAAAAATGGATGGACCTCCCTTGCTCTTGGATTGGGAGGATTAACATAGTAAAAATGGCCATTCTAACAAAGGCAATTTATAGATTCAATGCAATCCCCATCAAGATCCCATCAAAATTCTTCACAGATCTGGAGAGGACAATAATCAACTTTATATGGAAAAACAAAAAAACCCAGGATAGCCAAAACAATCCTATACAATAAAGGATCTTCTGGAGGCATTACCATCCCTGACTTCAAACTCTATTACAGAGCTACAGTAATGAAAACAGTGTGGTACTGGCATAAAAACAGAGAAGTCGACCAATGGAATCGTATAGAAGACCCAGATTTTATCCCACAAACCTATGAACACCTCATTTTCGGTAAAGGAGCTAAAAGTATACAATGGAAGAAAGAAAGCATCTTCAACAAATGGTGCTGGCACAACTGGATGTCAACCTATAGAAGAATGAAAATAGACCCATATCTATCACCGTGCACAAAACTCAAGTCCAAATGGATTAAAGACCTCAATATCAGCCCAAACACACTGAACCTGATAGAAGAGAAAGTGGGAAATACCCTACAACAGATGGGCACAGGAGATCGCTTCCTATGTATTACCCCAGAAGCACAGACATTAAGGGCAACATTGAATAAATGGGACCTACTAAAACTGAGAAGCTTCTGTAAAGCAAAGGACACTGTCACTAAGACACAAAGGCAACCTACTGACTGGGAGAAGATCTTCACCAACCCCTCAACAGACAAAGGTCTGATCTCCAAAATATATAGAGAACTCAAGAAACTAGACTTTAAAATGCTAATTAACCCAATTAAAAAATGGGGCACTGAACTGAACAGACAATTCTCAACAGAAGTTCAAATGGCCAAAAGACACTTAAGGTCGTGCTCAACTTCCTTAGCAATCAGGGAAATACAAATCAAAACAACTTTGTGATATCATCTTACACCTGTCAGAATGGCTAAAGTCAAAAACACCAAGGATAGCCTTTGCTGGAGAGGCTGTGGAGGAAGGGGTACCCTCATCCATTGCTGGTGGGAATGCAATCTTGTGCAACCACTGTGGAAGTCAGTGTTTCGGTTTCTTAGGAAATTCGGGATCAACCTACCCCTGGACCCAGCAATACCACTCCTGGGAATATACCCAAGAGATGCTCTATCATATGACAAACGCATTTGTTCAACTATGTTCATAGCAGTATTATTTGTAATAGCCAGAACCTGGAAACAACCTAGATGCCCTTCAATGGATGAATGGATGAAAAAAGTATGGAATATATACACACTAGAGTACTACGCTGCGGTAAAAAACAATGACTTCTCGAATTTTGCATGCAAATGGATGGAAATAGAAAACACTATCCTGAGTGAGGTATCCCAGACCCAAAAAGATGAACATGGGATGTACTCACTCATAATTGGTTTCTAGCCATAAACAAGGGTCACGGAGTCTACAATAGGTGAACCTAAAGAAGCTAAGTAAGAAGGTGAACCCAAGGAAAAAAATGTAGTTATCCTTTTGGCTAAGGGAAGTAGACAAAATTGCCGTGGAGAAAATTGGGATCTTGGGGGTGGGGTGGGATGGGGGTAAGGGGAGATGGGGAGAGAAAAGGGAGAAGGGAAGGAGGGGGGGACTTGGGGAAACAGGAGGATTGGGATAAAGGAAGGGTTGATAAGGGAGCACGGAACCACAATTCTAGTTAAGGGAGCCACTTTAGGGTGGGCAAGAGACTCGACCCTAGAGGGGTTCCCAGGTGCCCAAGCTGAGGTTCCCAGTTAGTTCGTTGGGCAGCTGAGGACAGGGAACATGAAATGACCCTATCCTAGAGCAATACTGACGAATATCTTGCATATCATCATAGAACCTTCATCTGGTGATTGATGGAGATAGAGCCAGAGACCCACACTGGAGCACTGGACTGAGCTCCCAAGGTCCCAATGAGGAGCAGGAGGGAGAACATGAGCAAAGAAGTCGGGACCACGAGGCGTACATCCACCCACTGAGACAGTGGAGCTGATCTACTGGGAGCTCACCAAGGCCAGCTGGACTGTGACCGAAAAAGCATGGGATAAAACTGGACTCTCTGAACATGGTGAACAATGAGGGCTGATGAGGCGCCAAGGACAATGGCCAGGGGATTTGATCCTACTTAATGTGCTGGCTTTGTGGGAGCCTAGCCAGTTTGGATGTTCACCTTCCTAGATATGGACGGAGGGGGGAGGACCTAGGACTTACCACAGGGCAGGGAACCCTGACTGCTCTTTGGACTGGAGAGGGAGGGGGAGAGGAGTGGGGAGAGTGGGAGGGAAATGGGAGGCTGGGAGGAGGTGGAAACTTGTTTTTTTTTTTCTCCTTTTCTCAATAAAAAAAAAAAAAGAAACAGAAGGGAAAGATCTCCAGAGAAGGCACAAAAAACAGGGACTCACTTGTTTGCACCCTGTAGGAGGAAGGTCCGCTTGTTCCTCCTGGCTGCTCAGAACCAAAATAATCACACAGAAATTGTATTAATTAAAACACTGCTTGGTCCACTAGGTATAGCTTCTTATTGTCTAACTCTTATATTAATTCAACCCATTTCTATTAATTTGTATATCGCCATGTGACAGTGGCTTTTGGGCAAAGATTTTAACTGGTGTCTGCCTTAGACAGAGGATCCATGGCTTCTCTTTCTCTGCCTTCCTTCTCCTAGCATGCCATTTAATCCCTCCCCCTGACTACCTAAGTTCTGCCCTCTCAACAGGCCAAGGCAGTTTCTTTATTCATTAACCAATAAAAGCAACACATAGACAGAAGGACCTCCCACAGCACCTCTCTCAGGAATAAAAACACTTAATTGGAAGCTATAACATATACACAAAGACCTGGTGAAGACCTCTGCAGGTCCAGTGCATGCTGCCTCAACCTCTGAGAGTCCATATGTGCATTGATCATGCTAATTTAGAGGGTCTTGTTTTTTCAGTGTCTCCCGCCCCCTATGGCTCTTATACTCTTTCTGCATCCTCTTCCCAGAGTTCCCTGAGTTCTTAGGGGAGGAATTTGGTAGAGATACCACATTTAATAATGAATGTTTTACACACACACACGCACACACACACACACACACACACACACACACACCCTCTTGGCAATATGCCAAGAGTAACCAGAGATGGACTTGCACAAGCCTTCCTGGAGCAGTTTGCTCTGAGTGGGTGAGAAGAGGACATGGGCCTTGTGGCATCAAATGGTCAGACACCATTAGGGTGAGCAAATATGTGGTGGGCTGTGGGAGGGAGAGAGAGTCAGAGAGAGGTTCATAGAAAGAGATCGGTCAAAGGCTGTGAAGAACAGGCTGATGTGGGAGGCCTGTTTACCTCCCAGGGCCAAGGGCTGCTACCAAGGGCCATGTCTGGATCTGAGGCCCTATCGCAACCAGGGTCTGTGTTGATGTTCACGCACCTATAACAATCAGGGGTCATGTGGATGTCCAGCATCTGGGACCCTACCCGGGCTATGTTGTGTCACCAGGGCTACCTTGAAGTTGGGGTGGTTCCTGTTTCAGTGCCCTTTGAGGCCATAGTGGCATCTGGCCTGGGCTGCTTCTGAGGACCCTGCCTGAGTCCATAGTCTTACAGCAGCTAGGTCTGTGATGATGTTCATGGCCTGTGTCAATATCAAGGGCCACACAAATACCTGGGTTCTGGGTCAGCACCTGTGGGCATGTCAAAGACCAATGGCCATGCCGAGGCCAGGCTGTGACAATGTGGGTTCCCTGTACTGGCATCAATGATGGTAGTGTTGACTGGGTCCCAGCTGATACCGGGGGTCATGCACTACTACAGCCAGGATATGCATCAATGTCAGTTACTACTATTACCACTGGAGGTTGTACAGATGCCCAGTGCATGGGCTAACACCTGAGGCCAGGTTGGTGCCTGAGGGTCACACTGCCACAATGGCCGCACAGATAAGAATGGACTGCACAGCCACCAGGGACCATGGAGATGTCTGGGCTTTGGTTGCATTTGAAGAGACATGGAAAACAACACAGTACCCAGCTGCAGTAGGACCATGCCCGAATCAGTGGCTTGTGTGGTCACCTATAGCCATAGTTTCATTGGGTCCAGACCCTTGGTTCCACTGCAAGGGTTGTGTCAATATCTGAGACTCTGATTACCATCAAAGGCAATGTGCATGTCTAGGGTCCAGGTGAACATCTGAGGCTATCTTGGTGCCTGATGGTCATGCTGCTTCTAGGATCATGCAGATTGGGATGGCTTGCGCTAACACCAGGGCCATATTGATGCCAGCCCAGAACTAGGCCTAGTGGCCATTTCTGGGTCCATGACCCTGTTGTAGTCATAGTCTATGTTGAGGTCTATGGTTCCTGTTGCCATTGGGTCAAGCAACTGCCAAAAATCTGAACTGTCACATGGGGCCAGGTTAAAGTCCATGGACCATTCTGTTGCTGGGCCCATTCGGACCTGAGAGACCTGCACAGTCACCTGAGATCCTGGTGATATCTGATGCCAAACTGCTGCTGTTGACCACGTTTGGGTTGTGATCCTTCAGCATCTGGGGTCTGTGTGGATGACCATTGCCTGTTTTAGCACTAGAGCCCATGCAAATCATGTATTGAATGAACAATGCTGAAACACTAGGGCCCTCCTGAGCTGGCCCTGCCTCTCACTGGTCCGGAGTGACCTGCCTTTCCCACAGGAAAACTCACCCTGTCCTGAGATAATAGACCCTGATGACTCCAACACAGGAGAGATGGCTTATCCCAATGAAAGAACTGGCCCGAACACTTCGGAAAACTCATGCCATTCCTCATTTCTGGACTGGGAGAACTGGCTCTGCTCCCTCACTTGAAAGGAATGGTTCCAGTGACCAGGACTGACCAACTGAGTTGCCACCTTGGTACACATCCAGGGCTTGGAGTTGGCACACCCCAACATCTATCCCACATATGACCCTTGGGAGTGTGTGAAGGGGCTAATCCTGTGGGACCATAGCCTCAGGATCTCCATGACTCAGGGCAGCAGCAGGATATCTGAGAGGAATGTAGGTGAGGGTCCAGTATTAACACTGTACCAAAACTAGGGGACTTAATCAACAACTCATCACACAATTTGCAAGTAAAGCTCTTTGGACTAAAGGGTGTAGTGCATGACACACAACAGTTCCCAATGCCATAAAGACGAGTGAAGAAGTGATTGAGAAATGGGAAAGATGGAGGAGTGAAGTGTTTTCCTTTAAAAAAATTTTTAAAAGTCTTATTCTTTTCTTTTTTAGCTCTCCTTTGGGTGGGGGGAACTACAGGAGTGAGGAGTATATAAGAGTGACTGGGAGATGAGTGGGATTGGGGTGCAGAGTGTGAAATTTCCAAAGAATCAAAACAAAAAATCAAACAAACAAAAAACAAAAAAAGAATCAGTGAGTGTTCCAAGATCTCTTACTCTAGGCAAAATATCTGGCTGTGGGCTTTTGTGTTTGTTCTCTTCAGCTTCAAGAGGAAGATTTTCTTATGATGGCTGAGCAAGTCACTGATAATATTTATCTTTCTGGGTCTGGCTTATCTCACTCAGGATTTTTTTTATAGTTCCATACATTTTACTACAATTTCATTTTTTTAAATGACTGAGTAATGTTTCATTGTATGAAAGTATCATATTTTCTTTATCCATTCTCCTGTTAATGGATACTTAGATTGTTTCCAATTTTTGGATGTTATGAATAGGTCAGCAATGAACATGGTTGAGCAACTGTCTCTGTGGTAGGATGAAGTGACCTTTAGGTATAGGCTCAAGAGTCGTATAGCTGGATCTTGAGGTAGATTGAGTCTCATCTTTCCAAGGAACCACCACACTAATTTCCGTAGTGGTTGTACAAGTTTGCACTCCTGTCAGTAATAGATTAGTGTTCTCCTTACTCCACATCCTCACTAGCATAAGCTCTTACTTGTTCTATTGATTGTGGCCATTTATTTATTTATTTATTTATTTATTTATTTATTTATTTAAGATTTCTGCCTCCTCCCCACCACCGCCTCTCATTTCCCTCCACCTCCCCCAATCAAGTCCCCCTCCCTCATCAGTCCAAAGAGCAATCAGGGTTCCCTGCCCTGTGGGAAGTCCAAGGACCACCCACCTCCATCCAGGTCTAGTAAGGTGAGCATCCAAACTGCCTAGGCTCCCACAAAACCATTCTGATGAAATCTCAAAGTAACGAGTACTACTCTGTGGCCCAGACTGACCTAGAATTTACTAGAGAACCCATTCTGGCTTCTAAATCATGGAAATTCTTTTACCTCATCTTCCCAAGTGCTGGAATTATGGGCATGAGCTTCCATAGTTGATTTTACAATGTTTCTGAATGTGACATATTACTGGTCAAGTGACATTTATTGGTCACTCTCTTAGAGTTCTATTACTGTGAAGAGACACCATGACCACAACAACTCTTATAAAGGAAAGCATTGAATTGAGGCTTGCTTGCAGTTTTAGAGGTTAAGTCCATTATTGTCATGGTGAGAAGCATAGTGGTATGCAGTCAGACATGGTGCCTGAGAAGGAGCTACATCTCAATTCACATGAAGAGACCTGTGCCACACACTGGGCATAGCTTGAGTATATGAAAGCTCAAAGACCAAAGCCCACCTCCACAGTGACACACTTCCTCCAACAAGCTACATCTCCTAATTGTGCCACTCCCTATGGGCTAAAACACATGAGTCTATAGGAACATACCTATTCAAAACACCACATCAGTTAGTTTATGATGTGAAATATAATAAGGTAAAGAAGCAATGATAAAATCACTATTGATTACCATAGATGCTTCTTTTCATGTAAAATGTTCTCATGAAGCCTTGTAAGGTGTTGGAAGTGCCAGTTGTTATGATGGTGGTGTTGACATCACAGATGCTTGATAATCTCAAAATGAACCTAAACATACTACTTGTGTGTTCTTTTTCACATTTCAATTGTCTTTAATATATCTATCAAAATAACCAATGTCTTCAAGGATGGTTTTATATTGAGAATAAGTTGTAAAAGCATTATCAGCTCCACCTTTCTCCTTACCAAAGTTTACGTAAATATCTAGACCTTTATTCTTTCTAGCAGTACAAGGAAGATTAAACTCACAGTACCAGTCTTGATTCCTTTTAAAAAATGTTTATCAATACTACACAAGGTGTTTTGATCACATTCACATCTCTGCCACAACTCCTCCAGAGCCACATCCATTTCTAACTTCACATTCTGTCCTTTTATAAAAGTCTATTTAGTCCAGTTTGTATTGCCCAGACACTCATGAGTATAGAGTAAACCCCCAGTGCATGGCTGACCTGCCAAGGATCACTTCCTTAATCAAAATAGATTCTTCCACACACCGAAACTATCAATTGCTATTAGCTCCTCATCTAGGGATAGAACTATGTCCACTTTCATGCTTCCCTCAGAGATTTTATCTGTGTCTAGAGCTCTTATGAATCTTGTGAATGCTGCCATAATCACTGTAGGTTTGTATATGTGACTGCCATATTATGTCTGGAAAATACTGTTTCGTTGTTGTCATATACCACTTATGGCTCTTACAATACTTTCACTCCTTCTGCAATGTCCCCTGAACCTTGTATAGAGGAGATTCCTTATTTATGGATGAGCAGCTACATACTTTTATTCTACACACAGACTAATTATTGTTTAGAATTACTGAGAAATACTTTACTATATAATATTTTAATAGAATAATATTGTATATTCACACCTAATATTCTAATGAAGTACTCACAATCCCTATGACAACATCCTCCTCCAAATATTTTGTAAGGGTAACACAAATGTAATTTATCACAGCCAACATTAAAATATTTGAAGTGAACAGGTGTTGGGAGCTGTGAACCCCCAGATCCTGAACGTCTTCTAAACAACTTCTTTTCCTCTGCTCTAAGACAGCTTGCAGCTGCTCTGAGCACGAGACCCTCAGGAGTTCCTGATGGCAGGGGAGTGATTTCTGGTGGGTTTGCCTGGGGCATGGCTATGCCTATATAAGCTGCCCCTGGACACAATAAAGGGGGCATTCTGGCATCAAGGATGACCTGTGTCTCTGTCTGTGAGTCTTTGTGTGTTTCAGTCTTCAGCCCTTTGCCTGGTTCACGAACTGTATGGTAGCTTATGGAGTAAAGAAGGGCGCGGTGTGCTACAAACAAGGCAATTCATGCCCCATATTTATACTAAGAATGCAAGAGACCAATGAGCACAGAATTTCTTAGAGAACAAGGAATATAAAAATGAGTGTGTTTAGGTTGACCATACTTCTTTTGATGGCCTTGTGTCCAGAATTTATGGGCAGCACAAATTGGAGGCTTTTGGTTACTAAATTAAAAAAAAAAGACTTTGGGGAGAGAGAGGGATTAACTAAGGAGATGATTTAAGAGTGAATATGATTAAAATAGTTGCATGATTTTTTAAAAAATTAGTAAATGTATTAAACCATGGTAGGTCTATTTGGATTATAAAAACTCCAATGTGTATACACATACACACACACACACACACACACACACACACACACACACACACACGTAGTGAGCCGGACAGGATCGCCATTACAAGATGGCGCCGACATCCTGTCTTGTTGGTTATAAACAACTCCATATTTGGCTATGGCTTTGAGAGCTGCGTGTCCCTGCTTCCCGCATGCGCGGTGGATGAGGATCCTTGAGCCTATCCCGATGCGGTCTGGTGTCAGCTGTTGGTGGCAGCCAATCACAGGGCGACCCGTGTGCCAATACCCTATTTAAGCGGCTGCCTAAGTGCACCCCGGCCCCTTCGCTTCCTGCTGCCTCTTCCCTTAGCTCTCTGCCCCTTAGCTCCCTGCCCCTCCGGTTCCTGTTCCCTGTTCTCCTGCCCCCCTCATTCCATGCTCCCCATCAATCAAGGGCACTCCAGTAAAAGCGTGATCTGAGTGGAATCCTGGTGTGGCGGTCATTCTTTCTCGCCGGTCGAGAGGTCCGCCACACACACACACACACACACACACACACACACACACACACATATATATATATAATTCATTAGTTTGATAGTAAGTTCTGAACAAACTTGAAGATATGGCTCCAAAATTATTAGAATAAAGAAAACAGAGGAATTTACACATTAGAAAATTTCATATTTTTTAGAAATAATTTGTTTATGTTTATATTGTGTGTATAATTTGTAAGCTACTACGTTGGTTCTGGGAACTAAATATAGATCCTGTGCAGGAGTAACAGGTGATCTTAAACACTGAGCTAAGCCAATTCATAAAGTGAATATTTTACATCATGTAGACTATGCTTCTATGTCAGTATTTTGATTCTTCTGGTTGGATTTTATCATCATTACATAAACTAGATTCAACTGAGAAGAGGAAATTTGAACTGAGGTCTTCTGCCATCAGACTGGCTTATGGACAAGTCTCTGGGGTATTTTCTTGATTGTTTATTGATATAGGAAAGCCCACACAACTATAGCAAAATTGAACAAGCCATGAAAGCAAGCCAGTAAACAGCATTCCTCCATGGCCTCTGCTTTAGTTCCTGACTACAGGTTCTGTGCTGACTTCTCTGTGTTGGACTGTTGAGCAGGCAACTAAACCAAAAAAATTCTTTCCTCTCCACACAGATTTTGGCCATGGTGTTTATCACAGTAACAGAAATCAAGCAGCACACTGACAGATGCCGGTTATAATTCATTTTTCCCCAAGTTAAAATGAGGAGTGAGTGAAGGGATTTAGAATTTCTATAGTTTCTCCAAACACTACAACTAATTTTTATTCTAATTTTATGAGATAGTTAAAGGTCCCCAAAAGAGAAGAAACACAAAAAATAAAAAGAGAAGGGAAACAAAGTTACAATTTTCATGATAGGCTTCTGTGTTGGGATCTATACAAGCTGTCGCATTGAGTTTCATCAGTTTAGTATGGTCCTATAAGGATGGGATTAAACGGAAAAAATACCAGTGGTACAACAAATAGGTTAAACAAAATTAATGGCTAGATGTACTCCCACTACAACCTCCATGCTTTTACTCAAGGCATGACCGTTTTGGTCATATTTTTCCTTGTAGGTACAAGGCAGTCTGTTGGTAGCATAAGACTGACCAGCAGGGAAATTGCAAAGCACTCTAACAGATACAATGAGCTATTTTGTCAATTTTCCACTTCAGTCAGAAAAAAAAGTGCATGAGAGGAATTGACTACTGTGAGGAAATAAAATTCAACATGGCAGGTGCCAAAACAAACACTTAAGTACTTTGGGACTGTACAGACACTCAGAGTGACTGCTGTTACTGGAAGATAAGGTTCTGGTACAAGAGTAGTATAATAGTGCTCCATACCATTACACTAATCAGACACACTCTGAAGATAACTGGTAGAGATGCAGTCAATACTTTGCTTCTCATTTCAGTCAATCTAGTAGATTAGTTCAAAGAGTTCATCCCCTAAGAGATCTACTAATACTTCTCCAGTTGCTATGATAATGCAAATCTTTTTAGTACTGAACACATTTGTAGAAAGAGCACTTGATCTTGCATATCACTGTGATGGACTCATTTTCAATGGTCCAGCTAGAGTATGATAGATTCTTCATATTATGTATTATTTTAATCTGTTGCTATTCTTTGAAGCATTCCTTAAATACATGAATCTTTTTCTAAGGAACACTATTCTCAAAGACTACATCAACTAGTTGCTTCAAATCATCTGAGTTCCTTACATTTGAGCATTAATCTTTATCAGAGGAATACTATTCAAATACTTTATTCTGATTTTTCAGACATCTTTTCTCTCTGTCAGTTGTCTCCATTGCTCCTCAAAAGCATTTTATTTTGACTTTGTCCCACTTGTCTATTTATGCTTCTGTTGCCTATGATTGTTGGGTCATATCTATTTTGTGCCCTAGACCAATTCTCTTGATCTTTCCCCAGCTGTTTTTTTTTTTTACAAATTTCAGAGCTAAAGAAATGTGACCCTAATTGGTCTAATTACTAATTATTAAATAAAAACCTGGAGTCAGGTGTTAGGGGGTGAAAGCAGAAAGATCAGAGAAACAGAGCAGCCAGCCACTAGAGTTCTTACCCCTACAATATCTCAGAACAAAAGGGGGCTATGTTTCTGTCCATGCCCCCCTTTATCGCTTCCTTTTCTTGTCTGCACAAAACTCCAGACTTCTATGGCTAACTAGTGGCTAGTTCCACACTCTGATAATCAGGCAAGCTTATTTGTCAGAACACAAACAAAATATCATAACAGGCTTGCATTTGTCTTTGTCCATCTAGCTAACTTCTATACATTGCATAATAATGCATCTAGGTTCTTTCTACTGTATGCAGATATAACGATCTCCCCAAACTATTTATAGACAGCTATAATTTCTCTTTCTTGTGTTCTTGACACCTCTGTTGGAAATAAGTTAATGATAAATGCATGAATTTATTTCTGGACTCCATTCCATTGCTTTGTGAATGTTTCTAATGCAGTTCCCAGTGAAATGTGTTTGTAGTTATTAGAGTCTAATACTTAGGAATAGGGATGGGCTAGGAAGGGAGAGGCTGAGCAGACACACAGGTGGTAGGAAAGCAGGGTGTTCCACTAGGATCTGCTTAGTCCTTTGGGAAGGCAGAGAAGCCATGAGAGGACACAACAGGTATTAGGCACAAGGCTGAGGCTGAGATTGGGGGATTGGTATGGAGGAAAGGAGGAAGAGTGAAGATCTGAAGCTAGCCTACCTGTTTAGCTGACCTTGTTCTCTGGGAGGAAGCTGGCAGGTTACCCGAAAATGCCTACTGGGATATTGCAATGAATAAGAGGACAGGAGTTTGGAGAGGAAGATTTGTGTGATCTACTGGAGGAGAGGGCAGAGGCAGAGAGGAATAGAGAACACAGCAGGTGGTTTGTTACAGAGCTGGGGATGAGACTGGGGGTGGATAGGATTTGGAACATAAGAGGTAAGGATGAAACTGTCAAGTTAAACTATCTATTTACCTGGCCAGAGTACCTTTATTTTCTTGAAACTTTAATATAACTGTCAGAATTGTGCCATAATAATAATAAGCAATAGTTATCATAACATGGGTTCTAAGTGTAGGCACATATAAAGTGTATTATAGGTGACTCAACCCTCTAATCTTATTTATCAATCAAAGAATTATTTTATTTACATATGCCTCAATATTCTTAGTATATTATGCTTGGTAATGGGCATCTGCTGAGGCTAAATCATAAAAAATATGATTATTTTCATCTTTCTTCATGATTAGATATCATTATTTATTCATTTTATGTTAAATACCTATTAGAGTTATGGCTTCTAGACTAATTTTCTCTTTCTTTTATATTTCCATTTATTTATATGCTGTGACACTATCAGAATTGAGTGAGTGGCATATGTTCTGGACTATCTGTTTGCATGTCTTCTTCATAGTTTTTGTGATACAAAGACTCATTTTCCTTCTTTTTTATTTTTTATTTTCCAGTCACAGGTTGGGTCCTCAAAATAGAATTGCTTTCAATAATAATTTGCATATCCTAGCCTTCTCCATTACTCATAACCAAACAAGATATATAAGCATTGTGCTAATTTGTTTTACATATTTTAGTTTTTACAGTCAGTGTTGCAAATAAGGGAAATAGTGTTTGCATTTTAGTATGTGTTTCTCACACTCAAGGAGAGTATGTAAGGGAGTGAGTGTGTGGTATATATGTGTATGTGTGTTCTCATAGTGTCTTGGTATACCCCAGGATCCCATGAAATCAAGATAATCTTCCTGATTTGGGCTTCATAGTTATAGGGTTATATTCATTTTGACAATTGCTTTCCAAGGTTGTAGATGCCATGTTCATTTGTAACTTCTTTTTGGCAGCTTTTTTTCTCTGTGGGTGGCCTGTCCCAATTAATACATAAACAATATGGGAACATAGCCGAACTGTGGATGGGGAAAAACCTCTTAAGAGTTATAGGTAACTATTAGCTGCTGAAAGAGAGCTTTCTTTCTCAGGAATGAGCCCCCTGATAGGTTATTCAACAACAAGCAGTCAGTTCTATACACAAATACATATAAGGAATGCTAAATGAACTCAGCAGGTTGTATATACATATGCCCACTGGCTTAAATGTTTGAAGTGTAAACACGACAATGTGACTCTGCATCCTTAGCATCCAGGTGAAGGCCAGATACAGCAGCATGTGTCTGTAGACCCAGTATTTGAATAGGAGGCAGATAGGTCCCCAGAGGTCCACTGATCAAGTAGGTGAGTTAAAAAAGTGAGATTGAGGAATACTATTAGACCATGGACCTGTTGCTTTAATATCAGACTAGCTTCCATGTGGGGCCTGTCCCTCCAGATAAGTAACTGGTTAGCCTCCTGCTTCTCTTTTCCCCACAGCCTAAAGATGGAGAAAGTAATTGTAAACAGATGTGCTTTTTAATCTTAGTTGATACCTGACTTGAAACTGGCTTTGAGCTATGGCCAAGCTCCCCATACCTCAGGGACAGTTATCAAAATAAGACCCCCCCTACCTTATTCTCATTATCTATCTCTTTATCTTACATGCCCTGTTCTCTCTTCTTTTCCTCTCCTCTCCTCTCCTCTCCTCTCCTCTCCTCTCCTCTCCTCTCCTCTCCTCTTCTCCCATCAACTCTCCTTCTTTTCCTCCCCTTCTCTTTAGGTTTCTCTGAAACACTGCCCACAGTAGATATCTCTTTTACAATTTCACCTTAAGCTAACTCTATTAATGTTTGTGTAATGCTTCCTCACCTCACAGCCTTGTCATGCTGCCTCTGGCATGCTGTTTCTCATGATGCTTTCCCACCACATTGATGGAGGAAGGTCATTTGTTCAATAAAAAGAAACTGCTTGGCCCTCATTGGTTAGAAGATAGGTGGGAGGAGTAAACAGAACAGAACGCTGGGAGGAAGAGGAAGTGATCTCAGACTCCACAGCTCTCCTCTCGGGAGCAGACGCCTCAGAGAGATGCCATGCTCCCAGCTCCCAGGCAGACGCACGCAATCCGACCCAGGATGGACATAGGCTAGAATCTTCCCGGTAAGACTGGTGCTACAGTTTATTAGAAATGGGTTGATCGGGATATCAGAATTAGCCAGTAAGGGCTAGAGCTAAAGGGCCAAGCAGTGCTTAAAAGAATACAGTTTCCGTGTAATTATTTCGGGGCATAAGCTAGCCATGTGGGCAGCCGGGGTGCTGGGGACGCAGCCCCGCTGCCCTTATTACTACACCACATGACTTGATGATGACCTCTGTGGTCACATATCCCTCTTGTTACTAATAAATCTCATTTCCTAAGGGAACATTTTTGTGTCATTTCCTTTCTGAAGTCTAATAGCCACCTTTTAGAAGCAGAGTGTTATTAAGAAAGACATCTGATATTGATTTCTGTTCTCCACATACACATGTGTGGGTGAATACACTACCCCCTTATAAGTGCATATGTTCATGAATGTGCTCAGACACATGCACATGAGCACACACATAAACGTTGAATAAATCTTCAAAAATATAAATGGATACAATATCTCCAGAACATGTATCTATCTTCAGAGGTTAAAAGTGTGGGAACACAAATTTTGATAGAAAAGGAATGCTGAAATAGTTATTCCAAAAACCTGGTAATTTTCTTGAAGGAATTGTTTTAATGTATAAAGAATATTCACTTGTAGATTGAGCCACCTGGGTGAGTCTCTCCAGGACTGGAAGTAAGGTAGTACCTTACTAAGAAAATTGTTTATGTGCAGCAAGTGGTTCAAGCATGGCATTCAGTGGAAAAAGGGATGTAAAGAGTTGAGGTTGAGAAACTTTCCTATAGAAACCTTGTCTGCATGTGTATTTGGAACTAGAATTTGTGCTGTCTATATTGCCTAATATTTTACATACTGAAAATTTATTTTTAAAGAAGTCCAAGTCTGGTAGAGTCCATGTCATCCTTCATTAGCAAAATCAATTCTTTGCTGGTAGAGAAGACTCTAAGTCCAACTTAAAAGGACTTTCAAGGTAAAGGTCTAATTAAGCTGTTCAAGATAGAATCAAAAAAATCCATCGGGACTAAGTCATCAAAATCAAAAGTCAGGACAATTAAAAAAGTAATAAGAAAGTGAATCATGACAGCAGTCATGGTAGCAGATGTCAATGAGCCTACTTCAGCTTGCTCTTTTTGTGACTTAGTTTTTTTTCTTCTTTTTTATTGTTTTTATTGAGCTGTATATTTTCTCCACTCCCCTCTCTTCCTTCTTCTTCCCTTCTGCTCTCTCCCATGATCTCTATGCTCCCAATTTACTCAGGAGATCTTGGCTTTTTTCTACTTCTCAAGTAGAAAAGATCAATGTGTGTCTCTCTAAGTGTCATCTATGTTGTCTATGTTCTTTGGGGTTGTGAACTGTAGGTTGGTTTTTCTTTGCTTTATGTCCAAAAGCCACTTATGAGTACATAATATATTTGTCTATCTGGGTTTGGGTTACCTCACTCAATATGATGTTTTCTAGATCGATCCATTTGCCTGCAAATTTCAACATGCCATTATATTTGTCCACTGTGTGGTACTCCATTGTCTACCACATTTTCTTTTTCCATTCTTTGCTTGAGGGGCATCTAGGTTGTTTCCACTTTCTGGTTATTACAAATAATGTTGCTATGAACATAGTTGAGCACACGTTTTTGTGTTAAGATGGAATATCCTTTGAGTATATACCTCAAAGTGGCATTGCTGTGTTTTGGATAGGTTGTTCCCCAATTTTCTGAGAAATTACCATACTGATTTCTGAACTGGCTGTACAAGTTTGTACTCTCACCAGCAATAGAGGCATGTTCATTTTATCCCATATCCTCTCCAGCATAAGCTGTCATCAGCGTTTTTGATCTTGGCCCTTTTGACAAGTGTAAGATGGAATCTCAGAGTTGTTTTGATGTGCATGTCTCACTGTTGAGAAAAGTCTACATTATAAAAACTTTTTAAAGTCCATATTCTGTGGATCTTTGAAGTGTTGAAGATTTTATCTAACCAAAATGTATCTCTGTATATATAGAAAACCTAACACTACTTTAAGTTTGACTACTATAACTGACTATTTATTAATTTGTAATTTTAAATAATACATTACATTTTTTTCCATTCAAAAATTTCCACTTCTTCCCCTCCTCCAATCCTCTCCCACTTCCCCATTTACTCTCCTCCTTTTCCCTCCAGCCTTAAGAGAGGGCAGAATAGCCTGCCCTGTGGGAAGTCCAAGGCCCTCCCCGCTCCATCCAGACCTAGGAAGGTGTGCATCCAAAAAGACTAGGGTCCCAAAAAGCCAGTACATGCAGTAGAAACAAGTACCAGTGCCTTTATCAATGGCTTCTCAGTCAGCCCCCATTGTCAGCCACATTCAGAGAGTTCAGTTTGATCACATGCTTGTTCAGTCCCAGTCCAGCTAAATTTGGTAAGCTCCAATTAGATCAGGCACACTGTCTCAGTGGATGGACCAACCCCTCACAGTCCTGACTTCCTTGCTCATCTTCTCCCTCCTTCTGCTCTTCAACTGGAGCTTGGGAGCTCAGTCCAGTGCTCTGATGTGGGTCTCTGTCTCTGTCTCCATCCATTCCATTGCCAAACGAAGATTCTATGGTAATATTTGAGATAATCATCAGGGTGATTATGGGGCAAGGCCAGTTCAGGCACTCTCTCCTCTGCTGTTAAAGGACCTAGCTGGGGACATTCCCATGGACACCTGGGATCCCAGGTCTCTTGCCAACCCTAAAATGGCTCCCTTAATTAAGATATCTTCTCCCCTGCTCCTTTATCTGCCCTTCCTCTATCTCCACCCTCCCATTCCTCCAAACTCTCCCAAATCCTTCCCTTCTTTCTCCCCTCTCCCCCTCTCCCACCTCCACCCTCACCCCTTCCCTACCTCTCCCCCACCCCCATGCTCCCAACTTTTGCCTGGTGTTTTTGTCTGCTTCTAGTTTCTAGGAGGATCTATATATTTTTTTGGGGGGGGGTTCACCTTCTTATTTAGCTTCTCTAGGCTTGTGAACTATAGGCTCAATGTCCTTTGATTATGGCTAGAGTCCACTAATGAGTGAGTACATACAATATTCATCTTTTTGGGTCTGGGTTATCTCACTCAGGATAGTGTTTTCTATTTCCATCCATTTGCATGCAAAATTCAAGATGTCATTGTTTTTTTACCACTGAGTAGTACTCTAATGTATATATATTTCACAATTTCTTTATCCATTATTCCATTGAGGGGCATCTAGGTTGTTTCCGGGTTCTGGCTATTACAAATAATGCTACTATGAACATAGCTGAACATGTTCAACTTCCTTAGCAATCAGGAAAATGCAAATCAAATCAACTTTGAGATACCAGCTTTCCCTTGTCAGAATGGCTAAAATAAAAAACACCAATGATAGCCTAAGCTGGGGGAGGATGTGGAGTAACAGGAGTACTCATCCATTTCTGGTGGGAATGCAAACTTGTGCAACCACTTTGCAAATCAGTGTGGCAGTTTCTCAGGAAATTGGGAATCAACCTACCTCAGGATCCAGCAATACCACTCTTTGGAATATACCCAAGAAATGCCCAGTCATATACATTACATTTTTAAAGGAGCTGCATAAACATTAATACCTTGAACATGAGTAGGAATACACATATAATAAAACTGACTTTAAATTTGTATCAATAAACCAAAGTCTATACCAATGTAAAGTATTCATTTCTATATCACATCCCCTTTTAAGTGAAAACAAACATTTATAAACATCATGTTGAAAATTTGGGAGCTAATTTCTCCAAACTGTTTCCTTCTGTGTGTTGGGTGTACTAATTTAGTGTTCATGTAGACCTTTCAGAGGGTCTTGGTCCATCAAGTCACATTAGATTCCCATCCTCTGTGGAAACAAAGGCAGGTCCTCTTTTCTAAAGCAGCATATACATATACTCAAATTTTGAAGACAAGATACCTTTAAAATATATATGCTGGTTTAACCTAGTAGCTCCCAGAATCATGTCTCTGCATTGAAAAACTTTATAGAAAACACAATCATATATATGATCTAGACTCTCTCTGTATATTCCATCTTCACACACCTTAATTTTCTTTACTCCTTTAATCTATGATTGTTTGTACTCTTTTATATTACTTTTATTGTCTCTTTAAAGACTTAGTTTTAGTTTTGAAAACTATTTCTTTTTAGAACTGTCTGTATTCTTCATATTCTTTCTCCCAAGCATTTTTTAAAAACAATGTGAGGTTTATTTCTGTCTGAATTGGTTTTTATTTCATATTTGTAATAATTTTCTGACCAGGAGTGCTATTTTTTTTTCTTTTTAAAATGCTAAGCAGGCATGGCTAGTACCAACTCTGCGGCCCTGCCTGTTATCTCTATTCTGTCCAACATGGCAGAGTTATGTTGACTGCTCCTGGGAACCATGCTCACCACCCCAGCTCCAGGGACAACTGGTCTATGTTGCTATTAAGCAGTTAGTTAAATGCTGTTCACAAACCCCTTTTAAGTGCAGGACCTCCCAAAGGAGCCAGAGCCATTACTGCTACCAGTATGAGCCAGGAAGCCTTCCCTTAAAGAAGCTGAGCAGTTTTTGCTGCTAATGCTGAGTCAGAAAACCTTATCTCAAAGGAGTCACACCTCTGCTAATGGCCATCAAAGAGAGCCTATCTGAAAAAATATGGTTACTAGGAAGCTGTGCTTGGCTCCTGTTTTTGTGAGTCTAGAAGCCCTCTTTTTTTTTCTTAAGCTTTTTTTTAGGTGTTATATGGACCCATTTCCCAGATGGTGGGCACCATTTTATAAACAGAGTCTGCCATTTATTTCCCAGGAGCTCAGACTCGAATAATCTATATTAACTCCAACACTGGCCAATTGTGCATGCATATTTCTAGCAAGCTCTTACATCTCAAATCAACCCATTTCTATTATTCTGTTTATCACTATGAGGCTGTGGCTTATGAGACAAGGTTCTGGCATCTGTCTCCTTCAGCAGCTACATGGCGTCTCTCTGACTCTACCTACTCTCTGTCTATATCTCTTCTAGCCTGGTTATATTCTGCCCTGCCATAAGCCAAAGCAGCTTTATTCATTAGCCAACAAAAGCAACACATATACAGAAGGACATATCATATTAATGAATGCTCTATTTAGCTAGCTCTCTCTCTTTTCTTAATGCAGACTGGAACCACAGTTCATACCATGATGATGCTCACATTGGAGTGGATCTTCATACTTTAACTTCTGCTATGTAGTCCCTCAAGAACATATCCAGATGCTCATCTATTTGGTGATTTTTGTTTATTTGTTTTTGAAATTTTTTGTGACAGGATTTCTCTTCATAATCCTGGTCATTCTGGGACTTGCTCTGTAGATTAGGCTGGTCTCAAATTCAGTGATTCACCTGCCTCAGTCTCTCCAGTGCTGGAATTAAAGCTGTGTTCCATCACCCTTGGCACTGTAAAGTTGATAGTCAATCGTAACCACATAAGAACAGTTAGTGAAAAAGAGGCCATGGGTTTAAAAGAGCAAAGAACAACATATGAGGTGATTCAATGGGAGCCACAGAAAAAACCTGTCTCAAAAAACCAAAAAAAAAAAAAAAAAAAAAAAAGGAAAGGGAAAAGGGAAAAGATGTTATTATATTGTGATCTCAAAAAGTAAAATAATTATTTATTTTTTTGAAGTGGGAGTTCTCTGTGTAGCTTTGGTTCATGTCCTGGAAAATAGAAATATTTTTTTAAAAAATCAGTTTAAAAATCAAATCAACATTTCTTAAAGTCTAGCAAGTTCGTGGTAAAGGATATGATTCCCATTAGCCCCAGAATACCAAAGCCAGAAATTTCAGACTTCACACAGATTCTACTCCAGTGTAGTATTTTTATTTCTTTATTACCAGCCATATCAACTCTTTTGCATGCATGATTCTAGAACAATATTTACCCAGTTTCCAACGGATAATGGCTTTTCTTCATTCTGGGTTGATTTGCTGGATTTATAGATAGTCCTCCCTTGGATAGACTACATTTCCATAGCTGTTTTTGACAGAACAATGTCCAACACTGTGGCCTTTTTATCACATAAAACATATACCATTAACAAAGAGCACTAGGATTTACATGATGAAGGCAATAGAATCTGAAGAAAAACAGCACATACAAGAAGCATAAGTTTCGGGTCCCCAGTTCTGTCTAGACATGAAAACTGATCATAAACATGTTTTCTTTTTTTTTTTCTTTGATTCATTCCCAGAATTTCAGTGAGTAACAATGAAATGACTATTTTCTTTTCGGTATATTCTCACCAAAACAGTCTCCATAAGGACTTTCCTCTAGACCAATTGCTATCTGGTTAATTTGCATGAAGAATCTGCATAGTCAAGATACAAAGTGAATTAAGGCTTCATGTCAACTTAGAATGCCACCAGAAAGTTAGACTCCTTGAGATGTTATTAACCATTACAGGGTGTTTTTAAAACATTCGATACCAGTTATAAACTGATGGAAGAGCATCAGTTATCCAGCTTTCTCTAAAAGTCCTTTACTTGACTCTGAGACTTCTATCTCTCAGCATTTTAGGCACTACAACACCCTCCAAGAGGCTTGCTTCAGCTTGTTGTCTTTTATAATTAGGGTGACTGAGGGACCACAGGGATAGGCATGTAGCTGTCAAACTGGTTATAAAGAGGAGTCTGTTTTATGGTAGAGGGAAGCTTACTACTTTTATGGCAATGTCTACAAATTGCAAGATAAAGAAAATCATAAAATATATCAGAACTTTTGTGGCTTTCACATAAACTTCTGCATTGAGGTTTCCTAAGACATCAACTGCATCTGCCTGTTGTGTCTCCAGAGAAAAATGATTAGCAGTAAATAGATAATGAGGGCTGCCAAGAGAAGAAAAGAATTCCCACACTGGCTAAACTTTGATTAATAATGAAGTAATTTTTTCCATTGGTGGATCCAAGATGTGTTTCCTTGGTGCAATTTTATGTCATGAATCATCTTTACCATTTGTGGAAAAGACAGTAGCCATAAGGTAAGCAAGCTTCCCAACAAAAAAATAAAAACTGCACTTAATCTCCATTTCAGTTAGAGAAATAGAGAGTAAGAAACATTTGTTATCATTAGAAAGTAGAGGATGTTGAGGTTGGGAGCAAACAAGATACTTAAGTGATTGATAAGTACCCAGAGGTAAGTAATATTTTCAGTTAGGTTACCAGAAGTAAACATATATGGTACAAGTAATTGTACATACCCCTGTAAAATTATTATTCATATGCCAGCAATTCTGGAAATCATGAACTCAATGAGAATAAAGGCAATCTTAGAAAACTTTTTGTTCCTGACACAGTCCATGTAGTTTACAAGTGCATTGACTTCATTCCCTGTCCCAGCATTGCCCCAGCAATGACAACAACAAGAAAGATACCTTCTGCTACACTCAGTATCTCTACAGATCCCTAAGGGCTACTTCTGTTACATCTATTGTAGATCATCTATCTATCTATCTATCTATCTATCTATCTATCTATCTAGTGCTTGATGGAGGAGTTATGTCATATTCTTTATCTATATAGAGACAAGTTCTTCAAGCCTATTGTCATGTGATAGAATCAGAACTATCTTTGTCTCTTTCTCCATCCGTTGCCAGACGAAGGTTCTATGGTGATATTCAAGATAGTCATCAGTCTGAATATTGGACAAGGCAAATTCAGGCACCCTCTTGTCCACTACCCAGGGTCCTAGCTGAGGTCATCCTCGTGGACACCTGGGAACCCCTCCAGAGCTAAGCCTCTTGCCAACCCTAAAATAGCTCCCTAAATTAAGATATTTCCTTCCCTGCTCCCATATCCGTCCTTCCTCCATCTCAACCATCCCACCCCCCAAGCTCTCACCAACCCTCCCCTTCTCCCCTCTCTCTCCCCCTCTCCCCTTTCCCCCACCCCACCCACCCCATGCTCCCAACTTTTGCCTGGTGATCTTGTCTGTTTCTAATTTCCAGTGTGCCTGAGCTAATTAGAGCTCATCAACTCCAGTTGGACTGGGACTGAACGAGCATGGGATCTAACTGGACCCTCTGAATGTGGCTGACAATTGGGTCAGACTGAGGACCAATGATAATGGCACTGGGATTTTTCTCTACTGCATATACTGGCTTTTTGGGATCCTATTCTATTTTGATGCATGCCTTCCTAAGCCTGGATGTAGGGGGAAGGCCTTACCTTCCTAAGCCTGATGGAGGGGGAAGGGCCTTGGATTTCCCACAGGGCAGGGTACTTTGCTCTCTCTTAGGACTAGAGAGGATGGAGAGGAGGGGGAGTGGGAGGGAAGTGTGAGGAAGGGAGGAAGTGGAAGCTTTGACTTGTATTATTTATAAAGTAATAATAAAAAACAAAGTTAACCAATAAAAGTTTGTCAATTTTATTAATAACTTTGAGAAAACAACTATTTTTGTGGTGCTTCT
Organism: Microtus oregoni; assembly: GCF_018167655.1. NCBI lineage: Eukaryota > Metazoa > Chordata > Mammalia > Rodentia > Cricetidae > Microtus > Microtus oregoni. The sequence continues at coordinate 71,590,497 of NW_024543061.1, forward strand.
TTCATTGTTCTCAAAGACTTAACTTGTCTCTGGGATGTGTGCTAATATCTGCTTTCATGTTATTCATAAGCAAATTAAAGTTTCTGTTTCATGGACTTTAGTTGTTTTTTGATACTATTTACATTTAACAATCAGTTATGTATCCCTTTTTGTTATAGGAGGCTGCTTGTTCCATTGCTGGCTGCTCAGCCCCAAAATAATCACACAGGAACCATATTTTTTTTGCAATAGTGTTTCATAAATAGCTTAAGCATATTTCTGAATAACTCATATCTTAAATTAACCCATCTTCATTATTTTATATTTTACTATGAGGTTCATGGCTTAACAGCAAGGTTCTGCCTGGCAGCTTGTGTCTGTCTCCAGCAGAATTTCCACGGCTTCTCCCTGACTCCTCCTTGTTCTCTCAGCATTCTATTTAGTTTTCCCCACCTAGTTCTGTGATGGGGGAGAGTCTTCTATTTTGTGTTAATTTCATTGGTTAAATAAAGAGAATGCCTTGGCCCTGATAGAACTGAAAATTATGTAGGTGGAGTAGACAGACAGAATACTGGGAGAATAAAGCCAAGTCAAGCAGTTGCCATGATTCTTCTACTCCAGACAGACGAAAGTTAAAATCTTTCCTGGTAAGCCAGCTCGTGGTGCTACACAGAATATTAGAAATGGGTTAGATCAATATGTAAGAGCTAGCCAATAAGAGATTATAACTAATGGGCCAGGCAGTGTTTAAAAGAATACTGTTTCTGTGTAATAATTTTGGATAAAGCTAGCCAGGTGGTGGGACGCAGCCCACCGCTCTTCTTACTACAGAGTGGCGCCCAACATAATGAACTCCATGTAAAACCTGAGAGGGCTTAAAAAGGAGAGAGAGAGAATTTAAGACAGCTTTTTGCTGTTTCTGGATTGTGTGCCGCAAAGAAATTTTCCTGATTCAGCAACAGCAGCAGAAAAGAAAGCTGCATCATTTTAAAGCACGGCTTCCTGGGACTGTGCCGCCAATGCAAATTCTGGCTTTAAAGCATTTCAATGGCTTTTTTTTTTATTTTTATTTTTTATTTTTATTTTTTATTTTTATTTTTTATTTATTTATTAAGGATTTCTGCCTCCTCCCCGCAACCGCTTCCCATTTCCCTCCCCCTCCCACGATCAAGTCCCCCTCCCTCATCTGCTCGAAGAGCAATCAGGGTTCCCTGACCTGTGGGAAGCCCAAGGACCTCCCACCTCTATCCAGGTCTCCTAAGGTGAGCATTCAAACTGCCTAGGCTCCCCCAAAGCCAGTACGTGCAGTAGGATCAAAAACCCACTGCGATTGTTCTTGAGTTCTCAGTATTCCTCATTGTCCTCTATGTTCAATGGCTTTTATGGGACTGGATGTTTCTGTTCCCGCTCAGGTTCAGGAGGAAAGTAGCTGAGGCCGTGCACTTGGCTCAGCTCTTCCTGCCTGGGCAGATGGCAGAGTCAGACTTGGTCAGGCAGGAGAGCATGGCGGATTCCTGTCGCCATACACAGAGATGTTTTCAGACTGCGCAGTGCTCTGCATGTCAGATTTGGCTGTAACTTGGATGAGAAGAGTTTCTGTGCTGCACGCTCAGTCTCACAATCTGAGTGTGGCTCCAATGTGGACTTGCTGTGTGCCTGGAACTGTGAGTGGCTCAGGGACACCAAATGGCTCTGAGGCAGGAGAGGCTCAGCTCTGCCATGCTGAACTGTTTTGGTGGTCTCAGGCAGGAACTACCATAATTAGCATAATAATAGCACAGTTAAGGTTTAGACTGGGCAGGACACAGGCAGTACCGTATTACTTGTACATGGTGCAACTTAAGTTTTTAAGAACTGCTTAACATTTTACGAAATGCTCCTGGATAGTAAAAAGTTACAGATTCACAATAAAACAGATTCAGACATAAAAGACAACAGTGTTGGATGTGTGTACCTAGGCTTGAGAGAGAAAAAAAAATAGAGAGAGAGAATAAAGTTAATGCCCTTTAAAAAGGGGGGATAAAGTCTTTAAAGAGACAGAGTACAGATAGTTATAGATTAAAAGAAATAAAGAAAAATAAGCCATGTAAAAATGGAATATTCACAGAGAATCTGGATTATGTACATTGTGTTTTCTTTAAAATTTTTGACTGTAAAGGAGCTAAGTACAGAAGGACATTTCACTATATGGGCTACCAAGCAGAACCAGAATGGATATAAGGGTATTATGACTTCAGGATTTGGATCTAAGGATATGATGCTTTGGAGAGGGTCTTCTTTTGTTTGCACAGAGGATGAGACCCTGTGGATTGCTTCTATCCCAATATGGTATGATAGACCATGTCCTCCTGAAAGGTTGCTGTAAACACCCTCAAAAAATTACTTCGCTCAACTGCCAACTGAGATGAAACTAGCACACGGGTCACACCATAAAAGAACTAATTAACAGTGCCCCCATTCAGCAGGAAGCAGTCTGGAGAGAAATAACTGCACCCATATTCCCAAATATTGTTTATAAATGTTCTTTTACACTTAAAGCGGGATATGATATAGGTATGAATAATTTGCATTGGTATGGATTTTAAGATCAATTTTGTTATATGTATATGTATTTCTGCTCTTGATTAAAGTATTGCGATTATGTAGTCCATTTAAAAATGTAATGTATAATTAGGAAATATAGGTTGTTAGTGGATAATCATTGATAATAGTCAAGCTTGTAGTTATGTTAGTTAGATTTTCTAGATATATAGAGATATATTTCAGTTAGATAGGCATTCTTCATATCTTTCAAAGACTACAGAATATGACGTTTAATGTTTTAATAACTTAGGGCTTTTCATGACAATGAGACACGTCTGCTGCTGGCAGCACCAGCTACTTCAAGAGGAGGATGTGCATCGAAGAGGCTCCTTATGGAGTTTGATAGCCATTTGGGCAAGAAACTGCACTTGCATGGCCTGTTGCATAAATTGGACGTGAAGAACCCACAGAGAGAGGACTGCTGAACTTGCCTAAAGGTGAGATGGTCTTTCGGGGTTCCTGACCCATGAAAGAGTCTACAAGACATTCTGCAGTACACAGCAGAAAGTGACTGAACTGTCTTTGGAATTTCATGCTTCATGGAAATGTCTGCTGGATATTATGGGCCTGTAGGCCGAAGATGGATGCCCCAAAGGTACAGAGGAACTTTGGGTAACTGTCCAGGCAGTGAGATGTCTCTGTCATTTCTAGAGTTTTTGATTTCTTGTTTGCTTAGGTAATATTATATCCTTCTGGAGTCTTTGATGGAGTTGAAGAATAGATAGATAGTTATAGTTTTCCTTAGTTATTATAAAAGAAAATAGATATAAATATTATAACTGTAATTCTTGCTTTATATCTGTTTTGCTATATGTAATTGTACTATTTTAAAATGAAAGCCTTCTTTTTTGATTAAACAGAAAAAGGAGAAATGGTAGAGGATGGTCATCTTTCTATCTGTTGCTTTCATTGGTTAATTAATAAAGAAACTGCTTGGCCTTTGATAGGATAGAAAATTAGGTAGGCGGAGTAAACAGAACAGAATGCTGGGAGAAAGAAGACGAGTCATGCAGTCGCCATGATTCTCCCACTCCAGACAGACGCAGGTTAAGATCTTTCCTGGTAAGCCAGCTCGTGGTGCTACACAGAATATTAGAAATGGGTTAGATCAAGATGTAAGAGCTAGCCAATAAGAGGTTAAAGCTAATGGGCCAAGCAGTGTTTAAAAGAATACTCTTTCCGTGTAATTGTTTTGGGTAAAGCTAGCCAGGTGGTGGGAAGCAGCCCCACCGCTCCCACTACTACAGTTCCGTTCTGTCCTCTCTGGCCAAGCCAGTTTCTTTATTAAACAATGGTATTTACAGAATATAGAGGGAAATCCCACTTCACCTTTTCTTTTTATGTTTAAATAAAAAGGAAAATTTTAACTTTAACACAGAAAAATTACATATAATAAAACAGGTATCAAGTAAGAATTACAGTTATAATATTTATATCTACTTTATCTTTTATCATATCTAAGAAAACTATAACTATAAATATTTATTATTCAACTCCATCAAAGACTCCAGAAAGATATAATATTACCTAAGAAAACATGAAGTGCGACATAACACCCTGTCTCAAAATGGAAGAAAATACATTAAGACTAGACCTCCAGAAGCATACCAGCAAGATCAGCAAAGCAACTGATCAGGAATAGGAAGGCTGTGATTACACGTAGACACAGTGATGATTCTTTCTTTACTGTAATAAAAAACCTTAACCACACATATATTTTTCATATTTCAGTTTTTATTTATCTGTTTTCTATGTATATGAATGTACATAGAAAATTTAGCAATCTATAAAGGTCAAAAAAAGAAAAATCTCATGTACTTAATTATTTTCAGATAAAGTTATTTATAAATTTAATAAAAAAATACTCCCTACTTTTCATTCTCTCTCTTCTACCTACTTATCTATTTATTTGTCTGAAACTATAATACAGTTAATTAATTATTGAAAGTAAATAATCATAATCAATAATATATTTCATATCTTTTTATTTTATAAGATCATGATCATGAAACTATATTTTATATAAAAGTGAAACAATGTCATAACAGGAAAGGCAGAATTAAAACTAAAGTAACATTGACAATTATAATAATAGGATGAAACCTAAAGAAAATGTAATTTTGAATTAATATAAATTACAAATGATTTCACCAAACATTAAAAAATATTTTCTAGATAGTAAATTAACAGACACAACAACATCAATATGTCTATGACATAGCATTAAACCATAAAATAAAAAAGAAAATTGTTGTGATAATCCTAAGGCTAAGAAGGCTAAGAGTGCAGATAAATAGTTGCTAAAATGTATATGCTGGTTGCTAAAACCCCAAACTCTGTGTTGAATATGTATTTATTTTTAAAGAATGCTTTTGTAACTAAACCAACACAAAAATAGTAAGACTGGATGATAATGTATATTTATTCCCTCTTAAAATATTTCTTCACTTTTTCTAGAGAAAGAGTTATCAGTTCTATAAGAAAATTTCTGAATTTCTTCCAATTGGAATTTTTCTTAAAATACTTAAGACTCTGGTTGGTACATGTGGCGACCCTGCAGATTTATTTTCTGCAATGTCAATGTCTTCAGCTCCTTCGGTGTACATGCTCTTTCCCATCCAGAATTCCTCCTTCTTTCCACTTTACTCCTCAACCTTACTTAGCTTGGGTAAAAACCATCTTAACTTCAGAAAACCTTTCTCTGCCCCAAGGACTGAGTCATTCATTTGCTAAACACCAATCAGATTTTAAATCTAGAAATGTAAACACAAATATTTTAGTTATTGTTTGTTAATTTTTTCTTTCTACGTTATATTATTCATTACATGGTAGCCTTGTTCAACATTATAATTCCAATATCTATGAAATAATTGTTTAAAGAAAGTTGCTGTTGTTTTTTTTTTTGGTCAGGGATAATATCTCAGTCTAGCAACCCACGTAGTTGGGAGACTGCAGTAGGAGGATTGCTGTGAGTCTGATGCAAACCTAGGCTAATGAGTGAGACCTTCCTAATAAAATATCACTTACATACTCTTATATATTGTGCATAACATTCATGCCTCATAATAGTTATTTTATATTTTTTTGAAACAGTGGAAAACAAGACATACTAAATATAAGCAACTTAATATAAGTGAAAATATCTATATTTAAAATTGGAATGAAAATCAATTATATGCTAATATAATTAATATTCAAAACACAGATGCCCAGATAGTATTATACATTTTTAACTGATCTGGTAAACTTTTTAAAAATTGTGTAGTGAAATTCAAGATTCAAAAAGTTGTTCTAGGACTGAACAGAGAGTTCTGTGCTTTAGAACACTTGCTTCTCTTACAAAGACCTGGGTTCAGTTCTAGCACCCACTTGGTGGCTCACAACCGTCTATAACATACTTCATTGCCAGGGTTTCCAACAGCACCTTCTGGCTTCTCTGGACACAAGGGACACATGTGGTACTCAGACATAGATACAAGTAAATCACCCATATACATAAAAATAAAAAAACCCATTGTATAAATTTTGTCCGTTCTACCATATTAGACAGAAACAAAAATATTGATAGCAAAACTTCACACAGAAAACAAATTAAGCCTTTATATCTAGAAATGTTCAGCCATCATTTTACAAGTGTAAGTTCCACACACATTTTTAAATGAACTAAACAAGACACTGATGTAATACTGCTTTGGAAATAACGATTCACTTAAAAATCTGCATTTTAAATATCTCTCTCTCTCTGTGTAGAACCATGAGGTGGAAATTTTCATACTATATTCACATTCTACAGTCTTTTGTCTTTTGGGCAAAGACAGCCATGAGTTCTTAACATCTGCTCCGGCAGAATCTTCCTTCAACTTTGACTGCTCTGCTCTCGTCTCCTTCAAATGAACTGTTCTCCTGGCTGCTTTTTCAGCGTTCCTTCCATATGTCATTAAAATCTTTGAGACTACAACAAATTTTCCCCCCTGTGGAAAAGATTTGAGGGATTTAAACAGTGAAAGCAAAAGTTACTTTGTAAGAATAAAGCTGTATTTACACAAAAAATACAGCTTCATGTTCTAAATGTCAAGATTGAATGTAACTGTCTGGCTTTGCTTTTCCCTTGGGTCTTCCTGGGGAGAGATTATCAGTGCTTCAAGGAAGTCAGATGAATCCTAATGCCAAGCCTTGTTTTAGGTGCCTAACCTCATGCTGAATGATTTTATAGATGATAATGTTCTGTCAAATATCTTCCCTTTGAGAAATGTGTAGGGTCAGGAGACTGATTAAGTCACTAAATTCGCACGCAGAATTAAAAGTTCATGAAAGAATGAGGGGTTTTGACATATATTAAAAAAATGAAGAGCCAAGTGTGAGGGCACAGACATTTATTCCCAGTACTGGGGAGACAGAAGTAGGCAGATCCCTGAGGTTAAGGCTAGCCCAGACTACAGATCAAGTTCCAGGACAGATAGGGCTACACAGATAAACCTGTCTCAAAACCTCCCAAACCAAACCAAACCAAACCAAACCAAACCAATAAATAACAAAATAAAGAATTGTATGAGCTCCTAAATGCTGAGTCAAATCTCCAGTACTAAGAGGAAAAAATGTTACATGAGGGCCCTCTAGTTAATTCCAGGCTGCTTAACCCAGAAGAAACTGTATTAATTAAATCACTGCTTGGCCCATTAGCTCTAACTTCTTATTGACTAACTCTTACATCTTAGTTTAACCCATTTCTAGTAATCTGTATATCACCACGAGGTTGTGTCCTACCAGCAAAATTTCAGCATTGTTATATCCGGCAGTCGATCCATGGCGTCTCTCTGACTCTGCCCTTCTTTCTCCCCACCTATCTAAATTCTGCCCTAACAACAGCACAAGGCAGTTTCTTTATTCATTAATGATAATCACTGCATACAAAGGGAAATCACACATCACCTCCCTTTTCTGTTTAAATAAAAAGAAAGGCTTTAACTTGACATAGTAAAATTATATATAACAAAACAGGTGTCAAACAAGAATTACAGTTACAATATTTATATCTACTTTAGCTTTTATCATAACTAAGAAAAACTGTAACTATAAATTCATCAACTCCATCAAAGACTCCCAAAGGATATAATATTACCTAAGTAAACAGGAAGAACATAGTAATCAATTTCCAAAACTCTAGAACTGCTGCCTGAACAGTCAGCTGACATTCTTCTGTATCATTGGGGCATCCATCACCAGCCTACAGGACCATAGTATCCAGCAGATTTTTCCATGAAGTAGGGGATTTCAAAGACAGTCCCACCTACATTGGCAGTTTGTTAGTCACTTTCTTTTGTGACCTGCAGAATGTCTAGCAGACTCCTTCATGAAGCAGGAACCCTGAAGGAACATTTTGCCTTTAGGCAAGTTCAGCAGTCATTTCTCTTTGGATCCCGCATGTCCAGTTCATCTAACAAAACCCATAAAGAGCCTCCTTGATGTCCATCTTCCTCTTGAAGCAGATTGGGGCTGCCAGGAGCAGATGTGTCTCACTGTTATGAAAAGTCCTAAGTTATTAAAACATTTTAAATGCCATATTCTGAAGGTCTCTGAAAGATTTGAAGAATATCTATATAACTGAAATATAGTCTATACATCTAGAAAATCTAACATGACTACAAGCTTGACTATCATAAATGAGTATCTATTAACTTATATTTCTTAATTATACATTACATTTTTCAATGAGTTATACAAACACAAAACCTTAATCAAGAACAGAAATATATATATATATAACAAAATTGACCTTAAATTTGTATCAATAAACCAAGATTCATATCAATGCAAATTTCTATATCATATCCCCCTTTAAATGTAAAAGAACATTTATAAAAAAATATTTGGGACTAAAAAAAGATTTCCATGATGTCAGGGAAGAGTTTTTTGTTTGTTTTGTTTTTGCTTTTAAATCAATGTCAGAACATAGTGAAAACTGTCTTCAGAGATCTCTACACCAGGCTATTTTCTGTGACCACCCATTTCTCTCTAAGTTTGCCATGTTGTTTTGACCTCTGTGCCTTCCCCACAGCACTTTAGTTGGTTCAGTGCCCTCAAAGATGCTTGATTCAGTTGGCTGTTTGCTAGAATTAAGATGAATGAGTGACAGCAAGGATATATGCATGCAATTGCCAAACCCAAAGCAAGCAGCAATTTATTTCCTGATTTGAAAAAGCTCAGGGTTTCTAAGAAAACACCCATGAAATGCAAGATAAACAGAATAATAAAAGAAATTAAAACTTTTATGGCCTTCACATGAACTTCTGTGTTAATGTTATTGAATCCTGAGATATTCAACTTCATCTGTCTGCTGTGCCTCCAAATTGAAATAATTATTAGGAAAGATATAATGATAGTCATCATAAAGAAGAAAAAGATTCCCAGGTTGAGAACAATATGGTTTATAATGAACTCACTTTTAAGAAGGTGAAGCTTCCAGGATGTATTTCTGTGTTGCATGTAATCATTAAACATCTTCATTATTTGCGGAAGAGATATTGACCATGATATAAACAAGCATCCCAGAAGAAGAATAAAGATCGTATTGATTCTTCTCTTCAAACAGAGAAAGATGTAGTGAGAAAAATTTGCTATCTTCAGCAGATAGAAGAGGTTGAGGCTGGTGGCAAACCATGTACTTATATGATTGATAATTACCCACAGATAAGCAACACATGTAATGTGGGTGTCAGAGGCAACCATATGTGGAGAAAATAATTTTAAATATCCATCAACAATGAGTACACCTATGACACAGATTCTGGAAATAGCCAAGCCTGTGAGAATGAAGCTGATCTTGGAGCACTTCTTCTGCCTGACATAGTCAGTGCAGGTTTTACACAGGATAAACCCATTCACTAGGACTCCTAGCACTGACGCACTTGTTGCAAAACAAAGGAGAATGCCTTCAACTATAGTCGGCATATCTATGGACCCTCAAGATCGCTCTTGTTGCAACTATTTTAGATTTTTTTTTTTACCTGCTGGAGAATGTTGCTTGTAATGGCAGCTTGACCAATGACTGATGTTTTTCTTACATAAAGACTTTAGAGGGAAATAAAAGTGTCTTGTAGTGGAATCAGAAATATCTTTATGAAGTTCCTTCCTGTTGTCTAAGACGCCATCTGTCTACAGAATACAGGCAGACTAATAATGTCTGTTTGTAGTGTGCAGATAAGCAAATTAACGTCTCTGTTTCATGGATTTGCCTTGTCTCTCAGACACTGTTTTGCATTTGATAAAGTGAATGGTGGTATGAGGATGTCAGATATACATGGACAGAATCCAAACTGACAAAACCAGCATTGGATTTTGTTTCTTTCCATAGCAACTCATTGTTAACTGGGCACAGTGGCACCCGCCTGTGCCTCTAAATCCTTGGGAGACTGATGTGTGGGAATCCCTTGAGCCTAGAAGACTCAGAGCAGTATGAGTAATTCAGTGAGAGTTCATAACAAAATAAAGCCACAAATCCCCCCAAATTCCAAAACCATTCATTAAAAAAAACAAGAAAGCAAAAAAAGGAATCACTATAATTTATATTATTAAAATAGTATGTGGAAGCCCTTTTGAATACAACCACTTATTCTGTTAAACTGCTTATTTTTAAATTGGAATCTAAGTTTAACTGCAGATAGGATACATTTCACAACTTTAAAAATACTTTACAAGTTTTTATAGGCTTATATTCATTTGCTATAGTGAATGGTTTCACAAAGACAGTTTCATTAAAGTATCTTACCTGTTGTGTTTTGAACATTCCACAGAGATCCACCTGCTTCTGCCTCCCAAGAGATGGGATTACAGGCATGCACCACCATTGCTGGTGCCCCCACTCTCCTCTCTTTATGTTGCTACAACATCTAGGAGCCAGCAGTGAGTGAAAACATGCAATAGTTTTCCTTCTCATTCCGAGTTATTTCACTTAATAAGAGTATGTAGCTCCATTTTGCATCCATTGTCTTGCAAATAGCATAACTTTATTTTTTATTGTGACTCAATCAAACTCATGTATTTACACATCGTATTTGGCTTATCCATTTATTTATTTACAGATGTATAGGCTGATTTAGTAGATTGATGGCTGTAACCAGTGGTGCAATAAACAGGGGTGTACAAATATCTCTATGTCACATTGATTTCGAATTATTACGAATGGTATAAGTTGGTCACATAGTCATTCTATTACCTTTTTAAAATTAGATGGCACTTTATTTAGGTTAATAGACTGAACCTTTTGAAGTAACATTTTATTTTTAGGTTCTTTGTAATTTTTCTCATTTTTCACGGTCTGTTCACTCTACCCTTCAATTTCACCAACTAACTCTGTATAATACAGATGGTGAAAGAGTCCATTGTACTCTATACAAATAATTCAAATTCATCCATTTTGCAAGCTCTTCTGTTATGCTTTCTGATAAGTGATGGGATACTAACAGAGTGACAGACCAGGGAGGGAAAAGGAAGCACAATTTCCCTCTATCATCAACCTCATTTTGTTCTCTATCAGTCTATCCCCCACATATTTGTCTTATTGCATATATTACAGTACACAGTGTCATATTTCAATAAAAGTATACAAACTGAAAAAATCAAAATACTTTGAAATAGGCATAATTATAATTATTGTACTGCATCTAATAGGGGAGCGATTGGGCTCAGAAAGACAGATGTTTTGTCTGCACCGTTACCACCCCGACTATACACAATATCATCCAGTCTTGAAGCTAATCACGGCTAATGACGATGAATACTCATGTGGGAGAATTAGTCATTTGAAGATTAAAGGGCAAGTAAGAATAAAGGACTTTACGGCTTAAAAATTCAATCTTTTAGCATCCACATACAACTACTCAAGAACATACCTACATGCATTCTACACATGCACATATATTTACACACATACCTAAGAGCACACCTACATGAATGGAATAAGAAGAAATATGTAGAGGAATATACATATATGTACAGCTGTACTGGACCAGTCATTAGTCAATTCCTTGCTTACACACTTAGTACATGAGATAATACTGACACATGTACATGACAGATACCCCTTAGCAAGATGATTGTCTCTTTTTGTGTCCTAGTTTCCATGACTATTTAATAGGACAAGCAAAAGCAGTAATTCTGATCTGGAGTCTATGAGAAGGGATTAGCACAATGCATAGTGTGTAGAAGATCAGTTATTAGTATTATATTATGCAGGTAGATTACCCAGCTTTAAATTTCTATCTGTATCTCTACCCACCTCTCTCCAAAAGGGGGTCACACTGTGGTCCTGGACTTTTGATTCCGTTTGAAGTATCAGATATGGATTCTATGACATGGAGGTAGTCCAAATAGAAAGCAGTTCATTATTCCCATAACATGCTTGCCTTTGTTATACCAGTAGATGCTCGCTACCATGCAGTTCTGCAGTGTAGCATGCAGAGTACACAGTTGAACAAAACTGGTTGATAACAATTCCCCTGCTAGCCTTGATAGCACCATCTGGCACTATGAAAACTACGCCAACTGGGATAAAGCTTCCGTATCAGTTCTAATTTGATTTCCTTTTGCTCTACCAACAAAGCTTATGGTGATTTCAGCAATACCAATAGGTACATTTCGAGGAACTACCAAACTAACTTCTATATAGGCTGGACTCTTTTACTCCCTCTAGCATTGTATAAATGTTTCATTCCCCTGCATCTTCGCGAGTCCTCATGCTCATTTACTTTCTTGATGATGATAGCCATCTCCACAAGGATTCGCTAGAAACTGTCCTAATGAGAGAGGATAAAGAAGTTTACAATGAAGTTTCCAAGTCATTGGAAAAGGAAATCAAAGAAGATATTAGATTATGGAAAGAGGTTCCTGGCTAGATAGAATAAATATGATGAAATTGGGTATTCTACCAACATTAATCTGTGGACTTAATGCAATACCTATTAAAATTCCAAGACCACATTTCATAGATCTAGTAAAGAAATTCAGCCGGGCGGTGGTGGCGCACGCCTTTAATCCCAGCACTCGGGAGGCAGAGGCAGGCGGATCTCTGTGAGTTCGAGACCAGCCTGGTCTACAAGAGCTAGTTCCAGGACAGGCTCCAAAACCACAGAGAAACCTTGTCTCGAAAAAACCAAAAAAAAAAAAAAAAAAAAAAAAAGAAATTCAAGAATTCTATGGGTTCCCAATAGAACATCCCCATGTTCTCAGTGTGTGGGTGCACCCCTTGCGGTCCTGAGTTCCTTGCTCGTGCTCTCTCTCCTTCTGCTCCTGATTTGGACCTTGAGATTTCTGTCCAGTGCTCCAATATGGGTCTCTGTCTCTGTCTCCTTTCATCGCCTGATGAAGGTTAATATTCAGGAGGATGCCTATATGTTTTTCTTTGGGTTCTCCTTATTTAGTTTCTCTAGGATCACTAATTAAGGCTCAATGTCCTTTGTTTATGGCTAGAAACCAAATATGAGTGAGTACATCCCATGTTCCTCTTTTTGGGTCTGGCTTACCTCACTCAGGATAGTGTTTTCTATTTCCATCCATTTGCATGCAAAATTCATAAAGTCCTTGTTTTTTACTGCTTCAGCTGGCCTGGCTCTGAAAAAGCCTGGGATAAAACCGGACTCGCTGAAAATAGCGGACAATGAGGACTACTGAGAACTCAAGATCAATGGCAATGGGTTTTTGACCCTACTGCACGTACTGGCTTTGTGGGAGCCTAGGCAGTTTGGATGCTCACCTTACTAGACCTGGATGGAGGTGGGTGGTCCTTGGACTTCCCACAGGGCAGGGAACCCTGATTGCTCTTTGGGCTGACGAGAGAGGGGGAATTGATTGTGGGATGGGGAGGGAAATGGAAAGCGGTGGTAGGGGAAGAGACAGAAATCTTTAATAAATAAATAAATAAATAAATAGAATTCTATGGACTCACAAAAGACCACAGATAGCTAAAGTAATTCCAGAGAGTGAGAAGACATCTGGAGGTATCGTAATAGTTAACTTTAAATTATAAGATAGAGCTACATTGATAAAAACAGCTTGGTTCTAGCATCAAAGCAGACAGGTAGGGCAATGGAATAGAACTGAGGACCCACAAATAAGCAGACAAAGGTATGTCCACCATATTTTTGACAAAGGCTACAAGACATGCACTGGACAAACGATTGCTCATGCACCAAATGCTGGGAAAACAGGACAACCACCTGCAGAAGAATGAAATGAGATTTATATTTTTTACCTCTTATAAAATTCACTTTGAAACAGACTGAAGACTTAAATTTCAATCTGAAACATCAAAACTTTTAGACAAAAGCATAATCTTCAAGATGCTGGCAGACTTCATTGACTCCCCAAGAGAGGCCTTATTCCCTCTGAGGAGTAGATGATGGTGGGATGGGGGAGAGCTGAGGGATAGAAGAAGAGGGAGGGAAAACTCGGGTAGGTATGTAAAATAAAACAAATTTAAAATAACAAAGACATTGACAAGAACATTCTAAACAGAACGTTAGCAACACAGCAACTAATGCCAAGTATCAACAGACGCAATGCAAATTTTATTTTGCATTTATCTGATGGCTAAATGTGCAGAACAAACTTGCAAATGTTTGTTGAACATTTGAATTCTTTCTTTTGAGAACTGTCTATTCATTAGCTTCTTTCTTCATTAAATTGCTTGATTTTTTTTACATTACATAATTATTTTATGTTATAGATACTGGTCCCCTCTCTCCATCCCCCCTTTTCTCCCACACTTACATCCACACACACACACAGAACTAGCATTGATTTTCCCCTTTTCTTTTGGTCATCTCTTCACTCAATTAACTGTCCCTTTTCTGTGCAGAGGCTTTTTAACTTAATGCAATCTTTCTTGTCAGTTTTTGGAATGGGGAATGTTATTTCCTGTGCTAGTATAGACCTTGTTCAGAAAGTTTCTGCCTGTACCTATCTCTTGAAATATGTTTTCTTTTTGCCTCTACCAGATGTAAAGTTTCACATTTTAGATTAATGTATTTGATCCATTTTGAATTGAATTTTGTGAAGAGTGTGAGGTAGATCTACTTTTATTCTTTCACAAGTAGATATATTTTCCTAATATATATAATATATATAATAGAGAGGTTGTCCCACCAAATACATGTTTTGACAACTTTGTCAAGGATTCAGTGACTGCAGCTATATGACTTTATTTTTGCATCATTTATTCCATCCAGTTGATCTGCAAGTATGCTTTTGTGCCAGTACCATGTTGTTTTTTACAATGGCTTGGTAGTAGAATATGAGAGTAGGAATTATGATCTATGCAGTATTATTATTTATATTTAGGATTGCTTTGGATGTTGAAATATTTTGTGCTTCCATATAATTTTAGTATTTTCCCTAGTTCTATGAAGAAAGTCATTGTATTTTTGATCAATTTTCATTGAACCTACAGGTCATTTTCAGTAATAAAGTTTTTTTTACAGTATTAACTCTGTCAATCAATAAGCATAAGTCTTTCCAATTTCTAGTGTCTTCTTTGATTTCTTTAATATTTAAATCTTCACTGTAAGGTTTTTTTTTTTTACATCCTTGGTCATCATTTCTCCTAGGTACTATAAATGAAATTTTTTTCTCCTGATTTATTTCTCATTATGCTTATTATTTATAATGAGAAAGCAACTGGATTTGTTTGCTGGTTTTACATTCTGCTCTTTTCTTAGAAGTGGTTTTTAGTTCTAAGGGTATTATTTGCTTGTGTGTTTTGTTTTGTGAAATCATTTGGGTTTTTGAATTGTAGGATGATGTCATCCCTTTAAGGACATTTTACCTTTTTCCTTTTCTATTTATATATTTTTTATTTCTATTATCTTATTACACTAGCTAGGACTTCACACATTGCATTGAGTGAGCAAAGTGAAAACCTTTTCTCATTTCTGAAAGGAGAAATGCTTTGAGTTTTAACTCAGTATACTATTGGAATATATTTCTCATATATAAAATTTATTATGCTAAATTATATTTCTTCTATTCTTATTTTTTCAGGGTTTTTTATCATGAAGGAATGCTGTATTTTGTTAAGTGCCACTTGTATATTTACCGTTATGATAATGTGATTCCTCTGCTTCTCTTCTTTATTAGTTACTTTCTTCTTGTTGTGATAAACTATCATGAGACACATGAAGAAGAGTTTATGTGGGTTTTCTGTTGTACAGAGTAAGAGTCCATTGTGACAGGTAGACATGGTAGCAAGTGCCAGGCATGAAGCAGAGATAGCAAACTGGAAGAAGGGTGAGTCTGTACAATGTCAAGCCCACTTCCAGTGAGGAAATTATGCCAGCAATATTGTACCACCTATTCCCTGTCCCCTAAAGCACGGTAACAAAATAGGGACCAAGTGTTCAATTACCTAAGCCCACAGAGATCATTTCTCATTCAAACTAACATGTGGGCTTTACTGAATGTCCTTAAATTGTTCTCTGGATGTTGATTCATCTTTGTATCCTTGGATGAAGTCATGGAAAATGACCTTTTACGATATGCTATTGAATTCAAATTGCAAATACTTTTTAAAGATTTATTTATTATGTATACAGTGTTCTGCCTGCAGGCTAGAAGAGGGCACCAGATCTCATTTTGGATGGTTGTGAGCCACCATGTATAGCATGAATAATAACAACCCAGAGATGGATATTGAGGTTCAACCTGAAGTGAGAAAAGCAAAGCATCCAGCCACTGGCTCTTATCTCTGTCTCAGACTAAAATGGCAATACTGCCTCCAGGAATCCTCAGAATGAGACTGAGCTGAGACCTGTCTCCTCCTGTCTTATATTCCTCTCCAGTGCTGGGATTAAAAGAGTGCACCACTACCATCAAGCTTCTATGGTGAAATAGTGTGGCTACTGAGATTAAAGGTGTGTGCCACCACTGCCTGGTCTGTATTGCTGACCAGTGAGGCTGTTTTAGACTCTGATTTTCATGCAAGCTTTATTTATTAAATACAAATGAAACATCACTATAACCTTGTGGTTGTTGGGAATTGAACTCAGGACTTCTGTAAGAGAAGTCAGTGCCCTTAACCACTGAGTGATCTTTCCAGCCCGCAAATGCAAATATTTTATTGAGAGCTTTAACATCCAAGTTTATCAGAGATATCATCTTTCAAACTTCAATCTTGTGTATCCTTATTCTATCTTGGTACTTTTGTAATACTCGCTGTGTAAAATTAGTTTGGTAACATTATTTCTATTTTTGTTTTATGGAATAGCTTAAGGAGTACTGTAATTTATTTAAATGTCTTATACACTTTTACAGTGAATATATCTGGTTTTAGTTTTTTGTTAGTCAAGAGGCTTCTTATTACCGTTTCAATCTCATTGCTTTTTATAGACTTGTTTAAATGTTTTATAGTCTCTTGATCTAATTTTGTTATGTCATGTGTGTTTAGAAACATCCATTCACTTTAGATTTTCTAGTTTATTGGAGTATAGTTTTTCAAAGCATGCCTGATGATACTACAAATTTCACTGGCATCTGTTCCAAAGTTTCCCTTCTTATATTTAGTTTTCTTAATTTGTTAATCTTCTCTAATTTTGTTGGTCTAAGCATTTGCCAATATTTTTTATGTTTTCAAAGAAACAACTCTTTGTTTTATTGATTCTTTGAAATATTTTACTAGTTCATTACTTTTTATTTATTTTTTATTTTTTTTATTGAAAAAAAAATTCTGCTTCCTCCCAGCCTCCCATTTCCCTCCTCCTTCCCCCACTCCTCTCCTCCTCCCCCCACTCCTCTCCCCCTCCCTCTCCAGTCCAAAGAGCAGTCAGGGTTCCCCGCCCTGTGGAAAGTCCAAGGTCCTCCCCACTCCATCCAGGTCTAGGAAGGTGAGCATCCAAACTGGTTAGGCTCCCACAAAGCCAGTACATGGAGTAGGCTCCAAAGCCACAGCGAAACCCTGTCTCGAAAAACCAAAAAAAAAAAAAAAAAACCCAGTGCCATTGTCCTTGGCTTCTCATCAGCCCTCAATGTCCGCCGTGTTCAGAGAGTCGGGTTTTATCCCATGCTTTTTCAGTCCCAGTCCAGCTGGCCTTGGTGAGCTCCCAATAGATCAGCCCCACTGTCTCAGTGGGTGGGTGCACCCCTCGTGGTCCTGACTTCCTTGCTCATGTTCTTCCTCCTTCTGCTCCTCTTTGGGACCTTGGGAGCTCAGTCCAGTGCTCCAGTGTGGGTCTCTGTCTCTATCTCCATCTATCGCCAGATGAAGGTTCTTTTTAAATCAATCTATTATTTTATTGTATTTACAGAGTTGTCTTTAGTTTGTTCTTTTTTGGCTAACACTTTGAGGTACAATATTAAGCTATATATTAAGATACTGTGGGTTTTTAAAAGGGTTTTCTGTTTAATCATAAATGCTTTTCCATAAGGTATTTATTGCAGTGAACATTTATCAGTGAGAACTATAAGCATTTCTAATATTTTAAGATCAGCAGATCCACAGAAAAGCTTGGCAGCAGCAGTTTTATCCCTTTCAGAAAATGGAAAACTAAAATCAAGCATGCAAATGAGAAATTTGCTTTTTCAAAGATTAAATTCAAAGTGAACAATATTCTACTGCACAACTTATCACCCAAAGACAATAATGAAAGCCAGGGTCAACATAGTCTCTTCTCAACTTTGACCTTTTTAAAAACCCTATAAAATTGAAAAAAATAACAAAGCAATATTACCTCACCATATATTGGTGTTAAAGCAAAATTTGATCTATTTCACTTCAAAGAGAGGTGTCATTCTCATGGATGTGCCAAGTGTGTTTTAGGTTGCCTTGTCATACACTGTACTGTGTCTATTCTACCAGAGATGGATAGCTTGTGAGGTTTTTGTTGGCTCAAGTTTAGTAAAGACCTAAGATATTCAATCAACTTGTACTTATTAAAAAAGAAAATAGATTTATCAAGTTACTGGTCACTCTTTAAGTTAGCCTTGTCCACTTGCAAGGAAATGTATAAATTATAAATCCTTATTTGAGAGAATCAGTGTGGTAGGAATGGAGAATAAGAATATTTTAATTATGTCAGATAGGGTATGCTTATATAATGACATTTTATGTATATTCTTTATAAGAACATTTTGCCAAGACACCAAAGTATTTCTCTTTGCAGGGGCTGCTTGTTCATCCTGTCAACCCGGCTGCCCAGAACAGAAATAATCACACAAAAATTTTATTAATTCAAACACTGCTTGACCCATTAGCTCTAACTTCTTATTGGCTAATCTTATACCAATTTAATCCATTTCTATTCATCTGTATACTGCCACATGGCAATGGCTTACCAAAAAAGATTCGGCATGTCTGACTCTGGTGGTTCCATGGCATCTCTCTGACGCTGCCTCCTTTCTCCCAGCATTCAGTCCAGTTTTTCCACCTACCTAATTTTGCCCTATTAACAGGCCAATGCAGTCTCTTTATTCCTTAGCCAATAATAGCAGCACATAGACAGAAGAACCTCCCACACTATTTCTCCTTTTCTGTTTAAACAAAAAGAAGGGTTTTAACTTTAACACAGTAAAATTACATATAACAAAACAGGTATCAAGCAAGAATTGCAGTTACAATATTATATCTACTTTATATCTTACTATAACTAAGGAAAACTATATTATTACTATATACTCTTCAACTCCATCAAATACTTCAGAAGGATATAATATTACCTAAGTAAACAAGAAGTGTATTGTAAAAAACTTCTAAAACTCTAGAATTTACAGAGACATCTTGTTGCCTGGAGAGTCACTCAAAGTTCTTTTGTACCATTGGGGTATCCATCTTCAGCCTACAGGCCCATAGTATCCAGCAGACGTGTCCACGAAGCAGGAAATTTCAAAGACAGTTCTGCCTAGATTGGCAGTTTGTCATACCCTTTTTCTTCTGTGTCCTGCAGAACGTTTAGCAGACTCTATTGTGAATCAGGAATCCTGATGGATCTCACCTTCAGGCAAGTTCAGCAGTCATTTCTTTGTGGGTTCTGCATGTCCAGTTAAGCAGTCCAGGCAAGAGCAATTTCTTGCTTAAATGGCTAACCAACTCCATAAGGAGCCTCTTTGATGCCCATCCTCCTCTTGAAGTAGCTTGTGCTGCCAGGAGCAGACGTGTCTCATCGTCATGAAAAGTTCTAAGTTATGAAAACATTTTAAATGCCATATTCTGAAGGTATCGGAAATATTTGCAGAATACTTATCCATCTGAAATACATCTCTGTATATCTAGAAAATCTAAGTAACATGACTATAATCTTGACTATTATAGATGACTCTCTACCTGTATTTCTTAATTATTCATTACATGTTAAATGAACTGCACAAGTAAAAGGCAGTGTGTGAGATTAGTTAGGATGGAAAATGGCTTTGGGGAGTCCCTTGTAGGACTGTGCCAGACCCATCATTTTTCTGTTAAGTCTCACAGCACTTTAATCTCTTCAGTACCCTCATCAAGGCTTGCTTCAGCTGCCTGTTTGTTAGAATTAGAATAAACGAGTGGCACCAGGGATACATGGATGCCATTGTGAAACCAAAAATAAACAGAAGTTTGTTTTCTGTGAGAAACAAGCATAATGTTTCTATGAAAAAACCCATAAAATGTAAGATAAAGAGTATGATAAATGAAATTAAAACTTTCATGGCTTTCACATGAGCTTCTCTGTTGTGGTCCCAGAATCTTGAGTCATGTGATAGCATCCTCCTGGTGTGTCTCCAAAGGGAAATAATTAACAGAAAACATGCAGTCAGGGCCATCACAAAGAGGGAAATGACTCCCATATTGGCAAAAATACAGCTTATAAGTAACTCGCTCTTCTCCAGGTGGATCAGCCCAGATGTGTTACTCATTTTAACATCTTTAATCACCTTTGCAGCTAGTGGAAAGGAAGTTAGCCACATTATAATTAAGCATCCTGTTAGAAAGGCAAAAACTTTATCAGTTCTCCTCTTTAGCCATAGAAAAATGGAGTGGGAAAAATTTGCTATCTTCAGGAGATAGAAGATGCTGAGACTGGTGGCAAGCCAGATGTTCAGGTAGATAATAATTACCCATATGTAATATATGCATTTACTTAGATCACTAGTCATAAAGATATTCTGAAATAAAACCTTTGAGTATGCATCTAAAGTTATTAACCATATGGTAAAGATCCTGGAGAATGCCAAGCCAGTGAGAATAAAATCAATTTTAGAGAGCTTCTTGCTCCTGATCCAGTGTGTACAGTTTACAAGTGCAATAAATGAGCTCCCTAAAACTCCCATCACAGCCTCAGTAGTAGCAACAAAAAGGAGGATGCCTTCCATTGCACTCAGCATTTCTGTCAATCTCCAAGACTTCTGTTGTAACTAGTGTTGGTTACCTGCTGCAGAATTGTTGCAAGTAGGGTTTATTTGATGTAGAAGTGATTTTTATCTTCTTTCCTTAAATAAAGACTTCAAAGTTCTTCAGGAATGTGTTGTGGTAAAACGAGAAATGTAATTATAGTGTTCACTTTTGTGGCTACTGTAAGATTTACCTAGTCTACAGAATGTGAGCAGAGTAAATACGTTCTTGTGATTTGTTAATATGCAAATTGAAGGTTCTATTTCATGGATTTTACTTGTCCCTCTGAGACTATTTTGCATTTTAATATGCTGAATTATGAAATGAGGGTGTCATGTATTTACACATAAATATATAAAATAATAAAATATAAAATACAAAACTAATATTTTATTTCATCTTTTAAATATCAAAATGAGACAGTTCTTTGTTTGATATAAGAGAGGATCTGCTGCAAATTAGGAGACAGTACCGTAACAGATGAATAAGAAATGGTAGTTAATAGCCTACTAAATGAACAGAATAGTTTGAGTAAGAGACTGAACAAAAGTGATCACTTCCTTGACTGGAGGAGCAATGCACAGTCAGTCACCTCTCCAATTAGACTGAGGAATTTTGTAAAGGAAGTGTGGAAGACTTGACTCTCAGAGAATACATTAAAAGAATGATCAGTCCAATAAAGATGACATCAATCTCTACCCAGTTCCAAACTTAAGTCTCATAGGAGGCCTCTGGGTTGAACATCAAGGTAGTATCTTTCTCTGGGGGCACTCCTTCTTGCTCAAGAATTTCTCTAATACATGTGATTTGTTCTGTTCAATCTACAACTATATTTCCTTATTCTCTGTGTGAGACGAAGTACCCAGAAGTTAATGGATGACTATGGCCAATCCAGCAGCCTTAACTCTCTGGGTCAAGTTCACTAGGGGCAAGGGAAGATCCACCACACTCAAAGGACACATATAATTCGGAGATACCACAGAGATTTGAAGAGGACTGGAGTGGACATGGAGATGAGTTAACTCTCCTCTCTTACTATCTTTCTACTATGCTCCTTCCTTCTGGACATTTTGGTAACAAACATTTAAAACTACATATTTTAATATTCTTTATCAATGTAGATATTAAAATTACTCCCCCATTCACTAAAGGCACATGTTGTTAATACTATCCTATCCAGATATGCACTAGATAATGTTTTGAGATGGGCTTCTATATAACTTCCATACTTTCAAAGCCCAAATAATTGAATGTACAATTAATTCATGTGTTTCAATTTTAGGAGAGGTTAAAAAAATCCAGATCCTGTATCTATTTATTCAGACAGCACTGAATGGGATGACTTTTGATCCTGTGGTACTTGAAGGAAACAGAGACTTCTATACTTTGATGATGACTGAAGGCATGGTTATGGCCCTGAGGGAACTCCCTGAGGAAGGGAACTGTCTCCCAAAATGTCACTTGGCAGATAGATGATGATAACCTAGGAGTCTATGTTCCTGTTACTCCTTTACCTTACCATGTTTTTAAAGCAAACATGGGAAACATACTTTAGCCCCAATATAAATTTAAAAGAGTAAACAGTTAGGGTGAGGATGGTACTTCCTTCAGTATGGACACTGATCTATTATTTAGATCTAAAATGGAAAAGATACTGACATAAGTCTTCATGGCTATTTTCACATTTTATCTTTCTCTTTTACTGGTTATTTGCTTGAGTTATTATCAGTCAATTTAGACCCTATGTCTCTGTGCTAAAGATGTTCATTTTCTAATAAAAAGTCATACCTCTTAATGTTCAGATTTGGGATTGATAATCGTGAAGTGGTATAGGAGAAATAAATCAAAGGTTGATTTAAATTGATATGTGAGATATATATATATATATATATATATATATATATATATATATAAAGTAGTTACATACATTTGGGTCTTGAGAATGTATGACGTTAGTGTTTCTGATCTTAGCCATTCTGACAGGTGTAAGATGGTATCTCAGAGTTGTTTTGATTTGCATTTCCCTGAAAGCTAAGGAAGTTGAACATTTCCTTAAGTATCTTTTGGCTATTTGAAATTCCTCTGCTGAGAATTCTCTGTTTAGTTCAGTACCCCATTTTTAAAATTGGTTTATTTAGAATTTTACTGTCTATTTTCTTGAGTTCTTTATATATTTTGGAGATCAGTCCTTTGTCTGATGAGGGGTTGGTGAATATCTTTTCCCATTCAGTAGTTTGCCTTTTGTCTTATTGACTGTGCCCTTTGCTTTACAGAAGCTTTTCAGCTTCAGAAGGTTCCATTTGTTTATTGTCGTTCTCAATGTCTGTGCTACTGGAGTTATATTTAGGAAGTGTTCTCCTGTGCCCATGCATTGAAGGCTACTTCCTACTTTCTCTTCTATCAGGTTCAGTGTGGGTAGATTTATATTGAAGTCTTTAATCCATTTGGACTTGAGTTTTGTGCATGATGATAGATATGGACCCATTTTCACTCTTCTACATGTCTTCTACATGTTGACATCCAGTTATGCAAGCACTCATCCATTACTGGTAGGAATGCAAACTTGTGCAACCACTATAGAATTATTATGGCGGTTTCTCAGAAAATTGGGAATCAACCTACCTCTGAATTGAGCAATACCACTCTTGGGAATATACCCAAAAGATGCTCAGTTATACTACAAAAGTATTTGTTAAACTATGCTCACAGCAGCATTGTTTGTAATAGCCAGAACCTGGAAACAATCTAGATGCCCCTCAACTGAAGAATGGATTAAGAAAGTGTGGCACATTTACACATTAGAGTACTACTCAGCAGTAAAAAACAATGACATCTTGAATTTTGCATGCAAATGGATGGAATTAGAAAACATTATCCTGAGTGAGGTAACCTAGACCCAAAATAATGAATATGGTACGTACTCACTCATAAGTGAATACTAGTCATAAATAAAGGACATTGAGCCTATACTCCATGATCCTAGAGAAGCTAAGTAATAAGGTGAACCCAAAGAAAATCATATATATATATACCCACCTGGAGATTGGAAATAGAAAGATTGCCTGACAAAATTGGTAGCATGGAAGCAGTGGGTAGAAGGAAGGGGAGAAGAAGAAGAGGAGGGAAGAAGGGGAGGGTTGAGGAGAACTTGAGGGAATGGAATAGTCAAAATGGAGGAAGAACAGATATGAGAGGAAGGAAATATATATCTAGATTGAGGGAGCCATTATGGGGTTAGCAAGAAATTTGGCTGTAAAAAAATTCCCAGGAATCCACAAGGATGACCCCAGATAAGACCCTAAGCAATAGAGGAGAGGGTGCCCAAACTGGCCTTGCCCCTGTAGTCAGACTGATGATTATCTTAAATATCACCATAGAACCTTCATCCAACACCAGATGGAAACAGAGGCAGAGACTAATATTGGAGCACTGGACTGACCTCCCAAAGTCCAGCTGAAAACTGAAAGGAGTGAGAATATGAGCAAAGAAGTCAAGACCATGAGAGGTTCATCCACTGAGAGTTTGCCTAAGCTAATGGGAGCTCACCAACTCCAACTGTACTGTGAATGAACTACATAGGATCAAACTAGTCCCTCCAAATGTGGTTGACAGTTGGGGAAGACTGAGGGGCCACTGACAGTGGCACTGGGATTTGTCTCTACTACATGTACTGGCTTTTTGGGATCCTATTCTCTTTGGATGTATACCTTGCTCAGCCTTGGACTTTCCACAAATCAAAGTGCCTTACCTTCCATTAGGATTAGAGGGGGGTGGGGCAGGACGGTGTGTGGAGGGAATGGGAGGAGAGAAGGGAGTGGGAATTTGAATTGGTATCTTTTAAAGTAATCATAATAAAAAGAATGTATGACTATATATGTATACATATTACATGTACTAAAATTCTTTATTATTTAGTATCAAATTGACTTCTCAGTGAGTGCTCATGTAATCTGAAACCTTGAAGAGAAAAACTGTTCTGAGCTTTAGGTACTCTAACCAGTTAACAAATAGAAGGGTTTGATGGTCACAAAACCATCTTTGGGACACTAATATGAAAGTTGAATTTAAACAGGAAAAAAACAGAGGACGTAAAGTACATATAATCAAATAACTCTGATAGAAGTATTATCTATCTAACAGTTCTCTTAATTGTGTCTATAGGCTTTCCTTGATGTCAAGGTCTAGAATGTTATGGTTGCTATTCCAAGGACTGTGAA
The DNA here is from genome assembly GCF_018167655.1 of Microtus oregoni. Lineage (NCBI taxonomy): Eukaryota > Metazoa > Chordata > Mammalia > Rodentia > Cricetidae > Microtus > Microtus oregoni. The sequence continues at coordinate 71,615,619 of NW_024543061.1, forward strand.
GATAACAATTCTCCTTGTCTTTTAACTGTATTTAACCTTAAATAACTAATATGCTTACTTACAAAGGTATGCATTTAATTTTATAGAAAAGAGACAGTAACAAGATGAAGACATATAACACAAAACATTATCCTGCTTTGGTAATCTTATGAGTCCAAATCATAAAAGAATCAAGCTTTTTTTTTTTAACCAAGGTCATTTCAAAGGTATCTTACTTATATAATATGACTTAAAGTGTTAACAAACTGGTTGATATAAATTTTCTGTTAAGATAATTATGTCTCCAGGAATTTTACTGGTTTTGTTTATGTTTTAGATAAGGCTTTCTGAGTTTTATTAAATATAAAAGATTTGTTTTGAAGAAAAACAAGAGAGAAAATAATTATAAAGGCAAGCTATATTTGTGACAGAGAAGGTTAAGGAAAGAGGAAAGTGAATTAAAATGAGGAAAATTGATGGCAATTTTGTCTTCATGTGAATCTATATTCAAAGTAGAAATGAAAAGGACAGAACCTAAAAGCTTACGTATGTTTCCGAATATGTGAATAAGTCTTATAGGAGTTAAAAATTAGAGAAATTTAGTTATAACCAAGTTATCTACACTTAAATATTATCAAAATTCTTAAGGTCAGGTACTGTCAGATGCCTAAATCCAGAAATTAGGAGAAAATTACAAAAGCAGACAAACTCTCCTTAATGTTTAGATTTGTTTTCTGAGGTCCTCAATAACGGAGGAAATGGAACTATTCCAGGTATGGAAACTCTTTGATGGGCCAATCCTGTTTAAGAAATGCTACAAGAGTACAGTCCCTGAAATGTCTTTTGCGTTTGGTGGCCCCTTACATGTTTGCTACAGCAATCACTCTCTGATATCTGGCATAGTATGAGTTAATGATGCTTTCATGAGATAAACATACTACATTATAGGCAGTGGGGTCTAATGATGGGAGACCCCCACTGGCTTGTTTAATGGAGATAGGTTAAAGAAGTCATAGCATGCTGCCAGCAAGCCAAGCCCATTTGGAAAATTAAATGTGGCTAAACTTTGTTTTTTAGTATCTAGAATTCCTTTCCAAGTCTTCTGAGATTTTAAGTAGATTTAGCTAGCCACGTTGGTGCCAGTTTGTTGTATGAAGGCTGCGTCTTTGTTTCCCAGCTTCCCAGACTCCTGAAATAATCACTCAGATACTGTATTATTTAAATCACTGCTTGGTCCATTAACTCTAGCTTTTTATTGGATAACTCTTACATCTTAATTTAACCTATCTCCATTAATCTGTATTATATTTATAATATATGGTGTATTTATTTATAAAATAAACCATCTTCTTCTTAGTGACACCTCTTCTTCCTAAAAGAGACCTAGGCTATTTGCTCAGTACCTTCCAGGAATTTTTGTTACAAAATATAAATACAAATATTTGTCATTACATTCTATTTGTTTTCTATGAGAATGTGTCTGTTATATCAAGGCTTCTTCAGTGATAACCATTTTGTATCTGTCAGAGTAAGTCTTCAAAAATAGCTACTAAAGGTTGAATATTTATTATTGAGAAATCAACCTTTCAAATATGCCTGTAGGTTTCTGTACATGAATGTACATATGTATATATTTGTTTCTAAGCCTTAAAAGGACATTTATTATTCTACACAGGTCTGTTGAATTAGGAGCGGCAGGCTGCGTCCCTGGCACCCGGCCGCCCCCACGGCTAGCTTTACCCGAAATAATTACACAGAAACTGTATTCTTTTAAACACCGCTTGGCCCATTACTATCTAGCCTCTTCTAGGCTAGCTCTCGCACATGGACTAGCCCATTTCTAATAATCTGCTATAGCCCACGAGCTGGCTTACCAGGAATGATCTTAACCTGCATGTTTCTGGAGTGGGAGAATCATGGGGACTCTGCCTGACTTGGCTTCTTTCTCCCAGCATTCTGTTTTGTTTACTCAGCCCACCTATGTTCTAAGCTATGAGGCCAAGCAGCTTGTTTATTACTTAACCAATGAAATCAACAGATTGATATATGACATTCCCACACCACAGGTCCTGGACTTGGTCCACTCTTCTGCTTACATGAATGTACATATGTATATACTTGTTTCCAAGCCTTAAAAGGACAATTATTACTCTACACAGGTCCTGGACTTGGTCCACTCTTCTGCTTAGGTCACTGTACCTTTGAATGTGTTCTCCAGTAGAATTTCTCCTCAGCATTAATTGATCACTGACTGCTTCATTTCAAATAACTGGTGTTGAATAATATGAAGATTTCTTTCATTGTTGCTTTCATCCTTTCTTCCACAGATTGTCTTTGCTTCTCTAGCTATTTGTCACCGGGCCACATCTAATCATTTAAACATTTTTGTTTCAACTATCCACCAGTAACAAGCACGTTGGAATTTAATGGATAAATAAAAGTAACTGTAAGTGGTAAAAATTGAACACAAAGGAAACACTTTCTTTGTTTTTCAATTCCATGTAGGAAATGTCAAGAGTGACCACAACAGTCTGGCTTGGTTCCTTTCTTCGTGAGTCCTTCTAGGGAAGTCAGATTAATCACGATGAAATCTTGCTTAAGACATTTATTCTAACTGTATAACTTTACACAGCACAGTCTGCAGGTTGAAGTTTTTTTCCTCTGCCAAGTGCATGGGAATGAAAGGTAGAGTAGAAGGCTGACTGAGCATTCAAATTTTCACATGATATTAAAATCCCACCCTTGGAGTGAGATTCCAAGATACACAGAACAGCTGCAGAAGATTTCAATAAAGTTTAAAACAACAATTAAAAACCAATGGGTCCAGCAAGATAATCTCCTTGGGTAAAATAATTGCTGTGTAAACCATGTGACCTGAGTTCAATCCATGGAACCTGTATTAAAAAAGTTTAATGCATTACCATGCACCTATAATCCCATAACTAATGTAAGAAATGAGGTGTAGATTGGTGAACTGACTAAAAGCTCTTAACTCAACTAACCAGAAGCATTAATGTGACAGCATTAAAATAGAGACCTTGTATCAAGGTGGAAGGAGATAACCAACTCCTTGATTTGTCCATGTTAAAAATACCACCAGCAATCTGGGCCGGATTGCTCTTCGTTACCATCTTCAACGTGGAATCGTGGTCCTTGCCCAGAGTTACAAAGAGAATGAGATAAAAGAGAATTTACAGGTATTTGAATTTGAGCTGCCTTCAGAGGATATGAAAATTCTAGATGGCCTGAACAAAAATTTAAGATATGCACCTGCTCCATTTGGTAAGGGTCACCCAGAATACCCTTTTTCTGATGAATTTTAATATGGATGCCTTTGTCTTGACTTCTATCCCAAGTCTCGAAGTCCCTCTATATGGATATTGATCTGGGTGACATCCGAGATGCTGTCGACTGAACATATATCATTTATGCTCAGTCTGAACTGCTTAACAACTCAACTTCAGCTAGAGCCGTGTCCACAAGTCTACCATAAATCATTACATTTTCATTATGCTTTGAAATAATGGCAATAATTCCTATAAAGATCTTTCTTTAATACTGTCTGCAAAAAAAAAAAAAAAAAAAAAAAATACCACCAGCACATCTATCCCATCTTACACTTCTTACACACACATATGCATGATGCACACACAGTCACACACAAACACACATGCATGTATATACACACACAGGATAATAAATTAAAATGTAAAAGAACTTAAAACATATCCTCAAACACAATGTAAGAACATTTTACAAATTAAAATGATCTTTCATGATTTTTCTTCCTTATTATTCCAGACTACCCGTTTTTGTTCCAGACTTTCCCATGGTTCTGAGACCTTTCCCTTTCTCACAGCACTTTAACCCCTTCAGTACCCTAAGTGAGCTTTGCTTCATCTGATTGCTTGTTAGGATTAGAATAAATGAGTGACAGCAGGGATACATGGATGCCATTGTGAAACCGAAAATAAACAACAATTTGTTATCTGGGATAAAAATGCAGATGATTTCTATTGAAATACCTATGAAATAAAATGTGTAAAGGATAATAAAGGAAATCAACACTTTCATGGCTTTCACATGCGCTTCTGTGTTGAGGTATCGGAATCCTGAGACATGTGATTGCATCCTCCTGCTGTGTCTCCAAAGAGAAACGATTAACAAGAAACACGTAAATAGGGTAATCATAAAGAGAGACAAGACTCCAACATTGACTAAAACATGATTAATAATTACTTTTTTCCTCTCCTTGTGGATCTCCCAGGTTCTGTTTCTTTGCTTCATTTTATTACCATCCATATTGTCCACAACGAGAGAGAAGGAGATTAGCCATGAGATTAGCAAGCACCCCACTAGAAAGTAAAAAACTTTACCAGTTCTCCTCTTCAACCAGAGAAATACATAGTTGGAAAAATTTGCTATTTTCAGAAAATAGAAGATACTGAGACTGGCAGCAAACCAAACACTCAGGTAATTCACAGTAAGCCACATGTACGTGATGCTTTCAATTAGACTGTAAGACCTATACATACTTGGGAAGAAGACCTTTATATAGGCATCTAAAGATATTATCCATATAAGACAAATCCTGGTAGTCGCCAAGCCAGTTAGAAGGAGGCCAGTCTTAGAGATCTTCTTTTTCCTGGCCCAGTCCAGGCAATTCACAAGTGCAATAACTGAGTTCCCTAAAACTCCCAGCACAGCTTCAGCAGTTGCAACAGAAAGGAGGACACCTGCCGTTGCACTCTGCATTTCTGCAGATACACACAGTTGCTTTTGTTACATCTACTATAGATTACCTTTCGCCAAATGTCCTCTATATTGACTGCCTGTTAGATTTTTTCCTTTTTTTCATGAAATAAAGACTTCACAGTACATCAAGAATATGTTGTGGTGGAATCTGTGTGCAGATTAAATGTCTTATAGTAATTTGCTTATAGGCAAATGACAGTTTGCATTTCATTTATTTTGCTTTTACCTTTAAGATTATTTTGCATGTGTAGTAGTAGAGTAGGAGTGGTAGATATACATATTCAGAAGTTAAACAACAAGAACCACACTGAATTTCTTGCTTTAAATATGAATTCATCATCGTGAGTTGTGCAAGACAGTAAATGCTCTTTGAGGGGTGAGATATTGCACCACTTTAATCTGTGAGTTTGAGACCAGCTAGCTAACTCATACAAAGAAAAAAATACCATAGCTCTAAAACCAAAAGGACAAAGAAGGAAATCCAGAAAAGGAGAAAATAATCATAATTTTATTGTCTACAGACAAATAAAACTAATTAGACATAGAAATAGAGCCATTTTACCCTAAAATATTGACTTAATGTTTAATTAAAATGTAAGCTCCTTTGTAGGTATTGTAAGTTTCAAAGTAACAAATTGCTGTATTTGTGCATAATAGTTGTATTTAGTAATAGGTTTTGTAAAGATATTCGCACTCATGTAAATCACAATTTTAACATTCTTAAACTCCCATTATATCTCTTTTTCTTTTCAATTTCCTGAACAATTTTCCATCTACTTTCATGTCATGTGTATGTGTTTATGTGTGTGTGCTTGCATTTATATATTTACGTATGCATTCTATGTAAAATCTAAATTGTTTGGTTTCTCAACATTCACTATTTGAAGTTGTCATCTATTATAGATATTAATCTTATGTTGGATATATGGGTAGGTAATGATGATTTCTCTCCATTCTGCAGGATAGCTATTTAAATTGCTGATTTACACAGAGAGAAAATGCTCCACATTTGTCTTTCTGAGTCTGATCTTGTTTGCCCCGGTAGTACCCATTTTTCTGCAGATGACATACTTCACTAATCGTTGGACAAAATCAATTTCCCTTTCCTTTATCTATTCTGCTTTTCACGGACACCAAGGCACGTTCTTTAACTTGGAAGATGTGAATAGACTTGCAATAGACATAATGTCTAAGTGTCTTTGTGGTACAATGACTTAGAATCCTGGGATGTGTAGTCAGTACTGCTGTAGATAGGTAAGGTGATAGTTTTTCTTATGCTTGTAAAGACCATTCACACTGATTCCTGGAAAGGCCAAGCTAAGTTACTTTTCCATCAGCAATGTAGAAGAACCCCTTTCCCCAATGCCACTGTCAGCATTTGCTGTAATTTTTTTTGATGATAGTCATTCTTACTGGGATGAGATAGAATTTCAATGTATTTTTAATTTGTATTTCCTGTATCACCAAGGTTGTTGAACAGTTTTTGAAATACTTTTTGCATTTGTGGGTTTTTTAGTGAGGTGTTTGTTTACCTTATCAGCCCATTTGCTTATTAAGTTGTTTGGTTTGATGGTATTTAGTATTTTGAACTTTTATATATTATACATATTAATCTTATATGGCTAAACAATAAAGATTTACTTTCATTATATAGGTTGTCTCTTCATGCAAATACTGACTTACAATTGATAACTTAATTTTATATAGTATCAGCTCTCTCTATAAATATATATGTATACTTACATATATACACACATATATGTGTGATATTTTTATTAGCTATTTCATTGGGGATATATATATATATATATTTTTTTTTTTTTCTTTTTTCTTCCAGGTCACTAAAATTCTCAGTCTCCATGTCCTAGTACCTAAGATTGTCCTGTTTTTCTCAATAAGATCTTATTATAAAGTTCTAGTGGGTAAGCAAGAATAATTACTACAGGCTGTTTTGTTTTTGAATTATGGAGGATTTCCTCCCTGCCCAGCAACTTGACAGCCAGTGTCTGACATTGAAATTTTGTTTGTTGATATCACTAGCACTGAAGAACCATTTCATGAGTGCTTTGATCTATTTTTTCATGTTTTTCTAACCATTTATCAGAGATAAATCCACTATTATGACCATAGTACTATATGAAACACGCAATGTAATAAAAACTTTGTGCTTTAAAAACAAACAAACATAACTTGCTGGGTGTTGGTGGCACACAACTTTAATCCTGGTGCTCAGGAGGCAGAGGCAGGCAGATCTTTGAATTCAAAGTAAGTTTGGTTGGCAGAGCAAGTTCCAGGACAGCCAGGGCTACACAGGGAAACCCTGTCTCAAAAACCTAAATCAAACCAAACAAAAACAAAAACAACAAAAAGCATCCAAACAAACAAACTAGATAAAGGTAACATTGTGTTAGGGGCAAAAAATGTACACAAAGGTTCCATGTTCCAAATGTCAAGGTTGATTTTAACTGTCTGTCTTGTTTCCTTTTCTTTGGATCTCCTGGGGAAAGGGTGCCAGTGATCCAGGAAAGCAAAGGGAATCACAATGAAGTCTCGTTTTGAATATTAGGCACACCATGGAGTCTTTCTTTACAGAGGATAATCTATGGTTGATGGTTTTCCTCCGGCAAATGTTTGGGAAGAAGTGAAGGAATCAGATGACATACCGGACAAATGAACCTGCACATAAAATTGAAATCCCACCATGGGGTGTGATTCCTTCAGAGGCTGTCACAGAAGTTCAGAGGATTCGTACAATGTTTGAGAATAGCTGAAATCAATAAAAGAACATAGAGCAAATGAAAAGGGTCTTCAGGGATTTTTTTTTTCTACTGGACTATTTCAGATTGTTCATTTCTCTTCCAGACTGTCATGCAGCTTTCCTTTCTCAGAGCACTTTAATTGTTGTAATATTCTTACAGAGCCTTGCTTCAGTTGACTGTTTGCTAGAATTAGGATAAGTGAGTGACAGCAGGGATAGATGAATGCAGTTGTCAAACCAAACATGAATAACAGGTTGCTTTCTGGGATGAACAGACATATTATATTGATGGTAACACCCATGAAATGCAATACAAAAAGGATGATAAAAGACATTAAAACTTTTATTGCTTTCACATGAACTTTTGTGTTTAGGTCTCTGAATCCTGATTCACTCAACTGCATCCTCTTGTTGTGTCTCCAAAGCGAAACGATTAACAGAAAACATACAATTAACATTATCATAAAGAATAAAAATATTCCCCCATTGGTGAAGGCATAGTGAAAGATTAACTCACTTTTCTTCATTCTGATTTGCCAGGATGTGTTTATGTATTGCATTTTACTATCTCTAATGATCTTAACAGCTACTGGGAAAGTAAATAACCATGACACAAGCAAGCATCCTATCAGGAGGAAGAAAACTTTATTAATTCTTCTTTTTAACCAGAGAAATATATAGTGGGAAAAATTTACTATCTTTATAAAATAGAAGATACTGAGGGTGGTGGCAAACCAAAAACTCAATTGACTGATAATGATCCATAGATAAGTCATGAGTTCAATGATGTTAATAGAAGACAGCAAGTTTGGAGAGAATATCTTGATGTATGCCTCTGAAATTAATAGCCACACAAGGAAGATTCTGGAAATTGCCAAGCCTGTGAGAATGAAATTAATCTTAGATATCATCTTGTTCCTGGTACAGTCTGTGCAGTTCACAACTGCAATGAACCCATTCCCTATAACTCCCAGCATCACCTCACTAGTTGCAATGGAAAGGAGGACACCTTCCGCTGTACTCAACATCTCTGCCAATCTTTAAGAAGACTTCTGCTGCAACTGTTTTCGATTATTTGGTGTTGAAAAGTCCCATCTACTGGATGCTCAATAAAGGAGTGATTTTATCTTCTTCCCTTAAAGACTTCAATGTACCTCAAAAATTCTTTGCAGTGGAATCTGAAATGTCATAATGGAGTTCCCTCCAGTTGCTCCCATAAGTCCTAGCTTGTCTACAAGATGGGGCAGACTAAAAGCCTCCCTTGCAATTTGTTAATAGGTAAATGAAAGTTTCTCTTTTGTGTATTTTGCTTGTCCCGTTGAGACTGTTTTGCATTTGAAGAAGTGTCAGGTTGTGAGGTTCATGGTGTGACAGTGGGAAAGATGGAAGGTCACAGGAGACTGGGAAGTTGATAAGAGCATGAGGAGTGGTAGACTAAACAGATATACTTTGTTCACTCTTTTTTTTATACAAAAACAATCAACGTGTATTTAATATACATTGTAAAGGCTTAAGCAGACTTAAGTTAAAAAGACAAATAAAACAAAAATAACACCACAGCGTAGAAATCAAGGAAAGGACAGACCATCTAAGAAAAAAGTCGACACAAGGAGAAGCTGGACATCTTGTGTCAGGGCTCTTGACTGGAGACCTGCTTTGAATAGGTTTCTTAAGTACTTCTTAAATGCTGTGGGGTTTTTCCAGAGCTCAGCAGCGTGTGTGTTCAATGGGCTATCGATGTTGGGTTCTCCTAGCAGGCTCTGGATAGACAGCAAGATGGTCCTGACATCATACAGCGCGGACCACTTATCCTTGAGGATGTCCAGGCAGATGTTCCCCTGGGTGTCTAAGTTGGGGTGGTAGCAGGGCGTGAGGAACTTCACCCTGGGTGCGTTGTAAGGGTAGCCACTGGGGAACTCGAATGAGAGCTTATACCTCAGGTCTTCATATACTGTGCCGGCTGCTCCATGGATGGTCCCTACCCATTTGAACAGGTTGTCTGATTCAGGGAAGGCGGAAATCCCTTTGTCACCAGACATCATGAGGGTCATCAGCTCCTGTTGTAGCCTCTTGCCCACCGGGCCCCGGGCGGCACCTCCGCTGGGCTCGGCTCCCTTGCAAAAGGCAGCGACGCTGGCGGCAGCTGGGTCGCGGTTTTGCGAGGCCATTCCGAGGACGAGGACACTGGCAGCGGAACAGGAATGCGGAGACGAATGAGCGACTGCCCTTTGTTCACTCTTGATGAAGGCTTCAGAGCAGGTATCTTACAGCAGAAACCCAAACACATTCTGGTACTCAAGGGGTATACACAGGTGAGCAGCATACCGACTACACGGAGGTAGGCACCCAGGCCCCACACACAGTAATAGCAGCAAGGTAAAGCAGAAAATCAAGATGAAGTTTCTCTGACTGCAAAGCCATTTTTTTTTTTTTTTACCATGAATTGTACAAAAGTTGTACTCAATCCCAAACTGGTATAGAATAGATGGCTGTACTTTTGAGTTTCCCCACAGATTTGATGTTAGCTATTTTGTGCTGAGTTACACTGAACACCCATATCAATACTACATTATATAAACAAACCATCCTCAGACATTCTGTTTCACAGAAATAAGTACAGAAAGGATACAAAGCACAAAATCAAACATTGATTTTCATCTTTTAAACATGGAAGTTAGTATCACTAGATGGCAATAGGCACATACTTTAAGTCTGTGCTCTCTGTTCTTTTGTGACAGGTGCATTGCTTGTCTTCATGGTTTGAGGTCAGCTTAGGTAACAACAGTGATAGATCTCTTCTGGGAAAACCCTCCCTAATCCCAAATAAACAGAAAGAAAGGAAGAGAAAAATCACCATAATTTTCATTTATAAGCACAATTTAAAGAATAAATAAAATAGTATAGAGAATGACAATGTATATGCAAACAAACATAATGATTCAATGATAAATATAATGCTTACTCTATGCTATAAGAGCACAGTTTTGCTTTATTCCATATCAAGGAGTCTACATAAAACACTATGCTAGTGGTTATTTGTTCTGAGCTGAGGTTCAACTTAGATGCCATCAAAGGACTGGTTGAGGATGGTATAACTCATTGGTAGAGCTGTTAGTATGCACATCCCCTGCTACAGAGAGGAAAGGATAAGGAGAAAAACACTGAGGGCCAAAGAAAGAGTTCTTACATCAAAGGAGTAAGAGAGCTTTATTTGGAGCGGAACAAAGATTTAGGTTCTCCTAAATTTCCTACTGAGTATCATGTTCCTGTGAGGAAGCAAATCATGACTCTTTATAGTAACAGAGCAAAGAAAGTCACAGAAAGACATACTTGTCAAGTATATTGATGGAAATAGCAAGTAGTCACATTCCAGAAAAATGAGAAATCTCTGCTACAGGCTTTGATGCTATTTGACAACATATTTAGTGCTTTGGATAGAAACTAGGGGCTCCTTTTGTACATAATTTTGACATAGATGTGCTTTTCCTTTTCTGTAGTAGTTCTTGAGAGATGGTCTCCTAAGGTAATAAGAACACTTGTGAGAATCAAGGTCTATGTTGAATTACAGCATTGGACCAAATTGGCAAAATCAACATTTAGTAAGTCAGCATTTCTATGAGCCTCAGGTTCATAAGGGACTTCCTGAATGTTGTTTGTATTTTTTCCAAATCTGGTTTAGAAGTGAGATGTACTTTCTCCTGGCATTGTCTGCGATTGCTGCATTGTGGCCCAGACAATAAATTGTGGAAAAACTTTTGATATCATAGCACAGGACTCATGGTTATTTATTTTCAAATGTCAGTATCTATTTTATTAAAGTACTCAATGAGTTTTCTTCCTTATACCAGGAAAACTATTTATTACTTCCTGAAGCCACTAATTGAATTAATTGCAATAAAATCTCAAGTCTCATAACACTTTTAACAAAATGTACTTTCTATCAGTGATAAATTAATGTAGAGTGACAACTTTATTTTCCCAGTAGCAAGATTAACCCATCGCAGTCAAGAAAGAATATATATTTCATGTGGAGAAGTTCCAGAAACAATGCAAAAGTGTCTTTGTCAGTCTATATAGAAAGCACTTTCATTAAATTTTTTGTCGGATACTTACATAGTTTTCTCCCTTCTGCTACTCCTCTGAAACTTCTAAATTTACCTAGTTTGAATCAGTTCATACTTTGCTGAACGTTTAATAAAATCATAATATATAGTCATTCTTTTTATAAAACTAATAAAATAGTGCTATTTTCTTATTAATACAAGGTAGTATAACCAGAACCCAAATGATGCTCTTTATTGTTTTCATCATTTATGATTCCATTATGAAAAGAAAATATGACATAAAGTTGCTGACAATTATATACAAACATACACTTATATATATAATTTTTAAAACATGTCACAATCTTAATCGGCATCTCCCATTTATCAGTTGCATATATACACGGAGTCCTGGATAAGAAACTCATAACAACAGCCAAAAATTTTTAATGTGAAATATTTAAAGGTATTTAGATGAACAAAAATGATTTTTATTTTTATCATTTTTAAAAAAATGATTTTTTTAAATAAAAAATGATTTTTATTTTTTTATTACATTTGGCTATTTAAAAGATGAATGAAATTAATTTTTTTCTAGAATGTGTTGTGGAAGTAAAATTCTTAGGAAAATCTATGCAATCAATACAAATTATAAAATTTAATAAAAGCTTCTGGACTCAGTGAATGCTGTTTTGAGTATACATTCTTTGTTTTGTTTGAAGCACTGTAATATTTTATGACATATATTTAATAAACACAAAAGTATCACTTACATCATTGTCAAGTGCAAAGATTACTAAAGTTTATGACATTGTTAAGGATTTACCAGGTTTTTGAAAATGCACATAAATCAAAACTATATGCATTACTAATTAATATCATCTATTTTAATTTTAAATTTCTATATTAAGTCATTTATTTTTCTCTTTTATAAGCCTGGTGCAAAGAGGTTTTTTTGGTCTCAATTCCTAGAATTAACATTGAAAGTTTCAGTTGCATACCATTCTATAAAGAATGTCAAAATTAATATTTCAACACCTACACTGAGATAAATTTAGTTCCTATTCTGTCCCAGAGTCAACACTTTCTAAATTTTTTTTCTTAAAAGCATGTTGGATTGTTTCTGCATCTAATTAGTCATTCATATGGTCTTTATGAGTCTATTTATGTGGTAGACTGTGTTTATTGATTTACACATATTAAATCATCCTTGCACCTTTGGAATGAAGTTGACTTTTTCATGGTGGAATTTTTATTTTATTGTTTTTTTTAATGTGTTTTATTGCACTATACATTTTTCTAAGCTCCCCTCCCTCCCCTTTTCCCTTCTATCTTCTCTCGTGACCCCATGCTACCAATTTACTCAGGAAATCTTATCTTTTTCTCCTTCCTATTTAGATCCATGTATGTCTCTCTTATGGTCATCTTGGTTGTCTAGGTTCTCTGGAGTTCTGGATTGTAGGCTGATTTTTTTTGCTTTATATATAAGAGTCACTTATGAGTGTATATATATTATATTTGTCTTTCTGGGTCTTGGTTACCTAAGTCAATATTTTTTTTTCTAGATCCACCCATTTACCTGAAAATTGCAAGTTGTCTTTATTTTTTTACTGCTGAGTAGTACTACATAGTGTAAATGCACCACATTTTCTTTACCCATTCTTCAATTGAGGGGCACCTAGGTTGTTTCCAGGTTCTGGCTAATATGAATAGTGCTGCTATGAACATATTGAGCACATGTTCTTGTGGTATGATTGAGCTTTCTTTGGGTCTATACACAAAAGTCGTATTGATGGTTCATGAGATAGATATTTTTCCTAATTTTTTTTAAAATGAGTCTTGAATTTTATTTGTAAGTACTATATTGAGAATTCTTATATCTATATTCTTTGGGGAGTTCTTTATTTCATATTTATCTCATTTATATATTAATGTAAAATGGGTTTCCTAAAAAGAGTTGGTATCATTTCTCCTTCCTATTTCATGGCATGGTTTGAGAATCATTGGTTTCTCTTCTTTTAAAATGTCTGGTAAAAGTATTCAGTGAATTTATCTAGATCTTGGAATTTTTGTTTGAAGATTGTCTATTGTTGTCTTTGTCTCATTGCTAAAGATGAACTTATTTAAATTTTTATTTCTTCTTGTTTTAACTTTGATAGTTCATAGACATTAAAAATTTTATCCATATCTTTTGAGAGTTACAATTTGTGAAGTGTATTTTTTGGAGTATATCTTTATAGTCCTCTGGGCTTCATTGGTGTCTGTTATCATATCCTTGTTTCACTTCTGATTTAATTAACTAGAGTTTTCTTTATCTCTGTTTAGTTTATTTGAGTAAATGTCTGTCAATTTTGTTAATATTTTCAGAATCATCTTAACTTCGTTGTTTCTTTGTAATGATTATTTCTATTTATTTATTTTTTTTAAATATTTATTTATTATGTATATAACATTCTGCCTTCACGTATGCCCGCACACCAGAGGAGGGCGCCAGATCTCATTACAGATGGTTGTGAGCCACCATGTGGTTGCTGGGAATCGAACTCAGGACCTCTGGAAGAGCAGCCAGTGCTCTTAACCACTGAGACATCTCTCCAGCCCTTCTATTTATTTTTATATAAATTTTTATCTAATCTTGATTATTTTCCATGACTACTGTTCTTAGGTGTTTCTTGTTTTTGTTTTTCTCTGGTCTAAATATGCATCCTGAGTTTATTTATTTGAATTCTCTCTGATTTTGTAAATACTTTCCTCTTAGGATTTCCTTCACTGTAGCCTACATATTTTATTATGTTGTGTTTTATTTTTATTCATTTCTAGACATTTTTAATTACTTTTTTAAAATTTCTTCTGTAATACAGCAATCATTTAATAATGGGTTATTTAATCTCCACTGCTGTGTATAATTTTGGGCTTTTTATTGCTGTTGATATCAAGCTTTGTTCTTTTGTGACAGATAAAATACCAGGAAAAATTTAATTTTTCAGTATTGTTTGAGATTTACTTTTTGTCCCAATATATGGTGTATTTTAGTGAAAGATCTATGAGCTGTAGAGAAGAATGTGCTCTTCCTATTGTTTAGACAGAATGTCCATTTATTTTTTGGATGACTTGTGTACTAGGTGGCAAGGCCATACTGAAGTTACTTGCCGATAATGAATTGGGACTAATACAATGCCTTATGTCTTGTAAGAGTTGTTTTATAAAATTAAGTGTGCCTGAATTTGTTGCATATATATTTAGAATTGAAATATCTTCTTAATAGATGGTTCCATTGGTCAGTATGAAATAACCTTCTTTATCTCTTTTGAATAGTTTTGATTTGAAGTCTATTTTATCAGATTGTGATAGTAATTCCTGCTTGTTCTTGGTTTCCTTTCCTAATACTTTTCCCATTATTTTATACAAATTTAATTTTTATATTTGGTGTTTAGATGTTTTTGGGAGGCAGCAACATGAAAAATCCTGTTTTTGAATGTAACTGCTAATCTGTGTCTTTTGATTGGAGAGTTGATACTATTAATATTCAAAGTTATTACTGATAGACATGTCATGATTTCTTCCATTTTGCTGATTTTATGTTTTTTTTCTTAGATATTGTTGTTTAACCACAGAATGACCTATCAGTGTTGTTTTCTCATTGTCACCCATTGGATGTAATTATTTTTCTCTTCTGTCCTACATTCTGAAAATACTCTTTGCAGTGCTGGTTGGTGGTTATGAGATTCCTTTAGCGTACATTTTTCTTAGTATGCCATATTTTCTCTCTGTACTTTCCAAACATACTATTCAAAAATACAAAAGTATTAATTTGAAAAATTAACATAAGAAGAGTTAAACCTTTATATATATACCAGACCATAAATACAAGAATGATGAAGTCCTATAAATTTTCAAAATAAGACACTTATCTATCACACCGAACATAAAAATTCAACTTCAGAATCAACAAGTCAAATGTATTTGTGAATGTACATTTCTATAAATGAATATGTGTTCATGAGTGTGTGTGTGTGTGTGTGTGTGTGTGTGTGTGTGTGGTCTCTGCAAGTGCATGAGCATATGAATGTATGTGTGTGGGAGGATTTCTTTGTATGTGTATTCATTTGAAACCCCAAGGCAGATCATTGCATACCTCATACAGATTCTTCCCTTTGTTTATTCTTTTGTGCTTTGGTCAGACACTGTGTTAGGTCTTGTGGCAGTGCTTTTAGGAAGAATCTTCTTTAGTTCTAGATGATCTATAACCACTTCATTTCAAGTCACTGTATTCATAGAGTTCAAAAACTTCTTTCATCAGTACTTTGGTCCTATCTTCCACACATAGGACAGAGCTTTTCTTCTACTCTCTTTCTCTAGTTAAATTTTAAAGAGCCAGATCTGCTGTTATAATTGTAAGAAGGATCTGACCATTGCTATTGCATCAAACACTCGTAAGAAGAACAGTGGAGAGGGTGCCCAATCTGGCTTTACCCTGTAATCAGTTTGGTGGTGAAAGCCTTCATCTAGTAACTGATGGAACCAGATGCAGAAATCCATAATGAAGCAACAGGCCAAGCTCCAAGAATCCAACTGAAGAGCGGGAGGAGGGAATATATAAACAAGGGAGGTCAAAGTAATGATGGAGGAATCTACAGAGACAGCTGAACCAAGCTCATGGAAAGTCATGAACTCCAGACTGACAGCTGTGGAGTCTCCATGGGACTGAACTAGGTCCTCCATATATGGAACACAGGGGTGAAGCTTGAACTATCTGTGGAGTCCCTGGCTGTAGGATCAGAATCTACCCCTGGTGCATGATCTAGCTTGTTGAAACCCATTCCCTATAGTGGGATGCCATGCTCAGCCTTAATGCAGTGGGAAAGTTTCTTGGTCCTGCCTCAACTTAATGTGTCAGGCTTTGTTGACTCCCCATGAGAAACCTTGCCTGTTTGGGAGGAATGGATGGGGAATGGTTAGGGAGAGGCAAAGCCAAGGGGATAGGAGGGGAAAATTGTAGTTGGAATTTAAAAAGGACTTCAAAAATAAGTAAATGAAAATTAAACAAAAGAAAAATTTCAGGATTTAGAAGCAATCACAGCTGTCTGTCTTGGTTTACCTTGGGTTTTCCTATGGAAGGGTCTCAACTATCCAGGGAAGCCAAGTAAATGACAACAAAGCCTTGCTTCATTAGTTAGGCTTACCTCAAAGCCTTCTTTTTTTGCTTCTTGTTTTTGTATTTGTTCCTTTATGACATGGAGTAGTCTATGATGATCAGTAATTTTGCTCTGGTGTGTGGGTGAAGTAGTTGTAGACTCTAGCAATTAAATGAGCAGATGACTTTACACACAGAATTAAAATGTTCCCTTGAGTGACAGTCAGAACATTTCAGAAGACTCCAATAACGTTCAATATTACTGTTAAACATCTCACAAAACATAGTGCAAATGAAAATTGTCTTTAAGAATTTCTTCACCGGATTATCCTGGACCATTAATCTTTCTTCAGACTATCATGTGGCTCTGAGATCTGTTCCTATCTCAAGGCACTTTAATCTTCGCACTACCTGCAGAAAGGACTGTTTCAGCTGACTGTTCGTTAGAGTTAGGATTAAGGAGTGACAGCAGGGATACAAGAATGCGATTATCAAACCAAACATAAATAGCAGTTTGCCTTCTGGAATAAACATTCACAACAAAACTATGGCCATACCTATGAAATACAGTATATAAAGGATGATAAAAGAAATTAAAACTTGCATGGCTTTCACATGAGCTTCTCTGTGGAGGTCTCTGAATATTGAGACATGGGATTGCATCCGACTTCTGTGTCTCCAAAGTGAAATAATCAATAGGAAGCATGCAGTTACAGCCACCACAAAATAGAAAATGACTCCCATATTCAGAAAAACACAGACAATAATGAACTCACTTTTCTTAATGGGGACCTGTTGGGATGTATTTCTTTTGCTCTTTTGAATCAACTTTTCAAGTAGTGGAAAAGAATGTAACCATGTCACAAGCAAACATCCTATCAGGAAGATAAAGACCAAATTAATTCTCCTCTTCAACCAGAGGAACATATGGTGGGAAAAATTTGCTATCTTTAGAAAATAGAAGACACTGAGGCTGGTAGCAAACAAGACACTCAAGTTGTTGATAATGACCCACAAATAATTCATGTATTCATTTGTATTGACAGGAGAAAGCAACTGTTTGGAGAATAACTTTGTATATGCATCTATAATTAATAGCCACACAAGACAGATCCTGGAAATCGCCAAGCCAGAGATAATAAATCCAATTGTAGACAATTTCTTGTTCTTGACATAGTAATTGCAGCTAACAACTCCAATAAATAAATCCCCTAAAATTCCCAGTACTGACTCACTAGTTGAAATAAAAAGGAGGATGCCTTCTGCTGTACTCAGCATCTCTGCCAGTTCCTAAGATTACAACTACTGTGTGCACTATTGAAGATTACCTTCTTCAGAATGTTTCATAGATTGACTGCTTGATGGAGGATTTCATGCCATTTTATATTTTTTTCCATAAATAAAGATTTCAAATTATCTCAAGAATATATTGTAATAAAGTCACATTTGTCTCCTTAGAGTTCCTTCTGCTTGCTTCTATAAAGCCTAGTCTGTCTACATGAAAGTGTGTGTTCTAAAATGCCTCCTTGTAATTTGTTAATAAGCAAATGAATGATTCTGTTTCATGGGTTTTACTTACCCTCCTGAGTCGATTTTGCATTAAATAGATTGAATTGCGGAATAGAAGGGGTGTCAGACCTGGTGAGAGGCTTCAAAACAACAAAATCATATTTTGCATTTCTTTCTCAATATCAGATCATTGTGAACTGGACATGGTGGTACAGGGTCATAGTCCCAAGATCTTTTGTCACTTCAACAGGGGCATCACTCAACCCCAAAGGTTTGAGGTTAAGTAACATAATTAAGATCTCTTTTGAACAAAATAATATCCTATCATCACAAAATCAAAAAAAAATCAAAAAGGAAAAATGATCATAATTTATTTACAAACAGTTTAAAGATATTAATAAAAATAGCATATACATTGTCATGACTATAATCACTCTGAAAAACTGATTTAAATTTTTGTGAGTCTACACTTTGAAAAAGGCATTTTCTTGTAGAATTTCACATGTGTATACAATGAAATATAAAATCTACCCTCATTTCTGCTCCCTCCCCAACTCTGGTAGGTTCCCATTCAATATGTCCCCCTCTAGCTTCGTGTCTTGTTCTTTTATTTAATGACCCATTAAGTCCAATTAGCGCCCCCAAACATGCACGAATGTGATGCCATCCAGCAGAGTATTCATAAAATACGAGTGGCCCCAGCCTTAAAAGAGAATGATGCTGCTTTCCTCACCTCCATAGCCCCTCTGGCATATGGTCGCAAGTGTTCCTCTGTTAATAGTACGGACATTTGGAGTGGTTTGTGTAGGCCTTGTGTTGGTAACCATAGCTGCTTTGAGTCCACAAATGCAATAAACTTATCATGTCCATAAAACTCTTCCACAGCATTCTTTTCCACCAGTTTCCTCTTAAAATATTCCCATCTCTTATGCTAAGTTCCCTGAGACTTAGCTGAACATCATTTGCCAACAAACTGAAAGAGCTCTGGGTAAACTGTGATACAGTGTTCAGTATGGTGGGATAGGGTAGGAGGTGAGCAAATTCCACACTTACAACTTGTAGGGGAAGAGAAAAAAAATTTAAAAATAAATACACTGCATGATTTAACAGACAAGGATAGAAAGAAAACAGAAAGAAAGTGAGCCGCCCCCCACCCACTGCCCCAGGCTGGCTCAAATCTCTTCTGTGACCTCTGGATCAGCTGCTGGGTTGGATGCATCCATATGCTGTGCTTCTCAGTTTGGTTCTGGTAAAGAGGTAAGGATATCAAGGAAAAACAAAAAATGCACAGGTATTCAGGCCTGCATCCTGGCTCCATTCACCTCCAGGAACTGACCTCAGACTTGTTTCATACTGAAATTTATCATACTGTATTTATCATCAAGGATCTCTTCAGTGGAAGTATCAAAATCAATTGAGTTCAAGCAAATTGATATTATAATTTTCAGAAGGATATCAAAAGGTTTCTCTTTTTGAATCAAACCCATGATTTAATCCTAGTGACACTCCTCTGTATCACTTCCCACCCCCCCTTTTTTTCTTTCCCCTGCAGTCCTGGAGATTAAACTTTGTACCTGTCAGGCCAGTGCTCTGCCACAGAGCTACATCATTAGCTCTAGTTAGTAAGTTACTTATACATATGTTTTTATTCTTTCTCTGCCAGAGATTAGTGCTAACAATGGAACCTGCCTGCCCCAAACTACAGCAATGACACATTTTTTTTTTCTGGGGCAGGGCTGGTAAAAAGCTTTAAAAGTTAAATAGTTTTCCATATATTACTCTTAAGTATAGAACCAGTGGCAACAGACTGAAATTGCACTGACTGGAGGAAATAATTGTTCAAAGATAATCTGTTCTTTTCAAGGAACTGAGTTTGTCAGTTGTAAATGGATGCTGTAATGTAACCCTACAATAGCTCAGAATTGAATATAAAAAGGTTTTTTTTTACTTAGCAGTAGACTCACAGATCACAGTCTCACAGATCATAGTCCTCTGCATGAGCAGGGAAGAGAAACCAAATCTAGCAGCCAAGACAGAGAGTATGTAAACTTTACAGCTGCATTTATCGTAAAAGAAACCACCCACAACTGGGCTGGTATCTTAAAGGCTATAGGCTGAAGAAGTTCCCATAGCACCTCTCCCTTTGTCTAAAAGAGTTCTAAGCTTAATACAAGACTATATGCAATAAGAATAAACAAAAATAGAATTACAACAAGCATAAGCAATATCACAGAAGAAATGTATGCTAAGTGTTTTAGTAATTATCCTATCCTAAGAAGTCTGAGTCTTGTATTAGAAATGGCTTGGTCAAGTCATGAGAGGAAAGTAATTATGACTATCTAGTCTCCAACCTCATTGAAGACCCGAGAAGGGAAATAATATTACTTGAGTAGGCAGGAAGCACAATTAAGCAGCTTCCAGAATGTGCAATAAATGACAGAGAAAACTGAATACTTGGGCAATCACCCAAAGTCTCATTTGCAATGTTGGAGCAACCAAATTTGGCTAAGGCCTAGAGAAATCGAGAGACCATTTTTAAAAGCAGGAAAAATTTCAAAACCATCTTATCCTGTCTTGGCAAGATTTGGCAGTCTTTTTTTTCTTGTATCCTGCTTGTCCTGCCGGGACATTGTGCATTTTGTCAGAGGTCAAGGCATGGGCAGTTCTATGCCCAAAGGCCATTTTTTTTTCCAAGAATAAAACAAGCTCCAAGTAGAATGTCTTTGGTGCACAACATTCCCTCAGGAATAGATTAGTGTTGCCAGGAGCAATTGTATCTCATGTCAACAGAACCCTAAGTTATTTAAATGCCATATTCTAAAGCTCTTTGAAGCGGTTGAAGACTATCTATCTATGCAGAATACAATCTATACAGTTGGTCTTGACCCCATAAATTGATGGTGATATTAGCAATGTATGGCCTCAGGCTTCCTTGCTGTCCTTCTAGCCCTATGCATTCAACCCATCTTGTGCTTTGCTTCACTTGAGATAGGGTTCTCATTCCCAGGAATTGAACATCTGTTTCTTGAAGAGATCATTTTGGATGCCAAGATTCTGGAGTAATGATAGTTACACTTGTACCTGTGTCTATTAATCCCTCAATTACAATGTTGTTTATATGTACTCTTAGCTTTGGTCTTTGAACATTTATAGAAGTCTGCCAAAATATATGTTTCTTATTTCTGATTGGAGTTTTTTGTTTTTTTTTTTTTTAATTCATTTACACAGCAGTGGTGGCCCATCTTTTAGAACCGCTGAAACTAATTGAAGTTAACTGTGTGGGGTAGCCTTATTGCTTGAAGTTTATGTCTTTATCATCTCCCTAACAAATGGTAGATGCAAGCCATAACATACTACTGCTTGCTTAATTTCTTTTAGACCATTCATTCCTATGGGTAGCCATCTACATTTTTTGGATCTTTTTCAATATTTGGAACTTGATGGTTTGTCATAGGTGATTACAGTTTAGGAAGCTAAAACCCTAGGTAAGTCATCTCTGACTCTGATACACACTGGCAATGTTAAATCCTGTCATTGTACCTTCTCTCCCTACTCACCAGTTCTGATAATTTCCTCAATCATGTCAAATCTTTTTACCACTGCATATTGTAAGGCCTGAATCTCTTGGCCTGTTTATAATTTTAGTGCACTTATTGAGCCACTTAGCCTCATATGATTCCAAGGTATGAAATTTTTTCAGTAGATATGCTGTCTCATCCTTGGACATTATTTGGATGGTTTGCAGATTGCCTTCCTAGAGAGATACCCTACCAGCTAACCTATCATAACTTTTTAATAGATTTTGATTGTCAAGTTCAACAGTATGAATTCTTTCAGATAATTTCCCAGTACCCTTAGACATGGACTGAATTTTGTGTGTCAAATTAATATTATTCTTTTCAATGGTATTAATTTTTTTCTGCTAACTTTTGATTTTCAATGATATTAATTCTTTCAGCTAGCTGCTCATTATTAGACTGTAAAGACTGTCATTTCTAAAGGTATTTCATTCTTGGCTCCATTATCAAACCATTTTCTTAAGGATACAATATGAAAAGCAAAGCTAATTCCCAATATCAGATAAATGGATGTATCAAAAAAAAACACACTGGATGATGGAGCATGTGATCAAACTGGACTACCTGAATGTGGCTGACAAGGACGGCTGACTGAGAAGCCAAGGACAATGGCACTGGGTTTTGATCCTACTGCATGTAATGACTTTGTGGGAGCCTAGTCTGTTTGGATGCTCACCTTCCTAGTCCTGAATGGAGCGGGGAGGACCTTGGACTTCCCACAGGGCAGGGAACCCTGACTGCTCTTTGGACTGGAGAGGAAGGGGAAGGGGGATGGGAGAGAGGGAGGGAAATGGGAGGAGGTGGAAATTTTTAATTAAATAATAAAAATAAAAAAAAAGAAAAACCACATAAGCCTTGCAGAACACCATCTATAGTGTAAGCATAAAGTTTATTATATTCATAGATGGTGATATTGTCTACAATCATAAAATTTTCAAATTTTTTAATTTACTTATACTTTCCTCCACTAGGAGATTTCAGCAAATTGTTGTAAGTGTAATAATCTTTATTGGCCAGCAGGTGCCATGCACGGCTGCAGTTGCACGAAAGAGAGATGCCACTGACAACGGAGAGATGCAACCAGAAGAGATCAGTAGTGGCATGGACAGTCCCACTCGATTCCACATTGGCACCTGCTTAAATACTGACAAATATGCATTGTTTGACAAGTTAAGAGCAATGAAATTAATTCCTTAAATTTAGGCAGCTTTTTGGTAGCCAGAATACCAAGGAACACAAACAGGAAGCTATGTAAATCATCACATGGCAGGGAAAGTATGGGGGAAGCCCAAGAAATTGCCAAGTTGCCACAGAGTAGCTCCACTGTGATGGGGTTTTGACAAAAAAAAACATTTAGTAGGTGAAATAAGCCTGGCAAGCCGGGTTGGGGGACCTTTTGGGCTACAGACCTTTTGGGCCTTTTGGGCCTTTTGGGCCAGTTCCAGTTTGCTTGGAATTAGGATCCACATGGGTGCCAGAAGTAAATGGACACTAAAAAGTAGTCCCACACTAAGAATGGAGTATAATAAAGTGTTCTTTATTTATGGGTAGGCTAACAGATCACAGTCCTCTTCATGAATGGGGAACAGAAACCAGAGAGAGAGAGTATGTAACGTCTATGGCTGCATTTATAGTATAAGAGACCACACCTATGTGGGCTGGTATCTTAAAGGCTGTTGGCTGAGGGAGTTCTCACAGCAGGCAATGCCAGAGGTGTTATTGAGGGAAATATGTTCTTCTAAATAGCAATAGATCTGGAATATCTGACTGAACTGTGTTCATTTTAGTCCTGATTTTTTGAGGTTCTATTGATAACTCCTGTTTTATTATTTTGTCTTTAATATAGATAACACAGTAAAGGTTCTATTTTCTGTGACAATCATTGCATCCTCCTTCATTTAACGAGAAGACTCCAACTTTGAAACAAGCCTAGCAATAATCTTCTGAATATTGTATTGCAGAAAACAATAAAAGCCTGAGATTGTTGGGGTCCCGTGCTATGCCAGACCATAAATTAGTTTTCTTAACCAGACCCCAACATAAACTATCTCTCTTGACAGGCATGGAGGTGAGGGAATAAAGACAAGTCACATGGCTTTATCGGAAGGGAGATTCTCAGTGATCTCTCAAGAAGCCTTGAGTTTACATCCTGAAGAATTCCTCCTGCTTTACTCTCCAAACCACTTTTATATCAAAACATAAACTAAGGGGGAAATACATTAGCATTCTGTCTCCTAAGTAACCAAGTGAATGGCTTTTAGTCAGGTCCACAACTACCTGTCTGCTGTGTATGCTAGCTGGCACGTAGGCTTGAATCAGCACCTCTATCAGGCACCCTCCAAATTACAAAGAAAGGAGCAAAACAACATCCTGACCTTTTATTAGGTAGAGATAGCCTATCTGGAAGGTTATGTGACCACTTCAGGTGGGGAACTATGGCTTGATAGCCTGGCTGCCATACCATATAGAAATATGGGCCTACAGAGATGTTCCTGACAAAAAAGAGAGAGCAAGCTAGAAGTGGTCCTGGATGAGGATTGATGTGTCAGGCACTCATGAGCTCTGCTCTTACTGTGTGCAGGCTTAATAAATACATATTCATGGGAATTGTGATTTGAGAGTTTGTTTTTGTGGTAAAGGATTGTTTAGTTGTAGTTTTTATTTTTAGACAATTTTGTCTCTCACACTTTATAAACAGGATCCATAAAACATCAGGATCAAAGAAGAATATGGAGCTTACGAATCAACGAGATCTTAGTGTCTAAAAGCAAAAATGTTTTTGTTATTATATATGTGGATTTATAGCACAGAAATCTGAATAGGTTTCTGCTAGGTTATATCTATGTGTCAGGGATGAGTTCCTTCCTGGGACCTGAGGGAACAATTATTTTCTTATCTGCATGTCAGTAACTTCTTTCATTTCAAAACTAGCAGTGACCAGGTGAGTCTTACATGTCCTACACAGGGGTCTGACACCTGTTCTGCAGTACTTTAGGCTCTAGTATTTATGTTTCCACCCAGACAATCCAGAATATCATAAATGATCTGTTTAGTGGGCTGATATCTTAGTGGGTAACTTACCAATGAGCCTGACAGACTGAGTTCAAATTCTGTAACAGATATGGTGGATGAGAGAATTGACCTTCATATGCATTGTGTTGTACACCCCTTCTCCAAATAAATAAAAATATAATTAAAGTAAACTGATTAGCAACTCCAGTTCTCTGTTGTCAAGTCATTTAATGTAGAAGTCTTTGGTTTTGTGTCTTGAATGCTTGCTCATCTTTTGGGTGATTTTGTGACAGAGAAGATAGACATATTAATCTCCACTAAAGTTGGTTGGTGGTGGGCAAAAACACATCCTAGGCTGTGTTTTATAATTTCACTAGAGTTCTACATAAAGATGTATAGAAATTTATATAAAATAACTTAATCATTAAAAATAAATTTGTTTATTTTTATATCCCAGACCTAGGTTTCCCTCCCTTTTCTCCTCACAGTTCTGATACCCTCCTCCCTTTCTGTTTAGGAAAGGGCAGGTCAACTCCTCTGTTTCTGTTTAGAATAAGGCAGGTCTCCCAGGAATATCAACAAAACATGACTTATTAAGTTTTAATAAGACTAAACACCTCCCTATGTATTAAGGCTGGTTAAAGTGACCCGGTATGGAAAGTAGGGTCCCAAAAGCCTGCAAAAGCCTCTGTTTCTACTGTCAGGATTCCTACAAGACAACCAAGCTATACAACTGTAACATATATGCAGAGTACCTAGGTCAGTCCCATGTTGGCTCTTTGGTTGACAGTTCAGTCTCTATGAACCTTTGTGAACCCAGGTTATCTGATTTTATGAGGGTATATTTTTTTGTGTGTGTGTGTGTTGTCATTGACACCTCTGGTTACAACAATCCTTTCTTCCTGTCTTCTGCAGGATTCTTGAACTCTGACTAATGTTTGACTGTGGATCTGCATCTGTTTCCTTCAGTTGCTGGATGAATACTCGCTGATGACAATTGGGATAGGCATCCGACTGGTCATGGGAGATGACCAGTTCAGGCTACATATCTGTTATTGCTAGAAGTCTTAGTTGGGGTCATTCTTGTGGTTTCCTGGGTGATTACTTTGCACCAGGTTTTTACTTCTGTGGTATGAACTCATTGGGAAAGTCTTTTCTCTCATTGTTACCTTCCGTTATCCTCTCCACAGCTCCCACATTCATGTTCTCATCCTGTCATCTGTGTTCTAAGTTGAGCCCAGGGTCATCAAGAATGCAGTGAACATGACAAAATTATGGAAGAGATTATGGACCTTCTATCAAGTCTATGCTGTAGAAAGTAAGGCTGCTTCCTCAGTTAGGAAGAGCAAAAGGATGATGCCTTTGAGCACTAACTGGGCGTACTGCACATTTTGTGTCCTTCGCACTAGGATGTCAAACATATCTTATTTCTCTTGGGATTTCAGTGCAGCAGGATGGTGTGTGGAGGAGCCGTATAGTGTCATTTCTAAAAGAAACAATTTGTGACTTTAAAGGTATTGTTGAAAATACACTCTAAGAAATTCGGGTAGATAAAAAAGTTAAATACTTGCACTATTTTAATTTCTGCCTAGTTGTACTGACTGTGAAATTGCACATAATTTTGTTTAGTTTGGGTTGCAGGGTAGAAATGTCCATACCCATGGGGCCTGTGTACCAATAATATTTCTAAATACTCTAATCAGATTGCATTTGGCTCAGTTAATTTAACTCCAAATAAAGATATCCAATAATTTTGCTGCCATAGCAAAGCCTTCATCTAGTATGATGTATATATCCCTATACTATAATATTTAGATACATTTTTATGATAAAAAGTAATTTATTATTAATTGAGTGATGGGTTTGGGCACCACAAGAACAAAGGAACAACTCAAGGTTCATTCCATGCCTTCTCATACCATGAGATTATCCCAGGGTCAAAGGACACAGGCTCAATGCAAGATGCCATGGAGATTAGATTGTGTAAAAATCCTTTGCTCTTATTAATGTCATTAAGAACAGTGTCATTAAATACAGGGAAAGTAGCCAAGGAAAGCATTGTGGGATTTCCAGTGTGGAACAATGTGAATACAGTTTCCTAGAATGAATGATTGTGTTTCAAGTCTTTAAAACTTTCTGTAATATTTCAGTCTTTCCAAGTATGTTCCATTGGATTCTATTTAGACTTTAATATGTCTAGGAATTTTTTCATTGACACCATAATTTCACACCATTTCACACCATAATTAAGTTCTTGATTACGCTGCTCTCATATAGTCTTAATGTGATCTGTTATAGGGTATGTTTATACTACCTTGTAAACATGTTTTATATGATTTTGGCACATTGGTCTTATGTTAGAGGATTTTCTTTTACTCCATAACAATATAATTCGTCCTCATATTTTGGAAAAGATGTATTGAATATTCTTTGTTAATTTTTCTTTTTACTCATTCTATATGTCTTTTACATCATGTATTTTGATCCCATTCATTTCCCTGTCCCTTCACATCCACTCTCCATCACTTCATCCCTCACCCAAACAAAACAAAATTTAGGAGAAAAAAGAATAAATAATACAAAATTTAAAAGGAGAAAAAAATTAAAAATCCCAATGTGACACTGCAAATCGTGCCATAAAACCTCTTCACACTTGCAAGTGTTCATTGGAAAGAGTCATTGGTCTGATTAGAGATCTCTGATTTCTATTAGCCCGTCAATGCTGGGCCCTCACTAGAACTCTTCCTGGATATCTTGTTATTATCCTGTGTTGTGGAAATATTGCAGCTTTGGGGTTGCAGGTCATGTTCCCTCACATGTTCCAACACATTATAAACTGGGTGGATATTGAGGTGGGCCAAATCATAACCCTGGATCTGGGCCTTGAAAGATGTAGGGTTGGCCCACAAGAGGAGAAATGGGGACAGCTCTCCCATGCTTACAAATTTGGGGCTGGCTTTCTCACACCTGAGCTAACAAGGCTTGACTCTCCCACTTTGATGACTACAAGGCCAGCTCTCTCACCTGTCCCTGGCATTGATGGATTGGGGCAGGCATGCTTCCCTTGCCCATGCCACTACAAGACAGATGAGAAATAGGAATAGCCCTCTCATGCTAACAACTTCAGGGCTGGCTCACCCATACCTCTGGCTCTGTGGTGCTGCCCTGGTGAGGTGCAGGACATGTTCTCCCAAGTGTTGCAGCTTTTGACAGGGGCAAAGACAGTTCTCACATTCTTGTTACCTCAGGGTTAACATTCCCAACTGCCTTGGGCATTGATCGGTGTGCGTGGGGAAAGGGCATCTCTCCTTATCTCATGACACCATGTGGCAGATGAAGGGTAAGATTAGGGCTTCCATGCTCATGTTCTCAGAGTTAACTCGCCTGTGCTTTCATAAACAGAGTTATCTTTGATGTATTGTCAAGACAAAGTGCAGGGCTTGCTTTCCCATGCATTGCCATTGGTCAAGGGGTCAGCTACTTCACATCTCAACCTGCTTACTTCCTCTCTCATCTCTCTAGATATGCCTCTGTCCATAAGAGAAATTCTCTTTCTCTCTCCATCTTTCCCATGAAACATCATATTATACCTCTGCTCACTCTAATAGTGCCCATCTCTCTGGCTGGTGCTTCAAGGTACCAGGGGGACCTGTGTTTTCTCCCTGGTATCTGGGGTCTCGTTGTCCCACTAAGGTTGCCATGATGCTGGTCTGGGCCATGCTTCTGTATTACAAAGAGATCATTATAGTGCCCAACTGCCTGGCACCATATGGGCTCCTGGTGGTACATTTGGCTGTCTTCTGTAAATCCCAGCTGCATAGCAGGGGGTGGTGGCTTGGCTGGAGTCCAGCTATAGGCTGGGCTTAGAATCCTCAGCCCTGCCAGGAAGAGGTGGCACACACCTTTAATCCTAGCACTTGGGAGGCAGAGGCAGGTAGATCTCTGTGAGTTTGGCGCCAGTCTGGTCTACAGAGAGAGAGAGCCAGGACAGGCTCCAAAGCTACACGGGGAAAACCTGTCTCAAAAAACCAAGAAATCAAAACCAACCAAACAAAAAAACCTAAAAAAAGAAAAAACCCTGAAAATAAAAATCCCCAACCCTTGCTTATATTCTCTGTTCTCTTTTAACATTATTTTCTTTTTTCTCAATTTTATTTATTCTTTCTATCTTTCACATCATACATCTCCATTACATTCATTTCCCCATCCTTTTGTATCCACTCTCTGCCCTTGCAACCCACCCCCCACAAAATAAAATAATGCAAGCCATAGCACTTTATTCACAAACCCCATCTATGCTCTGTCTACCACAAGAACCAGAAGTCACACTATCAGAATAGTCCAGAAAGCTGGCCTTTTATAACTGCATAGCTTTTTCCTTTTGCTATGGCTGAGTAAGGGAAACCTCTCTTAAAGAAGCTGTGGCATACTGCCAGCAAACAGCAAGCTATGCATATATACATACAATTCTAGCTGATATATATATATATATATATATATATATATATATATATCAGCTAGAATTCCTTTTTTAAGCCCTCTCAGATTTTATGTGGATTTAGTTTATCATGTTGGATCACCAATTGTTGTAAGGAGAGAGCCTCAAGCAAGCCACATGCAGCATAAGTGCCCTCTTGTTTTTCCCAGCTGCCTGGCTATCTTATCCCAAAAATAACCACTCGGAAATTGTATTAATTAAATCACTGCTTGGTCCATTATTTCTGGCTTCTTTTTGGCTAACTCTCAAATCTTGATTTAATTAATTTCTATTCATCTGTATATCACCACATGGCAGTGGCTTACCAGGAAAGATTCAGCATGTCTGACTCTGGTGGCTCCATGACAGCTCCCCTCTCTCTCTGCTTTCTTCCTCTCAGAATTTAGTTCTGTCTTCTGCATCTCCCTAAGTTCTGGCCAATCAACTATGCCTAGGCAGTTTCCTTATTCATTAACCAATGAAAGTAACACATAGACAGAAAAACCTCCTACATCAGGAGATAATAAAATAGAATCTAGAGAAAATCTGACAGAGAAATCTGAGTTAGGCAGAGTGGGTTAAAGCAATTAGCAAGCATTATGTACCTTGCACTTTAGCACCCAACGATGTGGAAGTCCTATACTGCCTTTGCCTTCTAAATCTATTTCAAAAGTAACATGTCTTATTAAATTTCTACCCTTCACCCATACTTTTTCTTCTATTAGTTTACTATGACTATGAAAAATCAAGCCAAAACAAACAAAATTAAATACAGAAAATCAAACAATTTCACAAACCAAGTGGAGAAAAAAGCAGAATTTCATCTTCAGATGGGTTATAGGCTAAAATGACAGAATTACTTTAGAAGAAATTTCTTTTTGTTCAGAGATTTCTGTGCTAAGAGTCAAGAGTGAAGTTTCTTACTATTTTCCTTTATGCACATTTATTTCTATTTGTCTGTGTTAGAATGCCTGACAATTTCAAGCACCATTCAGAACAGGTTATGACTACCATGAAACTTATGAATATATCAGTTTTTCTCAAGACTTCTTATTAAATAAAGTCATGTTTTGGAGACATCAGTTCAGATCATGTAATTGTTTAAATCTATTGTCAGTTAATCATAATTTTCAGTCATTTATAAAAGTTAGTTTTAAATCCTATAGTCTGTTTGAAAATACATTTTGATATTACCTTCAAAATATATCCTAGGTATGTTTGCATATAATCTCTATTTCAATAAATTTCTTTACCATCGAGGAGGTTGGTGTCATTCTCCCTTTCAGTTATATCCCCTATTAGTTCTCATCAAAATATGCAGGATGTTCCTTTCAAACTAGAAATTAGTCCAGTTCTCATTCTTGTTTAACATCCTTGAATGTTTTCCAATTGTACCTGAGGAAAGTTATAACTTATAAGCAGTTCTGCTGGGAACCACATGTCCCTCTGCTTGTGAAGAGTAGACAGCCCTTGAAATGAAAAAGGATCATTCTCTGAATTTATTGGTAGTTTTACCTTCTTTCCAGATGCATTACCCTCTTTATTTATTGTTTATACTAAAGAAAGTCAAGCAAGAGATCTGGTCTGAGTGGCATTTCGCAGAATATACCCCATGGTTTTAGTACCAAATCAAATCCTTGGCTTCCATTTGGACTTCTTTCAGCAGCACACAGTATAAGAAATTAAGTTTGGTTCATCTCTCTGCTGTTTCCCACTTGAAATCCTTTCTAATCATCAATTGAAGATCACTCACAGAATTCTCACTTTCTATGTAGTATCTGGAGAAACAAGGTAAGGCCCTGGTATCAAATGGAAGGACCAGTCAAGACTAAGCATCTTCTTTGTCTCCATTAAAGGACTTGTAAAATGAAATTAAATGTAAAACTTTTACTAAGTAGAGTAGATTTGCCAAGTCCTTGCACCTACCCTTAGAATATACACTAATTATAATGTGTAGAAAAACATTATTGTTGATATTCAAGAATTACATCATTGATGGCTAACACAGTTATTGAGGCACTCCTGTAGAAATATCTGCACCATTAAACCTTCATAGGCAGATTTCAATTCTCAGTGATCTTCCGTGTTTGAGAAGACTTCTTAGGGATTTCCACCTACATGGCCCTAGATGTCTTACCTCTATCCAAAGTTCCTCACATAGCACCAACCTTTCCTAAACTGAACATAATGCAATTCTCCACAGAGTATTGAATCATACTCTCAGCTAATATGGTCTATTGATTTGTATTATCCAAGAAAATCACTAACAGGAAATAGCTAGATATAATAAAGCAAATAACAGGAGAAAAAAGGTTCATTGGGCTATGTACTCAAAGAGAAGTCACTGAACACAGAATATCTTGTGTTCAAAATTAAGAGTCAAAATAAGATAGACAAGGTAACATTAGCAACTTCATTAGAAAACTAAATGCTGGAATTGTCCCAGAATCAATAGAATATATGGAGAGAACTAAATTAAATCAGAAGTGTAATATAGATGTACTATTTTCACAAAGACAATGGAAAATAACAAGAATTATTATGTGAGAAAAGCCTCTTTATTGCATATTAATCAGCGAACAACTTAGAAGATGGTAAAAAAAAATAGTGCATGATTGTCAGACACATAATATCTATGTAAAATTTGTATGGATCAGTCTAAGCACATGTTTAACTGTGGGCAATCATGTATGGTGATAGTGAATAAAACTACTTCTTGGAATGAAAATTGCCCAGCACACTGTCATGGAACATGAGGAAGAAGTGAGGAATACAACAAGAACTCATACAGCATGAAACACATGCTAGTTCTGGAAAACATAGATTCACATAGGTCCAGAGTGGAACTTTCTTCATATTATTATTGGTTACTTTTACTTTAACAGGTTAAGGATGTTAATAAGAATGAGATGTTTTTTAAAGAGAGGAGGTTTCTCTGTAGCTTTGGTGCCTTTCCTGGAACTAGCTCTTGTAGACCAGATTGGCTTAAAACTCACAGAGATCCACCTGCCTCTGCCTCCTGAGGACTGAGATTAAAAGTGTGTACTGCCATCACACAGCTGAGATTTTTTTTTTCAGATCATTTAAATTCAATAAGACATCTCTGTTTAAAATCATAACCTCAGTGGTTGGGAAATTCTTTGCGGGTCTGAGAAGACTATGGGAGAACTTCTGTTGCTAATGTCAAAGTAGTATCAAAAGTAAATGGTGTTAAGAAATAAAATGAAGTCCTTATAGAGACAGAGTATGGACAGTCATAGATTAAAACAGTAAAAAAAATAAGCCACATAAAGATGGAATATACACAGAGAATCTGGATTATGTATATTTTTGTATTTTCTTTGAAGTTTTCAACTGTGAAGGAATTAAGAACAAAGAGACATTTCATTATATGGGCTGCTAATCTAAACCAACATATATGTGGTATCTTGACTTAAAAATTTGGGTCTAAGGATATGTTGCTTTGGAAAAGAGGTTCTACTTTTGTTTTCACAGGGGATGAGAACCTGTGGTTTCCTTCCAGACTAATGTGGTTTGATCAAACAAGACTCCCTGAAATAATAGCTCAGATGGCCCAACATCCATGATGGCTTCACGACGTCTGGCTGAGATGGACCTACCACACAGGATACCCCATGATTGACTTGATTAACAGTGCTACCAATCAGCAGGAAGTAATCTAGAAAACAATGACCAAATTTCCTAAATTATTGTTTATAAATATTTATTTACATTTAAAGTGGGATATGATATAGAGATAAATACTTTAAATTTATATGAAACTTGGTCTATTGGTACAAATTTAAGGTCAATTTAGTTATATGTACATTTCTGCTCTTGATTAAGGTATTGCGCTTGTGCAGCTCATTTAAAAATGTAATGTATAATTAAGAAATACAGGTTAATAGATAGTCATCTATAATAGTCAAGCCTGTAGTCATGCTGGTTAGGTTTTCTAGATGTACAGAGATATATTTCAGAAGGTAGATATTCTTCTTTCAAAGACTAACAGAATATGCCATATATATGTTTTAAAATCTTAGGACTTTTCATTACAATGAGACACCTCTGCTTCTAGCAGGAACAATTACTTCAAGAGAAAGAAGGGCACCAAAGAGGCTCCTCATGGAGTTTTCCAGACAAGAAACTGTTCTTGTCTGGACTGCTTGATGGTATGCTGTATGAACTGGACATGTAGGACCCACAGAAAAATGACTGTTGATCTTTCCAAAAGGTGAGACCATCCTTCAGGGTTCCTGATTCATGAAAGAGTCTGCCAGATATTCTGCAGGACACAGAAGAAAGCAACTGATGGACTTTGCCATTACAAGGCAGAAGAGATCTTTAAATTTCCTGATTCATGGAAAAGTCTGCTGTATTCTATGGGCCTGTAATCTGAAGACTAGATGCCCCAAGGTTATAGAATAATTTTGGGTGACTTTCCAGGCAGCAAGATGTTTCTGCCAATTCTAGAGTTTTGGAAGGTTTTTATAATGTACTGTTTACTTAGGTAATATTATATTCTTCTGGAGTCTTTGATGGACTTGAAGAAAGATAGTTACAATTATAAAAGATAGATTATATATAAATCTTTAGACTCACAAAGATAGGATAGATGATAGAGTATTTTCCTTAATTTGCCAAATGTAAATGGACTAAATATTATGATAATTCTTGCTTCATCATTATTTTGTTGTATGTAATCTTGCTATGTTAAAGTTAAAACCTTCCTTTTCCCATACCCTAAAGGTATGGGAAGTCCTTCTGTATATGTGTTGCTTTTATTAGTTAATGAATAAAGCTGTTTTGACCAGTGGCTTGGCAGAATAGAGTGAGGCAAGAAAACTAAATTGAATACTGGGGAGAAAGAAGGCAGAGTCAATGGAATACTGTGTAGCTACTGCAGGAGACAGATACTCTGGAACCTTGCCAGTAAACCACACTCCTCATGGTAAAATATAAAATAATGAAAATGTGTTAATTTAAGATATGAGAGTTAGTCATAAATATGCTTAAACTATCAGCCAAACAGTATTGCAATTAATGTAGCTTCTGTGTGGTTATTTTGAGTCCGGGTGGCAGGGAACAAACAAGCAATCTTCACCCAACATCATCCTCACTAGATGTCCAGGCAGTGCCTTGATTCTGTTAAATTATGGTAATGAGATAAAAGAACCTCATCACAGTGAACTTCCGTCATGTCTGAGTGAATTGGCAGCCAGCTCTGTCACTCATTGTGAATCTGCGTGGGCCTGGGATGGAAACTTTTACAATGTTGAGTAATAAAAGAAATATGTCTTTGTGACCCAGAGAGAAGGACCTCACCAACACAAAGCTTTCTGTTCTAGTTCTTTCTGAAGTCAGGCAGTTTCCTGGGAGATCTGCTCATCCAATTGTCTGATAGTGACTTCTCCTGCTCACCCACCTCTGCCATTTGACTCTCCCTCTCTGGACTGCTTGCTGGGCTTCCTCACTGCCCATGCATTTGAGATGAAGCAATGTAAAGAGCAAAGAGAGACAGTGATTCTGATGGCGTGGCACAGTGTCATTTCACCACAGTGAGACAAGTCTGTCCTTGTGAAACCTTGAATTTTTCTTCTGTGTTAGTCTGACCACCATACAGATAGCAGTACAACACAGATGCTCTTTCCTCAACTGACT
Source organism: Microtus oregoni (assembly GCF_018167655.1). Taxonomy (NCBI): domain Eukaryota; kingdom Metazoa; phylum Chordata; class Mammalia; order Rodentia; family Cricetidae; genus Microtus; species Microtus oregoni. Next base: position 71,650,525 of record NW_024543061.1, read on the forward strand.
CCTCAAGGAAGTCAGGAGTGGTCTCTGATCACACTCTTCTGAGCATCAGTTATCCCAGGGACTCTAGCTGCTGGACAGGACTTGATGGGACCACACAGAAACAGCCATTTTATACTTTCCCTTAAACAGAGGGCCCAGAACAGGAACGGGTGGAGACACCAGAGACATGTTCACTGGAAAAGACTTGAACTGCTTTTTCTTTTTAAATCATCAGAAATAAATCAAGGAATATTCTAGCAATTTGCAGATATCTTTGAATAAAAGTTATATTGCATCCTAAAAAAAACTACCATAGATAAAGTTCAAATAAACTGGGATCAAATTAAAATCACAAAACCCAGGAATACCAATTCAATAATCTGGAAAAAAATATCACAAGCATCTAAGTAGAAACAAGAACTGAAAAGGCATCAGCATTTCAGTTAGACTTATAAGTCTCTCATTAAGTGACTTCACCACACATATTTCTCAGACATGTTAATGTTTATTAAATTAATTTTTATTAAACATTTATTAAATTATGTGTTTTTCTGGCTACAAGAGTTATTACTTAAAATATTTAGGAATTTATAGACCACTTTAAAAAGTTAACTCAAATCGCCTATACTCCTATTATCGAAAGAGAAAGGAAATATACTTACAGTTTATAGATAGATATAATCAAAATATTTATTATCTGTATTTATTACCTGTCTACCATAACCTGTGTTTACCATCTCTGTATTTTGTATCATCCACCATCTATTTGTTTTCTTCTTAACATTGATGTGAAAATATATTAATAATGGTTAGTGAAATATTTCAAGTATTTGTAACCTTTTTGCTTTTCTACTTTTCTATTGTCTAATTTTTTTTTTTTAGAGACAGGGTTTCTTGTATAACAGCTCTGACTGTCCTGGAGCTCACTCTGTAGACTAGGCTGACCTTGAACTCACAGAGATCTGCCTGCTTCTGCCTACCAAGTGCTGGGATTAAAGGCATGCACCACCAGGACCCAGTTTTATTGTCTAATTTCAAATTAAATCAATCTATATTATTTTATAGTAATAAGCTATTGGTACAATAAGAATAGACACCAATACAGTTAAATTAATACGAACAATAAAAATAGCCACAGGAGAGACCAGAAAGCAAATACTCAATAAATAAGTTCCTGTAAGTCAAAATATGATTTTTGAAACTTTAAAAACAAAGGGAAAATGTCAAAATTACATAAAATTTAGTATTAATGTATAAAATATTTACCAGATGTTAAGAAAACCTTATAATCTATAAGAATAAGAACAAAATAAATAACCCTAAAATGCATTTGCAATTAACTAATAATTCTATGGAATTATAACCACATATTCAATGCGAAGGTATTTTTGAAAAGTTAGCATTAAAAATATCTAATACATAAAGGTTCAGTCTTCATATTTCACAGAAATTATTGTTGATTTGTTTTGAAACAGTTGGAAATTGAAGCTAATTTAAATAATATAATAAATATATATTGTTATAAACCTGTAAGATTGCCTAGTCTAGATAACTCAAAACATATAATTATATATACTTTTTAAAAATTTTAAAATATGAGAAATATAACAATTTTAATGTAATTGGGATACACTCCATAGATCCTTAAACTATAAGTTATAAAATTTCTAATGAGTCAGTTTGGTAAATTTGTTTGACACTGCCTGGTGATATTAGAAGTTTTCTTAAAATTAGTTTTGTTTAGTTCTTTTCCTATCATCTCTTTTCTTTCTGTACATTCCAAACTTATTAGTTAAAATATAAGTATTGATTTGGAAACATCTCAGAGAAAATGAACCATGCCTTTATGAAATATCTAGGCTTCAGAAAATTGATACATGCTCTAGTTTGCCAAAGACAACATACAAACTCCATACATTAGGCTGTATATAACAATTAAGTTTGAATGAAGTGTTCAAACATATTGAGTACAAATTTCTGTACACATACATGCATATGTGTTTGTTTATGTATAAGTATATGCAAACTTCACACATGCCTTACCCTTGGCATATTGTTCTGTGCTTTGCTTAGACGTGATGTGAAGTCCTTTGATTGTGCTCTTCAGCAGACTCTATCCTCAATACTATTTGATGTGACATAGACCCATTTCAATAGAATGAATCAGAAGTGTATGAAGACTCCTTTCATCAGTGCTATAGGCCTTTTCCCAAACATAGACTCTGTTTCTCTACTTACTTTTCAGAGTTGCGTCTACTATTGCAGCCCTTGCTACTACATCAAACACCCACCAGTAACAAGAACTTAGTCATTTATTTGGTGAAAACAACAGTAAGTTTGTGAGAAGTAAAACTGGGCACAATAGAAGCTTTCTTTTCTCTTTTTCAGCTCCATGTTGTAAATGCAGGAGGTGACCACAGCTGTCTGTCTTGGTATCTATCTATCTGTCTGTCCATCTGTTCGTCCGTCCGTCTGTCCGTCGGTCCATCCATCTACTATCTATCATCTATCTATCTATCTATCTATCTATCTATCTATCTATCTATCTATCTATCTACCTACCTATCCATTGGAGTGACATACAGGCTGGAGTCCAACAATGTCTAGCTATGAATGGAAAGACCAAGAATTTAGTAGTTGCTCAGTCTCACAAGGCTGGGTGTCTCAGCTAGTCTGTATATGTTGGAATTCAGAAGAAATAGATTCCAGTGCCAGTGAAGGAATGAATATGCTGGTAAGGCGAGGTAATCAGGCAAAGAATGAACCCTTCTTTCTTCCTTTGTCCTTATGTATACTTCTAAAAGAAAGTGTATCCTAGAAAAGGTGTGTGTCATTCTCACCTCAAGATCCAGATCAAAGTCTGCTGTCTTCCAGTCTCAAGTAACAGATCACAAGTCTGTCCTCTAATTCTAAATTGTAGTTAATTTCAGATATTTTCAACTTGACAACCATCACAGAAGTTTTTACACAGAAGGGCCTGCAGGCTAATATTTCTTAACTGGCAAATTTGAATGAAGAAGCTACAGCATCAGGAGGCTGACTGAACAGCAAAACTTGCATGTGGAGTAAAAAATCCTGCTGCAGAGAAAGAGCTCCAAGATATAGTTAAAGCAATTTCAGGATATTTTAGTGTTTGATGTTTCAACTAAAAACTCTTATAAGGACTAGTGCATGTGAAAAAAGTCTTCAAGGATATTCTCACCAGATTAAACCAGGGCATTCATTTTCATGCCACACTGTTTTGTGTCCCAGAGTTCTTCTTTGTCACAGCACTTTAATTGCTTCAGTAACTCCAAAGAGACTTTCTTCAGCTGGTTGTTTGCTAGAATTAGAATAAAAGAATGGCAGCATGGATACATGAGTACAATTATCACACCAAGAATTATTAGTAGTTTGTCTTCTTTCCAAATAAAGCACAATACTTCTAAGACCAAACCTACAAAATACAAGATAAAGAGGAGGATAAAAGAAATTAAAACTTTCATGGCTTTCATATGAGCTTCTGTGTTGAGGTCTCGGAATCCTGAGCCATTTAATTTCATCAGCTTGTTGTGTCTCCAAAGAGAAATTATTAGCAGGAGACTTGCAATGACAGCTATCATAAAGAAGAAAAGGATTCCAAGTTGAAAAAAGGCATGGTTAATAAGTAATTCATTTTCCTCTAGGTGAACATGTATGGAGACGTTTCTGTATTGCATTTTGATATCATTAACCATCTTCACAAATTGTGCAATAGCAATAAACAGTGAGACAAACAGGCATCCTACCAGAAAAGTAAAAACATTGTTATTTCTCCTCTTCAGCCAGATAAATATGTAGTGAGAAAATTTTGCTATCTTCAGTAAATAGAAGATGCTGAGGCTGGTGGCAAACCAGACACTCAGGTGATTCATAATTATCCATAGGTAATTGATGCATTCATAAAGGTTGAAATAGGTAAGTGTACGTATAGAGAATAACTTAGTATATATGTCAAAAGTTATTATCCATATGAGACAAATCCTGGAAGTTGCCAAGCCAGTAAGAATGAATCCAATCTTAGAGAGCTTCTTGTTCTTGGAATACTCTGTGCAGTTCACAAGTGCAATGAATATGTTCCCTAAAACTCCTAGCACCGCCTCACTAGTGGCAACAAAAAGAAGCATGCCTTCTGCTTCACCCAGCATCTCTGCAGATCACCAAAAATGCTCCTGCTGCAGAATGTTTCATAGATTGCCTGGTTGATGGAGGAGTGATTTTCTCTTCTTTACTTAATGAAGGCATAGAAATGCCTAGGAATGGCACCTGTGGTTTTAATCAGATACATCTCCACAGATTTCCTTGTGATTGCTTCTTTACTACTTATTGAGTCCATGGAATGTCAGAAGCCTTACTGCCTTCTTAAAATTTGTTAGTAACCAAATGTAAGTTTCTGTTTCATGAATTTTAATTGATTCTCTAAGACTATTTTGCATAGAAAAACTCAGCTATGGAGTAGACATATGTAGCAGGATACTATATATAACAGAAACCATTTTTGTATATATTTTTTAAATACCAGTCATTAATATTAGCTTGGAATCGTGGCACATAGCTATCTACCAGTTAAGACAAGAACATTAAACTGGGAAAATTACAATTACTTAAGCCAATGACTAGTTCAGAAAAAAAAAACAAAATAAACAAAAGCTCTAGCTAAAATGAAAAAAAGAAAGAAAAAGAAATTGCTTTGCTTAAAAACAGTTTATAGAGAAATATAATATATAAAAAGTAGTAAATGAGTGTTTCTACTTAGTCTGTAAAATTTTGACAAGTGTCTCCAAGTAGCTTCTGTGTCTCACATACTGACAATCCTGCCTTTGCTTTCATGTGAGTTCGTGGTGGTCACTTTTGATATGAAAGTTCTTACAAATCATTCCTTCAGTTAGCATATTTCATTTTTATAATATCCGAAACTTTTATTCCTTTAATAAACATTACCAAAGTGCTCAAATACTGCAAGTTCTCTTTTTGCTACTGAGGGAATATTGGTAGATAGAATTTTAAAGATTTTGCAATTCATGGAGTACACATTCAACAAAAATAAACCAATTGTTTATTTTTAGGTCAACAATAAAATTTATCATTTAGTGAGTCTTTATTATGTTCTTATCACTATGTTAGATACTTTAGTCTCATTCTTCATTTAGATTTCAAACTATTTCTTTAAGATTGGCTTTATTTTTTTCTTAATTTTTATTTATATATTTTTACTTTTTGTCATTTGAGCTAGCTATTGCCACATATCCCAGTTTCTATAATATTCTGGAATTATCAAAATATATACTTCATGTGTAGTAAAATTTTGAGCCTAGAAGTGCTAGAAGGATACTTATTACACATAAACGGTATAGGTGGGTCCTGTTGCTATGTTGACTTCATGAACATTTGCTCAGCGAATGCGCACCAAAGCCTTTATCTTCATGGGCAGGATAATAAGCTTTTCTTTTACTAGACATCCATTTGATTTTCTTAAAATTCTGCAATGCTAACACTGATCTATATGGCAAGTATTAATAGTGGCATTCCCATGGTATCTACATCCTTGAGACATGATGGGTCTGTCTGTCAGAAAGGAAGCAGACAACGTCATCCGTGTGTCTGTTGCTGGCATTTGGGTATACTGGAAATTGTATGAGCTTTTAGCATTCTACTAGTAGGCAATCTCCGTCTCTATTATTTGATTCCTTTTCTGGTGTACTTCCCTGATATAAAACTGTCAGAGCATACTGTAGGGAGGATAGGTATAGCTGAAGTATTGTTATTTAGTGGGGTAAAGACATCTATGAGGATAACTAACAGGAACTTGGGGGTTGCGGCAGTTTAGCTGGGCTGTATTTATGAGTGCATGGACACCATTCCAGGTAATCTGGTCTCGTGTCCTGGATGTCTCTGTTGTTTTCTCTGTGATCAATAGACATGCCATCTTTTTGACTGGAAGTGCTATGTCAAACATTGCAGTTTGCACCCAGACAGGGAAAGTTTTGTCCTGTGGTAAAACACAAGCAAATCTCTTCTCAACAGTTAGTAAGGGGTCTGGTCCCTTGAAACACCCATCAAATGGATCCTTCCATTGGACCAGGATGGGAGGTGTATGTGATGGGCCCCAATGACAGACAATGATGGAGGGGAAGGTTGGCCCTGGGTTTTGCTGACATTTAGCGCACTGAATGTGAATAGCACCAGATTTAATTGAATGTTTGGTGGCAGGGAGCCTTGTGTTGGTTTGATAAATTGTTTTTTGAGTGTATGGTATTCCCTTTCAGTAATGGCTTGGCCCTGACTATTGTGGGAGATACCAGTATAATGGACCATCTTCCAAATCTCACTATTTTTTTTTTAAATTGGTGGCTTGTAATAATTGGTCCATTAGCTCGAAGAGCAATCAGGGTTCCCTGACCTGTGGGAAGCCCAAGGACTGCCCACCTCTATCCAGGTCTCCGAGCTAATGGACGGAGGGGGGGAACTGACTTCTGCGGGTGATTTTCTGATTTCTAAATGACCCACGGTGTGTACACATCTCTCCCCTCCACACCAAATAAATAAATGGATAGATAAATAGATAAAAAAAATTGGTCCATTATCAGTTTTAATCTAGAGAGGGGTCCCCATAATAGTGAAAGTGAAGATCACGTGATTAGTTCCTTTAAATTCTTATTAATCTGTGCCAAGATGAAACGAGAATAGGTGTCAACAGTGATGAATACAAATTTTTGTTTACCAAATAACTGAATATGTGTGACATTAGTATGTGTCCATCTTCCATAGGACATTGGTTTTAAGGTATTTGTGATTGGGGCCCAATTGTTTTATATCAGGGTGTGGATTAGGAAAGTACAAGTTTTGAGAATGTGTTTAAGGTGTCTTATGGAGATGTTGGGGGGAATTTAAATTGTAGTTTTCTTAAATTTGTAAGGATTAGCTGATGGAATTCTTAGTAGTGAGGGGTGACATAGAGAAGGTCTCAGTTGTGGCACTCTTATTAAATAAAACAGAGCCATTAGAAAGGGGCCCATGAAGGAGCACATAAATGGCTGATTAAAATGGGGCATGTTCTTATTTGAAATATATTGGAAATTTTTAACAGTAGTGGGGATAGGGGGTTGCCATCAAGCTTGACATAAGAGCAGGCTAGCTGGGGAGCCAGTTAACTGCATAAATTCTGTCTGAATTTAAAAGGTTCTTTGAATTAAAGAAGAACCCAGGAAATGGCATACAGTTCCTTGAATTGGATTTGCATGGGAGGAAGAAAAGATGGTATTCAGGGTCATTGTCTCCAAAATAAATTGCATAGGCAGCCCTCTATAGTCCCCCATTTGTAAAGGTCATAGGAGCCCATGGGATACAGGATAATGGGAAAAAGTGGGGAGTCATACAAAAAGTGATAAGGTTGTTGGAATTTATCCTTTAGGTAGCATTTATCTAGTTGTCCTGGGAAGACAATGAGGATGTTAGGAAAAGAAGTGTGGTTTCTTAGAAGCCACTGAATGTCTGGGAGGGGGATGGGCAGTGTAATTATGGAAGGTTCTTCTCTGATGATATGTAGGTTACATTTTTTTCCCTATTTTATCAGCTAATAGTTGAGAAGTTCTTTTTACCGGTATATGGAACCATTCTAAAGTCTCTTGAGGTTAATATAGAGCTCTGACCACAGTGGGAAAGGAGTTAAATGTAGGGACTTGGATCAGCTGTTTTGGATTATAACAAATGGATATTTGGATATAAAAAATTCCAGAGAAGCATTTTTTTAATGTAGCTGTTAATAGAAAAGGGGCTTCTTTCACTGCTAGCTTCAGAGAACAAAATGAGGAGTTTTTTTTTTCTAAAGCACTTTTAAGTAAATCAAGTAGGGGCTATCTATAATTGACTGGTAACTTTGAGGAGCAAAGTTCTCAGTCAGTTCGTATTTCCCCTAAATCTTTGAAGGGTGTTTAGGGTTAATGAATTCGGGGAGTCAATAATAGCTTTTGCTGCCAAATTGAGACTAGAGTAATCTGTTTCCAGGAACATGATGGGTGTTTCAAGTTGGACCTTATCGTCTACTATCATAAGGCCTCTTTCTTTTAGAGCCTTTATGGCTTGTTGCTTAAGAGCCTCAGGACAAAATTTGATCATTTCTTTTGTCTTTCCACATTAATAAGTCATCTATCAAACAGTAGATGTGGAGACTTGATTTAACAAGGGGTTTAGTACAATTCCTGACAAATGGTGGGGCTTTTAGCTATACTTTGGGGGGACTATTTTCTACTCATATTTATCAGCTTGACCTGAGGTGTTGATTCATTTGCAGTCTTGTTCATGGAGTGGTATTGAAAAATAGCAAAAAATAAAAAAGTCCTAATACTGGGTATTTACTGGTTTACAAAGACAAAAGGGAGGTCTTGTTGAGGCAAACCCCAAATTTTCATGGCTTTATTAATTGCTTTAAGATCCTGGAGGAGTCTCTAGGACCCAGTCTTCTTTTTAATTACAAAAACTGGGTTGTTTCAGGGGCTTCTAGAGGGACACATGTAATTTATGTTTATTCATCTGTAAAATAGTTAATCTCTCTCTATTCAAAGGACAGGCTCTCCTATGATCCATCCAAGGCAGGAAGAGAGGTATTCAACTGTGGTCCTTAGGATTAGGAGTTCCTTTGATCTCGATTTTTTGGTTGTCTTCTATGTGGAGACATTCTCCTTCTTAACTAGACTTCTTAACTAGACATCTCTTCCTCGCAAGTTAGTGGCTGAATTGGCCACTAGGGTTTAGTAGTTCCATGCATTCCATTAGGGTTCTCCCATCTATAAATGCTTGGGTAATAAGTGCTTTGGCAAAACCATCTGACCCCATTAGCTGTGGTCCAGGTAGGAGGATCCAGTGTGGGGGAAACTTGGCTTGTCTTATGATAGTTCTGTCTGTAACTATCAAACATTTGAAAGTTGTCAATTTTAATTAAAAGTTTGGGGTTTGTGTTTTTAACCATGTTGCGACTTGTGGGCATTTCCGCCTTAGTGGCAGGGATGAGGGATGCCACATGAGGAGCATAAAGGCAATTGGGGATTGATGTCTTTATCAGTTTTGGATTTTCTATTCCCCTTCCAGTGAAAACTTTTCCAACAACAATGAACAACAATGACAAAAGTCAATGCAATGAAGTAAAACATCAGACCTGCAAATTTTGAAGTCAAAGTTTGAAGTTCATATTCAATCCTTAAAAATATTAGGTATGTTTTCACTCACTCTTTCAGAGACTCTATTGCATATTTTCACATGTTTATATTTTTATGTAATTATCTTTTTTTGTTAATTATTGTGTAGGAAGTTTAGAAACTTATGAATAATTGTATATAGTAAACCAGTCTCTCTGTGAGGCCCTTTTATATTTTTGGTATCAGCACTGAAGGCAACCAATTTGAGTTGGTATGGGGAACTCTGAGGCAGATCCAGGGCCACTCAGAGATGTGCTGACTAGGACTCCAGTAGCAGTGGTCCTGAACTAGGGTCTAAGTGAGGAGAGTTTCAGGGAACCGCACCCCTCAATATGCATTTGGTAAAGCTGGTGGCCTGTGGATACAATCCAGTGACATTTAGCCAAGAAGTGGTGTTCCATTGACTAAGTTAGGTCATTTTCTAAGGCACCTTTTATTTTTTCACAATGGAATAAATACAAATGCTTAAGTTATTACTTGATAGTTTGCAGTGTGGAATGTATTATACTTTTTGATGCCTTTTTCAACTGTATATATAGTCATCATTTAGCAGAGTGTTCTGGCTTCACAATATTTATTTTATGATTTATTTGAAACTGTAGGAATCTTCAGCTGAACTGAACAACATGATAAATATACAAACATTATTATATACATCTAGTCAAAGTGATAATTGTAAATATTATTTCAAAATATAGGAATTCAAAAAATCAAGTTTTATTTGTATAGATAGCATAGATCCTTAAATATGATAGTTGAAAATGAAGCAGTTGGGTATTTTTGCCAGACCTTGGTTAAAGGCATTTGAAGAAACTTTTGCTTGTATTTTGTTTGTTAGAGTCTTTTTTCTTTATATCTTACCCTTCTGTACATTTCAAACATATCAATTAAAAATAAAGTGTTAATTTTTTTCTAATAAATTTTTATTACTTTATAAATATTACCATTCAAAATTTCTACTTCCTTCCCTCCTTTCACTTCCCTCCCACACCCCCACTTATCCTTTCCCCCTCCCTCTCCAGTCCTGAGAGAGGGCAGGGTACCCTGCCCTGTGGGAAGTCCAAGGCCCTCCTCTCTACATTCAGGCTTAGGAAGGTATGCAACCAAATAGAATAAGATCCCAAAAAGCCAGTACACGCAGTAGAGAGAAATCCCAGTGCCATTATTGTTGGTTTCTCAGTCTGCCTCAATTGTGAGCCACATTTAGAGGGTCCAGTTTGATCCCATGCTTGTGGATCAATCCCTCTTGGTCCTGACTTCCTTGCTCATATTCTCCCTCTTTCTGCTTTTCAACTGGACCTTGGGAGCTCAGTCCAGTGCTCCAATGTGGGTCTCTGTCTCTATCTCCATCTGTCACAGGACAAAGGTTCTATGGTGATATTCAAGATAGTCATCAGTCTGACTACGAGATAAGACCAGTTCAGGCACCCACTCCACCACTGCCCAGGGTCCTAGCTAGGGAAATCCCTGTGGATATCTGGGACACCCCTCTAGAGTCAAGCCTCATGCCAACTCCACAATGCCTCCCTTAATTAAGGTATCTTCTTTCCTGTTCCTATATTCACCCTTCTTCCATATCAACCATCTCACCCCTCCAAGGTCTCCCCAAACCTCCCCTTCTCCCTTCTCTCTCCCCCTCTCCACTTCCTCCATCCCATCCCTACCCCCATGCCCCCAACTTTTGCCTGGTGATCTTTTATGCTTCCAATTTCCAGGAGGATCTATGTATGTTTTTCTTTGGCTTCACCCTATTACATAGCTTCTCTAGGATTGCGAACTATAGGAGGCTCAATGTCCTTTGTTTATGGCTAGAATCCTCTAATGAGTGATTACATACCATATTCATATTTTTGGATCTGGGTTATCTCACTCAGGATACTGTTTTTATTTCCACCCATTTACATACAAAATTCAAGATGTCATTGATTTTTACTGCTGAGTAGTATTCTAATGTGTATATATGCCACACTTTCTTTATCCATTCTTCCATTGAAGAGCATCTAGGTTGTTTCCAGGTTCTGGCTATTACAAATAATGCTTCTATGAACATAGTTGAACAAATGCTTTTGTATTATGATTGGGCATCTCTTGGGTATATTCCCAAGAGTGGTATTGCTGGATCCTGAGGTAGGTTGACTCCCAATTTTCTGAGAAACTGTAACACTTATTTCCATAGTGATTGCATAAGTTTGCATTCCCACTAGCAATGAATGAGTGTCCCCCTTACTCCACATCCTTTCCAGCCTAGGTGGTATAGAAGTTTCTTCTGTCTATGTGTTGCTTTCATTGTTTGAATACAGAAACTGCCTTGGCCTTTTGATAGGGCAGAACTTAGATAGGTGGAGTAGACCGAACTGAGTGCTGGGAAGAAGGGCAGAGTGGCAGATTCTATGAAGCTCCTGCCTGAGACTGACACCGGTTAGACGCTTTCCCGTTAAGCCACAACTTCATGGTTTTATACAGATTAATAAAAATGGGTTGAAAGGTCAAGATGTGAGAGTTAGCAAATAATAGGCTAGAGATAATGGGCTAGGCAGTAATTTAATTAATAGAATTTCTGTATGGTTATTTCGGGTATAAGCTAGCCAAGCAGGATGAAACAAAAGAACCTGCTCTCCCTACAACACCTAGGTTATCATTGATGTTTTGGTATTGACATAAAAACAGAGTCGTTGACTAATGGAATAGAATTGAATACCTGGATATTAACCCACAAACCTTATGAACACCTGATTTTTGACAAAGAAGCTAAAATTATACAATGGAAGAGAGAAAGCACCTTTAACAAATGGTGCTGGCATAACTGGATGTCAACCTGTAGAAGAATGAAATTAGATCCATATCTATCACCATGCACAATACTCAAGTCCAAATGGATTAAAGACCTCAATGTAAATCCAACCACACTGAACCTGATAGAAGAGAAAATGGGAAGTAGCCTGCAATACATGGGCACAGGAGACTACTTCCTTCGTATACTCCCAGTAGCACAGACAATAAGAACAACAATGAATAAATGGGACCTCTTGAAACTGAGAAGCTCCTGTAAAGCAAAGGACACTGTCATTAAGACAACCCACTGAATGGGAGAAAATCTTCACCAACCCCACATCAGACAAAGGTTTGATCTCCAAAATATATAAAGAACTCAAGAAACTAGACATTAAAATTCTAAATAACCTAATTAAAATATGGGTGCTGAACTGAACAAAGAATTCTCAACAGAAGAATTTCAAATGACTAAAAAATACTTAAGGACATGTTCAACTTCTTTAAAGCATTAGTTTGGAAACCTAACAGAGAAAGCGAGGCAAACCTTTATATATAGGAATACTTATATATCAGATCTCAAGTAGGAAATCAATACACTCCACAATTTGTCAAAACATTACACTTGTGTTTTAGGTTAGACATAAAATTTATGTTTAAATATGGACAGTTCAAATATGTCTGTGACTGTATATTTCTGTCATGAATATGAACATATATATGTAAATGTGTATGGTTGTGTGTCAGTATGCATAAGTAAGTATGTTTAAAGGCACGTTTGTGTGTGAAACACTAAGGTAAAATATCACATATGTCACACAGATTCTACTGGTGGTATTCTTTTTTGTGTTCTGCTCAGACACTTGCTATGGTCTTTGGATGTGTTCTCTGATGTTATTTCCCCAGCACACATCTTCCATAACTCTAGTTGATCTGTGACAGCTTCATTTCAAATGTCAAGTCCCTGGAGTTGAATGGTACAAAGAGTCATTTAATCAGTTCTCTAACACCTTTATCTACAGATAGACTTTGTTTCTCTGGTTATTTGTCAAATATAATACATTCACTCTTATAACTATTGACTGGTACATTAAACATGCACTAAAATAGGAACTTTGTGATTTAATAAAAGAAATAATAGAGACTTACTAAGAAATAAAATTGCACACAAAAAAGTGTTCTTTTCTGCACCTTGGTTCCATGTTCTAAATGTCAAGAGTGATCACAGCTATCTGCCTCATTTTTTTTTTCATTACATCTTTCTGATTCAATGGGTACAGTGCTCCAGGATGTCAGGTGATTGACATTAAAAAGCCCTATTTCAGGTTAATTCTCAGCAGAAACATTTTACTGATAGATAATTATAGCATGCAAGCCGACATGTTTTCTTGTTACCAAATCCCTTAATACCTACGGAATTAAGTTATTATGACATGCAACCAATATTTAATTGGTAAATTTTAATAATTAAAATGGTTGTATATACACCCACATAAATTACCACACAATGTACTGTATTTAGCTATGATAGTTACCTTTAAACTTTTATTTTTTTTTAGGATAATGCTTTTTCTTGTCATTTTCCCTCAGAGGAAACACATATTAAATTAAAAGATCTAGAAAATAAACAATGGAAAGGTTAACATCAATGTTAACATCAGACTGAGGTTTTACCATGTCTTTCCAGAAAATGAGTGATGTACCAGATGGCTTATGACCTGGTACATCCCACCATGACAGCATCCCAGAGATTAGTGAACAAATAAGGCATCTGAAGACAGATGATAACCCATCAAGAGAAGAGGCTGCTTATAACTTGGAGAGATATTAACACTTTAGCTCAACAAGCTGAGACTTTGGGAAAACACGAACACTGTACTATTGACTCGTAAATGATGCTGTTATGTTTACAAATGATATTGCATGCTAACTCTAAGCTTGTCAATGCAAAATCCTTCATTTGTTTGTGGAGCAGATACAGGGTTCATCTGTAATAAAAGGCAGTGTAATATCGTTTTATAATGCTAAGGATTGTTTTTATATTTTAGGATCAGTTATTTGAATAAAAGCTAATGCAAAAATATTTAGTCACACAATGGAGGAAATTTTGGTCAGTCCAAATTCAAGAATATAGATTTTATCAAAGTCTTTACTCTTTAGAAAGTTCTGAGAGTAGAAACTATATTTGTATGAAGATGAAAAAGGGAGTAACTGATTTATTACTTACCAAAGTTGTACTTGTACTTTTCAAAACCTCCTAGTGTTTCTACCACTAAATTAAAGCTTTTCAGAACAGTGTTTGAAAAATAGGCAACAATGTACTACTTTTCTGATTACATTTGCACTCTTGAGAACTATTTAGTTATATATTTATTTTAGCATTTATTGACCTGGTTTCAGGTTTGAATTTTATTTGGTAAAATATAGGCTTTGAAGTACATCTTTATTTTCTCTAGGGTTTAATGTATAAGAATCCACTGAGAACTTGAGAAAATGGGATGGTCGAGATCGAGGGGGGACATATTTGAGAGCAAAGAGAGAGATGTCTTGATTGCGGGAGCCATTATAGGGTTGGCAGGAAGACTAGCTCTAGAGAAATTCCCAGGAATCCAAAAGGATGGTCCCAACTAAGACCCTAGGCAATAGAGGAGAGGGTGCCTGAACTGGCCTTGCCTTGTATTCAAATTGCTGACTATCTTCAATATCACCATAGAACCTTTGTCCAGCAACAGATGCAAACAAGCAGAATCCCACATTAGAGCACTGGACTGAACTCCGAAGGTCTAGTTAGAGAGTGGAAGAAATGAGAATATGAGCAAAGAGGTCAAGAGCATGAGAGGTTCATCCAGTGAAGCAATTTACATGAGCTAATGGGAGCTCACCAACTCCAGCAGAACTGGGTAAGAACAAGCATAGGACCAAGCCAGTTCCTCTGAATGTTGTTGACAGTTGTGTGGCTGGGCAGAATGAGGGGCCACTGGCAGTGGCATTGGATTTGTCTCTGCTGCATGTACACCTTTTTGGGATCCTATTCTCTTTGGATGTATACCTTGCTCAGCCTAGATGTAGTAAGGAAGGCCTTGGATCTTCCATAGGACAAGGTAGAGTTGGAAGGGGTAAGGTAGGAGGGTGCGTGGAAGGAATAGGAGGAGGGGAGGGAGTGGGAATATGGATTGGTATTTTTTTTAAATATGTAATATTTGTTGAAAGCTTAAAAAAAGAATCCACCGAGCTTATAAAATTACAGTTAAAAGATCAGTTTGAAAGAAAGTGTCTTGTTTTCCAGCTATGTATGAACTCATCAAAAGGAGGAAGTTTCAGTAAAAACACAGAGAGACAGAAAAATGGTACTTGAGAGCAAAGAGCAGCCATGAGAATGAATATCTGCAAGTGTTTTGAGCTTGGACCTGCTGTGCTCAGAGCTGTGCAGAAGCAGATATCTATTATTGGGAAATTATACATTTTAACTTACTTTGTTGTTTAATTACAGATATGGACTAAAGCACCCTTTCATAGTGACTTATTAATCAAGTAGGTAAACATGAGTTTACATATAGAAGACTTGAGCATTACATTCAGATAACTCTATTGTGGTCTATGTTACAGAGAGGAAGAATACGCATTTAATTTTAGTACATATGTGATTTTCAGTTATAAAAAGTTTTTTATGAGCTTAAAGTTTAATGAGAGATTGAAAGAGACAGAGAAAGAGAGACAGGGAGGGAAAGAGAGAAGCAGTGATAGAGACAAAGAGGCAGAGGTAGGGAAGAGTCTTGGCAAAATTTTTAAATGTAATATTAACTATCTCCTGTTCATTGTTCCTAATATTTTTGAGTTTCTTTATAATTTTTTAATGATTTTTTTTATTGAGAAAAGAAGAAAAAAAACATAAACAAAAAAACAAGTTTCCACCTCCTCCCAGCCTCCCATTTCCCTCCCCCTCCTCCCACCCTTCTCTCCCTCCTCCCAGCCTTCTCCCCCTCCCCCCACTCCTCTCCCCCTCCCTCTCCAGTTCACAGAGCAGTCCGGGTTCCCTGCCTGTGGTAAGTCCTAGGTCCTCCCCCCTCCGTCCATATCTAGGAAGGTGAACATCCAAACTGGCTAGGCTCCCACAAAGCCAGCACATTAAGTAGGATCAAAACCCTGTGCCATTGTCCTTGGTGTCTCATCAGCCCTCATTGTTCGCCATGTTCAGAGAGTCCGGTTTTATCCCATGCTTTTTCGGTCACAGTCCAGCTGGCCTTGGTGAGCTCCCCGTTTATTGAGCTCTACATTTTTCACTATTCCCCTCACTGCCTCTCACCTACCCTTCAACCCTCTCCCAAGGTCCCTATGTTCCCAATTTACTCAGGAGATTTTGTTTTTTCTACTATCCAGGTAGACTAGAACTATGTATATCTTTTTTTTGGGGGGGGCTAATTGTTGTCTAGGTTTTTTGGGATTGTGATATGTGGGATGGAGATGTGTGATATGTTTTCCTTGCATGATGTTTAAAAAAACACTTATGAGTGAGTACATGTAATATTTTTTTCTAGGTCTGGGTTACTTCACTCAAAATGATGTTTTCTAGCTCCATCCATTTTCCTGCAAAATTTAAGATGTCGTTACTTTTTAGTCTTTGCTGTAATTTTTCAAAAAATTAAATGTGTGCATTTTATTTCATTAAAATATCAATTTATGAAGACCTTGAACTATTTTACAATTACATTTAAGTGTCCAGACATTGTTTCACCCATATCTTTATGGAGTTGAGTCTTCTTTGATTTTTTTGTTTTGATTTTTGTTATTTAATGATTCTTAAATTAAAATATAGTCCATCTATATTACTTAAGAATTTTTCTTGACTCGTTATGCTTCTGATTACCTTTCCCAAGTGCAGAAAGATGTTTAAAATGTTTTCCAACACATTTCAGTTGCTATCTAGCAATTCTTTTGTTATTTGAATGTCTATTTTGTGTGTGGTTTTTTTGCTAAATTGTTCTCTTAATGTATATAGTATTTTCTGATTCTACTTTAATAGACAGTGGCCCAATAAAGCCAGAACATTTTTGACATTGTTCTGGCAATGTATTAGGTTAAGACTGTCATTGATCCACAAATGGCATCAGATTCACAAAGATTTTAACAAACCAACAGGTATGAATTGTTTTCAGCAATGGATTAGTGAAAGGCTTCTCTCTCTCCACCAAGACACAAAAAGTAAAACAGAATGAGTTTCCACTGTCAATGGTACTGCCATTTCCCAAGGAAGATTCCTGAGTTAAGACTCTGAATCAGCAGAACAAGGAATAAAAACATGCAAGAGTCCTTGGCATTGATCCCCTAATAGTATGATAGCTGGAAACTTTATCTAGTAGCATGAGGTGATTGCTTTTTATGTCGTCTATATGGGTTTCGGTCAGTGTTTTATCTAGTTTGTATTCTGAAGCTTCTCAAATAATGTATTCCCTCCTCCAATTTTGGTGATATAAAGAGTTTTATCGGGTAAGTTCATGGTATGTTTAATAAATCATTGTTTCATCTGAAAAATTTTCTGAATTTGTGTAAACTTCATTATATATACACACACACACAACTTGGAAAACATTACCTTTTTAATCATTTTGCAATAATGATCAAACTTTAATTTTATGGCAATGTTCTAATATGGGAATAAGGGAAATATGTAAATAATACTTCTTCAACAATCTGATATTTTATGATCCTTAATTTGAATATCTTGTTTTTTTATTGCCTATTGCATATTAATGTTTTTTCCATCATGTTAGATTTTCTTCACTGCTTTTTTTCAAAGACAAATTACTTCTTGTGTTACCATCCAAACCCAGATGTAAATTTCACCTCTTACACCCAGAGAATTTCCATTTAACAAGGAACCATAATGTTATGAAAAGTAGTTATGGCTTTTATGGTAACTAAGTCTCAGGCAGCTGGAAGCTACTTTGAAAGGGAATATTTTTAAGTAGTTAAAAAGAATCAAGGGCCACAGTCTATGCAACAACCAAAAGCATCACAAGAACTTTCATTTATTTACTTAACATCTGTTTTCAACTTCCTTTTTGTGAATTTCTTCTGATTTCTACATGTACTTTGTGTAGTAAAGACACAGAACAAATTGTTTTGTAATTAATTTATCATGGAAGAGTGTGTATTTATTATATTCTCATGTCAATAGAATTTACCATATTATGATTGTTTACTGAATTATGTATATAGTGTTAGCTGAAAGTTTTGTTCAATTTTGTAAAGAGTTACAACAACAGGAAGGGTACATGTTACTAAAAAGTGACACTAAACGAACTTGGGCCCTGAAATATTGTGCAACATCTACTTTTTCTGCCTCTAAACCATCATATTACAGAAGTCAAAGTCTCAGCAGCCTGTTTTTGTTTCTTTTTTTATTCTTCAGTGAAGCAAAAGTGGCTTTGGGAAGCCCATATAATTACTAGGCTACAGGTACATTGAAAAGTAGTTTCTATGTACATAACAGAATGTCCTACCTTCTCTTTCACTTAAAAGAATGAGTGTGATTATATTGGGTTATCATTTTTTTCCAAGGAATACTATGAATTACTCATACAGTTGAATCTTTGCTATGGATATGAAAAACACACTGAGATAACATGGTAAAACCTCCACTACTTTGCTTTTAGCTTCTAATTACAGGTAACTTCTAGCTTTTTTCCTCAGGTTTTTATCCCAGTTATGAGTTTCGGATGCAATATTCTGCTGAGCAATCTCAAAACCTCCTTCTCAATTTGATTAGATGATGTTTACAATAGTACCTGTACTTAACATCTGATGTCCACCTTTTGCAGAACTACTTCTTTTTACATTTCAAATAAAAAAATATTTGATTCCTTTTGTTTGTTTATGGTAACAGGACCTCAGGAGGTTATCTTCTCTTTTCTCACCTTAGCTCCTAATAGTTGAGAATATAGACCTGAGTGACCATACCCATTGCTGTTCTGTATTTCAGTGGTATTATTTTATTTTTATTTCAAAATTAGTAACAGGTCATTGTGTTTGCTACCAGCTTCCCTTGTTGCTCTTTTTTTTTTTATTTTTTAGTCTGCAGCTCTTTTTTTTTTTTTCTGATACCTATGGGATTCATTTAATCTTTATTTCCATAGAAAGTATTAAGTACCAGACTATTCTTTCATTTCTGGCTTTATAAGAAAATTGCAAAATCACTCACTTTTTATGCCAGACTAGTGGAAAATGAATTTGGACAGAAGGAAAGTAGAGAGGGCCACATGGTGATTATCCTTAAGTGGTACCTGTTATCCAGTGTGGGCACTGGGCTCTATGGAATGCACATGATTATTAGTACTGGTAGCTTTTGTCTGTGTGCAGGGACTATTATGGGAAGCCCACATAAAGCACAGACTTTGCTAAAAATCAAGTGAAAATTGCAGGGCCACCATTTGAATAGATTTTTTTTTCTGGTGATGTATTCTCAGTGGGGAATATATTAGCAATTGAAAATTTTTCTCTGGTTATGTAAAATTCAGAGAAATTCTCCCAGGAGTAACAGATTTTGTAGATTGCAAGAGATATATTGGTTGGTGTCTATGTGTGCTTGTC
This sequence comes from Microtus oregoni, assembly GCF_018167655.1. Classification (NCBI taxonomy): domain Eukaryota; kingdom Metazoa; phylum Chordata; class Mammalia; order Rodentia; family Cricetidae; genus Microtus; species Microtus oregoni. The sequence goes on from NW_024543061.1 coordinate 71,670,069, forward strand.
TTGTCATCATGACTTCTGATGCCTTGTCACAGATGTTCTCTGTGGGGAAGGAAACTGGAGACGTGTTGTCTTATCTAGGTGGCTTATTAGGTTAAATTATCAGACAGAAGGAGTAGAAGGGATAACTGAGATGTATCCATGTATAAGAAATGGTAGAAACTTCCTTGTTGTGGAATTGGTGGACCCTGGACTAGAGCAGTAATTGTTTGAAATATCACAAAACTCAAACCTTTCTTTGACCTTCTTGGATGCCAGCAGTGTGGGAAAGACATTATTAATACAAAATGCATCATCATCATCATCATCATTATTATTATTATTATTAAATGGGACCTAGTAACCACCCAACACAATGCAATCATGTTATGAAGGTCCTGATCCAGAAGGTGATACTGGTGTTAAACAAAGTTGCTTGCAGCAGGTTCTTATGGGCAGCCAGGTTTTTCAGGGCAATAACTTTTGCATACCAGGAATATGAATAGTGTGCACTTAATATTTCCTATAACAACTAAGACTTCCAAGTTCTATTGCTTACTAAGCTCATATTAGTTTTCTAATCTTCTATATTGTTCCTATCCTAGATATGTAGAATTAATAACACAAATGTGCTTTTTTCCTAGATTTCAATGGTGCAAGTCAAAGATAAATGTGACATAAGGTGTATTTTCTCCAGCAGTTTCTTTGCTTAGATTCTAGGCAGTGACTTCTTTGCTGAATCTTTGGCTTTCTCAGTGCTCATGTGCTTTTTCATATTTTCGTATCTCAGTGTTTTCTTTAGAATGCGAGACAGAATATATATTTTCAAGCCTATCAGTCTCACATTAACAAACTTTTCGAAGTCTCAGTTCCTAGTTCAAATATAGTCATATTTTCAGCTTGTGGATCCAGTGATTCAATGTAAAAGATAAGTATTTGGGAGAGTGCACAGTTCATAGTACCTTCCAATAGATTCTTACAAACAATAACTACTTTACACAATTTTTCTTTTTTTAATTTTTAAATTGATTTTATTAATACACACACACACATATGTGTATTTCTCTGTTCCTCTCCCTAATGCTCCCTTCCCCTTCTACCTTTTCCCATGGTCCCCATGCTCCCAGTTTACTCAAAAAATCATTGTATTTTTTTCTACTTTCCGTGTAGATTAAATCCATGTATGTCTCTGTTAGGGCCCTCATTTCTGTCTAGATTCTCTGGGATAGACTGGTTTTTCTTTGCTTTATGTCTAAAAGCCACTTATGAGTGAGTATATATGATATTTGTCTTTCTGGGTCTGGGTTAGCTCACTCAATATGATGTTTCCTAGATCAAAATGTCATTTTTTTTCTGCTGTGTAGTACTCCATTGTGTAAATGTACTATATTTTCCTCATCCATTCTTTGGTCAAGAGGGGCATTAAGGTTGTTTATAGGTTCAGTATATGACAAACAATGCTGCTTTGAACATAGTTGAGTATAGCACCCATCTGTAATACTTGACAGTATGGTACTACTCCTTTATTGTGGTGCCTGCACTACAGGACCATTCGCGAGCTGGGCAAGGGCCTGGAGATTTAAACACACAAAGACACACAGACAGAGACACGGGTCATCCTTGAAACAGAAATGCTCCAAGAATGCCCCCTTTATTGTTTTCAGGGGCAGTTTATATAGAGATAGCCACGCCCCAGCCAATCCACCAGAAATCACTCCCCTGCCACCAGGATCTCCCGAGGGTCTAGTACTCAAAGCAGCTGCAGGCTGTCTCAGAACAGAGAAAAACAAGTTGTTTACAAGAAATTCAGGAGTTGGGGGTTCACTGGTCCCAACAGTTGAGCACATGTCCTTGTGGTGCGTTTGAGCATTCTTTGGGTATATACCCCAAAGTGGTATTGCTTGATCTTGACGTAGGTAGTTTCCTAATTTTCTGAGAAATTGCCATACTGAAATACAAAGTGGCTGTACCAGTTTTCACTCCCACCAGCAATGGAGGAGTGGCTCCTTTAGACCACATCCTCTCCAGCATAAGTTGTCATTATTGCTTTTGATCTTGGTCATATTTACTGTTGTAAGATGGAATCTCAGAGTTGTTTTGATTTGCATTTCTCTTATAGCTAAAGATGCTGAGCATTTCCTTAAGTGTCTTTCAGTCATTTTAAATTCCCCTGTTGAGAGTTCTCTGTTTAGGTCTGTACCCTATTTTTTATTGGATTATTTGCTCTTTTGATGACCAATTTCTTGAGTTCTTTGTATATTTTGGAGATCAGTCCTCTGTCCTAAGTGGTGTTGGTGAAGGTCTTTTCCCATTCTGTAGGCTGCCATTTTGTCTTGTTGACCATGTCCTTTGCTTTACAAAAGCTTCTCAGTTTTAGGAGGTCCCATTTATTAATTGTTTCTCTCAGTGTTTGTGCAACTGGGGTTTTATTTAGGAAGTGGTCTTCTGTGCCAATACATTCAAGTGTACTTCCCAATTTCTCTTCTATGAGGTTCAGCGTGGTTGGCTTTATATTGAGGTCTTTGATCCATTTGTACTTGAGTTTTGTGCATGGCAATAGATATGGGTCTATTTTCATTCTTCTACATGCTGATATCTAGTTAGACCAGCACCATTCATTGAATATGCTTTCTTTTTTCTATTTTATATTTTTTGCTTGTTTGTCAAAAATTAGGTGTTCATAGATGTGTGAATTGATATCTGGGTTTTTGATTAGATTCTATTTGTTCTTTTGTCTGTTTTTATACCAATACCAGGCTGTTTTCATTATTGTAGTTCTGTAGTACAGTTTGAAATCAGAGATTGTGATGCCTCCAGATTATTTTGGTTATCCTTGGTTTTTTGCATTGCCATTTGAAATGGAGTTCTGTTCTTTTGAGGTCTGTGGAGAATTTTGTTGGGATTTTGATGGGCATTGCACTGAATCTGTAGTTTGCTTTTGGTAAGAGTGCCATTCTTACCATGTTAATTCTACCTGCCCAAGAGCATGGGAGATCTTTCAATTTTCTGGTATGTTTTTCAATTTCTTTCTTCAAAGATTTAAAGTTCTTGTTATACATGTCTTCTCCTTGTTTAGTTAGAGTTACTCTGAGTATTTTATGCTATTTGTGCCTGTCGTGAACAGTGATCTTTCTCTGATTTCTTTCTAGCCCAATTATCATCTATTTTACATGATTTTTCAAAAACAAACAAAAAAAAACCACACATTTTTCTCATTCTCTGTACCATTGTCTATTAGCAAATCCTTTGGTCTTATCCTTAAAATATATCTCATCAGACAGGCAAGAAGTTTCAGCAGGCAAAAGTTTTTCCTCAAGTCTCACAATCTGAGTTCAATTCAGTAAAATCATGTGATGATGGCTTGCATCCTTGTATAAACACACATAGAGGCCACCATATACATGTGGTTCCTTGTGTGCATTGCTATGCTCATGCATGTGTGCATGCACACACACCTACTCACACACACAATTACTTTCAGGTATTGTTTCATACTTTGGCTACATCAACACACACAGGCCAAGTCTGAGTGTAAGATGGAACATGCACTCAGTATTTATTGCATTCAGTTCCACCATCATAAGAATCGTGTTCACTGTGGTTGTTGTTAATCTTTTTCTTGGCAAAGGTGTTGACTCATCTAAGGCTGGTGCAAATGAGTTAGAGTTAGTAATGCAACTATGAATATTGTCAAGCAAATGTCCCTGTGGTATGACTGAGTGTCCTTTCAGTATATGTCCAAGAGTGATATTGTTGGGTCTTATTTTCTTTCTTTCTTTTTTATTTATTTTTTTATTGAAAAAAAATTCTGCCTCCTCCCCACCTCCCATTTCCCTTCAACTCTCCCCCTCCCCCATTTCTTTCCCTCACCCCCACTCCTTTCCCCCTCTCCCCACTCCTCTCCTCCTCCCCCTACTCTATTCCCCCTCCCTCTCGAGTCTGAAGAGCAGTCCGGATTCCCTGCCCTGTGGGAAGTCCAAGGTCCTCCCCCATCCATCCAGGTCCAGGAAGGTGAGCATCCAAACAGGCTAGGCTCCCACAAAGCCAGTACATGCAGTGGGATCAAAACCTAGTGCCATTGTCCTTGGCTTCTCATCAGCCTTCATTGTCCACCATGTTCAGAGAGTCCGGTTTTATCCCATGCTTATTCAGTCCCAGTCCTGCTGACCTTGGTGAGCTCCCAATAGATCAGCCCCACTGTCACAGTGGGTGGGTGCACCCCTCACGGTCCTGACTTCCCTGCTCACATTCTCCCTCCTTCTGCTCCTCATTTGGACCTTGGGAGCTCAGTCCGGCGCTCCAATGTGGGTCTCTGTCTCCATCTCCATCCATCGCCAGATGAAGGTTCTAAGGTGATATGAAAGATATTCATCAGTGTGGCTATAGGATAGGGTCATTTCAGGTTCTCTCTCCTATTGTTGGGTCTTGATGTAGACTGATTACAAATTTTCTGAGAAGCCACCATACTAATTTCCAAAGTAACTGTACAAGTTTATAGCCCACCAGCAGTAGAGGAGTGTTCTCCTGATGCCACATCCTTTCCATTATAAGCTGTCCTCAGTATTTTTAATCTTGTCCATTCTGACAGGTATAAGATGGTATCTGAGAGTTGTTTTGATTTGCATTTCCCTGATGATTAAGGATGGTGAGCAATCCCTTAAATGTATTTTGGCCATTTAAGATTCTCCTGCTGAGAATTCTCTGTTTAGCTCTGTTCCCCATTTTTAAAATTGGATTATTTCATATTGTAATGTTTAGTTTCTTGAGTTCTTCATCTATTTTGGAGTTCAGTCTTCTGTCAGATGTGGGGTTTGTAAAAATGTTTTCCCATTCTGTAAGTTGTCAGTTTGTCTTATTTACTGTGTATGTCCTTTGCCTTACAGAAACTTTTCATTTTCTGGAAGTCCAATTTATTTATTGTTACTCTCAGTATCAGTGTTACTGTTGTTATATTTAGGAAGTAGTCTCCTGTGACAATACATTCAAGGCTACTTCATACTTTCTCTTCTACCAGATTTAACACAACTGGATTTATTTTGAGGTCTTTGATTCATTTGGAGTTATGTTTTATATATAGCAATGATATTTATATATTTGCAATCTTCTACCAGTTATGTCAGAACCATTTGTTAAAGATGCTTTCTTTTTCCATTGTACCATTTTGAATTCTTGAGAAAAAAATTCAGTGTTCATAGCTATGGAACTTAATGTCAGCATCTTTGATTAAATTCCATTGGTTCCCATTTCTTTTTATGCCAATGCCAAGCTGTTTTTATTACTATAGCTGTGGGAGCCCACAACAGAAGTAGTCTATTCCACCTTGACTTATGGTCAGAGAGTTCAGGCCTAGTCTTCTTTCTTCAAGGTCATTGACAAGAGGTTTGATTTGCAGTGTGGCAAGATATCTTGACCTAGGGTGTGGTCACTTGGTGTTTTGGATAAAAAAAATGGCCCACAGAGGTCAATCTTCTCTACCTTGAACAAAGATCAGAGAATTTAGGCTTTTTCCTGCTCTCTCAAGAATATTACAGGAGGTATGAGACATAGAGTTGATGCCTACAGGATGCTTGACCTAAGGTATGTATGTGTTGCAAGGAGAGGACTGCTTATTTGTCCCGGATGCCCAGAACTGAAATAATCACACAGAAACTATATTAATTCAAACTGTGCCTTGCCCATTTGCTCTAACTTCTTATTGGCTAACCCTTACATCTTAGTTTAACCCATTTCTATTAATCTGTGTATCACCACTGTGTATGGCAGTGGCTTATCAGCTAAGTTTCAGCAGCATGACTTACTCTGGTGGCAGATCCATAGTGTCTCACTCTCCACCTTCCTTCTCCCACCATTCAGTTTCAACTTCTCTGCCTACCTAAGTTCTGACCTATCAACAGGCAAGAAAGTTTATTAACCAATAAAACAACACACAGACAGAAGGACCTCCTACACCATTTTCCCTTTTCTGTTTAAACAAAAAGGAAGGCTTTAACTTTAACATAGCAAAACTACATATTTACTTTTTACTATTTACTTTATCTTTTATCATAACTAAGGAAAACAATTACTATAACTATAAATTCTTCAACTCCATCAATGAGTCCAGAAAAATATATTACCTAAGTAAACAGGAACTACATTGTAAGTAATTTTCAAAACTCTAGAAATGATAGAGACATCTTGCTGCCTGGACAGTCACCCAAAGTTTTCTGACTGTAAGACTTCCTTGTAGTAGGGAGCCGTGGGCTGCATTCCTGTCACCCAGCCGCCCGCATGGCTAGCTTTACACCAGGAATAACAACACACAAATTGTATTCTTTCAAACACTGCCTGGCCCATTATATTTAGCCTCTTATTGGCTGACTCTCACATCTTGATCAACCCATTTCTATTAATGAGTGTAGTACCACTAGGTGGTGGCTTACCAGAAGGGATCATAACCTGCATCCATCTTGGAGAGGAGAGCTATAGTGTCTTCCTGACTTGGCTTCTGTCTCCCAGCATTCTGTTCTGTCTACTCCGCCTACCTAATTTTCTGTCCTATTAAAGGGGCAAGGCAGTCTCTTTGTTTAAGCAATGAAATTAACACAAAACAGAAGACTCTCCCCCATCACTTCCTACAGCAGGTGTGGTCACTGCATGCCTTGCATAAAAAAAAAAAAACAGAATACTAGCCAGGCGGTGGTGGCGCACGCCTTTAATCCCAGCACTTGGGAGGCAGAGGCAGGTAGATCTCTGTGAGTTCAAGGCCAGCCTGGTTTACAAGAGCTAGTTCCAAGACAGGAACCAAAAGCTACGGAGAAACCCTGCCTCAAAAATTCAAAAACAAACAAACAAACAACCCCCCCCCCAAAAAAAACAAAAAAACCCCACAATACTTGTAAGGGTATAGTTGCTTAATGCTTCAGGTATTGAAGTGGTAAATGCTCTGGTTATTCTTTACATCATATTAAAGCAATCTCTTGCTTTCATGTTGCAGGAATTCTGTCACTATTGCACTATCCAATAGTGAGGAGCATTTAGGTCTAATAGTTGGGATTTTCATGGAGAATGGACATGAATGAGGAACAGGCAACTTTCTAAGTAAGGATCATGTGATTGTGTATAAGTGGTGACTTAGTGAATTAGTTGAGGATCCTCATTTGTCCTCTTCCATTTCTGCATGGATTTTACTTGATAATAAATGGTAAACCAATCATTTATCCTTCCCTTAAACTAAAAAAAAATTTATGCATGGAAACTAATACTTTAAGAAAGAAAAATGAAATCATAGGACATTTTGAATGAGCAGGTTGCTTAAGAAACTGACTTACATATTTTTCTAATAACTCTTGTGAGAGACTTGGCATGGAAATGGGTGCTCATGAAAATGCAATGTACATTACACACAAACATCTTTAAGATTCCATTACTATTATTACTTGCCAGGGAATATTTCAGTTTCTATATCTGAATAAGTGGTTGAATGGTAGATGTTATTTTCTTCAATACCAACTACTTAATAAGTTAGATGCACAATATATTTTTCTGAAAATTAAACAGTATACTTTATTTTTATTTAAATTTTCTTTAATTTTAATTTATATTTAAATTCTGTGAATTCCTTTGCTTTTTTTAGACAGGGTTCCTTTGTAGGCTTGGTGCACATCTTGAAACTAGCCATTGTAAATCAAGCTGGCATTGAACTTATAATCTGCTTCTGCCCCTACCCCCACTCACTCAAGTGCTGAGATTAATGTATGTGCCAGCACAACAAGCAAAAGGTATAATTAGTGGATAAGATTAGCATATCTTTTATTAACACCTTGATGTTATTTAAAGACAAGAAGGTATTACAGAGCTTTAAAAACTGAGAAAGATTACCTTGTTGTGACACAGTTTGTATTTGCATGTGTATAAAATATCCTATTTAGAAGAATTGATATATAATGTTAATATTTCTTTGGGGATACAAAGAGGGATCAGCAGTTAAGATTGCTTGTTTCTCTTCCAGAGAACCTGGGTTTGCTTCTTGGCACTCATATGATGAGAAACAACTATTTATAAATCTAGTTCCAGATATTCTCTCCTCCGTAGGTATTACATGTATGTGGTACAGAGTCAACCCCATCATCACGCAATGAAATAAAGAAATATTGTTAAGTGTTAGACCTAATGAATGCTGACCTTATTTGATCATACTGTGCATTCCTAAAGAGCCACATGACATAACTTGGCCACCTCCGTTAGGGAACATTTTGTCAGCAACTTGATCACAACAACAAGAAATTAGGAAGCACATGCTGACTGATTTTTGCACTTAAATGGACTTCTGAGAACAGTGGATGCTGACTTGATCTGTTAAAACCGACAAAATTATTGTGGACTATCATTGAAAACAAACATAGTTTCTTTGAATTTTAAGTACCATGTGGCAGGCAAAATAAAATATTTATTTATGTGGTGGAGTGTGATTCCAGGGTTCATGCATGTCAACAAGTACTCTACTACAGAGTTTTATGTCAGCCTTAAAGCTATAGTTTTAGGTTACCTGTTGCCATGGATGAGGTATTTGGTTATTTAAGGAATATATGTCTTATAGAAATATTCCAGCAGGCAGCATAGTTGGACACATACAGAAAAGAATATTGATGTAGATATGAACGTAAATATAAAAAAGAAACTTGGGCTAGGTGTGGGGAGTTTTTAGAAAAGTAGAAAGGTGATTCAGAGATAAATACAATAAATGCATACATGTGTGAAGTTGTCAAAATTTAAATACATACATGATAAAAAGATTGATATAAGGAATGATGGTAAGATGCTAAACACTGAACATACAAAAATTTTCTTTCATGTATTGAGGTTTTTCACAGATTTTTTGGCATTGAATAATTCAATCTAGGTATTTGCATGAGGAAAATTTGTCTAATAATTATATTTTGTCACTTGAGTAATTTATAATATTTTTATTTATGTAACATCATTTATTATTTTTTTTGATGATTTTCTTAACCTCCACACATTGAACTCCAACTACATCTTACAGCTAAATTTGGTAGTTTCCAGCATTTCTGAGAATATCCGCAAATAGGCTACTCTCCCTTATGAAAAAAAAATATTACAGTTATAGGATTGGTGACAATATTGGTTTCAGTCTTCAAAGCATGTTAATATATAATCAGAGGACTACTCTAGAGAAGAAAGATATTCCATGACTTATTTAGAATACTGACAATCATATAAATGAGTGGTTTCCCTATGATATGAATCTGCACTCGTATTGTAGATGAATATGATTAACATGTGAATATGAGTAGATAAAGAAAACTTCACATATTTTAGCATATCTTCTATATTTCACACTGCCATGGTTGATTCATAAGAATTACATAAACAGAAGATTAAGTGTCCAAATTTCAGAATGACCCCAATTTGTCACGTCTGAGAATCTAACACTGTGCGACTTCCATGAAAGTCAGTCAGTCTAGTTTTCATCAAGAATTGTGTGGTTGGAGTAAAATAAGAATGTGATCTAAGTAATGTAATAAAAATTTTATGAGAGCATTCAAGGAATAACAAATTCAGTTTCAAAGAATTAAGGATCAAATATTTTGGAAGTTTTAAAGATTCCTCATGTTTTAGAACATACATGCATTTCATATTTTCGCTTTTTAATTAAAACACAACAAAATTTAAAACTCAATGAAAGGACAGTTACAAACTCCCCAAAAATAAGAATAAAAGATTGCACTAAGATATACATAACATATTTATAAATTTCATTTGCTGGTAAAGTCCATATATATATGATATTTATAAAAAAACTCTAGGTAAATAAAAGCAATGAACATCTGTTTCCTAAGAAATCATTGCATTTATAGAAATATGCAAGTCAGGGAGAAGAAAGTTCTATCATGCAAGTTAACATGTCCTGAGATATCTGTAAGATTTTTGATATCTAACTCTGTTAGAGTTAAGACATTTTATGAAAATTGAATTTAAATCACATCTATCAACAAACTTTAAGTTACAGAGGACATTTAAAGTTTAGAAGATGGTGGTGATCTCTAGAGTTTGTGACATGTGTGAAGGAAAAAGCAACTGATTACCTCTGACCTGTTGAGGAACCTTGTGGCACTATGGAGAAAATTTCTACAGGTTACTTGTTTCTTCCTCACTTCCTTGCTCAGGTGGGCCTTGTTGGTTTCCAGGTCTAGGAGAGCGATTTTGCTGCTGAACTCCCTGTTGTTGAGGGCCTTGATGTTTTCCTTGTTGAGAAGGGTGATTTTGCTGCTGGCCTCCATGCTGCTGTGGTCCTTGTTGGTTTCCAGGTCTAGGAGGGCAATTTTGCTGCTGGCCTCCATGCTGTTGTGGTCCTTGTTGGTTTCCCGGTTGAGGAGGGCCATTTTGCTGTGGGCCTCCCTGATGTTGTGGGCCTTGTTGGTTTCCTTGCTGAGGAGGGCCATTTTGTTTTGGGCCTTGTTGGTTTCCAGGTCTAGGAATACGATTTTGCTGTGGACCTGCCTGCTGGGTTGGGCCTTGTTGCTTTCCAGGTTTAGGAGGGCAAGGATGCTGTGGTGGTCCCTGTGGTGGTACCTCTGGATTATTTCCATCTTCTTAACTGCCCTCATCATCATCATCATCATTATTTTCACCATTATATTCATCTTCATTGTCATCATCATCACAATCATCATCACAATCATCATCACAATCATCATCATCATCATCATCAGCAGCAGCAGCAGCAGCAGCAGCAGCAGCAGCAGCAGCAGCAGCAGCAGAAGGTCTTGGTGGGAATTGTCCAGGGGAGGGTTTTTGAAGCTGTTGACTATTGACTTGATTTTGCTGCTCTTCCCCTGTATGGGATTAGATCAATGTAGATGGAGCTTACACTTCTCTTTCTCCAAGAACACCCCTCCCAACTTTATGTCTTTGATTCTTCTTGAAATATAATTTGGAAAGCATTTACAAAACTTTCTTATGTTTCATCTCTTTGGACAAATATTTGCTTTTATATTTGTTGTATTAAAGTTGAATATGTGTTCCTTATAATTTTCACACCAAAATGATGAAATGGGAAGGACTTTTCAATGATATTAGCTAGAATTAGGCAGAGTAGCATCATGTAGCAGCAATGCCCCATTCTTAAATATATCATAGTATTCAGGGTTCTGTAACAATGTGTAGAACAAGAAAGAAATGTTTGAAAGATATTAAAACTTGTTCCTCTCTCTTTTCATGCAGTGCATTTGTATGTATTAGTCAGCTATGGATACAGAGCTAAGTGCAAAAAAAAAAAGTTTTAAAAAATGAGGGAGCATGGGATCTGCGAAATTGTGTATGTAGTGTGCAAGCATATATTTCTTATTATAAATTCAGATGAGAGAAGTTTTCTTTGAGCAACCCATAGAACCATGGAGGATTTTACACAAGGACTTTAGTATGCTCATCACATGCAAGCCATTGCTTCAATATGTGGATCAGAAAAATGTTCCTGGTATAAAAGTCTGGCTCCCTATTTTTTTGGTGCATTCCCTCTCTTGGTTCTAGACACAATGTATGGAAGTTTTCCTACATATCTAAGTGGAAAGTGTCACATATTAGTTTCATTAACCAAAAAAATGATATGATATTTCAGAACTAAGTAATTACAAAAGTAAAGGGTGCATAGAAGTTCAATAGAGGATGGATCCGGATTTACCTAAGAGCTGAGAAAAAGAGGCTTCATAGATGATCGCTAAAAAATAAGCACAAAATAATTGAAAGTTACTTATAACATTTTACAGCTGCAAATAAAGATAGGCTTCAACTACATCTTCTTGCCCTCTGAGTAGAATGTTATTCTTCAGTAATGTTGCTGGCACTGCAGGCCAGATGGTTTCTGTGATCAGTAGCAATCAATATTTTGTTCTTTGTTAACCTTGCCAAGACATACAGTTATTCCTCATTTTAATTGGGAATTTCGGTCTGATAGGTTTAGTTTCTTTTTGTTTTTATTCATGTTCTTTATTTCTCAAACGATATATCTCTAGGCATTTCATGAATGGAAATAAAAGTAAACACTGTTTTAAATACTGTGTATAGTCCACTGAGTAGTGTATGTCGGTCATTAAAATACATAAGTATGTTCAGTAGTTTATCTCAGTGGGTAAAAGTGCTTACGTGATAACTTTAATTAAAGTTCTTGGAATCACTTTGCAGAAATAGAAGTCTTGGTGACAGTGTGTTGTCTTCTGATTGAAATGTGAAGAAGTTTTCATACTCTCTCTCTCTCTCTCCCTTTCTCTCTGTTTCTTTTTCTTTGTGTGTGTGTGTGTTTGTGTGTGTGTGAGTTGGTCTTGGTGTGTGTATGTTTGTGTGCGTGTGAATTGGTCTTGGTGTGTGTATGCTTGTGTGCGTGTGAGTTGGTCTTGGTGTGTGTATGTTTGTGTGCGTGTGAGTTGGTCTTGGTGTGTGTATGTTTATGTGCGTGTGAGTTGGTCTTGGTGTGTGTATGTTTGTGTGCGTGTGAGTTGGTCTTGGTGTGTTTGTGCTTTTCTCCTTCCTGCTCTCACTCACATCATACATATTCACATATACATTAACAATTGCAAAAAAACTATTTAAAAAACTATTCCCTGGTACTTCCTAATTTAAAATATTTTTCCTTTTCATAAAACACCCTTGAAATGTATCCACTTCTTTCATTTTTCTATCTTCTGTACAGCAAAGCCAGCATTTTCACAATTGACTTATCATAACAACCTTGAAAACTGAGTTTCCCTCTGTCGACTGATCATGCTCCCATTCATTATCCCCCACCAAAAAGGTCTTTTCACAAGTGCACTCATGTTATGTTGCTATAAGAATTGTTTCTTAAATTATGATATAAGCAAAGTCTAAGGTCTAGTGCAAAATGATAATATGAATATTCTAATATCTGTTCTCTTACTCTGTGCCTCAGTTTCTTATTTGTTTTTTTTTTTTTTTATTTTCCTCACAAGCCTGAACTTCATGTGTTGACCAACTCCTATTTCACTCTACCACTTTCAGTCCCTCTTCATACCTGCATTTGCTCTCTGAACTGAGCTCAGGGCCAACAAGGCTGCTGTGAGCAGGAGCACCAGCATCTAAGAGGAGGCTCTGGAGTTGCTGCCAAGTCTGTGCTGGGAGAAGTGAAGCCAGATCTTTTATACGAAGGCAGAACAAAGGCACCTTTAAGGTCCGTACTAGTGACCTGACCTGACAGAATGGGACATCTTACATCCCTGATTCTTGTTTTTGACTTTAGCCTAACAGGATACAGTGAGGAGGAGGTTGTCAGTACCTTCAGTTAAATGCTACAACATGATATTTGGACAGCAGTGTTGAAGTGATATAGGCAAAGTCCAGATATTAGAAGTGAGGGTTTGCTATTGTTTAAACTCTAGTTTGATATAACCGTGACTCTGAACTTGATAGTTGTGATTGAGGGAGAATTTGCTTCAATACACTCTTGTATAGTTTTGTCTTTATTCTAACTGTCATTGAGGCTAAAGATGGATAGCATCTGTTATTAAGTGAAACCTCCATTCATGTTGCTACACACATATGTAACCATGTGTATAATCCCAAACTGAGAGTTTTGTTTAGTTCTGCAGGGAGTTAGAACACCAAGCATGGATGCATAGTATCAGGTACAAACAAGAATGACAGCCTGTTTGAACCCAGAAAGGCTGCCCATTAGCTCTTATTGGCTAACTCTCACATCTTAAATTAACCCATTGTTATTAATCTGTATATTACCACGAGCCAGTGGCTTATCGGGAAAGATTTAGCATGTCTGACTCTGGTGGCTCCATGCCAGATCTCTCTCTGCTTTCTTCCTCCCGGAATTCAGTTCTGTCTTCCCCGCCTACCGAAGTTCTGCCCTATCAACTAGGCCAAGGCAGTTTCTTTATTCATTAACCAATGAAAGCATCATACAAACATGAGAGGTACAAAACAGGAAAAACAATTAGCTGCCATTCATGTCTGAGACAATATCAGGATTTTGTAATTGGGTTGGTTTTATGTGAGGCTGGTAGAAATTTGAAGAATATTTGGATGAGGTAAATTAGGATGTAAATTTAGATGATACTTCATCCATATGGAACACTTTCCTGTGCTGTGCATATTAATGTTCTTGATGGTTCATTTTTAAGAAACAAACATCACTAAAAAAATGTCCTTTGCTACAGATGATGGGAAAACTCTGTAGTTTAAGCAGTTCGGATTTTTTTTACCCTGTAAGGTGATAACATATGTATTGTGAATTGGTAGTATATTTGCATTTGATAGTTTTCTATGTTTCTATGTAAAACAGAGAGATTCTCACAGGAATAATGGAGTTTAATGTTAAAGACAGGGAAGAGCTGACTGTTGTGAATAAGACCCAATGTTTATTGTCAAGATAGTTTTCTAGTGTCTACAGATACAAAAGGAGCAGCATTTGGAGATGAGGGATCCTGACCAGGGTTGGCCTTGGTCAACTTTTTTTCTGGGAAAGTCAGGGAAGGAGGGGAGGAGAAAGCTAGGTATACATGTACATGTGTGGACAACTGAAGAATTGACTGTTCTGGAAGAACTAAGCCTTGTCCTTAGCTACGTGGGTCCTGGAATGAAGAAGTTGATTTTGCCAACTACCACACAACGTGAGACCTTTTCTTGACTGTTACCAGCATTAGCAATTTGTGAAAGAGATTATTCTCTCAAGCAAGCAAAATATCATGTAGGAACTCGACAGAAATAATAAAATCTGTGGAGGAGCTGAGGAGGAACACTGTCAGTCCTTAATGTTTAAGGTGAGCTAAGTAATACACACCATGCAACAGGCTATGAGTAACCTGTAGTGATTGAAACGGCTGATAATTGGCTTTCCCATATGACACAGCTATAGCTCGTCTGGTTACACTCATGAAGAATTTAAATTCATGACGTTTCAAAGTAACTTTCATATCCCGTTCATTACTGAACTATGGAAAATGCACCCTATATGGCACCAGCACATATGGACACTCCATTTTTAACTTTTGTGGAGATTCAGTATCAATATTCATGACATGATTCCAGTTTGTCATCGGTTTTCACTCTCAATGACTTTTCTTTGTTCACATTCAAAGTAGTCTTTCTTGATGTTTTCTCAAATTATGGTGACTGTTGTGAATGATCTCAAATGCAATAGCCTCACAGTTTAAAATTGCATTTCTAGGAAAACTAAGTGTGTTGGACAGAAAATTAAAACAGCCAGCTACTGGCTCTTACATCTACCTCAGTCAAAAATGGCAATCTGGCTTCAATGAATCCTCCAAATGAGATGGACTGAGAGTTCTCTTGTTCCAAGTTATATTTTTTTCTAACGATAGCATTAAATTCATGCACCACAACCACCTGGTTTATATGGAAAATTAGTCTGGCTACTGGGATAAAGGTGTGTGTCACCACTGCATGGTTTGTAAGGCTGGCCAGGATGGCTATTTACTCTTTCTTCATCAGTCAAGCATTATTTACTAACATACAAATGAAATAACACTACAGTCCTGAGAGTCATCATTTGCCTTTCAAGAACTTTTTCAAAATGTAGGGCCTTTCCCATCTGACTTTGATGTGTTTCTGATGAATTGGATTTACTTTACTGTAAAAAGGTGTTCCTCTTAACTGTGTCTCATAGCCACACTGATGAATATCTTGCATATCACCATAGAACCTTCATCTGGAGATAGATGGAGATAGAGACAGAGACCCACAATGGAGCACTGGATTGAGCTCCCAAGGCCCAGATGAAGAGCAGAAGGAGGGAGAACATGAGCAAGAAACTCAGGACCGCGAGGCGTGCATCCACCCACGGATACATGAGACTGATCTAATGGGAGCTCACCAAGGCCAGCTGGATTGGGACTGAATGAGCATGTGATCAAACTGGACTCTCTGAATGTGGCTGACAATAAGGGTGGACTGAGAAGTCAATGATAATGACACCGGATTTTGATTTTGATTCTATTGCATATACTGGCTTTTTGGGAGCCTAGTCTGTTTAGATGCACACCTTCCTAGACCTGGAGGGAGGGGGGACTTCCCACGGGGCAGGGCACCCTGACTTCTCTTAGGACTGAAGAGTGAGGTGGAGTGGGAATGGGGGAAGTGGGAGGGAAATGGGAGGATGGGAGGAGGTGGACATTTTTAATAAATAAATAAATAAATAAATAAATAAGGTCTTCCTCTTAATCAGTCTTTGACTTTTCCTACATGTCTTTACTTAATTGGACTTTTGCGTGTTTGAGAGTGATACTGTTGGGTTTGCCTTGGTCATTGAACAGTCTGAAAATTGTTTTTTCCCCCAATATCTGTGAGTTGAAATCTCAACACTATGTGAAAATCTATGTAAGTATATTTCTTGTAAATTAATTCTTGTTAGAAGAGGTTGTGCCAGTGAAGACCTTTTGTTGGCACAGTATCACAGATGGCTCAGTGATTAAAAGATGTTCTGATATTGCAGAGGACCTGGGAATGGTTTTCATGATACATGGTGGTTCATAGGTTCATAACACTATTTATCTCAGTTTCCTCTTACACTAGTGTCACCCTGTTTCAGAAGGAGAAACAGCAAATGGAAATTGCATGCCAACTAATATATCCAATCACTTTATGTATTCTATTGTTGGCATTATTCTACTGACATAATTTTTGAAGGACATTATCTTTTTATTTTTTTGTAGAGCACATGAACAGCACAGAAGCTAGAGAGATGGCACATGTAATTTCAACATATTCTCCTATACTATATTAGCTATTTGGACAAATAATATTAGGGTTAATATTTTTTCCCTTTTAACATTTTATTTTGAAATTATTTCAGATGTACACAAAAGTCGTAGAAATAGGCTGTGATACTCTATCATCCCTGCCATGTTTTGAGTGTTTTTCATTTGTAAGCTGCAGATAGTATGACCTATTAATACTCAATATTCCAGTGCATATTTCCTATATACAGAGACTCCAAATAACTGCACAAGAGTCATTAAAACCTGGATGATAACATTGTTCTGATGTCAATGTATAATTCTCAGGTGCTGCTCAACTTTATCTTTCTTTCTTAATTTTAAATTACATATTACTTACTACCTAGTTTTCTTTTTTTTTAAATTTATTTATTTATTAAGGATTTCTGCCTCGTCCCCGCAAATGCTTCCCATTTCCCTCCCCCTCCCCCGATCTAGTCCCCCTCCCTCATCTGCTCGAAGAGCAATCAGGGTTCCCTGACCTGTGGGAAGCCCAAGGACTGCCCACCTCTATCCAGGTCTCATAAGGTGAGCATCCAAACTGCCTAGGCTCCCACAAAGCCAGTACGTGCAGTAGGATCAAAAACCCACTGCGATTGTTCTTGAATTCTCAGTATTCCTCATTGTCCGCTATGTTCAGCTAGTCCGGATTTATCCCATGCTTTTTCAGACCTAGGCCAGCTGGCCTTGGTGAGTTCCCAATAGAACATCCCCATCAACCTACCCCTGGACCCAGCAATACCACTCTTGGGAATATACCCAAGAGAGGCCCTATCATACAACAAAAGTATATGCTCAACTATGTTCATGGCAGCATTGTTTGTAATAGCCAGAACCTGGAAACAACCTAGATGCCCTTCAACAGAAGAATGGATGAAGAAAGTATGGAATATATACATATTAGAGTATTACTCAGCAGTAAAAAACAAGGACTTCTTGAATTTTGCATACAAATGGATGGAAATAGAAAACACTATCCTGAGTGAGGTAAGCCAGACTACCTAGTTTTCTAAGTGATAAATAAAACAATGAATCACAAGAGGCCTCAATTTGCTCCCCTTCCCCAAATCCAAGGCTCTTAACCAGTTATCAAAGTGTGCTTACCTCAGACACCTTCCAGGAAGCTGTTCTTGACAACCCCAACTACTCAATAATAAAAATAAAACTTCTGGAGCCCATCTTTTATAAACGAACAATCATATCAACTGAAAATTATGTTTTTCCCCCCTCTTTCAAAACTCTACAATCTACACGAGTCTCCCTAGATTTGGTCATTTTTGTGACCACTTCTTGTATCCCTGCCTCTGTCAGTAAGTTACCATTGACTGCCGATGGTCCATGTGTTTGGGTATTCAATCTCCTGTGATTACCTAGCATAGAAGCTACAGATGTGGAAGAGCATCTGCTAAAAACCTAAGCTTCCACCAGAAGATCTGTATGCCACTGGTGCTAAGCATGATCCCTTAAGCCCAATTCAATGGCAAAGAAACATAACCTGATATTCGTTCCAACTTCCTCCAGGTCCAGTGAAGTCCCTCATGGGACATGAGGAATTTGAAAGTTTGATGCTAAGTTTTTACATCTCTGTGGCACTGTATCAACCTCTCAATAACGTGTGGTTCACTTTTGTCTGATTTTTAATTCTTCTTTGAAAATGGGCACCCAACATGAGGCTATAATTTAAGACGGATTCTGTTAAAATGATTCCATCATTCACCAATTTAATAAAAGAAAAAATAAATCGCGTATCAAGCACCAAGTAGGTGTTTTAGGTGCCAAGGGAAACTGCAGGTCTTGTACTTGAAGGTCACACCCATTGTTTTGGAATCTGAATAGACAGGTCTGGCAAGATGCCGCCATGCTTGGTTGTGCAGTGAAAGACCTGGTGCTCAGGAAGGGAAGGTGGATGTAGATATGAAGACAAAGTTTGAACCCATTGAAACAGGGTCAGGGTCACTGTTTATGCTATTTTCTCTACTTTAGAATGTTTGGGAATTTTCTGTAATTAAACAAAAACGCTCTTCTGGTGTATTTACCGTGATACACATTTTCTTCTGAAGGAACTGCAGTTTCCAGTAGTTTCTAGGCTCAACTCCATCTCCCTGACCCCATTGTGGGGAGAAGCTTCATTACTTAAGTCAAAACAAATCTGAAAAAGTGTGAGAAAACCATTCTCAAGGGCCTGGAGCAGTCCAAGTAGGAATCACCAAGGCTGGCTGTAGCAACAGGACAGTTTTTGTGAGAATATCACTATCCCTTTCCCGATTTGCTTAGTAATGGATGCTGAAAAGAACTGCCGAAGTATTTAATAACGTCAATAATGTTGGCAAGTAAACCTAGGTGATGAGAATACTCAAGTTATTTATTTTCACTGTGTGGAAGTTAAAAATCTCAATAGGCTAAAAACATTTTTTTTTCCTAAAAAAAACCTACTCTTTTTTTATTATATTGGTCCAAAGCCTCTCTCCCTTTTACCCTGTGGGCCCTCACTACCTCCGGAGTCCTCAGCCTCCTCAGCTCCCAGCCACTCGGCAGCCTTTTCCCAACGTGGAGCATCTGCACATGTGGAAAAACAGTCGCTGGGAAAAGCAGCACGTGCCACTACAGCGATTGTAGGAAACCAGGGGGTGGGGTGACATAGGTATCTGCTCTGAGCAAGCGCTGAACATCTGCAACGCAACTGACAGCATGTATACAACTACAGGGCCCTATGCTAAACAAGGCTGGGGAATCAAGGCAGTGGGCCGTTGAGGAGGGTTGTGCCTGCAAGCTATTTAAGGGTTCTTCTTTTATTGCTACTGCAAGCGGCCAACGTCCAGAAAAAGTGTGTTCGTGCTGAGGGGCAGCACAACAGAGTTCCAAGCCCTGTCCTGTCCACGCATCTCCACTGAAAGAGATGAAAGTTATCTCTCTTTTGAGTAGAAGCCTTGGAGGCTAGGAGCATCTTCGCAAAGCTGCATCCCAGCCACTGGGTGAAGTCATGTGGCATGTGTGGACAACGGAGGCATTCTTATTATTCATGTAAGAAACACCTGAATTGGTGGGGCTTGGCCCCCCTTTTTTAAGTAGGGGGAAATGATGGAGAAAAAAGAAGGGCATGAAGGACAGAGGAACAGACGAATGTGTTGTGGGATTCAACTTTAGTCCCTTTCTGTAGTTTTCTTTAAACAGCTCTAAGCTGATTTCAAGGATAGACTAGTCAGTCCTGTATAGCAAATTCTTGAGCCCTTGTGGTTACTCATCCCTACCCTGAGGATAGCCTCAGCCCAGTCTCAGGTCTGCTTGGAAGATGGACATAAGAGCAACCTGTGCTGCTTAGAAGAGTGGTGGGGGAGGAAGGACAGCTGGTAAAGGGTGCAGTGGCATTCAGGTTAGTTAAGCAGAGGGCAAAGGAGGTTTTTGACTTTCCTAGATGTGCAGGTGCATAAGGGGGCTCACAGAGCAACCTGTGCCCCTAGCTGCTGTCCCCCTTCTCCCAGTTATGAGCAAACCCTGAGATCTTGCCCAGCTGCACAGGACCAGCCCCACACAGACCTCTACCCAAATTTCCAGAGACAGAATTTAGAAGCCAAACATGACTCCGGCAGTCAGTCAGAGTCCAGAGAACAAGCCATTGTTGGCGGCCTGGTCCACCAAGGTGGAGGGTGGTGTGGATTGGTGGGGGGGGGGCGTGGTAATGGATGAAAAGCCGGTCCTCTTCCTTCCTCACCCAGAGCAGGAGCTTCAGCACTAAGATGGCACCTGCCTTGGTCACCAGGGGGCTAGGGCAAGTATAGAGCTCAAATTTGGAGGTCACCCAGGCTAGCAGTGTTTCCTCAGCCATGTGGTAAATGAGGCGCAAGTGCCGGGAGGTGCTCTTGAGGCGAGCATGCAGTCGGTGATACAGGTCGGACAGTCGCTGTCACTCTTCTTTGCGGCTGTATGGGGCCTCAAGCTCAGGACTGGTAAACTGTGGTAGCTGGCAGTGTTGTTCAGGAAATGCCGGAGGCCAGGTGTCCCCACAGTCTGCACACTGTAGGCAGGGGCACTGGCTGTAGGTCTATTAGAGAAGCTGGCAGCCTCCCCATGGGTAGGCAGGGCACCAAAGTGGTGCATTCCACCTTCAACCAAGTGCCGGCAGGCATCCATGGCATGGAAGGCTTCCCGGTTGGTATCAAGCAGTAGCAGGCAGACAGGCATGAAATGCAGGCTGCCCACATAGGCATAGAAGAAACCATCTGGGTTGAAGCGAGGCAGGCATGCTGGTGCTCATGCCTCACATGCTGCAAAGTCAGGTGCACCCACCCAGTCAAGTAGCAGCTGTAGATCAGCTGGGTCCAGTCGGCAATCAGCCTGCACATTCCTCTCCTGGGCTGCTGTCATCAGTTGACCACCAACAACTAGCATTGACAGGGCCAGGCCCGGGGCTGTACAGTGAAGCAGGGCATCCCACAGTGGACGGGCCAGAGGCACACAGCACACAGCACCCAGGAGCAGGGCACCAGGGTCTTGTGCCACACTGTCCAGGAGCCGGTCCAGTGTGCGCTCTGAGCCAGCCAGCAGACAACGGAGGTCATCGTTCTGCTTATGTGCGAAGATGCAGGCCACGCTTGCACATGTGAATGTGCTCGCAAACTGTGTGTGCACTGCCAATAGCACGCCCCGTAACTGCGCTGCCAATTGTGGAGTCCGGGACACAGCCACTAGCAGGAGTGGGCCCTGCTGCAGGAATACCAGCTTGTGGTCCTCGGTGTAGATGGCTTGGATGGCATCTCCTGTACTCTGTACAAAGGGCAAGAGGGCCGTCGTCACACCCATGGTGGCAGACAGGGCCTCCACACTACCATACCGTGAGAAGATGGGCTTGCCTGCCTCACTCAGCACAGACACATGCTTCCTTTGGTTGCGCCAGTACTCATCACTTGGGTCCCCATCATTGGGGTCTTCTCCATGGCCCTTGGAGCTGTGCTCAGGTTCTCCAGGGGGATTATTATCGGAAGCTGCAGTTTTCCAGGGCTCTTAAGCGCTCGATAAGGCCTCAGCCTGAGGCAAAGGTGGCTGGCTGGTCCTTGGCCTTGGATCCTGTGTCCTCCAGGTCCCCATCTCCAGGATCCTGCGTGCTCAAGTGAACCCCTTCATTGTTTCCAGCCTCCTCATTGGGGAACTGCATGTCCACCAAGTCCTCACGGCCCTGGGGTCTGGGACAGCACTAACTTCTTTGGACTCCACCTGCACAGCCCTGGGAAGAAGGAGAATCAAGGGTGATGGGCAGCAACAGAAACTTCTTAAGAGCCTTAATACCTATATAACTTAAAGACTAAGACTACATATTGGAATATTATACTAAAAACCTTTGCAACAAACAAGGAAAATGATCTCACAATGTAAACCATGGATAAGTGTCTTGATCAGAAGTAGAAATGTACATTGCAGTATGAAAAATATATCCTAAAATTGTATTAATATAGAAAAATGGTTTAAGCAGAGGTAGAAGTGGTATAGGAGGTTCTTCTCTTCATGTGTTGCTTTTATTTGTTAATGAATAAAGAAACTGCTTTGGGCCTGATAGGGCAGAACTTAGGTAGGTGGAGAAGACAGAACTGAATGTTTGGAAGAAGGGCAGCGTGAGAGAAGCCATGGATCTTTCTACCTGAGATGGATATCAGTTAGAATCTTGCTGGTAATCCTCTGACATGAGTTAAGTTAAGATGTAAGAGTTAGCCAATAAGAAGTTAGAGCTAATTGGCCAAATAGTGCTTTAATGAATACAGCTTCTGTATGATTATTTCAGATGTAAGCTAGCCAGGTGACCAGGACAAACAAGGGGCCACCTCTCTCCTTGAAACAATTGGCACCTTCAATGAGGTCAACTAACTCAGTGTAAAATCTGAGATAGACAGTCATAAAATAAAGTTAATGCTTTTAAAGAAGGATAAAGTCTTTAAAGAGACAGAGTACAAATAGTCATAGGTTTAAAAAAATTAAAAAAAATTAAGCCTTATAAGAATGGAAAATTCACAGGGAGTTTGGATTATGTATATTATTGGTTTTTTTTTTTTAACTTTTTTGACTGTTAAGAGGCTAAGTATAGAGAGACGTTTCATTGCATGTCATTTAGCAGCTAAATCAGCATGAGATATCTTCACTTCAGAATTTGGGTCTAACTATATGGTGCTTTGAAAAAGAGGTTCCTCTTTTGTTTTCACAGAAGATAAAAACTGTGAATTGCCTCCAGGCCAAAATGGTTTCATGGAACGAGGCCTCCTCAATGGTCGCTGTGAACACCCTCAAAAAGTTACTTCACCCAACTGCTGACTGAGATGAACCTAGCATATAGGATACACCATGAAAGACCTGATTAACAGTGCCCCCATACAGTAGGAAGAAGTTTGGGGAGAAATAACTATGTCCATATTCCCAAATATTGTTTATAAATGTTCTTTTACATTTAAAGGGGGATATGATATAGAGATGAATAATTTGTATTGGTAAGGATCTGGTTTAATGATATGATTTAAGGTCAATTTTGTTATATGTATATGTATTTCTGATCTTGATTAAGGTATTGTGATTGTATAGTTCATTTTAAAAATGTAATGTATAATTAAGAAATATAGGTTAATAGATAATCATCAATAATAGTCAAGCTTGAAGTCATGTTAGTTAGATTTTATAGATGTGCATACTATATATTACAGATGGAAAGGTATTCTTCATATCTTTCAAAGACTACAGAATATGGCATTTAAATTTTTTAATAACTTAGGGCTTTTCATGACAATGTGACATGTCTGCTCCTGGCAGCACCAAGCTACTACCTGAGATAGATGGGCATCGAAGAGGGTCCTTGTGGAATTGGTTAGACATTTGGACAAGAAATTGCTCTTGTTTGGACTGTTGCATAAACTGGACATGAAGAACCTGCAGAGAGATGACTGTTAAACTTGCCTAAAGGCAAGATGATCCTTCAGGGTTGCTGCTTCTTAAAAGAGACAGTGAGACATTCTGCAGGAAACAGAAGAAAATGACTAAAGAGTCTTCGTAATTTCTTGCTTCATGAAATAGTCTGCTGGATACTGTGGGCCTATAGCCTGAAGATGGATGCCCCAATGGTACAGAAGAACTTTGGGTGACTGTCCAGGCAGTGAGATATCTCTGTCAATTCTAGAGTTTTGGAAGTTGCTTACAATGCACTTCCTGTTTACTTAGGTAATATTATATCCTTCTGGAGTTTTTGATGGTATTAAAGAATTTATAGTTATAGTTTTCTTTAGTTATGATAAAAGATAAAGTAGATATAAATATTCCAACTGAATCCTTGATTGATAACTATTTTTTATTATATGTAATTTTAGTATGTTAAAGTTAAACCTTCCTTTTTGTTTTAACAGAAAATGAGAAAATGTTGAAGGAGTTTCTTCTCATCATGTGTTGCTTTCTTTGGTTAATTATTAAAAAAACTGCTTTGGGCCTAATAGAGCAGAACTTATGTAGGTAGAGAAGACAGAACTGAATGCTGGGAAGAAGGGCAGAGTGAGAGAAGTCATGGATCCTCCCACCTAAGACAGACACCAATTAGAATCTTGCCGGAAAGCCACTAGCACTTGGTAAGCCACAGATTAATAGAAATGGGTTAAATTAAGATTTAAGAGTTAGCCAATAAGAAGTTAGAGCTAATGGGTCAAGCAATGTTTTAATGAATAACGTTTCTGTGTGATCATTTCAGTTGTAAGCTAGCTGGATGGTCAGGACAAAGAAGGGACCAACTCTCTCCTTGCAACATAGAAACATTCATGCATTTAATATGACAAAATTAATTTGCCTAGAAATTTAAAATATTGTAGACAAAAATAGGAACATATTCAAAATAATTTGTTTGTCTCAATATACAAGAATCTATACCAATATAAATTGCCTATAAATAATGGCTCCTAAATACTCATTCTATAACTCACTATTATTATTTATTTCTTTTTTAAATTTATTTATTTATTAAGGGTTTCTGCCTCGTCCCCACAACCGCTTCCCATTTCCCTCCCCCTCCCCCGATCAAGTCCCCCTCCCTCATCTGCTCGAAGAGCAATCAGGGTTCCCTGACCTGTGGAGACGGAGCACGAGCAAGGAACTCAGGACCACGAGGGGTGCACCCACACACTAAGACAATGGGGATGTTCTATTGGGATCTCACCAAGGCCAGCTGGCCTAGGTCTGAAAAAGCATGGGATAAATCCGGACTAGCTGAACATAGTGGACAATGAGGAATACTGAGAATTCAAGAACAATTGCAGTGGGTTTTTGATCCTACTGCACGTACTGGCTTTGTGGGAGCCTAGGCAGTTTGAATACTCACTATTATTATTAATGTAAGTAAGCTCACACTAATCTATTATCCCATCCAATTCCCTCCACCTTTTTTTAAAGAGATCCCTGAGCCTACATAATTCCCCCCCAACCCCCAACCCTGTACCAATTATAATCAATGCCTAAATGATGTTCCTAACCCTGAGTACAAACTTTGTTGGGAGAGGGGACATTATTTTGTAGAATTACTTCCAGCTGTCATGGATATGATGTTATTTCCATGGGATCCTGTGAAAGTAAAATGATTAAGTTTCAAGATTACTGTCTGATATAATTGCAAATTGTTTCTGAGTATTTGGTAGGGTTTTTCTGAGGTTACTGTTTGGAATAATGGCCAGAACTTTGTAAAAATGTACATCATCTAAGCTAACCAAGTTGGAATCATTTTGAACAGCTGGTACCCAAAACAGGTCTTATAGAAGCACTTTCTGCATCATGATGTCGTATCAACCAGGTGAAGTTGTTGTTGTAGGGCCCCATCATCTTCCTGGAAACTTCAAAGATTACTGCAGGAAAATTCATTGTTCATTTTGGAAAACTTAAACATTATTTATATAGACATATACAGACATATATATTCAATAAAAGGTATGATAAAGTCAAAAATAGGTATGAAGGAAAGTAATTTTTTTATAAATTATTATTTTTTCTTTCTTTCCCATATCATGACTCCTGACATGAAACTGAAAGTTTAATTTTTTGTTTTAGGAACATGCTTGGAATTAGAAAACAACAGAACCAGTGTCCATATCCAAAACCAGCTCTATATATTCATGTATGTGTATCAGTTACCTGACCTCATAAATCATATTTCTTTTTCTCTATGATCCTTAGTGGATAGTTATTTTTCCATATGTCAGCACCCAAACCTCCAGAGTCTCTTGGATTTTTTAGATGTATATATTTCCTATAAAGACAAGAGAAGAACTCTGCCCCGACCCTATATGTTTTCCTGACCACCTGTATGATTGTCAACATTGTGGATAAGCTGTCATTCCTTTTTCAAGAGGTTTAACCTTTTCAAACCGAACCTTTATTAATTTTGATGGTATTCATATTTTTCTTCTCCTGTGGAAACAAGAGCAAAGCCCTTTCTCCAACATGACAAGTCTCCAGGCATCCACTGTGAGGTCAACACATCCTTGAAATACACTGGCTGGTTTAGTTCAGAAGTCTTTTCTATTATCCAATGTCTCTCTGCTGCTGTTGTCCCTTTCTCAGTAGCATTAAGAAAATTCAAAGTTAATAATGCATTATGTAATCTATTTCTGAGGGTATTTACACCCCTTTATATTTGTTTAACATTTATTTATAGGTTGGTTTTATCTTTCTATAACTGCCTGACCTGTAGGATTGTGTGGCATACACGTAATATGTTTAATAGTATAATAAACAAAAAGCTGTTTCATTTTCCTAGAAATATATGCTGGATCATTATCTGTCTTTATTTGTGCAGGTATACCCATGATGGCCATAACTTCTAATAAATGTGTGATTACTGAATCAGCCTTTTCTGAGCTTAAAGTGCTTGCCCACTGAAAACATGAATAAGTGTCAATGGTTTGATGTACATATTTTAATTTTCCACATTCTGCATCTGCCAGATGTCATTCCTTTGACTACCCTTAGCGTTACTCCCTGCTGGCAATGGTGTTTGGCTATAGCAAGAGTAAGTAGGACATCATCTCTTTAAAATCTCTTTAACTTGTTAGCATGTAACAGAAAACTCTTTCTTTAAACCTTTGTTATTGACAAGAATTTTTTAAATCAAAATCTGAGTCCTTCAATGCACTTCCAATCAGTAATCAATCAATTTCTGCATTGCTTTGTGCTACAGGACCTGGCAGACCTATATGGGAGCAAATGTATGTTATGTATATGGGACAAAACATATTCTTGAATATATTTTTAACCTGTATGGATAATGAAGTCAATTCTGTATAATTTGGTATAAATTCAGCAGTTTCAATATGCAAGACAACTCTTTCTGTATATTGTGAATCAGTAATTAAATTAAGAGGTTCTAAGCACCTTTAGAATTACATATAATTCTGCCTTTTAGACAGAATTATAAGGGCTTTGTTCCACTTTACTTAAATCTTCTGATTTGTAACCAGCCTTTCCTGATTTATTTGCATCACTATAGAATGTACATTCTCCAGTTGTTGGTGTGTCCCCTAGAGGCAGGGAAGCATCCTAGTAGTTATATTTACAAGGTTAATTATATCACTTTTGGGATAATTGCTATCAATATCTCCTAAAAAAAAACACATAGGACAATCTCTTTTCTAAGGTTCATTGTCTTCCACATAATTGATAAATTTCATCAGAATTAAAAGCTAATATAAATTAGGCTGGGTTTATATCTGCTTGTTGACAAAGTCTCAAGTTTCCTTTTATAATTAATTCAGAGACCTTTTTCACATAAAATTTTATTTTTTTACGTGTTTTATTTGGTAATAATATCCATTCTAAGACTATATATTTTTTGAAACATAATTCCTGTAGGGGAAATTCTGGAAGGCAATATGAATAGAATGAAAATAAGATTTTGATTCACCCTATCCAATGTGTTTTTTGTAATTTTTCTTCAACAACAAACAATTCCTTTTCTGCTTCAACTGTTAATTCTCTGGGACTTAAAGACTATTTAAGTCTTTGTCACTATCTAAGGTTTTGTTTAAATGAACTGTTAGATCAAGTGTTATCACAGAAGCTAGTCCTAGACTGGAAATGTCTCCTAACCCATCTTTGAAAGTCATAATCAGTGTCTCCTAATTTGTACCTTTTGTGCTCTAATATTCTGTAAACCTATATTATAACCTAGGTAACTGACAGAATCGCCTCTTTGCATTTTTTTCAGGAAAAAATTTTAGTCCCCATTTTAGCAAAACATTTTTACTTCTTCAAACATTTGTTCTAAAGAATCTATGTTTGAATCAGATAGTAAAATGCCACCAATGTAATGGTAAATCTTAGAATTAAAAATTTTTTTACACATTATTTCCAATGGCTGACTTACAAAGTATTGGCATAGGGTGGGGCTATTAAGAATTCCCTGTGGGAAGATTATCCATTGGTATCTCCTAGTAGGTTGAGAATTATTATGAGTAGGCAATTTTAAGGCAAGTTTTTCTCTATGCTTTTCTTTTTTTTATTTTTTAAATTTATTTATTTATTAAGGATTTCTGCCTCGTCCCCACAACCGCTTCCCATTTCCCTCCCCCACCCCCGATCAAGTCCCCCCCCCCCCTCATCTGCTCGAAGAGCAATCAGGGTTCCCTGACCTGTGGGAAGCCCACGGACTGCCCACCTCCATCGAGGTCTCGTAAGGTGAGCACCCAAACTGCCTAGGCTCCCACAAAGCCAGTACGTGCAGTAGGATCAAAATCTTGTAAAGGTATAGTAAAAAACAATCTTTCAAATCAATAACTATAAGAGGCCATCCTTTTGGTATTAGAAAAGACAGAGGAATTCCAGATTGTAGAGGTCCCATAGTCAACAGCTCTTAGATCTGGCCCCATTCTCAATTTAACAGATTTGATTTTAACAACAAATACAGGAGAATTCCAAGGTCTAGTTAATTCTTCAATATGGTGAACATCTATTTACTCCTGTACCAAATGTTCTAAATCCTGCAGTTTGTTTTCTGTAAATGGCCACTGTTTAACACAAATTGGTTTCTCAATTAACCATTTTAATGGTCGGGCTGTTGGTACCTCTGAAGCTTTGCTTGTTGAATCGTCTTCTTGTACAGCCTGTATGGCTGGAGACCTTAGTATATAGTACCTTTTAATATCCTTCCCAGAAATATGAGTTTATGAGACGGCAGGAAAGTTAAATCTATGTTAGTTGTTACAGCGTAAATGAATGGCAGACAGAAATTATCAAAGGATATTCAGCTTTAATAAGGAAAGGATTTACAAAACCGAGGTTCCCACAGAGAACAGGAAAGCAGAAGGGAACCCGGGGAGCACGCCCGCAATCATTATAAGTAAAAAATAACCTTAGGGGACCCCGCGCTTCAAGCAAGGTGATTGGCTGGGCTTCCCTTACAATTTGTTCTAATGAATGCTGACCTCACTGGATCATACTGTGATGGAGGAAGGTCATTGGCTAATAAAGGCACTGCCCTGGCCCATTTTATTGGTTAGAGGATAGGTGGGAGGAGTAAACAGAACAAAATGCTGGTAGGAAGAGGAAGTGAGCTCAGAGAAGCCACAGCTCTCCTCTCTGGAGCAGATGCCTGAGAGAGACGCCATGCCCTGCTCCCGGGATGAAGCTCCGACCCAGGATGGACTAGGTTAGAATCTCCCCGGTAAGCGCACCTTGGGGTGCCATACACAGATGATTAGAGATGGGTTGATCGGGATGTGAGAATTAGCCTGTAAGGGCTAGGGCTAAAGGGCCAAGCAGTGCTTAAAAGAATACAGTGTCTGTGTAATTATTTGGGGGCATAAGCTAGCCATGTGGGCGGCCGGGTGTGGGGGACACAGCCCTGCAGCCCCATACTACTACAGGTTGGCGCCCAGACGTGTGGACAACTAAACCCATTTAAAAAACCTGAGAAGGCTTAAAAATAAGGGAAAGAGAGTTTAACACAGATTTTTGCTGTTTGTTGGTGGCATGCTGTAGAGAGATTTCCTGATTCGGCAACAGTAGCAGAAAAAACGCTGTGTCATTTTAAAGTGCGACTTCCTGGGGCTGTGCCGCCATTGCGATCTCTGTCTGGCTCCTGCGGGAGACAGAGCTTTTGAATAGAGCTTTTGGAGTAAAGTGCTACGATTTGTTTGATGGCAACTAGACTTGCTGTGTTCTCGGGTCTGCTCTGCTTGCTAGAGGCAAGCAGGCGCCTCATCTAAGAGAGGCTTCCTGACTCAGCTTTAGCTGCAAAAGCCTGCAGTCATTAAGAGGTCCTGCCACGAAACACTTAAACGGTTAAAGCTGAACGCATGCTTTTCGGTTTTCAGCCGTAGCAGGAAAAAAGCTGCGCCATTTAAAAATGCCAGCTTTCTGGGCTGTCCTGCCAGGGCAAACTCTGACTATTTGAGGCAGGAGGGCCGGCTACCGAGAGAGGACTTGAGTGTTGTCTGTTGTAGCTCACTTGCTGGCAGGGACCTTGAAATGCCATACAGTTGTTGCAGTAACATGGCTACAGCCTATATATCCGCCATGAGGCTGGAAAGCTAAGGAATGGACTGGATCTAGCTGGCAAAGCCACGCCTTTAATCCTACCCATATTGCTCAGTAATTTAAAGGCTCGTGTGGTCAGAAAAAGAGAGATATACAGTAAAGAGAGATTCAAAGACAAAGAAAATTTCTGAATGGTTTAAAGTGTGTTAAAAATATATGCAGACTAAAAGTTGAAGTTCTTAAAGTAAAAAATAAAAAAAGGAAGAGAGTTGTTGTGTGTGGTAGCACACGCCTTTAATCCCAGTGCCTAGAAGGCAGAGACAAACGGATCTCTGTGAGTTCAAGGTGTAGCAGTGTACACCTTTAATCCCGAATGCCTGGGAGGCAGAGACAGGTGGATCTCTGAGAGTTCAAAGACAGCCCTGCCGCCCCATATTACTACAATACTGTGTATTATGAAAGGACTACTTTAAATAACATGTGCCCTAAGTTGCTTTCTGGCATGAACTTGGTCATATAACAAGAAATTGACAAAACATGGTGCCTGATTTGTATTTTTATATGGACTTCAGAGAACATTGGATGCGATTTGAGCTGTTAAAAACCACAAAGTCATGTTGGATTATAATATGAAAACACACATAGCTTCTTTGAAGTTTAAGTAACTTGTGGCAGGTAAAATGCAGTATTTATTTATGTGCTGGAGTGTGAGTTCATGCATCAAGCATGTCAATGAGTACTCTGCTACAGAGACGTAAGACAGTTCTGAAGCTATATTTTTTGGACTACATGTCACCAAAGATGAGGTATTGGTTTAATTATGGAGCAACTGTCTTGTAACAATATTCCAGCAGGCTTTATAGTTGGACAGATATAAATAGGGATATTGATATATATGAAGGTAGACATGAATAAGGTTTTGGCTGTGTTGGTAATTTGGATGAAAATTGTGAGGAGACTCAAAATTAATAAAATCAATGCATACAAGGGTGAAATTGCCACAGTAAAATTAAATAAAAGATAAATAATGATGATAAGATATTAAGACAAAGGAAATGAGAAATAAATTTTCTTTCATGTATTGAGGGCTTTCATCTTTTTTGGCTTAGAATAATCTAATCATAGGTATTTGCCTGAAAACTGTTTGCTTAATAAAGTATTTTTGCCACTTGAGTAAATTATGTTATTTTATCGACAAATTGTCATATATTAATGAAGTTTTGATGATTTTTTAACCTCTTACATGCATCCAACACCAAACTATGGCTTTCAGCTTAGTTCCATAGATTCCAGAGTTTCTTAGAACATCCACAAAGAGATTATTCTTTTTTCTTAAAAAAGGAAATATTATAACTATTAGGATTTTCAATAATGCAGATTTAGACATACAAAGTGTGTTAATGAGTAAACAGAGGACTCTTCTGGAACAGAAGGATGTTTGATAAATCATTTAGAATACCATCAGTCATGAAAATGAATGGTTTCATTATGATGTGCAGCTTCGTTAATATTGTAGTAGAATGTGGTAAGGATGTGCCTATGAATACTCATATAAATATTAACCTATCTTGGCATATCCTCTATGCTGCTCACTGCCATATTGGATTCATGGCCATCCAAAGAATGATGTCCATAGGAATTTAAGTGTCAAAATTTCAGAATGATATCAAATTATCATTTTATGAATCTCCCACTGTGCTACTTCCATGAACATCACTCTAGTTTTCATAAAGAATTGTGTAAAAGGAGGAAAAGAAGGATATGATCTAGGTAAAATTATAAAAATTTGAATTGAGCATTAAAAAAACAGCAAGTTAAGAGTCTAAGTATTAAGGCTCAACTATTTGGAAGGTTTAAGGAATGCTCACTTTATTGAACATCTAAACATTTTGTGTTTACCTTTCTAGTTAATTTTCAACAACATTTAAAGGTCAATGAATGAACATTTACAAATACTGAAAAATTAAGATTGAAATATTGCTCTAAGGTATACATAAAATTTTTTAAAATTTCATTTGCCAATTATGACCAGGTATATGATATTTATAAAAATTCTAGGGAGATGAAAACAATGAATATCTGGCCCCTAAAACACCATTGCATTTATAAGACTGTCCAAGTTGAGGAAGAATGTGAACTGGTTGACACTTGAATGCCCAAAAGAACACCTGGGCAAACAGCAAGATCCTAGCATGGAAATTGTGAACTGAGAGGGTTTCCTGTGGAAAAGAAACAAAGATTCCTTTCTGCAGTACTCCTACGCAGTTCTTCTATAGGGCTGTGGTCAAATAACCCACATGGCATGCTAAGAGCATGTTTATGTAGTTTTATCTGTTTAGATATTTTAATATTGAAAACCATGTCTTCTATGAAGTATCCTGCTAACATCAGAGATATCTGGGAAATACAACAATGTTGTTTGCAGAACTCCAGTTAAGAAGAAAAAAAGGGGTCTCTCAAATGATAGTGGAATGATTCATAAATGGAGAAAGTAGGACCCTTTCTAATGAAATGGTGTGAAGAGGTGTATAATTTCCTTAGATGTGACCACACTCCCCACATTTCACTCACACATGCTCAGACTAAGAAAACAACAGAGTATTTACATGCTAAATATTTTATTGAAGTGTTGAGGTTCACTTACAGCATCATTGTTCCATTGAAAGGACATTGAAGGTAACCGTTTTCTAGTTTTCCTGCAATAAATAAATAAGTAAGTAAGTAAATACATAGGTCAGGGAGAAGATGGACCTAGCCTGCAATACAAACATTTTCTGAGAAATATGTTAGTTTTTTTGGATATCTAAATCTTTTAGCCTTAAGACATTTGATGGAAAATGAATTTAAATCACATTTTTTTTCATAGAACTCAAGGTATAGAGGACTTTTAAGTTTTAGATGTATAAGATATCTATGCGTTTTGGAAGAGGCTGGTGATCTCTAGAGTTTGGCACTGTGCTGTTGGCAGGAGGCTGTTCATTCATTCGCTGGTGTTCAGCCCCAAAATAAGCATGCAGAAACCATATTATTTAAATCACTGTTTGTCAAGTCACTTAAGTGTATTTCTAGATACCTTTTATATCCTAAACTAACCAATCCTCATTAAGTTGTGCATCACCATGAGGCCATGGCCTACCAGCAAGTTCCCAGCTGGTGACTCGTGCCTTTCTCCTCTGGAAACTCCATGGCTTCTCACTGACTCTGCCTTCTCTCTCCCAGCATTCAGTTTAGTTTTCCTGCCTAGTTCTATTCTGCTCTATCTATAGGCCAAAAGAAGATTCCTTTGAACCAAAGTTATTTACAGCAAACAGAGGGAATCTCACATCTTTATTAGAATGAAAAAGTGTCTGATTATTTTGTTGTGCTGATGAGCCTTTTATTTATGCAGAAAATTTTTAGAGGTTACTTGCCTCTTCATCACCACCCTCCTCTGGTTTTTCAGGTTTAGGAGGGCGAGTTGGTTTGTTCTGATCTCCCTCCTGGGGTGGGCCTTGTGGTTTTTCAGGTTTAGGAGGGCGACTTGGTTTCTCCTGTTCTCCCTCCTGGGGTGGGCCTTGTGGTTTTCCAGGTTTAGGAGGGCGACTTGGTTTCTCAGGTTTCTTTCCATCTTCTTCACCTTCATCCTCATCAGCAACAGCATCACCATCTTTGTCAGCATTGTCTGAATCAGAAGGTCTTGGTGCTTTTCCAGGAGGGGGTCTCTTATGCTGTTGACCATTGCTCTGGCTTTTTTGCTCTCCCTCTGTAGGGACAAATATCCATATAGAAGAAGCCCAATTTTCACTTTGTCCCAGAACACCTTTCCTAAATTTCTGAGTCTGATACTTTTGGAAATGTAATTTTTAAATATTTATTGTATTAACTTTTTATTATTTCTCAACTATTTGGAAAAATCTTTCTTCTTAAATTTGATCATTAAAGGTGATTTTATTTTCATTACAATTCCAAGACAAAAGTGATGAAACAGAAAACATTTTTAATGATATAATTTAGAGTTAGGCAATGTAGCAAAATGTGACAGCAGTGCTCTATATTTAACTATTCTATAGTGTTTTGGGTCTCATAACCATGTGAGAAAAAAAGAAATATAGGAAAGAAAACAAAAAATGTTCCATTCATTGTCTTGCAGTTCTTTTTAATGTATTACTCAGCTGTGGGTGCAGAGCTGAGTAAGAAAAATAAATTTTAAAAAGATAAGAGAGCCTGGGATCTGTGAAATTACATAGTTAGTGTAGAAGCAAATAATTCTAAAAGGAATAATGGGAAAGGATTCTTTGTTCAACCCATTGATTCACTGAGGATTTTAAATGAGGACACCCAATATGCTCATCATATGCAAGCTATTGCTTCCATCTCTGGAAGAGACAAAATGTTCCTGGTATAAATCCTGGCTTCCTACTCCTCCAGTATATGGCTTTCTTCTAGGTCTTAGAGACAATGCATGGGAGCTTTCCTATATATCTCAGGGTAAGCTGTCACATGTTAACTTCACAAAATAACAAATTTATGAGATGTTATAGAACTGAATAATTACAGAAGTAAATGATGCTTAATTGGTTAGTATAGGATGATTCTGGCCCTACCTAAGAGCTGAGCAGAAGAGTCTTCATAGATGATCTCTAGAAAATAAGCACAAGAGAAGTGTGAAGATACTTACAAGACTTTCCAGCAGAAAATACAAATGACTTTTAATTACATTTTCATATCCACTAAGAATTATTTTATTATTGGACAATATTGATGATACTGCTGCCAGAATGAATTCTATGATCAGGAACAACCACCATTTTGTTTCTTAGTTTCTCTGGCAACCCTGACTGTTAGTCTTCATCTTAATATGGGAATTTCAGTCTGTCAGGTTTACATTCTTTATGTTTTTCTTCATGACCTTCATTGTTATATGAAATATATCTGCTGGCATTAAAACATGAAATAAGAATAAACATTGCTGTAAATACTTCATGTAGAACAATACATGTGGACCATTAAAATAGAGAAACAGGCCCAGGAATATATCTCAGTGGGTAAAAGTGCTTGTATGATGACTTAAATTCAGTTCCATAGAATCACATGGTAGATATAGAAATCTATGCTGTTCTCTGACTGGAATGTTAAAAAAATATTCAAACTCTCTTTCTCTCACACACTCTCCCTGTAAGTATGTGGTTGTGTCTGTGTTCTTGTCTCCCTCCTTATTTCTCTCACACAACACATGTGTACAATACACAGATAGTTGTGCATGCACACACATGCTAAAACATAATTTAAGAAATTATTCACTGATAATTCTAGGTGATTATATAGAGTTTCAAATTTATAGTCTTTTTTCCTTGTCTTAAAAACATCCCTAAGATACCTTTATTATTATTATTTTTTTTTTTAGTTTTTGCTCTCCTCTGTACAGAAATTTAGCATTATTTACTATTGGCTTCTCTTTACTTCTTGAGAACTGAGTTTCCCTCTGTCAAATGTATCATGCTCCCATGGATCATCCCCCACCAAAAATGTCTTTTCACAAATGCACTTATGTTATTTTTTTTGTAAGAATAGTTTCTTAAAGTTTACTATAGGCAAAATCTATGATACCGTGCAAAATGAAAATATAAATATTCTAATATGTTTTCCTAATCCTTTGCTTCAGTTTTCCATTTATCTTTTTTACATTTCTTCCAGCCATGAATTTTTGTGTGTTATCAAACTCCCATCTCACAGACTAAAGTCTACCCTCCTTCATACCTGCATTTGCTCTCTGAGCTGAGCTCAGGGCCAACAAGGCTGCTGTGAGCAGGACCACCAACATCTTGGAGGAGGCTCTGGAGTTGCTCCCAAGTCTGTGCTGGGAGAAGTAAGGCCAGAGTCTTTATAAGGAAGGTAGAACAAAGGCACTTTTCAGGTCTTTTCTGGTGACCTGACCTAACACAGCAGGATACATTGCATCCCTGACTTTTGTTTGGGACATTAGCCTAGCAGGATGCCATATGTGGGAGGTTTTCAATGTCTCAGTTCTCAGTGGTACAACATAACATTTGGACAACAATGTTGATGTGATTCAAGCAACATCAAGATATTAGAAATAATATCACTTGCATTCTGAGGCATGTGAATCTCTGTGAGTTCTCAAGCAGCCACCTTTACTAATGATTTCTTGGACACTTAAGGCTGGTACACAGGGAAACTTCATCTCAAAGAAATAAAGAAAGAACAAAATGCTTAGCAGATGTTGTATTTAATCAGGTCTTCAAATGATACTACTTTGTTTTAATCTATGATCCCATTTAGTTCTTTTTTGAGAGTTACAAAACTGCAAATATAACGAGCTGCCATTCATGTCTGAAGCAATATCAGTCTTTCATAATTGCCTAGTTTTTGTATAGGTTTGGTAGAAATTTGAAAAGTATATAAATGAGGTAAAGCAAAAACGGAAACATGGATGTTAACTTAGATGATACTTAATTCACATGAAACACTCTTTGTGCTTTGCATATCAATTTGCTTTATGCTCTATTTTGACATATAGAGATAATCTCACAAAACAAAAATTACTAAAAAAATGTCCTTTGTTATAGATGTTGTGAAATTCGATAATGTATACAGTTGTGGAGTTTTTTTTTGCCCTCTAAAAAGATAATAGATGTATTCTGAATGGATATTGTATTTGCATTTGGTAGTTTACTCTGGTTTTATGAAAACTTGAGACATTCTCACAGAACTCATGGTGTTTAATGTTACAGATAGGGAACAATTGACTGTTGTTAATAAGGCCCAATGTTTATGAACAGGATAGTTTTCTAGTGTCTGCAGATACAAGATGGGCAGGGTTTGGAGATGAGGGGTCCTGAAAAGGGCTGGCCTTGGTGAACTTTTTTTCTGTTAAAGTTAGAGGAGGAGGGGAGGAGAAAGTTAGGCATGCTCATGTTTGGGCAGCTGAGGGACTGGCTGTTCTGGCAGAAGTCAGCCGTGTCCTTGGCCAGGTGGGTCTTGCAATAAAGATGTTGATTTTATCAAATATCACACAACTTGAGCCCTTTCTTGACCTTTTTCAGTGTTAGCAACTTGTGAAAGGGATTATTGTTTTAAGCTAGAAAAATATCACCTAGAAATTCAGCATAAATAAAGCAAACAGTTTGTGCAGCAGCTGAGAAAGAACACTGTCAGTCCTTAATGTTTAAGGTGGGCCAAGGAATACACAGTATGCCACAGGCTCATAAGAACTTGCAGTGGTTGAAGCAGTTGATGATTGACTTTTCTGTATTACACAGCTGTACCTGTTCTGGTTACAGTCATGAAGAATTTAAATTCATCAAGTTGCAAAGTTACTTCCATGTCCTATTTATTACTGAACTACAGAAATTATCCACAATATGGAATCAGTACATATGGAAGTTCCTTTTTTTTTTACTTGTGTAGATTCAGTATTGATGTTCATGGGATGAGTCCAGATTGTCATCTGGTTTTTACTCTCAATGTAGTATTCTTTGTTCACAATCTCAGCAGCATTTGTTGTTGTTTTCTCAGATCATGGTGACTGTTGTGACTGATGTCAAGTGGAATAGCCTCACTGCTTTAAGTTGCATATCTATGAAAACTATGAATGTTGAACCTTTGCAAACTATTTATTAGCTCTCTTTAATTTTTTGTATTGTGGCATAGCGATTCAGGGGTAGAGAAGTGACTTGGCTCACAACGAAGAATATAAGAGAAAAATCCTTTCAGTGTTTCTTTAACTTCTATGAACTGAGAATTTTGTTCATTTTGAATATTAGTCCCCTGTGTGATATACAGGTAGTAACAGTTTTTATTTTACTCTCCTTTTTTTTTTTGCAGTGCAGTCCCCTGTGTAATATGTAGGTGGTAGTAGTTTTTACTTTACTCTACTATTTTTTTTTATTTCAGTGCAGGACCCTTTAATTTCATCTAATCACTTTTGTCAATTGGGGCCTTCTTTTTTCAATAAACTTGTGTAATGTTCAGTTTAGTGTGAGGTGTGTGTGTGTGTGTGTGTGTGTGTGTTTCTATGTTTGGGGAAATTTAAAGAGAACTTGGATGAATTTAACTCATAGAGTACCATGTGATAGTGCTTCCAAAGACAGTGCCCTTATGCAGTGTGTACCATTGGCCCCATGCTATAAAAGTGTGAGTTTGCATGCTAGTCCACTTTGAACAACTGTTGAGGTTATTAGAATGGGAGCCCTAAAGTTCCAGCTATTAATACTTCCTCTCAGGGGTCAATTAAAGTGTCACAATAAGTTAAAAGGGGTGGGTCAAAAAATCTGAGGGTTAAGAAGTATACTCAGGAAAAGTTCCATCTATCCATATTTCCTTATTCTTCTTCTTCCTCTTTATTCTTTTATCTATCAGTTCTTCGCATTACACGCATCCCCAGTCTTATACATCCTTAAAACCAGCAATTTCAGAGCCGTAGCAAGTTCCATGGCTTGAATTTCTTCTTCCCTATAAAACAAATCAGATAAGGGTTTTCAAACACACACACACACACACAAACATACACACAGACTCACATACAAACAGAGAGAGAGAGAGAGAGAGAGAGAGAGAGAGAGAGAGAGAGAGAGACAGACAGACACAGATCCATGACTGTCAGCTCAAAGTTGGTTAATGCGTTTCAGGTGAACTCCCTTATGGAGAAAGTTGTTAAGTAAGAAAAAAAAAATCATCAGGGAATGAATTCTAGAGGAAAAATATTACTGTGCTATGCTATATTTTAGGTGGTTAAAAGAGCTAAAAAGTTTATTTTCAGTGCACCATTATTTTCCTCTCCCAGCATGCATAAAATCAAGTAACCAAGCACCCTATATAAACAGTCAGGGAAACGTATGGTACTCGATCAGATATCACAAACACCAGATGCGGTAGACTCTATAGGCCTAGGTCTGGGGTGTTTCTAGGTGGTAGAAACAAAGAAGGAACCCATGTCTCTAAATCATTAATTCTGGAGCATGTTGTTATCAGCTGTTCTGGTGTCAAGTAAAACCATAACATGAGCTTAGGCAAGTAGAAATTGTATGTCCTTGGGTATTTGTTAATGTCTAAAATGGAATGCTCTTCCCTAGAACATGAGCATTGACCAAATAACTGATGATAAACATAATTGTAGCAAGGCAGGTCTTTCTGCTTACCTAGAAGAGAGGAACAAAATCTGCCAGTTAAAAACTGTTATTTCACAGAGCTAGGGGAGGAGAGTTATTAACTGTGGGTATTAATTCTCAAATGTGTAACAGAAGGAGAGTTAGCTGCAGTGAATGTCTACAGTGAAAGACAGCCACTCATTCACAAAGCAGTAATGCCAAAAAACCTTGCCCTTTGGTTCAAAAACCTTCACTAAAGTCCTTGGCTTTGAATAGGTCTCTAATGAAGAAATGACTGAGCATTGACTGTATGATGGTGTGGCTTGTAGCAATATTATATAAGGCCCAAATTAATAGTGTGCTTTTGATAGATAATGTGAATAGAATACTTTGGAGATACAATGGCTAGTGGCATCTCTATATTCATCAGAGATGTATTATGAAAGCAAAATATATTATTACATGGCAAATTAAGAGTTGTTATTTAAATATCAGAGCAATCCTATCCCACGGGCATTTTGGAAGTCAAAGGAGCAGTTATATGAGTAAGCAGATGTTACCTGTGTCATGGCTCCTCTCATATAATTGCTCAGAAACTTTATATTATTTATAAATGCTTGGCTAATTGTTCAGACTTTGTACTAGCAAACACCGAAACCTTAAATTAAGCCATATTTCTTATCTACCTTCTGCCACATGGATCATGACTTGTTATCTTATTCTCTACACATCCTGATTCCTCTGCATCTTTGCTGTCTCCTCTGACACTGTCCTTCTTCCTCTAGTATTCTCAGTTTGGTTGTCCCACCTATAATTGCTGTCTGGCCACTGGTCAGTGAGTTGTTTATTAACCAGGAAGAGTAAAACATATTTAGAATGTAGAGAGGATTATTACATAGCATTTCCCCCTATTATCTTATTAAATGGGAAAGTTTCAACTATCATCTAGTAAAAATATAGATAACAAAACAGTTATTTAAATAAGAATTACAGTTAGAATACCCAGTTCATTTGTATTTCACAGTTTTAGAGAATATATTTTATTAATTTTCTTATCTTTCTGACTCTAAACTTTTTTACCTAATTTAACTAAGGGATTTTTAATTATGACTATTTTACAACTCCATCAAACATCCCTAAGGGTGAAATCTTACCTAATAACAGGGACATCTTACTTCTTGTAGAGTCTCCTCAGCTTTTTATATAATATTTAAGCCCCCATCTTTGTCTTATGAGCCTAGACTACCTGACAGAATTTATGAGAAGCAGGGAATTTTGAAGGACTGTATTTGACCATGTATTGCCAAAAATTGGCAGTTACTTTCTTTTGAATCCTGCTGGGCCAGACTGGACAAAATATTTATTGTCAGCAACCAAGGCAAGGGGTGGCTTTTTTTGCCAAACTGGCTAGTATTCACCACAAAGAAAACAAAATCCCTATAGATATTTTTCAGTGCCCATTTTCTTCTCTGTAGTATGTTGTAATGCCAGAAGCAAACATATCTTATTGTCATAAATCCCTCACAACATTAAAACATTTTAGTTGGCACATTCTGTAGATTTCTAAAGTGTTTAAAGATCATTATCTAAATATATCTTTGTTTAACCTTAAAAACATACCCAACATGTTTATAAATTGACTGTATTAGGGAGCTACCTACTAATCTGTATTTCTTTATTATCCTAAATAATTGATAACATTAACTTTCAAAGACTATAAATTCACATTATATTGTTAAATGAGTTGCATAGGTATAATACAATAAATATAATTAGGAATGTATGTAAGGTGTGTGCTCACGAAAATACCCTTAAATTTATGTCACTATGCAAAAATACCTTAAACAAGAGTAGAAGCATATATATATGATAAAAACCTTGGATTTGTTTCAGTATATAAAAATCCATATTAATTTAAAATAATTAAGACTAGTAGTTGCTTTCTTGTTTTAAAAGTAGATTCAATAATTATGCTTTTATTCTATCATTACTATAGTCCTCTTTTTTCTTTTCAAAATGAGAACCTTGAATTTAATTCATTTAGTTTAGCTTTTCTTTGCCATTACCATTAATAATTCACAACCAATCCACATTTAATGATAATAAATATCCATAACACATGTTTTGGGAAAGTTACTAAGAAGCCAAGTTTGACTCCATTTTTGAATGTTTAGAATTCTTCTTTAAGCTTGTGAGGTCTTATTTGGAAATTCTGGCCTCTAATTGAAAATTCCAATTCGTATTTACAAAAAAAGTAAATTAGGTATGAGAGATTAGACTTTCTAAGTACACTGACGAAATTAGGTATGAAAGATTGAGTTAACTACATACAAGGAGGAAGTACTTAGCCCTGTCTCAACTGATATGTCAGACTTTATTGATAACTCACGCGAGGCCTCACCATCTCTGAGAAATGGATATAGAGTAGGGTCGGTGGAAGATGTGCCGAGCAGGGGGAGTTCAGGCAGAGGAAACTGGGTTTGGTATGTAAATAAATGAGTTTTTTCTTAGATATAAAATTGACAGAAAATAAAAAGTTTATTGTAACAAAGATAAGTTAAATAAAATAATATTATCTATAAATTTGCCAAATATATATGAACTTAGTATTTTAATTGTAATTCTTACTAAATAACTATATATATATACATACATATATATATATATATATAGTGAGAGAGAGAGAGAGTTTAAACTTTTCTTTTAAATTAGAAATAGAGGGGAAAATGCTATGGAATAATCCTTCCGTATACTATAAATATGTATTCCTCTCACTGAATAATAGAGAACTGACTGGTCAGTAATCAGACAGGTTTTATAGACACTCCAGTCAAACTGGGAATAAGACTGGGAGGAAGAAGGACAGTATCAGAGAAGTCCTTAACAAACA
This sequence comes from Microtus oregoni, assembly GCF_018167655.1. Classification (NCBI taxonomy): domain Eukaryota; kingdom Metazoa; phylum Chordata; class Mammalia; order Rodentia; family Cricetidae; genus Microtus; species Microtus oregoni. The sequence continues at coordinate 71,712,251 of NW_024543061.1, forward strand.
AAGAGAGAAGCAAGATGAGCATGTAATACTGAGAAAAGGTACCAACCCCCATGGCAAAACTCAGATAAAAATATGGATTTATTGAAAATTAAGAATTAGCTAGTAACAAATCTTAATTATTCTCAAGCATTTCATTTATAAATAATAATGGGTCTATGTGTTGGTTATTTAGAAACTGATGGACAGGAAGAAAAGTCTGCCTAAATATACCTTTGTTAAGCGTCTATATTTATTGGAGGTGATCCTGACCCAAAGGCCAGATTTATACTTTCAGTAAGGATAATGAAGTCTGAGACAAGGTGCATAGGGATACCTAGGGAGACTTGTTTACATGTGTGTACTGTGGAATGGGTGCTTCCTGGGGGAAGACAGTCTTCTTCTTGGTTTGTTGGATCTTAGAAAAAGACAGCAGACTCTATGAAATGATACAAACATTTGCCCTTTCCTTGAACCTTGTCAGTGTTGGCAATCTGTGAAATAGACCATTCTGTTAACTTCCCCCAAATGTCATCTATGAACTCATGAGGCATAATCCAAACAATTTATGGAACAAGTCATCAAGAAGACATTTAGCAAAGGTGAGGTTAAACGTTGGGCAGCATGCCGCAGGCTCTTAGTGACCTGGAGGTTGTTAGAGCACTTAAGTAATCCTTGTATGGAATGTATAATAGTCTCCATAGAAAGCACACTTTCTACCTTCTACTTCCCACTACAATGTATACGTTTACTAAACTACCACAACAATCATACACAGATTGAGAGAATAAATAAGAGTTGTATTTTGACATAGAAGACCAAAGCTAAGAGTGCATATGGATGACAATTTAATTGAGAGATTACTAGACATTGTTGTAGACATAAGTATCCAGAATCTCAGCACACAGATTGGCTGCTTCAAGAGGCAGATATTTAATTTCTAAGAACTGGAACCCTATCTTAAGAGAAACAAAGAACAAGGTGGGTTTAATGCATAGGTCCAGAAAGACATAATGGAAGGCTGATGAAAAATGTAACTAACATTGCAGTGAATTTCTGGAGTCATGAATTATTGCAGCAATGGAATACCAAGCTTAAGATTCCTGCACTGTCCAAAACTCATATTTCTGAGAAGGATATTTTCATATATTATAAACAAAGATGTATATAACATGATAATTAAATAACATAGGATTCTGTTGACATGAGACAGTTCTTGGCAGTAGTGATCTATTCCTGAGAGTGTTCAGCAACAAAGATTCTCCACTTGGAGTTTGTTTTCTTTTTGGCACAACTGGCCTTTGGGCAAGGATCTGTTCATACCTCCACCACTGATGAAGTTCATGATTTCTGGACTGGATGAAAAGCATGCAAGGAAAATGACTGTCAAACCTTGCTGAGACTGGGTAAGATGAATCTGAAAATTTTCCTGCCTCTGTAAATGGTCTGTCAGTTACTCTAGGCCTTAGCCAAAGTTGGTTGTTTCAACATTGCAAATGAGACTTTGGGTGAATTCTCAGGTAACCAGTTGTCTCTGTCATTTACTACACATTTTGGAAGCTGCTTGATTGCACTCCCTGCCTACTCAAGTAATATTATTTCCTTTCTCAGGTCTTCGAAGGTGTTGAAGATTAGATAGTTATAGTTACTATCCTCTTACAATCTAGCCAAGCTACTTCACAGACAAGACATACTACTGAGGATATAATATTTATTAAATCATTTAGCATATGTTCCTTGCTTAATATTGTCTATTCTTCTTGTAATTATAATCTTATACTTGATATCACTTTCTAGTGTATATAGTTTTCTATTGGGTTTAGAAGTCTCTCATTTAAACAAATGGGGGAGGTGCTATGGGAGATCAATAGCCAATAGCCTTTAAAATACCAGCCAACCTAGGTATGGTCTCTTTGTTTTAATCTTTCTGCTTTATTTTTTTTTATTGTTCTTTTCTTTTTCTACTGCCGATGTATTTTAGATCGACTTATGTCTCTCGTAGGGTTTCCATTGTTGTCTAAGTTCTCTGGGATTGTGATTTATGGGCTGGTTTTCTTTGCTTTATGTTTATAAACCACTTATCAGTGAGTACATGTGATAATTGTCAAGATGTCATTATTTGTTTTTACTGTGTAGTATTCCACTGTGCAAATGTGCTACATTTTCCTTATCCAGTCTCAGGTTGAGGGGCACTTAGGTGGTTTTCAGATGTGGCTATGACAAATAATGCTGCTACAAACATAGTTTAGCAAATGTCCTTGCGACATGATTGAGCATCCTTTGGATATATACCCAAAAGTGGTATTACTGGGTGTTAAGAAATGTCATGGCATAATTTTCTGAGAAATTGCCAGACTGACATCCAAAGGGGCTATACCAGCTAAAAGGCAGCTATAAAGTTTGTTCTTGCTCTTATTCTGGCTCTTGATTCCAGCTGTTAGATCAGTTCCTGTTCCCCATTCATGCAGAAAATTGTGATCTAGGACAGTAATCTGTCAGTCAACACTAAGTAAATAAACCTTCATTATATGTAATTCTGAAGTAGTGTGGGATTATTTTGTAATTTCTGTTATCAGTACATTTTCTTCTGATTTGCATTTCTCTGATTCCAGAAGAAAACCCAGAACTATATTGCGTATACTTTCTGTTCTGCCCATCTGTTTCTTAGGCCATTTGGTCAATTATTGCCTATGTATATTGTACATTGTCATTGTACTTATTGTATATAGTTTTTCTTATATTAGTGATGTGGGAGTGATTTCTTATTAATAAAGAAACTGCCTAGACCCATTTGATAGGCCAACCCTTAGGTAGGCAGAGTAAACAGAACGGAATGCTGGGAGAAAGAAGCTGAGTCAGGGAGTCGCCATGATTCCCCCACTCCAGACAGACGCAGGTTAAGATCATTCCTGGTAAGCCAGCTCGTGGGCTACACAGATTAATAGAAATGGGTTAGATCAATATGTAAAAGCTAGCCAATAAGAAACTGAAACTAATGGGTCAGGCAGTGTTTAAAAGAATACAGTTTCTGTGTAATTATTTCGGGTAAAAGCTAGCCGGGTGGCGGGACACAGCCCGCTGCTCGTATTTCAACAGAGTGGCGCCCAACGTGCTAATGAACTCCACGTAAAACCTGAGAGGGCTTAAAAAGGAGAGAGAGAGAATTTAAGACAGCTTTTTGCTGTTTGTGGGTTGCGTGCCGCAAAGAAATTGTCCTGACTCAGCAGCAGGAAAAAACTGGCTGTTTTAAAATGCAGGTTTTCTGGGCTGTGCCGCCATTGCGATCTCTGTCTGGCTCCTGTGGGAGACAGAGCTTTTGAATGGAGCATTTGGAGTAAAGCTCTACGGCTTGCTTGATGACAATGTGGACTGCTGTGTGCCTGTAACTGTGTGTGGCTCAGGGGCACCAAATGGCTCTGAGGCAGGAGCAGCTTGGCTCAGCTCTGCCATGCTGAACTGTGCTGGTCTCAGGCAGGAACTACCGTAATTACCATAAAAACAGTGCATTTAAGGTTTCAACTGGGCAGGACACAGGCGGTACCGTATTACTTGTACATGGCGCAACTTAAGTTTTTAAGAACTGCTTAAAATTTTAAGAAATGCTCCTGGATAGTAAAAAAATGTTACAGATTCACAATAAAACAGATTCAGACATAAAAGACCACACTGTTGGATGAATGTACATAGGCTTGAGAGAGAGAAGAAAAAATAGAGAATAAAGTTAATGGTTTAAAAATAAAAAGGTAAAGTCTTTAAAGAGACAGAATACAGATAGTTAAGAGATTAAAAGAAATAAAGAAAAATAAGCCACGTAAAAATGGAAAATTCACAGAGAGTCTGGATTATGTACATTGTGTTTTCTTTAAAATTTTTGACTATGAAGGAGCTAAGTACAGAGAGACATTTCATTCTATGGGCTGCCAAATGGAACCAAAACGGATATCATGAGGGTATGACTTCAGAATTTGGGTCTAAGGATATGATGCTTTGGAAAGGGTCTTCTTTTGTTTTCACAGAGGACCAGACCCTGTGGATTGCATCTATCCCAATATGGTATGATAGACCACGACCTCCCGAAAAGTTCCTGTGAACACCCTCAAAAAATTACTTCACTCAACTGGCAACTGAGATAAACCTGGCACACAGGTTACACCCTAAATGATCTGATTAGCAGCGCCCCCATTCAGCAGGAAGCAGTTTGGAGAGAAAAAACTGTGCCCATGTTCCCAAAATATTGTTTGTAAATGTTCTTTTACATTTAAAGGGGGAAATGATATAAGTATGAGTAATTTGCATTGGTGTGGATTTTACAGTCAATTTTGTTATATGTATATGTATTTCTGATCTTGATTAAGGTATTGTGATTGTGTAGTTCATTTAAAAATGTAATGTATAATTAAGAAATATAGGTTAATGGTTAATCATCAATAATAGTCAAGCTTGTAGTCATGTTAGTTAGATTTTCTAGATATATAGAGATACATTTCAGTTAGATAGACATTCTTCATATCTTTCAAAGACTGCAGAATATGGCATTTAATGTTTTAATAACTTAGGACTTTTCATGACAATGAGACATATCTGCTCCTGGTGGCACCAATCTACTTCGAGAGGAAGATGGGCATCGAAGAGGATCCTTATGGAGTTGGATAGCCATTTGGGCAAGAAACTGCTCTTGCCTGGACTGTTGCATAAAATGGACACAGAGAACCCTCAGAGAGAGGACTGCTGAACTTGCATAAAGGTGAGACGGTCTTTTGGGGTTCATGACTCATGAAAGAGTCTGCGAGACATTCTGCAGGACACAGCAGATAGTGACTGAACTGTCTTTGAAATTTCCTGCTTCATGGAAATGTCTGCTGGATACTATGGGCCTGAAGGCTGAAGATGGATGCCCCAACCATACAAAAGAACTTTGGGTGACTGTCCAGGCAGCAAGATGTCTCTGTCATTTCTAGAGTTTTCTTATTTCTTGTTTACTTAGGTAGTATTATATCCTTCTGGAGTCTTTGATGGAGTTGAAGAATAAATAGATAGTTATAGTTTTCCTTAGTTATGATAAAAGATAAAATAGATATAAATATAGTAACTGTAATTCTTGCTTGATAACTGTTTTGCTATATGTAATTTTACTATGTTAAAGTTAAAGCCTTTCTTTTTTGTTTAAACAGAAAAAGGGGAAATGATGTGGGAGTGATTTCTTATTAATAAAGAAACTGCCTAGACACATTTGATAGGCCAACCCTTAGGTAGGCAGAGTAAACAGAACGGAATGCTGGGAGAAAGAAGCTGAGTCAGGGAGTCGCCATGATTCCCCCACTCCAGACAGACGCAGGTTAAGATCATTCCTGGTAAGCCAGCTCGTGGGCTACACAGATTAATAGAAATGGGTTAGATCAATATGTAAAAGCTAGCCAATAAGAAACTGAAACTAATGTGTCAGGCAGTGTTTAAAAGAATACAGTTTCCGTGTAATTATTTCGGGTAAAGCTAGCTGGGTGGCGGGACACAGCCCGCCGCTCCGTATTTCAACATATTAGTAATAGCCTTATTTTTTAATTTAGGACAAGAGGAGAAAATTATGAAATTTCATTAATATTTTAATAAAAAAAAGCTTACCTGAAGATCAGAGATCAAAACAACTGCCTTGGTCAGTCTTACAGACTAGGAAGTAGTGAAATACATTTTTAATCCTAGTAGACACATAATTTGCCATAGAAACTGGTTAGTAGTGGTCAAAACTCTTAATCCCAATATTTGAGGAATATAAGATGGGAGGAAACAGCTCTAAGTCAGTCTCATTCTGAGATTCCTGGAGGCATGATCACCATGTCAGGTTGAGGTAAAGGTAAGAGCCAATGACTGGTTGTTTTGATTTTCTCAACTTCAGGTTGAATCTCAATACCTGTCTCTAGGTTTTGATTAATCAAGCTACACTGCTTCTCTTTTCAAGAAATCAGGCCACACACATTGTTGAATGTAGGAAAAACTGATGGGCCCTGCTTTAGGAAACCAGGCTCAGTGGCAACGGGAAAAGTAAGCCAAGACAATCTTCCATAAAGTTATGGTACGCCAAATACTTCCTTTTCAGTGAATGGTGACATGTAAATCAAACCAGACATGCAATGAAATAAATAAATATTGTTAATTTCTTATATATTCATGTTTTTGGGTTTCAGTTATCTCATTCAGGATAGTGTTTTCTATTTCCATCCATTTGCATGCAAATTTCAAGATGTCATTATTTTTTACTGCTGAGTAGTACTTTAGTGTGTATATATTACACACTTTCTTTTTCCATTCTTCCATTGAGGGACATCTAGGTTTTTTCCAGGTTCTGGCTATTACAAATAATGCTGCTATGGACATAGTTGAACAAATGCTTTTGTAGTATGAATGGGCATCTCTTGGGTACATTCCCGAGAGTGGTATTTCTGGATCCTGAGGTAGCCTGATTCCCAATTTCCTGAGAAACTGCCACACTGATTTCCAAAGTGGTTGCAAAAGTTTGCATTCCCACCAACAATGGATGAGTATTCCCATTACTCCACATCTTCTCCAGCACAGATGGTTTTGATTTTAGCCATTCTGACAGGTGTAAAATGGTATCTCAAAGTTGTTTTGATTTGCATTTCCCTGATTGCTAAGGAGGATGAACATGACCTTAAGTGTCTTTTGGCCATTTGACCTTTGTCTGATGAGAATTCTTTTTTCAGTTCAGTACTCCATTTTTAATTATGTTAATTAGCATTTTAAAGTCTAGTTTCTTGAGCTCTTTATATATTTTGGAGATCAGACCTTTGTCTGATGTGGGGTTGATGAAGATCTTCTCCCATTCAGTAGTATGCCTTTTTGACTTAATGACAATGTTCTTTGCTTTATAGAAGCTTCTCAGTTTCAGGAGGTCCCATTTATTCACTGTTGCTATTGTTGTCTGTGCAACTGGTTTAATATGTAGGAAGTGTTCTCCTGTACAAAGGACGTTAAGCCTATAGTTTGCAAGCCTAGAGAAGCCAAATAACAAGGTTCACAGAAAGAAAAACATATATAGATCCTCCTGGAAATTGGAAGCAAACTATATTGCCACACAAAAGTTGGGAACATGGGGGTAAGGGTTGTGGTGGGGGTAGTTTGGGAGGAAGCGGAGAGGGGGAGAGAGAAGGGAGAAAGAAAAGACTGGGGAGAGCCTGGAGGAGTGGGAGGGTGGAGATGGGGGAAGGGCAGATATAGGAGCAGGGAAGATAATATCTACATTAAGGGAGCCATTTTAGGGTAAGCAAAAGATTTGGCTCTAGAAAAGATCCCAGATATCCACAGGGATGCCCCAGCTAGGTCCTAGGGCAGCAGAACAAAGGGTGCCTGTGTTATGGTTTTGGTCCCTTTAAGAAACAAGCCACACCCATTCCCCTCCCCATCCACTGAGGCAGGCTGATCCTCAGCTTCTGACCTGAGCTTGTTCTCTTTTCCATCTTCCTTTCGGGGAGGCAGCTTTGCTTCTGCCTCTCTCCCCACTTCTCTGCTTCCCCCCTTCTCTGTCTCTTTCTCCTCTCTCTCTCTCTCTCTCTCTCTCTCTCTCTCTCTCTGTCCCCCCCTTCACCCTTCCTCCTCCATAACCCCCTGAATAAACATTCAACCTCACCCTGCATGTCTTGTCTATCCATGTTTCTGTCTTCTGCCCACCCACCATGTGTCTCCCTGCCTGGAACCAGCCATTGCTCAGGGACCAGCAGCCTACTCTGCCTGGGGCTTACTGCCTGCTGCCATATGGTGCGCCACCACCTCTCTGGGACCAGCAGCCTTCTCTGCCTGGGACTGGCTGCTCCCAGGGCCTGCTGCCTGCCACCACATGGCCCGCCACCACCATTTGGGACCTACAGCATTTCTGCTGCCTACTGCTGTGGGGATATTGCAGCATTTTTAAGGAAAAGAATAACATTTTGGTGCCCCACCTCTGCTTCCCCCCTCTCTCCCTCTCTCTCTGTCCCCCCTTCACCCTTCCTCCTCCATAACTCCCTGAAGAAACATTCAACCTCACCCTGCATGTCGTGTCTATCCATGTTTCTGTCTTCTGCCTGTCTGCCATGTGTCTCCCTGACTGGAACCAGCCATTGCTCGGGGATCAGCAGCCTTCTCGGCCTGGGGCCCACTGCCTGCTGCCACATGGCCCACCACCACTGCTCTGGCCACCACTCTGGGACTGACAGGCATTTCTGCCTGGGACTGGCTGCTCCCAGGGCCCGCTCCTGCCACCACATGGCCAGCCACCACCATTTGGGACCTACAGCATTTCTGCTGCCTACTGCTGCGGGGATCTTGCAGCCTGTACTGGCATTGCCCCACTATCAAACTGATGATTATATCACCATAAGATCTTCACCCAGCGACAGATGGAGATAGAGATAGAGACACTCATCAGAGCAAGGACTGAGCTCCCAAGGTCCATTTGAAGAGCAGAAGGAGGGAGAAGATGAGCAAGGAAGTCTGGATTGCAAGGGGTTGGCCCACCCACTGAGACAGTGTGCCTGTACTAATGGGAGCTCACCAAATCCAGCTGGACCAGTATTGAAAGAGCATGTGATCAAACTGGAGTCTCTGAATTTGGCTGACAATGGGGGCTGACTGAGAAGCCATTGATAAAGGCACTGGGACTTGGTTCTATTACATGTATTGGCTTTTTGGGACCCTAGTCTATTTGAATGCAAAGCTTCCTAGGCCTGGATGTAGAGGGGGCCCTTGAACTCCCCACAGGGCAGGGTTCCCTGCCCTCTCTTAAAGAGGGAGGGGAAGGAGGAGAGTGACTTGGAGGGCAGGAGAGGAATGGTTGGATGAGAGGAAGTATATTGCTGAATGGAAAAATATAATAATAAAAATAAATAAATAAATATTGTTAAGTGTTAGAGCGAATGAATGCTGACTTTATTTTATCAAACTGTGCATTACTAAAGAGTCACATGACACAGCCTGTCCCTGCTTATGTTGCTTTCTGTCAAGTAGATCACAGCAAGAATTTGGCAAGCATAAACTGACTGATATTTACACTTAAATGAACTTCACAGAACAGTGGATGCTGACTTGATCTAAAAACCACAAAATCACGTTGGATTAACTCTGAAAACATACATAGTTTCTTTGAATTTTAAGTAAATGTGGCAGGCAAAATAAAGTATTTATTTATGTGCTGGAGAGTGAGTCTAGGCCTCAAGTATGTCAATAAGTACTCTACTTCAGAGTTTGAAGTCAGCCTTAAAATTATATTTTAAGGCTACATGTTGCCATGGATGAAGTATTTGGTTATTTAAGGAGCTTCTGTCTACTAGCAATAATCCAGCAGATAGCATAGTTGGACAGATACATAAAAGGATATTGATAAAGATATGAAGGTAAAAATAGAATGGAGCCCAGACGTGGGTAACTCAGTCCACAAAAAGCCTGAGAAAACTTGGGAAAGAATAGAATAAAGCATGTTTTCTTGGTAGCAGCAATTTCTTGGGTCTGCTCTGCTTGCCAGAGGCAAGCAAGTGCTCTCATCTAAGAGAGGCTTCCTGACTCAGCTTTAGCTGCAAAACCCTGCAGCTCTTAAGAGGTCCTGTCACAAAACACTTAAATGGTGTTGATAAAAGCCTACGGAATGCTTGTTTGTTTTCAGCAGTAGCATGAAAAAAGCTGAGTTGCTTTAAAATGCCAGCTTTGTGGGCCATCCTGCCATGGCAAACTCTGACTCTTTGAGGCAGGAGGTCAGCTACAGAGAGAGCATTTCAGTGTTGTAGCTTGTTTGCTGACAAGGACCTTGAAATGCCATAGAGTTGTGGCAATAAGAATGGCTCCAGTGGTACCTCCACCACGAGGCTGGAAAACGAAGGAATGGGCTGGATCCAGCGGGCAAAGCCACAGCTTTAGTCTTACCGATATTGATTGGTAAATTAAAGACTCATGTGGTCAAAAAAGAGACATACAGTAAAAAAAATATTCAAAGTTGAAGAAAACATCTTAATGGTTTACAGTGTTAAAAATATATGCAGGCTAAAAGTTAAAGTTTTTAAAAGTAAAATAAAAAGAAGAGAGTAGTTGGGCATGGTGGTACACACCTTTAATCCCAATACTTGGGAGGCAGAGGTAGATTGACCTCAGAGTTGAACTCTGACTTCAAGGTGTGGTAGCACATGCCTTTAATCCGAATGCCTGGGAGGCAGAGACAGAAGGATCTCTGAGAGTTTAAGGACAGCCTGGTCTACAGAGTTATTCCAAGACAAAGATATACAGAGAACTTGTCTCAAAAAAAAGTAAAAGTAAAAGAAATAGAGGTTAAAATAAAGCCACACAAAGATGGAAAATACATAGAGAATCTTGATACTGTATGCTATTATGCTCTCTTTGAATTGTTTTTATGGTGCGGGCGGAGCAACATCTGCTAAAAGATATTTACTTATGAATGCTTCTGAACTAATAGAAGATAGATATTTTGAAATTACCTTGACTTCAGAATTTGGTTTGAAGGATATAATACTTTGGAAAAGAGATTCTTCTTTTGTTTTCACAGAGGATGAGACCCTGTGGATTGTTTCTATCCCAATATGCTATGATAGACCATGCCCTCCTGAAAGGTTGCTGTGAACACCTTCAAAAAAATCACTTCACTCAACTGCTGACTGAGATGAACAGGTTGTATCATGAATAACAGTGCCCCCATACAGTAGGAAGTAGTTTGGAGAGAGAAAACTGCACCTATATTCCCAAATATTGCTTATAAATGTTCTTTTACCTTTAAAGGGGGATATGATATAGGTATGATTAATTTGCATTGATATGGATTTTGCTTTAGTGATTTAAATAAGGTCAATTTTGTTATATGTATATGTGTTTCTGATCTTGATTAAGGTATTGTGATTGTGTAGTTCATTGAAAAATGTAATGTATATAGGTTGTTAATGGATAATCATTAATAATAGTCAAGTTTGTAGTCATGGTAGTTAGATTTTCTAGATATATAGAGATATATTTCAGTTAGATCGTCATTCTTCATATCTTTCAAATACTGCAGAATATGCTATTTAATGTTTTAATAACGTAGGGTTTTTATGACAATGAGACATTTCTTTTCCTGGAAACACCAATCTACTTCAGGAAGAAGATGGACATTGAAGAGGATCCTTATGGAGTTTGGTAGCCATTTGGGCAAGAAACTGTTCTTGCCTGGACTATTGCATAAACTGGACACAGAGAACCCACAGAGAGAGGACTACTGAACTTGCCTAAAGTTGAGATGGTCTATCGGGGTTCCTGCTTCATAAAAGAATTCACGAGACACAGCAGATAGTGACTGAACTGTCTTTGAAATTTCCTGCTTCATGGAAGAGTCTGCTGGATACTATGGGCCTATAGGCTGAGGATGGATGCCCCAACGGTATAAAAGAACTTTGGGTGACTGTCCAAGCAGGGACATGTCTCTGTCATTTCTAGAGTTTGAAGTTTCTAATTTCTTGTTTACTTAGGTAATATTATATCCTTCTGGAGTCTTTGATGGAGTTGAAGAATGGATAGTTATAGTTTTCCTTGGTTATGATAAAAGATAAAATAGATGTAAATATTGTTATTTTTACTTGATAACTGTTTTGTTATATGTAATTTTTCTATGTTAAAGTTAATGCCTTCCCTTTTTTTTTGTTTAAATAGAAAAAGGGGAAATGATGGAGAAAGGTCATTGGTTTATTAATAAAGAAACTGCTTGGCCCTGATAGGTTAGAACATAGGTGGGTGGAGTAAACAGAACAGAATGCCTGGAAGAAGAAGGGAAGTGAGTTCAGATGTAAGGCTGCTGCTCTCCAGGGCAGACGTAATGAAGCAAGCCGCCAGGCCAGACATGCTGAATCTTTCCTGGTAAGACTGGTGCTACACAGATTATTAGAAATGGATTAAAGCAAGATATGAGAGTTAGCCAGAAGAGGCTAGATATAATGGGCCAGGCAGTGTTTAAATGAATACAGTTTGTGTGTTGTTATTTCGGGGTATAAGCTAGCTGGCAGTCGGGAGCCGAGCCACAGGAACGCAGCCCAAAGCTCCTTCAACAACAATGTTGGTTCAATCTTCAAAGCACATTAATGAATAGTCATAGGACTACTCTAGAGCAGAAGGATATTCGAAGAATCATTTTAGAATACTGACAATCATGAAAATGAGTGGTTTCACTATGATATGCAGCTGTACTCATATTGTAGATAAATGTAATTAGCATGTGTCTATGAATAGGCATATAAATGGTAACACATCTTATCATACCTTCATTTTGCACTGCCATGGTATACTCATGGCCATTCAAAGAATTACATAAACAGAAGGTTAAGTGTCAAATTTTCAGAATGACCAAAATTTGTCACATGTGAGAATCTAACACTGTGGTAGTCTATGAAAGTCAGTCTAGTTTTCATAAAAAATTGTGGGGATGGAGGGAAATAAGTATGTGATTTAAGGAATGTAATAACAATTTGACAAAAGCATTAAAGAACAGCAAGTTCAGTTTCAAAGATCTAAGGATCAAATATTTTGGAAGTTTTAAAGATTCTTCTGCTTGTAGAACATATATGCATTTTATATTTTCACTTATTAATTAAAACACAACAAGATTGAAAAAGCAATGAAAGGTCAGTTAGAAACTCTCCAAAAATAAGAATGAAAGATTGCTCTTAGGTATACATAAAATGTTTAAAAATATCATTTGCTGATAATGTCCAGTGTTGGGTCCCTTGAAGACAGGTCTTTGCATCCCCACTTGATGTTTTGCACTCTTGTGGTTGTTTGAAAACAGGAACAATCTGTTGTTTTCAGCAATGTTTCTAAGGATGTTTACCCCTAAGCCATGTGACTAATGGTGGTGAGCTTCCTGCTTTGGCTGACTCAGTCTCCCCTGCTGAGGGCTATATATACTGTGTGAGAAAGTGGAATATAGGCTTGCCTGCAGAATATAAAGTTGTGTTGTGTGTTAATACCAACCTCCCTCGCTCAGAAGAACTACAGTTGCTGAGCTGGCATGGCAGTCCAAGTATATGATATTTATAAATATCAAGGTAGATGAAAACAAAGATCATCTGTTCCCTAAGACACTATTGCATATATAGGACCATCAAAGTCAGAGAAAGAAATTGAGCTTATTGACACTTGAATGCTGAAAAGAACACCAGCTGCAGAATCAGCAACTTCCTTTCAAGTGAATTGTGAATTGGGAGTGTGCTACATGTGAGAAAAGGGAAATGACCTCTTTACAGGTACTCCTAGGCAGCTATTCTATAGGGTACTGGTCAAACAATGCATGTGACAAACCAATAGCATGTTTATGTAGTTTTATCCATCTATGTATTTTAATTTTGAAAACTATGTCATATGTGAAGTCTCCCGCTAACGTCAGAGGTATCTGGGAAATACAGAAAAGCTATAGACATAACTCCAAGTATGATGAAACTATCCGGACAATCAAATGATAGTTGGGTGATTTGTAAAGGGAGAAAGTGGGCCCCTTTATGGATGTTGCTGTATGAAAGGATTTATAATTGTCTTCAGTGTGGTCCCAGACCCCAGATTTCACTCATGCTCCGAATAAGAAACAAGAAAGAGAAATTGCATGCTAAATATTTTATTAGAGTGTTTGAGGGTTCACTTGCCACATCATTGTTCCATTAAAATACCATTACGGGAATCTGTCATCTATTTTTCCTGCAATAAATAAATAAATAAATATATAAATAAATAAAGTCACGGAGAAGCAAGTCTTATCATGCAACCAACATTTCCTGACATATCTCTACTTTTTTTGGATATCTAACTCTGTTAGACATAAGACACTTTATGGAAATTGAATTTAAATCACCTCTATCAAAATCCACTAAGTTACAGAGGACATTTAAATTTTAGATGTATAAGAACTCCATCCCCATAGGTAGACATTGGTGACCTCTAAAGTTTGTGACCTGTGTAAAGGAAAAAGTAACTTATTACCTCTGACCTGTTGAGGAACCTTGTGGCTCTGTGGAGAAAATTTCTACAGGTTACTTGCCTGTTCCTCGCTTTCTTGCTCAGGTGGGCCTTGTTGGTTTCCAGGTTTAGGAGGGCGATTTTGCTGCTGACCTCCCTGCTGGGGTGGTCCTTGTTGGTTTCCAGGTCGAGGAGGGCGATTTTGCTGTGGGCCTCCCTGCTGTTGTGGGCCTCCCTGTTGTTGTGGGCCTTGTTGGTTTCCAGGTCGAGGAGGGCGATTTTGCTGTGGGCCTCCCTGCTGTTGTGGGCCTTGTTGGTTTCCAGGTCGAGGAGGGCGATTTTGCTGTGGGCCTCCCTGCTGTTGTGGGCCTCCCTGCTGTTGTGGGCCTTGTTGGTTTCCAGGCCGAGGAGGGCGATTTTGCTGTGGGCCTCCCTGCTGTTGTGGGCCTTGTTTGTTTCCTTGTTGAGGAGAGCCATTTTGTTGCTGGCCTCCCTGTTGTTGTGGGCCTTGTTGGTTTCCAGGTCTAGGAGGGCGATTTTGCTGTGGGCCTCCCTGCTGTTGTGGGCCTTGTTGGTTTCCTTGTTGAGGAGAGCCATTTTGTTGCTGGCCTCCCTGCTGTTCTGGGCCTTGCTGGTTTCCAGGTTTAGGAGGGCGATTTGGCTGTGGACCTCCCTGCTGGGGTGGGCCTTGTTGGTTTCCAGGTTTAGGAGGGCGAGGATGCTGTGGTGGTCCCTGTGGTGGTCCCTCTGGATTATTTCCATCTTCGTCACTGCCCTCACCATCATCATCACCATCTTCATTATCATCAGCAGAAGCAGAAGGTTTTGGGGGCAACTGTCCAGAAGGGGGTTTCTGAAGCTGTTGACCATTGCTCTGATTTTGCTGCTCCTCTTCTATATGGGAATAAATCAATCTAGATGGAGATTACATTTCTCTTGCTCCAAGAACACCCCTTCTAAATTTATGTCACTGGTTCTTCTTGAAAGGTAATTTTTAAACATGCACAAAACTTTTTTATGTTTCAACTTTTTGGACAAATATTTGTTCCTAAATTTGGTGTACTAAGGTGATTTTCTGTTTCTTTCATTTTTCACACCAAAATGATGAAACGGGAAGGACATTTCAATGATATTACCTAGAACTAGGCATAGTAGCATCTTGTAGAAGCAATGCCCTATTCTTAAATATATCATGGTGTTCAGGGTTCTATAACCATGTGTAGAACAAGAAAGACATGTTTGAAAGAGATTAGAAGCTGTTCCTTTCACTTTTCATGGAGTATTATTACTCAGCTGTGGATACAGAGGTAAGTGTGAAAAAACTGTTTTAAAAAATGAGGGAGCCTAGGATCTCTAAAACTTTGTATGTAGTGTGCAAGCATATATTTCTTCTTAGAAATTCAGATGAGAGAGTTTTCTTTGAGCAACCCATCGAGCCATGGGTGATTATAGCTCAACACATACAAGCCATTGTTTCAATCTGTGGAAGATACTAAGTGTTTTTAGTATAAAACTCTGGCTTTGTACTCTTCCAGTGCATTTCCTTCTCTTGGTTCTAGACACAATGTGGGGAAGTTTTCCTACATATCTAAGGGGAAAGTGTCACATGTTAGTTTCATTAACCAACAAATCTATGAGATATTTCAGAACTAAATAATTACAAAAGTAAAGGGTGCATAGAAGTTCAATAGAGGATAGATCAGGCTTTACCTAAGAGCTCAGAAGAAGAGGCTTCATAGATGATCGCTAGAAAATAAGCACAAAATAAGTGAAAGTTACTTATAACATTTTCCTGCTGCACAATAAAGGTAGCTTTCAACTACATCTACTTGCCCAATAAATAGAATTTTATTCTTGGGCAATGTTGGTGGTACTGCTGCCCGAATGGTTTCTGTGATCAGTAGCAACCAGTATTTTGCTCTTGTTAATCCTGCCGAGACATACAGATATTCTTCATTTTAATTGGGAATTTCAGTATGATATGTTTACATTCTTTTTGTTTTTCTTCATGATCTTAATTACTTAAATGGTATATCCCCAGGCATTTCAAGAATGGAAATAAAAGTAAACATTGTTTTAAATACTATGTATAGTCCATAGAGCAGTATATATTGTTCATTAAAATACATTAGTACGTTCATCAATTTATCTCAGTGGGTAAAAGTGCTTACCTGATGATTTTAATTAAAGTTATTCGAATCACATTGCAGAAATAAAAGTCTTGGTGATAGTATGTTGTCCTCTGATTGAAATATGTAGAAGTGTGCAAACTTTCTCTCTCTCTCTCTCTCTCTCTCTCTCTCTCTCTCTCTCTGTGCATGTGTGTTTGTTTGTATGTATGTGAGTATGGTCTCTGTGTGTTTGTGCCTCTCTCCTACTCTCACACATCATACATATTCACATATACACAGACAGTTGTGTATGCACACAAATGCAAAAAAAAACTATTAAAAAATTATTCCCTAGTATTTCTAGCTCATTGTGTATGTTTTAAACTTGACATATTATTCCTTTTCTTAAAACACCCCTTTTATATATCTACTTCTTTCATTTTTCTATCTTCTGTACAGCAAAGCCAGCATTTTAACAATTGACTTATCATAACACCTTGAAAACTGTCTTCAATCTGTCAACTGATCATGCTCCCATTCATCATCCCCCACCATAAAGATCTTTTCACAAATGCACTCATGCAATGTTGCTGTAAGAATCATTTCTTAAATTATGCTATAAGCAAAATCTAAGGTCTAGTGCAAAATGATAATATGAACATTTGAATGTTTGTTCTCCTATACCTTTCCTCAGTTTCTTATTCGTCTTTTTATGTTTTTCACAGGCCTGAACTCCATCTGTTGACCAACTCCCATTTCATTCTACCATTCTCAATTCCTCTTCATTACCTGCATTTGCTCTCTGAACTGAGCTCAGGGCCAACAAGGCTGCTGTGAGAAGGACCACCAACATCTTGGAGGAGGATCTGGAGTTCCTTCCCAGTCTGTTCTGAGAGAAGAAAAACCAGAGTTTTTATAAGGAAGGCAGAACAAAGGCACCTTTCAGGTCCTTACTGGTGACCTGACCTGACAGAATGGGACATCTTGTATGCCTGACTTTTGTTTGGGACTTTAGCCTGACAGGATACATGGGGAGGAGGTTGTATCTCAGTTGTAAATGCGACAACATGATATTTGGACAACGGTGTTGAAGTGATGCAGGCAAAGTCCAGATATTAGAAGTGAGGTTCTGCTATTGTTTAAGCTCTAGTTTTATATAACTGTCAGTCTGAACTTGACCATTGTGGTTGAGGGGGAATTTGCTTCAATACATTCTTTTTTTATTGAAAAAAAAATTTCTGCCTCCTTCCAGCCTCCCATTTCCCTCCCCCTCCTCTCACTCCTCTCCCCCTCCCTCTACTCCTTTCCCCCTCCCTCTCTAGTCTGAAGAGCAGTCAGGGTTCCCTGCCCTGTGGAAAGTTCAAGGTCCTCCCCACTCCATCCAGGTCTAGGAAGGTGAGCATCCAAACTGGCTAGGCACCCACAAAGCCAGTACATGCAGTATGATCAAAACCCAGTGCCATTGTCCTTGGCTTCTCATCAGCCCTCATTGTCTGCCATGTTCAGAGAGTCTGGTTTTATCCCATGCTCTTTCATTCCCAGTCCAGCTGGCCTTGGTGAGCTCCCAATACACTCTTGTATAGTTTTGTCTCTATTTTCATTATCATTGAGGCTAAAGATAGATAGTATATGTTAATAAGTGAAACTTCCATTCATGTTGCTACAAACATGTGTAACGATGTATATAATCCGAAACTGAGAGTTTTGTTCATTTCTTCAGGGAGTTAGAACACCAAGCATGGATGCATATTAACAGGTACAAGCAAGAATGACAGTCTGTTTTAACCCAGAAAGGGGTTCCAGAATTCTCCATATCTGGTTCAAGTTAGACTAACTATGGTATCAAATCACTAGAAGATTTTTCATCTGTTCTTCTTCTTGTCCCTCTGTGTTAGAGAAAGATTAATGGCAGTTGAGAGTCCATGTAAATGTACGAGTAGGCAATCCTTATGTACCAAGTTTCCACATGATCCATGAATGCTGTGGTATTTGGAAAACAACTTCTCTCCAATGTTTGTAATTGTTGCTTTCAGAAAGTTATATTAGCTTATGTTTGGGTAATATTTTCAACGGAAAGTATCCTTACTCATTGATATGATCTATTGATTGACTAGAAACATGAATAAGATAGACTAATATGACCTTCAAAGTCCCCATGGTATATAATTGTTTTGACTGATCAAAATGGAGAATCTCATTTTCCATTTTTGTTAGGAAGTGCTCTAATATTTTCCAACCTATTTTGCTGATGTTTTAAAGATCAAAACCACCCACTGTTTGTTGATGGAGCGGCATGCTGTGTTGCTCCCAGTTCCCAGCCGCCTGTCGAGCTTATGCCCGAAATAATTAAATGGAAACTGTATTCTTTTAAATACTGCTTGGCCAATTAGTTCTAACCTCTTATTGTCTAATTCTCACATCTTGCTTTAACCATATTTAATAATCTCTGTAGCACCACGAGATGTGGCTTACCAGGAAAGATCTTAACCTGCGTCTGTGTCGGGTGGGAGAATCATGGCGACTGCCTGACTCGGCTTCTTTCTCCCAGCATTCTGTTCTGTTTACCCAGCCTACCTAATTTTCTGTCCTATTAAAGGCCAAGCAGTTTTCTTTATTAATTAACCAATGAAATAACAGATAGAAAGATGACCCTCCTCCATCAACTGTTGTGCTCATCAGCATCATCTACCTGTTCTTTTCATTCCCAAGGAATCCCCTGACTTAGCTTTCAAATTAAAGCTTACATTGTTTTTCATCTTGTTTGTGAATTGGCCTCATTGTGTCACTTGCTAAATACATTTCCGCATGTCCTCCACGTTAGGAATACAGATGTGAAGTACCAAATATAGCTTCACTAGACCTCATGAGCATAGTTTCAATTATTCTCAAAAATTGATTAGAAGATAACCAGGTGTGGTGTCCCACACCTTTAATCATAGAATGAAGTAATAAGGGCGGCCGGGCTGTGTCCCCAACACCCCAGCCGCCTGCTCAGCTAGCTTATGCCCCGAAATAACAACACACAAACTGTATTCATTTAAAGACTGCTTGGCCCATTCTCTTCTAGGCTAATTCTCACATATTAATTTAGCCCATTTCTAATCATCTGTGTGTAGCACCCCAAGGTGCGCTTACCGGGGAGATTCTAGCCTAGTCCATCCTGGGTCGGAGCTTCATCCCGGGAGCGGGGCATCACGTCTCTCTCAGGCGTCTGCTCCCGAGAGCAGAGCGGTGGAGTCTCTGACCTCACTTCCTCTTCCTCCCAGCGTTCTGTTCTGTTTACTCCTCCCACCAATCCTCTAACCAATAAAATGGGCCAGGGCAGTTCCTTTATTAGCCAGTGACCTTCCTCCATCAATAGAATTTTAGGTTTTATGCATTTAATGTGAGTTCCAGAAGAGTTCAAGTATTGTTAGGGTTGTTACACAATGAAAACATTTAACAAAAACAGAGAAAGAACAAAATACTCCATAGATGTTAAGTTTATCTAGGACTTCAAATGATACTAATGTTGATTTGTTCTATGATCCCGTTATTTTTTTCTATTGTGTGTTGTGATCCCTTTACTATGAGAGTGTTTTAGGGTGAGGGCCTGCTTGTTTTTTTTCCCTGCCACTTAGCTTGTTTAGCCCAGAAATAACAAAACAGAAACTGCATGGATTTAATTACTGCTTGGTCCATTTCCTCTAGCCTCTTATTGGCTAAATCTCACATCTTGAATCAACCTATTTTTATCAATCTCTATATCACCATGAGCAGTGGTTTACTGGGAAAGATTTAGCATATCTGACTCTGTTGGCTCCATGGCAGATCTCTCTCTGCTTTCTTCCTCCCAGAATTCAGTTCTTTCTTCTCTGCCTACCTGAGTTCTGCCCTATCAACTAGTCCAAGGCAGTTTCTTTATTCATTAACCAATGAAAACAACACACTAACAAGAGAGGTGCAAAACAGTAAAAACAATTAGCTGCCATTCACATCTGAGACCATCATCAGGCTTTTGTAATTGTGCAGTTTTTGCATGGGATTGGTAGAATTCTGAAGAATATTAGGATGAGATAAATCAGGAAAGGACATATGGATGTAAATTTAGACGATCCTTCATCCATGTGGAACACTTTTCTGTGCTGTGCATATCAATGTTCTTGATGGTTCATTTTTAAGAGTGTGAAGACGATCTCAGAAACAAACGTCACTGAAAAAATGTCCTTTGCTAGAGATGATGGTAAAACTCTGTCATTTAAGCATGTGAAATTTTTTACCCCCTAAAGTGAAAAATAAATGTATTGAGAATGGGTAGTATATTTACCTTTGATAGTTTTCTATGGTTCTATGGAAAACAGAGAGATTCTCACAGGAATAATGGAGTTTAATGTTAAAGACAGGGAACAGTTGACTTCTGTGAATAAGAGCCAATATTTATTGACAGGATATTTTTTCTAGTGTCATCAGTTATAAGATGGGCAGGTTGGTGATGAGGGGTTCTGACCAGCTCTGGCCTTGGTAGACTTTGTTCTGGGAAAGTGAGAGCAGGAGGATAGGAAAAAGCTAGGTATACATGTACAAGTATGGGCAACTGAGGAATTGATTGTTCTGGAAGAACTAAGCCTTATCCTTAACTACGTGGGTCCTAGAATAGAGAAGATGATTCTGCCAAATATCACACAACTTGAGCCCTTTTCTTGACCTTTTTCAGCATTAGTAACTTGTGAAAGATATTATTCTTTCATGCAAGGAAAATATCACATAGGAACTCACCAGAAATAATACAATCTGTGGAGGAGCTGAGGAGGAACACTGCCATTCATTAGTGTTTAATGTGGGCTAAGTAATACAGATCATGAAACAGGCTCTTAGAAACTTGTAGTGGTTGAAACAGCTGAGATGTGCTATTTCCATATGACACAGCTGTAGCTCTTAGGTGACACTCATAAAGAATTTAAATTCATGATGTTTCAAAGTAACTTTCATATCCTGTTTATTACTGAACTATGGAAAATGCACATTTTATGGCAACAGCACATATAGAAACTCCATTTTTAACTTTTGCGAAGATTCAGTATCAATATTCCTGACATGATGCCAGTTTGTCATCGGTTTTCACTCTCAATGTCTTTTCTTTGTTCACATTCAAAGTAGCTTTTCTTGATGTTTTCTCAAATCATGGTGACTGTTGTGAATGATGTCAAATGGAATAGCCTTTATTGCATTTCTAGGAAAACTAAGTGCATTGGACAGAAAATTAAACAGCCAGCTACTGGCTCTTACATCTACCTCAGTGCAAAATGGCAATCTGGCCTCAATGAATCTTCCAAATGAAATGGACTGAGAGTTCTCTTCTTCCATCTTATATTTCTCTCTATATATATTTATTTCTCTCTAGCGATGGGATTAAATTAATGCACCAAAACCACCTGGTGTATATGGAAAACTATTCTGGCTACTGGGATAAAGGTGTGTGTCACCAATTCATGGTCTGTAAGGCTGGGCAGGGTGGCTATTTACACTGTCTTCATCGGTGAATCTTTATTTAATAAAATACGAATGAAATAACACTAGAATCCTGAGAGTCATCACTTGCTTTTCAAGATTTTTTTTCAAAATGTATGGCCTTTTCCATCTGGCTTTGATGTGTTTCTGATGCATTGGATATACTTTACTGTAAAAAATATTCTTCCTTTTTACAGTCTTTGACTTTTATTTTGTCTTTAATTAATTGGACTTTGAATGTTTGAGAGTGATACTATTGGGTTTGCTTTGGTCATTGAACAGTCTGAAAATTGTTTTTTCACCAATATCTGTGAGATAAAATTTCAACACTATGTGAGGATCTGTGAAAGTATATTTCTTGTAAACTAACTCTTGTTAGAAGAGGTCATATCAGTGAAGACCTATTTTTGGCACAGTATCACAGATGGCTCACTGACTAAAAGCTTGTTCTGATATTGCAGGGGACCTGGGAATAGTTTTCATGACACATGGTTTTTCATAGGTTCATAACAGTTTTTAATCTCAGTTTCCTCTTACTCTAGTGTCACCCTGTTTCAGAAGGAGAGAAAGCAAAGGAAATTGCATGCCAACTAATATATTCAATCACTTAGGCCTAAGTATTGCTGTTCTTCCTGCTATGATTCAAGTGCTTTAATTAAAGGGATGAGCCAACATAGTTAGTTCTAATCTCAGCTTTGTAGTGGAGTTTCCTTTTTATTTAATATCCGTTATTTGCATCAATTTACTCTGTATGACACAAGCCATTGTTAGGTTGCTAAAGGTCTTCCTGTAAACTTTTCTAGAAGCTATTTTATGTATCTATAGACTTATGGAACATGCTTATTGACAAGCACAATAATTGACTTTACATCCTGTTTGAGTGTTTGTGTGTGTGTGTGTGTGTGTGTGTGTGTGTGTGCCTGTGTATATGCATGCTCATGCCTGTCTAGGTACAGAGAAAAATTCTAGAGAATATGAGTGATTTTAAATCATTGAAGGCCAGTTAATTGTACATGTGAATACAGAACTCCTATTTAGTGTGCTACATCAGTCTTATGCTATGCATGTAAGACTTTAGATGCTAGTCATCTGTAAGGAAGTATTAAGAAAATTGAACAAAGCTCAATTGAATAGTTTACTTTTTATGAATAGTGTGACAATTGCAGATACACATGCCTGGTGTTTTTTTTTTCTGTACTCATCAAAGATGTATTATGAAAGCAGAATATATTATTACTTGGAAAATATTCTGTGGTAATTAAAAAAAAAATAGGGCAGTCTTGTCCCATGTGTGTTTGGGAAGGCAAAGGGCAGTTATATGCTTTTGCTATACTCGTATATGCATTTTAGGTGTTCCTGACCCAAAGAACATTTTATAACTTTTAGAAAGAATAAGAGGAGAGAGATGAAGAACAACAGGATAGCTAGGTAGAGTTGTTAGACTATGAAGACTGTGGAACAGACACCTTCTGGGAGAAGGCAGCCTTTTCCTTGACTTCTTGGATTCTAGAAAAGAAGAGCATACTCTGTGAAATGGTGCAAATATTTTCCCACTTCCTTGAATCTCTCCAGTGTGGTCAATGTATGAAAAAGACCATTTTATTAATTCCTTCAAAATGTCATTATGAACTCATGAGGCATAATCCAAACAAGTTATGGAACAGCTTACCAGGAAGACATTTAGTAAAGGTGAGGTTAAATGATAGACAGCTTGCCCCAGGCTGTATGTGACCTAGAGTTTTTTAGGGCCCTTAAGTAGTCCAAACCTGGAATGTGTATCTTGTACTTAATAGCCCCAATTGGAATCTAAAACTTCTACTTTCTACTTTCCAGTACTTCATAATCATCATCTAATATTCCATAGCTATCCTACAAAGATTGAGAGAATGAATAAGATATGCAATTTCACATAGATTAATGGACCAACATATATATATATATATATATATATATATATATATTCTGTTTTATTTTTTATATAAATAAAACTCCATATATGTATATATACATATATGTATATATACATATATATATATATACATATAAATATTTGGAGTTTTATTTCTGTGGTCCAAGAAGAAATTTTTAAACTTAAGTCACCATATAGTATTCCTTCTTCTCCTGGGTTTCTTTTGTAATTTTTCACAATATTCTTATTAAAATTTGTGTTCTTAATAACATGTTGTGATTATTAAAGACCTAATTTTCAATGTGCAAACAGTCATACCCTGATGTAATGAGGATTAGAAATTTAACCTAATAGCTAAGTCTTTGTGATAGGGTAGAAGAACCCTAACTTTTTAAAATTTTTAATTTAATTTTTATTTTATGGATGGTTCTAACCACTATCCCTTTGTCAGCCTCATTATCAAGCTTACCCACCATCCACACCTCTTAAGTGGTAAGGCCTTTCTTGAGGAAATCAATGAAATCTGTCACAGTAAGTTAGTACAGGATCATGTACACACCCCATGCATTAAGGCTAATCATGGCATTCCACCATAGGTAATAACTTCAATAAAGTAGCTCATGAACCAGGTATCAATCCTGGTCCTACTTCTAGGCACACCAAGCTTCATTACTGTCTGTCACATATTGGACACATAGTTCTCTCCCAGGAGTCTCCCCAGCTGTTGGTCTAGTGTTCCTGAATTTTCATAAGCATGGTATAGCTGTCTCTGTAGAGTTCTTCATCATGATCTTGACATCCCTTGCTCACATAAGTCCAACTCACTTTTTAAAATTAGATCCTCAGATAACCTTCTGGATATTGGTTGTAGATGTCTGCATCTGGTTCCATCAGTTATTTGATGAAGGCTGTATGATGATAGTCAGGGTATTTGTCAATCTGATTTCAACTAAGTAGAATTCAGGCACACTCTCCGCTATTGATTGGAATCCTTGTTCATTCCTGGGAAATTCATTAGCATTAGGTTTATCCCTATCCCCATAGTGGTTCCCTCTATCAAGATCACTTTCATTCTGCCCAACTCCAGAACTCTCCACCTTCTAATATCCTATCCATTCATGTTCTCATCTCTTTTCCCTCCAATTACCTACCCTTCCCTCATCAGTTTACCCTGGAGCTCTCATCTCATTTTGCTTTCCTGGGTGATCCATCTGTCCACTTTATGGTTTTCCTTGCTACTTAGCTTTTTTGTTACTGCACATTGGAATCTGGTTATCCTTTACTTTACATCTAACATCTGCTCATAAGTGCATACGTACCCTATTTGTGTTTCTGAGTCTGGTTTACCTCATCTAAGTTGTTTTATTCTAGCTACATACTTTTTCATGAAATCATTGTTTTGTTGTTGTTGTTGGGTTTTTTTTGTTTGTTTTTTCAGCTGAATGATATTCCATTTTCCAATGGATATTTTCTTCATTCATTCTTCAGTTAAAGGGCATCTAGGTTGTTTTGAGGTTTTGGTTATTTTGAATGATACTGTATGAACATTGTTAAACAAGTTCCTTTGTGGAATGACTGAGTGATGTAGGAGGTTAATCTGTCTATGTGTTACTTTCAATGGTTAATAAAGAAAACTGCTTGACCTGATATGTCAGAACATAGGTAGGCAGGGAAGATAGAACAGAATGCTGGGAGGAAGAAGGCAGTGAGGCAGACCCGATGAGGTTCTGACCCAAGTTGGACATAGGTTAGAATCTTCCCAGTAAGCCACCATTTTGTGGTGCTACACACATAAATAGAAATGGGTTAATCAAGATGTGAGACTTAGCGAGTAAGAAGCTAGAGTTAATGGGCCAGGCAGTGTTTAAATGAATACAATTTGTGCGTTGTTATTTCGGGTGTAAAGCTAGCCATGCGGGAGTCAGGTGGGACGAAAAGCTGGCCTGCTCGCCTCTTCACTACAGAATGATGCAGGTGGGTCTTCTGTCTATGTGTTAATTTCAACGGTCAATAAAGAAACTGCCTTGGCTTTTTGATAGGGAAGAAATTAGATAGGTGGAGTAGACCAAACAGAATTCTGGGAAGAAGAAAGCAGAGTAAGGCAGATGCGATAGCTCTCCTCTCTAATATGAATGCAGGCTAGAATCTTCCCGGTAAACCACCAGCTTATGGTCCTACACAGATTACTTGACATGGTTTAAAGCAAGGTATGAGAGTTAGCCAGTAAGAGGCTAGAGATATGGGCCAGGCAGTGTTTAAATGAATACAATTTGTGTGTTGTTATTTCGGGGTATCAGCTAGCCGGTGCCCGGGAACTGGGCAGTGGGAAGTGGCCCGCTGCTCCTTATACAATTGAGTGTCTTTTGGGTATAAGCCTAAGAGTGCTAGTGCTTGGTCTTGAGATACATAACCTATTTTATGAGTAACTGCCATGTTGATTTCCAATGAGGCTGCAAAATTATGCATCCCACCAGCAGTGGAGGAGTGATCCCATGAATCCACACTCTTTCCAATATAAGCTATATTTAGTACATTTTGTCTCAGCTACTCTTACAGTGTAAGATGGTATCTCAAGTTCATTTTGATTTGCATTTTCCTAATGACAATTCCTTGGTTATGTTTCATAATTTGAGCTTGCTCTACTGAGAATCCTGTGTAAGAATCAATGAAAAAAAAATATTGATTCTTTGGGAACTCATCAGGATAGACAAACACTTTTTTCAACCTAACCAAAATATAGTATAAGAATATCCAAGTTAACAAAATTGGAAATAAAAACAGGGATATAACATCAGACACTGAGCATATCCATAGAATCATCAGAACGTACTTCATCAACCTGTATTCCACAAAGTGGAAAATTGAAAGCAAATGGACAATTTTCTTGATAAGTTTCATATGCCAAAATTAAATCAAGACAAGATAAACAATTTAAATAGACCTATTGCACTTAAGGAAATACAAGCACAAATTAAATGCCTCCCAAACATAAAATGCCCATGGGCATATGACTTCATTACAGAATTCTTCAAGATTTTCAAAAAAGAGCTCATTTCAGTACTTTAAAAATTGCTCCACTCAGTAGAAACAGAAGAAATATTGCCAAACCCATTTTTGAGGCTACAGTTACACTAATAGGAAAGCCAAATAAGCATGTAACAAAGAAAGAAAACAACAGATTACTCTCCCTTATGAACACTGAAAAGAAAACTTTCAATTAAATACTGGTAACCTGAATCCATTAACTCATCCCAAAATCCTTCTGCCATGACCAAGTAGGATTCATCTCAGAGATGCAGGAATGGTTCAACATATGGAAATCTGTCAGTGTAATCCACCATATACAGAAACTGAAAGAAAAAAAGATGCATGTGATAGTCTCATTATATGTTGAACAAGTCTTTCACAAAATTCGACAACTGTTTGCGTTAAAGGTCTTAGAAACTTCTGAAAACAAGGAACATATCTCACCATACCAAAACTATTCACCACAAGCAAATTTCATTCCAGAAACCAGAATCCAAGTAAAAATAAAAATACAAAGTCTCTGTGGGGAACAAAAACCTCATCAACTAGCTGAGACCACAGCCAAAGATGGATTGTGTAAAGCTGTGGCAAAGGCCTGATTCTGAACCCACATTTTATTACTAGTGGTACTACACATTAGATCTGGAGAGGAAGTTTTACAATCTTGAGGTAAAACTCAGATACTGATTGACTTACTTTACAATCTCCAAAAAAAGAGCTTTTCAGTTAAACTATTATTTGTACTTAATCTATTGTCTTTCTTGTTACCTCCAAGTAGTGTTTATTGCAGCCCTGTGCTTCCCATTTGATGCTGCCAGTTTCATGTAGCAAGGAAAATGTGTAACTCAAAGATCTTATATCTGACTCCCAATAGTTAACTGAGCTCATATACCTTGTTAATCAAAAATGGCTAGGAGTTTTAGGCTCTGAGTTTGCAGAGAGATGCTTGGCCTTTTAAATTGAGCTATGGGTCGTAAAGCTGAGTAATCCACTGCTATTAGTTAATCCTCAAACTGATGAGAAAGTTCCAGACAGTCTGTTCTCATTCTCCTAGGCTTACAACAATATATTTCTTTATTGCTACATACTTATTTTTGGAATATGCATATCTATTATCTTATTTTTGGAGCCTTCAGAATACTATAATTATTCTCAGATGAAATGATAGTATGCATAAGTGGCCTCAAACACTTTACCCTTTCATGCCTAGAGGTGATAAATACCTTCACTGATGTGACATCATACAATATTTACTTAAAAAATCAATAACAATCCTATATACAAATGATGAACAGGCCAAGAAAGAAATTAGTGACACATCATCCTTCATAATAGCCAGAAACACAAAATACCTTGGGGTAATTGTAACTAAAAAGTGAGAGAAGTATATGACAAGAATTTGAAGTCTCTAAAAAAGAAATTGAAGAAGACATCAGAAAATGGAAATATCTATCATTCTCTTGGATATGTAGGATCAACAAAATAATAATAGAAATCTTACGAAAAGAAATCTACAGATTCAGTGCAATCCCAAAAAAAATACTCAGCACAATTCTTATATTTCTCTCTAGTGCTGGGATTCAAGGAATGCAGCACTACCATCTAGTTTCTATGACAAACTAGTGTGGCTGCTGGGATTAATGGTGTGTATCACCACTGCCTGGTCTGTAAGGCTGGCCAGGGTGGCTGTTTTGCTTTTTACTCTTCAAGCAAGCTTTATTTTTAATATATAAATGAAATATCACTACAATTCTGAGAGACAAAATTTTTATTTACTTTTTAACATTTTCAAAATGTGGATTGTCTTTCTGGCTTTGATGTGTTTTGATGCTTTGGATTTTCTTTTCTTTAAAAAAAAATGTCTCAACCAGTCGTCAAATTTTTCTCTTTGTCTTTAGACAATTAGACTTTGAGTGTTTGGGAGTGATATTACTGCATTTATCTTGGTCATTGAATAGTCAGAAAGTTGTTGTTTCTGCAATATCTGTGAGTTGAAGTCTCAAAATTAATATGAGATTTTTAGAAAGTACATTTCTTGCAAATTAATTTCAGTTAGAAGAATTCATACCGGTGAAGTCCTTTTGTAGGAATATTATCAGAAATGGCTCAAGTGTTAAGAGCATGTCCTTCTATTGCAGAGGACATAGGAATGGTTCTCAGGACACATGGTGGCTCAAAACAATTTTTTATTACATTTTTCTCTTATCCTAGTGTCTCCTTATCACAGATGGCAAGACAGCAAATGAAAATTGCATGCTGACCAATAAATTGAAACTCTGTATGTATTCTATTCATGGAATTATTCTACTGGCATAATTTTCTGAAGAACCTTACCATTTTTTATTCATTTTCTGAAGACGAAAAAGAGCAGAGAAGCTAGAGATGTCACATGTAATTTCAATATATTCTTCTATTCTACCTTAGCTATGTGGACTAGGGTGAATGCTTTTATTGTGATGCAAATTCAAATTACATCTGTTAGAAAATTCTAGTTGTTGAAGAAATTCAAGATGGGATTGCTTCTGTTTGTATATACATGTATATATGTAACTTATATAATGATGTAATGACAATGATATGATATTATCTTACTACTTTTCCATTAAATGAGCTTTCCAAGTTATTTAACAACAGGCAAATATCAGCAAGGAATTGGGTGTTGAGATCTATCTGCCTTCACTCCCCCTGACCAACAGCAGAACTTCCTTGTTGTCTGTTATTGACTAGGATGTTTGTGTTCTTTTCTGACCAGTGGTTTTTCACAGAAGAAGTAGAGGTATAAAAGGCTTTAGGTCAGGGAAGAATAAAGGTTGATGTTCTTACATCTGAAAAGAAGCCTCCATGTCTCAATCCCAGCACTCCCAGCCAGTTTCACACTCAAGCTGCACTGGCATGGCAAGTGGAGGTCCCACCGAGATCTGGAAAGTGGGGATTCATGAACAGGGTCACTCAGTCCGCAGGCTAAATTGGAGAGCATATTGGGGAAGGTAATGTATTTTTTTTTTATCCCCAGAGACACTTTGAGGGACATCCTCCAAAAGATTAGCAAGTATAATGAGGTGGGAGGGTGAATTTGAAGGTCTCAAAAAGTAACTGAAACTCTAAAAGCAACAAGGCATGGAAGCATCAAGAATGACAGCCGAATATTTTATACAAATAATAGCTCAAGTTCGCCCCTGGTTTATTATAGAATGGGGTTTAGATGTTCCCAACTTGGAACAAGCCAAGTCAGATTACAAGGAGTATGTGTTTCTTCATCCCCAGAGATGCTCTGAGGGATGCCCTCTGGAGAGCTAGCCAGTAGGAAAGTAATAAATAGGTGGTGGGAGGGTGAATTGAAAGCCTCAGAAAGATAGAATGTATACAGATGTATGTTATTGTGTTGATTGTGTTGGCTTTTGTGTTCTGTACTGGAGAAAGACATTGGATTCTGGGAACTGCTAAGAAAGGTATTTTGACTTTAAAATATGGGCCTAAGGATACTATGCTTTGTAGAATGGGTTCTTCTTTTGTCTCCACAGAGGATGAGAACCTATGGATTCATTGCAAATTTATGTGTTTTGTTTCGCCAAGACCTTCGGAAATGTTGATGTAAAATACCCCCAAGAATGCAGCACCTCCACTCAGCATGAAATAGACAGACAGGTTGATGATGTTCAAATTCCTTAAAAATTTGTTAAAATGGGGCCTCTTAAGGTTCAGGAGCAGGAGTAGTGAGTCTGCTTCCCTGAGTTCTGCTCTGCTCCATGTAGCAGTTTGGACCCAGAGAATGTGTGTCTGGGGTCAGGACGCAGTTGGAGCAGAGATTTGCTAGACATGTTGCCCTTGCCCATCATTGCCTGGCCTGGGGGATACTACAGCAGTGTCAGAAGTATCAGCAAATATGGCAACAAGTCCTGGACATAGAAGATCAGCAGAAGAGAGACCTTGAGTCACCATAGCTGTGATTGCCCTTATTGCTATCTCTGCCACTGCAGATACTGCTGTGAGATTTGCTCTCTCCCAGACTGCACAGTTGGCTGAGACTCTCAACCAGCTGGCTGAAAGAGTCAGCAATGCTTTCGACATTCAAAATGATCTTAATGGACAGATTCAATTGGGCATATTGACCTTGAACCAACAAGTAGCTCAGGTACAGGAGAAAGTGGACTATCTTTGGACTTTTCAATGTCTAACATGTTCTAGATTTTATCATGTTATGTGCCTTACTTCTGGCACTGTATTGCTCCAGATAATCTAGGTAACAAAAGAGACCCTAAGAGAGATACATGTATCACCCAGGGAAGGGGAATTAGATGAAGTCTCCTGGGTAAATTGGAGGCAAAGGGCATGGCAAAGCAGAAGGAACTGGAGAAAAGAACAGAAGGGAACATGACTTTCTAGGGAGAGAAGGCTGGAATGAGAGAGGATGAAAGAGGGTTCTTGATAGACAGAGCCACTGTGGGTTATGGTTGTAAAAAGATGCCAGGGATAGTCCCAAGTATCCATAGGTATAAACCCAGCTAAGACTCCTTGCTGTACTGCAGAGGGAGACCAGTCTGGCTTTTCCATGTAATCAAATGGTGAATACCCCAGGTATCATCATAGAGCCTTCATTCATCAAATTATAGAACGAGATGCAGAAATCCACAACGAGTACCAAGCCGAGCTCCAGGAATTCAATTGAAGAGAGGGAGGTAGGAATATATGAGCAAGGGAGGTCAAGATTAGGATTAAGAAATATACAGAAACAGCTGAGCCAATTATATGGAAACTCAGGAACCCTAGACTGACAGATGTGGATCCTCCTTGTAATCTAACTAGTCCTACAAATGTGAGAGACAGTAGTGGATCCTGGACTACTTGTGTGGCAAAGTGGTGTTAGAGGTTATAAAATTTGTCAATGTCAAATCTTTGGTGATGGACATTTTGATGATACGGAAAGACAAGTTACATTTGATGAACAAACATGGCCTCTATGCATTCAGCAGCTTTGAGTGCTTGGGACAAGATTCAGGTTTTAGAAAAGAAGAGTGAACCATTTACTAAAATTATACAAGGACAAAAGTAAGCCTTGAATGATTTTTTTTAAAGATTGACTTCAGTTGTAAATAGAATGATATCAGAACAAGAACTTAGCTGAATATTACTTGAATCTTTGCATTCTGAAAATGCTAGTGCACAAGGTAAAAGGATATTTGGAACTTCATTAATAAGATGAA
This sequence comes from Microtus oregoni, assembly GCF_018167655.1. Classification (NCBI taxonomy): domain Eukaryota; kingdom Metazoa; phylum Chordata; class Mammalia; order Rodentia; family Cricetidae; genus Microtus; species Microtus oregoni. The sequence continues at coordinate 71,743,921 of NW_024543061.1, forward strand.
TTATGAATGAATCCAATATGCAATCTATGTTTAATCTTGTAAGATGATCATACTTGTGTAGGAGATAGGAAAGGTAATTTCCAAAAGCTTGAAGAGAAGTCAAAATGTGAAATGTTTTAACTATGGTATACAAGTACATGTAAAAAGGCATTGTAGACCAGACATTAATATAAACAAAGATTTTTCTACAGATAACCCAAACAAATGGTCATAGACTTTCAGAGTATGCAGAAGGTCCTTCTAAGGCCAACTTTGGATCAATAAAATTAGATCAAGGGACAGGCAAGATAAATCTTTGTCACAGGGGAATCACCTGAAGGAGGCTCCTGCAAGTGCCCATATCAAATTTGGTTCAATCTTTCCCTATCAACATGGGGAACCCCCCCATAGAATAATTAAAACATCTACTGCCTACTGTAAAAAACAAGATTTTCTGGATGACAAAATAGCTTTTGAAGATAAAAAATTAAGAAAATCAAAAAACACATATTTTTCAAACCTTTGTAAATGATCAAAAACTAAAGTTAACAATAAAGAAAAATTACATTAAAATTGAGCACCTGGTAGACACAGGTACAGATTTAAGAATAATTGTGCTACAATCTTGCCATCTAATTGGCCTCTTCAAGAGGTAAACATACATGTTCTTGTTAAAGGATCTTTTTCTGAGGTGAAACAAACAACAGTGTGGATCAAAAGCATAGGACCTAATGACCAGTGACCAGGGAGGAAAATTAAAAGTATACATCGCAAACATGTCAACTAAGTTATGAGCATATGAAGAACGACACATAAGGAAATCCCACACTAGCTCAGAACTGAGTATACTAGAGGGTTATTTACTTAAGGTAGACTCACAGATCACAATCCTCTGCTGGAACAGGGAACAGCAATTGAAACCTGCAGCTGGAAAGAGGACAGCCATGCACTTAACACTGGCATATGTAGTATAAGAGACCATACCCAAGTGTGCAGGTAACTTTAAGGCTCCTGGAGGTATGAATGCCTACAGCACCTCCCCCTTTTGTTTAAATAAGGAGGTTCTAAGCCGAATACCAAATTATATCCATTAAGACCAAATATCATGTACAAAATTCAAATTACAACCAGCATAAACAATATCAAGCAAGACACATGTGATAAATGTTTCATTAATTATCCTAGCATAATGAGTTTAAGTCTTGTATATAAATAACTTGGCCAAGTCATGAGAGGTATGTAACCACAACTATCTAGTCTTTAACCACATTGAAGACATGAGCATGGAAATAATATTACTCAAGTAGGAAGTGCAATCAAGCAACTTCCAAAAACGTACAACAAATAACAGAGACAACAGGCTACCTGGACAATCACCAAAAGTCTCATTTTCAATGTTGGAGCAACCGTCTTTGTCTACGGCCTACAGTAAATGACAGACCATTTTCAAGAACAGGAAATTTTTAAAGCTGTCTTATGCTGTCTTGGCAAGATTTGATAGTCCTGCTTATCCATTTCTGGATACCATGTACCTTGTCAGTGGTTGAGGCATGTGCCAGTTTTGACAAGAGGAAAACAAGCTCCAAGTGGAGCATCTTTAATAATCAACATTTTCTCAGGAATAGATTAATGCGGCCAGAGTCAATCATGACTCATTTCAACAGAAACCTAAGTTTTTAAATACCAGGTTCTAGAGCACTTTGAAGTGGTTGAAGATTGCCTATCTATGCAGAATACAATTTCTATGTATCTAAAGTACCCGAGTAGTCTAAGTATGACAAGCATGGATGACTAGTGACATATGAATCTTAATACCTATCAAACTTAAAGTCTAAGACTTCATATTGCAATATTAAACAATCTTTAAACAACTGTGCAACAAATGGGGACAATGATCTCAAAATGTAACCAATGCCTAAGTGTCTTGATCAGAAGTAGAAATGTACATTGCACTATAATAAATATATCCTAAAATGCATCAATATACAAAATATTTAAGCACAGGTAAAAGCATGCATGTATACTATATGATAAACTAACTTTACCTAGGTATACAATTAATGTGGATGAAAATAGAAACATATTCAATATAATTTAAACTCGTATCAATATACAAGAATCTATACCAATGTAAATTACCTATACATCATAGCTCACAAATATTCACTCTATTACTCAGTATTATTATTTGTGTAAGCTCACACAAATCTATTATCTCATCCAATTTCCCCTTTTTTCCAAAGAGATCCCTGATCCCACATAATTTATCCACAACCCCCAACCAAATCCTAATTATAATAAAGCCCTAAATGATGAATCTAACCTTGAGGACAAGTTTTGTTCAGACAGGGGATATTGTCATCTAGAATAACTTCCAGGTATCATGGGGGAGATGTTCTTTCTATGGGATCCTGTGATAGTAAAATGATGGCTAAGTTCCAAGATTACTGTCTGGTATAATTACAAAGTGTCTGAGAATATTTGGTAATGTTTTTTCTGAGATTCCTCTTTGGAGTTCTGACCAGGATCTTGTAAAAATGTGCACCATTTTGGCTAACCAAATTGAAAGAATCTTAAGCAGCTAGTACCTGAAGATGGCTACTTAAAAAAAGTGCCACGCTAGCCCAGAATTGAGAATAATAGAAGGTTATTTATTTAGAGGTAGACTCAGAACTCACAATCCTCTTTTGGAACTGAGGACAGCAACCAAATCCTAGAGCTGGAAAAGAGGCCAGACACATGCTTTACATCAACATAAATAGTGAAAGAGTCTATGCTCAAGTGGGTGAGTAACTTAAAGACTACTGGCTGGAGGAATTCCTACAGCAACTCTTCCTTTTGTTTAAATAAGAGAGTTCTAAGTCTAATACAAAATTATATACAATAAGTACAAATATATCAAGCAAAAAACATGTGATAAATGTTTCAATAATTATCCAATCCTATTGAGTTTATGTCTTATATAATAAATAGCTTGTCCAAATCATGAGAAAAGGAACTACAACTATCTAGTCTTATATCCCACTAAAGATCTAAGAAGGGAAATAATATTACATGAGCAAGCAAGGATTATAATCAAACAACTTCCAAAATATGGAAGAAATGACAGAGAACCTGGCTAGCTGGGCAATCACTCAAAGTCTCATTTGCAATGTTGAAGCAACCAACTTTGGCTAAGGCCTAGAGTAACTAAAAGACCATTTTCAGAGGCAGAAAATTTTTCAAAACTCTCATACCCTGTCTTTGCAAGGTTTGACAGACTTTTTTTCTTGTGTCTGCTTATCCATTTCTAGATCCAATGTATCTTGTCAATGGTTGAGGTATGTGCATTTCCTTGTGCAAAGGCCAATTTTGCCAAAAAGAAAATGAGTTCCAAGTGGAGTGTCTTTGGTGCTCAACATTTTCTTGGAAATAGATTGGTGCTTCCAGGAGCAATCATGACTTATGTCAACTCTAAGTTATTTAAATGCCATATTCTACAGTTCTTTAAAGTGAATGAAGATTACCTATGCATGCTGAATACATTTTCTATATGTCTAAAGAACCTGATTAGTCTAAGTATGACAAACATGGACGATTATTGACCTATAATTCTTAGTACCTATATAACTTAAAGACTAAGACAACATATTGATATATTATACTAAACAACTTTGCAACAAATAAGGTAAATTACCTCAAAATGTAAACCATGCATAACTGTCTTGATATGAGGTAGAAATGTACACAGCAATATGAAAAAAAGTATCCTAAAGTTGTATTAATATACAAAAATGGTTTAAGCAGAGATAGAAGTGGTATAGGAGGTTTTTCTCTTCATGTGTTGCTTTTATTGGTTAATGAATAAAGAAACTGCTTTGGGCCATATAGGACAGAATTTAGGTAGATGGAGAAGACAGAACTGAATGTTTGGAAGAAGGGCAGTGTGATAGAAGCCATGGATCTTTCCACCTGAGATGGAAACCAGTTAGAATCTTGCTCGTAATCCTCTGGCACAAGGCCATACACAGATTAATAGAAATGGGTTAAATTAAGATGTAAGAGTTAGTCAATAAGAAGTTAGAGCTAATTGGCCAAGTAGTGCTTTAATGAGTACAGTTTCTGCATGATTATTTCAGATGTAAGCTAGATAGGTGGCCGGAAGAAACAAGGGGCCACTTCTATTCTTGAAACAATTGGCACCTTCAAAGTAGTCAACCTACTCCATGTAAAACCTGAGATAGACAGTCATAAAATAAAGTTAATGCTTTTAAAAAAGGGTAAAGTCTTTAAAGAGACAAAGTACAAATAGGTTTGGAAAAAGTAAAAACAAAATTAAGCCTTGTAAGAATGTAAAATTCACAGAGAGTCTGGATTCTGTATATTATTGTGTTTTTTAATAATTTTTTGACTGTAAAGAAGCTAAGTACAGGGAAATATTTCATTGTATATCATTTAGCAGATAAACCAGCATGAGGTATCTTCACTTCAGAATTGGGCTTTAAGTATATGGTGCTTTGAAAAAGAGGTTCTTCTTTTGTTTTCACAAAAGATAAAAACTGTGGATTGCCTGCAGGCTAATATGTTTTCAAGGTCTGAGGTCTCCTGAAAGGTCACTGTGAACACACTCTACAAGTTACTTCACCCAGCTGGTGACTGAGATGAACCTAGCATATAATAAGATACACCATGAAAGTCCTGATTAACAGTGCCCTTATAAAGCAGGAAGAAGTTTGGGGAGAAATAACTATGTCCATATTCCCAAATATTGTTTATAAATGCCTGGACTATTGTATAAACTGGACATTGAAGAACCTACAGAAAGATGACTGTTGAACTTGCCTAAAGGGAAAATGATCCTTCAGGGTTGCTGCTTCATAAAAGAGTATGTGAGACATACTGTAGGATACAGAAGAAAATGAACAGTATTCATAATTTCTTTCTTCATGAAAAAGTCTGCTGGATACTATGGGCCTGTCGGCTGAAGATGGATGCCCCAATGGTACAGAAGAACTTTGGGTGACTGTCCAGGCAGTGAGATGTCTCTGTCAATTCTAGTTTTGGAAGTTGCTTACAATGCACTTCCTGTTTACTTAGGTAATATTATATCCTTCTGGAGTTTTTGATGGTATTAAAGAATTTATAGTTATAGTTTTCTTTAGTTATGATAAAAGATAAAGTAGATATAAATATTCCAACTGAATTCTTGATTGATAACTGTTTTTTATTATATGTAATTTTAGTATGTTAAAGTTAAACCCTTCCTTTTTGTTTTAACAGAAAATGAGAAAATGGTGTAGGAGTTTCTTCTCATCATGTGTTGCTTTTTTTGGTTAATTATTAAAAAACTGCTTTGGGCCTAATAGAGCAGAACTTCTGTAGGCAGAGAAGACAGAACTGAATGCTGTGAAGAAGGGCAGAGTGAGAGAAGTCATGGATCTTCCCACCTGAGACAGACACCGATTAGAAACTTGCTGGTAAGCCACGGGCACATGGTGAGACACAGAGTAATAGAAATGGGTTAAATTAAGATTTAAGAGTTAGCCTATAAGAAGTTAGAGCTAATGGGCCAAACATTGTTTTAATGAATAAAATAACTGTGTGATTATTTCAGTTGTTAGCTAGCTGGGCAGCCAGGACAAACAAGGAGCATTCATGCATTCAACATGACAAAATTAATTTGCCTAGAAATTTAAAATATTGTAGACAAAATAGAAACATATTCAAAATAATTTAAGTTTGTATCAATATACAAGAATCTATACCAATATAAATTGCCTATAAATAATAGCTTCTAAGTATTCATTCTATAATTCATTATTATTATTATTTTAAGTAAGCTCATACTAATCTATTATTGAATACAATTCCCTCCACCTTTTCTTAAAAGAGATCCCTTAGCCTACATAATTTTCCACTAACCCCCAACCCATTACCAATTATTATCAATGCCTTAATGATGTCCCTAACCCTGAGGACAAACTTTGTTGGGAGAGGAAACTTCATTTTCTAGAATTACTTCTAGCTGTCACGGATATAGTGTCCTTTCCATGGGATTCTGTGAAAGAAAATGATTGTTAAGTTCCAAGATTACTGTCTGATATAATTGCAAATTGTCTCTGAATATTTGGTAGGGTTTTTCTGAGGTTCCTGTTTGTAGTCATGGCCAGAACTTTGTAAAAATGTATATCATTTAAGCTAACCAAGTTGGAACCATTTTGAACAGCTGGTACCCAAAACAGGTCTTATAGTAGCACTACCTGCATCATGGCGTCATATCAACCAGGTAGAGTTATTGTTGTGAGGCTCACTGTCTTCCTGGAAATGTCAAAGATTACTGAAGGAAAATTTATTGTTCATTTTTGAAAACTTAAACATTATTTATATAGACATATCCAGACATATATATTCAATAAAAGGTATAATAGAGTCAAAAATAGATATGAAGGAAAGTAAATATTTTTATAAATTCCTTTTACTTTCTTTCCCATATCATGGCTCCTAATATGAAAGTGAAACTTTAATTTTTTTGTTTTAGCAACATGCTTGGATTTAGAGAACGACAGAGCCAGTGTCCAAATCTAAATCAAGCTCTGTATGAGTATCAGTTACCTGACCTTGTAAATCATATTCCTCTTTCTCAATGATCCTTAGTGGATAGTTATTTTTCCATATGTTAGCACCAAAACCTAGAGGGTCTCTTGAATTTTTTGAAATGTATATATTTCCTGTAAAGACAAGAGAAAAACTCTGCCCAACCCTATATGTTTTCCATACCACCTGTATGATTGTCAACATCATGGATAAGCTGTTATTCCTTTTTCAAGAGGTTTATCCTTTTCAAACCAAATCTTTATTAATTTTGATGTTATTCATATTTTTTCTTCTCCTGTGGAAACGAGCAAAACCAATTCCACAACATGGCAAGTTTCTTGGCATCCATTGTGGGGTCAACACATCCTTGAAATACACTGGCTGGTATAATCCAGAAGTCTTTTTTTATTATCCAGTGTCTCTCTGCTGCTGTTGTCATTTTAAAGTAGCATTAAGAAAATTCAAAGTTAATAAAGCATTATGTAATCTATTTCTGAGGGTATTTTACACCCCTTTCTGTTTGTTTAATATATTTATAGGTCGATTTTATCTTTCTATAAGTGTCTGACCTGTAGGATTGTGTGGTATACATGTAATATGCTTAATAGTATAATAAGCAAAAACTGTTTCATTTTTCTAGAAGCATATGCTGGACAATTATCTGTCTTTATTTTTGTTTATTGTCTTAGTCTTTAAGTTAGATAGATATTGAGAATTATATAGATTAATAGTCATCTAAGTTTATCATTTATAATTAGACTAATCAGGTTATTTTGATATATAGAGATTATACTCAGTATAGATAGATAATCTTCAACCTCTTCAAAGAGCTGTAAAAAATGGCCTTTAATCTAACTCAGAGTTTCATGATAGTGAGAAACAATTGCTCCTGGCAACACTGCTCTATTCCCGAGAGACTGTTGAGCACCAAAGACACTCCACATGGAGCCTTTCTTTTTGGCAGAACTGGCCTTTGGGCAAAGAAATGTCCATACCTCAACCACTGACAGAGATACAGAGTGTGCATCAATGGATAAAACAGGACTGTGATATCCTGCCAAGACAGGATAAGATAGTTTTGAAAAGTTCCTTGCCTTTAATAATGGTATGTCAGTTATGTTAGGCCTTAGCCAAAATTGGTTGACTCAACATTGCAAACGAGACTTTGGGTAATTGCCCAGGGAGTCAGTTTTCTCTGTCAATTGTTGCACATTTTGGATATATCTCGTTTGTTAAGTAATATTTATTCCCTTCTCAGATCTTTGACCGAGTTGGAGATTATATAATTGTAGTTACTCTCTACATTATTTAGATTCCTTGAGATAGAATCTTTATCAAATCTTTTGTTCTCAATATTGTTTGTTATTTTTATTGTTTGTTATTATTGTATATATTTGTATTTGGTTTAGTTCTGTATTATTTAGACAAAAGGGGGAGATGTAGGGATAAGTCCCTCCCCTTAGGGGGCGTGTTCGCCTTGGGCTAATGTTTACATATAAATCTGGCAAGCATGCTTGCAGTGCTTGCTTCTGCTTTCCTGGTCTCCGTGGGAACGGTGGTTCTGTAAGTCTATTTCTCCATGAAAGCTGTATATATTTTTACAATCTGTCTGCATTCGTTTACGCCTTTACACATAGCTTTAGAATATCATTAAAAGGTTTAGTTAATATTCTTACGTAATAGGTAATAATCAGTTTTTCTAACTAAAGTTTTCGAATGACAAATGATGTTGACCATCCTCTTAATAACTGAGATGCAGAATATATTTGCCTGAAATTTAAAATGTATACTTTAATCGGTAGATAGGATAAGCATGTCTTTCATCAAAACCTTGATGCTATTTGAAGACAACAATGCATCATGGGGACTTAGAAACTGAGTAAGATGACCTAATTATGACACAATTTCTGTATGTATTTGTATGGGCATAAAATTTTCTATTTAGAAGAGCTGATGTGTTAATATTTCATTTGGGCTGCAGAAATGGATCTGCAGTTAAGACTACTTGTTTCTCTTTCAGAGGACCTGGTTTGGGGTCTGAGTATCCATATAGTAACTAACAATGATTTATACTTCTAGTTCCAGATATTCTCTTCTCCTGCATAGGCTCTAAATGCATGTAGTAAACAGTCATACATGAAGGCAAAATCAATTTACACAAAATTAAGTAAATAATTCTTGTTAAACGTTAGACCTAATGAATGCTGACCTTATTGGATCACACTGTGCATTATGAAAGGGCCACATGATACAACATGCACCCCTAAAGTTGCTTTCTGGCATGAAATTGATTACATATCAAGAAACTGACAAGAACATGCTGACTGATTTTTACTCTTAAATGGACTTCAGAGAACAGTGGATGCTGACTTGAGTTGTTAAAATACACAAAGTTATATTGGACTATAATCTGAAAACATACATAATTTCTTTAAAGTTTATGTAGTTTATGGCAGGTAAAATGAAGTATTTATGTGCTGGAGTATGTGTCTAGGGCTCAATCACGTCAACATGTACTTACTACAGACTTGTATGACAGCTTTGAAGCTATATTTTTAGGCTACATGTTGCCAAGGATGAGGTATTAGTTAAATTATGGAGCAACTGTCTTCAAGCAATATTCCAGCAGGCTTTATAGTTGGACAGATATAAATACGGATATGGATATAGATATGAAGGTAGACTTGAAGAAAGGGTTTTGACTATGTGGGGAGTTTGGGGGAAAATTGTGAGGAGACTCAGTTATGAATAAATCAATGCATATATGTGTGAAATTGTCAAAGTTTTATTAAATATGAGATAGAAGGCTTGAAATAAATAATGATGATAAGATATTAAAGACAAAAAATATAAGAAATATATTTTTTACATGAATTTAGTCTTTTTAGCTTTTTCCCTCAGAATAATGTAATTGCAGTAAATGCCTGAAAACTATTTGTCTAATGAAAATATTTTACCTGTTGAGTAAATTATGATATTTTATTCACAAATTGTCATATATTATTGGAGTTTTTGATTTTTTTTAACCTCTCTCATGCATCCAACTACAAACTATGGCTTTCAGCTTAGTGTTATAGATTCTAGAGTTTCATGGAACATCTGTAAAGAGATTATCCTCTCTTCTTATAAAAGGAGATATTATAGCTATTAGGATTGTTGATAATGTTGGTTTAGACATACAAATCCTGTTAATTAGTAAGCAGAGGACTCTTCTGGAACAGAAGGCTGTTCGATAAATTATTTAGAATACCAACAGTTATGAAAATTCACGGTTTCAGTATGACATACAGCTTTGTCAATATTGTAGATAAATGTGGTTAGCATGTGTCTATACATATAAATTTTACCCAATCATGGTATATCATCTATACTGTTCTTTTCCATATTAGATTCATGGCCATCCAATTAATTATGCTAACAGTAGTTTAAGGTTTAAGTGTCAAAATTTCAGAACAACACAACAATGTCATTTCTATGAATCTCCCACTGTGCTATTTCCATGAGCATCACTGTAGTTTTCATTAAAAAAAATGTGAAAGAAGGAAAAGAAGAATATGATCTACTTAAAATAATAAAAATTTGCATAGAGCCTTAAAAAATAACAAATTTAGAGTCTAAAATTTAAGGTTCAAGTATTTGGAAGGTTTATTAATTCCTCAACTTGTGGAACATCTAAACATTTTGTATTTACCTTTCTAGTTAAAATTCAACAAAATTTAAGAATAAATGAATGAATATTTACAAACCCTAAAAAATTAAGATGGAAAGATTGTTCTAAGGTATACATAAAATATTTAAAAATTTTTCATATGCTGATTAGGACCAGGTACACATTTATAAAAATTCTAGGGAGATGAAAATCCTGAACATCTGGCCCCTAAGAAACCATTGTATTTATAGGACTGTCCAAGTCGAGGAAGAATGTGAATTGGTTGACACTTGAGTGCCCAAAATAACACCCGCCACAAAAATAGCAACTTCCTAACAGGTAAATAGTGAACAGAGAGTGTTACCTGTGAGAAAAGAAACAAAGAACTCTTTTGCAGGTTTTCCTAGGCAGCTATTGTATAGGGCTCTGGTCAGACAACACACATGACATACTAAGAGCATGTTTATGAAGCTTTATCTCTTTATATATTTTAATACTGAAAATCATGTCTTATGTGAAGTATAGCGGCATAAATGAAGGCAGACAGAAATTATAATAATATATTCAGCTTTTATTGGGAAAAGATTTACAGAACCCAAGGTTCTAGTGGAGAACAAGAAAGCAGAAGGGAAAGGGAAAAGCACACCAGCAATATTTATTAGTAAAAAATATCCTCAGGTGACCACGCCCTACAAGGAAGGTGATTACTTAGGTAGTATTATATCCTTCTGGAGTCTTTGATGGAGTTAAAGAATGGATAGTTATAGTTTTCCTTAGTTATGATAAAAGATAAAGGAGATATAAATATTGTAACTGTAATTCTTACTTGATATCTGTTTTCTTATATGTAATTTTACTATGTTAAAGTTAAAGCCTTTCTTTTTTGTTTAAACAAAAAAAGGGGAAATGATGGAGGTGGGTCTTGTATCTTATCTGTTGCTTTCATTGGTTAACTAATAAAGAAAACTGCTTGGCTTGATAGGACAGAAAATGAGTAGGCGGAGTAGACAGAACAGAATGCTGGGAGAAAGAAGCTGAGTCAGACAGTCACTATGATTCACCCACCCGACACAGACACAGGTTAAGATCTTTTCTGGTAAGCCACCTTGTGGTGTTACACAGATTATTAGAAATGGGTTCGATCAATATGTAAGAGCTAGCTAATAAGAGGCTGGAACTAATGGGCCATACAGTGTTTAAAACAATACAGTTTCTGTGTAATTATTTCAGGGATAAAGCTAGCCGTGCGGGTGGCCGGGTGCCAGAACGTAGCCCACCGCTCATATTACAACAGTGAAGTCTCCTGTTAAATCAGAAATACCTGGGAAATACAGCAAAATTGTGGGCAGAACTTCAGTGAAGAAGAAAAAAAAGGGGTCTATCAAATGATAGTGGACTGATTCATAAATGGAGAAAGTAGGACCTTTTCTAATGAAACTGAATAAAGAGGTTTATCATTGCTATAGGTTTGGCCACAGTCCCCAGATTTCACTCATACATACACAGACTAAGAAAACAACAAAGAATAATTTCATGCTAAATATTTTATTGGAGTGTTGAAGGTTCTCTTACAACATCATTGCTCCATTGAAATGACATTAAAGGTAAATGCTTTCTACTCCGCCTGCAATAAATAAACAGATAAATGATGTCAGGGAGAAGAAAATTCTAGCCTGAAATACAAATATTTCCTGAGATTTCTGTTAGTTTTTTGGATATCTAACTGGGTTAGTTTTAAGACATTTGATGGAGAGTGACTTTAAATAACATTTGTCACAGAAATCATGGTTCGAGGACTTTTAAATTTTAGATGTGTTAGATATTTATGCCTTTTGGATGACTGTGGTGATCTCCAGAGTTTCATACTGTGCTGTTGGCAAGAGGTTCTTCATTTGTTCCCTAATGTTCAGCCCCGAAATAAGCATGCAGAAACCATATAATTTAAATCACTGCTTGGTCAATCATTTAAACATATTGCTACATACCTCATATATCCTAAACTGACCCATCTACATTAAATTGTTCATCTCCACAAGGTCCTGACCTACCAGCAAGTTTTCAGTTGGGGGCTCGTGCCTTTCTCCTCTGGCAACTCCATGGCATCTCACTGACTCTGACTTCTTTCTTCCAGCATTCAGTTTATTTTCCTGCCTCGCTCTATTCTGCCCTATCTATAGGCCCAAAGAAGCTTCCTATTAACCAACGTTATTGACAGCAAGCAGAGGGAATCTCACATCTTTTTTAGAATGATAAAGATTCCTTGTTACTTTTGTCGTGCTGATGAACCTTTTATTTATGCAGACATTTTTTAGAGGTTACTTGCCTCTTCATCACCGCCGGGTCCCTCTTCGCCGGGGCCCTCCTCATCACTGCCCTTGCCCTCCTCAGGTGGGCCTTCTGGTTTTTCAGGTTTAGGAGGGCGAGGTTTCCCCTCACCTCCCTCAGGGGGTGGGCCATGTGGTTTTCCAGGTTTAGGAGGATGAGGTTTCTCCTTGTCTCCCTCGGGGGGAGGGCCATGTGGTTTTCCAGGTTTAGGAGGGCGAGGATGATGTGGTGGTTTCTCTGGTGGTTTTTCTTCTCCATCGTCTTCCTCCTCATCTCCAGGTTCTTCACCTCCCTCATTCTCAGATTCCCGAGGGGGTCTCTCATGCTGTTGACCTTTGCCGTGGCTTTTTTGCTCTCCTTCTGTAGGGACATAGATCCATGTCAAAGAAGCTTGCTTTTCTCTTTCTGTCATAATGCTCTTCCTTCCTAAATTTATGAGCCTGATTCTTTTTGAAATATATTTTTAAAATAGTTATCATAATAACTTTCTTATGGCTCAACTCTTCAGGCAAATATTTCTTCTTAAATTTATTCATTAAGGGTGATTTTATTTTCATTACAGTTCTCAGACAGAAGTGATGAAACTGAAAGGATTTTTTAATGAAATTAGTTAGAATTAGGCAATGTAGCAAAATGTGACAGCAATACTCTATTCTTAAATGTACCATGTTGTTTTGGGTACTATAACTCTGTGGATAATAAAAAAAAAGTATAGGAGAAAGACTAAAAGATGTTCCATTCAGTTTTCCTGCAGTGCTTTTGTATCTATTACTCAGCTTTTGGTGCAAAGCTGGTTGAGAAAAATAAATTTTAAAAGGATCGGAAAGCCTGAGATCTGTGAAATTGCGTATCTATCCAGTATGGAATCATATACTTCTAAAAGGAATCAATGGGAAAATATTCTTTGACCAACTCATAGAGTTATGGAAATTTTTAAATGAGGACACTCAATATGCTCATCATATGCAAGCCATTGCTTCGATCTGTGGAAGAGACAAAATGTTCCTGGCATAAAAGCTTGGTTTCCCACTCTTTCAGTGTATTGCCATCTTTTAGGTCCTAGAGACAATGCAGGGGAGCTTTCCTATATATCTCAGGGTAAGCTGTCACATGCTAACTTCACAAAATAATAATCTTATGAGATGTTATAGCACTGTATAATTACAGAAGTAAACGATGCTGAATTGGTTAATATAGGATGAATCTAGCCCTACCTAAGAGCTGAGCAGAAGAGTCTTCATAGATGATCGCTAGAAAAAAAGCACAAGAGCAGTGAAAAGTTATTTACAAGATATTTCAGCTGGAAATACAAATGAATTTCAATAGCATCTTCACATCTGCTAAGAAGTATTTTATTTTTTAAAGTGCTATGGATACTGCTTCCAGAATGATTTCTATGATCGGGAACAATGACTATTTTGTTTCTAAGTATCTCTGGCAACCTTTGCTGTTACTCTTCATTCTAATATTGGAATTTCAGGCTGACTAGTTCATATTCTTTATGTTTTTCTTCATGATCTTAATTTGTTATATGATATATATCCACAGTTATTTCATACATGAAGTAAGTATAAACATTGCTGTAAATACTTTGTGAAGAACAATGAATATTGCATGTGGGTTATTAAAATTGAAAAAGAGGCCCAGAAAGAAACCATAGTGTGTAAAAGTGTGTCTCTTACAATTTGTATTCAGTTCCTGGAATCAAATGGTAGAAATGCAATTTTTTCTGACAATATGCTGTCTTCTGACTAAAATATGAAAAAATGTTCAACCATTCTCTCTCTCTTTCTGTCTCTCTTTCTCTCTCTCTTTGTATGACTTTGTGTTTGTGTGTTGTCTCCCTTATTATCTCTCACACACTCATACATGTACACACACATACACAGACAGTTTTGCATGTACACATGTGCTCAAAAATAATTTAAGAAATTATTCACTGATATTTCTAGCTGATTGTATATAGTTTCATATTTATTATATTCTTTCTTGTCCCAAAAACATTCATGAGATGCTTCTTTCAGTTTTTGCTCTCATCTGTACAGAAAAGTTAGCATTATTTACTATTGGCTTCTCATAACTCCTTGAGAACTGAGCTTCCCTCTATCAAATATATCATGATTCTGTGCATCTATCATCCCCCACGAAAAAGATTATTTCACAAATGCAGTCATTCAATTTTGTTGTAAAATAGTTTCCTAAATTTTACTATAAGCAAAGACTAAAATCCAATGCCAAATATGTTTTCCTAATCCTTTACTTCAGTTTCTTATTTATCGTTTTACATTTCTCCCAGTCCTGTATTTCAGTGTGTTGCCCAATTTCTATTTCACTGAAGCAATGTCTACCCTACTTCATACCTGCATTTGCTCTCTGAACTGAGCTCAGAGCCAACAAGGCTGCTGTGAGTAGGACCACCAGCATCTTGGAGGAGGCTTTGGAGTTGCTCCCAAGTCTGTGCTGGGAGAAACAAGGCCAGAGTTTTTATAAGAAAAATAGAACAAAGGCACTTTTCAGATCCTTACTGGTGACCTGACCTTTTGTTTGGGACATTAGCCTAGCAGGATATAGTAGAGAGTAGGTTGTGACTGTCTCGCTTCTCAATGCTAAAATATGAAATTTGCACAACCATGTTGGTGTGATTAAGGCATCGTCAAGATATTGGAAATAAAGTTGTTATTGTTTAAGCTCTAGTTTGATATGACAGTGATGCTTACCATGTTAGTTGTAATGAGGGGAAATTTGCCTCTCTGCCCTCATGTATATTTTTGTCCCAGTTCTTTCTTTCATTCAGGCTAGAGATAGGTTTTTGTCTACTTTTCAAAGCAACCTCTATTCATGGTTTTCCCCACATGTTATCATGTATATAATCCAGAGATGAATGTGTTTTTTACTTCTGCAGGGAGTTAGGACACTAAGGAGGAATGCATAGTAAGAGACAAACAAGAGTGACAGCCTGTTTGGGCACACAAAGGCTGTTCAGAATTCCCCAGATCAGGTTCACATTAGAGAAGCTACTTTATCATAGACCTAGAAGACTTCATAGACTGTTCTTCATCATGTTCCTCTGTGTTATAGAAAGAAAACTGGCAGTTGAGATTCCAAGTAAACATAGGAACAGGTAATCACAAAGACATCATCACTAGTCCTCATGAGCATGGTTTCACTTGTTTTTCAAAAATTGATTAGCAGATACCCCCGTGTGGTTTAACACACCTTCATCCTGGAACTTGGACTCTGAGGCAATTGAATTTCTGTGAGTTTTTGAGCAGCCAGGTTTACTAATGAGTTCTAGGACTTTTAAGGCTGGTACACGAAATACCTTCTCAAAAAAGCAAAGAAAGAACAAAATGCTTAGCAGATGTTGTATTTAAATGCGTCTTCAAATAATACTACTTTTGTTTTACTCTATGATCTTATTTTTTTCTGTTGTGAGAGGTACAAAACTGCAAATATACTGAGCTGCCATTCATGTCCGAAGCAATATCAGTCTTTCATAATTGCCTAGTTTTTGTATGGGTTTAAAGGAATTTGAAGAGTGTGTGGATGAGGTAAAGCACAAAGGGCCACATGGATGTTAATTTAGATGATACTTCACTTGCATGAAACACTTTGCTGTGTTGTGCATATCAGTTTGCTTGATGCTCCATTTGAAACATATGAAGATAATCTCACAAAACAAAAATACTAATGAAAAGTCCTTTGCTGTAGATGAGGTGAAATTCTGTAATGTAAGCAGTTGTGGTTTTTCACTCCCTCAAGTGATAATAGATGTATTCTGAATGTTTAGTGTATTTGCATTTGTTAGTTTACTCTCTTTCTATGAAAATCAGACACATTCTCATTGGAACCATGATGTTGAAAGTTAACTATTGTGAATAATGCCTAATGTTATTGTCAGGATAGTTTTCTATTCTCTGCAGACACAAGCTGGGCAGGATTTGGAGATGAAGGATCCTGACCAGGTCTGGCCTTGGTGAACTTTTTTCTGGGAAAGTCAGAAGAGGAGAGGAGAAAGTTAGGTATACATGTTCATGTGTGGGCAGCTGAGGGGTTGGCTGTTCTTGGCAGAACATTGCCTTGTCCTTATCTAGGTGAGTCCTGGAATAGAGAAGCTGATTTTGCCAAATATCAGACAACTTTGATACCTTTTCTTGACCTTTTTCAGTGTTAGCAACTTGTGAAAGAGATCATTGTTTCAGGCTAGAAAAATATCACCTAGAAACTCAGTAGATATAATAAAAACAATTTGTGGAGTAGCTGAGGAGGAACACTGTCAGTCATCAATGTATTAGGTGGACCAAGAAATACACAATATGCCACAGGCTCATAGGAACTTGCAGTGGTTGAAGCAGTTGAGGACTGGCTTTTCCATATTATACATCTGAACCTGTTCTGATTACAATCATGAAGGATTTAAATTCATCAACTCGCAAAGTTACTACCATGTCCTATTTATTACTGAACTACGGAAATTACCCACAATATAAATCCAGTCCATACTGAAGTTCCATTTTTAACTTGTGTAGATTCAGTATTGATGTTCATGGGCTGAGTCCAGATTGTCATCTGATTTCCACTCTCAACGACTTCCTCTTTGTTCACATTCTCATCAGCCTTTGCTGCGGTTTTCTCTAATCACGGTGACTGTTGTGACTGATGTCAAGTGGAATAGCTTCACTGCCATAAGTTGCATATCTATGAAAACTACGAGTGTTGAATGTGTACAAATTATTTATTAGCTCTCTTCATTTTTTCCTGTTGTGGAATGTTCATTCAGGGCTAGAAAAAATGTCTTGGTTCACATGCAAGAATATAAGAGAAAAATCCTTTCAATGATTTTTTTTTAAAATTCTATTAATTGGGAGTTTTGTAGTGTCTGAATATTAGTCTCCTGTGTGATATACAAGTGGTACAAGTTTTTATTTTATCTACTAATTTTTTATATTGCAGTGTGGGACCCTTTAATTTCATCTAATCACATTTGTTATTTGGTGCCCTCTTTTTTCCCTTTTTTATTGCTTTAACAATAATACCATTCAATATTTTCACTTCCTTTCCTCCTCCCATTTCCCTTCTGCTCCCCAACTCATCATACCCCCTCCCTCTCCAGTTCTAAGAGAGAACAGGGTACCCTGACCTGTTGGAAGTCCAAGGCCCTCCCCTCTCCATCCAGGCCTAGGAAGATAAACCTCCAATTGGACTAGGATACCAAAAAGCGAGTACATGCAGTAGAGACAAATCCCAGAGTCATTATCATTAGCCTCTAAGTCTGACCCAGTTGCCATCCACATTCAGAGAGTCCAGGTTGATTACATGCTAGTTCAGTCCCAGTCCAGTTGGCTTTGGTGAGCTCCCATTAGATCAGGCACAATGTCTCAGTGGGTGGACTAACCCCTCTTGGTCCTGACTTTTTTGCTCATATTCTCCCTTCTTCTGCTCTTCAACTGGACCTTGGCAGCTCAGTCAAATGCTCTGATGTGTATCTCTCTCTATCTCCATCTGTCACCAGGCGAAGGTTCTATGGTGATATTCAAGATAGTTATCAGTCTTACTATGGGACAAGGCTAGTTCAAGCACCCTCTCCTCCACTGCCCAGGGACCTACCTGCGGACATCCCAAGTGACACCTGGGAACCCCTCTAGACCCAAGCCTCTTACCAACCCTAAAATGTCTCCCTTAATTAAGATATCTTCCTCCCTGCTCCCATATCAAGCCTTCCTCCATCTCAACCATCCCACTCCCACAAGCTCTCCCCAACCCTCATCTTCCTTCTCTTTCCCCCTATCCCCTTCCCTCCATTCTATCACTATCCCCATTTAATTTAATGTGTTCCAATAAGCTAAAGGGGGTGGGTCAAAAATATCTCAGGTTTAAGAAGTCTATAGAGAAAAGGTTCCATCTGTCCATATTTCTTCTTTCCTTCTCCTCCTCCTTCTTCTTCTCCTTCTTCTCCTCCTCCTCCTTCTTCTTCCTCTTTCTTATTTCTATCAGTTTTTCCAATTGCATGTGTTCCCATATATATCCTTAAAACCAGCAATTCCTTAGCCCCAGCAGGTTCGAGGGCTTGATTTATTCTGTCCCATAATGAATCTGATAAGGGTTTTCATACACACACACACACACACACACACACACAGAGAGAGAGAGAGAGAGAGAGAGAGAGAGAGAGAGAGAGAGAGATCCATAACTGTTAGCTCAAAGGTGGCTAGTGCACACTAGTTGAACTACTTAATAGAGAAAGTTAGTTAAGAAAGTAAAGAAATTATCAAGGAATGAATTTTAGAGGGGGAAGTTAGTGTACTATGCTATATTTTAAGGGTTTAAAATAGCTAAAAAGTTTATTTTCAGTGCACCACTTTTTTCTTCTCCCAGCATGCATAGCATCAGATAACCAAGCACCCTACGCAAACAGTCAGGGAAACAGTATGGTTCTCGATTGGATATCACAAACACCATATGCTGCAGCTTCTATAGGCATAGGTCTGAGGTTTTTCTTTAGGTGGTAGAGACAATGAAGGAACCCATGGCTTTAAATCATTAATTCTGTGGTATCTGTTATCAACTGTTCTGGTTTTAAAGTAAAACCTGAGCAGGAGCTTGGGTTGGTAGTAATTCTATGTACTTTGATATCTGTCAATGCCTTAAATGGAATGTTTTTCCCTAGAACATAAGCATTGGCCAAATAACTGGTGATAACCTTAGGTGTAGCAAGGCAGGTCTTTCTGTTTACCTAGAAGAGAAGAACAAGGACCTGACAGTGGAAAATTGTTTTTACACATAGCTAGTGGAAGACAGTTCTTTTTTTTTTTTAGCATCAATTAAAATTTTATTAATTATTATTATTGTGTGTGTATGTTCATACAAATTTTCCTACTCAGTCCGTCAGTGTGGTGAATTGCATTGATTGACTTTCAAATGCCGATCTCTCTTCTATACCTAGAATGAGACCCACGTGATAGGGTGTATAATGCCTTCCACATGGCTGGGCTGCTCTGTGGATGAGCTGCTGTGGCTAGAATAAGTTCCATGTGATAGGATGTGGAATGTCTCTTGTATTGCTAGGTTGTATACACTTCTGTGGCTCTTCACTTCTTGCTCATGAGCTGCAGTCATGTGCGGTTTTCTTTTTTTTTTTTTTAATTTATTTATTTATTAAGGATTTCTGCCTCGTCCCCACAACCGCTTCCCATTTCCCTCCCCCTCCCCCGATCAAGTCCCCCCCCCCCTCATCTGCTCGAAGAGCAATCAGGGTTCCCTGACCTGTGGGCAGGGGCAGAAGGAGACGGAGCACGAGCAAGGAACTCAGGACCACGAGGGGTGCACCCACACACTAAGACAATGGGGATGTTCTATTGGGATCTCACCAAGGCCAGCTGGCCTAGGTCTGAAAAAGCATGGGATAAATCCGGACTAGCTGAACATAGCGGACAATGAGGAATACTGAGAACTCAAGAACAATTGCAGTGGGTTTTTGATCCTACTGCACGTACTGGCTTTGTGGGAGCCTAGGCAGTTTGAATGCTCACCTTACGAGACCTGGAAGACAGTTCTTAACTGGGGATTTCAATTCCCAAATGTGTAAGAGAAGGGGAGTTAGCTGGAATGAAAGTCTACAGCAAAAGACAGCCACCCATTCACAAAGCAGTAATACCAAATGGTGTAGGAGGTTCTTCTTTCTATGTGTTGTTTTCATTGGTCAAATAATGAAGCCTTTTGATAGGGCAGAACTTATATAGGCAGGGAAGACAGAACTGTATGCTAGGAGGAAGGCAGGTAGGGAGAGCCACCATGGAGTCGCCAGAGTCAGACATGCTGAATCTTTCCTGGTAAGCCACAAGCTCATGTTGACATACAGATTATTAAAATGGGTTGACTCAAGATGCGAGAGTTAGCCAATAAGAGGCTAGAGCTTATGGGCCAGGTAGTGTTTAAATGAATACAGTTGTTGTGTAATTATTTCGGGTATAAGCTAGCTGGGCAGCTGGAGCCAGGGAGGCAGAGCCAGACGACAAACAGCCTGCCTCATAACAAAGTACATGTAAAATCTGGGAGAGCTTGAAAAGGAATTCTAGTCACACACACACACACACACACACACACACACACACACACAACAGACTTCAACACAGCGTTTTGCTGTTTGCTAGGGCATGTTGCAGAGAGATTTCCTGACTCAGCAGCCTTACAAAAAAAGCACGTGGTTTTAAAACACAGTTTCTGGGCCCTGCAGCCAGGGCAAACTCCAGCTATGGCGCATTTGTGAGCCTGGGTGTTTGTGTGTATGCTCAGGATGGGGAGGAAAGTAGCTAAGACCATGTCCTTGACTCAGATCTTCCTACCTATGCAGACTGCAGAATCAGTCTTGAGCACGCCGGAGAGCATCGTGAATTCCTGCTGCCATAGAGAGAGATGTTTCCAGGCTACGCACTGCTCAACATGGCAGTTTTGGCTGTAACTCATATAAAAAGATTAATTCTCAGAGTTAAAGTGCCGAGTGTGGCTCCTACCTGGAGCTGGAAAAAAAAGGCACACAGTTTTAAAATGCCACCTTTTTGGGCTATGCTCCTAACACGACCTCTGTCTCTTGTGGGAGACAGAGAAATCTGATGGAATTTTGTGAATAAAGTGCTAAGGCTTGCTTGATGGCAATGTAGATTCACTGTGTGCCTAGAACTGCACACGCGGCTCAGGGGCACTAAATGTCTCTGAGGCAAGATCAGCTCAGCCATGCTGAACTGTGCTGATCTCAGGCAGGAACTATCATTATTATCATAATAACAGCGCAGTTAGGTTTAGACATGGCAGGAAGCAGGTGGTACCATATTACCCCTACATGGCACAACTTAAGTTTTTAAGAACTGCTTAACATTTTAAGAAATGCTCCTGGATAGTAAAGAATATCAGATTCACAATAGGACAGATTCAGACATAAAAGACCTCTAAAAGGGTCATACTGTTAGATAAACATAGGCTTGGGAGAGAGAAGAAAAAGAGTATAAAGAATCATAAAAAAAAGTTAATGCTTAAAAAAGGGTAAAGTTTTTAAAGAGCGAGAGTACAGTTATAGATTAAAAGAAGTAAAGAAAAGAAAAATAAGCCTCATAAAAATTGAAAATTCACAGAGAGCCTGTATTCTGTATATTATTGTGTTTTCTTTAAATTTTTTGACTGTGAAGGAGCTAAATACAGAGAGAAGTTTCATTGTATGGGCTGCTAAGCTAGACCAGCATGAATATTATAAAGGTATTATGACTTCAGAATTTGGGTCTAAGGATATGATGCTTTGGAAAAGAGGTTCTTCTTTTGTTTTCACAGAGGATGAGACCTGTGAATTCCTTCTAGACCAATATGGTATGATAGACCACACCCTCCTGAAAGCTTGCTGTAAACACCCTCAAAAAATTACTTCACTCAACTGCTGACAGAGATGAACCTAGCACACATGTTATATCATAAAAGACCCAAATAACGGCACCCCATACAGCATGAAGCAGTTGGAGAAAAAACTGTGCCCCTGTTCCCAAATATTGTTTATAAATGTTCTTTTACATTAAAAGGGGGGTATGATATGGAAATGAATAATTTACATTAGTATAAATTTTGCTTTGTTGATATAAATTTAAGGTAAATCTTGTTATATGTACATGTATTTCCAATCTTGATTAAGGTATTGTGATTGTGTAGTTCATCTAAAAATGTAATGCATAATTAGGAAATATAGGTTGTTAATGGATAATCATCAATGATAGTCAAGCTTGTAGTCATGTTAGTTAGATTTTCTAGATATACAAAAATATATTTCAGATATCTATTCTTCATATCTTTCAAAGACTACAGAATATGGCATTTAATGTTTTAATAATTTAGGGCTTTTCATGACAATGAGACACGTCTGTTTTTGGCAGCACCAAGCTACTTCCTAGGGAAGATGGGCATTGAAGAGGATCCTTATGGAGTTTGATAGCCATTGGGGCTAGAAACTGCTCTTGCCTGGACTATTGCATAAACTGGACACCAAGAACCCACAGAGAGAGGACTGCTGAACTTGCCTAAAGTTGAGATGATCCTTTGGGATTCCTGTTTCCTGAAAAAGTCTGCAAGACATTCTGCAGGACACAGAAGAAAGTGACTGAAATGTCTTTGCATTTTCCTGCTTCATGGAAATGTCTGCTGGATACTATAAACCTGTAGGCTAAAAATAGTTGTTCCAACAATACAAAAGAACTTTGGGTGACTGTCCAGGCAGCGAGATGTCTCTGAGTTTTGGAAGTTGCTTTCTTCTTGTTTATTTAGGTAATATTTTATCCTTCTGGAGTCATTGAACGAGTTGAAGAATGGTTAGTTATAGTTACAGTTTTCCTTTGTTATGATAAAATATAAAATAGATATAAATATTGTAACTTTAATTCTTGCTTTATAACTGTTTTACTATATGTACTTTTCCTATGTTAAAGTTAAAACCTTCCTTATTTTGTTTAAACTGGAAAAGAGGAAATCGTGTAGAAGGTTCTTTTTTCTATGTGCTGCTTTCATTGGTCTAATAAAGTAGCTGTCTTGGCCTTTTGATAGGGCAGAACTTAGATAGGCAGGGAAGACAGAACTGTATGCTGGGCAGAAGAAGCCAGGCTAAGAGAGCCACCATGGAATTGCCAGAGTCAGGCATGCCGAATCTTTCTCGTTAAGCCAGAAGCTCGTGGTGACATACAGATTATTAGGAATGGATTGAATCAAGATGTGAGAGTTAGCCAATAAGAGGCTAGAACTTATGGGCCAGGCAGTGTTTAAATGAATACAGTTTCTGTGTAATCATTTTGGGGCTAAGCTAAGTGGACGGCAGACACAGCCGCTGCTCCTCCTCTTAAAGCCAAAAAGCCTTGCTCTTTGGTTCAAAAACTTTCACTAAAGTCCTTGACTTTGATAAGTCACCAGTAAAGAAATGACTGAGCATTTGTTGTATAGTGTTGTGGCTTATAACAATATTATATAAGGCCCAAATTAATAGTATGCTTTTGATAGATAATGTGAAAACTGCAGACATACAATGTCTGGTGACTCTTTCTATATTTATAATAGACGAATTATGAAAGCAAAATATATTATCAATGCAAATTAATGGTTGTTATTTTAATTTCAGAGCAATCTTGTCCCATGGGCATTTAGGAAGTCAAAGGAAGAGTTATATGGGTAAGCAGATGTTACCTGTGCCATGGCTGCTCTGATATAATTACTCAGAAGCCTGATATTATTTATAAAAGTTTGGCTAATAGTTCATGCTTTGTACTAGATAATTCTGAACCTTAAATTAATCCATATTTCTTATCTACTCTCTGCCACATGGATCAAAATTGTTACATCATTTTCTACACATCCTAATTTCTCTGCATCTCTGGTGTCTCTTCTGACATTGTCCTTCTTCCTCTCAATATTCTCAGTTTGGTTGTCCCACCTATATTTCCTGTCTGGCCACTAGTCAGTTCTTTATTAACCAGGAAGAGTAACACGTATTTCTAATGTAGAGAGGATTGTTAAACAGCATTTCTCCCTTTTATCCTATGAAATAGGAAAGTTTCAAGCATCATATAGTAAAACCATATATAACAAAACAGTTACTAAGTAAGAATTGTAGTTAAAATACCCAGCCTATTTGTATTTCACAAATTTAGAGAATGTATTCTATTAATATTCAAATCTTTGTGACTCTAAGCATTTATACATAATTTACCTTTCAGCGTAAGTAAGAAAATTTTAATTATGACTATTTTCCCACTCCAAAAAAGACACTAAAGGGTGAAATCTTACCTAATAACAGGGATATATGACTTCCTAGAGAGTCAACCTAGGTTTTTATATAATATTGGAACTTCCATCTTTGTCTTATTAGCTTAGACTATCTGACAGATATTTATGAGAAGCAGGGAATTTTGAAGGACTGTATTTGACCATATATTGGCAAAATTTGTCAGTTACTTTCTTTTGAATCCTGCTGGTCCAGAATGGACAGAGTATTTATTATCAGCAACTGAGGCAAGGGGTTGCTTTTTTTGCCAAACTGGCTATTTTTCAATTCAAAGAAAACAAAACTCCTTTAGAGTTTCTTCAATGCCCATTTTAATCTCTGTAGGTAATTGATGCTTGTTCATTGTCATAAAATCAAGATATTAAAAGATCTTAAATGGTACATTCTGTAGATATTTGAAGTGTGAAAGATTATTATCTAAATATATCTTTGTTTAACCTTAAAACATATCCAACATGTTTACAAAGTGACTGTATTAGGGAGCTACCTACTAACCTGTATTTCTTTATTATCTTAAATAGTTGATAATAATAACTTTCAAGGACTATAAATTTGCAATATATTGTTAAATGAGATGCATAGGTATAATACTGTAAATACGACTATAAATGTATGTAAAATGTGTCCTAACAAAAATATCCTTAAATTTTTATCAATATGTATAAATACCTTAAACAAGCATATATACATATATAACAAAAGACCTTGGATTTGTTTCAGTATATAAAAATCCATACCAATGTAAAATAATAAAGTCTCATAGGTGCTTTCTTGTTTTAAAAGTAGATTCAATAATCTATCCTTTTATTCTATCATTTCTATAGTCCTTTCTTCTTTTCAAAATGAAACCTTGATTTTAAACCCATTAGTTTAGCTTTTCTTGGCCATTACTGTTGTAGTAGGAGCGGCAGGGCTGCGTCCCCGGCACCCGGCCGCCCACATGGCTAGCTCTAGCTTATGCCCCGAAATAATTACACGGAAACTGTATTCTTTTAAACACCACTTGGCCCATTACATCTAGCCTTTTCTCGGCTAACTCTCGCACCTGGACTAGCCCATTTCTTATAATCTGTGTAGCCCAGGAGCTGGCTTACCAGGAATGATCTTAACCTGCGTCTGCCTGGAGTGGGAGAGTCATTGTGACCCCTTGACTCAGCTTCTTTCTCCCAGCATTCTATTCTGTTTACTCCGCCTACCTAAGGGTTGGCCTATCAAATGGGACTAGGCCGTTTCTTTATTAATAAGAAATCACTCACACATCACATTACCAATAATAATTTGCAACCAATCCACCTTTAATGATAATAAATATTGATAACACATCTTTTGGCAAAGTTACTAAGAAGCCATGTTTGACGCCATTATTGAGTGCTTAGAATTCTTCTTTAAGCTTGTGAGGTATTATTTGGGAATTCTGGCCCCTAATTGAAATTCCAATTGGTATTAAAAAAAAGGTAAATTGGGTATGAAAGATTAGACTTATTAAGTACAAGGAGGAAATTGGATTTGAAAGATTCGAGTTAACTATGTACAAGGAGGAAGTACTTAGCCCTGTCTCAACTGATAGGTCAGACTTTGTTGACAACTCACAAGAGGCTTCATCATCTCTGAGAAGTGGATATAGAGTAGGGAACATGGCACGTTTGCAGAACAGGAAGAGTGGAGGCAGAGGAAACTCGAATAGGTATGTAAATAAGTAAGTTTATTCTTAGTAATAAAATTGAGAGAAAATAGAAGTTTATTATCACAAAGGTAACTTAAATAAAAAAATAATTTCTGTAAATTTGATAAATATAAATGAACAGAGTATTGTAACAGTATTTCTTACTATATATATATATATATATATAATTTATATAGTTATGTTTAAAACCTTTCTTTTTAATTAGGCATAAAGGAGAGAATGCTATGAATAATATTTCTGAACACTATAAATATGTATTACTCTCATTGATTAATAAGGAACTGATTGGCCAGTAACCAGACATGAAGTATAGACATTACAGCCAAACTGAGAATACTTGGAGGAAAAAGGACAAAATCAGAGAAGTCATTAACAAACACAGAGAGAAGCAAGATGAGCATGCAATACAAAGAAAAGTTACAAAACCCCATGGCCAAACTCAGGTAAAAATATGGATTTATTGAAAATGTAAGAATTAGCTAGTAACATACTTTAATTATTTCCAAGCATTTATCAATAATAATGGATCTATATTGGTTATTTGGAAACTGATGGACAGGAAGAAAAGTCTGCCTAAATATGCCTCTGTTAAGCTTCTATATTTATTGGAGGTGATCCTGATCCAAAGGCCAGTTTTATACTTTCAGTAAGGAAAATGAAGTCTGAAACAAGGAGCATAGGGATACCTAGGTAGACTTGTTCACATTTATGTACTGTAGAATGGGTGCTTCCTGGGGGAAGACAGTCTTCTTTGTTTGGTAGATCTTAGAAAAGGACAGCAGACTCTATGAAATGATACAAACATTTGCCCTTTCCTTGAACCTCTTCAGTATTGGCAATCTGTGAAACAGACCATTGTGTTAAGTTCTTCCAAAATGTCATCTATGAACTCAAGAGGCATAATCCAAACAATTTATGGAACAGCTTACCAGGAAGACATTTAGTAAAGGTGAGGTTAAATGATGGGCAGCATGCCGCAGGCTCTTAGTGACCTGCAGGCTGTTAGATCCCTTAAGTAATTCATGTCTGGAATGTATGCCTTGGATTTAATAGTCTCCATAGAAAGTACAACTTCTACTTCTACTTCCAACTAAAATGTATACATTTTCTAAACTTCCACAACAATCATACACAGATTGCGAGAATAAATAGTAAGAGTTGTATTTTAACATAAATTAATGTGCTAACCCATATATTTTCTTCAGATTTCTTTTTTTCTTTTTCTTTCTTTTTTTTTTTTTGGTTCCAGAAGATAAACTCAAAGTTATGTTGCCATACAGAATTTTTTTTTTTTTATTTTAATTTATTTATTTATTAAGAATTTCTGCCTCGTCCCCACAACCGCTTCCCATTTTGTATGCCAATCTGCTTCTTAGGCCATTTAAGAATTCAGGTGCTAAATTCCGTCTTTTGATTCTTTTTTGTTTATTTGTTTTTTTTTTGGGGTGGGGGGTAGTTTAATGAAATTTTATACTAGTGATAATGTGATAGACCAATAAGCCAATTACTATTTTTCTTGGAACATTTTTGATGATTCATTTATTATCTTCAGACACCTCATTTGCATGCCTTAGTTGGATGCATTCATTCCCCTGTACAATGTGAGAAAGGATCCATTCAATTATCTTTTCAAATTGAAGACTCTTGCTTTGAGGATATTTGCTGTTAATCTTTCCCAAAAAATTACTGCAAGCTCTTTCTCAATGTTCATTTTCTGTCCATAATGAGAAATTTTATCATTAGTAAAAGGTACCAAAATCCTGCTGATATACAAAGTATTAATTTTTATTTCAGAATCAACTCACAAAGTTTTCCATATAAGTCATTATTTTTTAAAATTTCTTTGGGCAGTAAACATTTCCATTCAAATATAGTACTATCTTCTCTCAGTATTAGAATTTAAGTAGGAGAAGTGTAGCAGGTAAAATGACCAGAATATAGTCAAGTTGTGGATACTAATGATCCCCATGTGCATCCTATAATTTCATTTCTACAAAAATCAATTCACTCTCAGCCTCAGCTGATCATATTCTCGGACTCTTAAGTCCTTAGTACCTTGTCAGTTTTAAAACAAATTACTTAGTTCTTGAGTTATCTATACAAATGTGGGCCATAGCAAGTTAATATTGGTATTTTTGTAAAGTAATAAAATAAAAATGATATAAGTGATAATCCTTCCAGAAGAAATGGTAAATAGCCCTACCCTGTATCAGTATTTAGTATAAAACCATTGGAGCTAATTTGTGATCAATTTTCTCAATCTACTATTCACCATATTATAAATGATGTCTTGTTAACTGATTCAGATGCAGATGCCTTAGAGAAAGCATTTAAAGAAGTAAAGAGAATTTCGCTTTGCTAGGGAATACAAATTCCTCAAAAAACTAAAAACAGAGATGATTTTAATTACCTAGAATACTTAATAGATTTACAAAAACAAAATCAACCACAGCATGTACAAATCAGGAGAGATTGAATATGAACTCAACGGTTTTCAAAAATCACTCCTTTTGATTCTCAAAGTCCAAATTGTCAGTGTCCAAAAATTGATACTCTGAGGTAATGAGGATTACAAATTTAACAGAAAATCTAGGTCTATTGGGAGATAGAGTGCTGGGGAAATCCTAACGTTTAGCACCTAATAATAATTCATCTGAAAGGACAGGATTGTCACAAAGGGTTCAACCTTAGAATCACTTTTATTTGTCATGATCTTGTAACACTGCCTATGAAAATGTGTGCTTGGGGACATGGAGAGATGGCGTGAGGTTAATAGCAAGTCCTATTCTTGTAAAAAGGTCTAGGTTCTGTTCTAACCATCTATATTAAATGACTCATAACCACCTGTAACTTCAACTCCAGGGGAACTAATGACATCTTCTGGTCTTCTCAGATATTTCAATCACATGCAAACAGAGAAACAGACAAACCAACACACACACACACACACACAAACAGACTCATGTGGTATTAGTTATATATGCATGCATAAGTATATAACAATAACAAGGAAGAGATTATGATTTTGCGAAAGTGCAGGGTGACACAGGATGAGCTGTAATGGGAATAGGGATATTTGGAAATGATCTAAAATACATGCACACACACATACAGATGAACACCATGGGTCATATGATGAAATCAGGACAAACTTCTGAAGTTGGCTAGGTAGACATGTTTATAAGTGTTTAAAATGGAACTGGTGCTTCTTGGGGAAAATCAGCCTTGTTCTTGGCTTGGTGGATCTTTTAAAAGGACTCTCTACTTTTGCATGGGTTTTGGAAATAGAACTCAGTTAGCCACAGTTGTACAATAAATGCATTTATGTACTATAACTTCTCTTTGGTCCTGCAAACTGACAGTAATAATTTATCCTCACAATGGCTTAAAGATAAAACAGGTAAAATTTTACATCCTTTTACCTAAGTTGGTATTCTCTAAGCTTAAGTTTTGTATCATCTATTTAAAACTTTATCAGGAGCACCTGAATGATCTCTATTATGTGACAGACCCCTATACCTGTGGTACATATATAAATATGCCAGGATAAATAGTAGATTCAGTATTGATGTATCTTACAAAGATTAACTAATTCTGTACAAGTAGGAGTGACAGACTCTGAAGATAGACATGTAATTATTGAATCTTAGGTTTTGAAAATGCCAACTTAGGATATAAGAAGATTCTTGGGCCCTTAAGGTCAGATTAGCACCCATGAATGAATGGACCGTGCATCCAATACATGTTGAAACATTTGTCTATGGCACGGAGACTTGAGTAGGAGAAGTTATTTCCGATGGTCTGAGGAGATACCAAAAAGCCAAATGATTTAATTGTGGTAGAACAGGACATGTTTTATAAAAAGTCTGTAGACAAGGAATTCTAAGGAAAAATGTCTCCACTAGATTTGGCAAGAAGTATAGGACTCAGGCTTCTGGTATATGTAAAAGGTATGGCAAAGGCAGACATTGGACTTATGAATGTATGTTGACAAGAGAAAGACAAGACAACCCAACACCATGGGGAAAATCCTGGAGGGGGGGGAGCTAGACTCTTGCAGTCCCTCATGACAAATAATATCCTGTCATTTCCAATCACTGTGGCAAACATGGCTCACCATAAAAATTCAACAATCCAGTGCTTACTGTTAAAATTCATACTGTTTTGGATGATGAAATAGACATGGCAGATTAACCAAAAACTACAGTAGGAAATAGGAAATGTATACTTTGGCAGACTTCTATAAATGAAGAAGACCAAGTCAGCAGTGCATATGGATGACAATTTGATTGAGGGATTACTATAGATCGTTGTACACATGAGTATCTAGATTGGCTGTTTCAAAAGGCAGATATTTAATTACTAGGAACTGGAACCTTTTCTTAAGTGAAACAAACAAAAAAAGGTGGGTTGAATGCATAGGGTCAGAAGGACATAAAGGAAGTCTGAGGAAAAATTTAACTAACATTGCAGTAAATTTCTGGGATCAAGACCTATTACAGCAATGGTATACCAAGGTTAAGATTCCTGCACTCCCAAACACTCATGTTTCTGAGAAGGATATTTTAAGATATTATAAACAAAGATGTATAGAACATGATATTTAAATAACATAGGATTCTGTTGACATAAGACACTATTGTTCTTGGCAGTACTGATCTATTCCTGATAAAGTGTTCGGCAACAAAGATACTCCACTTGGAGTTTGTTTTCTTCTTGGCACATCTGGCCTTTGGGAAAGGAACTGGCCAAGCCTCCACCACTGACAAAGTTCATGATGTCTGGACTGGATGAGTAGGATGCAAGGAAAAAGTCTGTCAAACCTTGCCAAGACTGGGTAAGACGGATCTGAAAATTTTCCTGCCTCTGAAAATGGTCTGTCAGTTACTCTAGGCCTTAGCCAAGTTGGTTGTTTCAACATTGCAAATGAGACTTTGGGTGATTGCTCAGGCAGCCAGCTGTCTCTTTCATCTACTGCACAGTTTTGAAGCTGCTTGATTGCATTCCTGCCTACTCAAGGAATATTATCTCCTTTCTCAGGCTTTCGATGGGGTTGTAGATTAGATAGAAATAGTTACCATCCTCTTATGATCTAGCCAAGCCATTTCAAAAACTAGACTTAGACTACTTAGGATAGAATATTTATTAAAATATTCAGCATATGTTCCTTGCTTAATATTGTTTATGCTGGTTGTAATTATAATCTTATACTTGATATCTGTTTCTAGTGTATATAGTGTTCTATTGGGTTTAGAAGTCTCTCATTTAAACAAATGGGGGAGGTGCTGTGGGAGATTATTCAGTCATTAGCCTTTAAAATACCAGCCAACCTAGCCATGGCCTCTTTGTTTTAATTTCTCTTCTTTATTTTTTTTCTTTTTTTATTGATTTTTATTGGGCTATACATTTTTCTCTGCTCCCTTATCTACCTTTCCTCTCCCATTCAACCCTCCACCAAGGTCCCTATGCTCCCAATTTATTCAAGAGATCTCTTCTTTTTATACTTCCCATGTAGATTAGATCCATGTATGTCTCTTTTAGGGTTCACATTGTTGTCAAAGTTTTCTGTGATTGTAATTTCTGGGCTGGTTTTCTTTGCTTTATGTTTAAAACCCACTTATGAGTGATTAGATGTGATAATTGCCATCCTGTGTCTGAGTTACCTCACTCCAAATGATGATTCCTGGTTCCATCCATTTTCCTGCAAAATTCAAGATGTCATTATTTTTTTCTATTGTGTAGTAAACAACTGTACAAATATGCCTCATTTTCCTTATCCATTCCTAGGTCGGGGGCATTTAGGTGGTTTCCAGATTGTGGCTATGACAAACAATGCTGCTATGAACATAGTTGAGTACATGTCCTTGAGACACGATTGAGCATCCTTTGGATATATACCCCAAAGTGTTATTATTGGGTCTTCCGCAAGGTTGTTTCCTAATTTTCTGAGAAATTGACAGATTGACATCCAAAGGGGCTGTACCAGCTGAAAGGTAGCTGTAAAGTGTGTGCTCACTCTTACTCTGGCTCTTGATTCCAGCTGCTAGATGAGTTCCTGTTCCTTATTCACGCAGAAAATTGTGATCTAGGGCAGTGATCTGTGAGTCAACCCTAAGTAAATAACCTTTCATTATATGTAATTATGAACTAGTGTGGGATTATTTTGTAATTTCTGTTATCAGTACATTTTCTTCTGATTTCTATTTCTCTGGTTCCAGAAGAAAACCTGGAACTTACATTGCCATATACTATCTGTTCTGCCCATCTCTTTCTTAGGTCATTTTGTCAATTATTGCCTGTGTATATTGTACGCTGTCATTGTACTTATTGTATATAGTTTTTTTATATTAGTAATAGCCTTCTTTTTTTGTTTTAGATAAGAGGAGACAAATTATGATATGTCATTTATATTTTAACAAAAAAGCTTACCCGAAGATCAGAGATCAAAACAACTGCCCTGGTCAGTCTTACAGAACAGGAAGTAGTGAAATACACCTTTAATCCTAGTAGACACATAATTTGCCATAGAAACTGGTTAGTAGTGGTGCATACTCTTAACCACAGTACTTGAGAGGAATATAAGATGGGAAGAAACAGCTCTCAGTCAGTCTCACTCTGAGATTCCTGGAGGCATGATCACCATGTCAGATTGAGGTGGAGGTAAGAGCCAGTGACTGGTTGTTTTGCTTTTCTGAACTTCAGGTTGAATCCCAATACCTGTCTCTGGGTTTTTATTAATCATACTATATTGAATTTTTTCCTCCAGAAATCAGGCCACCCACACTGTTTGCTATAGGAAGAACTGATGGCTCCTGCTGTAGGAAAGCAGGTTGAGTGGTAAAGGGAAATTTAAGCCAAGACACTCTTTCATAAAGTTATGGTACTCCAAACAGTTCCTTTTAGTGAATAGTAACATGTAAATCAAGTCAGACTAAATCAAATGGGGTAGAACTTTTGATAATCCCAAGAAAAGTTCATTTCTTTCTTTGGAAATGGTTGCATCAGTCTGTTTCTACAGGAATCCCATAATTCTGTAAATGAGAACAGTCTCTCCCACACTCCCATGTTACATTATCTCTCTAATCTATTTCCCCTCGAGGCTTTAAAAGAAAATACTCTGTCCCTTTAAGACCACATTTTATTCTCTCTGTGATGATCTATTTCACCTAAATCCTTTTTCACTTCAAGGCCCAAAATCCTTTACCACATTGTCAAGAGATACTCTCTTTATAACAACTCCCCTGAAGTACAGTTCTATGTCAACTCCTTTCTGAAACAAATCAGCCTGAATTTTTATTTAAAACACATTCCTGTCCTAAAATTCTCTGACTGACAAAACCAAAGAAAGATTAGTAAAATCCCAGATACAGATATTGGGTTCAACCTCTATAAAGTCAGACTCTCAGAAATGTAAAGATTGGTGGTGGAAGAGCTGCCAAAGTGATGACTGTAATTTTAGCTATATAGTTTAGCAAATTAAAGACTCATGTGGTTAGAAAAAGAGAGATATACAGGAAAGATAGATTCAGATGAGGAAAATCTCTAAATGATTTACTGTGTGTTTAAAAAATACGGATGGTTGGGAGAGAAAAAAAGAATAAAATCCTTTTACAAAAAGAAACAGATTAGTTGGATATAGTGGCACACACCTTTAATCTCAGAACTTGGGAGGTAGAGACAGGGAGATCTCTGAGTTCTTCAGAGTGAGTTCTAAGGCAGCAAAAAATACACAGATAAACCCTGTTCTCAAAAAAAAATAAAATAAAAATAACTTGAGTTTAAATAAATCCACATAAATGTGGAAAACATATAGAGAATTTGAATGCTCTATGTTACTGTGCAGTTTTCCCGTGGTTTGATGGCTGAGAAAGAAACAACAGCTGATAAAAGGCATTTGATTGCAAATGCTACTGGATTAATCATATAGTATAAGGGGCCACACCCCAGTGGGCAGGACAGCTCTGCCTGTAAGTCTTCTTACAGCACCTCTCCCATTTTTAAATAAGAGAATTATAAGCCTAATACAAAATTATATACGAGAGAAAACATATACAATAATTATCCTATCCTAACTAGTTTATGTCTTGTATAATAAATAACTTGGCTAAGTCAAGGTATGCATGTAACTGCAGCTATCTAGTCTTCAAACCTATTGAAGACCTGAGAATGGAAATAATATTACTTGAGTAAGTAGAAAGTGCAATCAAGCAACACCCAAAATGTGCAACAAATGACAAAGACAACTGGCTAAATGGGAAATCACCCAAAATCTCTTTGAAACAACTAACTTTATGTAAGGCTTATAATAACTCAGAGACCATTTTCAGAGGCAGGTAAGTTTTCAAATCTGTCTTACTCTGTCTTTTCAAGATTTGACATTCCTGCTTATCTATTTCTGGATCCTGTGTATCTTGTCACTGGTTGAGGCACGAGTGTTTTTTTTTTTTTTTTCCCAAAGACCAGTTTTGCAAGATGAAAACAAGCTTCAAGTGGATTGTCTTTGGCACTCAACATTCTCTAGGGAAGAGATCAGTGCTGCCAGGAGCAATCGAGTCTCACTTAAACAGAACCCTAAGTTATTTAAATGCTATATTTTATTGCTCTGTGAAGTGATTGAAGATTACCTATCTATGCAGAATATAATCTCAATGTAGCTGAAGAACCTGATTAATCTAACTTTAAGTGTGAAATCATAGAAGACTACTGATCTATAATTCGTAATAACTATATAACTTAAAGTCTAAGACTTCAGATTAGAATATTAGACAATAAACAAGCATGCAAGCTTGAGGACAATGACCTCAAAATTTAAACAATATATTAGTATCACGATCAGAGGTAGAAATGTACATTGAAATATGATAAATATATATAAATAAATAAAAATATGTCAAGCAGAGGTAGAAGAATGCAAGCATACAATATTCAATATAATTTTACTGTATCAATATACAAGAATCTATATCAATGTAATTACCAATAAATAGTAACTTACAAGTATTCACTATATTATTTACTATTATTATTAGTGTGAGTAAGCTCACACTAATCTATTATCCCATCCAATTTTCCCTTTTTTTGTTTTTGAGCCTGTAGAATTTCCCCCAAACCCCTAATCCTATATCAATTATAATCAACCCCTAAATGATGTCCCAATGCTGAGGACAAGCTTTGTTGGGAGAGGGGACATTGTCTTCTAGAATTACTTCCAGCTGTCATGGAGGTGATGTTCTTTCTATGGAATCCAATGGAAGTAAAAGGATGTTTAAGTTTAAAAATTACTGTCTGGTAAAATTGCAAATAGTCTCTGAATATACGGTAGGGTTTTTCTGAGCTTCATATTTGAAGGTCTGACCAGATCCTTGTAGAAAATTCCACCATTTCACCTAACTAAAATGGAACAATCTTGAGCAGCTGGTATCAAGCAGGTCTTTTAGTAGCACTCTCAGAGTTATGACGTCATATCAACCAAATGGAGTTGTGGTGTGGCCCCATCTTCTTCCTGGAAACTTCAAAGATTACTGTAGGAAAATTCATTGTTCATTGTAGAAAAGTTGAACATTATTATATAGACATAAACAGATATATATATATATATTCAATGAAAGTTATGATATAGACAAAAATAGAAATAAAGAATTGTAAAAGTTTTCTAAATTCTTTTTACTTTCTCTCCCAATCATGGCTCCTGACATGAGACAGAAACTCTGAATTTTTATTTTAACAACATGCTTGTATTTAGAGAAGGACAGAGACAGTGTCCAACTCCAAAGCCAGCTCTATATATTCATATATATATATACATATACATACATATATATATAATGTTTTATCATGTATAGTTATTAGTCATATTCATTTTTCTTGATAATCCTTATTGGATAGATTGGATAGTTGTTTTTCCTTCTGTCAGTATCCAAATATCCATGGTCTCTTGAATTTTTGAAGATGAGCATTTTCCTGCATAGATAATAACAGAATTCTGCCCTAACCATTATGTGGTTTCTTTAACATCTGTATGGCTGTCACTATTTTGTCATCTCTCTTTTTCAAGAGGTTTCTCCTTTTCACATTGACTCTTTATTAAATTGATGGTATCCATAGTTTTTCTTCTCCTTTGGAAAAAGAGCAAAACCCCTTCCCCAATATAGCACATCCCCTGACTTCCATTATGAGGTCATCATAATCTTGCTATAAAGTAGTTGACTTAATTCAGATGTCTTTCCTATTATCCAATTTCTCTCTGCAGCTGTTGTCCCTTCCTCATTAATATTAAAAAATGTAAAGTTAATAAAGTATTATGATATCTATCTGGGGACATTTTCCACCCCTCTCTGAATTTAACATATCCTAAGTTTGATTTGACTTTTCTATAACTGCCTGACCTGGAGGATTGTGTGGTATACCTGTAATATGCTTAATATGATAATAAACAAAAACAGTTTCATTTTCCTAGAGACATATCCTGGACCATTATCTGTCTTTATTTTTGCAGGTATACCCATGATAATCATAACTTCTAACAAATGTGAGATTACTGAATCAGCCTTATCTGAGTTTAAAGAAGATGCCCACTGAAAACCTGAATATGTTTTAATGGTGTGGTGTACATATTTTAATTTTCCAAATTCTGCAAAGTGGAACACATCCATCTGCTAGATGTCATTCCTTTGAGTACTGTTTGAGTTAGTCCCTGACTGTAGCAGTGTTTGGCTATAAAAAGAGCTAGCAGGGCATCTCTTTATAATCTCGTTTACTTGTTGCCATGTAATAGAAAACTCTTTAAACCTTTGCTAGTGACATGATGTGTTTTTATGAAATCTAAGGCCTGCAACAAACTTCCAATCAATAATTGATCAGGTTCTGCATCACCTAGTGCTAGAGGACCTTGAAGCCCCGTATGGGATCAGATGTGTATTATGTATATAGGACAAAGCCTATTCCTGATTATGTCTTGCACCTGGATAAATAATGAAGTCAATTCTGTATCATCTGCTATAAATTCAATGGTTTCAATATATAAGATTACTCTTTCTGCATATTGTAAATTAGTAACTATATTAAGAGGTTTTTTTAAAATCCCTTAGCACCATGAGAATTCTGCCTTCTGTACAGAGTAATAAGGGTTTTGTTTCACCTTACTACAAATAGTGCCCAACGTGGATAACTGAATCCACAGAAGGCCTGAGAAAGATTGGGAAAGAATAGATTAAGCATGTTTCCTGTTTCTGGCTATGAATAGCAATGCTGTTATGAACATAGTTGAACACATGTCTTTGTGGCAAGATTGAGTATCCTTTGCATATAAACCCAAAAGTGGTATTACTGGGTAGTGAAGAAGGTTATTTCCTAATTCTGATAAATCTCCAGACTGACATCCAAATAGACTGTACCAGCTTGCATTCCCATCAGCAGTGCAGGAGTGTTTCCTTTACCCTACAACCTTTCCAGCATAAGTTGTCATTAGTGATTTTGACCTTGGCCATTCTTACAGGTGTGGTCTCAGATTTGTTTTGATTGGCAATTTTCTGATGATTAAGGATGTAGAACTTTTCCTTAAGTGTCTTCCAGCCCTTTTAGATATCTCTATTGAGAGTTGTCTGTTTAGTTATGAACTCCATTTTTAATGGATTATTTGTTCTTTTGATTACCTGGTGTAGGATGGTCTTCTGTCTCTGTGTTACTTACATTGGTTAAATAAAGATACTGCCTTGGCCTTTTGTGAAGGCAGCCCTTAGGTGGGTGGAGTAGACAGAACAAAATTCTGGGAGGAAGAAGGAAGGCAGAGAGAGCTGCAATGGAGCCAGCTGTCAGGTCAGACATGCTGAATCTTTCCAAGTAAGCCACCTGTGGTGATATACAGATTATTAGAAATGTGTTGAATCAGGATGTGAGAGTTACCCAATAAGAGGCTAGAAATAATGGAACAGACAGTAATTTCATTAATACAATTTGGTTTGGTCATTTTGGGTATAAACTAGTCAGGTGGTGGGGATGCAGCCCACCACAACTCCTCACAACATAGTTGTGCTCCAACGAAGTAACCAACTCCACGTAAAAACTGAGAGGGCTTATAAAGGAATTCTAGACACACATATAGAGTTTAACACAGCCTCTTGCTGTTTGCAGTTGGGCTTGCCACAAAGAAATTTTCCTGACTCAGCAGCAGGAAAAAAACTGGCCATTTTAAAATGCCGGCTTCTGGGCTGTGCCACCAGCAAGACCTCTGTCTCTTGCAGGAGACAGAGAATCTATATGGGGTCTGTGAGTAAAATGCTACAGCTTCCTTGATGGCAATGTGGACATGCTGTGTGTATGGAACTGCGTGCATCTCAGGGGCCCCAAATGGCTCTGAGGCAGGAGCATCCCCAGCTCTGCTCAGCCATGCTGAACTGTGCTGAACTCAGGCAAGAACTATCATAATTATCATAATAATAGCACAGTTAAGGTTTAGACTGGGCGGTACCATATTACCACTACATGGTACAACTTAAGTTTTTAAGAATTGCTTAACATTTCAAGAAGTGCTCCTGGATAGTAAAGAATTACAGGTTTCCAATAGGACAGATTCAGACATAAAAGACCTCTAAATGGGTCATACTGTTACAAAAACATAGGATTGGGAGAGAGAAGAAATTGAGTATAAAGAGTCATAAAAAAGTTAATGTTTAAAAAAAAAGGGGTAAGGTCTTTAAAGAAACAGAGTACAGATAGTCATAGATTAAAAGAAGTAAAGAAAAATAAGCCATGTAAAAATGAAAAATTCATGAATGAGATTGGACTGTAATTCATTTTCTTGGTTGAGTCTTTGTGTGGTTTTGGTGTCAGAGTAACTGTGGGGGGAGTGGGAGAGAAATAGGAGGATGGAAGGAGGTAGAAATTGTAAATAAATAAATACATAAATAAAAATAATAAAAAATGGAAAATTCACAGAGTCTGGGTTGTGTTCATTGTATTTTCTTTGAATTTTTTGACTGTAAAGGAGCTAAGCACAGAGTCACATCTCATTGTGTGGGCTGCTAAGATAAACCAGAATATATATTATAAAGGTATCTTGACTTCAAACTTTGGGTTTAAGGATATGATGCTTTGGAAAAGAGGGTCTTCTTTTGTTTACACAGAGGATGAGACCCTGTGGATTGCTTCTAAACCAATATGGTATGATAGACCCCGCCCTCCTGAAATGTTGCCATGACCACCTTCAGAAAATTACTTAACTCAAGTGCCAACTGAGATGAACCTGGCACATAGGATATACCATGAAAGACCTGATTAACAGTGCCCCCATACAGCACAAAGCAGTTTGGAGAGAAATAATTGCACCCATATTCCCAAATATTGTTTATAAATGTTCTTTTACATTTAAAGGGGGATATGATATGGAGATGAATAATTTACATTGGTATGGATTTTGCTTTATTAATATAAATTTAAGGTCAATTTTGTTATATTTATATGTATTTCTGGTCTTGATTAAGATATTGTGATTGTATAGTTTATTTAAAAATGTAATGCATAATTAGGACATATAGGTTGTTAATGGATAATCATCAATAATAGTTAAGCTTGTAGTCATGTTATTTAGATTTGCTAGATATAAAGAAATATGTTTCAGTTACATAGGCATTCTTCATATCTTTCAAAAACTATAGAATATGGCATTTAATGTTTTAATAACTGCATTTTTCATGACAATGTGACACATCTGCTCCTGGGAGCACCAATCTACTTCAAGAAAAAGATGGGCATTGAAGAGACACCTTATGGAGTTGGTTAGACATTTAGACATGAAATTTCTCTTGCCTGTACTGATGTGTAAACTGGATATGAAGAACCCACAGAGAGAGGACTGCTGAACTTGCCTAAAGTTGGGATGATCCTTCAGGGTTCCTGATTCATGAGAGAGTCTGTGAGACATTCTACAGGACACAGAAAATGTGACTGAACTATCTTTGTAATTTCCTGCTTCATGGAAAAATCTGCTGGAAACTATGGGCCTGAAGGCTGAAGATGGATGCCCCAATAATATAAAAGAACTTTGGGTGACTGTCCAGGCGGTGAGAGGTCTCTGTTATTTCTAGAGTTTTTGAAGTTGTTTACTTAGGTAATATTATATCATTCTGGAGTCTTTGATGGAGTTGTAAAATGGTTAGTTATAGTTATAGTTTTCCTTTGTTATGATAAAAGATGAAATAGATATAAATATTGTAACAGTAATTCTTGCTTTATAACTGTTTTGCTATAAGTAATTATACTATGTTATATTTAAAGCCTTTCTTGTTTGTTTAAACAGAAAAAAAGGAAAATGGTAGGAGGGTCTTCTGTCTATGTTTTACTTACATTGGTTAAATAAAGAGACTGCCTTGGTGTTTTGATAGGTCAGTCCTTAGGTGAGTAGAATAGACAGAACAGAATTCTGGGAGGAAGAAAATAGGCAGAGAGAGCTACCATGGAGCCAGCCGCCAGGTAAGATAAGCTGAATCTTTCCTGGTAAGCCACCCGTGGTGATATACAGATTATTAGAAATGACTTGAATCAAGATGTGAGAGTTAGCCAATAAGAGGCTAGAAATAATGGGCTATACAGGAATTTAATTAATACAATTTGGTGTTGTTATTTCAGGTATAAACTAGCCAGATAACGGGATGCAGCATGCTGCACCTCCTTATAACAATTACCAATTTCTTGAGTGCTTTGTATATTTTGTAGATCAGAGGTCTGTCTGATGTAGGGTTGGTAAAGATCTTTTCCCATTTTTTAGGCTGTGATTTGGTCTTATTGACCATGTCCTTTGCTTTACAGAAGTTTTCAGTTACAAGAGGTCCCAGTTATTAATTGTTTCTCTCAGAGTCTGTGCTTCTGGGGTTATATTTAGGAAGTGATCTCCTGTGCCAATGTGTTCAAGTGTACTTTTCAGTTTCTCTTCTTTAAATCTTTGAAGAAAGAAATTTAAGAAGACACCAAAAAGTGGAAAGAACTCCCATAATCTTGGGTAGGTAGAATTAACATAGAAAAAATGGCAATCTTACAAAAAGCAATCTACATATTCAATGAAATGCCTATCAAAATCCCAGCAAAATTCTTCACAGACCTTGAAAGAACAGTAGTCAATTTCATATGGAAATGCAAAAAAAAAAAACCCAAAAAAAAACAAAAAACAAAAAAAAACAGGATATCCAAACAATCTTTTACAATAAATGAATTTCTGGAGGCATCACGATCCCTAGCTTCAAACTCAACTACAGAGCTACAGCATTAAAAACAGCCTAGTACAGACAAAAAAAAAAAAAAAACAGACAGGAGGAGCAATGGAACCAAATTGACGACCTATATATTAATCCACACTTTCAGAAACCTGATTTTTGAATAAGAAGCAAAAATATTAAATTAAAAAAAAAAGAAAGCATATTTAAAAACTAGTGCTGGCATAACTGGATGTTAACATGTAGAAGAATGAAAATAGACCATATCTATCACCATGCAAAAAGCTCAGTTCCAAATGAATCAAAGACCACAACATAAAGCGAGCTGCACTGAACCATACAGAAGAGAAAGTGGAATGGATTTTTTTTTTTCGCCAAACAAACAGCAAAACCTTATATACTTTTGTAGGAATGGTTTCTGGTATGATTTTAAAAGTAAAACAGGGATTTTTGTCAATTAACAGAAATGGACAAAACAGCAATTGTAGTATCTCTTACTAATGCTGAAACTTCCTACTTACAGAGAAAAAAAATGAACATTGGCAAGAAGCTTGTAGTATCTTTTTGTAGAGATTACCAAAAGATATTGCTAAAATAATAGACTTCAATTTATCAAAAGAACCTATCAGGTCCTTCCTCACTTTGGATAGGGAACATAGACATCTTGGGCTCCTACATTCAATATTGATGCAAATAAACCAGGAATGTTGTTTTATAAGTCAGGAAATTCAAGCAATATAGCTCAAATCCCTTATGAGTCTGTCCAAAAGTCTAAATTATAAGCTATTCTTATGGTATTATTAATTTGACAGAAAATTCTTAACATAGTTACTGACCTCAACATGCAGAAAGGGTTCTTTTGCATATTGAATCTAATAAACTTATTACTGATGATTGAATGTTAATATCTGTATTTACACAATTACAGGGAATAGTCAGGAATAGCAATCATTCCATATATAACACACATTTTAGATCCAATATGGGTGTACTCAGCACTCAGGCGCAACATAATGAAAAAAATTAATCGTCAATAAATAAGAAATGTGATGGAAGTATCAAGATTTCATGAGAAACACCATGTCATTGACAAGGGTTTGAAAAAGAAATTGTCTTTTACTTGGTACCAAGTCAAAGAAATTATAAGGAAATGTCTTAATTGTTATTTGTATAACCAAACCCAAAGGACAGAAGGAGTTAGCATAA
Source organism: Microtus oregoni (assembly GCF_018167655.1). Lineage (NCBI taxonomy): Eukaryota > Metazoa > Chordata > Mammalia > Rodentia > Cricetidae > Microtus > Microtus oregoni. Next base: position 71,786,340 of record NW_024543061.1, read on the forward strand.
AGGGAACTCAAAGAAATGAATTTTTTAAAATGGATTTGTTTCATTTTACAAATATGAAAAATTAAACTATACAATGCCATGGATATCTATTCAAGAATTCATAGGGCAACTGCTTTGAGTTTCTGTAAAGGCTGATGCTTTAATTAAACATCTCATAGAAAGTGTAGCCATCATTGTAATGTGACACACGCATTTAATTCTGGCACTGAAGAAGCAGAGGCAGGTGGATCCCTGTGAGTTTGAGAGCAGCCTGGTCTACAAGAGCTAGCTTCAGGAAGGCAACAAATGTATAGAGAAACCCTGCATCAAAAATACAAAAAGGAACAGTGACAATACATATGTTTCTAGTAAATGAAACAGTTTTTTTACATATTACACCCTAAAATATATTACAGATATACCTCAAAATTCTACAGGGCAAGCAGTTATATAAAAATCTACTTTTATTTTTAACACAAATGTCGAATAAGCAAAACGACAGGATAATGACACCTAACAAAATATTGGACAATACTTTATTTACTTTAAATTATCTACGCCATTGAAAGGTGAACAACAGCTACAAAGAAAAAAGGAACAGTAAGCTGAAGCAGCTGGTATTCTTCAAGGATCTGTTGTAAGAGGATGAAAGCCAGTGTATGTGTTATGTTTGGAAGAGGTTTTGATTCTCCTTGCATATGAAAAAAAGCTAAAAAGTGGTAAAGGTTTGATTCTAACAGGAGAGACTTCTTAAGTAGGAGAGGTGATAGTTCATCAACTGATGTGATCATTCAACCTGATAAAAGGGAAAACGCAACAAATTACACTTGTGAGGGTTGGTTTTTTTTTTTTTAATCTTTCCAGGAAAAAAATTAAAACAGCCAGTGAGGAATCTAAAGGCGTTTGAACACCTAAAGCCTTGAGAAAAGAAAGAACCATCCGGAGAAAATGATAACCATGAAAGCAGTAATCTGGCCTAATGGTATATAATAATTTTTACAGTGGAAAATTTCAAAATGTCTGTTTTTTTCCGGTCTCTAACTAACAGATGGTTTTTATCTAGTTCCTGCTCAATTAAAGATTAAATTACGCTTTCCAATTAGAGTATGGATCTTTCTTGTCTAACCCAAACAGGTTAACAAAAATTTCAAAATCTCTGTCTCATCTCTTCATAGTCAATTGGTATGAGACAGAAGGAAACCAAAATTCTAGAAACTAATATATTTTCGCTAATCTCATATATCTCATACTTATTTTGGCTCTTTAAAACTTTTTAGGTAAAAGTACTACCTTAAAATTTAAACTTTCAGTGTTAATTTTAATTGCACTATTAAATTCTAACTAATTCTAACCTTAGGTTTTATGTAGTTTCCTATTAGTGATTTCATGATTGAATTTAAACAGATATTTAGAAAATAATCCTGGATATCCCAGGTAAAATTAATAAAGCATGGTACTTTAACCTCTCTAAGATTTACAGTATGATTGGAGCCCCACAGCAATTATTGTACCAGGATTGTCATAATGCCACTAAGCTGGTAAACACCACCCTAAAATTGGATTTGAATGGCAAACTGCTCAAGATAAAACCAATGGTCCCCTGAATTTGCTATCTTGCTCCATACAGCATGAAGAAATTAGAGACAAGAAAAACAAATTCTTCAGGTGTGGCATTGATGTTTTACAATGTCCTTAGGTTCTGTTATTTGTCATTATGTGTTGGTTGTTAGTAACAAGTTGCTAACAAGTATATTTAAAAAGCTGGTTAGATTTGATAGAATGAAAAGTAGATTATTGATTCTAATTTTACTCTAAAAAATCAACGACTCCATCTAAGCTACTTACATAGGTATACATTTTATAAATTGATAGAAATTTAAGGTTACTTTTTTTACACTTCTTATACTGTATATGCTTTTAATTCTGTTAAGGTATTTTTATATTATGATACAAATTCAATGTTATTTTTGTTATACTTGATATATGTTTATACTTGCTTCTAATATTTTTCTACATTGTTATAATTTGAGGTTATTGTCCTTATATTGTTCTTCTGTTTCTATTTTTACATAAGATATTATCTATACAGCTTATACCTATACACCTTGTTCATTTATGCAATGTGAATTTTCAGTCCTTAAATGTTATGTAGGTTAATAAAGAAATCATATTAGTAAGGTTATTCAGGTGTACATAGGTATACTTCAGAAAGATAAGAAATTCAAATTCTTCAAAGAACTATAGAACATGGCATTTGAAATGTTTTAATAAAATAGACTTTTCTTGTCATGATAATCATTTGCTCTAACAGCACCAATCTAAACGCAATAGGATGAAAGGCATTGAAGATTCTTCATATATAGGTGCTTCTTTGTGGTATATAGTAGTCATTAGAGCAAGAACTTGCCCTTGCCTCAACTACTGACAGTATACTGTCTAAACTAGATAATCAAGACCCAAAGAAATGCAACTGCTGAATTACCAAGACAGTTTAGATAGTCCATCAAAATTTCCTGCTTCTAAAAAAAATCTGTCAGATATTCTAGGCTTGTAAGCTAAAGATCAATGTCCCACTGATGCAGAGGAAACATGCGTGACTGTCTACAAATATAGCAGTTTCTATCACTTCTCAAATATTTTGCAAGTTACAGGCTTGTTCTTTCTGCTTACTCAAGTAATATTATTTCCTTCTTGGCCTTTGATTATGATGAAGACTAGACAGCGACAATTACATTCTCATGAATCTTTGCAAAAGGCATATTAGTTACTAAACACTGGACTCTTCATGAGAGGACAGTTAATGAAGTAATCTGAAAATTGGTCAATTACTTTGGGACTGAACATTGAGAATGTATTTTTTACTTGATAATTGTTCTTGTTGAATGTAGTTTCAGTTTTGTTAAAGCTGATAAATTGGCTTTCTTTTAGGACAATTATTGATGATAATTGTCATTGTATATAGTTTTGTTGTATTAGAGTTAGAACCATTCTTCTTAATAGAAATGAAAGACGGTGTTACAGAAGAATATCTGTGGTCCGCTAGCCAAAAGGGAGGAGTGTTTTGGTCCAAGAGACAGGGTTTTCATGAAGGACGGACATGAACAAGGGAGAGGCATCTTTCCAAGCCAAGAACAAATAATGGATGGTATAAGTGGTGACTTCGTGACTCAGTTCAAGGTCCCCCCTTTGACCCTTAACATTTTTTCATTGACTTTGCTTGATAATAAATGGTAAAAAAATCATTTATCATTCTCTTAATCAAAAAAATTATGTATTCATGGAAACTTATACTTTAAGAAAAAGGAATAAAATCATGTATTATTTTGAATGATATTGGTGTTTAAGAAGTTGATCTACATATTTTCCTAATAACTCTTTTGACAGGTTTGGCACGCAAATGTATGTTTATGAAAATGCAAAGTGTATTATACACACACAGCTTTAGAATATCATTATGATATTTAATTAATATTCTTTACATAATAGGTAATAATTCAGTTTCTCTAGCTGAAGTTTTGGATTGACAAATGATATTAACCATCCTCTTAATAACTGAGATGCAGAATATATTTTCCTGAAATTTAAAATGGATACTTTAATCGGTAGATAGGATAAGCATGTCTTTCATCAAGACCTTGATGCTATTTGAAGACAACAATGCATCACGGGGTCTTAGGAACTGAGCAAGATCATCTAAGTATGACACAATTTCTGTATGTATTTGTATGGGCATAAAATCTTCTATTTAGAAGAGTTGATATGTTAAGTTAATATTTCACTGGGGCTGCAGAAATGGATCGGCAGTTAAGGCTACTTGTTTCTCTTTCAGAGGACCTGGTTTTGGGTCTGAGCATCCATATAGTAACTAACAACTATTTATACTTCCAGTTCCAGATATTCTCCTCTCCTGCATAGGCTCTAAATGCATGTATTAAACAGTCATTCATGAAGGTGAAATCCATTTGCACAAAATTAAATAAATAATTCTTGTTAAATGTTAGACCTAATGAATGCTGAGCTTATTGGATCACCCTGTGCATAATGAAAGGGCCACATGATACAACTACACCCCTAAAGTTGCTTTCTGGCATGAAATTGATTACATATCAAGAAACTGACAAGAACATGCTGACTGATTTTTACTCTTAAATGGACTTCAGAGAACAGTGGATGCTGACTTGAGTTGTTAAAATACACAAAGTTATATTGGACAATAATCTGAAAACATACATATTTTACTTAAAGTTTATGTAGTTTATGGCAGGTAAAATGAAGTATTTATTTATGTGCTGGAGTATGTGTCTAGGGCTCAATCACGTCAACATGTACTCTACTACAGAGTTGTATGACAGCTTTGAAGCTATATTTTTAGGCTACATGTTGCCAAGGATGAGGTATTAGTTAAATTATGGAGCAACTGTCTTCAAGCAATATTCCAGCAGGCTTTATAGTTGGACAGATATAAATACGGATATGGATATAGATATGAAGATTAGACATGAAGAAAAGATTTTGACTATGTGGGGAGTTTGGGGGAAATTGTGAGGAGACTCAGTAATGAATAAATCAATGCATATATGTGTGAAATTGTCAAAGTTTTATTAAATATGAGATAGAAGGCTTGAAATAAATAATGATGATAAGACATTAAAGACAAAAATATAAGAAATATATTTTTTCCATGAATTTAGTCTTTTTAGCTTTTTTCCCTCAGAATAATGTAATTGCAGTAAATGCCTGAAAACTATTTGCCTAATAAAAATATTTTACTTATTGAGTAAATTATGATATTTTATTCACAAATTGTCATATATTATTGGAGTTTTTGATGTTTTTTTTAACCTCTCTCATGTATCCAACTATTAACTATGGCTTTCAGCTTAGTGTTATAGATTCTAGAGTTTCATGGAACATCTGTAAAGAGACTATCCTCTCTTCTTATAAAAGGAGATATTATAGCTATTAGGATTGTTGATAATGTTGGTTTAGACATACAAATCCTGTTAATTAGTAAGCAGAGGACTCTTCTGGGACAGAAGGCTGTTTGATAAATTATTTAGACTACCGACAGTCATGAAAATTCACAGTTTCAGTATGACATGCAGCTTTGTCAATATTGTAGATAAATGTGGTTAGCATGTGTCTATACTATAAATTTTACCCTCTCATTGTATATCATCTATACTGTTCTTTTCCATATTAGATTCATGCCCATCCAATTAATTATGCTAACAGTAGTTTAAGTGTCAAAATTTCAGAACAACACAACAATGTCATTTCTATGAATCTCCCACTGTGCTACTTCCATGAGCATGACTCTATTTTCATAAAAAAAAATGTGAAAGAAGGAAAAGAAGAATATGATCTAGATAAAATAATAAAAAATTTGCATAGAACATTTAAAAATAGCAAATTTAGAGTCTAAAATTTAAGGTTCAACTATTTGGAAGGTTTAATAATTCCTCAACTTTTGGAACATCTAAACATTTTGTATTTACCTTTCTAGTTAAAATTCAACAAAATTTAAGAATCAATGAATGAATATTTACAAACCCTAAAAAATTAAGATGGAAAGATTGCTCTAAGATATACATAAAATATTTAAAAATTTTTCATATGCCAGTTAGGACCAGGTACATATTTATAAAAATTCTAGGGAGATGAAAATCATGAATATCTGGCCCCTAAGAAACCATTGTATACTTATAGGACTGTCAAGTTAAGGAAGAATGTGAGTTGGTTGACACTTGAGTGCCCAAAAGAACACCTGCTGCAAAATATCAACTTCCTAACAGGTAAATAGTGAACAGAGAGTGTTACCTGTGAGAAAAGAAACAAAGAACTCTTTTGCAGGTTTTCCTAGGCAGCTATTGTATAGGGCTCTGGTCAGACAACACACATGACAAACTAAGAGCATGTTTATGTAGCTTTATCTCTTTATATATTTTAATACTGAAAATCACGTCTTATGTGAAGTCTCCTGTTAAATCAGAAATATCCGGGAAATACAGCAAAATTGTGGGCAGAACTTCAGGGAAGAAAAAAAAAGGGGGGTCTCTGGAATGATAGTAGACTGATTCATAAATGGCAAATGTAGGACCTTTTCTAATGAAAATGAAAAAAGAGGTCTATAATTGCCATAAGTTTGGCCACAGTCCCCAGATTTCACTCATACATACTAAGACTAAGAAAACAACAAAGAATAATTTCCTGCTAAATTTTTATTGGAGTGTTGAAGGTTCTCTTACAACATCATTGCTCCATTGAAATGACATTAAAGGTAAATGCTTTCTACTCCGCCTGCAATAAATAAACAGATAAATGATGTCAGGGAGAGAAAGATCTAGCCTAAAATACAAATATTTTCTGAGATATCTATTAGTTTTTTGGATATCTAACTGGGTTAGTGTTAAGACGTTTGATGGAGAGTGACTTTAAATAACGTTTGTCACAGAAATCAAGGTATAGAGAACTTTCATGTTTTCGATGTATAAAATATCTTTGCCTTTTGGAAGTCGGTGGTGATCTCTAGATTTTAGGACTGTGCTGTTGGCAGGAGGCTATTCATTTGTTCCCTAGTGTTCAGCCCCAAAATAAGCACACAGAAACCATATTATTTAAATGACTGCTTGGCCAACCATTTAAGTGCAATGCTAGATACCTCTTATAACCTAAACTAACCCATCTACATAAAGTTGCTCATCACCCCGAGGTCGTGACCTACCAGCAATGTTCTAGCTGGGGCTTGTGCCTTTCTCCTCTGGCAACTCCATGGCTTGTCACTGACTCTGCCTTCTTTCTGCCAGCATTCAGTTTAGTGTTGCTGCCTAGCTCTACTCTGCCCTATCTATAGGCCCAAAGAAGCTTCCTATTAACCCATGGTATTCACTGCAAGCAGAGGGAATATCACATCTTTGTTTTAATGATAAAGTGTCCTATTTATTTTGTTGTGCTGATGAACCTTTAATTTATGCAGAAAATTTCTAGAGGTTACTTGCCTCTTCTTCACCATCCTCCGCAGGTGGGCCTTCTGGTTTTTCTGGTTTTTCAGGTTTAGGAGGGCGAGGTTTCCCCTCTCCTCCTTCCTCAGGTGGGCCTTCTGGTTTTTCAGGTTTAGGAGGGCGGGGTTTCTCCTGATCTCCCTCCTGGGGTGGGCCATGTGGTTTTCCAGGTTTAGGAGGGCGAGGATGATGTGGTGGTTTCTGTGGTGGTTTTTCTTCTTCACCATCATCCTCATCATCTCCAGGTTCTTCACCTTCCTCATCTTTCTGGTGCTGTTGACCTTTGCCCGGACTTTTTTGCTCTTCCTCTGCAGGGACATAGATCCATGTCAAAGAAGCTTACTTTTCTCTTTCTGTTAGATTACCCTTCCTAAATTTATGAGCCTGATTCTTTTTGAAATGTATTTTTATATATTTATCATAAAAACTTTCTAATGGCTCAACTCTTCAGACAAATATTTCTTCTTAAATTTGAACATAAAAGGTGATTTTATTTTCATTACAATTCCCAGACAGAAGTGATACAATTGAAAGGATTTTTTTAATGATATTAGTTAGAATTAGGCAATGTAGTATAATGTGAAAACAACGCTCTATTCTTAAATGTACCATGTTGTTTTGGGTACTATAATTCTGTGGAGAACAAAAAGAAGTATAGGAAAGAGACTAAAAGATGTTCCATACCGTTTTCCTGCAGTGATTTTGTGTGTTTTACTTTGCTTTCGGTGCAAAGCTGGGTGAGAAAAATAAATTTTAAAAAGATGAGAAAGCCTGAGATCTGTGAAATTACATATCTATCTAGTGTGGAATCTTATACTTCTAAAAGGAATCAATTGGAAAAATTCTTTGAACAACCCATATTGTTATGGAAATTTTTAAATGAAGACACTCAATATGCTCAGCATATGTAAGCCATTGCTTCCATCTGTGGAAGAGACAAAATATTCCTGGCATAAAAGACTGGCTTTCTACTCTTCCAGTTCATTGCCCTCTTCTAGGTCCTAGAGACAATGCAGGGGAGCTTTCCTATATATCTCAGGGTAAGCTGTCACATGATAACTTCACAAAATAATAAATTTGTCAAATGTCATAGTACTGTATAGTTACAGAAGTAAAGAACACTTAATTGGTTAATATAAGATGAATCTGGCCCTACCTAAGAGCTGAGCAGAAGATTCTTCATTGATGATCTCTAGAAAATAAGCACAAAAGCAGTGAAAAGTTATTTACAAGATAGTTCAGCTGGAAATACAAATGAATTTCAATAACATCTTCATATCCGCTAAGGAGTATTTTATTTTTTGAAAGTGCTATGGATACTGCTTCCAGAATGGTTTCTATGATCAGGAACAAAGACTATTTTGTTTCTACATATCTCTGGCAACCTTTACTGTTACTCTTCATTCTAATATTGGAATTTCAGGCTGACTAGTTCATATTCTTTATGTTTTTCTTCATGACCTTAATTTGTTATATGATATATATCCACAGTTATTTCATACATGAAGTAAGTATAATCATTGCTGTAAATACTTTGTGAAGAACAATGATTATTGCATGTGGGTCATTAAAATTGAGAAAGAGGCCCAGGAAGATATCACAGTGTGTAAAAGTGTGTCTCTCACAATTTGTATTCAGTTCCTGGAATTGTAGAAATGCAATTTTTTCTGACAATATGCTGTCTTCTAACTGAAATGTGAAAAAATATTCAACCGTTCTCTCTCTCGCTCTCTCTCTGTCTGTCTCTCTTTCTGTATATCTTTCTCTCTCTCTCTGCATGAGTTTGTGTTTGTGTGTTGTCTCCCTCCTATCTCTCACATACTCATACATGTACACACACATATACACAGACAGTTCGACATGCACACACGTGCTCAAAAATAATTTAAGAAATTATTCACTGATATTTCTAGATGATTGTATATAGTTTCAAATTTATAATATTCTTTCTTGTTCCAAAAACATCCATTAGATACCTTTGCTTCTTTCAGTTTTTGCTCTCATCTGTACAGAAAAGTTAGCATTATTTACTATTGGCTTCTCATAACTCCTTGAGAACTGAGCTTCCCTCTATCAAATATATCATGATTCTGTGCATCTATCATCCCCCACGAAAAAGATTATTTCACAAATGCAGTCATTCAATTTTGTTGTAAAATAGTTCCCTAAATTTTACTATAAGCAAAGACTAAGATCCAATGCCAAATATGTTTTCCTAATCCTTTACTTCAGTTTCTTATTTATCGTTTTACATTTCTCCCAGTCCTGTATTTCAGTGTGTTGCCCAATTTCTATTTCACTGAAGCAATGTCTACCCTACTTCATACCTGCATTTGCTCTCTGAACTGAGCTCAGAGCCAACAAGGCTGCTGTGAGTAGGACCACCAGCATCTTGGAGGAGGCTTTGGAGTTGCTCCCAAGTCTGTGCTGGGAGAAACAAGGCCAGAGTTTTTATAAGAAAAATAGAACAAAGGCACTTTTCAGATCCTTACTGGTGACCTGACCTTTTGTTTGGGACATGAGCCTAGCAGGATATAGTAGAGAGTAGGTTGTGACTGTCTCGCTTCTCAATGCTAAAATATGAAATTTGCACAACCATGTTGGTGTGATTAAGGCATCGTCAAGATATTGGAAATAAAGTTGTTATTGTTTAAGCTCTAGTTTGATATGACTGTGATGCCTATTATGTTTGTTGTAATGAGAGAGAATTTGCCTCTCTGCCATCATGTATATTTTTGTCCCAGTTCTTCCTTTCATTCAGGCTAGAGATAGGTTTTGTCTACTTTTCAATGCAACATCTATTCATGGTTTTCCCCACATGTTATCATGTATATAATCCAGAGATGAATGTGTTTTTCAGTTCTGCAGGGAGTTAGGGCATCAAGGAGGAATGCATATAAGAGACAAACAAGAGTGACAGCCTGTTTGGGCACACAAAGGCTGTTCAGAATCCCCAGGTCAGGTTCACATTAGAGAAGCTATTTTATCATAGACGTAGAAGACTTCATAGACTGTTCTTCTTCATGTTCCTCTGTGTGATAGAAAGAAAACTGGCAGTTGAGATTCCAAGTAACTGTAGGAACAGGTAATCACAAAGACATCCTCACTAGTCCTCATGAGCATAGTTTCACTTGTTTTTCAAAAATTGATTAGCAGATACCCAGGTGTGGTTTAACACACCTTCATCCCAGAACTTGGACTCTGAGGCAATTGAATCTGTGAGTTCTTGAGCAGCCAGGTTTACTAATGAGTTCTAGGACTTTTAAGGCTGGTACACAAAGTACCTTCTCAAAAAAGCAAAGAAAGAACAAAATGCTTAGCAGACGTTGTATTTAAATGCGTCTTCAAATAATACTACTTTTGTTTTACTCTATGAGCCTATTTTTTCTATTGTGAGAGGTACAAAACCGCAAATATAATGAACTGCCATTCATGTCCGAAGCAATATCAGTCTTTCATATTTGCCTAGTTTTTTATGGGTTTAATAGAAATTTGAAGAGTATGTGGATGAGGTAAAGCAATAAGGGCCACATGGATGTTAATTTAGATGATACTTCACTCACATGAAACACTTTGCTGTGTTGTGTATATCAGTTTACTTGATGCTCCATTTGAAAAATATGGAGATAATCTCTCAAAACAAAAATACTAACGAAAAGTCCTTTGCTGTAGATGAGGTGAAATTCTGTAATGTAAGCAGCTGTGGTTTTTCACTCCCTCAGGTGATAATAATTGTATTCTGAATGGTTAGTGTATTTGCATTTGTTAGTTTACTCTGGTTCTATGAAAATCAGACACATTCTCATTGGATCCATGAAGTCAAAATTTAATTATTGTGAATAATGCCTAATGTTATTGTCAGGATAGTTTTCTATTCTCTGCAGACACAAGATGGGCAGGATTTGGAGATGAGGGATCCTGACCAGGTCTGGCCTTGGTGAACTTTTTTCTGGGAAAGTCAGAAGAGGAGAGGAGAAAGTTAGGTATATATGTTCATGTGTGGGCAGCTGAGGGGTTGGCTCTTCTTGCAGAACTCTGCCTTGTCCATATCTAGGTGAGTCCTGGAATAGAGAAGTTGATTTTGCCAAATATTAGACAACTTTGATACCTTTTCTTGACCTTTTTCAGTGTTAGCAACTTGTGAAAGAGATCATTGTTTCAGGCTAGAAAAATATCACCTAGAAACTCAGTAGTAATAATAAAAACAATTTGTGGAGCAACTGAGGAGAAACACTGTCAGTCATCAATGTATTAGGTGGGTCAAGAAATACACAATGTGCCACTGGCTCATAGGAACTTGCAGTGGTTGAAGCAGTTGAGGACTGGCTTTTCCATATTATACATCTGAACCTGTTCTGATTACAATCATGAAGGATTTAAATTCATCAACTCGTAAAGTTACTACCATGTCCTATTTATTACTGAACTACGGAAAATACCCACAATATAAATCCAGTCCATACTGAGGTTCCATTTTTTACTTGTGTAGATTCAGTATTGATGTTCATGGGATGAGTCCAGATTATCAGCTGATTTTCACTCTCAATGACTTCCTCTTTGTTCACATTCTCATCAGCCTTTGCTGCGGTTTTCTCTAATCACGGTGACTGTTGTGACTGATGTCAAGTGGAATAGCTTCACTGCTTTAAGCTGTATATCTACGAAAACTACGAGTGTTGAATGTGTACAAATTATTTATTAGCTCTCTTTAATTTTTCCTATTTTGGCATACCCACTCAGGGCTTGAAAAATGTCTTGGCTCATAATCCAGAATTTAAGAGAAAAATCCTCTCAATGATTTTTTTAACTTCTATGAATTGAGAGTTTTATAGATTCTGAATATTAGTCTCCTATGTGATATTCAGGTGGTAATTGTTTTTATTTTACTCTACTAATTATTTATTTTGCAGTGTGGGACCCTTTAATTTCATCTAATCACATTTGTCATTTGGTGCCCTCTTTTTTTCCCCTTTTTATTGCTTTATAATTAATACCATTCAAAATTTCCACTTCCTCCCCTCCTCCCATTTCCCTCCTGCTCCCCAACACATCGTCCCCCCTCCCTCTCCATTCCTAAGAGAGGACAGGGTACCCTGCCTTGTGGGAAGTCCAAGGCCCTCCCCTCTCCATCCAGGCCTAGGAAGATAAGCCTCTAAATAGACTAGGATCTCAAAAACCAGGTACATGCACGAGAGACAAATCCCAGTGCTATTATCATTGTCTTCTCCGTTGGACCTAATTGTCAGCCACATTCAGATAGTCCAGTTTGATCACATGCTAGTTCAGTCTCAGTTCTGCTGGCTTTGGTGAGCTCCCATTAGATCAGGTACAATGCCTCAGTGGGTGGACCAACCCCTCGTGATCCAGATTTCCTTGCTGATATTCTCCCTCCTTCTGCTCTTCAATCGGACCTTGGGAGTTCAGTCCAGTGCTCCAATGTGGGTCTCTGTCTCTATCTCCATCTGTCACGAGACGAAGCTTCTATGGTTATATCGAGATAATCATCAGTGTGATAATGGGGCAAGGCCAGTTCTGGCATCCTCTGCTCTGCTGCTGAAGGACCTAGCTGGGGACATCCCCATGGACATCTGGGAACCCCTCTAGAGCCAAGTCTCTTGCCAACCCTAAAATGGCTCATTAATTAAGATATCTTCCCTGCTCCCATATCTGGCCTACCTCCAAATTAACATGAGAAACTATATAAATGTCACATATATATTCAACATATTCTGAGATACTATCTTAGCTGCTTGGATGTACAATATTACGGTTAGGGCATTTACTGCAAAGTGAATTTGAATTCCATCTGTTAAAAAATCCAGGATTATTGAAGGAATTCAAGATGGTGGTTGTTTCAGTTTCAAGCATTAGATATCATGGTATCTAATTAATTCTAATTAATATAATGATATAATGTCAGGGAAAACAAGGAAACAATCCTTTCTGATTTTTTCCCAATTGGAATGAGCCCAAATTTCCACATGTAAAACTGTGTTCTTTTTGAGATTTTTCTTCCTGAAAATAAAGCAGGTTATTAGCTGATGGCCACTATGTTGGGTAGACCTTCCTCGGTTCCATGAGGAGGAGCATGAGAAAGTTGGTGGTTGACTCTCTTGTGTCTTCACAACTACACCCTCATGTGTATCAATAGCAGAGTGCTTTGCCTACAGGTCTTTTGAAAATCCTCTTCCTTTTTCTTCTCAATAGTACTCATGAATATTTTGTGTCCTCTATCAATCAACCCAGTATTTACCATCTTACATCATTTTCACTTCTTAGGAATCCCCTTTATTCATCTTTTGAATCAATATTTATGTTTTTATTTGGGTTTACTTTTACAACTAGGCCTAGTTTACACTCAATTTTTCTACTCTTCCCTCTGTTTCAAGTGTTAATATTATAGGGATGAGCCATAATAGGTAGCTCTAACCTCACCTTTTTAAGGTTAATTTTTTTATTTTTTAACCCAATATTTAACAACTATGTGTTGTTTATTCTATAAGCCATCATTTGGTTGTTGTAGGTCTCACTGGATATTGTCCTCACCTCCATTTTGTTTGTCTTTAGGACATACCTGAATATTCTCATGAACTATTGAGTTTTTATAATTGACTCTACACAATACTTGTATAGTTGTTATGTTTAGAGTGAGGTGTGTGTGTGTGTGTGTGTGTGTGTGTGTGTTTGTCTATGTGTTGAAGAAACTTAAAGAGTATTTTGATGAATTTCACTCATAGAGTTCCAGGTGATTGTGCTTCTTAAGACAGTGCCCTTATCCAGTGTGTACCATTGCTCCCATGCTATAAAAGTGTAAGTTTGCATGTGAATCCTCTGTGAACAAGTGTTGAGAATATTATCATGGGAGCCTAAAAGTTTCAGTTTTAGAACTTCCTCTCAGGGTTTAATTGGATGTGTTACAATAAGCTAAAGGGTGTGGGTCAAAAAATATCAGGTTTAAGAGGTTACTCAGATAAGGGTCCATATATCCATATATCTTTTTTCTTTCTTTCTTTTTCTTTCTTTCTTTCTTTCTTTCTTTCTTTCTTTCTTTTTCCTCCTCCCCCTTCTCCTCTTCCTCCTCCTCCTCCTTCCTCTTTATTTTTATTTCTATCAGTTTTTCCCATTGCAAATGTTCCCATATATATCCTTAAAACCAGCAATTCCCCAGCCCCAGCAGGTTCCAAGGCTTGATTTATTCTGTCCCATAATGAATCTGATAAAGGTTTTCATACACACACACACATACACACACACACAAACACACACACACACACACACACAGAGAGAGAGAGAGAGAGAGAGAGAGAGAGAGAGAGAGAGATAACTGTTAGCTCAAAGGTGGCTAGTGCACATCACGTGAACCCCATAATAAAGAAAGTTAATTAAGAAAGTAAAGAAATCATCAAGGAGTGAATTTTAGATGGGGAAATTAGTGTGCTATGCTATATTTTTAGAGGTTAAAAAGAGCTAGAAAGTTTATTTTCATTCCACCACTTTTTTTTTCTTCTCCCAGCATGCATAGCACCAGGTAACCAAGCACCCTACACAATAAGTCAGAGAAAAGGTATGCTTCTTGATCAGATATCACAAACACCATATGCTGCAGCTTCTAATGGCATAGGTTTCTTTAGGTGGTAGAAACAAAGAAGGAACCCATGGCTCTAAATTACTAATTCTGGGGTATCTGTTATCAGCTGTTATGGTTTTCAAGTAAAAACCTGAGCATGAGTTTGGGCTAGTAGTAATTCTATGTACTTTGATATTTGTCAATGCTTTAAATGGAATGCTCTTCCCTAGAACATAAGCATTGACCAAATAACTGATGATAAACATGGTTGTAGCAAGAAAGGCCTTTCTGTTTACCTAGAAGAGAGGAACAGGGAACTGGCCGTGGGAAGCTGTTTTTACACATAGCTAAGGGATGAGAGTTCTTACCTGTGTGTATTAATTCTCAAATGTGTAACAGAAGGAGAATTAGCTACAGTGAAAGTCTACAGCAACCCATGTCTCTAAATTAGTAATTCTGGAGTATTTGTTGTCAGTTGTTCTGGTTGTCAAATAAAACCAGTGCATTAGCTTGGGTTAATAGTATCGATGTCCTGGATATTTACCAATATCTTAAATGGAATGATCTTCCCTGGACAATAAGCATTGACCAAAAAACTGATTATAAGCATGTTTGTAGCAAGGAAGGCCTTTCTGTTTACATAGAAGAGAGAAAGAGGGAACTGGCAGTCGAAAACTGTTTTTACACATAGCTAGGGGGAGACAGTTCTTAACTGTGGGTATTAATTGATGAATGTTTAACAGACGTGGAGTTGACTACAGTGAAAGTCTACAGCAAAAGACAGCCACTCATTCACAAAGCAGTAATGCCAAAACGCCTTGCCCTTTGGTTCAAAAACCTTCACAAAGGCCCTTGGCTTTGATAAGTCACCAGTGAAGAAATGACTGAGCATTTACTGTATAATGTTGTGGCTTGTAGCAATATTATATAAGGCCCAAATCAATAGTGTGCTTTTGATAGATATGTGGAAACTGCAGAGATACAATGGCTAGTGGCATCTCTGTATTCATCAGTGATGCATTATGAAAGCAAAATATATTATCACATGGCAAATTAACTGTTGTTATTTAAATAGTAGAGCAATTTTGTCCCATGGGCATTTTGAAAATCAAAGGAGCAGTTATATGGGTAAACAGAGGTTACCTGTGCCATGGCTGCACTTTTGCCATGGCTGAACTGATATAATTACTTAGAAGCCTGATATTATTTATAAATGCTTGGCTAATAGTTCAGGCTTGGTACTAGATAACTCTGAAACCTTAACTCATATTTCTTTATTTTTTTTTTGTTTTAATTTTTTTAATTTTTTCCATTTATTTATTTATTTTTAAATAAAAATTTCCACCTCCTCCCTTCCTCCCATTTCCCTCCCCCTCCATCTCCAGTCCAAACAGCAGTCAGGGTTCCCTGCCCTGTGGGAAGTCCAAGGTCCTCCCCACTTTATCCAGGTCTAGGAAGGTGAGGATCCAAACAGACTAAGCTCCCACAAAGTCAGTACATGCAGTAGGACCAAAACCCAGTGTCATTGTCCTTGGCTTCTAGGTCAGCCCTCCTTGTCCGTCATGTTCAGAGAGTCTGGTTTGATCACATATTCCATCAGTCCCAGTCCAGCTGGCCTTGGTGAGCTCCCATTAGATCAGCCCCACCGTCTCAGTGAGTGGGGGCACCCTCCTGGTCCTGAATTCCTTGCTCATATTCTCCCTCCTTCTGCTCCTCATTTGGACCTTGGGAGCTCAGTCCAGTGCTCCAGTGTGGGTTTCTCTCTAGCTTCATCCATTGCCAGATGAAGGGTCTATGGTGATATGCAAGATATTAATCAGTATGGCTATAGAATAGAGCCATTTCAGGCTCCCTCTCCTCAGCTGCCCAAGGATCTAGCTGGGGACATCTCCATGGACACCTAGGAACACCTCTAGAGTCAAGTCTCTTGCCAACCCTAAAATGGCCCCCTAAATTAAGATATATATATATATATATATATAATTTCCCTGTTCCCATATCAACCCTTCCTTTATCTCAACCGTCCCATTCTCCCAAGCTTTCCCCATCCTCCCCTTCTCCGTTTTTTCTCCCCATCTTCCCTACCCCAACACCACCCCGACCCACAAGTTTCCAATTTTTGCCTGGCAATCTTGTCTCCTTCCAATATCCAGAAGGATAACTATATGTTTTTCTCTGGATTCACTTTCTTATTTAGCTTCTCTAGGATCACGAACTATAGGCTCAATGTCCTTTATTTCTTATCTACCCTCTGCCTCACAGATCAATACTTGTTACCTCATTTTCTACACATCCCAATGCCTCTACATCTCTGGTGTCTCCTCTGACACTGTCCTTCTTACTCTCAGTATTCTCAGTTTGGGTGTCCCACCTATACTTCCTGTCTTGCCACTGGCCACTCAGTTTATTATTAACCAGGAAAAGTAACACATAATTAGAATGTAGAAAGGAATGTTTCTTTCCCCCTTTTATCTTATTAAATAGGTTTCAATTTTATATAGTAAAACTGTATTTAAAAAAACAGTTATTAAATAAGAATTATAGTTAGAATACCCAGTCCATTTGTATTTCACAAATTTGGAGAATATATTCTATTATTTATCTTACCCTTATGAATCTAAAGTTTTTTACCTAATTTATCTTTCATCATAACTAAGAAAATTTTAATTATGACTATTTTTCAACTCTATCAAAACCCTTAAGGGTGAAATCTTAACTAATAACAGGGACATCTGACTATTGTAGAGTCACCGTAAGTACTTCTATAATATTGGGGGCCCCATCATTGTCCTATGAGCCTAGACTATCTGACAGACTTTTCTGAGAAGCAAGGAATTTTGAAGGACTGTATTTGACCATATTGGCAAAACTTTGTCAGTTACTTTCTTTTGCATCCTGCTGGTGCAGATTGGACAGAATATTTATTGTCAGCAACTGAGGCAAAGGTGGCTTTTTTGCCTAAACTGGCTAGTTTTCACCACAAAGAAAACCAAATCCCTATAGAGTTTTTAATGCCCATTTTACTCTCTGTAATCTAATTTTAAAACAAGAAAGCAACGTTGGATTTATTTCAGCACTCGGGAGGCAGAGGAAGGCGGATCTCTGTGAGTTCGAGACCAGGCTGGTCTACAAGAGCTAGTTCCAGGACAGGCTCCAAAACCACAGAGAAACCTTGTCTCGAAAAACCAAAAAAAAAAAAAAAAAAAAATCATATCAATGTAAAATAATTAAGACTAGTAGTTGCTTTCTTGTTTTAAAAGTAGATTTAATAATCTTTCCTTTTATTCTATCATTTCTATACTCCTCTTTTTTTCTTTTCAAATTGGGAACCTTGAATTTAATCCCCCAGTTTAGCTTTTCGTGGCCATTACCATTAATAATTTGCGACTAATCAACCTTTAATGATAATAAATATCAGTAACACACATTTTGAGAAAGTTGGTATTGTTCTTTAAATTTTTCGTTATCATTTTTTTTTACTAGTATCCTTCGTTTCCTGCCAAAATTAATGTTTATGTTTAAATCTTGTCTGGTGTAGTTTGTGATACTGGATCATCTCCAAGCTAGCATCCTTGGAGCTGTTTTGTATGCTTGATCACCTGGATTATTCATTTTCTTTAGTTTTTGTCCCCTTGTTCTGAAAATATATAAAATTTGATAGGTAACGTGAATTACATATATGGAATATCTGATGTGCATAAGTTAGCTAAAGATTTTTTCTTTATATTTGAGTGGGAAAACTATGTTACATATTTTGCAGTTTTGATGGTTATTTCTTTATGTGTATAGTCAGAATTTGTAGGATCAGTATTATCTGATAATACCATCTTGAAAAAGTCCATAGCTTCTTATGTATGTATAAAAGCATAACCTCTTCCTCAAAGTAACATATCCTTTGACTCCCATTTTGAAATTGAAACATTTTAAAAGATATTGTTTGATTTAGTTCAGCAACTTTCATATAGTCTATTAGCAGCCAAAAAAATTAGAAAACATAGACACATATAAGATCCAGAAACTCTGTTACTTCCAATTATGTAACAATTTCTTTTATATTATTTTATTCATTTCTTAGGGACTTTAATATTTTAAAAGTATATATTTCTTTCTTTCTTTTTTTTTTTTTTTTGGTTTTTCGAGACAGGGTTTCTCTGTGGTTTTGGAGCCTGTCCTGGAACTAGCTCTTGTAGATCAGGCTGGTCTCGAACTCACAGAGATCCGCCTGCCTCTGCCTCCCAAGTGCTGGGATTAAAGGCATGTGCCACCACTGCCCGGCTCATATATAGTTCTTTCTTAAGATTGTCTATGTCTCTCTTTTTTCCCAATTCTTAAAGATATTGTAACCCATTTAGAGCTTTTTATCCACCTAAATGTCTCTTTATTGAATATCAATAATCATTTTTCTGACCTCATGAGCCTTTATACTGGTAAATAACTTGGTTAGGGTTAAACCCTCTTCTTTGGCATCTGACTCTGCCCTGCTTGCTTCACAAAAAGCTAAACTTTATGATGGATGTATTGACATGAAAGCCATTTTTTTTACCCCAAGTCTGAGCAGTTTTTGGCTTCCCATTGCGTGTAAACCCCACATAAGTGTTTGATATAGCATGTCCTCTTAAAATAGCCATGTGTATTTTGCCATTGGTATAGTGTCAGAAATCTATCTCTCAAAGGAGCCATTCTTCTTCTTGCTGCTAGCAAATAGAGCCTACCAAGAAAAGGCAGTTACTAAGAAGACAAGTTTGACTCCATTTTTGAGTGATTAGAATTCCTCTTTAAGTTTGTCAAGTATTATGTGGGAATTCTGGTCCCTAATTGAAATTCCAATTGTTATTTTTTAAAAATAGGTAAATTAGGTATGAAAGATTAGAGTTACTATATACAAGGAGGAAGTACTTAGCCCTATCTCAACTGATATGCCAGACATTCTTGACATGACCACAAGAGTCCTCACCATTTCTGTGGAATGGATATAGAGTAGGGTATGTGGAGGGTTTGCAAAGCAGGAGGAGTGGAGGCAGAGGAAACTGGATTCGTATGTAAATAAAAAAGTGTGTCCTTAGAAATAAAATTAACAGATAAATAAAAAATTTACTGTCACAAAGATAAGTTAAATAAAATAATATTTTCTATAAATTTGCAAAATATAAATGAACTGAGTATCGTACCTGCAATTCCTACTAAATAACTGCTATATATTTATATTTATATATATTTAAGTTTAAATCATTACTTTTTAATTGGGCATAAAGAGGAGAATGCTATGAAATAACCCTTTTGTACACTATAAATATGTACTTCTCTCATTGATTAATAAGGAACTGACTGGCCAGGAGGCAGACAGATAGTATAGACAGTACAGCCAAACTGAGAATACTAGGAGGAAGAAGGAGAGAATCAGAGAAGTCATTAACAAACAGAGAAAAGCAAGATAAACTTTTCATACTGACAAAAGGTCGCAAAACCCGTGGCCAAATTCAGGTAAAAATATGGATTTATTGAACATATAAGAATTAGCTAGTAACAAGCCTTAATTATTCTAAACATTTATAAATAATAATGAGTCTATGTGTGGGTTATTTGGAAACTGATGGACAGGAAGAAAAGTCTGCCTAAAATATGCCTTTGTTAGGCTCCTATATTCATCGGAGGTGATCCTGACACAAAGGCCAGTTTTATACTTTCAGTAAGGAAAATGAAGTCTGAGACAAGGAGCATAGGGATACCTAGTTAGATTTCTTCACATGTGTGTACTGTGGAAATGATACAAACATTTGCCCTTTCCTTGAATTTCTTCAGTGTTGGCAATCTGTGAATCAGACCATTCTGTTAACTTCCCCCAAAATGTCATCTATGAACTCATGAGGCATAATCCAAACAATTTATGAAACAGCTCACCAAGAAGACATTTAATAAAGGTGAGGTTAAATGATGGGCAGCATGCCACAGGCCCTTAGTGACCTGGAGGTTGTTAGAGCCCTGAAGTAATCCATGTCTGGAATGTAAACATTGGAGTTAATATTGTCTCCATAGAAAGCACAACTTCTACCTTCTACTTCCCACTACAATGTATACATTTTCTAAACTTCCACAACAGTCATGCACAGATTGAGAGAATAAATAATGTGTTGTATTTTAACATAGATTAGTGTGCTACCACATATATTTTCTTCTCATTTCCATTTTTTTTATTTTTTTTATTTTTTTGGTTCCAGCAGAAAATATGAAAGTTATGTTGCCGTACAGAATCTGTTCTGCCCATCTGTTTCTTATGTTATTTAAAAATTCATGTGCTAAATATCTTCTTTTGATTACTTTTTGTTTAATTCTTTGTGTGTGTGTGTGTGTGTGTGTGTGTGTGTGTGTATGTATGTTTTGGGGATGGAGATTCATGAAATTTTATACTAGTGAAAATATGATATACCAAATATAAGCCAGTTAGTCTTCTTCTTGGCACATTTTTTTGATGATTCATTTATTACCCTCAGATACCTCATTTGCTAAGGTGTCTTTGCATTTCTTAGTTTGATGCCTTCATTCTCCTGTACAATGTGAGGAAGGATCCATTCAGTTCTCTTTTCAAATTGAAGTCTCTTGCTTTGAGAATGTTTGATGTTAATCTTTCCCAAAATATTACTTCAAGCTCTTTCTCAATTTTCATTTTCTGTCCATAATTAGAGATTTTTATCATTAGTAAAATGTACCAAAATCTTAATTTTTCTTTCTGAATCAACTCACAAAAGTTTTCCACATACGTCTTTTTTTTTTTAAGATTCCATGTGCAGCAAACATTTCTATTCAAAGATATTGTCTTCTGTCTGTTTTAGAATTTCAGTAGGAAAAGTGTAGCAGGTAAAATGACCAGAACATAATCAAGTTGTGGAACATACTGACCCACATGTGCATCCCATAATTTATTTTCTACAAAACTGAATATTCTCTCAACCTCAGCTGATCATTTTCTTGGACTATTAAGTCCTTATTACCTTTTAAGTTTTAAAATAAATTACTTTGTTCTTGAAGTATCTATTCAAGTGTGGGCCATAGCAAATTAATATTTTTAAATATTATATGCATGTGATTGCAGATATCTGAGAAGACCAGAAAATGGCATTAGTTCCCCTGGAGTTGATGTTAGGTTGTTATGAGTCACTAGATATGGACGCTTGGAAGGGAACTTGGTCCTTTTTACAAGAATGGGACTTGTTATTAACCTCAGGCCATCACTCCATATCCCCAAGTGCACATTCATGACAAATAAAAGTGATTCTAATGTTGAACCTGTGGTGATAAGCCTGTCATTTCAAATAAATTATTGTTATCTGAATTAAATCACATGCAAAATAAATAAAATTGGTATTTTTGTAAAGTAATAAAATAAAAAAGATATCAGTGATAATCCTTTTGCAAGGAATGTTAAACAGCCCTACCTTGTATCAGTACTTTGTATGAAATCCAGTGGAAATAACTCATAATCAGTTTCCTCCATCTACAATTCACTATATCACGAATGATGTCTTGTTAACTGATTTAGAATCAGATGCCTTAGAGAAAACATTTAAAGAAGTAAAGAGAATTTTGCTTTGCTAGGGAATTCAAATTGCTCCTGAAAAACTACAAAGAGGAGATGATTTTAATTACCTAGGATACTTAATAGATTTACAAAAACAAATCAACCACAGAAAGTACAAATCAGGAGAGATGAAATGTTAGCTCAATGATTTTCAAAAATTCATTCTTTTGATTCTTAAAGTAACAATTGTCAATGTTCAAAAATTGATACTCTGAAGTAATGAAGATTAGAAATTTAACAGAAAAGCTAGGTCTATTGGGGAAGAGGGTGCTGAGGAAATCCTAACTCTTAGCACCTAACAATATTTTATCTGAAATGACAGGCTTATCACCATGGGTTCAACATTAGAATCACTTTTATTTGTCATGAATGTGCACTTGGGGATATGGAGGGGCAGCCTGCGGTTAACAGCAAGTCCTATTCTTGTAAAAAGGACCACATTCCCTTCCAACCGTCCATATTTAGTGACTCATAACAACCTATAACTTTAACTCCAGGGGAACTAATACCATTTTCTTGTCTTCTCAGATATTTGCAATCACATGCATACAGACACAGACAGACAGACAGACAAACACACACACAAACAGACTCATGGGGTAATAGCTATATATGCATACATAAGAGATTTTGAATTTGGTAAGGTGCAGGGTGACACAGGAGGAGTTGTATTGGGGATAGGGAAATGTGTAAATGGTCTAAAAGTACATGCACACACATACACACACACACACACACATAATCAGGATAAACTTCTGAAGTTGGATATGTAGACATGTTTACAAGTGTTTACTGCGTAACGGGTGTTCCATGGGGGAAAGTAGCCTTGTTCTTGAGTTGGTGGATCTTGGAAAAGGACTCTTTTTCAACTTTTACATAGGTTTTAGGGATAGAACTCAATTAACCACAGTTGTACAACAAATGTATTTATGTATGACTTCTCTTTGGTACTGTAAACTGA
This sequence comes from Microtus oregoni, assembly GCF_018167655.1. Lineage (NCBI taxonomy): Eukaryota > Metazoa > Chordata > Mammalia > Rodentia > Cricetidae > Microtus > Microtus oregoni. Next base: position 71,809,421 of record NW_024543061.1, read on the forward strand.
TAGTAAATAATTTATCCTCAGTAAATGGCTTAAAGACAAAACAGGTAAAATTTTGAATATTTTTAACTAAGTTGGTATTCTCTAAGCTTAACTTTTGCATTATGTATTTAAAACTTTCTCAGCAGCATCTGAATGATTCAATATTGATTTATTTATTGTCATTGTACTTATTGTATACAGTTTTTCTTATATTAGTTATACCCTTCATTTTATTTTAGATAAAAAGGAGAAATGTCATGATATTTCATTTGTATTTTAATAACTAAAGCTTTCCTGAAAATCAGAGAGTAAAACTGCCACCTTGGTCAGGAAAACAGACCAGGCAGTGGTGACACACACCATTAATCCCAGTACACTCATGAATTGCCATAGAAACTAGTTAGTAATAGTGCGTGCTTTTAATCCTAGCACTAAAGGGGAATATAAGATGGGAGGAAACAGCTCTCGGTCAGTCTCACTCTGAGATTCCTGGAGGCAGGATCACCATTCCAGATTGAGGTAGAGGTAAGAGTCAATGACTGGCTGTTTTGCTTTTCTGACCTTCATGTTGAATCCAAATACCTGTCTCTGGGTTTTTATTAATCATGCTACAATGCTTCTCTCTCCCAGATATCAGGTTACACACATTGCTTCCTGTCTGCTAGGAAGAAATGATGGCCCCTGCTGTAGAAATGGAGAATCCAGTGGTAAAGGGAAAAATAGTTCCTGACACTCTTCCATAAAGTTGTGGTTCTCCAAATACTTCCTTTTTTAGTGAATGGTGACATGTAAATCCCACTAGAATAAATCATGGGGGATAGAACTTTCAATCATCCCATGAAAAGTTCATTTCTATCTTTGGAAATGGTTGCATCAGTCTTTTTCTATAGGAATCCCATAATTCTGTAAACGAGAACAGTCTCTCCCACTCTCCCATGTTACATTATCTCTCCTAATGTTGTTCCTCTCAATGTTTTAATTAAGAAAATTAAGAAATTTTTATTTAAGAAAATTAAGTAATTAAGAAAAAATACTCTGTTCCACCAAGACCACATTGTATATTCTCTGTGATGATCTATATCACCAAAATCCTATTCCACTTTATGGCCTAACATGTCCTTACCACATTGTCAAGAAATATTCTCTTAACAAAATATCTCCTGAAGGACAGTTCTATGTCAACTACTTTCCGAAACAAATTAGTCTGCATGTTTATTTAAAACACATTCCTGTCCAGATATTCTCTGCCAAACAAAAACATAGCAAGATTAGTAAAAGCCCAGAGGCAGATATTGGGGTCAACCTCCATGAAGCTAGACTCTCATAAATCTAAGGACTGGGGTGGATATTGATGTCAAAGCCACGGCTCTAGTTTTAGCTTAGCTAATTAAAGACTCACATGATCAGAAAAAAGACAGATATACCGGAAAGATAGATTCAGTTAAAGAAAATCTCCACTTGATTTACAGGGTGTTAAAAAATATATGGAGGCTTGAGAGAAAAAGAAAAAGTATAAAATACTTTTTTAAAAAAAGAAACAGAGTTAATGGAGCCACCTTAGGGTTGGCAAGAGACTTGAACCTAGAGTGGCTCCCAGATGCCCAAGCCAAGGTCCCCAGTTAGTTCCTTGGGCAGCTGAGTATAGGGAACCTGAAATGACCCTATCCTATAGCAATACTGACGAATATCTTGCATATCACCATAGAACCTTCATCTGGTGATGGATGGAGATAGAGACAGAGACCCACACTGGAGCACTGGACTGAGCTCCCAAGGTCCCAATGAGGAGCAGAAGGAGGGAGAACATGAGCAAAAAAGTTGAGACCACGAGGGGTGCACCCACCCACTGAGACAGTGGAGCTAATCTATTGGGAACTCACCAAGGCCAGCTGGACTGTGACTGAAAAAGCATGAGATAAAACCGGACTCTCTGAACATGGCGAACAATGAGGGCTGATGAGAAGCCAAGGACAATGGCATGGGGTTTTGATCCTACTTAATGTGCTGGCTTTGTGGGAGTCTAGCCAGTTTGGATGTTCACCTTCCTAGATATGGATGGAGGGGAGAGGACCTTAGACTTCCCACAGGGCAGGGAACCCTGACTGCTGTTTGGACTGGAGAGGGACTGGGAGAGGAGTAGGGGGAGGAGGAGAAGGGTGGGAGGAGGGGGAGGAAAATGGGAGGCTGGGAGGAGGCGGAAACTTGTTTTTTTTTTTCTTTTCTCAATAATAAAAAATGAAAAAAAAGAAACAAAATAGTTTGGTATGGTGACACACACCTTTAATCACAGAACTTGGTAGACAGAGGCAAGACGATATCTGTGAGTTTTACAGAGTGAGTTCTAAGACAGTCAAAGATACACAGAGAAATCTGGTTATCAAAAAATAAAAATAAATTGTTTTTAAAATAAAGCCACGTAAAGATGGAAAACAAACAGAGAATTTGGATACTGTATGTTATTATACGGTTTTTGAATTGTTTGATGACTGAAGAAGGCTAAAAGGCATTTGATTACAAATGTTGTTGGACTAATCCAACATATATATTGAATATGCCTTGACTTCAAAATTTAAGTCAGAAGTTAGGTTATTTTGTGGAAGAGGTTTTGCTTTTGTTTCCCCAAGAAATGAGAGGCTGTGTATTCATTCTGAGCTAAAAAAAAAAAAAAAAAAAAAAAAAAAAAAAATCAGGTTTAATTAAGAAAAACCTCCTGAAAAATCTCTCATGGGAATGAATGACAAAGATAATCCTACAATTCAAAGGACTTCTGTTGAAGTTCCCTTTGAGCTCTATTTCCAGAACAGCCTCAAGACTGCTGACTGAGATGATCAAGAATCACAGAATATTCCAGTCAGTACTTGACAATAATCCAAAATTTCCTATAGGTTCCCATAAGATTATCAGTGCCCCTAAGCGGCAGGAAGTAACCCAGACAACTATGCCCACATCCCCCAAAAATGGATTATAGATGTTTGTCTTTGTTTATACTGTTAGTTATAAGATATGAATAATGTTCAAGAAAAAGCTAAACAAAGGAAATTGGATTCAGAGTTCTTGTTTTGACAAAAAATGGGGAATTGCTGTTGGGAAATGGTCTTGTACCCTGTAAAGATTTGTCACTTGTATTGGTTTAATAAATACTAATTGTCCAAAAGTCAGGAATGGGTATAGGCAGGGCTACCAGAATAGGAGAACTCTTGGAAGAAGTAAGGCTCAGTCTGCAGTCACCAACCAGACACAGAGGACACAATATAAGAATGCTTTGCTGATTAAAGTTACCTAGCCATGTAGCAAGTACATACAGGAATTATGGGTTAGATGCAAGTTATAAGAGTTCGTAAGAAGCCTGAGCAAATAGGGTAACCAGTATATAATTAGTGTAGACCTCTGTGTCTTTCGCTGGTGTAGAACATCTGAGAGACTGGGTGGGAAAACCTCTGTCAACACTGGAGAGTCCACAAAAATTAGCAGATGAAGCTGAAAGAGAATTGCCTCTGGATAAGAAAAAATTGCGGGACACTCCTAAGTATTACTGTATCCAGAGAATATTTGTATACTCATTATTCTGACTTTTCCCATTATTCTTCACCAATTATTATGCAGAAAGAAGATAATATACTGGAATGGATTTTTTGTTCTGTTTTATTTTAATTGAGTTCTACATTTTTCTCTGCTCCCCTACCTACCTCTCCCCTCCCCTTCAACCCTCTTTCAAGGTCCCCAAGCACTTAATTTACTCAGAAGATCTTGTCTTTTTCTACTTAGCATGTAGATTAGATCAGTGTATATCTCTTTTAGGGTCCTCTGGGATTATGATTTGTGGCCTTGTTTTCTTTGCTTTATGTTTAAAAACCACTTATGAGTGAATACATGTGATAATAGTCTTTCTGTATTTGGGTTACCTCACTCAAAATGATATTTTCTAGCTCGATCAATTTTCCTGCAAAATTCAAGATGTCGTTTATTTTTTCTTGCTGTGTAGTATTTATTATGTAAATGTCCTACAACTTCCTTATCTATTCTTCAGTCAAAGGGCATTTAAATTGTTTCAAGTTTCTGCCTATGACAATCATAGCTGCTATAAACATATTTGAACACATGTCTTTGAGGCACAATTGAGCATCTTTCAGATATATACCCTAAAGTGTTATTACTAGGTCTTGAGGAAGGGTGTTTTCTAATTTTCTGATAAATCACCAGACTGACATCCAAAGGGACTGTACCAGCTTGCATTCCCATCAGCAATGCAGGAGTGTCCCCTTTACTCCGCAACCTTTCCAGCATAAATTATCATCTGTGTTTTTTATCTTGGCCATTCTCTACAGGTGTAAGATGGAATCTCAGAGTTGTTTTGATGTGCATTTCTCTGATGACTAAGGATGTTGAAAATTTCCTTAAGTGTCTTTCAGCCATTTTAGAATCCTCTATTGAGAGTTCTCTGTTTAGGTTTGTACTCCATTTTTTTTTATCGGATGGTTTGTTCTTTTGATGACCAATTTCTTGTGTTCTTTGTATATTTTGGAGATCAGACCTCTGTTTGATGTGGGGTTAACAAAAATCTTTTCCTATTCTGTAGGCTGTTGTTTTGTCTTGTTGACCATGTTTTTGGCTTTACAGAAGCTTTTCAGTTTCAAGGGGTCCCATTTATGAATTGTTTCTCTCAGTGTCTGTGCCACTGGGGTTATATTTAGAAAGTGGTCTCCTGTGCCAAAGTTTTCGTGTACTTCCCAGTTTCTCTTCTTTAAATCTTTGAAGAAAGAAATTGCAGAAGACACCAGAAAGTGAAAAAATCTCCCATGAACTTGGGTAGGTAGAATTAACATAGCAAAAATGGCAATCTTACCAAAAGCAATCTACAGATCAAAGAAATGCCCATCAAAATCCAAGCAAAATTCTTCACAGACCTTGAAAGAACAGTGCTCAACTTCATATGGAAAAGCAAAAAAACCCAGGATAGCCAAAACAATCCTGTACAATAAAATAACTTCTGAAGGCATCACAATTCTTGACTTCAAACTCAACTACAGAGCTACAATACTGAAAACAACCTAGTAATGGAATAAAAACAGACAGAAAGACTAATGGAACTGACTCAAGGACTCAGATATCGATCCACATACCTTCAAAAATCTGATTTTTGATAAAGAAGCAAAAAATATCAAATGGAAAAAATAAACCATATTTAACAAGCGGTGCTGGCATAACTGGATATAAACATGTAGAAAAATGAAAATAGACCCATATTTATCATCATGCACAAAACTCAGGTCCAAATAGATCAAAGACCTCAATATAAAGTCAGCCACACTGAACCATATAGAAGAGAAACTGGAATTTTTTTTTTTCCAAAAAAAAGAGCAAAATCTTACATACTTCTGTAGAAATGGTTTCTGATATGATTTTAAATGGAAAACTGAGATTTTGTCAATTAACAGGAATGGACAGAACATCAATTGTAGTACCTTGTACTCATGCTGAAACTTCCTCCTGATGGAGAAAAAAAAAAGGAACATTGGCAAGGAGCTTGCAGTATTTTTTGAAATATTAACAAAAGATATCGCTAAAATGATAGATTTAATTTATAAAAAGAACCAATCGGTTCCTTCCTCACTATGTACAGTGAACACAGGCATTTTGAGCCCTTACACTCAATGCTGATGCAAATAAACCAGGAATGGCAAGTTATAAATAAGGATATTTAAGCAATAGAGCTCAATTCCCTTATGATTCTTTCCAAAAGTCTGAATTATATTCTTCTGGCATTATTAATTTGTCGGAAAATTCTTAATATAGTTACTGACCTCAACATGCAGAGAAAGTTGTTTTGCATATTGATCCTAATGAGTTTATTACTGATGATTGAATATTAACATATGTATTTACATAACAGCAGGACATAGTAAGGAATAGCAATCATTCCATATATAACACACATATCAGATCCTATATGGGTGTACCCAGCACTCTAGTACAACATAATGAAAAAATTAATCATCAATAAATAAGAAATGTGATAGATATCTCAAGATTTCATAAGAAATATTATGTCAATGACAAGGGTTTGAAATAGAAATTGTCTTTTACTTGGCACCAAGTCAAAGAAACTAGAAGGAAATGTCTTACTTGTTATTTGTATAACAAAACCGAGGAACTAAAGGAATTAACATAAAGGGAACTTTAGGGGTAGCCCCAGCCAATCACCTTGCTTGTAGGGCTGGGTTGCCTGAGGATATTTTTTACTAATAAATATTGCTGGAGTGCTCTCCCCCGCCCCTTCTGCTTTCCTGTTCTCTGCTGGAACCACGGATTCTGTGAGTCTTTCCCTAATTAAAGCTGAATATATTATTATAATTTCTGTCTTCCTTCATTTACACCGCTACATTTTTGGTGCCCAACGTGGGGCTTTTTGGATACCCGCAATGAATCAGAGCCTCCCTGGTGGCGACCCCTGGGAGCCAGTCCCCCCCCCCCCACTGGAGGCCTCTCCCTCCACGCAGATTGTACCCTCTCAGCACAGCTCCTTGCCAGTCTGCTCTGCCTGACTACAGTGGCAAAAGCAGCTGAGTTTCTGAGTCACTGAGCATCTGCAGCTACTCGGTTTTTCCTGGTGCTTGCGAGAAAGTTTACAAACGGAACTCGGGAAGTAGCCCGGCCAACCATACTACTCAGCCACGCCTAACACGTGATAACTGATTTGTTATATGTAATCTTACTATGTTAAAGCCTTTCTTTTTTGCTTAAACAGAAAAAGGGGAAATGATGTGGGAGTCTTCTGTTTGGTGTTGATTTCATTGGTTAAATAAAGAAACTGCCTTAGCCCTTTGATAGGACAAAAAATTAGGTAGGCAGAGTAGACAGAACAGAATGCTGGGAGAAAGAAGCCAAGTCAGGCAGCCGCCATGATTCTCCCACCCGACACAGCCGCAGGTTAAGATCTTCCCTGGTAAACCACTTCGTGGGCTACACAGATTATTAGAAATGGGTTAGATCAATATGTAAGAGCTAGCCAATAAGAGGCTTGAACTAATGGACCAGGCAGTGTTTAAAAGAATACAGTTTCCGTGTAATTATTTTGGGGCATAAGCTAGCCAGGCGGCCGAGAGCTGGGGCGGCAGGGAAGTGGCCCGCAGCTCCATGCAACAGGGAACTCAAAGAAATGAAATTTGTAAAATGGATTTGTTTCAATTACGAAATTAAAAAAAAATTAAACTCTGTACACCATAGCACAGATACCTACTCAATATTCTGTAGGGCAATGGCTATGAGTTTCTGTAAAGGCTGGTGCTATAATTAAACATCTCAAGGAAGCTATAGCCATCATTGCAATTTGGCACACACATTTAATCCCAGCATTCAGAAAGAAGAGACAGGTGGATCCCTGTGTGTTTGAGGGCAGCCTGCTCTACAAAAGCTAGTTCCAGGACTGGCAACAAAGGTACAGAGAAACCCTGTCTCATAGATACAAAATGGAAGGGTGACAATACATATGTTTCTAGTAAATGAAACAGTTTTTCCTGCATATTACACCATAAAATATATTACAGACATACTTCACAATCCTACAGGGTAAGCAGTTATAGAAAAATCTAATTTTATATTAACAAAAATGTTGAATAATAAAAATGACATAATAATGACACCTAACAAAAGATTGAACAATACTTTATTTACTTTAAATTATCTAAATGCTATTGTAAGGGGAACAACAACTACAGAAAAACATTGAATAATAGAAAAAAGGAACAGTAAGCTGAAGCAGCTGGTATTCTTCAAGGATCTGTTGTAAGAGGATGAAAGCCAGTGTATGTGTTATGTTTGAAAGAGGTTTTGATTTGCTTTGCATATGAGAAAAAAAAAGCTATGGATATGATCGAAACTGGAAAAGGTTTGATTCAAACAGGAGAGCCCTCTTAATTAGGAGAAGTGATAGTTCATCAACTGATGTGATGATTCAGCCTGATAAAAGGGAAGACTATCCTGACAGGTTTTTTAAAATATTTCCAGAAAAATAAAAAACAGCAAGTGGGAATCTAAAGACGTTTGAACACCTAAAGCATTGAAAAAGAAAGGAGAGCCATCCAGATAAAATGATAATCATTAAAGCAGTAATCTGGTTTAATGGTATATAATAATTTCTACAGTGCAATATTTCAAAATGTCTGTTTTTGCTGGTCTCTTAGTAACAGAAGGTCTTTATGTAGTTCCAGATCAATTACAGAATAAATTCTGATTTCCAATCGAAGTGTATCTCTTTCCTTGTTTAATGCAAACATGTTTGTTAAAAAGAAAATTCAAAGTCTCTCTCTCTCATCTCAGCCACTTGGAATGGGAAAGAAGGAAACCAAATTTCTAGGAACTAATATATTTTCAACTATCTCATACATCTCATATTTATTTTGACACTTTTAAACTTTTTTAGGTAAAATTACTATCTTAAAATTTAAACTTTCTGTGTTGATTTAAACTGTACTATAAAATTCTGACTAATTCTAACCTTAGGTTTCATGTAGCTTTCTGTATGTGATCTCATGATTGTATTTAAACAGATATTTAGAAATTAATCTTGGATATCCCAGGTATAATTAATCAAGCATGGTCCTTTATCCTCCCTAAGATTTACAGCATATATACCTTAATTTATTTGATGCTTTTTCAGTGAAAAACAAAAAATCCTATTAGTGAATTACAAAGTCTTCAAACAGTGATTCTACCAGGATTGTCATAATGCCATAAGCTGGTAAACACCATCCTAAGATTGGCTTTGGTTGTCAAACTGCTCAAGATAAACCCAATGGTCCCCTAGAGTGGCTGTCTTGCTCCATACAACATGAAGTAATTTGAGAATAAGACACACAGATTCTTAAAATGTGGAGTTGATATTTGTAGTAAGGAGGCAAGCAGGCCTGCTTTTCTTACTGACTGACTCCTAGCCACCGGCTAGCTTTACCCAAAATAATTATACGGAAACTGTATTATTTTAAACACTGCTTAGCCGATCATATCTAGCCTCTTGGCTAACTCTCACATCTTGACTAACCCATTTCTAATAATGTGTGTAGCAACATGAAGTGGTGGCTTACTGGGAAAGATTCAGCATGTCTGACCTGGTGGATTGCTCCATGAAGACTGCTTGACTCAGCTTCCTTTCTCCCAGAATTCTGTTCTGTCTACTCCTCCCACCGATGTTCTGACCTATCAAATCAAGCAGTTTCTTTATTAACCAATGAAATTATGACCCTCCTCCATCATTTCCCCTTTTTCTATTTAAACAAAAAAGAAGGCTTTCATTTTAACATAGTAAAATTACATATAACAAAACAGTTATCAAGCAAGAATTACAGTTATAATATTTATATCTATTTTATCTTTATTGTAACAAAGGAAAACAACTATAACTATTTATCTATTCTTCAACTCCATCAAAGACTCCAGAAGGATATAATATTACCAAAGCAAACAAGAAATAAGCAACTTTTAAAACTCGAGAAATGATAGAGACTTCTCTCTGCCTGGACAGTCACTCAAAGTTCTTTTGTACCGTTGGGGCATCCATTTTTGGCCTACAGGCCCATAGTATCCAGAGACATTTCCATGAAGCAGGAATGTCAAAGGCAGTTCAGTCACTATCTGCTGTGTCCTGCAGAATGTCTTGCAGACACGTTCATGAATCAGGAACCCTGAAAAACCATCTCACCTTTAGGCAAGTTCAGCAGTCCTCTCTCTGTGGGTTCTTTGTGTCCAGTTAATGCAACAGTCCAGGCAAGAACAGTTTCTTGCCCAAATGGCTATCAAACTCCATAACGAGCCTCTTCGATGCCCATCTTCCTCTTGAAGTAGCTGGTGCTCCCAGGAGCAGACATGTCTCATTGCCATGAAAAACTATAAATTATTAAAACATTGAATGCCATATTCTGTAGTCTTTGAAAGATATGAAGGATGCCTATCTGAAATATATCTATGCACACCTAGAAAGTCTAACTAACATGACTGCAAACTTGACTATTTTAGATGATTATCTATTAACAATCTATATACATTACATTTTTAAATGAACTACACAATCACAATACCTTAATCAAGATCAGAAATCTATATACATATAACAAAATTGACCTTAAACTTGTATCAATAAACCAAGATGCATACCAATGCAAATTATTCATATCTATATCATATACCCCTTTAAATGTAAAAGAACATTTAAAAACAGTATTTGGGAACGTGGGTGCAGTTTTTCTCTCCAAACTGCTTCCTGCTGTATGGGGGCACTGTTAATCTGTTCTTTCTTGGTATACCCTATGTGCTAGCTTCATCTCAGTTGGTAGTTGAGTGAAGTAATTTTTTGAAGGTGTTCACAGAAACTTTTCAGGAGGCTATGGTCTATCATACCATATTGAGATAGAAACAATCCACAGGGTCTCATCCTCTGTGAAAACAAAAGAAGGACTTTTCCAAAGCATCATAACCTTAGATCCCAAATTTGAAGTCAAGTTATTTTCAAAATATCTATCTTGGGTTAGTTCAGCAGCATTAATAAACAAATATCTTTTAACAGCTGTTCCTCCTTGCTCAGCATTCAAACAATTCAAAGAGAGCATGACAGCATACAGCATCAAGATTCTCTGTGTATTTTCCATCTTTGTGTGGCTTTATTTTAACCTCTATTTCATTTATTTTTGCTTTTTGAGATAGGTTCTCTGTATATCTTTGTCCTGGAAAAACTTTGTAGACCAGGCTGTCCTTGAACCCTCAGTGATCCGTCCTTTCCTGCCTCTCAGGTATTTGGATTAAAGGTGTGTGCTACCACACCTTGAAGTCACAGAGGTCAATCAACCTCTGCCCCTTGAAGTCACATTGGTCAATCTATCTCTGCCTCACAAGTGTTAGGATTAAAGGTGTGTACTACCACACCCAACTACTCTCTTTCTCTCTTTACTTTAAGAACTTTAACTTTTTTTCAAGCCTGCATATACTTTTAACACACTGTAAATCATTTAGTCATTTTCTTTGACTTTGAATCATTCTTTTACTGTATATGTCTCTTTTGTGACCACATGAGTCTTGACTTTACCAAGCAATATCAGTAGGACTAAAGCTGGATCCAGCCCATTCCTTAGCTTTCCAGCCTCATGGAGGAAGTACCGGCTATAGCCATTTTTATTGCCATAACTTTATGGCGTTTCAAGGTCAGCAAGCAAGCTGTAGGATTCTGCTCATGGACCACACTCAGTTGGACTGCCTGCCTGAAAGAGTCAGAGTTTGCCCTGGCAGAACCGCCCAGAAAGCTGGTGTTTTAAAAAAGCACAACTTTTTTTCCTGCTATGGCTGAAAAAAAACAAGCATGCAGCTTTTATCAACACCATTTAAGTGTTTTGTAGCAGGACCTCTTAAAAGAGCTGCAAGGTTTTTGTAGCTAAAGCTGAGTTGGGAAGCCTCTCTTAGATGAGAGCACTTGCTTTCCTCTAGCAAGCAGAGCAGACCCGAGAAATTGCTGCTACCAAGAAAACATGCTTTAATCTATTATTTACCAAGCTTTCTCAGGCTTTCTGTGGATTCAGTTATCCATGTCTGGGCGCCATTTGTAGTGAGGAGGCAAGCAGGACTGCTTTTCATACCAACTGACTCCTAGCCGCCAGCTAGCTTTAACCAAAATAATTATATGGAAACTGTATTCTTTTAAATACTGCTTGGTCCATTATATCTATCCTTTTCTTGGCTAACTCTCACATCTTGACTAACCCAATTCTAATAATGTGTGTAGCACCATGAAGTCGTGGCTTACCGGGAAAGATTCAGCATGTCTGACCTGGTGGCTAACTCCATGACGTCTGCTTGACTCAGCTTTCTTTCTCCCAGAATTCTGTTCTGTCTACTCTGCCAACCTATGTTCTGACCTATCAAACGAAGCAGTTTCTTTATTAACCAATGAAAGTATGACCCTCCTCCATCAGATGGTTTTTGGTCCCCATATTTGTCATTATGTGGTGGTTGTTGGTTACAAGTTGATAATGTATATATTAAAAAGTAGGTTGGAATGGATATGATTAAAATTAGATTATTGATTCTATTTTAATCTAAAAAATCAACTACTCCTTCTAAGCTACTTACATAAGTATACATATTGTATATTGATAGAAATTTAAGGTTACTGTATGTTTCTACTTCTGTTTAAGTTATTTTTATATATTGATACAAATTCAAAGTTTTTTTATTATTCTTTGTAGTAATAAGGGGCGGTGGGGCAGCGTTCCCAGCACCCCGGCCGCCTGCACAGCTAGCTTATGCCCCGAAATAACAACACACAAACTATATTCATTTAAACACTGCTTGGCCCATTCTCTTCTAGGCTAATTCTCACATATTAATTTAGCCCATTTCTAATCATCTGTGTGTAGCACCCCAAGGTGCGTTTACCGGGGAGATTCTAGCCTATGTCCATCCTGGGTCAGAGCTTCATCCCGGGAGCGGGGCATGGCGTCTCTCTGAGGTGTCTGCCCCCAAGAGGAGAGCTGTCGAGTCTGACCTCACTTCCTCTTCCTCCCAGCATTTTGTTCTGTTTACTCCACCCACAGGGCCAAGCAGTTTCTTTATTGCTTAACCAATGAAACCAACAGATTGATATATGACACTCCCACATCAATTCTTATATGTTTATCCTTCCTTTTAATATTTTTCTATATTGTTACTTATTTGAAATTGTTCTCCTCAAGCTGTTCATCTATTTCTATTTTTCATAAGATATTACATATACAGCTTACACCTGTGCAACTTGTACATTTATGCAATGTGAAGTTGCAGTCCTTAAATGTTATTTAGGATAATAAAGAAATCATATTAGTTAGGTTTTACAGGTATGCAGACACATACTTCAGAAAGGTAGGCAATTCAAACTCTTCAAAGAGCTATAGAACATGGCATTTGAAACGTTTTAATAACATAGTCTTTTGTTGTCATGAGAATCATTTTGCTCCTGACAGCACCAATCTAAACGCAAGAGGATGATAGTCATTGAAGATTCTTCATATATAGGTGCTTTTTTGTGATATATAGTAGTCATTAGTGGGAGAACTTGCCCTTGCCTCAACTACTGACAGTATACTGTCTAAACTAGATAATGAAGACACAAAGAAATGTAACTGCTGAAATTGCCAAGACAGTATAGAAAGTCCATCAAAATTTTCTGCTAAAAAATTCTGTCAGTTGCAGAGGAAACTTGCATGACTCTCTACAAATATACCATTTTCTGTCACTTTTTACATATTTTTGCAAGTTACTGGCTTGTTCTTCCTGCTTACTCAAGTAATATTATTTACTTCTTAGACCTTTGATTGTGATGAAGACCAGAAAGTGACAATTACATTCTCATGAAACTTTACAAATGCATATTAATTACTAAACATTGGACTCCAGGAAAGGACAGTTAATGGAATAATCTCAATAAATTTGCTAATTACTTAGGGACTGAACATTGAGAATGTATTTCTTACTTAAAAATTTTTGTTGTATATAGTTTCAGTCTTTTAAAGCTGATTAATTTACGTTCTTTTTGGACAATTAATGATAGTAATTGTCCTTGTATATATTTTTGTTGTGTTTGAATTAGAATCTTTCTTCTTAACTAAAATGAAAGGCAGTACTACAGGAAGCCTGACAGTGGTCCACTAGCCAATAGAGAGGAGCCATTTTCATTAACCCAAGTCTGGGCAGGTTTTGGGTCCATACTGCCATCAAGTAGTGTGCCAGCTAATGCTCGTAAACCCCATATAAGTGTTTGATATATCATGTCCTTTTAAAACAGCCATGTGTATTTTGCCATTAGTATTTTGTCAGAAATCTATTTCTCAAAAGGGCCATGCCTTTCCTTTACACTAGCAAATAGAGGTTACTGAGAAAAAACAGTTACTAAGAAGTAAAGTTTCACTCCATTTTTGAGGGTTTAGAATTCTTCTTAAAGCTAGTCAGGTCTTATGTGGGAATTCTGGCCCTTAATTGAAATTCCACTTGTTATTTTTAAAAAAGGTAAATTAGGTATGAAAGATTAGAGTTACTACTTACGAGGAGGAAATTTGGTATGAAAGATTAGAGTTACTATGTACAAGGAGGAAGTATTTAGCCCTGTCTCAATTGATATTTGCTGACAACCCACAAGAGGATTCACCATCTCTGAGAAATGCATATAGTCTAGGGTAGGTGGAAAATTTGCAGAGCAGGAGGAGTGGAGGCAGAGAAAACTGAGATTGTTATGTAAATAAGAAGTTTGTTCTTAGAAATAATATTGACATATAAAGAAAAAGTTTATTGTCACAAAGATATGTTAAATAAAATATCTGTAAATTTGCCAAATATAAATAAAATTAGTATTGTAATTGTAACTCCTACTAAATAACTGTTTTATATGTATATATGTAGTGTTTTATATATGTATATATTTAAGTTTAAAAACTTCCTTTTTAATTAGTCTTAAAGAGGAGAATGCTACAGAATAATAATTTTGTGCACTATTAATATGTACTTCTCTCATTGATTAATAAGGAACTGATTGGCTAGGAGCCAGACAGGAAGTATAGAAAATACAGGCAAACTGAGAATACAGGGAGGAAGGACAGAATCAGAGAGATCATTAACGAACACAGAGAGATATAAGTTAAACATGCCATATTGAGAAAAGATACCAAATCCTATGGCCAAACTCAGGTAAAAATATGGATTTATTGAAAATATAAGAATGAGCTAGTAACAAGCCTTAATTATTCCAAAGCATTTATAAATAATAATGAGTCTATGTGTCAGCTATTTTGAAACTGATGGACAGGAAGAAAAGTCTGTCTAAAATATGCCTTTGTTAGGCTCCTATATTCATCAGAGGTGATCCTGACACAAAGTCCAGTTTTATACTTTCAGTAAGGAAAATGAAGTCTGAGACAAGGAGCATAGGGATACCTAGGTAGACTTCTTCACATTGTGTACTGTGGAACGAGTACTTCTTGGAGGAAGGCAGTCTTTTTCCTGGTTTGGTGGATGTTAGAAAAGGACAGCAGACTATGAAATGATACAAACATTTGCCCTTTCCTTGAACCTCTTCAGTATTGGCAATCTGTGAATCAGACCATTCTGTTAACTTCCCCCAAAATGTCATCTATGAACTCATGAGGCGTAATCCAAACAATTTATGGAACAACTCACCAAAAAGACATTTAATAAAGGTGAGGTTAAATGATGGGCAGGATGCCCCAGGCTCTTAGTGACCTGGAGGTTGTTAGAGCCCTTATGTAATCCGTGTCTGGAATGTATAACTTGGACTTAGTAGTCTCCATAGAAAACAAACCTTCTCTAGGATCACTAATTATAGGCTCAATGTCCTTTATTTATGGCTAGAAACCAAATATGAGTGAGTACATCCCATGTTCCTCTTTTTGGGTCTGGCTTACCTCACTCAGGATAGTGTTTTCTATTTCCATCCATTTGCATGCAAAATCCAAGAGAAGCTAAATAAGGAGAACCCAAAGAAAAACATATAAGCATTCTCCTGAATATTAACCTTCACCAAGCGATGAAAGGAGACAGAGACAGAGACCCACATTAGAGCACCGGACAGAAATCTCAAGGTCCAAATCAGGAGCAGAAGGAGAGAGAGCATGAGCAAGGAACTCAGGACCACGAATGGTGCACCCACACAATGAGACAATGGGGATGATCTATTGGGAACTCACCAAGGCCAACTGGCCTGGGTCTGAGAAAGCCTGGGATAAAACTGGACTCGCTGAACATAGCTGACAATGAGGACTACTAAGAACTCAAGAACACGGCAATGGGTTTTTGGTCCTACTGCACGTACCGACTTTGTGGGAGCCTTGGCAGTTTGGATGCTCACCTTACTATACCTGGATGGAGGTGGGTGGTCTTGGACTTCAAACAGAGCAGGGAAACCTGATTGCTCTTTGGGCTGACGAGGGAGGGGGACTTAATTGGGGGAGGAGGAAGGAAATGTGAGGCGGTGCCGGGGAAGAAACAGAAATCTTTAATAAATAAATAAATAAAGTTACAAAGCTAAAAAAAAAAAAAACAGAAAGCACACCTCCTGCCTTCCACTTCCCACTACAATGTATACATTTTCTTAACTTCCATAACAACCATACACAGTTTGAGAGGATGAATAATAAGAATTGTATTTTAACATAGATTAATGTGTTACCACATATATTTTCTTTAGATTTCTATTTCTCTGGTTCCAGTAGAAACTCTGAACGTTGTGTTTCCATATAAAAATCTGTTATGGCCATCTGTTTCTTAGGTAATTTAAGATTTCATGTGATAAATACATTCTTTTGATTCTTTGTTTGGTTTTGGTTTTGGGGGGGTGAAGAATTCATGAAATTTTATACTAGTAAAAATAAGCCAGTTTGCTCTCGGCGCCAGGAGAGACAGCATTGGGGTGAGTTTCTGGCCCCAGTGCGCCAGCCTCGGAAGGGGAGCTCAGAGGTTCCTTGGCCCCCTATCCTGCTTGGGCTCTCTGCAGGGCCTCCACTCCCTGCATACCTCCTCTTTCTTCCTAGCCCACCCAGCTCCCATCCAGATCCCTCCCCACCTCGGCCCCACTGTCCTCTTTCTGCAAATAACATCACCCAGCCCAGCCTGTCTGGGCACTGGGTCCAAATCCTCGGGGCACTCAAGCGGGCAGGACTCCCTTTGTTTCTATCGCCTGCCTGCACCAATCAGGGTAGGCGCTTTGTTTGCGACCTGCCCACCAGCATAGAGGCCTGATCTCTTGGCGCCAGGAGAGACAGCATTGGGGGTAGGCACTTTGTTTGCAAGCTGCCCAACCAGCACGGAGACCTGATCTCTTGGCGCAAGGAGAGCCAACGTTGGGGAGAGCCAGCGTTGGGTAGGCAAGGAGACCTGATCTGATAAAAGAAGATTCATAAGGGAGCATCTGGAAGAAGAGATGGGCAGACGCCAAGGCAAGAATTCGCCCAACAAGCTGAAAAGCAGCATGAAGCCACCAGAAACCAGCGACCTCACAACGGGAGGACATGAACACCTTAATCAAGAAGAAGTAGAAAAGATTGACTTCATGAAAGTGAATGATGCCCTTAAACAGCATGTAAAAAACGCCCTTATAGAAATGCATGAGAAATATAACAGAAAGTTTGAAGAATTGAATAAATCAGTGAATGATACCCTAGAAAACCAAGGAAAAACAATCAAACAGATAATGGAAACAGTTCAAGACTTGAAAACTGAACTGGAGGCAAATAAGAAAACACAAACAGAGGGCCGGCTGGACATGGAAAATTTAAGTAAACAAACAAAGTCTACAGAAACAAGCATAACCAACAGAATACAAGAGTTAGAAGAAAGAATCTCAGATTCTGAAGATACCATAGAGAAAATAAACACACTTATCAAAGAAAACAGCAAGTCCAACAAACTCTCATCACAAAATATTCAGGAAATATGGGACACAATAAAAAGACCAAACCTAAGAATAATAGGAGTAGAAGAAGGAGAAGAAGTGCAGCTCAATGGTCCAGAAAATATATTTAATAAAATTATAGAAGAAAACTTTCCCAACCTAACGAAAGATATACCTATGAAGGTGCAAGAAGCATACAGAACACTGAATAGGCTGGATCAAAAAAAAAAAAAAAACCATCCCCTCGCCATATAATTATCAAACCACAAAGCAAACAGAATAAGGAAAGAATATTAAGAGCTGCAAAGGCAAAAGGCCAAGATACTTATAAAGGTAAACCTATCAGACTTACACCTGACTTCTCCATGGAAACCATGAAAGCCAGAGGTACTGGATAGATGTACTGCAGAAACTAAGAGACCATGGATGCAAGCCCAGATTACTATACCCAGCCAAGCTTTCATTCACTATAAATGGAGAAAATAAAATTTTCCACGATAAAAACAAATTTAAACAATACGCAGCCACAAATCCAGCCTTACAGAAAGTAATAGAAGGAAAATCACTAACCAAGAAGTCCAACAATGACCACAATAACGCAGACATCTAGAGACCCTTCACAAACACAAATCAAAGAAGGGAAACACACAAACTCTACTACTAAAAAAAATGACCGGCGTTAACAACCACTGGTCATTATATATCACTTATTGTCAATGGACTTAACTCACCTATTAAAAGGCACAGGCTAAGAGATTGTATACGAAAACAGGATCCAACATTCTGCTGTTTACAAGAAATACACCTCAACCACAAAGACAGGCACCTACTCAGAGTAAAGGGCTGGGAAAAGGCTTATCAAGCAAATGGACCTAAGAAACAAGCAGGTGTGGCCATACTAATCTCTAACAAAGTTGACTTCAAACTTAAATCAATCAGAAGAGATAGAGAGGGGCATTTTATACTCATAACAGGAACAGTTCATCAGGATGAAGTCTCAATCCTGAACATCTATGCCCCTAATTTAAAAGCACCCACGTACATAAAAGAAACATTGCTAAAACTCAAGGCAGCCATCAAACCACACACACTAATAGTAGGAGACTTCAACACTCCTCTCTCACCAATGGACAGGTCAATCAGACAGAAACCTAACAGAGAAATAAGAGAATTAATGGAGGTAATGAAGCAAATGGACTTAACAGACATCTATAGAACTTTCAACCCAAATAGGAAAGAATATACCTTCTTCTCTGCTGCTCATGGAACCTTCTCAAAAATCGACCACATAGTCGGTAACAAAGCAAACATCCACAGTTACAAAAAAATATTAGTAACCACCTGTGTCTTATCAGATCACCATGGATTAAAGTTAGAATTCAACAACAATGCTACCCCCAGAAAGCCTACAAACTCATGGAAACTGAACAGTCAACTACTGAACCATACCTGGATTAAGGAAGAAATTAAGAAAGAAATTAAAGTCTTCCTGGAATTCAATGAAAATAAAGAAACAACATACTTAAACTTAGGGGACACTATGAAAGCAGTCCTAAGAGGAAAATTCATAGCACTAAGTGCCCACTTAAAGAAAACAGAGAAAGCTCACATTGGAGACTTAACAGCCCACCTGAAAGCTCTAGAAAAAAAAGAAGCAGACTCACCTAGGAGGAGTAGAAGACTGGAAATAATCAAACTGAGGGCTGAAATCAACAAAACAGAAACACAGAAAACAATACAAAGAATCAATGAAACAAAAAGCTGGTTCCTGGAGAAAATCAACAAGATTGACAAACCCCTATCCAAACTAATCAAACGGCAGAGAGTGAATTTGCAAATTAATAAGATCAGAAATGAAAAGGGAGACATAACCACAGACACAGAGGCAATTCAGAGAATCATTAGATCTTACTACAAAAGCCTATATGCCACAAAACTGGAAAATGTAAAGAAAATGGACACTTTTTTAGATAAATACCATATACCAAAGTTAAACCAGGACCAGGTGAACAATCTAAACAGACCGGTTAGTCGCGAAGAATTAGAAGAGGTTATTAAAAACCTCCCTACCAAAAAAAGCCCAGGACCAGATGGTTTCAATGCGGAATTCTACCAGAACTTCCAAGAAGAACTAATACCTACAATCCTTAATGTATTTCACAATATAGAAACAGAAGAGTCATTGCCAAATTCCTTTTATGAAGCTACAGTCACTCTGATACCAAAACCACACAAAGACTCAACCAAGAAAGAGAATTACAGGCCAATCTCACTCATGAACATCGACGCAAAAATCCTCAACAAAATACTGGCAAACCGTATCCAAGAACACATTAGAAAAATTATCCATTATGATCAAGTAGGCTTCATCCCAGGGATGCAGGGCTGGTTCAACATATGAAAATCTATCAATGTAATCCATCATATAAATAAACTGAAAGAAAAAAAACATATGGTCATTTCATTACATGCTGAAAAAGCATTTGACAAAATTCAATATCCCTTTATGATAAAAGTATTGGAGAGATTAGGGATACAAGGGTCATACCTAAATATAATAAAAGCTATATACAGCAAGCCGACAGCTAACATCAAATTAAATGGAGAGAAACTTAAAGCCATCCCACTAAACTCAGGAACACGACAAGGCTGTCCACTCTCGTCATACCTCTTCAATATAGTACTTGAAGTTCTAGCAATAGCAATAAGACAACATAAGGGGATTAAGGGGATTCGAATAGGAAAGGAAGAAGTTAAACTTTCATTATTTGCAGATGAGATGATAGTGTACATAAGCGACCCCCAAAACTCCACCAAAGAACTTTTACAGCTGATAAACAGCTTTAGTAATGTGGCAGGATACAAGATCAACTCCAAAAAATCAGTCGCCCTCTTATACACAAAGGATATGGAAGCAGAGAGGGAAATCAGAGAAGCTTCACCTTTTACGATCGCCACAAACAGCATAAAATATATTGGGGTAACTCTAACCAAGGAAGTGAAAGATCTATTTCATAAGAACTTTAAGGCATTGAAGAAAGAAACTGAGGAGTATACCAGAAAATGGAAGGACCTCCCTTGCTCTTGGATTGGGAGGATCAACATAGTAAAAATGGCAATTCTACCAAAGGCAATTTATAGATTCAATGCAATCTCCATCAGGGTCCCATCAAAATTCTTCACAGACCTTGAGAGGACAATAATCAACTTTATGTGGAAAAACAAAAAACCCAGGATAGCCAAAACAATCCTATACAATAAAGGATTGTCTGGAGGCATTACCATCCCTGACTTCAAACTCTATTACAGAGCTACAGTGATGAAAACAGTGTGGTACTGGCATAAAAACAGAGAAGTCAACAAATGGAATCGTATAGAAGACCCGAGTTTTAACCCACAAACCTATGAACACCTCATTTTTGATAAAGGAGCCAAAAGTATACAATGGAAGAAAGAAAGCATCTTTAACAAATGGTGCTGGCATAACTGGATGTCAACCTGTAGAAGAATGAAAATAGTCCCATATCTATCACTATGCACAAAACTCAAGTCCACATGGATTAAAGACCTCACTATCAGTCAGAACACATCGAACCTGACAGAAGAGAAAGTGGGAAGTACCCTACAGGAGATGGGCACAGGAGATCGCTTCCTATGTGTAACCCCAACAGCACAGACATTAAGGGCCACATTGAATAAATGCGACCTACTAAAACTGAGAAGCTTCTGTAAAGCAAAGGACACTGTCACTAAAACACAAAGGCAAC
Source organism: Microtus oregoni (assembly GCF_018167655.1). Lineage (NCBI taxonomy): Eukaryota > Metazoa > Chordata > Mammalia > Rodentia > Cricetidae > Microtus > Microtus oregoni. The sequence goes on from NW_024543061.1 coordinate 71,830,580, forward strand.
CGACTGACTGGGAGAAGATCTTCACCAATCCCGCAACAGACAAAGGTCTGATCTCCAAAATATATATAGAACTCAAGAAAATAGACTTTAAAATGCTAATTAACCCAATTAAAAAACGGGGCACTGAACTGAACAGAGAATTCTCAGCAGAGGAAGTTCAAATGGCCAAAAGACACTTAGGGTCATGCTCAACCTCCTTAGCGATCAGGGAAATTCAAATCAAAACAACTTTGAGATATCATCTTACACCTGTCAGAATGGCTAAAATAAAAAACTCCAATGATAGCCTTTGCTGGAGAGGCTGTGGAGGAAGGGGTACCCTCATCTATTGCTGGTGGGAATGCAATCTTGTGCAACCACTTTGGAAATCGGTGTTTCGGTTTCTCAGGAAATTCGGGATCAACCTACCCCTGGACCCAGCAATACCACTACTGGGAATATACCCAAGAGATGCCCGATCATATGACAAGAGCATTTGTTCAACTATATTCATAGCAGTATTATTTGTAATAGCCAGAACCTGGAAACAACCTAGATGACCTTCAAAGGAAGAATGGATGAAGAAAGTATGGAATATATCCACACTAGAGTACTACGCTGTGGTAAAAAACAATGACTTCTCAAATTTTGCATGCAAATGGATGGAAATAGAAAACACTATGCTGAGAGAGGTAACCCAGACCCAAAAAGATGAATATGGGATGTACTCACTCATAATTGGTTTCTAGCCATAAACAAGGGTCACGGAGTCTACAATTGGTGATCCCAAAGAAGCTAAGTAAGAAGGTGAACCAAAGGAAAAACATATAGTTGTCCTCTTGGCTATGGGAAGTAGACAAAATGGCCGGGGAGAAAATTGAGATCTTGGGGGTGGGGTGGGATGGGTGTAAGGGGAGATGGGGAGAGTAAAGGGAGAAGGGGAGAATGGGGGGAACTTGGGTGAAAAGGAGGATTGGGATAAAGGAAGGTTGGATAGGGGAGCACGGAACCACAATTCTTAGTTAAGGGAGCCACCTTAGAGTTGGCAAGAGACTTGAACCTAGAGTGGCTCCCAGATGCCCAAGCCAAGGTCCCCAGTTAGTTCCTTGGGCAGCTGAGGATAGAGAACCTGAAATGACCCTGTCCTATAGCAATACTGACGAATATCTTGCATATCACCATAGAACCTTCATCTGGTGATGGATGGAGATAGAGACAGAGACCCACACTGGAGCACTGGACTGAGCTCCCAAGGTCCCAATGAGGAGCAAAAGGAGGGAGAACATGATCAAAGAAGTCGGGACCACGAGGGGTGCACCCACCCACTGAGACAGTGGAGCTGATCTATTGGGAGCTTACCAAGGCCAGCTGGACTGTGCCTGAAAAAGCATGGGATAAAACTGGACTCTCTGAGCATGGCGAACAATGAGGGCTGATGAGAAGCCAAGGACAATGGCACGGGGTTTTGAACCTACGTAATGTGCTGGCTTTGTGGGAGCCTAGCCAGTTTGGATGTTCACCATCCTAGAATTAGATGGAGAGGGGAGGACCTAGGACTTACCACAGGGCAGGGAACCCTGACTGCTCTTTGGAATGGAGAGGGATGGGGAGAGGAGTGGGGGGAGGGGGAGAAGAGTGGGAGCAGGGGGAGAAGGGTGGGAGGAGGGGGAGGGAAATGGGAGGCTGGGAGGAGGTGGAAACTTGTTTTTTTTTCTCCTTTTCTCAATAAAAAATGGAAAAAAAATAAGCCAGTTTACTCATTTTCTTGGCACTTTTTTTTGATACTTCATTCTTTATCTTCAGATACCTTGTTTGCTAAGTTGTCTTCAGATTCCTTAGTTGGATGCCTTCATTCTCCTGTAGAGTGTGAGTGAGGATCCATTCAGTTCTTTTTTCAAACTGAAGTCTCTTGATTACAGGATGTTTGCTGTAAATCTTTCCCAAAAAATTACTGCCATCTCTTTCTCAATGTTCATTTTCTTTCCATAATGAGGAAATTTTATCATTAGTAAAAGGTACCAAAATCCCTCTGATTGACAAAGTCTTAATTTTCCTTTCAGAATCAACTCACTAAAGTTTTCCAAATAAGCCTTTTTTTTTAATTCATGCAGTAAAAATTACCATTTTCTAAGCTACTTACATTAGTATACATTTTGTATAGTGATCGAAATTTAAGGATACTTTTTAATACTGTATATGTTTCTATTTAAGTTTAAGGTATTTTTATATATTGATACAAATTCAATGTCATTATTGTTATACCTTATATATGTTTATACTTCATTTTAATGTTTTTTATACTGTTACAAATTTGAAGTTATTGTCCTTAAACTGTTTATTTGCTTCTATTTTTTCATATTACCTATACAACTTATACAGCTTGCTAATTTATGCAATGTGAAGTTGCAGTCATTAAATGTTATTTAGGATAATCAAAAAATCATATTAGTTAGGTTTTACAGGTATACAGACATATACTTCAGAAAGGTAGGCCATTCAAACTCTTCAAATAACTGGAGAACATGCATTTGAACTGGTTTAATAACATAGGCTTTTGTTGTCATGAGAATTATTTGCTCTTTACAGCACCAATCTAAATATAAGGGTATCTTACTTGATAATTGTTATTGTATGTAGTTTCAGTTTTGTTTAAGTTGATAAATTTGCTTTCTTTTTGTACAATTCTTGATAATAATAGTCCATGTATATAATTTTATTGTGTTAGAGTTAGAACCTTTCTTCTTAACTAAAATGAAAGGCGGTATTACAGGAAGCCTGACAGTGGTCCAGTAGCCAATAGAGAGGAGCGTTTTTGTCCAAGAGGCAGGGTTTTCATTGAGAATGGACATGAACAAGGGAGAGGCAGCTTTCTAAGTCAGGAACAAATGATGGAGGGTATAAGTGGTGATTTAGTGTCTCATTTCTAGGTTCTCCTTTGTTCTTTAATATTTCTTCATGGATTTTGTTTGATAATTAATGGTAAACATCATTAATCATTCTTTTAATCAAAAAGAAATTATGTATTAATCAAAACTAATCCTTTAAGAAAAAGGAATAAAATAATTGGTTATTTGAAACGAACTTCATGTTTAAGCAGTTGATCTACATATTTTCCTAATAACTCTTTGACAGATTTGGCATGCAAATGTGTATTTATGAAAATACAAAGTGTATTATACAAACACAGCTTTAGGAAATCATTATTAGATTCAGTTACTATTCTTACATGCCAGGGAATACTTCAGCTTCTCTATATGAAGTTTTGAGATGGCAGACGATATTTTCTTCAGGAACATCGCCTTAAAAACCTATGTGCATAATTTATTTTCCTAAAAATTAAAAAAATGTAGTTCCGTCGGTAGATAGGGAAAGCATGTCTTTCATCAACACCTTGAAGCTATTTGAAGACAACAATGAATCATGGGGTCTTAGAAACTGAGAAATATGACCTAATTATGAGACAATGCCTACATGTATTTGTGTGACCATAAAATCTTCTATTTAAAAGAGCTGATATGCAAAGTTAATATTTCATTGGGGCTGCAGAGATGGATCAGCAGTTAACACTACTTGTTTCTCTTTCAGAGGCCCTGGTTTTGGGTCTCAGCATCGATATAGCAACAAACAATTATTTATATTTCTAGTTCCAGATATTCTCCTCTCCTCCATGGGCACTAAATGCATGTGGTACACAGTCTTTCATCCAAGAAAAACCCATTTACACAAAACAAAATAAATAATTCTTGTTAAATATTATACCTAATGAATGCTGACCTTATTGGATCATACTGTACATCATGAAAAGGACACATGATGCAATATGCACCCCTAAAGTTGCTTTCTGGCATGAACGTGATCACATATCAAGAAACTGACAAGAACATGCTGACTGATTTTTACTCTTAAATGGACATCAGAGAACAGTGGATGCTGACTTGAGCTATTACAAAAACACAAAGTCATATTGGACTGTAATCTGAAAACATACATAGTTTCTTTGAAGTTTAAGTAACTTATGGCAGGTAAAATGCAGTATTTATTTATGTGCTGAAGTATGTCTAGGGCTCGATCACGTCAACAAGTACTCTACTACAGAGTTGTATGACAGCTTTGAAGCCATATTTTTAGGCTACATGTTGTCAAGGATGAAGTATTAGTTAAATTATGGAGCAACTGTCTTCAAGCAATATTCCTGGAGGCTTCATAGATGAACAGATATAAATAGGAATATTGATATAGAAATGAAGGTAGACATGCTAAGATACTAAAGACAAAGTATATAAGAAATGTATTTATTTCCATGCATTGAGACTTTTTACCTTTGTTCCTCAGAATAATTTAATTGTACAAATTTGCCTGACAATTATTAGCCTAATAAAATATTTTGCCTCTTGAATAAATTATCGAGACCAGCCTGGTCTACAAGAGCTAGTTCCAGGACAGGCTCCAAAACCACAGAGAAACCCTGTCTCGAAAAACCAAAAAAAAAAAAAAAAAAAATTATGATATATTTATTCACCAGTTGTCATATATTAATGGAGATTTTATGATTTTTTTTACCGCCGTCATGCATCCAAGTCAAAACTATGGCTTTCAGCTTAGTTTCATAGATTACAGAGTTTCTTGGAATATCTGCAAAGAGATTATCTTCTTTTCTTATAAAAGAAGATATTATAACTATTAGGATTGGTGATAATGTTGGCTTAGGCATAAAAAGCCTGCTAATGAGTAACCAGAGGACTCTTCTGGAAAAGAAGGATGTTTGACGAATCATTTAGAATACTGAAGTCATGAAAATTCATAGTTTCAATATGACATGCAGCTTTGTCAATATTGTACATGAATGTGGTTAGCCTGTGTCTATAAATATGTGTATCAATCTTATCCTATCCTGGCATTTTGTCTATACTGCTCTTTCCATACTGGATTCATGGCCATCCAAAGAATTATGCTAACAGAAGTTTAAGTGTTAAATTTCAGAATGACACCAAATTGTCATTTCTATGAATCTCCCACTGTGCTACTTTCATGAAGATCACTCTAATTTTCATAAAGAATCATATGAAAGGAGGAAAAGAAGAACATGATCTAAGTAAAATGAAAAAAAAAACTTGAATAGAGCATCCAAAAACAGCAAATTAAGAGTCTAAAAATTAAGGCTCAATTATTTACTTGGTTTAAAAATTCCTCAATACATTGAATATGCAAAGATTTTATATTTATCTTTCTAGTTAAAATTCAACAAAATTTAAAAATCAATGAAAGAGCATTTACAAACCCTGAATAATTAAGTTGGAAAGAATGCTCTAAGGTATACATAAAATATTTTAAATTTCATATGCCAATTAGGGCCAGGTACATATTTATAAAAATTCTAGGGAGATGAAAACAATAAACATCTGGGCTCCAGAAATCATTGCATATGTAGGACTGTTCAAGTGGAGGAAGAATGTGAGCTGGTTGACACGTAATATTAAAAGAACACCATCTACACAAACAGCAACTTCCTAACAGGTAAATTGTTAAAGGAGTGTTACACGTGAGAAAAGAAACAAAGATTCCTTTTGCAGGTTCTTTTGGGCAGCTATTCTTTTGGGCTCTGGTCAAACAACATGCATAATATACTAAGAGCATGTTTATGTAGTTTTATTTATTTATTCATTTATTTTACTATAACAAGTCATATCTTATGTTAATTCTCCGGCTAAAATCAGAAATATCTGGGAAATACAGCAAAGTTGTGGGCAGAACTCCTGGTAAGAATAAAAAAGAAGTCTCCCAAATGATACTGAACTGATTCATAAATGGAGAAAGTAGGAACTTTTCTAATGAAACTGAATGAAGAGGTTTATAATTGCCTTAAGTTTGGCAACAGTCCCCAGATTTCACACATACACGCTCAGTCCAAGAAAACAACAAAGTATAATTGCATGCTAAATATTTTATTGGAGTGTTGAAGTTTCTCTTAAAACATCATTGCTTCTTTGAAATGACATTAAAGGTAACTGATGTCTAATTCTCCTGCAACAAATAAACAGATAATAAATAAGGTAAGGGAGTAGAAAGATCTAGTCAGCAATACAAACATTTTCTGAGATATCTGTTAGTTATGTGGATATCTATCTATGTAAGCGTTCAGACATTTGATAGACATTTGACTTTAAATAACATTTGTCACAGAAATCAAGGTATAGAGAACTTTCATGTTTTCGATGTGTAAAATATCTTTGCCTTTTGGAAGTCGGTGGTGATCTCTAGACTTTAGGACTGTGCTGTTGGCAGGAGGCTATTCATTTGTTCCCTAGTGTTCAGCCCCAAAATAAGCACACAGAAACCATATTATTTAAATGACTGCTTGGCCAACCATTTAAGTGCAATGCTAGATACCTCATATATCCTAAACTAACCCATCTACATAAAGTTGCTCATCACCACCAGGTCGTGACCTACCAGCAATGTTCTAGCTGGGGCTTGTGCCTTTCTCCTCTGGCAACTCCATGGCTTGTCACTGACTCTGCCTTCTTTCTGCCAGCATTCAGTTTAATTTTCCTGCCTAGCTCTACTCTGCCCTATGTATAGGCCCAAAGAAGCTTCCTATTAACCCATGGTATTCACAGCAAACAGAGAGAATCCCACAACTTTGTTAGAATGATAAAGTGTCTTTTTACTTTTGTCCTGCTGATGAACCTTTTATTTATGCAGAAAATTTCTAGAGGTTACTTGCCTATTCATCACCTCAGTTGCCATCGTCACCATTGTCGTTGCCATTGTCATCACCGCCATCGCCCTCCTCAGGTGGGCCTTCTGGTTTTTCTGGTTTTTCTGGTTTTTCAGGTTTAGGAGGGCGAGGTTTCGCCTCATCTCCCTCCTGGGGTGGGCCTTCTGGTTTTTCAGGTTTAGGAGGGCGGGGTTTCTCCTTATCTCCCTCCTGGGGTGGGCCATGTGGTTTTCCAGGTTTTGGAGGGCGAGGATGATGTGGTGGTTTCTGTGGTGGTTTTTCTTCCCCATCGTCATCCTCATCATCTCCAGGTTCTTCACCTTCCTCATCTTTCTGATGCTGTTGACCTTTGCCCTGGCTGTTTTGCTCTTCCTCTGCAGGGACATAGATCCATGTCGAAGAAGCTTATATTCTCTTTCTGTCAGAATACCCTTCCTAAATTTATGAGTCTGGTTCTTTTTGAAATGTAATTTTTAAATATTTATCATAATAGCTTTCTTATGGCTCAGCTCTTGAGACAAATATATCTTCTTAAATTTGATCATTAAAAGTGATTTCATTTTTCTTACAATTCTCAGACAGAAGTGACAAAACTGAAAGGATAGTTTTAATAATATTAGTTAGAATTAGGCAATGTAGCCTAATGTGACAGCAATGCTCTATTATTAAATGTAGCATGTTGTTTTTGGTTCTATAACAAATTGGAGAACAAAAAGAAGTATAGGAAAGAGACTAAAAGATGTTCCATTCAGTTTTCCTGCAGTGCTTTTGTTGATGCAGAGCTGAGTGAGAAAAATAAATTTTAAAAAGATGAGAGATTCTGAGATCTATGAAATTACATATCTATCTAATATGGAAATCTATAATTATGAAAGGAATCAATGGGAAAAATTCTTTGACCAACCTATAGAGACATGGAAGATTTTTAATGAGGACAATCAGTTTGTTTATCATATGCAAGCCATTGCTTCCATCTGTGGAAGAGACAAAATGTTCCTGGTCGAAAACCTGGCTTCCTACTCTTCCAGTGTATTGCCATCTTCTAGGTCCTAGAGTAAATGAAGGGGAGCTTTCCTATATATCTCAGGGTAAGCTGTCACATGCTAACTTCACAAAATAAAAAATTATGAGATTTTATAAAACTGAATAATTGCAAAGTAAATCACGCTTAATTGGTTAGTATAGGATGAATCAGTCCCTACCTAAGAGCTGAGCAGAAGCGTCTTCACTGATGATCTCTAGAACATAAGCACAAGAGCAGTGAAAAGTTATTTACAAGATTTTTTAGTTGGAAATACAAATGGCTTTCAATAACATCTTCACATCCACTAAGAAGTATTTTATTCTTGGACCATTCTGATGATACTGCTGACAGAATGGTTTCTTAGATCAGGAACAACCACTATTTTGTTTCTTAGTATCTCTGACAACCCTTACTGTTAGACTTCATTTTAATATGGGAATTTCATTCTGAGAAGTTTATATTATTTGTTTTTCTTCATGACCTTCTTTTGTTGTATGATATATATCTGTAGGTATTTCATACATGAAGTGAAAATAAACATTGCTGTAAATACTTTGTGAAGAACAATGAATATTTTATGTGGGTCATTAAAATAGGGAATGAGTCCCACGAAGATATCTCAGTGGGTAAAAGTTCTTGTATGATGAAATGTATTCAGTTCCTGGAATCATATTGTAGAAATACAAATCTTGCTGACAAGATTCTGTCCTCTGACTGGAATGTGAAAAAACAGTCAAAATCTCTCTCTCTCTCTCTCTCTCTCTCTCTCTCTCTCTCTCTCTCTCCGTGTGTCTGTGTGTTTGTCTCCCTCCTTGCCTCCTTATCTCTTACACACATACAAGTACACATATACACAGACAATTCTGCATGCACACAATGCTCAAAACTAATTTAAGAATTTATGCACTGATATTTCTACCTGAATCTATACAGTTTCAACTTTATTGCTTTATTCATTCTCTCAAAAGCATCTGTGACATACCTTTTCTTCTTTCAAATTTCACAATCCTCTGTACAGCAAGATTATCATTATTTAGTATTGGATTCTTATAACTCCTTGAGAACTGAGTTTCTTTCTGTCAACTGTATCATGATCCCATGCATCATGCCCCACCAAAAATGTCTTTTCACAAATGCATTCATGTTATTTTGTTATAAAATAATTTCTTAAATTTTACTATGAGCAACATTTAAGATCCAGTGCAAAATGAAAATATAAAGATTCCAATATGTTTTGCTAATCCTTTTCTTCAGTTTTTTATTTATCTTTTCACATTTCTCCTAGCTCTGTATTTCAGTGTATTGCCCAACTCCAATTTCACAGAACCACTGTCTACCAACTTCATACCTGCATTTGCTCTCTGAACTGAGCTCAGGGCCAACAAGGCTGCTGTAAGCAGGACCACCAACATCTTGGAGGAGCCTCTGGAGTTGCTTCCAAGTCTGTGGTGGGAGAAGTAAGGCCAGAGTCTTTATAAGGAAGGTAGAACAAAGGCACTTTTCAGGTCCTTACTGGTGACCTGACCTAACACAGCAGGATACGTTGCATCCCTGACTTTTCTTTGGGACATTAGCCTAGCAGGATGCATGAAGAGTAGGCTGTCAATGTCTCTGTTCTCAATAATAAAATATGAAAGTGAGACAAAAATGTTGATGTAACTCAGGCAACATCCAGATATTAGAAATAAAGTTCTGTGATTGTTTAAGCTCCAGGTGCTGTAACCATGACCCTGACCATGTTAGTTGTTATTGAGAGGGAATTTGCTTCTATCCACTCATGTATATTTTTGTCAAAATTCTTCCTGTCATCGAGGATAAAGATAGATATTGTCTATGTTTCAATTCAACCTCTATTCATGGTGTTACACCCATGTGTTATCTTGTATATAATACAGAGCTGACTGTTTGTTTGTCTTTTTCAGTTTTACAGAGTGTTAGGACACCAAGCATGGATGACAAACAAGAGTGACAGCCTGTTTGGGCATAGAAAGGCTGTCCATAATGTGCAAAATTCCCCAGATCTGGTTTAAATTAGAGAAGCTATGTTATCATAGACCTAGAAGACTTCATATAGTCTTCTTCATGTTCCTCTGTGTTATAGAAAGAAAAGTAGCAGTTGAGATTCCAAGAAACTGTAGGACAAGTAATCACAAAGATAGCTTCACTAGTCTTCATGAGCATAGTTGCACATTTTTTTTATTAGAAATTTTGATTAGCATGTAACATGGTTTTGTGTAACACATATTAATCCCAGCACTTTTGTTCTGAGGCTATTGAATCTCTGTGAGTTCTTGAGCAGCCATGTTTACGAATGAGTTCTGGGACTTTTAAGCCTGGTACATGAAGAAACTTCATCTCAAAAAAAAAACAAAGAAAGAACAAAATGCTTTGCAAATATTGTATGTTAATGGGTCTTCTAATAATACTATTTTGTTTTACTCTATGATCCTATTTTTTTCTGTTGTGAGAGGTACAAAAGTACAAATATAATGAGCGATCATTCATGTCTGAAACAATATCAGTCTTTCATAATTGCCTAGTTTTTGTATGGGTTTGATAGAAATTTGAATACTATGTGGATTATGTAACGCACAGAGGGCCACATGGAACTTTCCTGTGATATGCATATCAATTTGCTTGATGCTCCATTTTAAAACATATGTAGATAGTCTCACAAAACAGAAATCACTGAATAATTGCTATAGATGATATGAAAATCTGTAATGAAAGCAGTTGTGTGTTTTTTTACCAAGTAAGTTGATAATAGATGTATTCTGAATGTGCAGTGTGTTTGTATTTGGTAATTTTCTTGGGTTCTATAAAACTTGAGACACTCTCACAGAGCTCATGGAGTTGAACGTTAAAGACAGTTGAGTGTTGTGAATAATGCCCAATGTATATTGACAGGATAGTTTTCCATGTGTCTGCAGATACAAGATGGGCAGGATTTGCAGATGAGGGGTCCTGACCGAGGCTGCCCTTGGTGAACCTTTTTCTGGCCAGAGGAGGAGGAGGGGAGAAAGCTAGGTATACATGCCCTGTGTGGGCAGCTGAAGCATTAGCTGTTCTGGCAGAAGTCAGCTTTGTTCTTAGCTAGGTGGGTCATGGAATAAAGAAGATGATTTTGTCAAATATCACACAACTTGAGCCCTTTTCTTGACCTTTCTCAGTGTCGGCAACTTGTTAAAGGGATTATGGTTTTAGGTTAGAAAAATATCACCTAGAAACTCAGCAGAAATAGTATAAACAGTTTGTGGAGTAGCTAAGGAGGAACACTGTCAGTCATTAGTTTTTAAGGTTGGCCAAGAAATACACAATATGCAACAGGCTCATAAGAACTTGTAGTGGTTGAAACAGTTGAGGATTGGCTTTTCCATATTACACACCTATCCCTGTTCTGGTTACAATCATGGAAAATTTAAATTCATCAAGTCACAAAGATACTTCCCTGTCCCATTTTTTACCGAACTACAGAAAATGCCCAAAATATGGATCCAGTACATATGGAAGTTCCAGTTTTAACTTGTGTGGATTCTGCATTGAAGTTTATGTTTTGAGTCCAGTTTTTTTTTATCTGAATTCACTCTCAACGTCTTCCTCATTGTTCACATTATAAGCAATATTCGTTGTTTTCTCAAATCATGGTGACTGTGGTGACTGATGTCAAGTGGAATAGCCTCAGAGATTTAAATTGCATTTCTAAGAAAACTGTGAATGTTGAATATTTACAAAGTATTTATTAGCTTTCTTTAATTTTTCCTATTGTGGCATACCCATTTAGGGGTAGAGCAATGGCTTGGCTCACAACCAAGAATATAAGAAAAAAATCCTTTTAATATTTTTTTAACTTCTATGTATTGAGAGTTTCGTACATTCTGAATATTAGTCTCCTGTGTGATATACAGGTTGTAAGAGTTTTTATTTTCCTTCCTAATTTTTTATTTTTCATGGTGGGATCCTTTAATTCCACCTAATCACTTTTGTCAATTGGGACCTTCTGTTTTTACTCAAATCATTTTTAGAAAGTTCTAGGTATATGCCTCAAGGTTTCCTGTAACTTTCTAAACAGTTTCATATTTATCTCCATTCATTAAATAGGTTAAATTAAAAGTGTTTTAAATTTGGAATGAGTACTTTTTAGGGTAGATTGATATCTGTGTATTTTTCGACATGTGGAGTTTCAATTTTTCAAGAGGTATTTGTTGACCATTTGGATTTCCTCTGCTAATATTTTGTTTATGATCAACAAATAATACTTTCTTGAAGATCACAGGGCAGAGCTAAGGCACTAGTTAGCTGTACAGGATAAGCAATGGCTGCACATACCTATAATTCCAGTATTCAATAGACAGAGGCAAATTTATCTCTGTGTTTTCAAGGCCTCCCTGGGCTACACTATATTGATCTGTCTCAAAGAGAAATAACTAGGATGTGGAGGGTCACACTTTTATCCCCAGTACTTGGGAGTAACTCTCCTTTAAAACTTGCATGAGGGAGATGGAGATAGGACTGCTATGGATGTTCAGAGTGAGGAATATAAGGTGGGAGGAGACAGTTGATTGTATTCAGTTTGAGGTTTCACAGAGAAAGCTTTCAGTCACAGGATTTCTAGGTTCATTATGACCTATTTGAACTGAGGATTTAGTAGAGGTAAGAGCTCGTGGTTGGCTAGTCTGGCTTTCTGATCTATCTGCATTAACTCCAATATCTAACTTCAGGCTATTGTTATTAAGACCAATTACAATTCGTACTATATTGTCTAGAATGGATATTTGACAGCTATGTTAATCTTAAATGCTATTGGTATTTTGTGGGTTCTTTTCTGTCATGTAATTAATTTCATTGATCCAAACATGCATTTTTGCATCTGTTCCATGCTGCTTTTCTTGAAATCCTTGTAGTATAATTTTGACCATGTGTTGTGCTACCATGTTTTTCTTCTCCTATCTAAGAAGAATTCTGTAAAATAAACACACACACACACACACACACACACACACACATGCACACACACACACAGAGTATTTTTTGGTTTCCAACTTTTATTCAACCATGTATAAATCAAAAATATTTATCATTTAGGTTTCATTTGAATACAGTTAGACATTTTTTGTTTGTTTTCTAAAGATATAATATAAAACAAATTTACATTGAATAATCTTGAAATAAAATAAGTATGTGAGAAGGCATGTGCTTATTTCCAAAATCTAATTAATATATATTCCAGAAGGGATTTCACTGGATTTTACTCTACAGATCTGACTGGCCTCAAATTCAGAGTTCAGTTTGACTCTGTTCCTGGAATGTAGAGATTAAAGTCATTCACTGACATGTCTTGCTCTCTTTACAACTTTTAATTTCACAAAAGAATCTCATTTGGCTTTCATGTCATAAAATTTCTCCTAGAACCAGGCTCTACTTACAGCGTTTGAATACTTTACTTTTACTTTTATATTTTCTGTATTTCCAAAGAGTGCTATATTTTACATATCAACCACAAATCATATTTTGCCACTCTAAAGAAAACTGAAATTTACTGCATCCCTGTATTTATTTCCATCTCCACATTTCCTTTTATTTCTTGTTGTTTTAAGTTTACTTATTAACTCTTTACAAGATGAAAAAAATTCCATTTGTCATTCTTATAGATATGTGTGCATCTTACCAATTCCATAATATTCCCTTATTTTTGTCTCTTTTTGCATATGTAAAATTAACAAAATTGAGTTTATTGGAGACCATTGTTTGCTTTTCAAATCTTTCAACATACAGAGCCTCTCCCTTATATCTTTAATTTTTTAAATATTTCATTTATTACGTATACAGTGTTCTACCTGCATGTATACCTTCATGCAAGCATTATAGATGGTTGTGAATCACCATGTGGTTGCTGGTAATTGAACTCAGGACCTCTGGAAGAGCAGCCAGTGCTCTTAACCTCTGAGCCATTTCTCCAGCCCCTTTCTTATAACTTTGAAGTGGTTCTGATGATTTGGATTTTCTTTTTCTGTAAAAATTTCATTTCCTTGACCAGCCTTCGACTTTTCCTCTTTGTTTTTATCCAACTGTATCACAGGTGGCTCAGTGGTTAAGAGCATGTTAAGATATAGCGGAGAACCTTGGAATGGTCTTCAAAACACAATGGTGACTGACCATAGTTTTTAAACTTCTGTCTTCTCTTATTCTAGATTCTTGCTCTCTCAGAAACAGAGACAGTAAATGGAAATTGCTTTGCAACTATTATATTGACACACTTTAAGTATGGTTTTGATGGTATAATCCACTGGCATAAATGTATCCGCGCAAAATAAATGCAATGCAGATATCAAAGAATATTTACCACTTTAATGTTAAACTTACAGAACCGAAACTCCAGCTTAGTACAGGAGGTAGGGAGGAAAAAAAGGGCCGAGCCGCCTCTCTGTGCACCCATTTATTGGCAGGCCTTCGCCCGAGGCAAACCCCGCCCCCTAAAGGGGCTGACTTAACCCTACACATAAATTTCTAAAGAATATAGTTTCTGTGTTGTTATTTTGGGGCATAAGCTAGCCAGGCTCCTGGGAGCTGGGTGGCAGGAAGCAGCCTGCTGTCTCTTTTTACAAATATTGCCCAGACTTGTATAACTGAATTCACAGAAAGCCTGAGACAGCTTGGGAAAGAATAGAGTAAAGCATGTTTTCTTGGTAACAGCAATTTCTTGGTTCTGCTCTTCTTGCTAGAGTCAAGCAAGTACTCTCATCTAAGAGAGGCTTCCTGACTCAGCATTACCTGCAAAACCTTGCAGCTCTTTTAAGAGGTCTGCCTCAAAGCACTTAAACAGTGTTGATGAAAAACTGAATGCATGCTTTTCGGTTTTCAGCCGTAACAGGAAAATAGTTGTGCTGTTTTAAAATGCAGGCTTTCTGGGCTGTCCTGCCAGGGCAAACTCTCAGGCAGGAGGTGAGACTGATTGTGATCTGTGAGCAGAATGCTGCAGCTTGCTTGCATGCAGGGACCTTAAAATGCCACAGGGTTGTAGAAATAAAAATGGCTATGGCAGGTACCTCTGCCATGAGGCTGGAAAGCTAAGGAATGGGATGGATTCAGCCAGCAAAGCCACAGCTTTAATCCTATCTATATTGCTTGTTAAATTAAAGACATGTATGGTCAGAAATAGAGAGATATACAGTAAAGAGAGATTTAAAGACAAAGAAAACTTCAAAATGGTTTACAGTGTGTTAAAAAAATATATGCAGGATAAAGGTTAAAGTTCTTAAAAGTATAAAAGAAAAAGAAAGAGAGTAGTTTGGGTGTGGTGGTACACACCTTTAATCCCAACACTTGGGAGGCAGAGGTATATTGACCTCTGAGACTTCAAGGGGCAGAGGTAGATTGACCTCTGTGACTTCAAGGTGTGGTAGCACAAGCCTTTTAATTCCAATGCCTGGGAGGCAGAGACAGCTGGATCTCTGCCAGTTCAAGGACAGCCTGGTCTACAGAGTTATGTCAGGACAAAGATATACAGATAACCTGTCTCAAAAAATAAAAATAAAAGAAATAGAGGTTAAAGTAAAGCCGCTCAAAGATGGAAAATACACAGAGAATCTTGATACTGTACTCTATTATGCTGTCTTTGAATTATTTGAATGCTGAGGAAGGAGAAACAGCAACTAAAAGATATTTGTTTATATATGCTGCTGAACTAATCCAACATAGATATTTTGAAAAGAACTAATCCAACATAGATATTTTGAAAATACCTTGACTTCAAAATTTGGATCTAAGTTTATGATGCTTTGGAAAAGTCCTTCTTTTGTTTTCACAGAGAATGAGGCCCTGTGGATTACTTCTATCCCAATATGGTATGATAGACCTTGCTCTCCTGAAAGATTACTGTGAACATCTTCAAAAATTAGTTCATTCAACTGTCGACCTAGATGAACCTGGCACACAGGTTACTCCATGAAAGACCTAAATAACAGCGCCCCCATTCATCACAAAGCAGTTTGGAGAGAAATAATTGTGCCCATATTCCCAAATATTGTTTAAAGTGTTCTTTTACATTTAAAGTGGGATATGATATTGATATGGATAATTTACATTGCTATAAGTTTTGCTTTGTTGATATAAATTTAAGGTCACTTTTGTTATATGTATTTGTATTTCTGATATTGATTAAGGTATTGTGATTGTGTAGTTCACTTAAAAATGTAATGTATAATTAGAAAATATAGGTTGTTAATGGATAATCATCAATAATAGTCAAGCTTGTATTCATGATAGATTTTCTAGATGTGCATAGATATATTTTAGATAGACATTCTTCATATTTTTCAAAGATTACAGAATATGACATTTAATGTTTTAATAACTTAGGGCTTTTCCTGACAATGAGACACATCTGCTCCTGGCAGCACCAATCTACTTCAAAAGGAAGATGGGCATTGAAGAGGCTCCTTATGGAGTTTGATAGCCATTTGGGCAAGAAACTGCTCTTGCCTGGACTGTTGCATAAAATGGACACAGAGAACCTGCAGAGAGAGGACTGCTGAACTTTCCTAAAGGTGAGATGATCTTTTGATGTTCCTGATTCATGAAAAGTTTGTGAGTCATTCTGCATGACACAGCAGAAAGTGACTCACTGTCTTTGAAATGCCCTGCTTCATGGAAATGTGTGCTGGAAACTATGGGCCTGTACAGAGGAACTTTGGGTGACTGTCCAGGCAGCGAGATGCCTCTGTGATTTCTAGAGTTATGTAAGTTGCTTACTTATTATTTACTTAGGTAATATTATATTGTTCTGGAGTCTTTGATGGAGATGAAGAATAGATAGATAGTTATATTTGTTTTCTTTGTTATAATAAAAGATGAAATGAATATAAATATTATAACTGTAATTCTTACTTAATAACTGTTTTGTTATATATAGTTTTGCTATGTTAAAGTTAATGCCACTTTTTTTTTTGTTTCAACAGAAAAAGGGATAATGATGTGGAAGGGTCTTCTGTTTTGAGTTGATTTTATTGGTTAATAAAAAAACTGCCTTGGCCCTTTGATAGGACAAAAAATTAGGTAGGCATGGTAAACAGAACAGAATGCTGGGAGGAAGTGAAGCTAATGCCATGCCTCTCCTCACTGGGTCAGACGCTATGGAGCCAGGCACCAGGTCAGACATGCTGAATCTTTCCAGGTAAGCCACCACCTCGTGGTGCTACACAGATTATTAGAAATGGGTTAATCAAGATATGAGAGTTAGCCAAGAAGATTCTAGTTCTAATGGGCCGGGCAGTGTTTAAAAGAATACAATTTGTGTGTTGTTATTTCAGTTGTAAAGCTAGCCGTGTGAGAGCCATATAGGGCGAAAAGTAGACCTACCCACAGCTCCTTCTACAGGTAGGCCTTCCTATTTTCCATGAGGAGGATCATGAGAAAGTTGGTGGTTGACTCTCTTGTGTCTTCACATCTACAGCCTCACATTTATCAATAGCAGAGGTTTTGGGGTACAGATACTTTTCCTATTATAAATAGACAATCCTCTGCCTTTTTCTTCTCAAATGTGCTCACGAATATTTTTTGTCCTCTATCATCCAACCTAGTACTATCATGTTATATCATTTTTCACTTTCCAGGAATCCCTTTTATTCATTGTTTGAATCTATGTTCATGTTTTTGCTTGGGTTTACTTTTATGACTGGGCCTAGTTTGGCCTCAAGTTTTCTACTCTTCCCACACTTTTGAGTGCTGATATTATAGGGATGAGCCATAATAGGTAGCTCTAACCTCACCTTTCTAAGGTTGGTTTTTATTTTTTTAAGCCAATATTTGACAAATATGTAGTGTCTATTCTATAAGCCATCATTTGTTTGCTATAGGTCTCACTGAATATTGTCCTCACCTCCATTTTGTTTATCTTTAGGACATACCTGAATATTTCATGAACAATCATGAACTATTGAGTTTCCATAATTGATTTTGTACAACACTTGAGTAGTTGTTAAATTTAGAGGGAGGTGTGTGTGTGTGTGTGTGTGTGTGTTTGTCTAGGTGTTGAGGAATTTTAAAGAGTATTTGGATGAATTTAACTCATAGAGTCCAATGTGATTTTGCTTCTTAAGACAGTGTCCTTATCCAGTGTGTACCATTGGTCCCATACTATAAAAGTGTGAGTTTGAATGCTAGTCCTCTATGAACAAGTGTTGAGAATATTGTAAAGAGATCCTTCAAGTTCCAGCCTATAAAACTTTCTCTTTCTCTCAGTGTTCAAGTAAAGATGTTACAATAAGCTAAAGGGGGTGAGTCAAAAAATATCAAGCTTAAGAAATCTACTCAGAAAGGGTCCATCTATCCATATTTCTTTATTGTTCTTTTTTTTCTTTTTTCTTATTTCTATCAGTTTTCCCCCATTGAAAGCATTCCCAGTCTTATATATCCCGAAAACCAGCAATTCCACAGGGCTATCAGGTTCCAGGCTGGAATTCTTACGCCACATAATAAATCAGATAATGGTTTTCATACACACACACACACACACACACACACACACACGCGCGCGCGCGCGCGCACACACACACACACACACGCACACACACACACAACATAAGTCTGTAACTGTTAGCTCAAAGGTGGCTAAAGCACATTAGGTGAACCCATAATAGAGAAACTTAGTTAAGAAAGTAAAGAAATCATCAAGGAATAAATTTTAGAGGACAAACATTAGTGTAGTATGCTAAATTTTTAGGGGTTAAAAGAGCTAATAAGTTTACTTTCAGTGCACCACATTTTTCCTCTCCTAGCATTCATAGAATCAGGTAACCAAGCACCCTACATAAAGAGTCAGTGAAAAGGTATGGTTCACGATCAAATAGCACATACAGCAGATGTTGAATCATCTATTGGTTAGGTCTGGGATTTTTCATTAGGTGGTAGAAACAAAGAAGGAACTCCTGTCTCTAAATTAGTAATTCTGGAGTATCTTTTGTCAGTTGTTCCAGTTGTCAAATAAAACCAGAGCATGAGCTTGGGTTAATAGTATCGATGTCCTGGATATTTGCCAATGTCTTCAATGGAATTATCTTACCTGGACCATAAGCCTTGACCAAAAAACTGATTATAAGCATGTTTGTAGCAAGGAAGGCCTTTCTATTTACATAGAAGAGAGAAAGAGGGAACTGACAGTGGAAAACTGTTTTTACACATAGCTAGGGGAAGACAGTTCTTAACTCTGGGTATTAATTCACAAATGTTTAACAGACGTGGAGTTGACTACAGTGAAAGTCTACAGCAAAAGACAGCCACTCATTCACAAAGCAGTAATGCCAAAACGCCTTGCCCTTTGGTTCAAAAACCTTCACTAAGGCCCTTGGCTTTTATAAGTCGCCAGTGAAGAAATGACTGAGCATTTAATGTATAATGCTGTGGCTTGTAGGAATATTATACGAGGCCCAAATTAATAGTGTGCTTTTGATAGATAATGTGAAAATTGCAGAGATACAATGGCTGGTGGCTTTTTCTATATGCATAATAGATGCATTATGAAAGCAAAATATATTATTACATTGCAAATTAACTGTTGTTATTTAAATATCAGAGTAATCTTGTCCCATTGGCCTTTTGAAAGTCATAGGAGCAGTTATATAAGTAAGCAGAGCTTACCTGTGCCTTGGCTGCTCTCATAAAATTACTCAGAAGCCTGATATTACTTATAAATGCTTGCCTAATAGTTCAGGCTTGGTAAAAGCTAATCCTAAAACCTTAAATTAATGCACATTTCTTATCTACCTTCCGGCACGTGGATCATGACTTGGTATTTTATTTTCTACACATCCCAATTCCTCTGCATATCTGTTGTCTTCTCTGACTGTCCTTCTTCCTCTCAGTATTCTCAGTTTGGTTGTCCCACCTATAACTCCTATCTGGCCACTGGTCAGTCAGTTCTTTATTAATCAGGAAGAATAACACATAATTACAATGTACAGAGGAATGTTATACAGCATTTCCCCCTTTTATCTTATTAAATAGGAAGGTTTCTAACTTCATATAGTAAACTGTATATAACAAAACAGTTATTAAATAAGAATTGTAGTTAGAATACCCAGTGTATATGTATTTTACAAA
Organism: Microtus oregoni; assembly: GCF_018167655.1. Lineage (NCBI taxonomy): Eukaryota > Metazoa > Chordata > Mammalia > Rodentia > Cricetidae > Microtus > Microtus oregoni. The sequence continues at coordinate 71,850,394 of NW_024543061.1, forward strand.
TCTTACCTAATAACAGTGACATCTGACATTTTTAGAGTCAACCTAGGTACTTCTATAATATTGGGGCTCTCATCTTTGTCCTATGAACCTAGTTTATCTCACAGACTTTCCTAAGAAACAGGGAATTTTGAGGATTGTATTAGACCATGTATTGGCAAACTTTGTCAGTTACTTTCTTTTGCATCCTGCTGGTCCAGATTGGACCGAATGTTTATTGGCAGCAACTGAGGCATGGGTGGCTTTTTTTTTTTTTTTTTTTTGCTAATCTGGCTAGTTTTCATCACAAAGAAAACAAAATCCCAATGGAGTTTCTTCAGCACCCCTTTTCTTTCTTCTCTGTAGTGGATATATGCTCCCAGGAACAGACATGTCTCATTGTCACAAAATCCATATGATATTAAAACAACTTAGATGCCATATTCCATATGTCTCTCAAGTGTTTAAAGACTATCTATCTAAATATATCTTTGTTTGAACTTAAAAACATATCTAACATGTCTATAAGTTTGTCTGTATTAGTAAACTCCCAACTAACCTGTATTTCTTTATTATCATAAATAGTTGATACTAATAACTTTGAAGGACTTAGATTTGCAGTATATTGTTAAATGAGATGCATAGCTATAACACCATACATATGATTAGGATGTATGTAAAGTATGTCCTAACAAAAATACCCTTAAAGTTATAAAAAATGCAAAAAAATCCCTTAAACTAGAGTAGAAACATATATACTATATAATGAAAAATACCTAAGATTTGTTCAGTATATAAAAATCCATATCAATGTAAAATAATTAAAACTAGTAGTTGCTTTCTTGTTTTAAAAGTAGATTCAATAATCATTCTTTTTATTCTGTTATTTCTATACTCCTCTTTTTTCCCTTCAAAAAGAGAACCTTGAATTTAATCTCCTTAAATTACGTTTTCTTGGCCATTGCCAATAATAATTTGCAATCAATCCACCTTTAATGATAATAAATATCCATTACACATCTTTTCACAATGTGGGCATTGTTCTTTAAATTATTTCTTATTGTTTTCATTTACTGGTATACTTGGTACCCTGTCAATTCCGGATAATGTTTAAATCTTGGCTGGAGTTGTTTGTGAGACTGGATCATCTCCTAGCTAGCAACACTGGAGCTAATTTAGATGCTGACTTGCCAGGACTATTGATTTTCCCTAGTATTTTTTTCTCCTTGATCTGAAAATATATCAAGTATTAAAGGTAACATATAGAATATCTGGTGTTTATAAGTTAGCTACAGATTCTTTATGTTTGAGTGGTCAAATATATGTTACATGTTTTGTAATTTTATAGGGTTACTTCTTTATGTCTGTAGTCAGAATTTGCAGAATCATTCTACTCTGATCATACCATCCTGAATAAATCAATAGCTTCTTATTATATATAAAGGAATAATCTTTTCCTCAGAGTAACATATCCTTTGACTCCCATTTTGAAATTGAAACATTTTAAAAATATATAGGTTGACTTATTTAAGCAACTTTAATTAAAGTCAATTAGCAGCCAAAAACTTAAAAACGTAGTCACTTATAAGACCCAGACACTCTGTGTACTTCCAAACATATGTGACGTTTTCTTTTATATCATTTTATTTCTGTCTTAGGACTTTACGCTAATACTTTAAATATATATATATTTCTTTCTTATGATTGTCTATATCTTCTCTTTTTTCCCAAGTATTAATGACATTGTAAGCCATTTAGAGCTTTTTATCCACCTGAATTACTCTTAATCGAAAATCAGGTATCTTTTCTGACTGCATGAGCCTTTCAACTGCTAAATGACTTGGCTAGGATCAAACCCTCTGCTATGGCATCTGGCTCTGCCCTGCTTGCCTCACTAAGAGATAAGCTTTATGATGGATGTATTGACATGAAAGCCATTTTAATTAACCCAAGTCTGGGCAGTTTTTGGGTCCATGGTGCCATCAAGTAGTGTGCCAGATATTGCTCATAAATCCCATTTAAGTGTTTGATATAGCATGTCCTTTTAAAACAGCCATGTGTATTTTGCCATTAGTATTGTAGGGTTAAGCCAGCCCCTTTAGGGGGTGGGTTTGCCTCAGGCGAATGCATACGGATAAATCGGGGGGCTCGTCCCTTTTCCTGCCTCCTGTGAAACGGCTACGCGTGAACCTCGGTTCTGTAAGTTTATTTAAACATTAAAGCTGTATATATTCTTTAATATCTGCCTTGCATTTATTTACGCCAATACATAGTATTCTGTCAGAAATCTATTTCTTCAAAGGGCCATGCCTCTCCTTTACACTAGCAAAAAGAGCCTACTGAGAAAAGACAGTTACTAAGAAGCCAAGTTTGACTCCATTTTTGAGTGTTTAGAATTCTTCTTTAAGCTGGTCAGGTCTTATGTGGGAATTCTGGCCCTTAATTAAAATTGTTAATTTTAAAAAGGTAAATTAGGTATGAAAGATTAGAGTTACTATATACAAGGTGGAAATTTGGTTTGAAAGATTTGATTTACTAAATATGAGGTGGAAATTTGGTATGAATGATTAGAGTTACTACATACAAGGAGGAAGTATTTAGCCCTGTCTCACCTGATATTTCAGACTTGTTGAAAAACCCCAAGAGGATTCACCATCTCTGAGGATTGCATATAGACTAGGGTAGGTGGAGCATTTGTAGAGCAGGAGGAGTGGAGGCAGAGGAAACTTAGATTGGTATGTAAATAAGAAGTTTGTTCTTAGAAATAGTATTGACAGAAAAAGAAAAAGTTTATTGTCACAAAGATAAGTTAAACAAAGTAATATTAAATGTAAATTTGACAAATTTAAATAAACTTAGTATTTGTAACTGTAACTCCTACTAAATAACTCTTATATATATAATGTTATATATATATATATTAAGTTTAAAAACTTCCTTTTTAATTAGTCTTAAAGAGGAGCATGCTATAAAATAATTCTTTTGTACACTATAAATATGTACTTCTCTCATTGATTCATAAGTGTAGGGAGAGCCCAGCCCATTAGGGGGCGTGTTTGCCTCGGGATAATGTTTATGTATAAATCTGGCAAGCATGAGCCCCGCCAGTCTCTTTTTTGTATTTCCTGCTCATTGCTGGATCCTTGGTGTTGTAAGCTATCCCTTCATTAAAATTTGCTGTTTCATATTAAGCTAGCCTGGTTATTACATCATTTACAGATTGGCGCCCAACGTGGGGATTTGCGGTTACCTGCCCCAAATCAGAGCCTCCTGGGTGGAGACAGCTGGGAGCCAGCGCCCCACCCCTGGAGGCCTCTCCCTCCATGCAGATTGTTCCCTCTCAGCACAGCTCCTTGCTGGTCTGCTCTGCCCAACTAAGGCGGCAGAAGTAGCTGAGTTTCTGAGTCACTGAACATATGAAGTGACTCTATTTTTCCTGGCGCTTGATAGAAAGTAGGCAAACAGGACTCCTAAAGGGCCACTCGGCTCTGGCAGTTGGGCAGATAGTTGAATCGGCCCCGCACAAGTCTGTGCGCCTCACCCTGCCCGACAGTGGTGCAAGCGTCTCTGTATTCAGCCCTCCCCCCCCCCACAAGCACCTAGCAGTATCAGTACACAATGCCACTCTGCGCACGTGACTGCTCTGCGACCCATTCCTGCAGGTGGCTGAGTCCGGGCCTTGGCTCTGCCCCGATTTTCTGGCCCTCCCCCCTGCTATTTACTGTTAACTTTTGGTTTCGAGGGTTTCTTTCAGACTGGCTCTGAAACTTGGGCCACATGGATTCAGGTTTCCTTCACCAACACTGGCAAGAAACAGTCCTTTCAGGTAAAATTTCTTTTATAAATAAAAATAAATACTGATTTGATTGAAAATGTCTGAAAATGTTACAATTCAAGACTTTAACAGCCTTTTTGATTGTACCATGTGGGAGATTTTACAAGAGGTGTCTGTCACCCCACATCTATGGATCTTTCTGGGATTCATAGTTTTCCTTGCTACTATATGGATTGATGATAGAAATATGATAAAGTCTTTACGAGATGAATCCAGGATTCTTAAGGCAGAGTTTGAACGCTTAAAAACAATTGAGAAAACAACAATCTTCTCAAGAATCAGTTTGAAGTTCTCCAAGAAGAGAACAGATCTTTGTTTAACATGACTCGATCAACTGAGCAAAATTTAGAAAAGGTACAGGCTGATATTATGGAGAAAATCAGTACTATGGAATAGGGAACAGCTGAGTTGAATCATAAGCTTCAATCCCTTTCTGTAGGAACTGAAACATTAACGGCTGATATTAAGGAGAAATTCATTACTATGGAAGAGGGAACAGCTGATTTGTATCATAAGCTTCAGTCCCTTTCTGTAGGAACTGAAACATTAACTGAGAGAAACAAAACTGCTGAATGTGACAATCGGATTTTGTCAAAGCCTGTGACAGATTGGCAGAGAAATTGTCAACTCAAGAAGGCATGGTTTATGCCATGAAAATTATGTCCAAAGATGAGATGTTATCTCTAATGGACAAACTTCATACTTTAGAATCCTCAATAAAGGCTTTGGAACATAATTCTGGACAGGAGATTCAGACATCGCAGAAGGCAATGGTGAATAGAATTGAAAAGATTGAGGAATTTCTAAATTCTGATGAAGAAGAACAAAGGGTAGAAAGGCAAATTTTAACTCCATTTGTGGGTAAATCTCTCTAGGACAATTTCCACAAAGCTCTACCTAGAGCTCTACCTGCCTTTCCAGTAATAACAACAGAGAAGGTGATTGGTTCCAGAAACCCTAGGGTAATCAAGGGGGATACATGGGAGCCTGTCCGTATGAATGATCTCAAAGAAATTAAACAGGCTGTCAAGACTTTTGAGATGCATGCCTCTTTTGTTAAAGAGATGCTAAAATCATGGGCCACAACAAGCAGAGCAACCCCCTCGGACTGGCTCCAGCTGAGCTCCGCGGTCCTTGAGAGTGGACCACAATTGAAATGGAAATGCTTATTCAGGCAAGAGGCTAGACTTTTATAACAGCAGGAAAGACTGAAAGGAATAAAGCTTTCCCTAGATCAAATTCTAGGTGGGGAGGCTCTTTTCCGACCCTCAGGATCAAGCTAATTTGGATGAAAACACACTCTCCATATGTACTACAGCAGCCTGAAGGGCTTGGGACAGGGTACAAGACCCAGGACAGAGAATGGAGTCATTTGTCAGAGTTAAACAGGGTCAGAGAGAACCCTTTAGTGACATTTTAAAAAAGACCAACTGAGGCTGTACAAATAGGGATATCTGACCCAGAAGCAAGACGTATAACGATTGAGTCTTTGGCTTATAAAAATGCAAATGTGGAATGCAAAAATATCTTGGGGCCTTTAAAGCTCAGATCAACACCCTTAGAAGAATGGGTCTTGCATACACTGAATGTTGATACATTTGACTATGGCACTGAAGCATGGGTAGAAGAAGCAATTTCCAATGGTAAAAGGAGACACCAGAATACAAAATGTTTTAATTGTGGCAAAATGGGTCATATGAAAAGGAATTGTAGACAACGGATTTTCAGAAATAATAATAATGCATCTTCTAGAAATAACAGAAATAGGAGGACTAAGCCTTCAGGTTTATGTAGAAGATGTGGGAAAGGCAGACACTGGACAAATGAATGCAGGTCTACAAGAGATAGACAATGCAACCTGATGCAGATAGGAAACGTGAGAGGGGGGCCTCACAGGCCCCCATGGCAAACATGGTTCAGTCATTTAAGGTTACTGCAGAGAACATGCCTCGTCAGGACAATTAGGAAGCCCCATGCCTACTGTTACAAGCAATAATGATCAGAAAGATGAGTTCCATGTGTTCTCGCAAACTTCTATAAGTGATCAAAAACCCAAGCTGAGAGTGTGTGTAAATGACATTTTTATTACTGGCCTGCTGGACACAGGTGCTGATGTAAGTATCATTACCCCAGAATCTTGGCATCCGTATTGGCCTCTTCAGAATGTAAATGTTCAGTTCCTGGGAATTGGAACCCTATCTCGAGTAAGGCAGAGCACGAGATGGGTTGAATGCATAGGGCCAAAGGGACAAATAGGAAAATTAAGGCCATATGTAGCCAATATTGCAGTGGATTTATGGGGTCATAACCTATTACAACAATGGAATACCCAAATTAACATTCCTGCTACTTCTAGAGCCTATATTTCTGAAAATAATATTAAAAGATATTACAAATGGAGAAAACTGGCCACTCAGGCTGTAAGAAAACACAAAGCAATTGATGTCCCGTCAGAGAGACCAACAGCCTTGCCTCTAAAATGGTTGACTGAGAAACCAATATGGACAAAGCAATGGCCTTTAGTTGAGGAAAAGTTACAGGCTTTAGAACAGCTGGTACACCAACTAGATGGTGGACATATAGAAGAATCTACCAGCCCTTGGAATTCTCCTGTATTTGTGGTTAAGAAAAAAATCAGGTAAATGGAGAATGGTGACAGATCTCAGAGCTATCAACAAGGTTATTCAACCAATGGGCCCTCTCAAATCTGGAATTCCTTTGCCCTCTTTATTACCAAAAGGATGGCCTCTCATAGTTATTGATTTAAAGGATTGTTTTTTCACTATACCGTTGCAAAAAGAAGATAGAGAAAAATTTGCCTTCACAGTGCCTACTTATAACAATTCTCAACCTTCGAGGTGGTAACACTGGGCCATCCTCCCCCAGGGCATGTTAAATAGCCCCTCCCTGTGCCAATATTTTGTGAACCAACCATTGCAAATAATACGCAAGAAATTTCCCAAATCTATAGTATACCATTACATGGACGACATTTTGTTATCCGATTCAAACATGGTTACCTTGGACTGACTGTTTGAAGAAATAAAGATACTTTTACCTAAATGGAGATTGCAGATTGCTCCTGAAAAGATTCAGAGGGGAGATTCTGTTAACAATTTAGGTTATAAAATAGGTTTGCAAAAAATTAAGACACAAAAGGCACAAATTCAGAGAGATCACCTATGGACTCTTTATGACTTTCAAAGACTGTTAGGAGACATTTCCAGTCTATGACCAGCTATTGGGATAACACCTGATCTAATAATTCATTTGAACAAAACCTTGGATGGTGATAAAAATTTGAACAGTCCCAGAAAATTAACAGCTGATGCAGAAAAGGAATGGACAATGATTGAGGAGAAATTACAACAGGCACATGTGGACAGGGTGAATCCAGAGCTCGATTGTATTCTCGTCATACTACCATCAAAAATTTCTCCTACAGGAATTTTAATGCAGAGAGATGATATTATCTTGGAATGGATCTTTTTACCACATAAACCAAGTAAGAAACTGAAAACTTAAGTGGAAAAAGTCTCAGAGTTAATTATAAAAGGCAAGCTGAGACTTTGTCAACTAGTAGGCATAAATCCAGCAGAAATTATAATGCCTTTCACTGCTGATGAACTAATGAAATTATGGGAAGATAATGAACCATGCCAAAGAGCTTGTGCTAATTTTTGGGAGACATTAATAACAATTATCCAAAAAGGAAGAGGCTTAACTTCATAAAGAGAACCTCTTGGATCCTTCCTCGAATCATCCGTGATGCTCCAATAACTGGAGCCTGTAAATTTTTGTACTGATCCCAACAAATCTGGGAAGGCATGTTACAATCAGAAGACTTGGGTAAGGTGGAACAAAGTCCTTATGATTCTGTCGAGAAGGCAGAATTATATGCCATTCTTATGGTGCTAAGGGATTTTAAAGAACCTATTAATATAATTACTGATTTACAATACACAGAAAGAGTTATTTTACATATTGAAACTGCTGAATTTATACCTGATGATACAGAACTAACCTCATTGTTTATCCAAAAACAAGATATGATCAGGAACAGGCTTTGCCCTATGTATATAACACATATCCAGTCCCATACGGGTCTGCCAGGTCCTCTAGCACAAGGTAATGTAGAAATTGATCAATTATTGATTGGTAGTGTGCTACAAGCCTCTGAATTTCTTAAAAAACATCACGTTAATAGCAAAGGCTTGAAGAAAGAGTTTTCTATTACATGGTGATGGAGGAAGGTCATTGGTTAATTATAATAAAGAAACTGCTTGGCCCTGTTATGTTAAAATATAGGTAGGAGGAATAAACAGAACAGAATGCTGGGAGGAAGAGGAAGTGAGCTCAGAGGCCATGCTCCCCTCTCCCGGGCAGATGCCATGAAGCAAGCTGCCAGGTCACAAATGCTGAATCTTTCCCGGTCAGACTGATGCTACACAGATTAGTAGAGAAGGGTTGATCGGGATATGCGAATTAGCCTGTAAGGGCTAGAGTTAATGGGCCAAGCAGTGTTTAAATGAATACAGTATGTGTACTGTTATTTTGCGGCATAAGCTAACCAGGCAGCTAGGAGCTGGGTGGCAGGAAAGCAGCCCACAGCTCCTACAACAGAATGGAGCCTAGACATGTGGACAACTGAATCCACTGAAAGCTTGAGAAAGCTTGGGAAAGAGTAAAGCATGTTTTCTTGGTAGCAGCAATTTATCAGTTCTGTTATTTGCCAAACATAAATGGACTGAGTATTATAACTGTATTTACTACTTAATAACTGTTATACACACATGCACAAATACACACATACACACACAGTTTTACTATGATAAGTTTAAAACCTTCCTTTTTAAATTAGGTATAAAGGGGATTATGCTACGGAATAATCCTTATGCATACAATAAATTTGTATTCCTCTCATTGACTAATAAGGAACTGACTGGCCAGGAGCCAAACAGGAAGTAGAAACAGTACAGCCAAACTGAGAATAATGGGAGGAAGAGGGACAGAATCAGAGAAGTCATAAACACAGAAAGAAGCAAGATGAACATGTCATACTGAAAAAAGATACCAAACTCCATGGCAAAACTCAGGTAAAAATACAGATTTATTGAAAATGTAAGAATTAGCTAGTAACAAGCCTCAATTATTGGGAAGCATTTATATATAATAATGAGTCTATGTGTCCGTTATTTGGAAACTGACGCACAGGAAAAAAAAAGACTGCCTAAAGTATGCCTTTGTTAAGCTCATGTATTTATCGGAGGTGATCCTGACACAAAGGACAGTTTTATACTTTCATTAAGGAAAATGAGTCTAAGACAAGGAGAATAGGGATACTTAGGTATTATTATTCACATGTGTGTACTGTGGAATATGTGCTTCCTGGGGAAAGGTGGTCTTTTTGGTTTGGTGGATCTTAGAAAAGGACAGCAGACTCTATGAAATGATGCAAACATGTGCCCTTTCCTTGAACCTCGTCAGTGTTGGCAATCTGTGAAACAGATCATTCTGTTACCTTCCCCCAAAATGTCATCTATGAACTCATGAGGCGTAATCCAAACAATTTATGAAATGGCTCACCTAGAAGACATTTAGCAAAGTTGAGGTTAAATGATGGGCAGCATGCCGCAGGCTCTTAGTGACCTGCAGGCTGTTAGATCCCTTAAGTAATTCATGTCTGGAATGTATATCTTTGATTTAATAGCCTCCATAAAAAGCACGCCTTTTCTTTCTACTTCCCACTACAATGTGTACATTTTCTAAACTTCCACAACAATCATGCACAGATTGAGAGAATAAATAATAAGAATTGTATTTTATCATAGATTAGTGTGCTACCACATATATTTTCTTCAAATATCAATTTCTCTGGTTCCAGAAGAAAATCTGATAGTTGTGTTGCTATATAAAATCTGTTCTGCCCATCTGTTTCTTAGGTCATTTTGTCAACATATTCCTATAAGAATTCATGTGCTAAATGCCTTCTTTTGATTCTGAAAGTCTCAATTGTCAATGTCCAAAAATTGATACTCCAAGGTAATGAAAATTAGAAATTTAACAGAAAATCTAGGTATATTGGTGCAGGGGGTTATGAGGATATTCTAATTCTTAGCACCTAACATTAATTTCTCAGAAATGACAGGCTTGTCACCAAGGGTTCAACATTAGAATCACTTTTATTTGTCATGATCTTGTAACACTGCCTATAAAATGTGCACTTGGGGACATGGAGAGATGACTTGAGCCTAATAGCATGCCCTATTCTTGTAAAAAAGTCCAGGTTCCCCTCCAAGCGTCCATATCAAGAGACTTGTAACCACCTGTAACTTCAACTCCAGGGGAACTAACACCATTTTCTTCTCAGATATCTGCACTTACATGCATACAGAAAAACAGACAGACAGACAGACACATACACACACACACAATCAAATAAACAAGAAAAGAGACTCCTGGGGTAATTGTTATATATGAATTCAGACATATATAACAATAACAAGGAAGAGATTGTGATTTTGAGAAGGTGCAGGGTGACACAGAATGAGCTGTAATGGGGATAGAAGAGATGGAAATGACAAAAATACATGCACACAAACATGCAGATACACAACACGGGTCATATGATGAAATCAGAACAAACTTCTGAAGTTGGCTAGGTAGACATGTTCACATGTGTTTATTTAGAATAGATGCTTCTTGGGGAAAGACTGCCTTGTTCTTGACTTGGTGAATCTTAGAAAAGAATTCTTTCTACTTTTACATGGGTTTTGGGAATAGAACTCAATTAGCCACACTTGTACAACAAACACACTTATGTACTATGATTTCTCCTTGGTCCTGCAAATTGATAGTAAATCTTTTTTCCTCACCAAATGGCTTAAAGACAAAACAGGTACAATTTTGAATATTTTTACCTAAGAATTTTCTAAGCTTAACTTTCGCATTATTTATTTTAAAATTTCTCAGCAGCACCTGAATGATCTCTGTTAATTCCCAGAACCTATTCCTTGGATATAGATATGACACAATAAAGAGTAGATTTAATATTGATGTATTTATTGTCTTAATTTATTATACATTGTCATTGTATATAGTTTTTCTTGTATTAGTTATACCCTTATTTTTTATTTTAGATTAAAAGGGGAAATGTCATGATATTTTATTTGTACTTTAAAAAATAAAGCTTGCCTAAAGATTTGAGAGCAATACTGTCACCCTGGTCAGGAAAACAGAACAGGCAGTAGTGACACACACCTTCAATCCTAGTACACACATGATTTGTCATAGAAACCAGTTAGTAATAGTGCATGCTTTTAATCGCAACACTAGAGAGGAATATAAGATGGGAGGAAACAACTCTCAGTCAGTCTTATTCTGAGATTTCTGGATGCATGATCACCATTTAAGATTAGGTAGAGGTAAGAGCCAGTGACTGGCTGTTTTGCTTTTCTGACCTGGTTGAATCCAAATACCTGTCTCTGGGTTTTTATTAATCATGCTACACTAATTCTCTCTCCCAGATACCAGACCACATACATTGCTCTCTACCCCGTAGGAAGAAATGATGGCCCCTCCTGTAGGAATGCAGACCTCATTGGTAAAGGGAAAAATAATCCCAGACACTCTTCCATAAAGTTACAGTACTCCAAATACTTCATTTTTGTGAATGGTAACATGTGAATCCAGCCTGAATATATCATGTGGGTTAGAACTTTCAATCATCCTATGAAATGTTTATTTCTAGCTCTGGAAATGGTTGTATCAGTCTGTTACTATAGAAATCCCACTCTCCAATATTAAGTTATCTTTTCTAATGTAGTTCCTCTCAAGGTTTTAAAGGAAAAAAAATACTCTGTCCCTTCAAGACCACATTGTATATTCTCTGTGATGATCTATCTCACCAGAATCCTATTCCACTTCGAGGCCCAACATGTCCTTACCACATTGTCAAGAGATAGTCTCCTAAAAAAAAATCTCCTGAAGTACAGTTCTTTGTCAACTCCTTTTCCAAACAAACTAGTGTGCATTTTTATTTAAAACACACACCTATCCTGAAATTCTCTACCAAACAAATCTGTAGCAAAATTAATAAAAACCCAGAGAGAGAGATGGGTTTCATCATGCAGATCAGATAAGCAAAGTCTTCAAGCCAATAGAAAGGTTTTACCTCTATGATATCTTTACACTGAAAGAGAGTGAGTTCCTGACTCGTCCCACCTTATATTCTTTTCTAGTGCTAGGATTTGATTTGAGATTCCCCTCTGTATGCTGTGAATATCACTGGTAGATAAAGAAAGTGCTTTGGGCCTATAACAGAGCTATAGGGGAACAGGTGGGAAAAACTAAACTGAATGCTGGGAAAAAGGATGGAGTCAGAACAAAGCCGTGTAGCCACCATTAGAGACAGACATGCTAAAACTTTGCTGGCAGGCCACAACCTCATGGTGTTGCACAGATTAATGGAGATTGGTTAAACTAAGATGTAAGAGTTAGCAAATAAGAATCTAGATCTAATGGGTCAAGCAGTGATTTAAATAATATCATTTCTGTGTAATAATTTTGGGTATTTGGAGAGCCAGAAACCAACAAGCGGCCTTTTCCAACATGGATTAAATCCATGTTCTATTACTGCCTGGCATCTATGGCTATCTAGTGCAGCTGTTGGGGTTAAAGGTGCATGCCATCACTGCCTGGTCTGTGTGAATGAGTAGTGTGGTTTTTTTCTGTTCTGATCTTCAGGCAAGTTTTATTTATTAATAAAAAACTAAATATCACTATACTTTCCTTTTTTGGTCTAAAATAAAAATAAAAGTCTATAACTAATATAGAAACCATATACAATTATATATTATTGTATATTATACTATATGCAATAGCTATATATAATAAATTGGACAATAAATACATCAAAAATGTCTAGTCTATTTGTATTTGACAAATTCAGGGAAACACTCCACTATCCATCCTATGAGTCCAAAGTTTTGTACCTAATTTTCTTTCAATCAAAATTTACTTTCTGCATCTGGTAAACAAAGAAATCTATAAATATAACTATCTAGTCTTTAATTTCCTCAAATAACCAAGAAGGAAATAATATTAACATGTAAGCAGGAAGTGCAAGAAAGTGATTTCCAAAATATGTAAGAAATGATAGAAACAACTGGCTGCCTAGACAGTCACTCAAAGGGGCATTCATATTCAATGTATAGGCTTAGCATATCTGACAGACTTTTTGATGAAACAGGATATTGTGATGGTCTGTGCCTCTTTTTCTTGACAATATTTGACAGTCACTTGCTTTTGTGTTCTGCTTGTCCAATTAAGACAGCCTATTGTTCTTAGTCTGTGAGTCTAAATCATCTTTGCTAGTCACTTTGATGTTGTTCTCAGCAGTTTGCAGACCAAAAGTTGATGTTTAGGTGGTATTTTTCAGATTAGTGGTGTTATCATAGTCCTGGATAAATCATCATTGTTAGGGCCCCATCCTTCTTATGGAGACTTCAGCCAAAAGTTGCTGTTATAGAGGCTCATGGTTAATTGCAGAAAACTGATAGAGACTCAAACCCAAAATCATGTACAGGAAGGTAGATGAAAACTTTTTCTAAACTTAGTACTCTACATGACCATTGATGTCATGACAAAAATTTAAAATATATACAAAATTTTATAAATCTTATACCTTACAAAAATATGATATTCAAAATAAAGCCAAAGGATTATGAAATTAGTGGCAATAAAGCAGTTTCTAAATATTTTCTTCTTTCTATGATCTGGTGGCTCTTTATCATGATACAGGGATTCTGGGTTTCACTTTAATAAGCATACTTAGGCTTAGAGGAGGAGAGAATCATATTTCACCTCCAAATACAGCTTTAACCATTAATTGGACTGGGACTACAAAAAGACCATTTGTAGTATATGTCTGTAGACAATATCAGAAACAGACATTAGGGAGATTTATGAAATTTTATCCTCTTGGAAATATGATATGCCAATAGACCAATTTACTTTTTTCTTGAGAATTTTGTCTGCAATTATATAACTTTCCAATTTATTGATTTATTTATTGTAATTTATTTATTGTAATTATTTACAAATAATTACCTTTGTAATAAGATTTCAGTAAATTGTCATAGGTGAAATAATCTTTATTTCCCAGCAGGTATTGCACCTCTAGCCATGTGATGGTAAGACATGTTCGGTGGTGGCATGAACAGTTCCTTGACACTATGGTTCCACATGTTGGTTCCTGGTTAAATAGTAACAAATATGCTTTGCTCTTTGCTTAAGAGCAGTTAAATCAATTTTGTTCATGGAGTGAGAGAGGTCGGTTTTTTTTTAATGTTTTTGGATCAAGGAGCCCAGAGCTCATTAACAAGGATACAAACCAGAAGCTATGCAAGCACTGCACAAAGTTGCCATGTGCAGGGAAAATGCTGTGTGTAGGGGAACATGTACAAGCCTGGGAAATTTCTAAGCTGTCACACACTTAGCTCTGCTGTGGTGGGTTTTTGCAAAAATCCACTTAGTAGATAAAATCAAGACAGAAGAGAAGGGTGGGAGACCTTCTGCACCATAGATCTTTTGGACTTTTAGAGCAGCCCGCCTAGTAGGTGTGGAGTTGGGATCCACATAAGCACCAGATGAAGATGGGTGTTAAAAAAAATCCCACACTAACTCCGAATTGAGTATAATAAAGGGTTATTTATTTAGCAGTAGACAAACAGCTCACCATTCTCTGCACATATGGGGAACAGGAACTGAATCCAGTAGCTTGAAGAGAGAGAGAGAGAGAGAGAGAGAGAGAGAGAGAATAATTTATGTTGGCATTTATAGTATAAGAGGTCATGACCAAATGGGCTGGTATCTTAAAGTCTACTGGCTAAAGTAGTTCCTACACCAATTATTACCAGATATATAGACTTTTCTTAATTTTCTTAATATTGGAATTCTTTCCCAGGCCTGCCAGTCAATTGAGAGAGCATTTTCTTCTAGGAAGTAGGAGTTTTATTGAGGATGGGCTTGAATAAAGAAGTGTCCCTTTTGAGCAAGAAAGAGTAATGGCAGGTATAAGCACTGATTTATGACTTAGTTGAGGTTCCCCATTTGTCCTTAAATATTTGTACATGGATTTTGGTTGATAATAAATGTTAAAGAAATCATTTATCCTCTAATGCCCATGGTGGCCTTGCAAGAAATCACCAGTGTCCTTCCTGCATGTCTGTTAGGTAATCTGGTGGAGAGTGTATACCTTCCCCCTGCCATCCTATACTGTTGCTTTGATGTCCATTGGAGGAGGCCACCCTATCTTTCCATGTTCCTTCTGTCCAAGGCACAAACTCCCGGACTGTTGCTGCTCCCCAATACAGGTTAAGAGCAGTGTGCTCATTCACAGGAGCAGGTTCTAATCCTGTTGCCTTGTGCATTTGTTCAATGTGCTCCTCTCCAAATGGTTTCTGCTCTGCACAGACACTGGGGCAGAGTTTGTTCCAGCTGCCCTGAACATTTGCTTAGTGTGCTGGGACTGAGCTACCTTGGTGTTGCACCTGCTGGTCAAACATTCTCACTACATCTGAATACATTCAGACAGCCCTGTTCTCCATGTATGGCCTCCACCTGCTGGTTAAATACTGTCACTACATTTCCACAGCCCAGCCTCCAGGGAAAATCACAACCTAACCCTCCAAAAAGCAGAAACACAACTTTTGAGGCACTTGGGAACTTTAAAATGGTAAACAAGGCTGTTAAATCTAAATAAAAAGGTAAAAGAATAAGGGGAAAGGACAATCAATCCATTTCCCATGCTAAAGAGTAGGAACGTGACAATTCTTCATTTCTACAAGAAAATGAAGACCTTGGTCACTGCTTTATGAACAAGATGTAAATTAAAAAATAAATGTGAAGACAAACAACTTAGCTGAGATCAATATATTATTATCAGTATGATATTTCACATATATTATTATCCGTATGACATTTCACATATTATATCTAAAATGGCTTGATAACTGTGCATAATATGAGAAATTGATGGATGAGATAGAGGATTTAAAAATATTTAATGATAAATAAAGAAAAAGATACAGGCCTCAGAAAAGGCTACACTGATACTATGCAAGTCTTGCAAATAATTGCTAAGGAGAATAATATAATTTTGACTAACCAGATTAAAGCTCTAGCAATATTTACTGAAGAAGAGAGCAAAATTGTGACTGATAATATGCAAATCTTAGAAAAACTTACTCTTCAAAAGATACAAGCCTTAGAAAAGTTTACGAGTAATAACACACAAGCTTACAACTAATTACTAAGGATAACACTACAATTTTGATGGATAATAGCTTTAGAAATACTAATGAAGAGAGTAAAAAGTTGACTGTTAAAATGCAAACCTTGGAAAACCTTGCAATTCAAATGTTACAAGCCTTAGAAGTTATTAAAATATATAATAAGAATATTCAGAAACAGAGAAGAATTTAGGGAAGAACCAACCACACCATTAACTTATGAAATTAATGAGGAGCAACCCAAAGTCATTAAAAAAATAACCTAGCTTAATTTATTCAGTTTCCATTCAAGAATGACCATCAGATGACAGGTATCCTCTAGGCTACTGGGAAGCTAAATGGGAGTCTTTGCCTATGTTAGAATTGAGTGGATTTAAAGAAGCAATAGTTTCATGTAGTACATATATGCCTTGTATGAAGCAGATGCTAAATTGATGGTACAGTCAGAAAAGAATTATTCCACAAGATTGAAATGTTTTGATTATAGCAGTATTTAAATATGATCCTCTGGTACTGTGAACACTTCATGGAGAGATTACATAGGGCCATCAAACAATAATATAGAGTTACATGTCATGAGATTTCCCAAGATCAAACCCTTGGTGAGGACCATTATGCTAATGTGAAACAATATGTAATACTGATGATCAAACTTTGCCCCTCCTTGATCCAACAGCTTTGAATGCTGTGGGCAAGATTCAAGCATCAGGAATGACTGAGATATTTACTAAAATTATAAAGATCCCAAAGAAGTCTTCAATGAAATTTTGCAAAGATTTGCTTCAGCTGTAACAATAACAATATCAGATTCAGGAGTTAAATGAATGTTAATTAAACCTTTGCCTTTTGAAAATGTTAATTACAAGGCAAAAGGGTAATTTGGCCTTTAAAGATAAGATCAGCACCCATGGAAGATTGGATCCAATATACAGTCAATATTGAATCTCATAATTATTATTATTCTTGGATAGGAAAGGTAATTTCTAAAGGCTTGATGAAAAATCAAAATGTCAGATGTTTCAATTGTGGTAAAAATAGGTCATACAAAAATAATTATAGACAGGGCATTGATAGAAACAAACATTTTTCTAGAGATAACTGAAAAAATACTCCAGCCTTCCAGAATATGCAGAAGATACAGCAATGGCCATCATTGAACCAATGGATGTAGTCTGAGGGACAGGTTAGGAAGCCCTTTGCCATAGAAAAATATCTTGTAGAGATTCTTGTAACATGAGGCCCTGCTCATTGGGGTTTCTAGCTTGCCCAGTTACCACAGCCGTTTAGCCCCAAAGAATCACACAGAAGTCTCCATAAGATTATTAACTGATTGGCCCATTAGCTCAGGCTTCTTATTAGCTCTTGTAGCTTATATTAACCCATTATCCTTATCTATGTTAGTCACATGGCTCAGTTTCATTTTCAGTGGGAGGTCACATCCTGCTTCTTCAGTGGTTTGTGCAGGACTGGAGGAAGAGCTTCCTTCTTCCCAGAATATTCCCATTAGTCATGGCCCCACCTCTACTTCCTGTCTGATTTTCCCACCTATACTTCCTGCTTGGCTCATGCCCAATTGGCATTTATTTAAAACATGATTGACAGAATACAGACAATTCTCCCCCCACCTTTTTTTTTTTCAACGAAGGGAAATATCCATAGTCCATTTTTCGGGAATGTAGGCATAGTTATCCAGGCTATATCCGGCTAATTGGGGGTGCTGATAATCTTATGGGGACCTAAAGAAAATGTAGAGTTATGGTCAAGTTCTGACTGGAATATCCTGTGAATCTTGATCGTCTCAGGCAGCAGTCTTAGATCTGTCTGGACATAGAACTTTGACATCTGGGCCATCTGTTCCCACCCAAGATTTCTCAGGTGATCTTCCTTGATCAAACCTGATTTTTCTTAACTCAGAATGAATCCACAGCCTCTCATTTCCTGTGGAAACAAAAGCAAAATCTCTTCTCCAAAGTCACATACCTTTTAACTTCAATTTTGAAGTCAAGGCGTTTTCAAAATACCTATCTTGGATTAATTTAGCAACATTTATAAATAAGCATCTTTTAGCAGCTGTTTCTCCTTCCTCAGCATTCAAACAATTCAAAGAGAGCATAATAACACACATTATCCATATTTTCTGCATGTTTTCCATATTTATGTGGCTTTATTTTATACTCTATTTCTTTTATTTTTAATTTTTGGCTTTCTGAGACAGGGTTTCTCTGTATATTTGTCCTGGAACTCACTTTGTAGGCCAGGCTGTGCTTGAATTCACAGAGACCCACCTGTCTCTGCCACCACAGTGCTGGGATTAAAGGTGTCTGCTACCACACCTTGAACTCACAGACATTTGTCTGTCTCTGCCTCCCAGGCAACGGGATTAAAGGTGTGTGCTACCATACCTTGAAGTCACAGAGGTCATTCTACCTCTGTCTCCCAAGTGTTGGGATTAAAGGTGTGTGTCCACCACACTCAACTACTCTCTTTTTTATTTTAAGGACTTCAATCTTTTTTTCTCTCCCAAGCCAGCATATATTTTTAACACACAGTAAACCACTTAGAGTTTTTTTTTCTTTGATTCTCTCTTTACTTTATATCTTTCTTTTTCTGACTACACAAGTCTTTAATTTACCAAGCAATATGGGTAGGATTAAAGCCATGGCTTTGACAGCTGGATCCAGCCCATTACTCAGCTTTTTGTGATTTCAGCCTCATGGTGGAAGTACTGGCCAGAGCCATGTTTATTGCCACAACTCTATGGCATTTCAAGGTCCTTGCCAGCAAGCAAACTGCAGCAGTGTGTCCATAAACAGCACTCAAGTGCTCTCTCTGTAGCCAGACCTCCTGTCTGAAGGAGTCAGAGTTTGCACTGGCAGGATGGCTCAGAAACCCAGCATTTTAAAATGGTGCAGCTTTTTTCCTGCTATGGCTGAATACTGAAATGCATGCAGTGAGCTTTTCATCAACACTATGTAAGTGTTTCATGGCAGGACCTCTTAAAAGAGCTGCAAGGTTTTGCAACTAAAGCTGAGTAAGGAAGCCTCTTTTAAATGAGAGTGCTTGCTTGCCTCTAGCAAGCAGAGCAGACCTAAGAAACTGCTGCTACCAAGAAAACATGCTTTACTCTATTCTTCTTTATTGAAAGAAAATGAAAATTGGCAAGGAGTTTTCAGTCACTTTTGGAAAGATTAGCAGTGAATAATAAAGCAAGAGACTTCAATTTGTCAAAAAACAATTAGGTCTTTCTTTATATTTTTCAGGAAATACAAAATATCTAGAGCCTGTACATTCTATAGAGATGCAAATAAATCAGCAAAGGCAGGTTATAAATCAGGAAATTTAAGTAAATGGATCAAATCACTTGTCCAAGTGATTCTGTTCAAAGAGAAAAGTATTTGCTATTTTATGATATTATAAGATTTTTCAGAAACTCAATATAGTTACTGCCTCTAAATATGAAGAAGGAGTAGTTTTGCATATTGAAACTGCTGAATTTATTCCTGATGATTCAGAATTAACTTTTTTATTTATACATTTACAGACATTTCATGAAAAACATGTTAATTGCAAGGTTTTTTTTAAAATCCTTTCCATTATGAAACAACAAGCCCTTGAAGTTATAAGAAAATGTCTTACTTGTTGTTTATAAAACCTAATTTTACTACCTGCAGGAATTAACATGAAGGCTATTCAAAGAAATGAAATTCAGCGAATCATTGTATTTCCTTTTACAAAATTTGGAAAATTAAAATATGCACACAGTTCTATAGATACATATTCAAGATTGTATTGAACAAGAGTTTTGCAAAGACTGATTCTGTAATTTCACAACTTTTAGAAGTTATAGGCATCATGATAATACCTATACAAATTAAGACTGACATGTTCCAGCATATGTCTGTATAAAAAAGAAGCTTTTTTTTTTCAAATTGCAACATAAAACATATTATGGGTATACCACACAATCCTACATGACAAGCAGTTATAGAAAGATTTCATTGCACTTTAAACAGAAATGCTTAATAAGCCCAAAGGGGTAATAATGGCCCCCTAAAGATATATTGCTCAGTCCTTTATTTACATTAATTTTTTTTTGAGACAGGGTTTCTCTGTGGCTTTGGAGCCTGTCCTGGAACTAGCCCTGTAGACCAGGCTTGGTTTCAAACTCAGAGAGATCTGCCTGCCTCTGCCTCCCGAGTGCTGGGATTAAAGGCGTGCCCCACCATTGCTCTGCTCTTACATTAATTTTTAATGGTAACGGAAGTTGAACACGTGCTGCAGATAGACAATGAATAATAGAAAAAGAAACATTAACCTAATCTGTCTGTGTACTTAATGATGTGTTTAACTCATAATGGAAACCAGGACATGTGTTATGTATGTGAAGAAGTTTTGCTTTCCTTTCCTCAGAAGAAGAAAAGTATGGACACATCAAAATTGACAGATTCAATTCAAACAGAAGAGACCTCTAAATTAGAAGAGGTGATAGTTAATCAACTGATGTGGTGATTCAACCTGATAAAAGGGAAGACTCAATGAGGGCAGGGTTTCATTTTGATCTTACAGAAAAATAAAAATATCTAAGGACATTTGAATAAATGAAGCAATAAAAAAGGGAGTTGAATAATCTGCAAAAATACCAAAAAATCTAGTCCAATGGTATAATTTCTTCGGGGTAAAATTTTATACACCTTTCAGAATGTCTGATTTTGCTGATCTCTTTATTATGATGTAAATATTTTACTTCTCAAAGTACTTCATTTCAAATCACAGAATTTAACGTGAGATTATGTGGAAGTTATTGCAACTGCATTGACTTTAGACTTATGTCCTGTTATATGTAGCTATCGTTGCTCTTTGCTTTGTGTGCAAATAATTAAGATAATGATGTCTACTCTATGCTGTCCAACATTTATAACTGTGAGAAAAAAATGCTTGAATGTAAGCTGCATTGACTATAGTGTTCTCTTATAAAAATGCCTATAGGTATGTACAGACTTTTGCAAACATCTTTTTTCCCTCAAATTTGAAAAGTTTTAAGTCTTAATATTTCTCATCTATTTGTAATGTTTCATATTCTGCCAGTTCTGAGGTTCAGGTAATATAAAATTTGCTCTTACACAAAATGTCACAGGTCTTTAGTTGACACTTAATGTTTTTGAAATTAAAATGTAATTCAACCATTCCCCATTTTCTTTCTTCCATTTAACTTTCCTTCCCATGTATCTAACCTTCCTCACTCTCAAATTCATTTCTTCCTTTAAAAAATTTATATATATATATATATATATATAAATTCATATATATTTCATATATTATAAATTTCATATATATATATATATATATATATATGAAATGTATAAACACAACCTGCTTAGTGGGTACAATGCTACTTATAAACATGATTCCAGTGCTGACCTATTGGCATTGGATAACCATCTGGATACTATTTTTAAAAATAATTAAATATAAGGCAACATGAATCTTAAGCTTATTTTCTTGGCAACTTATTTTTACATCAGCCACGATGAGAAAATTATGGCAGCTTCATTAAATTACTACCATGTGATAGATATAAAAGCTTTTTAAAACTTCTACTAAACTAAAAACATTTATTTTTCATGGAAACTAACATTTGGGGACAGGAATGAAATATGCTGTGAGAAAATGGTTTGTAAGTTGTAAATATTTGTCACTTGTATTGGTTTAATAAAACATTTTTTGACCAGTAGCCAGGCAGGAAATATAGGTGAAAAAGCTTGGCACTAAGTATAGTCAGAATGACCAGAACAGGAGAATTCTGGGAAGAGAAAAGGCTTAGTCTACAGTAATCACACAGACCAAGAGGAAGCAAGATGAGAATACCTGGCTGATAAAAGGCAACAAGCCACAGAGAAAAGAATTATGGGTTAATGGAAGGTGTAAGAATCAGTTAATAAGAAGCCTTAGCTAATAGGCCAACTAGTTTATAATTAATGTAGACCTCTGTGTGTTTCTTTGGGATTGAATGGCTGCAGGACCAGGCTGGACAGAAACCTGTCAACAGAAATATTCTTTTGAATAAGCTAGTTTCTCAAGGAATTTACCTACACATTCTTCTAATAAGTTTTTTTGAGAGATGTGGTTTGTGAAAGAGTGTTTATGAAAACAAAAAAGTGTATTATATACACACAAATTTAAGACCTCATTGAGAGGAGGCTCAGTTACCATTATTATCTGATGAGGAATGCTTCATCTTTCCTATCTGAAGTAGTTTTAGGGTGACAAATGTTATATTTTCCATTCTTTTTTTTTTTCGAGACAGGGTTTCTCTGTGGTTTTGGAGCCTTTCCTGGACTAGCTCTTGTAGACCAGGCTGGTCTCGAACTCACAGAGATCCGCCTGCCTCTGCTTTCTGAGTGCTGGGATTAAAGGCGTGCACCCTGCAGATTATTCTTTAATTACTTAGATGCACAGTATATTTTCTTGCAACTCCAACAATATAATTTAATCAGAGAACAGAATAAGCATATGCTTCATTTATACCTTCATGCAATTTGAAGACAATAACATATCCTGGGGCCATAAAACTAGGAATGATTACTTAATTATGACTCCATTTGTGCATGTATTTGTGTGTGTATGTAATATATTCTCTCTGTTTAGAAAACTGACGTTAAAGGATAACATTTTATTGGGGCTCCAGAGATAGAACAGTAGTTAAGATAATTTGTTTCTCTTTTTTCTTTCAGAGGACATAGATTTTGTTCTGAGCACACATGTGGTAACTAACAACTATTCATAATTCTGGTTTCATGGATTATCTTCTTTACTACATAGGCACTATGTGCATGTGGTACAATGTCTTATATACAGCAAAAAATCCATTCATATGAAATGAAATAAGTGAATCTACAAAAGCATTAGACCTAATTTAATGATGAACTTATTTGTTCATACTATGTGTTATGACTGTGACACATGATACAACATGCCCCCTTTTGTTTCTGTCTGAAACTTGATCACAACAACAAAATTGTAGCTGACACATGCTGACTGATTTTTACTATTAAATGAATTTTAGAGAACAGAGGATGCTGACTTGATCTGATAAAAACCACAAAATCCTGTTGGAATATTAATCTAAAAATATGAATATTTTCCTTGAATTTTAGTAACTTGTACAAGATAAAATGTGTTATTTGTTTATGTGTTGGAAACTGAGTTCAAGACCCAAACATATCAAGCATGTACTCTACCACAGAGTTGTAGCATAAACTTGATGTTACATATTTAGCGTACATTTTGTTATTAATGAGGTATTTGATTACTTAAGGAGATTTGTCTTCTATTTCAGCAGGTAGTATAGGGGGATAAATATAGATACAGATATTGGTATAGATATGGGGATAGATAAGAAGAAAGGGTATTGTGGTATGTGTGGGGAGTGTCTAGGAGAATTGTCAGAGGATTTAGGGATGGATACAATCAATGCATTCTTGTGTGAACTTATCAAATTGTGACCTGAGAGAGTGTTACATGTGAGAAACAAGACCCCTATTACAATTATCCCTAGGCAATTACTTCATAGGACACTGGTTAAACAAGGCATAGGACAGACTAAGAGCATGGTTATGTAGTTTTATTTGTTTATTTATTTTAATATTGAAAGCCACATCCTATTTGAGTTCTCCTGCTAACATCAGAGGTATCTGGGAAATACAGCAAAACTGGAACTCCAGGTAAGATGGAAACAACAAAGTCTCTCAAATGATAGTTGACTGATTTTTAAAGGGAGAAAGAGGGCCCTTTCCCAGAAGTCACTGTATAAAGGAGTCTATAATTGCCTTACATGTGAACACAAGCCCCAGATTTCATTCACTAATGCTCAGAATGAGAAACAGAAAATAGTAAATTGCATACTAAATATTTTATTAGAGTGTTGAAGGTACACTTGCAACATCATTGTTCCATTGAAATGACATTAAAGGTGTTTGCCTTCTAGTTCTGCAATAACAAATAAAAAATAAACAAGGTCAGTGAGAAGAAATGCATATCATTCGATCCCAACATTACCTGAGATATCTCTTAGTTTTTTGAATATGTAATTCTTTTAGAGTTAAGACATTTGCTAGAGAGTGAATTTCAATCACATCCATCATGGAATTCTAGTTTTTAGAGGTCATTAAAGTTATATATATATATATATATATATATATATATATATATATATATATGATCTATACCTTTATGAAGAGGATGGTGATCTCAGTAGTTTGTGCACCTATATAAAGGCGTGAAGTATAAGATATCTGAAACATTTGTACTTCTAAGAAACCTCATGGTTATGAAAAGTATGTCTAAAGGTAACTTGCCACTTCCTCACTTCCCTCCTAGGGGGGTGTTGTTGGTTTCCAGGTCTAGGAGGGCAATTCTGCTGTGGACCTCCCTGCTTGGGTAGGCCTTGCTGGTTTCCAGGTCTAGGAGGGTGAGGAGGCTGGTGTTTATCTCCTTCCTGTAGTGGTTCTTCTGAAGGATTTTCGTCTTCTTCGTCACCATCATTACCATCTTCTTCACCATCTTTATCAGAAGAAGGAGGTCCAGTTGGGGGTTTGTGATGATGGTGACCATGGCCATGGCCTTGATGCGTTCCTTCTGCTTGGGTAGTGATAAATATAAAAGGGGTTTACACTTCTCTCTCTGCCAAATCTCCTCTCCCATCTTTATGCCCCTGATTCATCTTGAAGCTTAATTTTTAGTTGTCCTATAAACTTTCTTAAGTCTCAACTCTTTGGACAAACCTTTGTTCTTAACTTTGGTGCATAAATGGTGATATTGTTTTCCTTACAATTCTCAGACAGACATGACGAAAGGGAAAGAATTTTTAAAATTATTTGATAGATTTGGCAGAGAAGCAAAATTGTAACAGCAATGCTCTATTCTTAATTATATCATGTTTTTCAGGGTCCTACAGTCATAGAGAGAACAAGAAACAAATATAGGAAAGAGGTAAAAAGATCTTCCATTCAATTTTCAGGCTATGCCTTTGTATGGATTAGTTAGCTGTGGCTACAGAGTAGAGTAAGAAAAATAAATTTTAAACTATGAGTGAGCATGGGATTTGTGTAATTGTGTATCTAGTGTGCAAGCATATAATTACACTTGGAATCACCAGTGAAACATAGAAATATTTGGGCAACTTATAGAATCATTGAAGATTTTAAATGAGGACACCCAATATGTTCATCATATGCAAGCTATTGCTTAATCTGTGGAAGAGACAAAATGATCTTGGTATAAAAGTATGGCTTACTGATTTTTCATTGTATATGTTCTAGAGACAATGCAGGGAAGTTTTCCTGTATTTCTCAGAAGCTGTCACATGTTAATTTCATGAAAAAAACAAAATGATGAGATAGGATAGAACTGAATAATTATAGAAGTAAAGGGTGCATAAATGATCGACATAGGATGAATATGTCTTTACCTAAGAACTGAGAAGAAGAGTCTTCATACATGACCTCTAGAAAGTAAACACAAAACAAGTGGAAAGTTACTTATAACATTTTCCAGCCTCCCAATATAGATGACTTTCAACTACATATTCATGTCCACCAAGAAGAATTTTATTCTTAGATAATGTTGCTGACACTGCTGCCAGGATGGTTTCTGTGATCAGTAGCAACCACTATTTTGCTCCTTATAAGCTCTCCCAATCCTTACTATTGTCTTCATTTTAATTCTTGTTATTTCAGTATCACAGGTTTACATTTTTTATGTTTTTCTTTAGAACCTTCATTTTATATATAATATATAGCTAGGATATAGCTAGGCATTTTATGAATGGAAATAAGAATAAACATTGCTGTAAATACTATGCGTAGACCAATGAATATTGCATATGGGTCATTAAAATAGAGAAACAGGTCCAGGAACTTTTTCTACACGTGGACATACAATTTTTCCAAAAGTATTTGATGATGCCTGTCTTTTCTAGAATGGATATTTTGACAGCTTTGTCAAAATTATGTGTCATGTAATTGTGTGAGTTCATTTTGGTTATGTAATTAATTCCATCAGTTTAACCACCGGTTTTTGTTTTGTTTTGTTTTTTACTATACCATGCTGTTTTTCTTAATATGTCTTTGTAGTATACTTTTTTTTATTGCGAAAAGAAGAAAAAAAAACATAAACAAAAAACAAGTTTCCACCTCCTCCCAGCCTCCCATTTCCCTTCCCCTCCTCCCACCCTTCTCCCCCTCCTCCCACCCTTCTCCCCCTCCTCCCACCCTTCTCCCCCTCCTCCCACCCTTCTCCCCCTCCCCCCACTCCTCTCCCCCTTCCTCTCCAGTCCACAGAGCAGTCCGGGTTCCCTGCCCTGTGTTAAGTCCTAGGTCCTCTCCGTCCATATCTAGGAAGGTGAACATCCAAACTGGCTAGGCTCCCACAAAGCCAGCACATTAAGTAGGATCAAAACCCCCTGCCATTGTCCTTGGTGTCTCATCAGCCCTCATTGTTCGCCATGTTCAGAGAGTCCGGTTTTATCCCATGCTTTTTCGGTCACAGTCCAGCTGGCCTTGGTGAGCTCCCCGTATATCAGCTCCTCTGTCTCAGTGGGTGGATGCACGCCTCGTGGTCCCGAATTCTTTGCTCATGTTCTCCCTCCTTCTGCTCCTCCTTGGGACCTTGGGAGCTCAGTCCAGTGCTCCTGTGTGGGTCTCTGTCTCTATCTGTATCCATCACCAGATGAAGATTCTATGATGCTATGCAAGATATTCGTCAGTATTGCTCTAGGATAGGGTCATTTCAGGTTCCCAATCCTCAGCTGCCCAAGGAACTAACTGGGAACCTCATCTTGGGCACTAGGGAGCCCCTCTAGGGTCAAGTCGCTTGCCCACCCTAAAGTGGCTCCCTTAACTAAGAATTGTGGTTCCGTGCTCCCCTATCCACCTTTCCTTTATCCCAATTCTCCCGTTTCCCAGGTCCCCCCTCCTTCCCTTCTACCTTTTCTCTCCCCATCTCCCCTTACCCCCATCCCACCCCCCCCAAGATATCATTTTCTCCCCTGAAATTTGGTCTACTTCCCTTAGCAAAGAGGACAACTATATGTTTTTCCTTCGGTTCACCTTCTTCCTTAGCTTCTTTAGGTTCACCTATTGTAGACTCCGTGGTCCTTATTTATGGCTAGAAACCAATTATGAGTGAGTACATCCCATATTCATCTTTTTGGGTCTGGGACACCTCACTCAGGATAGTGTTTTCTATTTCCATCCATTTGCATGCAAAATTCGAGAAGTCATTGTTTTTTACCGCAGCGTAGTACTCTAGCGTGTATATATTCCATACTTTCTTCATCCATTCTTCCATTGAAGGGCATCTAGGTTGTTTCCAGGTTCTGGCTATTACAAATAATACTGCTATGAACATAGTTGAACAAATGCTTTTGTCATTTGATAGAGCATCTCTTGGGTATATTCCCAAGAGTGGTATTGCTGGGTCCAGGGGTAAGTTGATCCCGAATTTCCTGAGAAACCGAAACACTGACTTCCACAGTGGTTGCACAAGATTGCATTCCCACCAGCAATGGATGAGGGTACCCGTTCTTCCACAGCCTCTCCAGCAAAGGTTATCCTTGGTGTTTTTGAGTTTAGCCATTCTGACAGGTGTAAGATGATATCTCAAAGTTGTTTTGATTTGCATTTCCCTGATTGCTAAGGAAGTTGAGCACGACCTTAAGTGTCTTTTGGCCATTTGAACTTCTTCTGTTGAGAATTCTCTGTTCAGTTCAGTGCCCCGTTTTTTAATTGGGTTAATTAGCATTTTAAAGTCTAGTTTCTTGAGTTCTCTATATATTTTGGAGATCAGACCTTTGTCTGTTGCGGGGTTGGTGAAGATCTTCTCCCAGTCAGTAGGTTGCCTTTGTGTCTTAGTGACAGTGTCCTTTGCTTTACAGAAGCTTCTCAGTTTAAGTAGGTCCCATTTATTCAATGTTGCCCTTAATGTCTGTGCTTCTGGGGTTATACATAGGAAGTGATCTCCTGTGCCCATCTGTTGTAGGGTATTTCCCACTTTCTCTTCTATCAGGTTCAGTGTGTTTGGACTGATATTGAGGTCTTTAATCCATTTGGACTTGAGTTTTGTGCACGGTGAGAGATATGGGTCTATTTTCATTCTTCTACAGGTTGACATCCAGTTGTGCCAGCACCATTTCTTGAAGATGCTTTCTTTCTTCCATTGCATACTTTTAGCTCCTTTATCGAAAATGAGGTGTTCATAGGTTTGTGGGATAAAATCCGGGTCTTCTATACGATTCCATTGGTCGACTTCTCTGTTTTTATGCCAGTACCACACTGTTTTCATTACTGTAGCTCTGTAATAGAGTTTGAAGTCAGGGATGGTAATGCCTCCAGAAGATCCTTTATTGTATAGGATTGTTTTGGCTATCCTGGGTTTTTTGTTTTTCCATATAAAGTTGATTATTGTCTTCTCCAGATCTGTGAAGAATTTTGATGGGATCTTGATGGGGATTGCATTGAATCTATAAATTGCCTTTGGTAGAATTGCCATTTTTACTATGTTGATCCTCCCAATCCAAGAGCAAGGGAGGTCCATCCATTTTTTGGTATCCTCTTCAATTTCTTTCTTCAATGCCTTAAAGTTCTTGTCAAATAGATCTTTCACTTCCTTGGTTAGATTTACCCCAAGATATTTTATGCTGTTTGTGGCTATCGTGAATGGTGAAGCTTCTCTGATTTCCCTCTCTGCTTCCATATCCTTTGTGTATAAGAGGGCGACTGATTTTTTGGAGTTGATCTTGTATCCTGCCACATTACTAAAGCTGTTTATCAGCTGTATAAGTTCTTTGGTGGAGTTTTGGGGGTCGCTTATGTACACTATCATATCATCTGCAAATAACGAAAGTTTCACTTCTTCCTTTCCAATACGAATCCCCTTGATCCCATTATGTTGCCTTATTGTTATTGCTAGAACTTCAAGCACTATATTGAAGAGGTATGGTGAGAGTGGACAGCCTTGCCGTGTTCCTGAGTTAAGCGGGATGGCTTTGAGTTTCTCTCCGTTTAATTTGATGTTAGCTGTCGGCTTGCTGTATATAGCTTTTATTATATTTAGGTATGACCCTTGTATCCCTAATCTCTCCAAGACTTTTAACATAAATGGATGTTGAATTTTGTCAAATGCTTTTTCAGCATCTAATGAAATGATCATATGTTTTTTTTCTTTCAGTTTATTTATATGCTGGATTACATTGATAGATTTTCGTATGTTGAACCAGCCCTGCATCTGAAGAATGAAGCCTACTTGATCATAATGGATAATTTTTCGGATGTGTTCTTGGATTCGATTTGCCAGTATTTGGTTGAGGATTTTTGCGTCGATATTCATGAGTGAGATTGGCCTGTAGTTCTCTTTCCTGGCTGAGTCTTTGAGTGGTTTTGGTATCAGAGTAATTGTGGCTTCATAAAAGGAATTTGGTAATGACCCTTCTGATTCTATATTGTGGAATACATTAAGGAGTATAGGTATTAGGTCTTCTTGGAAGTTCTGGTAGAATTCTGCATTGAAACCATCTGGTCCTGGGCTTTTTTTGGTAGGGAGGTTTTTGATAACAGCTTCTAATTCTTCGCGACTGACAGGTCTGTTTAGATTGTTCACCTGGTCCTGGTTTAGTTTTGGTAAATGGTATTTATCTAAAAAAGCGTCCGTTTCTTTTACATTTTCCAGTTTTGTGGCATATAGGCTTTTGTAGTAAGATCTAATGACTCTCTGAATTTCCTCTGTGTCTGTGGTTATGTCCCCCTTTTCATTTCTGATCTTATTAATTTGCGTGTTCTCTCTCTTTCGTTTGATTAGTTTGGATAGGGGTTTATCTATCTTGTTGATTTTCTCCAGGAACCAGCTTTTTGTTTCATTGATTCTTTGGATTGTTTTCTGTGTTTCTATTTTGTTGATTTCAGCCCTCAATTTGATTATTTCCAGTCTTCTACTCCTCCTAGGTGAGTCTGCTTCTTTTTTTTCTAGAGCTTTCAAGTGGGCTGTTAAGTCTCCAATATGTGCTTTCTCTGTTTTCTTTAGGTGGGCACTTAGTGCTATGAACTTTCCTCTCAGGACTGCTTTCATAGTGTCCCATAAGTTCGAGTATGTTTTTCTTTATTTTCATTGAATTCAAGGAAGACTTTAATTTCTTTCTTTATTTCTTCCTTAATCCAGGTATGGTTCAGTAGTTGACTGTTCAGTTTCCATGAGTTTGTTGGCTTTCTGGGGGTAGCATTGTTGTTGAATTCTAACTTTAATCCATGGTGATCTGATAAGACACAGGTGGTTACTAATATTTTTTTGTAACTGTGTAAGTTCGCTTTGTTACCAAGTATGTGGTCAATTTTCGAGAAGGTTCCATGAGCTGCAGAGAAGAATGTATTTTCTTTCCTCTTTGGGTGGAATAATCTATAGATGTCTGTTAAGTCCATTTGCTTCATTACCTCCATTAATTCTCTAATTTCTCTGTTAGGTTTCTGTCTGATTGACCTGTCCATTGGTGAGAGAGGAGTGTTGAAGTCTCCTACTATTAGTGTGTGCGGTTTGATGGCTGCCTTGAGTTTTAGTAATGTTTCTTTTACGTACGTGGGTGCTTTTATATTAGGGGCATAGATATTCAGGATTGAGACTTCTTCCTGATGAATTGTTCCTGTTATGAGTATAAAATGTCCCTCTCCATCTCTGCTGATTGATTTAAGTTTGAAGTCAACTTTGTTAGAAATTAGTATGGCCACACCTGCTTGTTTCTTAGGTCCATTGCTTGATAAGCCTTTTCCCAGCCCTTTACTCTGAGTAGGTGCCTGTCTTTGTGGTTGAGGTGTGTTTCTTGTAGACAGCAGAATGTTGGATCCTGTTTTCTTATCCAATCTCTTAGCCTGTGCCTTTTTATAGGTGAGTTGAGCCCATTGATATTAAGTGATATTAATGACTAGTGATTGTTAACTCTGGTCACTTTTTAAGTAGTAGGGTTTGTGTGTTTTCCTTCTTTGATTTGCGCTGGTGAAGAGTCTCTAGATGTCTGAGTTATTGTGGTCATTGTTGGACTCCTTGGTTAGTGATTTTCCGTCTATTATTATCTGTAAGGCTGGATTTGTGGCTACGTATTGTTTAAATTTGTTTTTATCCTGGAAAATTTTGTTTTCTCCATTTATAGTGAATGAAAGTTTGGCTGGATATAGTAGACTGGGCTTGCATCCGTGGTCTCTTAGTTTTTGGAGAACATCTATCCATGACCTTCTGGCTTTCATGGTTTCCATAGAGAAGTCAGGTGTAAGTCTGATAGGTTTACCTTTTTAAGTAACTTGGCCTTTTTCCTTTGCGGCTCTTAATGTTCTTTCTTTATTCTGTATATTTTGTGTTTTGATTATTATATGGCGAGGGGATGTTTTCTTTTGATCCAGCCTATTTGGTGTTCTGTATGCTTCTTGAAACTTCATAGGTACATCTGTCTTCAGGTTGGGAAAGTTTTCTTCTATAATTTTATTAAGTATATTTTCTGTACCGTTGAGCTGCACTTCTTCTCCTTCTTCTACTCCAATTATTCTTAGGTTTGGTCTTTTTATTGTGTCCGATATTTCCTGAATGTTTTGTGATGAGAGTTTGTTGGACTTGCTGTTTTCTTTGATCAGAGTGTTTATTTTCTCTATGTTATCCTCAGAATCTGAGATTCTTTCTTCTATCTCTTGTATTCTGCTGGTTATACTTGATTCTGTAGTCTCTATTCATTTACCTAGATTTTCCATGTCCAGTCGGCCCTCTGTTTGTGTTTTCTTCTTTGCCTCCATTTCAGTTTTCAAGTCATGAACTCTTTCCTTTATCTGCTTGATTGTTTTTCCCTGGTTTCCTAGGGTATCATTCACTGATTTACTCAATTCCTCGAACTTTCTATTATACTTCTCTTCCATTTCTATAAGGGCGTTTTTTATATGCTGTTTAAGGGTGTCAATCACTTTCATGAAGTCAGTTTTTTCTACTTCTTCTTGATTACGGTGTTCATGTCCTCCTGTTGTGGGGTCACTGGCTTCTGGTGGTTTCGTGTTGTTTTTCAGATTGTTGGGAGAATTCCTGCATTGGCGTCTGCCCATCTCTTCCTCCCAATACTCCCCTTTGGATCTTCTTTTATAGGATCAGGTCTTCTTGCCCACTGATGTACCTTCCCAGTGATGTCACTCCCCAGAGATGTTTCTCCACAATGATGTTTCACTCGGTGCCCAGAACGAAACTCTATGCTGCTTGGTTAGCTCGCGAACAAAGGGCCCACCCTGCTCGCTGCGGGCAGGCTATGGGAACAAAGGAGCTACCGGCCACCCCTTTGTCCTCCTGGTTCGGGTTCTGTCCCAGCACCCTAGCAGGCTGGGCAGGGAGGCGCTATGCCCCAAAGGAGGGAGGGAGACAGGGGGTGTGGGGATCTGGATGTAAGCTGGGTGGGATAGGAAGAGAGAGGCGGTTTGGGCAGTATAGCCCCTGTAGGATGGCCAGGAAGTGTGGGCGGGCTGAGGTATGATCCCAGCTGCCGCAGCACTCACTCACCACAATGATGTTTCACTCGGTGCCCAGATTGAAACTCTGTGCTGCTTGGTTAGCTCGCGAACAAAAGGCTGTAGTATACTTTTGAGCAGGTATTTAGCTGCCATGTTTTTCTGCTCGTATCTAACAGGAAGTTTACAAAAAACAGACAAGCCCTGTATCATTTGTTATTGTACACTTTCCTTCAACCACACATAAATAAAATTGTTCCCAATGTAGCTATCTGTTTAATATATTTAAACATTCTTTTGTTTGTTTTCTAAACAATAATAAAATATGATTTGCACTGAGTATTGTAGAAATAAATTAAGTATGTGGAAGGACATGTACTTATTACCAATATTTAATCATTATTTTTCTTTGTTTTTCTAGACAGAATTTCTCTGTGTAGTCCTGGAACTCACTCTGTAGACCACACAGACTTCAAACTGAGAGTTCAACATGCCTCTCTCTGGAATGAAGTGACTAAAGTCTAGCTCTATATCTAATTTTTAATTTTACAAAAAGGATTTAAATACCCTTCATGCCATAACATTTCTCCTGGAACAAGGCTATCAGGATAGCAAAGGAGAGTTTATTTTTCTGTATATATTTAGTATTCTGTCAAATAGCACCAGATTTTCTATATCAACCATAAAACATTAACTTTGCACCTCAGGAAAATAACTAAAATATACTGCATATGTGTAATTATTTCCATCCCCTCATTTCCGTCTTCTTTGTTATTTAAAGTTCACTTTTATCTTCTTACAAGATATAAAAATAACTTTTGTCATTATTATATAGCTATGCATACAGCTTATAAATTCTATAAGATTCATTTATTTTTGCCTCCTTTTACACTTTCAAAATAATTAAGATGGAAATCCTGGGAGATGTTTGTTTTACATTTTCAAAATGTGAAGCCTCTTCCTTCTGGTTTTGATAATTTTCTTATACTTTCTATTTTTATTGACACCATCTGCCTTGTGGGTTAAAAACTCATTCACTTCACTTTTACTTTTTGACTTTATACAATTGGACCTTGAGTGTTTGGGAGTGATAGTATTGCATTTGCTTTAATCACTGTAAAGTCTGAAAGTTTTTGTTTCCCCCAAATCTATGATTTGAAATCTCAACCCTACTATGAGGTTCTATGAAAGTTTATCTCTTGCAAATTAATTATTGTTAGAGCAGGCCATACTAGTGAATACCATTTGTTGGCACAGTATCACAGATGGCTCAGTGATTAAAAGCACATGCTGATATTGCAGAGGACCTGGGAATGGTTATCAGGACCCAGTGGTAGCTGACAACAATTTTTTCTTTTAATTTCGGTCTCCTCTAATTCTTCTGTTACCCTCTCTCAGAAAGAAAAATAGCAAATGAAAATTGCATTCTGACTATATTGAATCTCTGTAAGTACAGTTATTGTGACATGATTCCGCTGGCATAATTTTGGGAATTATTGTGGTAGAAGCCTGATTGTTTCTTCCAGGCTTAAGCTATTGGCCAAATAGTATTGCAAATAATGTGGCTTCTGTGTGATTATTTCGGGACTGAACAGCTGGGAACAAACAAGAGGTCTCCTACAACATGTTATCTTTTTATTCATTTTCTGAAGCAAAGATACAGCAGCAAACCTATAGATATGTGACATGTAAATTCAACATATTCTGTGCTACTATTTTAGCTGTTTAGATATACAGTATAATGGTTAAGGCAGTTACTGGGAAGTGAATTTAAATTACATCAGTGAGAAATTCTGGATTTTTAAAGGAATTCAAGATGGGGTTAATTTATGTTTTATGCAATTGATATAATTGTGATCAACTCCAGTATTCTTATAAGGAAAAGAGGACAAGGCTTACCCATTGGAATAAGTCATCCATGTTGCTTACCCATTGGAAAATTTCAACATGTAACTTGATGGGTGCAGCTTTCTTGCTGACTTTGCTCTTGCTGGCATTAAGGAAATGGGTGATTTTGCTTCTGGCCTCCTGGCTGGTGTGCCTTGCTGAGTTTCATGATGAGGACCATAAGAATGAGGGTTGTTGGGGACCCTTCTCCAACCTCCTCGGTGATGGATGACCCTGGGTAGTGCCACAGAAATCAGGACACAGGGGATGCAGAGTAGGAGATAAAACTGCATACTTTATTGCAAAGCAAGTGCTCTTTTTTTAATACTCAAATCATGATTCAGACTAGGTTCCCATAATACATAAAAACAGTTTCATTGACTATTCACTTGGTTGCGACTAATTTCAAAAGCTTCATGCCCTAGCTAATCTAAACAAAACTCAGTGTGACGGGAATAACTCTTGTTGTAAAATAATATGCAAAAACACCTCATCAGAAGACAAACCACAACCTAATCAGAGCCTTTGAACTATAGCGTACATCTGTGTTCTCAACGACTGACCATTGGCAAGGAACCCCACTGTTGGGAGAAGTTTGCCTCCTCCTGACTTGGTTTGCCAAGTCTCTCAGTAAGAATGCTACCTCAAGTCTCCCTTGCACAGAGTTTCTATGCAGTTCAAAACCAGCCCTCTACCAAGTGTGATTGGCTCCTTACTGTGGAGGTCTCTCTTGAAAATTTTTCTCTTCACATTCATCTTCACCAGCAACAGAGGGTTTTGGGTGCAGTTTTGTTTCCAATGTTCAAAAAAAAAGTTCTCTGCCTTTTCTCCTTAATTGTACTCATGAATGTGGCGTAGGAGGTCCTTCTGTATTTGTGTTACTTTCATTGTTTAATAAAGAAACTGCTTTGGTCCTGGTGATAGAGCAGAACTTATGTAGGCAGGGAGACAGAACTGAATTCTGGGAGGAAGAAAGCAGAGACAGATAGCCGTCATGAAGCCCCCAGGTCAGACATGGTGGATCTTTCCCCATAAACCATGAACTTGTGGTGTTATACAGATTAGTAGAAATGGGTTGAATTGGGATGTGAGAGTTAGCCAATAAGAGGCTAGAGATAATGGGTAAGGCAGTAATTTAATTAATACAATTATTTTGTGTGATTATTTTGGGGGTTAAGCTATCCGGGTGTCTGGGACAAAAAGTATGCCCACTCACTCCTACTACAGAGTGGCACCCAATGTGGGACGCTTTTTTTTGTTGTTGTTGTTATTATAAACTGACTGGACTAGTATCTCAGGCTTCTTATTAACTCTTACAACTTATATTAGCCCATTATTCTTATCTATATGAGCCACATGGCTCAGTGTCTTTTTTAGCAAGGCAGTCACATGTTGCTTCTTCTGTGCCAGGCTCACAACTACCAACCAGGAGTTCCTTCTTCCCAGAATTCTCCTTCTCTCATTGACCCACTTCTACTTCCTGAATGGTTGTCCTGACGATACTTACGATCTGGCTACTGGCCAATCATATTTATTGAAAATACAATTGACAGAATATAAACCATTGGCCCACACCTCTTCCCCATTTTTTAACTATTCCAGTACTTATCATCTTATACCCTTCTGCACTTTCCAGGAATCTGTTTTCTTCATCTTCTGTATCTTTTGTTTATTGTATGTTTCTGTTTGATTTTACTTTTATGAATGGGACTTGTTTGGATTGATTTTGCTATTTGTTCTTCTTCCCCTTTCAAGTCTTGTGATTATAGGGGTGAGACACCAAAGGCAGCTATAATTTCACTTTTATAAATGTTGTTTTCTTTTTTAAAATACATGGCAACAAGGCATTGTGTGTGCCACAAACCCTCATTTGATTGCTGTAGATTTTACTGTCTATTGTCCT
The DNA here is from genome assembly GCF_018167655.1 of Microtus oregoni. Classification (NCBI taxonomy): domain Eukaryota; kingdom Metazoa; phylum Chordata; class Mammalia; order Rodentia; family Cricetidae; genus Microtus; species Microtus oregoni. The sequence continues at coordinate 71,886,799 of NW_024543061.1, forward strand.
GGCCTCTATTTTACTTATCTATATGATTTACCTGAACTTTATTATCAATAAGCATGTAGTATTTCCTTTTAATGAATGACATTGTACAAATATTGTGCAATTGCTCTTTTAAGAGTGTGTAGTGTGATATTTTTGTGTGTGTATGTACAGGTATGTTTATGTGCATGTGGGTGTTTATGAAATTTGGAGAGAATTTGGATGAAAGTAAATTACTGAAGGCCTTGTGATTATGTATCTTAAGATAGACCCCTTATCCAGTGTATGCCATGGACCATATGCTATGCATGTAAGTTTGCATGTTGGTCCTCTATGAAAAAATACTGACAATATTATTTGAAGCCCAGTTGAAAAGTGTGGTTTTTATAGGTATTGTGAAAACTGCAGAGATACAAAGTTTTTGGCTTTTTCCATTGTCACCATAGATGTATTATGAAAACAGAATATATTGTCACTTGGCAAATTTTTTGTGGTTATTTAAAAATCAGAGCAATCTTGTCCCATGGCCATTTTGAAAAGGGAAAAGCATCTATCTATATGCTTTTGTTTACCTCCTATATTCATTGTGCATGTTCCTAACCCAAACACCAGTTTTAAGACCTTCAGGAAGGACAGTAAAGTCAGAGACAAGGAACATAAGTAATACCTAGGTAGACTTGTTTGCATTTTGTGGACTGTATAACAGGCACTTCTAGAGGAAGGCAGCCTTGTCCTTGACGTGGTGGATCCTGGCCCTATCCTATAGCCACACTGATGAATATCTTTCATATCACCATAGAATCTTCATTTGGCGATGGATGGAAATAGAGACAGAGACCCACATTGGAGCACAGGACTGAGCTCCCAAGGTTTAAATGAGGAACAGAAGGAGGGAAAATATGAGCAAGGAAGTCAGGACCACGAGGGGTGAGCCCACCCACTGAGACATAGGGGTTGATCAAATAGGAGCCCACCAAGGCCAGCTGGACTGGAACTGATGGAGCATGTGATCAAACCAGACTCTCTGAATGTGGCTGAGAATGAGGGCTGACTGAGAAGCCAAGGACAGTGGCACTGGGTTTTGATTCTACTGCATGTACCGGCTTTGTGAGAGCCTAGTCTGTTTGGATGCTCACCTTCCTAGACCTGGATGGAGGGGGGAGGACTTTGGACCTCCCACAGGGCAGGGAACCCTGACTGCTCTTTGGACTGGAGAGAGATGGGGAGGAGAAGGGGAGGAGGGGGAGGAAAATGGAAGGAAATGGAAATTTTTAATAAAACAAACAAACAAAAAAGAACAGTAAATTCAGTGCAATGCTAAAACCATTTTGCCCTTTCCTTTAGCCTCTTAAGTGTTGGCAAAGTGTGAAACAGACCATTATCTTATCTCCCCCAAAATGTCAACTATGAACTCATGAGACATAATCAAAACAGGTTATGGAACAGCTCACAAGGAAGACATTCAGTAAAGGTGAGGTTAAATGACAGGCAACATGTGTAAGGCTCTTTGTGACCTCAAGGTTGTTAGAGCACTTAAGTGATTCATATCTTGAAAGTGTACCTTAGACTTAATAGTCTCCACAGAATCCACTACTTCAACCTTCTACTCTCCATTACTTTATATTCACTTTCTAAGCTTCAACAGCAAAAGTACAAAGGTTGAGAGAATAAATAAGAGTTGTATATTCACATAGATTAATGTATTAACTGGTATATTTTCTTAATAGCTCTATTTCTTTTGTTCCAGAAGTTTAACTTAAACTTATGTCACAGTATTTTATTCCTTATGCTCATGGGTTTCTTATGTCATTTGATAACATATTCTTATAAGCATTCAAGTTCTAAATACCTTCTTTTGTTTTTTAAAGACCCAATTGGCATCCAAACAGTCATACTCTGAGATTATGAGGATTACAAATTTAACATAAAAGCTAGGGGGAGGTTATGGCATGGGAAGGGGATAAGGGAATCCTACCTCTTAGCACCTAACAGTAATTCCTGTGAAATGATGCACATTTCACCAACAGTTCAAAATTAGAATCACTTTTATTTTTCATGATCTTTTAAAAGCTTCCTATAAAAGTATACTTCAGGGGTAGAAGAGATGGCTTGAAGGCTGAGAGCATGTTCTATTGTAGAACGGCTGAGTTTCCTTCCACGCATCCACACTGGGTGGCACACAGCCTCCTGTAACATCAGCTCCAGGGGAGCTAATGTTGTTTTCTGGCCTTTACAGATACCTGCATTTATATGCATAAAGACAGAGAGACAGACAGACAGGCAAGTAGACACCAATGTAGACTCACCAGGTAATATATGCATATGAATGTGTGGAATTATAATAAAAAAGTTTATGAACTTAAGACTGTGAAGCAGGACACAGGAGAACTTCTAATGTGGAGAGGGAGGAGAGGAAATGATCTAAAATGGTATTTGGTTCTATTTCGAAAATATATCTCATATATGGTGACTATTATTTATTTTTTCATTTTATGACCCTTGTAATTCCATGATCCTCTCTTGACCATTGTAGTTTCTAAGACAAAATAGGACTTGTGGAGAAGTTAGTATATTCCATTTCATCTTATAATAAACTTGTTGTTTATTTCCTCTAGGTGAGGCCTGGTCAAGATGGGTATAAGGAGCTGGGAGGTGGCTAGGCTACTATCTGAGATTTTTCTACTGAACTCCGTCGTTCAGTAAGTACTTATTACCTGATTAAAGATTAGAAGAAACATTGCTAAGAAAGAAAAAGTAGTACTTATTTTGACACAAGTTTAAGGAGAATCTTTCCTGGCAGTATAAGAAAATAAACATTTTCCTTGAACAAACTGGTTTGCTATAATCATTATTGTGTATACCTGATACTGGCTTCATGTTTTTCCCTACTCTCAATGCAAAGATACACGGCAGATTAGTACCTCACTCATGATGTTGAATTTTTTCTAAAGGACACCAAATTAAATTTATATTATTATTATTTTACTTTAAAGAATACCAGTCCCACTCTCTCCCTTCCTCCACTCTCTCCACACACCCTCTCACTCCTTTCCTCTCCAATCCTAAGAGAGGACAAGGCACTCTGCCCTGTGGAAAATCCAAGGCCCTCCCAACTACATCTAGATTAAGCAAGGTATACATCAAAAGAGAATAGGATCCCAAAATGACAGTACAAGCAGTAGAGACAAATCCCAGAGCCACTGTCAGTGGCCCCTCAGCCTTCCCCAACTGTAAACCACATTCAGAGGGATTAGTTTCATCCCATGCTGGTTCACTCTCAGTCCAGTTGAAGTTGGTGAGCTGAGCTCTCATTAGCTCAGATAAACTGTCTCAGTGGATGAACCGCTCATGGTCTTGACCTCCTTGCTCATACTCTCACTCCTTCAGCTCCTCAACTGAACCTTTGGAGCTCAGTACAGTGCTCCAGTGTGTTTCTCTGCCTCTGTTTCCATCTGTTGTTGGACAAAGGTTCTATGGTGATATTTAAGCTATTCATAAGTCTGACTACAGGGCAAGGCAAGTTCAGGCACCCTCTCCTCTATTGTCTAAGGTCTTAGCTGGGGTCATCCTTGTGGATTCCTGTGAATTTTTCTAGAGCCAGGTTTCTTGCTAATCCCATAATGGCTCCCTCAATCAAGATATCTCTTTCCTTGCTCTCATATCTATCCTTCCTCCATCTCGAATATCCCATTCCTTCAAGTTTTCCTCAACTTCCCCTTCTTCCCTTCCTTCTACTCCCTACCCCATACTCCCATTTTTTTTTCAGTCGATCTTGTCTGTTTCCAATTCCCAGGTGGGTTTATATATGTTTCTGTAAAGCAAAGGACATAATCAATAAGACAAAAAGGCAGTCTACTGAATGGGAAAAGATCTTCACCAACCCCACATCAGATAAAGAACTGATCTCCAAAATATATAAAGAACTCAAGAAATTAGACATTAAAATTCTAAATAACCCAATTAAAAAATGGTACACTGAAGTAAACAGAAAATTCTTAACAGATTTTCAAATGGCCAAAAGATACTTAAGGACATGTTCAACGTCCTTAGCTATCAGGAAAATGCAAATCAAAACAACTCTGAGATACCATCGTACACCTGTCAGAATGGCTAAGATCAAAAACACCAATGATAACTTATGCTGGAGAGGATGTGGAGTAAGGGGAACACTCTTCTATTGTTGGTGGGAATGCAAACTTATGCCAAGTCTTTATAAATCAGTATGGCTGTTTCTCAGAAAACGGGGAATCAACCAAATTAAATTTATAATGTTTCTTTTTTTTTCCTGCCTGTTGCCACATGGTAGTTTCAATGTAATTGTCATAAGGTCATAGAGAGTAGTATTATTAGGAGGTATGTCTGTTGGAGTAGTTATGGCCTTGTTGGAGGAAGTGTGTCATTGTTGGGGTGTACTTTGAGGTTTTCTATGCTCAGCATACCCCTTCAGTGTTTCTGTCGACTTCCAGTTATGTACAAGATGTAGGGCTCTCATCTAATACTCCAGCATATTTGTCTGCTCACCACATGCTGCCCATCATGATGATAATGAAAGTGAGCCATCTCAATAAAATGTTTTTATATAATAGTTGACATTGTATTGGTGTCTTTTCAGCATCAACCACCCTTGTTCTTGTGATCTTATGTCCCTCTTCTGTGAAGTTGAAGAACATGTCTGTTGTATCTTTCAATTACCTGTTTTGTTATTCTATTTGTTTATGACAAGGGTTTCAGGGTGTTTTTTAGACTGGCTTCAAAATGGACAATTTCCTTCCTCACTGCCCAACTAGCGTGACTTCAGACATATTTTTCTATTCTTTGCCAGCACTCTTAAATTTGTTTAAAGCAGTGTTTGGTAGCAAGGTATTGTTTGATATCAGTTTTCATCTATTGTCTGTAGTGCTAGCTATTTCTCTAACTCTGTTTTTCATTCCACAGTGGAATGATGGATCATTGTTTTCATGGAAGGTGATATTACTAAATCTTCATGTCTTACCTTATGTAAGGTTTATATCATTGTTCTGTATTCTCATGGGGCAGGTAGAAATTGGAAGAGAATTTGAAATAAGTTAAAGGAGAATCATGTAACTATGTAAATTGTAAGACAAACCACATTTCTGGTGTGGACTTCTGGTTAAATGCTATACACATGATTTTCAGTTCTCATTCTTTTTGAGTAAAAATATAAATATTGTATGAAACCCACATATTAGATGGGCTTTGCAAAGGATAGTGGGGAATCTGAAGTATCACAAAGCTAATGCCCCTTCCTTGAGTGATCATGGATATATTCTGAAGAATGACTGTTTCAGCATTTGGGGGTTATTCTCATATACATGCATAAAAATTGTTCCATCAAAGGCAGAGAAGAATCACCAGTCCCATGTACATTCCTATATTTGCTTTCATGAGTCTATCAAACCTGGGTGGAAAGAAATCAGAGATGAGTTGATCTGACTGGGTGGATTAATGGAGACTTTTAGGTGGGAAAAGGTCAGAGCAGAAGGGAGATATAAGAACAAAGGACTGCTTTAGAGGAACTCATCCTTCTCTTCAGCTAGTTACATCACATATCACCATAGCAGTTCTGTAAAATATCACCAAGTGTGAAAGCCCTTTCCTTATTCTTATCCAATGTCAGCAACATGTGAAAAGAGATTAATTTTTATGGAAAAAAATGTAGCAGCTCATGCGATACAGTACAAATAAGTTAAAGAAGAGCCACAGGGAAGACTCAGTAATGGAGAGCTTAAGCAATGACTACCACTTGGCAGGTGCTTTGTTAGGAACCCAGTAGGTACTGAAACCCATATCCAATTTCTTTGCCTTATCTGTGGACTTTATGCAACTAGTGTTTCCATAAGATTAATGACATTCCCAGTCTACTCTAGGTTTATTCCATATTTGTTTTCTTGGACTTCCAAAAATAAAAAGAGAAAATCAAAGAATAATTTAGTAGCATGCTGATTTTTTTCTTTTTCTCATAGATTCTGATGGTATGGGGCTACTGTTAGTATTCCACAAGGCACATTTTCATATCAACCTCTTTTTTTGGATTCTAGGAAATGATTTCTTTGACATATTCTCATATGGAGTTGTTTTCTACACAAGCATTTCTTGTGTCACATATGTGTTTAAATAAGCATGGGATAAAACCAGACTCTCTGAACATGGCGAACAATGAGGGCTGAGACACCAAGGACAATGGCACGGGGTTTTGATCCTACTTAATGTGCTGGCTTTGTGGGAGCCTAGCCAGTTTGGATGTTCACCTTCCTAGATATGGACGGAGGGGGGAGGACCTAGGACTTACCACAGGGCAGGGAACCCGGACTGCTCTGTGGACTGGAGAGGGAGGGGGAGAGGAGTGGGGGGAGGGGGAGAAGGGTGGGAGGAGGGAGAGAAGGGTGGGAGGAGGGGGAGGGAAATGGGAGGCTGGGAGGAGGTGGAAACTTGTTTTTTTGTTTATGTTATTTTTTCTTCTTTTCTCAATAAAAAAAATTTAAAAAAAATGTCCTTCAAAATGAGAATGCCAGATACAGTCTTTTGTATAGTGTCCTAACAGATTCATTTTATTTTAATAAGCTTCTGAAAAGCAATTCTCAGTTTCCAAACATAGCTATAATCTACTGTAATAGAGCTAGGGATTGTACATCCAAACTAGATACTTGGGGAAAAAACAGAGCTCAGAGATATTCACATTAATTTTTCAGAAATGACAGACCTTTCACCCAAATACCAAAAAATAAAGGAGACACTTTTATTTTCTCAGTCTCTGTGACACTGTCTACTAGACAGTCCAATTGGCTGTACTTTCCAAATACATTTCACAATGACAACTTACTTAATCTGTGCTCCTAGCCCTGATCAGGCTATGCTCTTCTACTCAAACCATTAACAACATTCCATGGAAGCACACTGAGGCTGAGAACAATATTCTCTATTCTCATTAACCTCTGTAATCATTGCTTTGGGAGTTATGTGACACATTCTCATTAGGCAGATGCAAAGAAGAAGGTGCAAACTAAGTCCAGTGCAAGAGTATTGTGGTCAAGCAAGAAGCCAATTCTGGGGTCATATACAATGCCCCATTGCCTTCCAGTAGCTTTGTATGCTTAGGAAGGCCAGAGAAGGCAGAGAATGTTTATTTGGAATAAATTTCAGGTGAATCTTTGCTGAGACATTTTGCTCAGTAGAGAATTAATCTTTCATAGGCAACTATATTTGTATAATATTGTGATTATTTTTACATACCAGTGATATAATGTGTTGTCCTTCACACAGTGATACCACTGTTGATAAACTCCATTTTGATTAATTTGAAATACAATAAAGTTCACGAAGTTGAAGCTATAAGTTCCTTCTTCCATGCTGGCCACTTCAATCAACTAGATACACGGGGAAAAGAAAAACTCTTTCAAAAGTGCAATGAATACATAATGTTCTGTTTTCCCCTCTTTCTCACACATTTCCAGCATTTATTCTTCTCTAAGTTCCATTTTCTTATGGGATACTTTATTTTTATGCTTTTGACCTCAAACAAGAAGTTTTGCACTTTAATTAAACAATTTCCTGAGTCTCAAAGCTTCTCTTGAATATAAACCACAATAAAAAATTTAAAGTATGAAAATTCAGAATCATATTAACCCACAGCCTCATGTTATACATCAAAAAATCAATCAAATGTTAATTACAGTACGCAGGATGCAGAGGCAGGTGAATCTCTGAGTTAAAAGTCTGCTTGGTTTGCAGAGTGAGTTCCAGGACAGCCAAGGCTACACAGAGAAACTCTGTTTTGAAAAACAAAACTACCTAAATAAATGAATAAATAAACCAAAAGTGATTCTCTTTCAAAAAAGAAAAATGTGGTACATTTGCACAATGGAGTACTACACAGCAGAAAAAATTAATGACATCTTGAATTTTTCAGGCAAATGGATGGAGCTAGAAAACATCATTTTGAGTGAGACCAGACCAATAAAGACAATTATCACATATACTCACTTGTAAGTGGTTTTTAAACAAAAGCAAAGAAAACCAGCTTACAAATCACAATGAGGACCTTAAGAAAGACATACATAGTTCTAATCTACATGGGAAGTAGAATAGACAAGATCTCCTGAGTAAATTGGACCATGAGGAACTTCGGAGAGGATTGAAGGAGAGGAGAGAGATGGGGGGAACAGAAAAAAATGTAGAGCTCAGTAAAAAAAAGAAAAAAAAATGTTTTTACAAAGAAGTAGTAAAGAAAGTCATTAATTGTTTCACAAAACATAATAATAGAGTACCTTTTATAGGCACAAAAATTCCATATTAGTAATCAAGAAAATATTGGTAACTCTTGAATTGGGTTTTTAATGAATTGATATGTTCAATGAAATATTTGTAAAAATATCACTCTTATTTTTCTGGTTATTTGCATAGATGAGAAAATTACCCTGTTGGCCCCCTCAGTTTGTCAAAGATATTGGATGACTATCAAATTTAATGATTAATATAAATTTTAAATTTTACATTGCTAAGTGTTTGTACTTCCTTAAACAGATTCAATTATTTCTAATGTTTTACTATTTTAAAGAAATTTTCTTAAAATATATTTATATACTTAAATGACAGAATCCAACTATGATAATATAAGTTTTAAAATTCTTTGGCAAACAAGAGTTTTTAAAGTTGTCTAGAGTTCTTGCGGAGAATCAAACTTGATCTTTCACAACAGAACAAATTTCTAAAATTTATGAGTGTTCTATTGAAGACAGGAGGCAGTTATATTTTAGTGGTGTTTTTCAGTGTAGGAGGAGTGAATGCAGTCATGACCCTTTACAGAATCAGAACCAATGCAGTGCATATATATCTATGAACAGAGATATTCACTAGATTGCCTTCCAGGCTCAGAGTCTAGGTACTACAAAAGGTTGTGAACAAGCTGGAGAGCCAGAAATAAAAAACATAGCTTGTGCTATCTAAGGCACTGCAAACTTTAACAAAGGAGGACTCCTATTTCAGTGTGAGTTTGAGGCTGAGTTCTTAAACCATTTTCAGAAACTCTTGAGTGGCGAATGGAGATGATTTTCACTAAAGCCTTGTCCTGAATTCCTTCTCATCTCATCTCATTCATTCCTCATTGGAGACAGTCCTGTTTTGGCTTGCATCCCAGAATATTAGCTAAAGGTAGGTTGTTGCCTATATTTACTGGAGATCCTAAATTTACTAAAAGCCCATCTTAGTGTATAGGGCATCTAGATATGCTGCATCTGGTGCTGAAAGTGAATGGAAGCATTTCATTGTTTTCAGATGAAACTGAATCAGTGTCAGGAAATTTTGAGTATGTCTTGCTTCTCATGTGTTGTTCCTTTCCAATAGTCCCTGGTGTTTTTGTGGAGGTTTAATATCCATTATAATGCTGGTTTACTCCACCTTAAATTTAAATTTTTGCGGGGAAAGCAGTCTGTATTTGGAGGCCATAGGAAAAGCTGTAGGAAATTATTTACTCCTCCCTCCATGTGGCTTCTGGGACTCAGTTTGGGTCACTGGCCTTTTCCCTTCTGAACCATATATTCAGCCTCACTTTCAAAGGGTCCTAAATATAAAGTACCCCACATACAAAGATTATTGAAATCCACAAAGGAAAAATCAGTTCTTTTCTGAGATTCCTGTTGACTGGTCTTTTATGCAACTGATGGAGGAAGTTTCTTGATATATCCAATATCAGCAAATATTTCCAATATTTGCTTCCATTTATGTCTCTCAGGTGTCTATTTTATTTTACCATGTAAGGGCTTTTCTGTAAAGTAGTGACATCTATATTCCGTAAGTAAAATCATGAGGTTTTTTTTTTTGCCAGTTTCCCTCTTTTATTTTCTTTTGTTCCCTCCTTCGACTCATTGTCCTATTTAAAGCTTTATGACATACATATAGATATTACAATTCAGATTCTGAGAACAGCATGCACGAGAATAGCATTCATTTGAGTAAAACAAGCATGCAATATTTGTCATTCTTAGTGATTTTTTTCTCAATCTGATTATCTCTATTTTTATCCACTTTTCTGAAAATAGCAACATTATGGGGTAGTAAATGTTTACTTTTTTACGTATCATATGTACATCAATTGATGGACACATATTCTAGAATAAATCTTGGCTATTAAGAATAGTACATACATTCACTTGAATAAGCAAGTATCTCTGGAGTATACTGAAATAATAAATGCAAAACCTAGGCTTAGATTTTGAGGAAATTCTATACTACCTTACAATCCCATAAGCCTCTTTTCAGCACTTATGCTTTTCATATATTTTAAGGTAGGCATTCTGACTGATGTAGATGTAGTTTAGGTACATGGAGAGATATGTCTTTATTATCTACATATACTTTTACATTTCACCCAAGGCATATGAAAATCTGAATTTCTAGTTGATCTTAGAAGCAACCCCTAGGGGAAAAGGTCAAATGTGTATTTCTCTATGTACACCTAGGACTCTATACAGTAACATCACATTTGTAATTAAACCATGAAGTATAGTTACACACCCAGGAGGAAATGAAAACAGTATTGTAGTCAGTTATATATTTCTCAAAATTTCCTTCTTCTTATTTAAAGTTTTGCTAAAATATTATTTTCTTACTGGCTATAAAATTATATTTAGACATTCTTATAGATGTATGTGATGCTCTGTAAGGTAGCATGCTCTGCATGCAAGTCCTATTCTGGTTTACAGAAACAATATAGCACAACTTCCTAAATAATGAATAACATCATAATTAGAAGAAGACAACACAGATGGCTTTTACCCAACGTATCATGCATATCTTTTGAATGGAGCCTATATTAGAACTCAGCAATTCTTCTCTCTTCAAATGAAAATAAGAGCAATTTTCTTGTGCTGCATCTGTTTCATGAGAAGAAATTGTAGGTACATGGCCTTGCAGATTCCTGTATTAATTCCAAATACTGCCTCTGACACCATATGTGGGAAGCAAACCATATGGAGGACACTAAGGGGGAAAATGAAGGTACAAGAGGAATAAATAGAAAGGGAAACCTGGGTATCCAGTCAGTCAATAAAGAACTGCAGTCCTTGGGGACATCGCCTTTGTTTTTGGCTGGGTGAGTCTGGAACAGTCTCTGATTCTGACAAATGTCACCTAGCTGGTGCCTTTTCCCCTGACCTTTTCCAGTGTCAGCAGGTGTGAAAGGAATTTGTGTATCATGAAAGAAAAATATCACCTAGGAACTCATCTAATAAAATGAAATAAGTTCTAGAGGAACTGACTGAGGAGACCTTCAGGAAAGGTGGAACAAAGTGAAGCAGACTGTAGCAGGTCATAAAGGTCTGTGTGAGAGCAACCTTGAGCAAACATGCTTGAAACATACACTTAACACTTTCGAAACCTCAATTCCTGCTCTCAATCTTTCTAATTTGCTGTATCTAAAACAAAATACACTGACTGGGTAGAATTAACAACAGAAATTTATGTCACATCTTTCAAAGTCACAAACCTAACATTACTTGCCATGTATTTATTTTCTCATGATTCCTCTTCTTGGATTCTAGATAATAGCCTCCCTGTTGGGTCATCACACAGGGTTTTTCTTATGGACATTTAACCCTGGTATCTCCCTGTGTGCTCACATATCTTCTTCTTTAAGGGTACAGACACAGTCAAATTCTCCTGGGTCCCAGGCTAACCTCTTTATGATGCAATCATCTCTTTAAGGTTTATGCTTCTATGTCCAGTCTTACTGTGAGATGACAGGCTTGCAGCTTACACATAGCATCTGATCTAGCAGAAAATCAGTCTGAAGACCTCCAACTATTCACTCAGTTAAGGCAATTTATATTGTCTAATTGTTCAGACACAATTATCAAACTGAGTTAGGTCTCTGTTTCAAATACATTCTAAATATGGCTACTCACACAATACCTACTCTAATGCTCTGGTGTAGTCAACAACATACCAAGAGACCACCTGACCATATTTCACCATGGGAGGTAGTATCTATTAACTGCTAACCTCAACTAAGTTAACCTTCAGGTCTACCCTATTGTAAACATAGCAACAATTATTTTCAATATCAGTTTTGTGTATAAGAGGACAGAGGCATCAGCCAAGTCTTCTAGAAAGAAAATTAATAATCTAGGTATCACAAGTTCCAGGACTTGAATTCTCCTTGCTATGATCCACTGCCTTTCTGCTTTTCTTTTATATTTACATAAGAAGGTGAGACACGATGATGTTCAGAAAACAAATAAATTATAATAGGCTATATTTTAAAGGTAGAAATTTTCCTAAGCCTTAACAGGTAAGCTATAAAAGTAATTTCTTAATAATTTTAAGAAGTACTAATTAACATATAATTGTGTTTCTTATATCATATTCACCAGGCTTATGACATACTATATTTCTTGATCCAAAGATAGTATAGACATTAGAAGTTTCAGATCATCTCAAAAATACAAAAACTATCTAGTTTTGAGAATCATGCCTGTATTTCTTATTTTTAAATGATTGTTACAGGGTAAGTATATTAGCATTTAATAATTATAATTTTTGAAATCTGATGTTAAAGGACTATTATTACTATTTTATTTAATATTCACATATGCATATGATGTATTAGGATCAAATCTAAACCTCATTCCCACACCTCCAATTCTTTCCCTGTCCTCCTTACAATTATCTTTTCTTCCTCCTAACTTCATGTACCCTCCCTGCCATTTTTCAAAAATACCAGCTGAGTCTGTTTAGTTCTGCGTGTATACCCACAGGTGTGGGGCATCCTCTTGGGGCCCAGACTCTGAATCCCTGAATAAAACTTACAGTCCTTCTCCACAAGAGCACTCACTGATAGCCAATAACTACTCAGATAGTGGTAGATCTTCATTTGTTTCCCACTCAGTCGTATTCTTATTTTGACTGGCTTGATCTTGTGTAGGCCCGAGGTATGAAGTGATAACCACTGTAAGTTGTATATGCAGCTTTCCTGTCAATTCTAGCAAGTGCTGTTCCATTACAGACATCTACTCCATCTGCTTCTTCCAGCCCTTCCTCCTAATTGTGTGATGGTTTGAAACTTGGGATAAGGGGTTTGATTCAGATGTCCCTAATTGGTCTGGAACTCGTTGTGTAGGCAAGGCTGACAAACTGTGGTTGTCTTCCAAGTTCTGGGATTTAAGACATGTGATTCCACCTGAGCTGAAATATTTTGCTCTGTAATAATAACTTTTGTTGCTCTTCCATATCCATGGCATCCTACCTTTGCTTATCTTACCTTTCCTCACCCTCCTGTTTTTCATTTTCTTCTATCTTTCCTTTTCAGATAGGATCTTGTTTTGTCATTCAGGCTGGCCTTGAACTTGCTTTGTCGCCTGATCCTTGCAATCCTCCTGCCTTCCCTTCCTGTGTTCTGGGATTATAGGTATGTACCACTATGCCCAGCTGTTTGATGGTCTTTGATTCTTCTAATTTCAGTAGATGTCAATTTCCATCAAACAAGAAGATAAGTAAAAAGATGTCCGTTTGAGAATGGTATTTGTATATTTTATCCAATCATTCTTCTTCATGTGTAGTCTCTCATGCCTTGAGGAAGTCGCGTCTTCGGAAGTTTAGATCTAGGTAAGAATGTGTTGTTCCCTTTCTCTCTAGAGAAGTGACTAGACTCTTAGGCCACTAGAGCTTTAAGATGTCCGGTGGATTATGAATTTTTGATTATTCTTATGATGAGTTCTTAGGAACACAGTAGTCAAATCTTCTCTCAAATAACTTTCCAAATCATGACACCACTCACAAATAGTTTATAAAGCTCCACAAAAATCAGACAGATGACTTTGAGAGAGATTTAGCTCAAAGGATTAGTGAATGACTCCCATATGCATTTGCAGATTTCCTTTGAGAGCGGGGAATTTTTTTTTTTTTTTTGCCAAAGAGCATTGTGCAACTTCTCCATCTTTTTGCCTGAAAATGTACATTATTACATAGATAGCATGTTGTAAATTAGAATATATGTCAGCTTCTTTTTAACAATGCATATCCACTAGACTGAGTATTGGTCAGGTAAAAACATGACAACTGACTTGTAAGTTCTGGCAGTATAAACTTCTCACATTTTCTCCCAAACACTTCTAATCACTACCTCTTTTGAAAAACTTGTCTATGTTGAGAGGAACTAGATTTACATTCTACTTCTGAGCAACACTTTTTGCCCACTTATTTTTAGGTTAAATAAGAATAAACAAAGTCAGAGTACTCTATAAAAAATAAATATTTGTTTGTTACATTTCAGGGTTATGAAAGTGAAGGATCACAGCCAAATAATGTAATGAGTGTCTTATATGAACATTTCTGTCATAGTCAGATATTCTTTGACTATGTACTATTTAGATGAAATGATGGAGATAGAAGCATTGGCTTATAAGCTTGGAAAACTTACTGGTTTCTATTCCTTAGCATATTAGCTAAATTGCTGACAGTCTGATAGTTTGAGAATAAAGAATCATGTGACCATTTCCTCAATTCTAAGACACACCAAGAACAAAACATTCTGAAAGGATGGACAAGGAATTAAATTCATAACTGTGACTGAAAATCAAGAACCAACCTTACTTGGGTGAAAAACCACTTCTGGACACATTTGTATCCCAACACTTGCTATGTGACCTGATGGAATTGTAATAATATATGGGTGTTGAGAAACTGTTGCTACTGCTCCTCAGCATGATGAGGGAAGAGGTTGATATGAAGATTCCAAAGCTTGAGAAAACAAGGCCCAAATGAAACATTGTAATTTGCTTTGGGTTTCAATGCCAGGTCTTTATTAATGAGATGATAAGTAGGAATATAATCTGATTAAAGGAATTCTTTAGAGGATGTTTGTGAAAAATGTTGAGAATCAGATGACAACACAGGAAGACACAGTCAGAACACAGCATATTGATGAGCCAGTATGCTGACAGGGAGGGAGGGAACACATTTCAGGATATTTCTGAGAGAATTTCTTATCACAGGCAAATTTGAGACAATAGCATGGAATATTTCTGCAAATGAGATCACCAACTTAAGGCAAGTTGGACTTTAAAAAAAGTAACTTTTTCATCTGTATAATTGTGATTACTATGAATGGTGCTTATTTAAAGCATTTCCTAGAAGTAATAGGACCAAAAATGTGTATAGGATAGTATCACAAAAGGGAGGACACTGAAGTATTAGAGATGTGAAATAATGCTTTTTGTGAAAGAAAATGGACTTCCATGGAAACCCAGTGGTGGTATCTGTAACTATTTCAGCTACCAAATTCCATGGATTTTAACAAGTTGGAGTACTGTACAATACCAATGATCTGTATCACCAAGATTTCACTGATCTGGGATAGAGCCCTGTATATTGTAAATAATACTGAAGTAATAGGGTATAAAGAGTGTCTACCATCATTTACCATGTCCTAGTGAATTTCATACCTGAACTATAATGACTGTTGTATTAATTAAAATTGTGATGAAATATCATGGACACTGGACACATACATTATGACTTAGGGAATCTGGGCTATAAAGAGTGTCTGAAGTATCTGCTATCTTCCATTTTTGATATGAAAATACTGTCGACTAATACTTCTTCCCCACAACTCACATTTGAAGAACAGAGTCTCATCAAACAGACTGAAGTTCAAATTATATCAAGACTTTACTTTGAATATGTGTGCTAGTATCTCACCCAATACTACTTCAACAGTATTATTCAAGCCACACATTATATCTTTTAGAAATAAAACAAAGACAATTTTTCTTCCCTTCCTATTTTATGGGTCAAGTCACAAGAGAAGTCATGGATTCAAGGTATCCTGTTTTCCAGGGGTGAAATCACTCTGTAGGGAACTCAAAAGTACCATTGTTCTGCTCCTCCCTATAAGGAGAACTGCTGCTGTTTTGTTCTCTCTAACACGGACCTGAAAGAAACTCCAGAGCCTACTCCAAGATGCTTGTGGTCCTGCTGACAGTGGCCTTGCTGGCCCTGAGTTCAGCTCAGAGCTCAAGTGAAGGTATAAGGAAAAGGGTTGGGAGTGGAGTTTTGTCTGTAAAAAAAAACAGAGAGGGCAATGGAGGACACCAATATTATTGTCAAAGAATTATATATACTGAGTAGGTAGTCTTGTTATAAAATGGGTTCAGGACAGATGGAGGAGATAAATATACATCAAAACTGCTAGAGAGACAGAGAATCAGATAGCAAGGCCTGACCCTTTATACATAAAAATAGACACATTAAGACCCAATTTGTTCATTTTTATTTTAACAATTGGGAAATTAATTTCACACATGCATACTCTATTTACATTGTTTCCATTCCTGCCCTGCTCCCTCCAATTCCTTACATGTTTCTCCCCTACTCTTTCTCCAATCCACGACTTCTTTATTATTGTTAAACACGTATGCACACACACAAACACAAATAAGTCTACAAAACACTGCAGATGGCTTTAGGGCTAAGCATTGGATAAAGGCATTTACCTTTAGAGAGAGCTGATTCTACCTTCCTAAGCAGCCATTCATTGCCTGTAACTCTTCGCCTAGAAGGTGGGTTTTACTCCTACTTCCAATCAGAATTTCAGTGTGCTATAGTAGCACATGTGACATGGTATAGATGTTTATTTTTTTATTTCCTTCTTGGGAATACTTACTAATATAAGTAAAGGAAATAATGAAGAAAATGGGTAATGATACAGCAAAACTTGGCCTTGAAATAAACATATAAAATGCTAGCAGTGAGTTTGGAGGGATTATAAGAGGATGAAAAGGTTTGCTCTGTCTTTAGGCAATTGGTTGAGATCCACTTTGTCCATCACACTGCTGTTCTCTTGCTGTATCTTTTTTTCTTTTTGAGTACATTTCAGAGTGTGGCTGACAAGATCACACAGGTTATGAATGCAAGTCAAATCTCCTTACCAGATGTTTTTGAGTTAAAAAAAAATTGCTTAAGTTTTCTTATAATTTCATTTTTTTAAAAAAAATCCAGAACATTATTTCAATGAAATTAGTGATAAGATGCATATTATTTCATAGATGTCAACTGCGATGGTACTTTGTTCCTACTCTTAAGAGTACTCTGTACTCTTCTTAGGAGTTTTTCAAGTTCTCCAAAATCATATTATAATCATTTAAACTTTTTTAGTAACTAATGGATGAATGTTCTTTACCTCTACTTCTGGAAACCACCAATTTGAAACAGTTCTCGTCCACTGCTGAGAGATGGCTCCCAAGTGAAAAGTGTACGTACTTTTACTTTTCCACATCACTAAGATTTGTTGAACTGCTTCATTCTTCCTCAGTATTCCCCTCAAGAATGAAATGTTTTTTTTTAAATGAACAGAAATTCCTTTTCATGACCCCTTTCTCTAACCAACTGCATTGCTGATAATATGGAACAATATTCAGTGTGAATATTAAGAGAACATGCTAGAGGAAATTTCTCATCTTTTTTTGTTCACTGTGTATTTCTGTGCATTTTTAGATGTTTGAATAACTAGCTTTCATTTCAATTCATGGTTCAAGTACTGAGACTAGGCTTCATTGGAAGTCTTTGCCCACTTTCTTTCCTGGAATTATAATTCATATAATCTAACATTTCAGTTTTGATAAATTTAAGGTTCTTAGATACAGATTTTACCACATCATCAGCACATAAAACAATATTCAAGACCAGGAAGTAGACATGATAGTAGTTGGCTGCTGAGAAAATGTTCTAGACAGGTAATGTGTGATGGCATCAGAGAAATACAAAGGGAAGTCTTCCACAATTAGTTTCATATATTCTGCACCCTATTTCATATTTACAGAGTCTGGGGATCAAGACGAGTACATACTTTTGAGATCACCTCCTGGAAGACACTCACTTAAATCCTCTGTTGGAAGTGAAAGTCAAGAGGGAACACTTTACCCAAGACCACCCCCTGATGGATGCAGACACTCACCTTCTCTCCCTCCACTTCCCTACAAATCACCCCATGGTGGAGACAAACACTCCCATTCTCGCCATCTGCCACCACACCATGAACAAAGACCACCCCATGGTGGAGGTAACCAAACACAACATTGTCCATCTCATCCTGACCAAGGAAATGAAACACAGCCTCGTCTCCCTCAGCCTGACCTACACAATCAGACACAGCATAGTCCTCCTCGCCCTGACCTAGGCAACCAGACACAGCCTCTGTCTCCTCTCCCTGAGCTAGGCAGCCAGACACAGCCTTGTCCTCCTCTCCCTGACCAAGGAAACCAGACACAGCCTCTCCCTCCTCTCCCTGACCTAGGAAACCAGACAGAACCTCGTCCTCCTCTCTCTGACCTAGGCAACCAGACACAGCCTCGCCCTCCTCGCCCTGTCCTAGGCAACCAGACACAGACCACCCCAGTATGGAGGCAATCATACTGGAGCTGATTACTCTTGTCCTGACTGCTGAAGCAGAGTACCACAATGAGATATGTAATTAGATACAACCCCAGTAATTTCATCCATAGAAGCACCACTATCTTTCCAATATGTTAAGTGACAAAGGCACAGATCCAACTACTTTGCTAAGCTAAATTTAGTCTCCTTTAGAATTATGCTTTATTCATAAGCAAACATTTTAGTTCCTACGCTTTCCATATATACAGAGCTCCAAAGTGAATTGGGAACGGGTGAAACAACATGGCCACAGTATACATATTGCTAAGTGTTTTTACTTCAATATTTTCTTTTCTTTTTAAAAGTTCTTACAATTTTGAGTTTTCTGGAGTTCTGTTTCAATGTGTCCTTTTCTCCAGTAATATCATTTCTTTTATTGCTTGGTTCGGGATCCTCTGACTACTCTGAGGCCTCTGCTCCAAGGTCTTCCCATCTCATGCTTCCACCTGACAATCTGTTGTTTCACACGAGTACTCAGGTTCAATATCCCTGGTAAATGACACTCAAGTCTATATTTCTATGTATCTTCTAGACTTTCAAATGCTTACTTGGTTCATTGAACCAATTTCAACCTGAAAATAAAATAAAATATTAATCTAAGAGCAAAGAGCGACACGCTGCTAAATTTAAAAGTCTGTCTTATTTTATATTTCACCATATCCCTCACTGAAAACCTTCTTTGGAGTGACTTTTTTGATAACCATCTTGGAAATGTTAAAGCATCAGTTTTCTCTATAAATTATAGGTAAAAGCCCTTTGCTGCCCATTTCAACCAATATGTTTCTTTAAAAACTCCCATATCAGTTAATTGAACATTAAACTCTTATTAGTAATTTTATGCTTTCATTTTTCTCCCTTCCCAACTCTCTTCTTTTTCTCTCTAATTCATTGTTTCTATTCTTCTCAACCTCTTTCTTTCTATTTCATCTTCACTATTTTTGTAAGTGTACATCCTCCATTATGCAGTCTTGCCATAGTAATTTAATTAAGCCCTGTTCAAAAATGTTTGTGTGCCTCTCAATGTCACTATTATATTTAAAAAGGACCACTTTGTAAATATGTCCCTTTTCATTTTCAATAACAGCTGAAAGACAAATTAACTAAGAATAGCTTTCATTTACTCATGGTATAAGTTACAGTTTAAAAAACACAATGTGCTAGGTGCCTAACAAGAATGAATAAAACACTGTTAGGAAAAAAGAGGAGGAAAGGAGAGGAAAAGCCATAAAGTCAGGCTTCCAGCTATTCTTGCTAGTGAATGTAGCAAGAAGAAAAACCCTTTTGCTATGACAATCCATATGTATGATCTTTTACTGTTGGGTTTTGTTTGTACACAGGAAATGAGAAAATAACATTCAAAAGTTATGTCACTCAAGCTGTGGATGGTGCTGTGCATTTTTCCTCCCAACACTCAAGACTAAATTCAAGATCGGCCCATGCCACACACCAAGACCCCATCTCATTTATATGCAAATTAAAGAGAGCATATCACTTGAAGCATAACTTCAGCTTCACAATAAACAGCCAGCATGCAATTTCTTTTTGTGTTGTCTCTTTTTCTCATGGATGGAGGGTAGTATGCCTGAGGACTATGAATACAAAATCAGAGCATCCATGGCTCTTTTTTGTGGGTGCTTTTGGTAAGCTTCTCTTCCCCCTTTACCCATAAGCCAAGTTTCATCTGAAATACCTGGGTTTCTCTGCATTCTACAGAACAAAAATTGCATAAATCATTTTCATAGTATTAATTATTAATGCTTTCATAATTTTAAAGAAATAAGGAATAAATAGCATGCAAAACAATGATCCTTATAATTTCTATAGTTGAGTCAAGTTTCATACATGAATATGGTTGCAAACTGATTCTCTTAAGAATCATAACACTGATTCACACCTCTGACTCTTTAGAGGCATCCAACATTTCCTCTTGGTCCTTTCTTTGGTTTAGCTTGATTAGTGCTCTTATGCTCTCTTGCTCTCTCTCTTTTTTTTTTCTCTTTCCTCCTCTGTCCCTCTCTCCTAGTACCATCTTCCTGGTCTGATTTTCTTCATGACCATACTTTATGAAAGTCTACCCAGAAGTTCCTTTCTGTGTTTCCAGACACTTCTAGGATGTCATTAGATGGCAATCTAAATTCAGATTATAAAGAGTAAGTGGCTGTATAGTTACTATTTCAGCAACAGTAAACTTCTCAAATCTAAGTTTGCACTAATCTATACTTGGACAAGAACAGGGAGGTATTTCAGTAAGCTACAAAATCTGTCCTTGCCACACCAGGGGCCTGGGGTGGGCCCACAGTCTTTATTCACAGACTCCAGTAACCTGTGTTGCAACATTGCAAATTTATCCTTTGCTCTGGAAGCAATCACCTGGAAACAGCTACCTCTAGGTTGCTATACAATCCTGTAGCTACACAGGTCACAACACTGTGTTGCTTCCTGAAAAAACAACCCCCACACCAGTGAGGGACTGCAACCATCCCTGGTTCAAATGGCTGGAGTAAATGTTCATAGAATGTGATTCTGTGACTCCCTTTGACTCTCCGACTGCTCTAAAAGCTAAACCACAGATTTTAGTTCACAGTGGGAGGTTTCAGCATTTGTCCTCAATTTGACCTTCCTGACAATGACTGCCAATTCAAAATATCCTGCCGTCAGTGGAATCTTGTTTAAAAATATGCTGAGCAAGGTGTTAATAGTGTTAATGAAGGCAGACACTAACCTTGGTTGAATCTAAGACCCAGAGGTTCAGAAACCTGCATAGTGTAAAAGTTAATACTTCAGAAACCTGAAAATAATGCAGGCAAAAATTGTAAGAGGGTACCAGCCTAATGTTCTTTTTAAAAGATATGATTTGGGTATAGTAGTCTCTAGTTGGTGAAGGTGACACTGAGCCACAAATAAACCTTCACAGCAACCTTCCATGCTGTGTTTTCCATCAGGCAGAAGTCTCTTTCTTCCCTCTACCCTGTCCTGTGAAAGCTAGGGAAGAACAGTAATGGCAGACCCTTGGCCTATAGTCTATTGTAGTTCCAGGAGCAATTTCAGTAGTAGGTTGCAGTGCAGGTTAAGGCCAGGGAAGGGATGCCATGGATCTCTGTGGAAGTGTTTTTTTTTTTTTTTTTTTTTTAAATTAGACCTTGCAGTAGACTTAAAACCAGAGTTGGCAAGTAATTACTTTTATTTTACACATGTACCAATTGTGTCTCAGATGAGCTGTGTGTTTTTGGAGAAGTAACATGATCATTTCTCTGCTTTTTAGATTTTTTAGTCATTCTTGACAGTGATTGCCTGGATATCTGAAATTTTATTTCTTAGAATGGGTTCAATGTATTTTTATTAATTCACTAAAATCAGAGAACATAGCTTCTCACCTGCTTTTCTTACCTGTAGTGGAGAAAATTTTGTATAAGGATGGTTGTTCAACTTTTGTGAGTAAAGGGCTGCCAGAGGATGTTAGAGGTCTGAGTATCCCTTTGTTTACAATGTGGTTAGTTTTGCCTTCGTGATGTGGGAAGGTCATTTGTCAATCTTTTGTTTCATTGGTTAATCAATAAAGAAACTGCTTGGCCTGATAGGTCAGAAAATTTGGTAGGTGGACTACACAGAACAGAATGCTGGGAAGAAGGGAAGTGAGCCAGACCCCATGCTTCTCTTCTCTGAACCAGATGCGATGAAGCTCCAGCCTAAGATAGACGCAGGTCAGACATGCTGAATCTTTCCTGGTAAGCCACTACTTTGTGGTGCTACACAGATTACTAGATATGTGTTAAAGCAAAATGTGAGAATTAGGCAAGACGAGGCTAGATATAACGGGCCAGGCAGTGTTAAAAGAATACAGTTTCCATTTTATTATTTTGGGCATAAGCTAGCCAGGCGACCGGGAGCCGGGTGGCAGGAACGCAGCCCACTGCTCCTTTCTACACCTTCATGGCTCCAATTTCATAAACACATAAAGATGTCCTCTTCTACAACTGATTTTTCTCACATGGCCTACAACTATTTTTGTCAGACATTCCAAGTTCCTAGCATTAATCATTTCCTGGTTTTCTTTGGATTAACCCTCTTTTGGAACTGTTGAAAGGAGATCTGATATCAACTACATTGTGTGGCCTCCCAGGGCTTCCTGTGAAATCTAGGCATAAGTCTCTCTGACTCTGTAACATTGCATTCTGCATGTCCAAAAAACCAGTGTCACGTATATGATGCAAATTCAACTTTCAAGTAAAGGCCTCTGGGACCACAAGACCACACCTGTAAAATTGTATGCTTAGGAATCTGAATTTGAGAAATATCTTGTTAAGGATTTAGTGTGGGATATGTTTCTGTGTGCTGCGAATACATTTTATTACCATTGGTTAATAAAGAAGCTGATTTGACCAACAGCCAGGCATAATAGAGTCAGGTGTAAATTCAAGCAAAGACACAGGAAAAAAGAAGGTGGAGTCTGAGAGATGAAAGCATCTGCCACAGAAGCAAGATATGAGGCAATGTCACAGCCATATAGCTATATATAAAGTAATAGAAATGAATTAATTTAAGTGGGAAGAGCTAGTTAGTAATAAGCCTGAGCTAATAGGCTAAACAGTTTATAATTAATACTAAGCCTCAGAGTAAATATTTGGAATCTGGAAGGCCAGAGACAAACCTCCATTTGAGGCACAGTACTCTGGTTTTACTCTACTTAAGAATACTGTTTCATATGACTTTAAATCTCTGTGCTCTATTCTGTGGTGGGTGAGGCCCAGTCATGCCCAGAAGTATTCTCATGCTATTTCTCCTGCAGTCTTTTGGCAAAGCATTTGGTTTGTTTTTAAGGAAAACAATGTCTCCAGAAACTAAGATTTTAATTTCTTATAACATTGTTACTCAGGTTTTTGAGTTTTTCCAACTTTTTCATTCTGACTTTTGTTCACAGTTCTCACTATAAATAGTGCTAAAATAAAGAGTCAATACCCATGCCTGGACAGAATGCAGGATTGTCTTGAAATTCCACCATATTCATTAGTCTGTTATCTTTCAAGGTTAGTCTCTCACAAAATTTCAGACCATGAACAAACTGAAAGTAAATAATTTGCTTCTGTGAAACATTATGAACCTTCTCAGCCTTTTACATTTCTACTGAAGTTCTACTCTCGAGTTTTTGCTGATTCTTCCACTAAGCTCTGCTTACAGCATTCTAGGGTTCTCTCCCCTGCACTGATAGTTTCCAAATTCCACTGGGTCTCCATCAAATAGGACCTTGAAACATTCTGTTCTGTAGTCACAGAAACATTCTTCTCAGTGCCAGCTTTATATTGGCTTTCTATAGTTGTGACTGGCGCCTCCAAGAAAACAAAGTAATATGCACATTACTTATCAGTTATTTTGGCATGGGCTTTAGTTTTTTGTGGTGGAGGGGTATGATATAGGAAACTATCTGTTCTGTGATGGTAAATATTATGTTTACAGGGTAATTTATTGTGCTCAAAAGACTTGTAAACAGAAAATTGTTTTCAGTTTATTAAATCATGAGAAAATTGCTATTATCTTAAATGAACTCTATCAACTATCTTGCCCAAGATGAACTACTTCTTTGTGCAGTAGGGTTATCTTTTATTTTTTATATTATTTATTCTCTTGAAAAAAAAACTATTTTTTTTATTTTACATACCAATCCCAGTTTCCACTCCTTCCCCTCCTCCATTCCCACTAACTACTCCCCACCTTATCCCCACCCACTCCTTAGAGAGGGTAAAGCACATTGCTTTTGGGAAGGTCCAAGGCCTTCCCTACTATATCTAGGCTGATATATATCCAAAAAAGTAGGTTCCCAAAATGCCAGTACAAGTGGTAGGGATAAATCCTGGTGCCACCACCAGAGGTCTGCAAACTGCTCCAGCCATGTAATTGTCACCCACATTCAGAGGATTTAGTTTGGACCTATGCTGGTTCCATCCCTGTCTGGTTGGAGTTAATAAGCTCCATTAATGCAGGTAAACTCTTTCATTGGGTATCCCCACCATGGTCTTGTCCTCTTTGCTCAAATCCTCACTCTTCCGGCTCTTCAACTGAACTTTGAGAACTCAATAGAGCTGTCGTTTAAAACTTCTAGTTGTAAAATATTTCACTGACTCAGCTATTCTTACAAGATACTGGATCACAACTAACAGGTTAACTACTAGTTCAGCTTTTGTATTAAATGCTGGTTTGCACAGGATTAGAGGCGTCTGTCAGACATTTGTTATAAAAATTTGAAATAACTCAAACAACCAAAATTGCAACTTTGTGGTTTTTGTCTTTAAAATCCTTGGACTAACCATAGCCAGGGCCTTACCTAGAGAATTACAAGTTTCTCATTTAGTCCTTGTATGTTAAAAGGTCTGAGTCCATTTCCAGATTTGAAATATACAAAACTCAAGAATCCTTGAGCTCAAAATTCCACCAGTCTCTGGGCTTGGCTTGAAATCCCACCAATACCCACCTTGAAAACCTCTAACCTATTAAACTCTAACCCCCAAAATCCCTATATAAAGACTGTATCTTGCCCAGTTCTGATGACAGCCATTCTCTTGTGTCTTTACCAATTAATATTGCACATGATTTGCTGTACAGTGTGACATGGTTGAATTCCTTGGTTCCCAACTACCATGATGCCTTTCCCTTCAGAGTTGCAATACAGGGTAAACCTTTTCCCTCAGAGCTTCCACTCCTCAATTGGTGAAGTATTTTCCCTGAGAGCTGTAACACTCAAAGTCCTAGCCAGTATTTTTCAATAAAAACCCTTTCTTATCAAAATGTATTCATTGATAGGTTGGTGAATCTCTGAATGAACCATATGGTTCAGATTGTAATAGTCAGCAAGTTGATATGGTACTGCTCACAGTACTTTCAGTCTTTCCATTCCATTAAGATTCCAAGGCTATATTGCTACTTGTTGACTGAGGTTTTTGTCCTGCCTGGTTTCTGTCCTGCCACCAGGTCCCACAGCCATTTAGCCCAAAAGAAATCACACAGGGGTCTATATTAATGATAAACTGATTGGCCCATTAGTTCAAACTTCTTATTAATTCTCATAACTTATATTAACCCACTATTCTAATATATGTAAGCCACATGACTCGGTACCTTTTTCAGCAGGGTAGGACACATCTTCCTTCTTCTGTGTCTGGGCAGGACTGTAGAAAAAGCTACCTTCTTCCCAGAATATTCCTGTTCTTATTGCCCCTACTCTGCTTCCTGTCTGGTTGACCTGCCTATACTTCCTGCTTGGCTACTGGCCAATCAGCATTTATTTAAAGCATAATTGACAGAATACATAATTGTTCTGCACCACTTCCCCTCTTTTTTTTTTTTTAAGAAAACAAGGACATCCATAGTTCATTTTTTGGGAATTTGGGCATAGTTGTCCAGGCTACTTCCTGCTGGTTGGGGTGCTGATAATCTTATGGGGACCTAAAGAAAATTTAGAATTATGGTTAAGTCCTGACTATAGTATCCTGTGAGTCTTGACCATCTCAGACAGCAATTTTGAACCTGTTCTGGATGTAGAACTCTGACATCTGGGCCATCTGTTCCTACTGGAGATTTCTCAGGTGGTCTTCCTTGATCAAACATGATTTTTCTTAACAGAAAACTTACGCCTTCAAATGGCACCCATGTGGACAAGTATATCCACATAAAACCTTAGAGAGCTGGATAGAAAAAGATACAGTAAAGTATTTTTTTTTTTTTGTAGCAGCACTTTCTTGGGGTCTGCTCTGCTTGCTAGAGGCAAGCTAGCACTCTCATCTAAGAGAGGCTTCCTGACTCAGCTTTAGCTGCAAAACCCTGCAG
This sequence comes from Microtus oregoni, assembly GCF_018167655.1. Classification (NCBI taxonomy): domain Eukaryota; kingdom Metazoa; phylum Chordata; class Mammalia; order Rodentia; family Cricetidae; genus Microtus; species Microtus oregoni. Next base: position 71,913,031 of record NW_024543061.1, read on the forward strand.
CTCTTTATGAGGTCCTTTTATCAACACTTAAACGGTGTTGATAAAAGCTGACTGCATGCTTTTTGGTTTTCAACGATAGCAGGAAAAACGCTGCACCATTTTAAAATGCCAGATTTCTGGGTCATCCTGCCAATACAAACTCTGATTCTTTGAGGCAGGAGGTCCGGTTACAGAGAGAGTATTTGAGTGTTGTTTGTGTGCCAGTTAGCTTGCAGGCAAGGACCTGAAAATGCCATAGAGTTGTGCAATAAACATGGCTCTAGCCGGTACAGTTAGGTTCTAACTTCTCATGTGATCCTATGTTCCTTTCTTAGAGTGGTAAACATTGTACATTTTCAGTGCTTCATGTTGATATTAATTAGATTCTAATATCTGTTTTAATCTAAACTACTGGGGTTTGGAGTTTTTTTCTTTTGTTTGCTTGGGGTTTCCTGTTTTCTTTTTTTTTTCTTTCTTCTTTTTCTTTTCTTTTTGTGTTTTTCAAGATAGGGTTTCTCCGAGTAGCTTTGAAACCTCTCCTGGAACTTACTCTGTAGACCAGGATGGCCTCAAACACAGAGAGATCCTTCTGTTTCTGCCTCCACAGTGCTGGAACTAAAGGTGTGTACCACCACTGTACAGCCTGGACCACTATAATTAGAAGTAAATGCCTAAACATTTTTTCCTTGTGGCACTTCTTACTGTCTAACTAGCTTTTTATTTTCAGATATTATAGGATTACTTCTAAAACACTCCAAATCCTTATTATTTCTATTCTTCAGTGTGTTGCTCAATTTTTTATTTAAAATTTTGTTACCAAATTAAATGTCATCATATTTCCAGCTTTCATGTTGGGGTTTCTCTCCTGCCAGGTTTCTCTCCTCCCACCAGGTCCCACAGCCATCAGCCTCAAAGAAATCACAGAGGTCTACATAAGTTATAAACTGGTTGGCCCATTAGCACAGGCTTCTTATTAACTCTTGTAACTTATATTAGCCAATTATTCTAGTATATGTTAGCCATACAGCTTGGTACCTTTTTCAGAAGGGCAGGTCACATCTTCCTTCTTTTTTGTCTGGGCAGGACTGCAGAGCTTCCTTCTTCCCAGAATACTTCTGTTCCTTTGCCCCACCTCTATATCCTGTCTGGATGTCCTGCCTATACTTCCTGCTCAGCTACTGGCCAATCAGCATTTATTATAATTGACAGAATACAGAATTGTCCCACACCAATCCACCATGATCAACTTGGCTTCATTCCAGAGATGCAGGGATGTTTCCACATACAAATTTTGTCAAAGTAGTCCACCATATAAACCAACTGAAAAATAGAATTTTTCATCACCATCTCATTAAATGCTGAAAAAGCCTTTGACAATATACAACATTTGTTCATGATAAAGGTCTTAGAGAGAGCAGGGATACAAAGATAAAAGCAATATACAGCAAGCCAACAGCCAACATCAAAGTAAATGGAGAAAAACTCATAACAATTCCACTAAAATCAGGAACAAGACAAGTTTCTCTCCATATCAGTTCTTAAGGTTCTAACTAGAGTAATAAAACAAAAAAAAGGAGATAAGGGGATACAAATCAGAAAAGAAGTCAAACTCTCACTGTTTGCTGATGATATGTAGTTTACTTAAGTGACCCCCAAAATTCTACCAAGAAACTTCTACAGCTCATAAACACTTTCAGTAATGTAGCAGAATACAAGGTTAACTAAAAAAAAATCAGGAGTTCTTCTTTACACAGATGATAAATAGGCTGAAAAAGAAATAAGAGAAAGATAACCCTTCACAATAGCCAAAAATGGCATAAAATAACTTGAAGTAACTCAAATTAAACAAGTGGAAGACCTGTTTGACAAGAACTTTACATCTTAGAAGGAAAAAATTGAAGACGCCAGAAAATGGAGAGATTTCCCATGTTGTTTGGTAGGTAAAATTAGCATAGTAAAAATGACAATTATACCAAAAGCAATCTACAGATTCAATGCAATTCCCATTAAAATTTTTAACATTGTCAGGTGGTGGTGGCACATGCCTTTGATCCCAGCATTCAAGTGGCAGAGGCAGGCAGCCCTCTGTAAGTTTGAGACCACCCTGGTCTACAAGAGCTAGTTCCAGGACAGGCTCCAAAGCTATACAGAAACCCTGCCTCAAAAAAACCAAAAAAAAATTGAACATTTTTTATAGATCTCAAAAGAACAGTACTCAGATTCATATAGAAAAGCAAAAATCCCAGGATAGCCAAAACAATCCCGTACAATAACAAAATTTATGGAGATGGAGGCATCACAATCTCTGACTTCAAACTCTACTACAGAGTTACAGTACTGAAAACAGCCTACTATTGGCATAGAAACAGACAGGAGGAACTGTAACATAGGGCCAGTTCATTGGGGTTTTTGTCCTGCCCAGTACCCCACAGCCGGAAAGCCCCAAAGAAATCACACAGAGAGTATACATTAGATATAAACTGATTGGCCCATTAGCTCAGGCTACTTATTACCTCTTGTAGCTTATATTAACCCATTGTTCTGATCTATGTTAGCCACATGGCTTGATACCTTTCTCAGCTATGTAGATTACATCTTGCTTCTGGATGGTCTGGGCAGGAATTGGAGGAATGTGCTTTCTCATTTCCAGCATTCTCCTGTTCTTATCACCCCACCTCTACTTCCTGTCTGGTTGACCCACCTATATTTCCTGCCTGGCCATTCAGTGTTTTATTAAAATACATGATTGACAGAATACAGACAATTCTCCCACACCACTTCCCTTCCTCTTTTTTTTAAACAAAGGAAAATACCCATTGTCCATTTTTGGGGGGAATGTGGGCATAGTATTCTAGGCTACTTCCTGCTTGTTGGAAGTGCTGATAATCTTATAAGGACGTAAAGAAAACTTAGAGTTATAATCAAATCCTGACTGGAGTATCCTGTGATTCTTGATTATCCCAGGCAGCAGTCTTGAATCCATTCTGGATGTAGAATCTGGCCATCTGTTTCTACCAGAGGTTTATCGGGTGGTCTTCTTCATCACACTGGATTTTTCTTAACTCTGAATGAATCCACAGCTCTCATTTCTTGTGGAAACAAAAGAAAAATCTCTTCTACAAAGTAGCATACCTTTTTTAGTTCAATTTTGAAATCAAAATATTTTTAAAATATCTATCTTGGATTAGTTCAACAGCAAATTTATTTATATTTATATTTATAAGCAAATATCTTTTAGTAGCTATTGCTCCTTTCTTAGCATTCAAACAATTCAAAGAAAGCATAATTGCATACAGTATCAAGATTCTTTGTGTATTTTCCATCTTTATGCAGCTTTACATAACCTCTATTTCTCTCTATTTTTCTTTTACTTTTTGGGACAGGTTCTCTGTATTTCTTTGTCCTGGATTAACTCTGTAGACCAGCCTGTCCTTGAACTCATTCTGTCTCTACCTCCCAGGCACTGGGATTAAAGGTGTGTCCTGCCACACCTTGAAATCACAGAGGTCAATCTACCTCTGCCTCCCAAGTGTTGGGATTAAAGGTGTGTACCACCACACCCAACTTTTCTCTTTTTTTACCTTAAGAAATTTAACCTTCAGTCTACACATATGTTTAGCAAACTATAAACCATTTAGAGTTTTTTTTTAAATTTCTCTTTACTGTATCTCTCTCTCTTTTTTGACTACATGAGTTTTTAAGAAGAGGATTAAAGCCATGACTTTGATGGCTAGATCCAGCCCATTCCTTAGCTTTCAAGCTTCATGGCACAAGTACCAGCTCTAGCCATTTTTATTGCCACAACTCTATGGTGTTTCAAGGTCCCTGCCAGCAGGCAAGCTGCAACAGTGCACTCAGAAACAACATTCAAATTCTCTGGTAGTCGGATCGGACAGACTGACTGAAAGAGACTTTGCCCTGGCAGGATGGCCCAGAAAGCCGACATTTTAAAATGGTGCACCTTTTTTCCTGCTACAGCTGAAAACCAAAAAGCATGCAGTCAGCTTTTCATCAACACCATTTAAGTGTTTCTTGCCAGGACCTTTTAAAAGAGATGCAAGGTTTTGCAGCTAAAGCTGAGTCAGGAAGCCTCTCTTAGATGAGAGCACTTGCTTCTAGCAAGCAGAGCAGACCCAAGAAATTGCTACTACCAAGAAGCCATGCTTTACTTTATTCTTCCCCAAGCTTTTTCAGGCTTTCTGTGGATGAAGTTATCCATGTTACGTGCCATTCTGTAACATGATGCCTGGGCTCATTGGGGTTTCTGTCTATCCTGGTACCCCACAGTTGGCAAGACCCAAAGAAATCACATAGAGAGTCTGCATTAGATATAAACCAATTGGCCCATTAGCTCAGGCTATTTTATTACCTCTTGTACCTTATATTAGCCCATTGTTCTTATCTTTTGTAGAACTTTAAGACAACTCTGAAGCCATTTTTGACAACTCTTAGTACTTCCCATCCTCCCCTGGGAACCAAGGACATAACAACTATGCATACACGTACATAGATGTTGGGAACTTTCCATCTCCTTGAATAGGGGCAAGATAACCCTTAGGTGTTGACTCAGTTACTGATGTCTTGACTTAGTTCCTGGGAAGGGGCAAAGTGACCCTCAGAAGTTAATATAAGTTATAAGAGTTAATAAGAAGCCTGAGCTGAAGGACCAATCAGTTTATGATTAATGTAGACCTCTATGTGATTTCTTTGGGACTTAACAATTGTGGGAACTGGGCTGAACAAGGACCGGATAAGACAGAAAATCTCAGACAACACATGGGTACCTTGCTAAGCCTAGATACAGTAGCGGAGGCCTTGTACCTTCCCCAAATCAATGTGCCTTACTCTCTGAAATGTGGATGGGGTGGAGTGGCAGGGCAGGTGGAGGAAATGGGAGGAGGGAAGGGAGTGGGAATTAGGTTTGGTATGTAGAAGAAAAAAAGACAGCTTGTTTTCTTTTTAAAAGAATAAAATAAAATAAGTAGATTTAATAATCTAACCTTTCAAACTGTCATTTCTATAGTCCCCTTTTCTTTTCAGAATGAGATTTCTGCATTTAATCTCCTTTGTTCAATTTTTTGCCCTTTAGCAATAGTAACTTGTAACCAATCCTGTCAAATGATGACCAACATCCTAAACCATTTTTTGTGGATGTGGACATTGGGTTTTTTTTTTTTTAAATTTTTGTTGTTGCTGTTCTTGTGGGTACTGACATCATTAAGGAACACTAATAACATCTGGGTATTAGTCAAGTCCTGGCTGGAGTACTTTGTGAGTCTAGACCATCAAAAGCAGCAGTCTTAAAACAGTTCTGTATGCAGAAGTCTGAGTAAACTAAAAGATGTGCTCTGAGAAGGTTGATCAACTGGGCACTCTATTTTTATTTGACTTTGGACCCCTTTTTCTGAAGTAGTATGAACTTTTAAAGGTAATATACATATTTATATTAACACAAGCATAGACTATGTGGTTTGGACAGGTTACTTAAAGATAATATTTTGTTTTATGTTTGATCAGGTAAAATATATTGTTATGTGTCTTAGAGGGGTTTTTCAGTTTTGTTTTGTTTTTATGTCTGTAGGAAGGATTTCAAGGGGTTTCCCCCAATCAAACATGTTTCTTTTAAATTCTGAATGAGTCCACAGACTTTTGTTTTCTGGGGGAAGAAAAGCAAACTTTTCCCAAATGTAATACACATTTGAATTCCATTTTAAAGTCAAGACGTTTTTTTAAATATATAGGTTGTCTTAATTGAGCAGTCTTTACAATCTAAAGTTTCCTAGCAGTGATTGTTTGTTCATGAGAAATTTTAAAATTCAAAGACATCATAATAACATTTAGAATGTAGACTCCCTGTACATATTTTTAATTTTAGTTTTTGTTTTATTTATTTTAATCCTTTTCACTTAAACAAATCTTTTCCTTTTACATAACAACCCTAGTTTCCCCTCCATACCCCCTTCTGATGCCCTCCACATCACAGCTTCCTATCTCCTATCCATTCTGAAGAGGGGAAAAAACCTTCCTTGGGTAGTCAACAAGGTCTGGCATACCATTTTGAGGCAGGATGAAACCCCTAGCTCCCATATCAAGGCTGAGCAAGGTTTCCTATCATAGGAAATAGGTTCCCAAAAGCCAGTATATGTGTTTGGGATAGGTCATGGTGGCACTGCTAGCTCCCAACACCAGAGCAAGTCACATAATTGGCCCCCACAGTGTAGCCGTTTGTAATGGGAGTCTTAAAAGTTTCTACCTTTAAAACTCCCATTCAGAGTTTAATTAAAACTGCCAAAAGTAACTAAAGAGGGGATTAGAAATCTGAGTGCTAAAATCTGAGAGGAAATAATCTACTCACAATAAGAATTGTCTGCCAATGTTTCTTTATTCTTCTCTCTTCCATCCATCATTTCTCATTGTTTCATCCATTACTTGTTGTTCTTGTACGACATTGTTCTTAGTTCTACATCTTCTTCTTTGTCTCCTCATTACAAATGTTACCAGTTATATATACTCTTAAAACAAGTAATTCCTCGCTCTTACAGGTTTCAGGGCTGGAATTCTTGTGCCCCATAGAATATCAAATAAGAGTTTTCACACACACATAGATTCGTGTCAGTGACTAGCACATGGTCATTTAACTTCTTAATGGAGAAAGTTAGTTAAGAAAGGGAATGAAATCATCAGGGAATTCTAGAGTGGTAGGTTAATGTGCTGTGCTACATTTTTCGGTGCTAGATAAAAGGGTAAAAGGTTTATTTTCTGTAAAGTTATGAATAGGGCACAGATTATTTAAATCATTGTGCCAATTCTTTTCTTCCATCAAGCATAGAGTTAGCATTACATCAAGCAACCTACATAAACAATCAGGGAGAAACTGATGACTCTTGATCAAATAGCACATACATCAGACACTGAAGTTTCTATGGACCTAGGTTTGGAGTTAGACATACTGCTCTAAGCGAAGAAGAGACCCAGGTCTCTAAATTAAAACTTTTGACCTATGCTGTTATCAACCATTCTGATTGTGAGTGTTGTGGGGTAAAATCAGAGCAACAGCTTGGGCAGGTAGTAATTCTGTGTTCTTGGATATCTGTGAATATATCAAGATGGATGCTCTATGCCTGGATCCAAATGCCTGATGAAAAAGATAATTGAAGGCCGGGCGGTGGTGGCGCACGCCTTTAATCCCAGCACTCGGGAGGCAGAGGCAGGCGGATCTCTGTGAGTTCGAGGCCAGCCTGGTCTACAAGAGCTAGTTCCAGGACAGGAACCAAAAGCTACGGAGAAACCCTGTCTCGAAAAATCAAAAAAAAAAAAAAAGATAATTGAAGGCCTGGGAGTGGGAAACTGTTCTGAATTAAGGAATTAATCCCCAAATATATAACAGAAAGGAAGTTCAACTACAGCAAAAAATCTACAGCAAACGACACTTATTCACAAAGCAATAATGCAAAAAACAAGTATTTCCTTTTGGTTTAGCCTTTATCAGATTCCTTGGTTCTGAAAAGTCACTTGTGAAAAGATGACTGCATTTATTACTGTATAATATTGTGACTTTTAGCACCCTTGATCACCTATGGTTGTCTATTTCTCTAGCTAGAACCTTGAGTACTATACTGAATAGATATGGAGAGAGTGGACAGTCTTGTCTTATTCCTGATTTTAGTGGGATTGCTTTGAGTTTCTCTCTATTTAGTTTGTTGTTAGCTGTTGGCTTGCTAAAGATTGCCTCAAGTGAAAGAAGAATCAATGCCTGTACCTAAAATTACCTCCAAACACAGAAGGGTAGAAAGCAGTATGAGAATGTATTCAATAACATAATGAGCAATATGGCATTACCAGAACCTAGTAGTTCTAAAACAGCAAGACATTAACATTCCAACACAGGTGAAGTAGAAGAAAATATCTTAAAAATAATTTTATGAAGATGATATAATATCTTAAAGAAGAAGTGAAAAATCCCTTAAAGAAAGTGAGGAATAGACAAAGAAAAAATGGGAAGGAATCAATAAATCACTTAATGAAAGTCAAGATAAAATTAAACAGGTCAAGGGAACAGTTCAAGACTCCAAAATTGAAATAGTGGCAATAAAGAAAATATAAACCAAAAGAATTTTGGAATTGGAAAATCTGGGGAAGCAAACATGAACCACAGATGCAAGCATAGAATAAAAGAGATGGACGAGACAATTTCAGGTATCAAAGATGCAATAAAGGAAGTAGATTCATTTGTCAAAGAAAACATCAAATCCAACAAATTCTTAGCACAGAACATCCAGAAAATCTGGAACACTATGAAATGACCAACCTAAGAATAATATGAAGAGAAGACTAACTCCAGTTGAAAGACAAAATCATATATGAAAAATTTCAAAACCTAAAGAAGGACATGGCTATGAAGGTACAAGAAGCTTACAAAACACTAAATAGATTGGACAAAAGAAAAAACCCTGGCCAAACAATATTCAAAACCACAAACACATAGAATAAGAAAGAATACTAAGAGCTGCAAAGAAAAGAAATAAGAAACACATAAAGGCAAACCTATCAAAATTACACCTGACTTCTCAATGGAAACCATGAAAGTCATAAGGCCCTGGACAAATGCTCAGAAGACTCTAAGAGACCAAGGATGCAAGACCAGACTACTATATCTAGAAAAGCTCTCAATCAGCATAGATGGAGAAAACAAGATATTCCATGATAAAACCAGATTGAAAAAATACCTATACACAAATCCAGTCCCAAAGAAAGTAAAGCTGAAAACATAAAGAAAACTCAAACTTAAGGAAGATAACTGCACCTACAAAAACACAGCCAAAAGGTATCCTCATACCAGAAAACTTCGAAGAACAGAAATACATAAACACTAACACCACCATCACCAAAACCAAATATGAAGGGTTGTAAAAGTAAGCAAAGTGTTAGGAAAGGATTTTTATTTTTTGGATGAGTTTTTCTTTATATTACTTTATTTTTTTAAAGATTTTTAGTTTTAAGCTATTTTTATGACCATCAATAATCTTTTTCTTTTTCCTTAATCCTATGTAAATTGTAAACTTATTATAATGTCCTTAGAAACTTTTTCACCTAGATCTGTAACCATTTTTGTCTGTATGAGCAATACTTAAACCACTATGCTGCTTAGCTCATGACATCATTGCGGTTGGCTTCACACCCCAGGGCCAAGAAACCATAGAAATTCAGAGTGTCATGTGTCTACACAATAAATGTATTGACTCAGATCTTGCCAAATTCTTTTCCACTCTCCAGCCTCAGAGCCAACTTCTAGCAAATATTCACCAGTGTGATGGAGTCTGCCTGAATTTTATCCATATCACATCACTGCTCTTCCAATTGGAAAAGTTGGGAGAAAACAAAAGGAACGGATTTCTGGGAACTGTTCATTACGAAAAAAAACCTCTTTAGTTGAATTCACAAAGAAGTAACTTCAGTCAGCAAACAAGTTGATTTTATCAAGTTAAGATCTTGAGAAGGACTGATTCGCAAAGAGGAAAACCTGTCCTTGAAGGCTTCTTGTAGAAGTTCCCACTTGTAAAAGCCAGTATTGAATAGGGTGTGAATAATTTCATACATTTCAAATTGAGTAAATTCCCTTCAAAAGAGAAACAGACAATAGTGAAATGATAACATTGTTCCATAGCCACAGACCTACTTATACGACTCCTTTGTAGTAGAGACTATTGTCTTTACCTGAGAGATCTCCAGATAAACGGGAACTCTCCAATGTGACCAAGTTACTTCAGTGTACCCCAGTAGTGAGACAGCCTACCTCAGTCTGACATCACAAAGGCATTTTGGTGAATACTGCTGCATGGTGCCTTTGTCATTATGAGCCAATGCCTAGAACAAGTCAATTATTTTTTTGAGAAAAAAAAATCTAATCCTCCCATATTCCCCAAATTATCTGCCCTTGTTTGAAGAATTGTATATTCAAAACTATCCCATTTGGAATCAGGATTTTCATTCTTTTACAGAGCCAGCAAGCTGGGAATCAGTGGTCAGTTTGCTTACTGTGCCTAAGACTCTGTCCTATGAATTAAACTCCTCTGCCCTCCTGTAAGCTTCTGCTAATATGGCCTATAAAGCAGTACTTATAGCATTACACTGCTTTCCTAACCCAAAGCACCAAAATCCAAATACCACCAGACAAAAATGACAGGATTATTCCAGCAATACTCCAGTCCCTGGTGCCAAATGGCTTAGTTAGGGTTTTTATTACTGTGAAGGGACATCATAATCATGGCAACTCTTTTCATGTAAACCATTTAATTAAATATTTGCTTACAGTTTGAGAAAATGTTGTTTAATCATCTGTGAGTTAGGGAAATATAGGGCAATAGTAGGCTTCCCAGTAATTGTTAGATTCCTAAGAACCTAGTTAGCCACATCACATAATTATCACATGTATGTGTTTGCAATTTTCTGGGGAGTCCTAGACAAGAAAAAAATTGTAGGCCTCAAAATAGTTTTCGATAACTTCAAGTATTTTATTCTTTAAAGTTTTATATTATGAAATTATATTATACTATTTTATGGAATCTATGTAGGCTTTAATAAAATACCCACTATACTTTGGAAGACAGTCTTTTGTGAAAATGAATGGAGATAGAGTATAGTGTATTACAAGAAAATAATATGGAAAAATAGATTAATAATCTATAAAAATGAAATTAATTATTTTGGAAATACTAAGAATGTCTATTTTAAACTTTTCTTCACAATTATTCTGTATTCTCTGTTTCTCTAAAAAAAGTGTAACAATTGAAGTTTTATGATATACATACAATATGCATGTGTAAGTACATATATATTATGTTTATACAAATAGTTTTGTCTGAGAAGATAGTTTTGGGTATGATTGAAATATTTCAATTGTAAGATGGTTTGTGGATATCGGAAGATAGAAAGTTAGAATCATCTATGGTATAGGTTCCTGGGTGAACATAAATTGTGTCTAAGGTTGTCAAATTCCACATTAACCTATACCCATAAAAAAGACAAGAGTCAGAAATGGCATGCTAAAAATTTTATTGTTGTTAAAAATAGATTATGGCCACATTATTCCAGTTGCCCAATTCACCAAAGCCAGTATTTTCTTATTCATTATCTAAAAGAAACAAACACAAAGAGAAGTTATAGAAAAATCACAACAAAATGAAATTTCTCATCTCTTTCTAACAACTTAAATGATGTAGATAGAAGTCTATGTTTGGTTTTTTTTTCTCTTTCTCTACTCTTTGTCCCTTCCTTTTCTGGTTCTTTTTATTCATTTTTAGTAACCATTTAGCACATCATACACACTGAAGAAAATGAACCAAATATATTTTATTGGTTTTATGGCTTTAGAGAGAATGCATTTGATGTTAAAATGGTGAATAAGGCATGTGAGTATAATCACAGCACTTGGGAAGTAGAGGGAAGATGATTAGGAATTCAAGGGTATACTTGGCCACAGAGCAAGCTTGAAGTCAGCCTGGTCTATATGAACCTTATCTCAGGAACTCATTTAAACTATAAGACATATTTACAAAGGTGGGTTACTAAGGCAAATTTTAAAAGTGAAATACAGAATCCAGCTTGAACGTCCATTGACAGGATATTAAAACTAACCAAAAACAGCAAGAGCAACAGAATGTTACGGCTCACCACTGCTAAAACAAAACCACTGAAGATATGAACACAAACATGCTGTCTCTATGAACTATTGTGGATGTATTGTTTTAAAATTAATATAAGGGTACTATGAAGATAAAAAAAATATTTCTTTTTCTTTTTGAAATATGGAATGCTTCACAAATTTGCGTGTAATACTTGCGCAGAGGCCATGCTAATATCCTCTATATTATTCCAGTTTTTAGTATATGTGCTGCTGAAGCAAAGATCTGCTTGTATTTCTAATAAACTGTTGATAAAAATAGTGGAAGCCATTAATAATGGACAAGGGGGGGAGGAATAATGCCTTAACTTTTAAAAGTTAACTTGATGCCTTGATTTCTCATTTATTTATTTTTTCTTATTCTGGGCATAATAGGTGAGGTTTCTGGAATGAGCAATGAGGCAGCAGAATTTAGGAATTACATTGCACTTCTTGCACAAACAATATAAATCACATTGTCAATCACGTATAGGCATTGTTCCTCACAATCACAATAAATTGAGCAGTATACAAAACATTAATCATCTTCCTATACCACCACAGATTATCCAAATAATGATAGTAGTATAAAAATAGTAGACTATCCTAATAATAGTAATAGTAATAAGAACTCAAACTATGTAATATAAATATATTTAAAGTTGAGTTAGCACAGCTTGTGCTTGCAAAGCTATAAGAATTATGATGTTTCATTAACAGTGATTTCAAATCCTACCTGATGATGTATCTTTGATTACTGAGGACCCTGGCCCTGGGAAGGTCCCTGAGGTCTGCCTCCCTGTTGGGGTGGGCCTTGCTGGTTTCCAGGCTGAGGGCCTTGATTCTGCTGCTGGCCTCCTTGTTGGGGTGGACCTTGCTGGTTACCAGGTTGAGGGCCTTGGTTCTGCTGAGGGCCTCCTTGTTGGGGTGGGCCTTGCTGGGCTGGACCTTGCTGGGGTGGGCCTTGAGGGCCTGGTCCTTGCTGGGGTGGGCCACGTTGGGGTGGGCCTTGAGGGCCTGGACCTTGTTGGGGTGGGCCACGCTGGGGTGGGCCTTGAGGGCCTGGACCTTGTTGGGGTGGACCACGCTGGGGTGGGCCTTGTGGGCCTGGACCTTGTTGGGGTGGGCCACGCTGGGGTGGGCCTTGAGGGCCTGGACCTTGTTGGGGTGGGCCACGCTGGGGTGGGCCTTGAGGGCCTGGACCTTGTTGGGGTGGGCCACGCTGGGGTGGGCCTTGCTGGGGTGGGCCTCTCTGGGGTGGGCCTGGCCTAGGACCAAAACCGTGGTGGCGTGGAGGACCGTGGGGCAATGCTGCAAAAGAGGATCCATGATTAGAATATGAGATGCAGATGCATGTTCTTTATTTGCTACATCACAAGAAGTGGTAAGTTTAGTGCTTCAACAAATGCCCTCTCTCCTTTTATCAACAGCTCAAAGATTATTACATAATTTGTGAGTCATCCTCATGATCATTCCCACCTAGTTTTTATAGAAATTTTCTCTGAATACATGTATTGATGGTATCAAAGATAGAATCTTTATGCTTGGAACTAGAATTTGAGGTCTTAGAAAACTAATTTTCCTTGGAGTGGACAGAAGCAAAAACATAGGATTTTAAAATTATTTGAGTATCCTACCCAGAAATGTTCCTATGTCTTTTCTTTCTTCTGTTCTACATTCACTGAGGCAACATGCCTGTTATCCCCCGACTACTTCATTATAGGATATTCACAGTGGGTCTTTCTTCTGTGATTCTTCCTATTGGATCCTTCTCAACACAGAGAGGTGACTTTAGAGATCCAGCCTGACCTTTTCAACCTTCTGTTCCCACCCTTAATTAAATTTGTATTGTACGTGACAACATTCAATTCCTTGGTTTGGAAAGACGATTCAAACACAATACTTTGGTACTGATTTTATATTGCTGCCTTTCTGCTAATCCTCTTCTCTCTCTTTGCATCTTCTAGGAGTGACATGTGATCTGTTACCTAAAAGCAGATTCACTGAACAAACAACCATATCTCTTACCTTCACTGAAGCTCTGAAGAGAGCTCAGGGCCAGCAAGGCGGCTGTGAACAGGACAACCAGCATCTTGGAGTCTCTGGAGATTCTTCCAAGTCTGTGCTGCATGCAGTGTGGTACCTGCCTTTATATGACCCAGCAGAAGAATGGTGCCTTTGATCCCATCCTTGGTGATCTCATATTTGACAAAGTAGGAAATACTGCATCCTTGACTCCTCTTTGGGAGTTCTGCCAGCTAGTATAACATGAGGCATTGGAAACTTGGACTAAGAGCAGATGAAGCATAGCTATGATGTTAATACCTATATTAAAATTTTGCCATTACATGAATTTCATTGTTTTTGGTATGTATTTCTCATATAAAGTTATGATATAGTGGTGACTGATACTTTTTTAAACATGAAGATGTTTCATATAATATAGTTTCATTTTCTTTTTTCTTTCTTTCTTTCTTTCTTTCTTTCTCAAAGATTTCTGTCTCTTCCCCGCCACCGCCTCCCATTTCCCTCCCCCTCCCCCAATCAAGTCCCCCTCCCTCATCAGCCCAAAGAGCAATCAGGGTTCCCTGCCCTGTGGGAAGTCCAAGGACCATCCACCTCCATCCAGGTCTAGTAAGGTGAGCATCCAAACTGCCTAGGCTCCCACAAAGCCAGCACATGCAGTAGGATCAAAAACCCATTGCCATTGTTCTTGAGTTCTCAGTAGTCCTCATTGTCTGCTATGTTCAGCGAGTCCGATTTTATCCCAGGACAAATGACCAGGTAAAATATACATTATGTGTTTTTGAAGTTTTTTTTAACTTTATTTTTTTTAAGTCTGTAGCCATAATTTTAAAGGGATCTTCTCGGATCAAACACAATTCTTTTTAGCTCTAAATGAATCCACGGAGACTTTTGGTTTTTTAGGGGGAAAGGGATACAAAAACATAATCTCTTCCTCAAAGCAAAACACCTTTTGACATCCATTTTGAACTAAAGACATTTTTCAAAGTATGGGTTGGTTTAATCAAGCAGCATTTGCCATCCGGTGTTTCTTAACAGCTACCATTTATTCATCTGCAATAAAAAATCAAATAATAACATATTAGATATATATGTATATATGTATTTTTATGTGATTTTTTCTACTATATTATTATTTTTGAAAAATCTTATTTTATTATTTTGAAACTCTTTCTATGACTATCTGCTCTTTTTCTTTTTCTTAAGACTATGTACATATTAATCACATTGTAACCTGGTTAGTGGCTTTCTCATCTGGCTCAGTAAACATTTTGTCCATGAACAAAACTTAAATGACTGTACAACTCTGTTCATGGAATGGTGGTGGTTGCTCAACACCCCAGAGCCAAGAAAACATAGGAATGCCAAACATTTTCTGCTTACACTTTGGAGGAATTCTGTAAATGCAGTTATTGTGGTCTCCCTAAATGCTCTTCCACTTTCCAACCCCAGAGTCAACTTCCATCACATAATCATCAATCTCTTGTTTTCTGCTCAAATTGTATCCATGCCCCGTTGTAGAATAAATATGGCCTGACTGGTCCATGGCCACTTTTGTGTAGACTGGTCTGCATTAGCATGCACACTAATGACTTCCCATTGGGTCAACTTGGAGTTTTTCATCATGCTTGTAGATTACTGATGTGGGGATGCCCTATCCATGGAACCAATAAAAGGAGGCCAGCACCACAGACTCATTCACTGAATTCCATGGGACAAAGTGTGTGTGGAGGGGTGGTATAGGCAAGCATGATTTCTGTAGTAAATGAGTCTGCAGCTACATGATTCACTATTCAGCTGACTCCCAATGTCTATGTTATTGACTCTTTACCTTTTCCCTCCCTCCATCAAGGTGTGTCCAAGCAGGATCATGTGCAACATCTGTTACTCAATATAGGGTTTATGGATTCTGTACAGGCATTGATCTTGACTTCACTTAAATCAGATTATATTTTTTTAGATGGTTGTGACTGTTTTGGGGTCCGGATATTTGCATTTTGTTGCTAGCGGTATGTTGACTATGTTGGTATACTTTTGCTTTTTTTTTTTTTTTTTGGTTTTTCGAGACAGGGTTTCTCTGTGGCTTTGGAGCCTGTCCTGGAACTAGCTCTGTAGACCAGGCTGGTCTCGAACTCACAGAGATCCGCCTGCCTCTGCCTCCCGAGTGCTGGGATTAAAGGCGTGCGCCACCATCGCCCGGCTACTTTTGCTTTTCTTATGAGTGCTCTTTCAAACTTCTCTTCATGACTGCAGTGCATCACAACGTACCTTTTTTGGTGACTTTTTAGGTGAGTTGATCCATGAATGTTTCATATCCTTGGTCCTCATGAAGGTGAACATGAAGATGCTCCTTTTCTCTTTCTCTCTTTATGTCTGTTTGGTACCCCTGGTGCACTAGGTAGGAATACCTACTACTACTCTTGATTCATCAGGTGCCTCTATATAAAGGCTGATACTCCAGGAATTGGAACCCCATGGTGATCCCAAACATTTTCCTCTCATCCAGAGACACTGTGTATGTCCATGTAGACATACAACCATGGACTAATGAACCACAGAAGTCCCCCACTAAGTGTAAGACACTTGGATTCAACATATTTACTGTTTTATTTATGCCTATCTTTGTGTAGTTTAGAATTTGTTCTTGCCTGCTCTGTATTTCCTACCATTAAGAGAATTATGGAACTTACACTCCCACTGAAAGAAACTTCAGACGAGGGCATTAAAATTAATATTGGTCAACAATGGCCTTAAGGTTAATAATGGAAATCTTGAAGATTTGGGGGATGATGTTGTGGGGTTGGCCCCACGAAAACATGTGGGTCCTGAACTCAGGATGGGCATGTACTTTCTTGACCAAAAGCATAAGGTTGGCTCAAGAGTGTCTCCCTCTGTTTCCTTTGTCCCAATCCTACTAGCCATCACTTCCAGTCATAAATCACCCCCACTTCAGAGGAAGTAAGAGCTGCTCACAATAAGCATTGTCAGCAACATACCAGTATTAACCTCTCTATTACTTTGACATCATATATTGCAGAGGAGGAGGAGTCAGACCACTCATGCCAAGCAGTGCCTCCCAAACCGACATGTTCTGTTGACAGTGGTTTCTGGCCTGCCCAATCACACAGCTGTTCAGTCCCAAAGAAACACACAGAGGTCTACATTAATAGTAAACAGGTTGGACTATTAGCTTAGGATACTTATTAACTAATTCTCACATCTTAAATTAGCTCATTATTCTTATTTGTGTTATTCACATGGGTTGGTACCTTTTATTAGCAAGATAGTTTCATCTTGCTTCCTCTGTGTCTGGGTGACAAGTATAGACTGAATTTTTCTCTTCACAGAATTCTCCTGTTCTGGTCACCCTGCCTATACTTCTGTCAAGCTACTGACCAATTGGCATTTTATTAAAATACAAGTAACAAATTCTTATGGGGTACAAGACCATTGTCCCAAAGCAATGGTCCATCCTTCCCACTCCTATTACAGCCTTCACTCCTCCACCCAAGTACCCATGGCAGGAACATCGGTACCAAACCTAAAACAACATAGAGCCCATGGCACTCCACTCCCCCTACTGTTTCCCCAGTTTGTGTTGCAGCATCTTCCTTGGCCCCCCAAACCCCAGAAGATTGTCCAATCATGTCTTTCCATGTTTTCATGGGATCGAACACAGTCAACCAACCATGGGAGCCTACAACACTTATGAACTTTTTTTTTTGTCCAGAAAGCTGTTACTAAATTTGTCCCAGACTCTTTCTACTTTGAACAAGTCCTTCAAGAATGGGTTATTCAATTACAAACCATTATGCCTGGTACCATCTTTTTCAGGATATTTTGGAACCTGTGGTCTTCCTTAATTGGCACTCCTCTAATGATGATCAGGTGGAGTCACAGGCCCAACTTAACCTTCACTATGGGCTTGATACCACCCTAGACATGCTCATCAGATGTGGCTAATATATTGATTCAGTGTCCAAATCCACCACTGGCCATTATGCTTATTTCCAATTTGTCTCAGATCTGTCATTTAAGTCCCTTAAGACTTCAGTCAATGGCCTTTGAGAGGTTTTAGCAGGTTTGGGTGTGGCTTGTGTACCAAAAAGCCACAGTCCCAACTGCTCACCCCTCTTTTTCTTGTATGCCAACATGAATGTGAGACCCTGTTCCTATTTTTTCATTGTGATCCATGAGTTTCTTTGTTTTGGTAAAGGAAGTCCTTATTCAAAGCTAGTGTGGAATTTCCTTATTAGTATTTCCCCATTTGTCTGACATGTTCTGCTTTGTGTGTATGTGTATATGTGTGTGGATGTGGATATAACTTTACACACACACATACACACACACATATATGTGTGTGTGTGCTATTATATATGTATATGCATTCACATGTACATATACTGTATAAGGTAAGAAACAATGTATTTGTGTGTGTAAAGGTTTTAGGCACATATATACAAATATTATAAAGGGTAATAAAGATTTTAGACTATATATTCAATTAAAGTTATGGGTCGATAACACAATAATTTATCAAAACGCATATATATATATATATATTTAATCTGTTAGAATGCTTAGTTATGGGGATGGTATTATTATAATTCATAGAACATCTTTGTCTTAGTTAGTGTTTTTTTGCTGTGAAGAGATACCAAGGCCATGGCAAATCTTACAAATGAAAACATTTCATTGAGGTGGTGTCTTACAGTGTTTGAGATTTAGTCAATTGTCATTGTGGTGGGGAGTATAACTGAATACAAGCAAACATGGTGCTGGTGACAGAGCTGATACATATTGATATGTAGGTAACATAACGTGGTCTGTCACACTGGGCAATGTGGTAAGAATATATGAGACTTCAAAACCTACCTCCACAATGAAACATTTCTTTCAATAAGACTAGACATACTCCAAGATAGTCATACTTCCTAATGGTGCCACACCCTTTGGGGAACAATTTTTTTTCAACTTCACATTCCACTCCTTGGCACCCATAAATTTGTAGCCATATCATAATGCCAAATGCATTATAACTTCAATGTCCCCATAGTCTATCACAGTCTCAACAACATTTAAATGTTCAAACTTACTTCCAAGATTCTTACAATCTCTTAAATGCCATCCCCCCAAAATCACAATCAAAACAAAAAAAAAAAACAGATCCAATATATATTGGCACAGAATATATATTATTGTTCCAAAACATAGGGAAGAGAGCATTGCAAGATCAAAAACTAGGTAGGCAAACTACATACTTTGTATTTCCTTGTCTAATGTGAAAATGTTCTTTAGATCTCCAATTCCTTTTGGCTTTGTTGACTGCAACATACTCGTTCCTTTTGGGCTGCTTCTACTCTATGTTAGCAGCTTTCCTTGGCAGGTATTCTGAAGACATAAGTCACAAAACAATTCCACAACAGTTTGGAATTATGATATATAAAAGGGTTATTTATTTAAGGGGAAAAACTTAGAGATCACTGTGTAGACAACAGTCCTCTGAGTGAACAGGAACAGAGTCCAGCAGCCAGAAGCAAGAGACAAAGTGAATGGCTACTGCTGCTTTTACAGCAAAAGAGACCATGCCCAAATAGGCTGGTAACTTAAAGGCTATTGGCTGAAGGAGCAGAAAGAGCTGTCACTTCTGACACTGAGAACTTTCCAATTGGATGGTCTGATCCTTGGAGGTGTACAGGTGGCCTCTGTTGAGCCTGTCATGGCTGAGCCCCCAAAGAGACAAATTCCATAACCCCTTCTTTCAATCTTTAACTCCAGATCCACACTGCCAAAGTTGCCAAGGTCTGCTGCTTGTTGGGGCACTAACATAACCCCTTTGATTCACTGCCTAAGTTTGGCTGCTCTTGAACTTGCTCTGTAGAACATACTGGCCTTAATCTCAAAGACCTGCCAGGCTCTGCCTCACAAGTGCTGGGATTCATGGTGTACACCACCATACCTAACTCTTAACTTTTCTTTAATTCTTTATCTTGTGTTGGAAACTTAGCTGGGTGGGATCTAAACCAGAACTCACCATACCCTTTATTCTATTTCTTTATCCATTGTCTCCTTGAGCACAGAATTTAGCTTTATTTCACTTCCTGGTGCCCCTATTTATCAATCTGTACATTTGAATTTTTATTTCTTCAGCTTGCTCCTTTTCATTGTAAATGTTCATCAGAGTTAACTCTAAGAACCACACAACAGAATCTATACTAGGCTGTTTTGAGATTTCCTCTGCCAGTGGAATTAATCCACAAGTCTTCACATTAACCTCGGGCAGATTTTCTAGACAAAACAGCCACATTCTTCACCAAAATATCACAAAACCAGTCCCTAGTCCACATACTAACAGTCTTTGCCTCTGAAACTTCATGATCCCCACAGTTCAAGTCAATCTCATCACCATTGTCTTTCATGCTCCTGCTGGTGTAACCTGTTAAGCAGTGCTTAGAACACTCCATTGCTTTACTAATGAAAGGACCACAATCCAAAGTCCAAAATCCTTCGAATAAAAACATGGTCAGGTCTATTACAACAATACCCCAGTCCCTTGGACCAACTTGGCATAGTTAGGGTTTCTATTACTCTGAAGACATACCATAATCATGGCAACTATTTTAATTAAAAGCATTTAATTAAAAAGACAGCTCACAGTTTCAGAGTTTTATTCCATTATCACCATTGCAGAGACCATGTCAGCATGGAGAAAGACATGGTACTGAAAAAGGAGTTGAGAGTCCTATATCTTACAGGCAATGAGAAGCAGTCCATGGCGCTGGGAGGTATCTTGAGCATACACAACTTTAAAGCCCAGCTCCACAGTGATAAATATTCTCCAGCATGACCATACCTACTACAACAATGCCATAAATCCTAATAGTTCCACTTCTTTGGGGGCTGTTTTCTTTCAAACCATCACACTCCTCCTAAGACAGAAGGTCCTGCAACATTCCATTCACGTTCACTTGATAGCTGTCCATGTCATTGTTATAAATCATTCTTATTAAGAATGACTTTAGAGATCTAGGTGAAAGAGAATGAGGAAGAAAATAAAGGCTATTTCCTGAGACATTCAGATAACTAGATTCTCTTCCAGAAAGAGAACAACCCACAGCTATTAATAGTCTAAGGTTGAACTATATATGTTATTAAGGAAAGGGGAAAGTGTTTATGAATTTTGAGCTATAGATAATACACTACTTTCTATTGAAACTTCTTCTGTGGCAAGTAAAATCACTGATATAAGTTATGGTAGACAATACATGTGTTTTAAAGCTTGATAAAAGACAAATCCAAAAGAGAAATCAGGTGCAAGTTGTAATTGTGCAACACTGATTATACTGTCATATACCCTGAAAACAGAGTCACATGGTTTATTGCTTACAGTAATTAGACAAAAAAGGAGAATCATAAAATAATACCTATGTTTTTAAAAAATTGTTGAAACTAAGATCATTAATGGAAATATGACTGAAATGCATTATCAACATAATTTGTCTTGTTCCTTTTGGTGATCTTGTTGAATACTTAAGGTTCAATACCTCAGATTATTTGGCCAGAGTGATTGAACTAAATGAAAATCAGTGTGGAGATTTGGGCGAAGCTAAAAGTAGATCTGTTATACAACTCAGCTGAACTACTGTTAGACACAGAACCAGAGGACTTTATAACCCATGAGAAATATCCAGCTATGCTCGTTGCTGCCATTTTCACAATAGCTATCAAATGGAATCAGATTAGATGTCTATCAACTACTTAATGAATAATGAAAATATGGAGCACGTATACAATCCAAATTTGTTTGTCACTAAAGAAAAATGAAATTAGGAAATTTGTAATAGAGAATTAGTATTGATACTTTTAATCCTCAGTAAAATAAAACAGGTCAGGGAGAGCAATGTCATGATTTCTCTCTCAGGTTGTTCATAGCTTCAATGTGACTTTGGTTTTTAATTTGGAATATCTATTGTGAGCAGAAGAGTGGAAAATGTCTGTGGTGGATACAGAGGATTAAAGTAGGGCAAATACTAGGATTTACATAAATTGAATCTGGAGGCATAGAAAATGGGTTGGAATAGTTTTTAATGTAATGGTTTATATTTATTCTTTGAAAACTTCATGCATGTACTTATATATTTTTGACATACTCATGTTTAATCCATACCTATTTTTCATTCCAGACACACAACATCTCACTTTCCACATTTGTACACATTGCTTTTCATATTCCTCTAACCCCAATGGGTGTTGCCTATATTCTTATAGGAGTGATGCCATCCACTGGAAAACAGACAACTTATCAGTAGTCATACTTCTAAAGTAAACTGGCTTCACTCCCTTAGCAGTCATCAACTGGCAAGATACTCAGATAAGAGTGAAATATTGTTATACTCTCCCCATACATTTTAAGTTGGGTTCATCTTGAGCAAATCGTGTACAGGTATCCAGAGCTGGTATAATTTCAGTGGATGTTGATAGATAATAGGAAATCAGTCTTTAGGTGTTTATTGCCTAATCTTTGGGATGCAATGGACAATTTTGCACCCAAAGTCAAATGAATCCATTGTGAAACTCAGTGGGTAATAAAAGATAGCAAAAAAAAAGGTATGAAGCTAAGAAGGGATTTGTAGGGAGAAGGAAGATTTCATAGGGATGTAGGAACTAGGAGAGATTATTAAGTGAGAATGGTCAGACTGCATTATATACATGAATCAAACTTTCAAGGAACAAATGTAACTAGTTAAATTGTAAAATAAAATGCACAATTGTTAGCCAGTACCATCAAAATGACTGTGTCTTATAAGGAAAGGGCATTAGATGACACAGCCCCACATATGTACCAGACAAACCCAATATGAACAAAGAGAAGAAAGCCAAGGATAAAATGCTCTGAGAAATTGGACTTACAATTATATTATTCTTGAATTTGCAGACAAAATACTTTTGTGCAAATATGTTTTACTTATATAGCAGATTTTTCTCAGCATCAGTATTGAACTAATATAGAATGTTTAATATAAATCACAAATTCTGTATTAGTAGCATATTTAGATATATATGCTATGAATTTAGAATATACATGCATACATTTATATACTGAGGCAAATTTACATAAAGGCTATGTGCTTCAAGATTTAATTATGTGTCTTTAAGCATGTTATATTTTTCCTTATATTTTTAAGTCCACCCGCAGTTCCTCTCTATTTTCTGCCTCTGTTGTGTCTGATAAGGTCACAGGTGATATTTTTTTATCATGATATAATGATCTCTTTCACACATTGCTGACACTGAGAAGGTTAGAGAAATATCCTGATCTCAGTGATATTTGGAAGAATCAAGTACTATGTTCCATTATTTAAATATTCAAGGAAAAGTCTGGCTTCTACCAAGAATGTGACTACTCACTGCTAATACTTCACATGGACCTTGACTATGCTCCTTAACTATGACCACCTGGACAGGGCCACTTATTTTTAGACTTGCTTTATCTGTAGTTTCTATGAAAGTTACAGAATATGTTATGTTCATAAACAGAAAGACCTGTCAAGAGCAAGAAACCCCTCTTTAGTAGAAATCTCATGGAAATGGGGAAAATAGCTCTGCTTTTAGAATAGCCAAGAAAGGTTGGTAAACTGCAAAAAAGTAGAGAGCAAATATAATAACTACAGAAATTCAACTGTGACTCTGATTATTCTCTAAGGATCATATAGTTTGTAGCACCCATAACCCATTGATGAGGAAGCCTTTCTATATGTTCACTATAGTCAGATAGAAATGGCCAGATTGGCATTCACATGCATAGCACAGAGTTCAGTGTCACACACTACAAGAGGAGCCCAGATTTAGGTTTATTCTTTCACAGCCCTCTTTGCCTTCCCTCAAGTTAAATAGTCCTCAAATACCACAAACCTTGAATTATACCTAAAAAAGAGACAAATAAAATCTATAGAGGGCCTAAGCTTTTAAGAGAAGTTCAAAGACTAATTGCTGTAAGGACAGAATGAGAAAGAAATGTCTAGATGTAAGAGTAAAGGTAAGATTAAAAGAAAGCAGGAAATGATAGGCATGCAAGATTTGCTAGCAAATTTTGAAAAAAAAGACATGAATCATGAAAATCAATATATATGCTTATCAGCATAAATTTTGTATATTATTAATCAAAAGAAAAAATAGAAGAGTTCTCTTCTAATGCCTGAAGAACATCCAAGTTTAAGAGGAAATGCAAAAATTAAAGACTAAGTTATAACACACAATATGAAGAAAATACTTTCAGAAAGAGAATATTGAGATGCAGTGCTATCAGAAAGTTACACATAAACTGTGTTGAAAGTTATCCTGAGGACAGAGCCTATTGTTGACTAAAAAATATTGTGAGTGTATGCAGTTGACTTTTTGAGGGGATTAAGCAGACTGTCTTGCTCAACTCTGTAACTGGATAGAATACTTTGGAAAATGGATCTGGGAATGGATATTAGAAATATAAAATGGTAAGATGAGTCAAGGACTTACCATGTCGTTCTGTGGCCATTTCTGCTGAGATTTAGTCATGTTTTAGGTTATGTGGTTTTACCAACTAAGGTTTCTGTTATTGGGTCACATCAAAGGAATGGGAAATCTTGCTGAGTCCTAACAGGCTACATATTGCAGGTGTGGTGTCGTAATTAGTTCAAATTTATAGAAGGATGTCATCAACACCATCATCTTAACTAACTACAATGTGTATCCCTATATGTACAATACACAAATAAGTGGTGGATGAGCCATACTACCGATGAAAGACAGGGGTCTTCTTCAATTTGTGTATAGATCATTGTTGACAAAATAAACATGTGTGTGCATATGGTACTCCTATCTACCAATAAAGAATGTGGTACAAAAATCTCATTAAAAATGAGATTCATATAATGATAATCCTCTAGCTTCAATATCTGGGCTATTATCTTGCATGTTATTGCTCTCAAATTTAGTCTTATCCTCTGTTCTCCCTTTTCGAAAGGAGACACTGACACCTTTTACCTACCTCATCCTGCTGGGCAAAAGTCAGAGATGCAAGATTTCCTGCTATGGTAAATACAGAATAACATAGAATGGAATTCAATGGAACCATTCTTCTGCTCCTCTCCCTAACCAGACTTGGGAAAAAGTCCAAAGCCTCCTTCAAGCTGTTGGTAATCCTTCTCACAGTGGCTTTGCTGGCTCTGAGCTCTGTTCTGAAACTGGGTGAAGTTATGTCAATATGGGCGTGGATGCTGTGACTCTGCTTAAAGAATTGGAGACAACACTGCAGGTGGGGAGAGAGACAGGAGGGAGGGCAGGAGATAACAGATAAATGAAGCCACAGAGTGTCTAGGAAATGGAAAATTAAAATCGACTGGTTACAACCTTGCT
The DNA here is from genome assembly GCF_018167655.1 of Microtus oregoni. Lineage (NCBI taxonomy): Eukaryota > Metazoa > Chordata > Mammalia > Rodentia > Cricetidae > Microtus > Microtus oregoni. The sequence goes on from NW_024543061.1 coordinate 71,938,085, forward strand.
GTTATGAGTATTAAGGGAAGATGATAGATAGAAACAGAGGCCACAGTTACTTTAAGGACAGGAAATGAAATAATAAAACTTAAACTATTGGACAGAGAAATAAAAACACCCTCTCAGTTTTCATTTTTCCCTGCTCTTATTTAACATCTCAATGTGTTAATAGTTGTGAGTGTATAAACTAAAATGATTCTCCTTATTCCTTTGTTTGCGGAGATATGCAATATAGGACCAGAATTTGTTAAATAAGTAAGACAGAAAGACAGGATATATATATAATCACACACATATGAGGGAGGACTGAAAGAGAATTTCATGCTGTGAGTTAGTGGTTGATACTGAGCATAACAGGCACCATGGATGCTGAAAAATTTTCCTATCTGATCAATTCTCAGACATTGTCTAAAAATTCCCTTAGATGATGGACAGATTGTGGGTTCATCCCCGTAATTTTCATGTTGCTTTGGTGAACTCACTTTTGATTCTATCCTTTGCTTTGCGTCTCAATGACCTTCTATGAATACCCTTTCCCACTAGTATCAACACATTGAATCCCCTTTTCTGTAGTTAGTAAGGAGGATGATTTTTTTTTTAATTCTTCAATACCTATCACTTCTACTTTAGTTAATGAAAGCAACGTTCCCCAAATTACAAACAAACCCTCTCCAACCTTGTTACTAAGTACTATTTTGGTTGGGTGTCAGGCAGGGCAATAACTTGAATAAACCTGAGGACTGGTGCACTGAAAATAGGAGTAATTTGTCATTTTGTAATGAGAGAGCCAAACAACACCATGACAGGTTCCTAATATCCTGGTCAGAAACTTTCTCTCAGTTTCAGTTTACTAGAACTGAATGAGCAGTTCTTGGGTAGAACTGCTCAGGGGCAACCAATTAGCTGCCGCCCCACAGTCTTCTGCTAGCTAAAGATAAGCCTTTCCCCTACTGCAGCTGGAAAGTTTCTAACCGTTAAAACCAGCCACCAATCCTGTAATAATCAGTAGACTTTTTGTTTAAACCCACATCATCCCCCAGACTAACCTCCTCTCCATGGAATTGTCCTAATGTTGTTTACAAGGAACTTGTGAGCTATTTTCAGAGCTGACATTTCACCTCTGTGTCAGTTGACAGATCACTGAATGCTGGAATAAAGGCTTTTGTTGACCACATACAGTTTTGGTGGTCACCTATGGGATTTCTCATGGAACCTAACATTATCACAGCCAAGTGGTTGCTAGAAGAATGAACCGATTCTGACTCTCCTATGGTACCAAGAGTTCCGCAATGCCTTACTCCAACCCCTTGTTTTGTCTATTGAAGTATTTGATATCATTAAGAAAATATAAAATGTATTTTTGTAAATGTAAAAATGTAATAATACTTTACTTTTTTACCCATGACTCTGAATTCAAAATAATGTATTGAAACCACAGCAGAAAACTTTCATTATATTTATTCAGTGAATACCATGCCGACTGCTACTTTTGTCCTTTTCTTTTCCCCTGCAAAGATTTCTCAAACTGAGTCTAACCTTCTGAAAAAGCTGCTTTAGTTTTAGCACAGTAACTGGTTCTATGGTTTAGGATCACAAAATGAAAAAAAAAAAAAACAGCTATCCCAAAATATAAGCTGAAACAAAACTCACATGCCTAAGCCTATTTCTTGTTTTCCTTTTGTGTGAGGAAACTGATTCTGAATAAGCTGAGTTGCTAAAGAGCTCCTGGACTTCTTCTGGAAACTACTTGTGAGTGCATGAATGTCAGGCAAGTCCATGGTTTAACACGAGCTTTTCAGGAAATATAAGGAGAGTTGCAACTGAGTGGGAGGTTCCTGGAAAAGAAGCTGTGTGAAAAGGTCATTGAGATAAAGGAAAACAAAATCAGCTATTACTAAGCTCATCTGTTATTTACTTTACTCATTCAGGTTTTCAGAGTCTAAACCAGATCCCCAGTCAGAGACCACCTCCTCCAGGATTGCCACAAAGACCATCTGCTAATGGGAACCAAGGTGCAATTCTTCATCAGGGACCACCACAAGGAAGAAACTAACAACATGATCACCTTCCTTATTCTGGAAACCAGCAAGGCCCAGCACCACAGCGAGACCCACAGCAGCATCGATCCTCTCAGTCTAAAAACCAGCAAGGTTCACTACAATCTTTCCAGGGGCTCAGATTGTTGGGGTGTCCCCAGGCCATTGTTTCTCAGTAAACTGGAATCCAAAGACAGGAATGAATTACATTTATCCTCCTGAAAAAAACCAAACTCCTTTATTTCTAAGAGTGTAGAAATAAGCTAATCAAAATATTTCAAATATTTTTATTAACTATTAAATGACTTGTTCATGAGAGAACGTTGATTTTTAGAGGAATACAATCTCAAAATTTTGTGTTACACAATTATTTTATGTCTTGTACATTCTTTGAAAGAAGACCCCTTTTCTTGCTGACATCCTCTGCTCCTTGCTTGGGCTCTTCAGTTCATACATATAGACATATCTCATCAATGTTTTTCTTTATCATGTTCTTATTGTTTATGCTTGACATGTCATGTCCTCTCTGTAACCTGCCTTCATGATTTGTTTATTTGAGAAAGTGAATAAGATGACGCTCTCTCTCCACGTTCTTCTATTGGCCCAATAGGGTCAAAACTATAGCTTCATGACATCAATTAAATGATCAGCATGCACCTGCTGACTCTTGTCCTTCTCCCTGTGTGTCCTTGGTCCTGGAATTTCAGGGATGATGACAATCAAAGAACTTATTAGTCTCTCTCTCTCATATATCTCCCAGAAAGCTTCCCTTCTCATCAAGCCATGTACCAAGCCTAAGTGTTTCCATTACCTCTATTGCCTGGTATCTACTATAATTGTATTTTTAAGATTATTTTTCCATTATTGAATAACAGACTCATAATTTTGGTAGGCTAGGAACACAGGACAAAATACAGACCTCGGCATATGCTGAGCAATCCTTGAAAAATTTAACCAGGTGTAGAAGTTTTTGGCAAAAATTCCAACAAATGGAAAGTAAGAAGCAAGAGAATTAAAGTTTTGTGTACACTGTGATGTTCATGGAAGTGGGAACTGCAGAAAAAGAGCCTGGTGTCACTGGTTCAACAGCACAGACCTTTTGAAAGCTGTCTTTGGCAAAATTGCATTCACCTAATTTTCCTGATCATTTATTTCTACTACTTTCTTCCCTGGCATTTTTTTTAGACTTTTAAAAAAATTAAAAGAAAGCAAACAATCTTTTTTCATCATACATACCAATCTAAATTCCCACTTCCTCCCTACCTCCCATCACCTCCACTTGCCTACTCATTCCCCATACACTCCTCAAAAAGGGTAAGGTCCATTGCTTTGGGGAAGGTCCAAGGCCCTCCCTACTATATCTAGGCTGAGCAAAGAATCCCTCCAAAGAGAATAGGTTCCCAAAAAGCCAGTATATGCAGTAGGGATAAATCCTCTTGCCACTGCCAGGGGCCTCTCACTTTGCCAGGCCATGCAAATGTCAACAACATTAAGAAGGACTAGTTTGGTCCTATGCTTTTTCATTCCATTTCAGGTGGCATAGGTGAGCTTCCATTAGTTCAGGTAGATTGTTTCAATGGGTGTACCCATCATGGTCTTGACCTCTTTGCTCATATTCTCATTCCTCCCACTCTTCAACTGGACTATGGGAGTGCTCTGATGCAAGCTTTTGCCTCTGTTTCCATCAGTAGCTGGATGAAGATTCTATGGTAATATTTAAGCTATTCATCAGTCTGATTGTTATATGGCTAGGGGACTTTTTTGATTCAGTCCATTTGGTGTTCTGGAAGCTTCTTGTACATTCATAGGTATATCCTTTGTTAGGCTGGGAAAGTTTTCTTCTATGATTCTGTTGAATATGTTTTCTGTGCCTTTGAGCTGGATTTCTTCTTCTATTCACATTGGCAAGAATGGAGTGTTGAAGTAGGGGGTTATGTGCAATTTAAGCTTTAGTAATGTTTTTTTTACATAGATTGGTGCTCTTGTAATAGGAGCAAAGAGGTTCAGGATTGTGACTTCGTCTTGATCATTTGTTCCTATTATGAGTATGAAGTGTACTTTATCTCTTCTGATTGATTTATTTTGAAAGATATTTTGTTAGACATTAGGATAGCTATACCTGCTTGTTTCTTAGGTCCATTTGATTAGAAAACCTATTCCCAACCATTTATTCTGAGGTAATGTCTGTCTTTGAGGTTGAAGAGTGTTTCTTGTTTACAGCAGAAGGCTGGATCCTGTTTTAATATCGATTCTCTTAGTTTGTGTCTTTTTATAGGTGAATTGAATCCACTGCTATTGGGAGATATTAATGTGCAGTACTTGTTAATTCCTGTTATTTTTTTGTAGCTTGTATGTTTCCCTTCTTTGGGTTTTTCTGGTGAGAGGTTATCTATTGCCTGTGTTTGTGGGTCCAGCTAGCTTCCTTGGGTTGGGGTTTTCTTCCTAGTACTTTCTGTAGGGCTGGGGTGTGTGGATTTGTATTTTTCAAATCTTGTTTTGTATTGGAATATATTGTTTTCTCCATGCATGGTGATTGAAAGCTTTGCTGGGTATAGTAATCTGGGCTTGTATCCATCATCTCTTAGTCTCTACAGTACATCTGCCCAGGACCTTCTGGCTTTCATAGTTTCCATTGAGAAGTTGGGTGTAATTCTGATAATTCTACCTTTAGATGTTACTTGACCATTTTCCTTTGCAGCTTTTAATATTCTTTCTTTATTCTGTATGTTTTGTATTTTTCTTATTATATGGCAAGGGGACTTTTTTATCTAGTCTATTTGGTATTCTGTAAGCTTCTTGTACCTTCGTAGGGATATTCTTCTTTAAGTTGGGAAAGTTTTTTTCTATGATTTTGTTGAATATATTTTCTGTGCCTTTGAGCTGGAGTTCTTCTCCTTCTATTCATATTATTCTTAGGCTTGATCTTTTTGTGACATCTCAGATTTCATAGATGTTTTGTGTCAAGAATTTGTTGGATTTAATGTTTTCTTTAACTAGTGAGTCTATATCCTCTCTAGTATCTTCAACACCTGAGGTTATTTCTTCTATCTCTTTTATTCTGCTGGTTATACTTGCCTCTATAGTTACTATTCATTTACCCAGATTTTCAATATCCAATATTCCTTTGGTTTGTGTTTTCTTTATTGTGGCTATTTTAGTCTTCAAGACTTGAACTGTTTGCTTCACCTTTTTGAATGTTTTTTCTTGGGATTCTTTGAGGAATTTATTGATTTCTTTCAATTTTTGTTTGTCTTTTCCTCCATTTCTTTAAGGGAGATTTTCATTTCCTCTTTAAATGTCTCCATCACCTTCATAAGTTATATTTAAAGTCATTTTCCTCTGCTTCTTCTGGGTTAGGTAATCAAGTCTTCCTGTTGTGTGACCAGTGGGTTCTCATGTTACCATGTTGCTTTTTTAATTTATTATTATTTTTTTATTGAAAAAAATATTTCCACCTCCTCCCCACCTCCCATTTCCCTCTCCCTCCCCCTATACATCTCCCACTCCCACCACTCCTTTCCCCCTCCCTCTCCAGTCCAAAGAGCAGTCAGGGTTCTCTGCCCTGTGGGAAGTCCAAGGTCCTCCCCACTCCATCCAGGTCTAGGAAGGTGAGCATCCAAACAGGCTAGGCTCCCACAAAGCCAGTTCATGCAGTAGGATCAAAACCCAGTGCCATTGTCCTTGGTTTCTCATCAGCCCTCATTGTCTGTCATGTTCAGAGAGTTGGTTTTATCCCACGCTTTTTCAGTCCTAGTCCAGCTGGCCTTGGTGAGCTTTTAGTGGTTGAATGGATTCTTGTTTTGGTGCCTACCCATCTCTTCCTTCAAATGAGGCTGGGAGTATCTTTGAGTCTTGGTACAATCTTTGCAGTATCTGCCTGAGTCTTTAGGAATTGTTCTTAGTCTGCTCTGCACTGTCAATGTCTGTCTCAGGGAATCACTGTGGTCTCTCTAAACCTGCTCTCTTGGGTCTTCTCTACTGGTTAGCTCTCTTGGTGTTGTAGCAAGCTCTTGGTTCCCTCCATATTGTAACAAGCTGTGTTTCAGAGTCCCTCTGAGGTTTCAGGAGGATAAGTGGGTTTGGGGCTGGGATGGCGCTAGGAGCTTGTAGGTCTGGTGGATGGAGGTAGGTATTTGGGGCAGCCTACCTGCTGGAAACTTCCCTGCTGGTTGCCTAGAGAAGCCAAAGCAGTTGGGAGAGGGGTCTGGTATTTTGTTCAAATATGGAGGTTCTAGAGAGTGGGATGTCCTATGTGGGAGTCCCCTCTGTGTGCTATGATTATCACTGATGATTAAATAAACTGCCTTGGCCTGTTGATAGGGCAGAACTTAGGTAGGCAGGGAAGAATGAGAACTGAATTGTCTCATTAAAAAGTTTTAACTCTAACAATGTGAAACTATATATAGTAAGTATTGAGTAAGAAATATATTCACAATCTCCAACTTATTAGTATTTGGCAAATTCAGAGAAAATACTCTACTGTCTAACTTATTATGATGAGTTCAAAGTTTTGTACTTAATTTACCTTCTATCATAAATAAGGAAAACTATAACTATCTAATCTTCAACCCCATAAGAAACCTGAGAAAGATAAAATATTATTTGAGTAAACAAGAAGTGGAGAAAAAGTAACTTTCAAAACTAATAAATGCCAGAGATATCAGGCTACATGACCAGTCACCCCAAGATTCCTCTGTAAGATTAGAACATCTATCGTTGGTATACAGGCCTAAAATATCTGACAGACTTTTCTCTGAAACAGGAATTTGTCAAGTTCAACAGTTGCCTTCTTTTTGTGCCCTGGTTGTCCAATTTGCATTGCACACTGTCTGCAGTTGAGGTGAGGCCAGTTTCTTTGCCCAGTGGCTAGCTTTTGTCAAAAAGAAAGTAAATTACATATGGAGGTTCTTTGATGCCCATCATCCTACTTTAAGAAAACAGGTGCTGGCAGGAGCAGTTAAGTCTCACTGTCAAGAAAAACCTTATGTAATATGCAAGATATTCATTAGTATGGCCATAAGATAGGGCCATTTAAGGTTCCCTCTCCTCAGCTGCCCAAGGAACTAGTTGGGGACATCTCCCTGGACACCTGCGAGCCCCTCTAGAATCAGGTCTCTTGCCAACCCTCAGATGACTCCCTTAATTAAGAAATATACCTCCCTGCTCCCATATAGACCCTTCCATTATCCCAACCATCCCATTCCCCCAAGCTCTCCCTATCCTCCCCTTCTCACTTTTCTCTCCCCAATTCCCCTTACTGCCATCCCACCCCACCCCCGAGTTTCCAATTTTTGCCCGGCAATCTTGTTTACTTCCAATATCCAGGTGGGTAACTATGTTTTTCTTTGGATACGCCTTCTTATTTAGCTTCTCTAGGATCACAAATTATAGGCTCAAGGTCCTTTATTTATGGCTAGAAACCAATTATGAGTGAGTACATCCCATGTTCATCTTTTTGGGGCTGGGATACCTCACTCAGGATAGTGTTTTCTATTTCCATCTGTTTGCATGCAAAATTCAAGATGCCACTGCTTTTTACTGCTGAGAAGTACTCTAATATGTATATATTCCACACTTTCTTCATCCATTCTTCCATTGAAGGGCATCTAGGCTAGGTTGTTTCCAGGTTCTGGCTATTACAAATAATGCTGCTATGAACATATTTGAACAAATGCTTTTGTAATATGATAGGGCATCTCTTGGGTATATTCCCAAGAGTGGTATTGCTGGGTCCTGGGGTAGTTTGATCCCGAATTTCCTGAGAAACCGCCACACTGATTTCCAAAGTGGTTGCACATATCTTGCATATCACCGTAGAACCTTCATCTGGCGATGGATGGGGATAGAGAAAGAGACCCACACTGGAGCACTGGACTGAGCTCCCAAAACCCAAGTGAGGAGCAGAAGGAGGGAGAACATGAGCAAGGAAGTCAGGACCGCGACTGATGCACCCAACCACTGAGACAGTGGGGGTGATCTATTGGGAGATCACCAAGGCCAGCTGGACTGGGACTGATGGAACATGGGATCAAACTGGACTCTTTGAACATGGCAGACAATGAGGGCTGATGAGAAATCAAGCACAATGGTACTGGATTTTGATACTACTGCATGCACTGGCTTTGTGGGAGCCTAGCCTGATTGGATGCTCCTCTTCCTAGACCTGGATGGAGAGGGGAGGGCCTTGGACTTCCCACATGGCAGAGAACCCTGACTGCTCTTTGGACTGGAGGGGGTAAGGAGAGGAGTTGGGGGAGGAAGAGGGAAATGGGAGGCAGGGAGTGACGCAGCTCCTCCAAACAACAAATCAACTAATCGTGAGTGTCCCCATCTCTGCTAGCTTAACCATCTCTTTTAACCCAAGGGATTGACCGTTGAGCTCCCAGCAACCCTTCATGCTTTTTAGGGATGGGGGGACCTCCAACCGCGGGCTTTCAGGGCCTCGTTTGTTCCCTTCACTGGCATTCAATTCGGCTTGTCTCCTGTGCTAAGCCTGTGCCTGAGATGGCTGGCCTCAGCCAGCCCCTCAGCTCACCCACGCCTGGAGGCCCGGAGTCTCCAATTCTCCCTCTTTTTCTTTTTTCATTCCTTTTCTTCCTTCTTTTCATCGTAACTGCTGCTACGGTGGAGCACGCCACAACGGTGGGTGCGGCCTGACCTTGGCTGAATCCCTCCTGCCCGGGAATCCCTCTCCCGTCGGAGGCTTGAGTCGATTCAGCCAGGTTATAGCACCCCCCCTGTGAGCTCGGATGCCTGTTCACAGGGCCTGGGTGTTCGTGCCATCTGCATCTTGCCTTAACGGGGAGCCGTTCTCGTTGTAGGCTTGAGGTGCAACGGTTTTTGCGGGTGTTTTCACGGCCTTGACCATGGGAGCCAAGCAATCCAGACCTATCACTCTGGCCTCATGCTTTAAATGCCTCACACTTATCAGTCTCTATCCAAAATCCAACTTCCTTAAAAAAAAATTTAAATGGCTGGTTTTTTCAGTTTCAGCATTTTGCCCCTCCCCTCTGTGGCTTTTGTTATGGCATGGCAGGCTCTCCAACAGTGCAGACTACACGTGGTGGTCGCCATCTTGGCTGAGGGCCAGATGGGTCAGGTGACTTTTTCCACCATCTTGGCTGAGAGCCAGATCACGTGACCACACTCTCCTGGTTTTACCCTGCCTCTTCACTTGGTTTTCACTAAACTCCTCATGCTAACTCTGTTAAATGTGTTTTGAGCAATGGCATGTCTCTGATAGGGCCCATCAGAGTCGTCCACATTGCCCAATTCCTGTTCACTCTTTCTATACATAATAATACATATATTTTAAACTGGTGAGAGGTTTTGCAAGGTGACCTCACCAAACAAATTTCAAACCAAATTTATCTCTTATGTTACAGTCATTATATGTCTAAAACTTCTGTTTTCACAAACCCAAGGAGTTCTCATGAGTTCCAGGGAGCCGAATTAAAGAATCCACCTTAAACAGGTCAGATACATCCCCCTCAATTCCCTGGTCCTAAATTTTTTTTTCCCTTAATTTAACTCTGTTCTTTGTTCTGCCAATACCTTAGGGACACCAGACATTCCCATGCCATAGACAACAGTCAGAAGCAAAGAGACCAGCTATGCCAAGATGTGACCAGCACCCAGCCTTTTCTCGTGCCCTCCCCCCCAAAGACGACGCCCACAATCAGCCGGAAGCAGTCTTGAGAGTTCGCCGCCCCAGTTCCTTTGGGCTGTGGTGCCTGGTCTCCTGCTTTTTATTATAAGGAAGACCTGGGAATGTTGTGCTTTCCTGTCACTTTAAGGGACAAGCCTCGCCCACTCCCATTACCTCTGACCTGCCCGCTGCCATCTTGGGCCCTTCCTTTTCTGCTTCCTTGACGCGCCTGCTTTTTATTATAAGGAAGACCTGGGAATGTTATGGTTTTGGTCCCTTTAAGAGACAAGCCACACCCATTCCCCTCCCCATCCGCTGAGGCAGGCTGATCTTCAGCTTCCCGCCTGAGCTCACTCTCTTTTCCATCTTCCTCTCAGAGAGGCAGCTTCACTTCTGCCTCTCTCCCCACTTCTCTGCTTCTCCCCTTCTCTGTCCTTTTCTCCTCTTCTCTCTCTCTCTCTCTCTCTCTCTCTCTCTCTCTCTCTCGCTCTCTCTCCCTCTCTCTCTCTGTCCCCCCCTTCACCCTTCCTCCTCCATAACCCCCTGAATAAACATTCAACCTCACCCTGCATGTCATGTCTATCCATGTTTCTGTCTTCTGCCCACCCGCCATGTGTCTCCCTGCCTGGAACCAGCCATTGCTCGGGGACCAGCAGTCATCTCTGCCTGGGGCCCACTGCCTGCTGCCACATGGCCGGCAACCACTGCTCTGAGACCAGCAGCCGTCTCTGCCTGGGACTGGCTGCTACCAGGGCCTGCTGTATGCTGCCACATGGCCTGCTGCCACCTCTCGGGCTGCCGCTCTGGGACCGGCAGCCATTTCTGCCTGGGACTGGCTGCTCCCAGGGCCTGCTGCCTGCCACCACATGGCCTGCTGCCACCATTTGGGACCTACAGCATTTCTGCTGCCTACTGCCGCGGGGATCTTGCACCATTTTTTAAAAAAAGAACAACAGGGAGGAGGTGGAAATTCTTTTTTTTAATTAATTAATTAATTAGTTTATTAATTTATTAAAGATTTTTGCCTCCTCCCCACTACTGCCTCCCATTTCCCTCCCCCTTCCCCAATCAAGTCCCCCTCCCTCGTCAGCCCTAAGAGCAATCAGGGTTCCTTGCCCTGTGGGAAGACCAAGGACCACCCACCTCCATCCAGGTCTAGTAAGGTGAGCATCCAAACTGCCTAGGCTCCCACAAAACCAGTACATGCAGTAGGATCAAAAACCCATTGCTATTGTTCTTGAGTTCTCAGTAGTCCTCATTGTTCGCTATGTTCAACGAGTCCAGTTTTATCCCATGGTTTTTCAGACACAGGCCAGCTGGCCTTGGTGAGTTCCCGATAGAACATCCCATTTTCTCAGTGTGTGTGGGCCCCCCTCGCAGTCCTGAGTTCCTTGCTCATGCTCTCTCTCCTTCCGCTCCTGATTTGGACCTTGAGATTTAAGTCTGGTGCTCTAATGTGGGTCTCTGTCTCTGTCTCCTTTCATCGTTTGATGAAGGTTAATATTCAGGAGGATGCCTATATGATTTTCTTTGGGGTCACCTTCTTATTTAGCTTCTCTAGCCAAAACAATCTTATACAATAAAGGATCGTCTGGAGGCATTACCATCCCTGACTTCAAACTCAATTACAGAGCTACAGTATGGAAAACAGCTCTGTATTGGCATAAAAACAGAGAAGTCAACCAATGGAATTGAATAGAAGACCCGGACTTTAACCCACAAACCTATGAACACCTGATTTTCGATAAATGAGCCAAAAGTATACAATGGAAAAAAGAGAGCATCTTCAACAAATTGTGCTGGCAAAACTGGATGTCAATCTGTAGAAGAATGAAAATAGATCCATATCTATCACCATGCACAAAACTCAAGTCCAAATGGATTAAAGACCTCAATATCAGTCCAAACACACTGAACCTGATAGAAGAGAAAGTGAGAAGTACTCTACAACACATGGGCACAGGAGACCACTTCCTACGTTTAACCCCAGCAGCACAGACATTAAGGGCATCATTGAATAAATGGGACCTCCTGAGACTGAGAAGCTTCTGTAAAGCAAAGGACACTGTCACTAAGACAAAAAGGCAACCCACTGACTGGGAGAAGATCTTCACCAACCCTGCAACTGACAAGGGTCTGATCTCCAAAATATATAAAGAACTCAAGAAACTAGACTGTAAAAGGCTAATGAACCCAATTATAAAATGGTGCACTGTGCTGAACAGAGAAATCTCAACAGAAGAAGTTCAAATGGCCAAAAGACACTTAAGGTCATGCTCAACTTCCTTAGCGATCAGGGAAATGCAAATCAAGACAACTTTAAGATATCATCTTACACCTCTCAGAATGGCTAAATAAAAAACACAAATGATAGCCTTTGCTGGAGAGGTTGTGGAGAAAGGGGTACCCTCATCCATTGCTGGTGGGAATGCAATCTTGTGCAACCACTTTGGAAAGCAGTGTGGTGGTTTGTCAAAAAATTCGGGATCAACCTACCCCTGGACCCAGCAGTACCACTCTTGGGAATGTACCCAAGAGATGCCCTATCATACAACAAAAGTATATGCTCATCTATGTTCATAGCAGCATTGTTTGTAATAGCCAGAACCTGGAAAAAACCTAGATGCCCTTCAATGGAAGAATGGATGAAGAAAGTGTGGAATATATACATATTAGAGTACTACTCAGCAGTAAAAAATACAATGACTTCTTGAATTTTGCATGAAAATGGAAGGAATTGGAAAACAGTATACTGAGTGAGGTAAGCCAGACCCAAAAAGAAGAACTTGGGATGTACTCACTCACATTTGGTTTCTAGCCATAAAGAAAGGACATTGAGCCTATTATTTGTGATCCTAGAGAAGCTAAATAAGAAGGTGAACCCAAAGGAAATTTTTCAATAAAAAAAAGAAAAAAAAAAGCCTTACTTTATTGAAACATTAAAATGCCACATTCTGTAATCTCTGATGTGTTGGAAGACAATATATTTAAAGTACATCTCTGATTGACTTTGAAAATATAACTAACATGAGTATAAGTTTGATTTCTATAAATGAATAACTACTAACCTTTATTTCTTAAAATCCTAAATAGTGTTAAGGAATAGAACTTTACATTTTTAAATAAGCTGCTCATCTTCAATTCCTTAAACAAAAAATATGTGCATATGATACAGTAAAACAAAAACACCCTTGATTTGCATAAATACACAAAAATATCTTAAGCAAAAAGAAAAATGTAACAGTATAACAAGAATAACAAATTTGTATCAGCATACAAAAATCCATATTAATGTAAAATATTTGAGACAAGAAGTTGCCCATTTAGATTGAAAGTAGATACAATAATATACCCTTTTATCCTATCATTTCTATACCCCCTTTTTCTTTTCAGAATGAGATCTCTGAGTCTAATTTTCTTTGCTATGTTTTCTTTTTGACAATAACCAATAACCACTTGTGACCAACCCCCTAAACAATGGCAAACATCCATTAAATGATGAAAAACCTCTCCCCACCTTTGGGAAATGTGGACACCATGTTATTAAAATTGCTGATATTTGGAAATAATGGCATCTTTAGGGTACCCTAATAAAATTAAAATAAAGATCAATCTCTAGGAGAGCTAGCTCTTGTCCTGTGTTGGTATGATGGGAGAGTACAAGGCTTATCTGAAGTCTTACTGGAGTAGTTTCCAAGGTTAGATCTTCTTTGCTATCTTCTTTGAAGTTGCCCTTAGAAGTTTGGAGTTCAAAACTGATCTTTGGGTGGTGTTTGTCAATTGAGTGGCATTATCACAGTTCAGATAGATTCATCTTTGTGGATCCCCAAAGTCTTTTTGGAGACTTCCAAGGTCACTGTTAGGAATGATCATAGTTCACTTCAAGAAAATTAACCATTTAAAATTTTATATGCAGCATGTATTTGAGAGATTAAAGGACCACAATCTATTAATTATATCCAGGGTACAAAAACTTAGTTCTTCATTACCTGCTTCAGACTCAGCTCTGAAACAACATATAAGAAGCTAGATATAGTCTATTTCTAGAATCAGATATTACTCTATATGTCCATTAATATTATGAGAGGAAGTTTAAATTTGTACACGTACACCAATCTTACAAATTTTGAGATAATATTTACACATTAGAAAAAGTTTCAAAGAGTCAAATAAAGCCAAAAGATTATGAGATTAGTGGTAGTCGAATAGTCCCTTATTTTGATTTTTCTTTTGGCCCATATGAGATGGCTCTTCTTTCATAATAAAAGAGATTTTGGGGTTTTCTTAAATAAGCATGCTTGGATTTTTAGGAGAGATTTGGATTGTTATTATGCTTGAACACCAAAGCCAGCTTTAATATTTAATGAAGTAGGACAACAAAAATATCATTTCCATTTTATCTCTGTGGAGAACAGTAGAGACAAACATTTGAGAAGATTTGTGATTTTATCTTATTGGAATTGTGCTGAACAATTTGGTCAGTTTGATCTTTTCCTTTGGGGTATTTTCCCTGCACGTTTCTTTAGATGTCTCTTTAGTCAAATGGTCTTCAAATTTCTTAGTTCGATGCTGTTATTCTCCTAGAAAGACAGAAACAAAACCCAGCCTCAAGCTTAATTTTGGGGAATTTCTCAGCAGTTTGAATTGCCATGCTGATTGATTAACTATCATTTTTCCTAATCAGGAGGTCTTTTGTTGTTGTTCTTTTAATCTAATCTTTATCAAATTTAATGGTATCTATAGCTTTTCTTCATTTGTGGAAACAAAGGCAAAACCTTTTCCTCAATATAACACATATCCTGGTTTTAATTTTGAGGTTAACACATTTTAAAGTATAAAAGAATTTTTTTTTCAGAATTGGTTGTCTCTCCACAACTTTTCTCCTTTCTCATTACCATTTGAAAATTAAAGTTAATAAACCATTGTGTAATTATTGCTGGGGGTCTTTATTATCTCTTTTCATTTATTAAGCATATCTTTTAAAATGCAATTAGTGTTTTACAAACATTTCTGTAGGATTGTGGAGTATATCTCTAATAATCTTTGTTGTAATATGCAAAAAAAGTTTCATTTTACTAGAGACATATGCTGTAACATTGTTAGTCTCAATTTGTATGGGTATTTCCACAATAGCCATAAATTCTAATAAATGTATGATTACAGAAGCAGCTTTTTAAGAACTCAAATCATTTGCCCATTGAAATCCTAAATATGTATCAATGTTATGGTATACATACTCTAATTTTCCAAATTTGACAAATTGAAACACATTCATTGCCCAAATTCATTTTTTGAGTACTTTTTGAAATGCTTCCTTTTGGTGGCAGAATTTTATTATACAAAGTACAAGTAGGGCATTTCCTAATTATTTTCTTTACTTATTGCCAGGTGGTAGGAAAATATTTCTTCAAACCTGTGCTATTAATATGGTGTTTCTTATGAAATTCTGAGGCTTCTAGCATATTTCCTACCAATAATTGATCAACTTCACTATTATCTCGTGATACCTATAGACCCATATGGAATCTGATATGCACTATCTATAAGATATAATTTTTATTTTTAATTGTTTCTTATAATTGAATGAATACCAAAGTTAATTCCGAGTCATCTGGAATAAGTTAAATGGTTTCAATATTTTTTCTGTATTTTAAAATTTAGGTAATAATATTAAGAGGTTTAGAAAAAAATCTAATAATACCATGAGGATAGCATATATGTCTCACTTTAAATGGTATTATAGGAGCTTTGACCCTTTATACATATATTTCCTGATGGTTTGCCTTCCTTCATTATTTATTTGTATTAGTGTAGAATGTAGATGTTATAGAAATTGGTGTTCCTCCCACAATGTGAAGAAGACTCTAATTAGTATTTTTTATACACTAAAGTTTCTTGTTTGGGGAATATTTATTGCTAATCAATCCCAAGAAATGACTGACTGCAAACTCTTTGCTAATGTCCATTTTCTCCCAGTAATGAGGAAACTTCAGCGTTAGTAAAAGGTATCATAATTTCTGCTCCAGTATATTTTGTTCATTGATAAAGTCTCAATTTTCCTTTCAGAAACAATTCAGAAAACTTTTCTACATAGGTCTTTAATTTCTTGCTCCCTTGTGTGGCAAAAATATCCATTCTAAAATAATATCCTTTCTCTGCATAAAAATTTCTATAGGAAAATACATAGACTGCAATCTAAGTGATCTATATGTACAGCCTATAGTTTTTTTGCCTACGAAAATCAATTCTCTCAGCCTCATCTGGTTATTTTCTTGGACTATTTAATTCCTTGTCAAACATGTAAGGTTTGAAATAAATTATTTAGGTTTTGAGTTGTAAATCTAATTGTGGGCTGTTGCCAGTTAATATTTCCCAAGAATTTTAAAAGATCATTAAGACTTTGTTAGTGATCTCTCATGATTTTTATTTTCTATGACTGAATTTTTTAAAACTTATATTCTAGGTGATTAATAGAATCTCTGCATTGCATATGTTTAGGAGCAATTTCTAATCCCCAACAAGGTAAATTTTTCTTTGCTTCTTTAAACATTTTCTGTAAGGTATTTGTGTCTGAACCAGCTTGTAACTTATCATAAATACAATGGTAATTAGAGATTGAGAAAATTGTTTACAGATTTTTTTCAATGGCTGTTGTGCAAAACACTAACAGAAGGTGGGACTGTTTAACATCCTTTGTGGAAAAAAAATTTCACTGATACATTGTAACCGTGTGGCAATTCTTCTATGTAGGCATTATACCATTCTTGTAAAAGTATAGTAAAAAACTAGTCTTTTAAATAAATTACTAATAGACCATCATTTAGGTACTAGAAAAGGAAAGGGAATTCCAGGCTGTAAAGAGCCCATTTCCTAAATCGCATTATTCATAGTGCTTAATTCTGTTAACATTCTTCGTTTCCCATATTTGTTTTTAATGACAAACATAGAAGAATTCCAAGGACTGGGTGAGTCTTTAATATGCTGAGCATTTACTTGCTCCTATACCAGTTATTTAATGTCTGTTATTTGTTTGATGTCATAGGCCACTGTACCACCCAGACAGGCTGGTCAGTTACCCACTTTAAAAGTAGTGTGGTTGGTACCTTTTAAAAACTGCCAGTTATTGTGTCCAGCTTTTGTATAAACTGAATGGTCAATGACCACTCTTGATAATACCTGTTAATATTTCTCTCAGAAGCAATTCGAATTTATGGTTTGTATTTAAGATTGGAGGAATGTTAATTTTGTGTTTTTCAACACTGTAACAAATCAATCCACATAAATTTATTGTTATTTTGGCCACACATGGTTTTAATTTTCCTACCTGTCCCCATGCATTCAACCAATCTTGCTCTACATTTTACCTGAGATTAAGCTCCCGTCACAAGAAGTTGAATATTTAACTCCTGAAAAGGTCTATCTAGATTCCAAGATATAGGAAAAATTATTGTTACATTAGCATTTTTGTCTATCAATTTCAATGACATTTGCATGTATTTTTAGCTTTGGTCTCTGAACATTTACAGCAGTATTCCAAAATATTTCCTTGCCATTTCTCTTGACTATTTTGTTGTATCTATAGAAATTGTTCTGTCATTGGTCATATTCAGAGCAATGTGGTTTTTAACAACAGGTATTAAGTCTTTTAACTGCACTATGGATGATTTTCTCCAATTCTGATACAAAATTACTAAGCCAAATTTGATATTGGAATCTGTAGGGGGGTGTTTTCAAATGACAAAGGGTTACTGTGCTTGTCCCTTGTTGATCTTCATTCATTAGTCCAATGTCAGCCTTTGATGCACATTTTATGTACCCCAGAAGGGTACATTGAAACATTGTTTCTAGAAATCCCTTGCCTACAATCACCTTTCAAAAGACCTTCTTTACAAAAATTAAAACATTTAATATTTTGATTTTTCTCAAAATTCCTAGAAATTACTAATCCTGTCAAAGCAGTGTTATAAGCATGAGATCCAACTTCAGCTGTATTTTGAATCTATTCATTTATGGGTGTTGATTTTGCTTTTAAAGACCTAATCAATTTTTTTTACTATCTAAATTAGCATTCTCAAAAAAGCAAATATTTAATTACTATTTATCTAATTGCTGGTTCTGATACCACTCCTCTTACAGTTGAAGTCAATCTTTGTTTAAAAAAAACAGTGAAGATTTCTTTTGAGCATTTTATAACTTTAGTAAATGCCTTAGACCTCTTTCCTGATTCTTCAACCCTGTCCCAAATATTCAAAACTGCTGTAGGACATTGTGCCAATGTATGATAGTCAAATCAAAACTGTCTGCAAATCAACACATTAGTTCTCAATGAGAAGATGCTCTTGGCAAAATTTAATACCTCTAGGACTATTTTGCTTTTCCATGGCATCTCACCACCATGTTTTCCATTGCTACTAAGGACATGCTTCCAATATTGTTGTGGCTAAATCTTTCCAGTCTTGTGGAGTAATTCTGTTCCTCCTTTCCCAAAAATTTGATACCTATTTCCCAAAGTGTGAATGCACACCATATAAAATGACTGTTTCCTTCGAAAATAAAATTTCTACAACAAATCAGGTAACTTCTGTATAGCCTTAGGTAGCCTATCATCAGGTAGCCATTTTTGTATTGTAACTGAATAAATTAAGGTTGGTTTTCTAATGACTTTGAGCTACACCTCTTTAGTTTCATAATGCAATGGTGGAATAGTGTCCTAAGACAGAGGATTATGATATTTCTGATTCTCAACATATGAAAGATTCACCACACACACACACACACACTTTATTGTTAAATCTAATTGCTTGTTTAAAACTTACGAAGTGTTTTACCACATCTGATGATGATGACAACATAGGTGAAGATGGGCAAGGGATGGGGGTGGGGACGAATTGCCAGTTGTAGCAACATTGCTGTAGAGAAGGAAGTTGTCCATACACTCAGACTAGTGTGACATGTGATGGGGTCACAGTGGGCTGCTGCTACGCCAAAAAGGCCCGACTGAGTGTCAGGTGTGCAGTAGAGGGCCCCAAGCCATGCTAATTGCATGCTTTGATGGGTTCAATGTGGCTGCTCATGAGCCTGGAGGAAATAGGGGTGAGCTGCCTGAAGAGCTAATGGAAGAAAGCCAGGATGAGAAATCCTCACATATGGGAAGCAGCATGGGGATAGAATCACCCCATCTGCCATTAGCTGTGGAGAGAAAGGATCAGCCCCTGCATGTGAGAAAACTAAGCTGTCTGCTGGGAATGTCATGGAATCAAATTGTACACTGTTGGCTATGGATGTGCAGCAAGGCTAGTGGGCAGGCTGGCGGAGCCAGCTGGTTGTCAGGAGCAGTGTGACTATAGTGATTTTACTCCCTGAGACATAATCTAAAGCCCTAAGATGTATGTCAGATGAAACTATTACATAAATTGTTATAGTATAATAAAAACTCTAAAGTCAGAAATTGAGATAAAGATCTGATAAATCCAAGCAAATCAGAGAGTTGATTGACTGACCCTCCACCCCGATTTTCCTGATCCATCAAGATGAAAAATTCTGTCTCCTCCTTTCCTATCTTCTGAGGCAGATCTCCTAAGTCCCCCAAGAATTCTTTGGCTATCTCTGACTTTGTCCTTTGATTTCAGGTACCTTTACTGATTCAGTATTTTGACTGTAAAAACAACTCTCCACAAAAACTTGACAGAGTCAGGGATCCAGCTGCCTGCTGCTTGAGTGTCAGTTTATGAGAGGGCAGTCTAGAGAGGAAAGGAGGTTTATTCAAAGCCACCCCTGAGGAGGATAAAGGTTTGGTTCTGTTTGGACAGCTCTGGGGCGTTGTATCCTACAAGACCTATTTTTTAAAAAGACCAAGGTTTACATTAATTTGATGGGGGAGCAAGAAGTCAGTGAAGTTACAGACACTGGTTCCAGTCTCCATCAGTTCCAGGGTGTGACTAATGGCATTGGATTTCAGATAGTTACTAAGGAAGGACACTGCAGTACTATTTAGGCATGCCCTTTTCTAAGTGTTTAAAATGGGAGGGAAGGGTGTAGTGATCTTAAATTATTATGAAAGGGAGGTGAATGTAATGTTCCCAAAGACATCTTCAAAAATGGCTCTGCCAATTCAGTCCCCATTTCCCTGAAAATCACAATGTACACAAAACTTTAAATCTCTTGCCTATAACTTTCCATTTGTTGAAATTTTAGCCAAATACTATCACACCTGGTTAAATTTTTCTTGGATTTTTTAGGATACAATGAGGTTTGTACTTTGTATTATGATCCATTTCTACTAAAATTATGAGTCTTTTATTCAATAATGTGAAAATAATTTTTAAAATACAATTATGCTGTAGATACCAGGCAATAGTGCCAATGGGAACACTTGTTCCTGGCAACTGACTGACAGATAAATGAGAAGGGAAGCTTACTGGAAGAATATATAAGAGAAATACTGGTTTTTTTTTGTTGTTGTTGTTGTTGTTATCAGCCCTGAAATTCAAGGCCCAAACTCAGGAAAAAGGAAGACTGTAGGCAGATGCATGCTGATCATTTAATTGATGTAGTGAAGCTATAGTTTTGATTCTACTGGGGGAGAAGAAGAAATGTGGAGAGGGAGCCATCTTATTATATCCACTTTCTGAAATAAACAAATCATGAAGGTAGGTTACAGAGAGGACATGACATGTCAAACATAAACAATAAGAACAAGATAAAAAAAAATCATGATGAGATCTGTCTATATGTGTGAACTGAAGAGCACAAGCAAGGAACAGAGGATGTCAGCAAGATAGGTGGTCTTCTTTCAAAGAATGTACGAGACACAAATAATTGTGAAACACAAAATTTTGAGGTGATATTCCTCTAAAAATAGACTTTCTCTCATGAATAAGTCATTTAATTGTTAATAAAAATATTTGAAATTAGATACAGGACTTTGTCATTTCTAAATACTTTGATTTTTTAGTTTCTATAATCTGAGAAATAAAGGAGTTTTTTTTTTCAGGATGATAAATGTAATTCATAACTGACTTTGGGTTACTGAGAAATGATGACCTGGGGACACCACAATGATCTGAGCCCTTGGAAAGATTGTGGTGAACCATGCTGTTTTTCAGACTGAGGGAATGAGTGCTGCCTTGGTTTTCCCTGTGATGCTGGGCCTTGCTGGTTTCCAGAATAAGGAAGTTTCTTCCTTGTGGTGGGCCCTAATGAGGAACACCACCTTGATTCCCATTAGCAGATGGTCTTTGTGGCAATCCTGGAGGAGGTGGTCTCTGATTGGGAACCTGGTTTCAGCTCTAAAAACCTGAATGAGTAAAGTAAATAACAAATGATCTTAGTAATAACTGATTTTGTTCTCCTTTATCTCAATGACCTTTTCACACAGCTTCTTTTCCAGGAAACTCCCATTCAAAAGCAACTCTCCTTATATTTCCTGAAGAGCTGTGTTAAACCGTGTACTTGGATGGCCTGCAAGCACTCACAAGTAGTTTCCAGAAGAAGTCCAGGAGCTCTTTAGCAACTCAGCTTACTCAGGATCAGTTTCCTCACACAAAAGGAAAACAAGAAATAGGTTTAAACATGCGAGTTCTGTTTCAGGTTATATTTTGGGACACAGTTGTTTGTTTTTGCTTTTGTCTTATTTTTTTGCTTTGTGACCCTAAGTCAAAAGGCTATTTTCTGTGTTAAAAGTAAAGCCGCTTGTTCAGAAGCTTGGGCTCAGGTTGAGAAATCATAGTAGGGGGAAGAAAGGACAAATTAGCATTCTACATGGTATTTGAAGTGGAACGCATCTGATGAGGGAAAAGCAAATAAAGGAATACCACTCTACTCCTAATATGGTATAATAAAGGCTTCTTTATTAAAAATTCTTTATTAAAAGAGAACTCACAGATCACAAAGAAGAACAGAAACAGAATCCAACATTCAGGTGTGGTGAGTGGGAAAAGGGCAAGAAGGTGATCTTGCTGGCATTTTTATCCACAGCCATGCCCAACCTGGTTCAGCTTTACAAAGGCCGCTGGTTGAAGGAGGTTCCCCATCACCTCCCGCTTTTGTCTAAATAATTATATTCTTCAGAGGTAGAAATGTAGGATGCAGTATGATAAATATATCCTAAAATTATATTAATATACAAAATGTCTTAAACAGAAGTAGAAACGTTCATGCCAAGAATCTGACAAAATAAATTTTCATAGGTGTACAAATATAAACAGAAATAGAAACATATTCAACATGGCAAATACAATTTGAATTTGTACCAATATAGAATAATCTATATCAATGCAAATTATCTATAAATAATAGCTCACAAGTATTCACTCTATTACTATTATTATTATTAATGTAAGTTCCCACTAATCTACCTATAATCCCATTCATTCTTCCCCCTTTTGAAATAGTTCTCTGAGCCTAAAAGTTTTATTTATTAAATATTTCCACTTCCTCCCATTTCCCTTCCACTCCCTTTACTCCCCTGCCCCCTCCCTCTCCAGTCTGAAGAGAAGGTAGGGTACCCTGCCCTGTGGGAAGTCCAAAGCCCTCCCTCCTCCATCCTGGTCTAGGAAGGTGTGCATCCAAACAGACTAGGATCCCAAAAAGCCAGTACATGAAGTAGAATCAAATCCCAGTGACATTATCATTGACTTCTCAGTCAGTCCCCATTGTCAGCCACATTCAGAGAGTCCAGTTTGATCACATGCTCATTTATTCCCAGTCCAGCTGGCCTTGGTGAGCTCCCATTAGATCAGTCACACAGTCTCAGTGGGTGAAGGTACCCCTTGCTGTCCTGACTTCTTTGCTCATCTTCTCTCTCCTTCTGCTCTTCATCTAGATCTTCGGAGCTCAGTTTAGTGCTCCAATGTGGATCTCTGACTCTATCTCCATCCATCATTGGATGAAGGTTCTATGATGATATTCAAGATATTCACCAGTGTGGCTATGAGACAAGACCAGTTCAGGCACCCTCTCCTCTGATGCCCAAGGTCCTAGCTGGGGACATCCCCTTGGACACCTGGGAACCCCTCATGAATACTCATGATTTGGTGATCCCCAAACATAAAATTATTTTCATTACTACTTCATACCTGTAATTTTGATACTGTTATGAATGGTAGTGTAAAAATTCAATTCTTCCAATGGTTTAGACACATGTCCATGTGGGGGATCTATTAAAGGCAGAGAAGAAGGAGGTGAAAAGTAGAAGAGAGATTCACAAGGAGGTTGCACCAGCTAAAAGGAAGTGATAAAAGTGAAGAATAATATTGTTGGAGAAGATAAAGTAAACCCCTCACAACTAGTGGTTTCAGTTATGTCTTCAACCATGATATGAAAATATTAAATAGAAAGTCCCAGAATATGTGATTCATAAGTTTTCAGCTGTAGATTGTCTAAATAAGGTCATAAAATCTAAACAATCTTGCTGCCATGGCTAGAGAAATGTTTCATAATATTGTTCTATAAAAACATTTTGACCACATGAATGAATAGTACACACATGTCTAGATATGACAAACATTTGCCAAAATGTCTTGGTCAGTGTAAAGCTAAACTATTATATAGCTCAAAAAAGAGTCAAATAAAATGAAGTGACAGTCACTTTCATTGCATGTTGCATTTGTCATTTTCACTGCATCCTTGTGGTACTGGATATCAGAACTGACAACAGCTACAAAAATTACCCTTCACTAATGTGTGGGTTGTCATTTCTGGTATTTGGTATGTATAATCAAGTCTCATGTTTCCTAGACCTCATTAGACCTTTGAATGAGCAGCATATTTATTCTTACTTGTTAAGGTAAGCAAAAGGCAAAGTTATAAAAGAAGAATATCTATTATTCTTCTAAGCTGCCCTCTGAACCTTTGCAGCATTCACACCTTTTTATACATGCACACAGCCACACAGACATGGACACACACATACACAGAGAGAGAGAGAGAGAGGGAGAGAGAGAGAAACACATACAGAGAGAGATTCATCCATATATATGTATGTATAGCCATTTAATTATAATAGACTGAGATGAAAACATGGCACAATTCTGTTAACATGGCCCTCAAACACATGTCAAGTCCTAAACTCAGGTATCTCACCTACTTCCATGCAGTTAGGATACCAAACTGAAGCTGTGGAGTTTCAGTTATAGTTTTAAACTTTATGTATCAGTTAAATGAACTATGTCACAGTTTAAACTAGAAAACGAATTCTTTAATAACTTTTCATAACTTGTGTTCCCTTTATCTGCATCCTGTCCTTCCTTGTCACTTTATATTACTCTTCTTGTTCTCCTTTCTATGTATTATATCATGCTCACATTCACAGCTGTTCCCACTGTACATTGCAGTCTGAAATTGCATGAGACAGGAAACATGGTCTCTTTCTTTCTAAGTTTATGCGACCTCACTTAATATCATACATTTCCAGTCCACACACTTTCCTACAAATTTCATTTTTCTTTAGGGCTAAAATATTATTCAATTTTGGATGTGTTCCACTTTATTATCAGTTCATCTGTAGATGAGCATCCAGGTCAGGTCCATTTCTTTCAGTTGCAAACAGGGCTGCAATAAGCATGAATGGCAAGACTCTCTGTGGAAGGATGAATTCTCTCCATATATGTCCAGGAGTGACATTGCTAAGTCACAGAGTAGGTTTACTTTTAATTTCTTTGAGGATTCTTCATATGACTGTATCAGTTTGTATTCCCACCAGTAGTAAATAAGTGTTCCTATTTCTGCACGTGGTTCTAATATCTTTTGTCATGTTTCTTCATGATGGCCATTCTGAGCACATCTAACAAGAATCATTTTATGTGTGTGTGTGTAAATATGTGTGTGTGTGTGCATATATATATATATATATATATATATATATATATATATAGAGAGAGAGAGAGAGAGAGAGAGAGAGAGCATGATAGAATTATAGGAAAGTCTTGAGAAATGTTTTATTGCTGAAGACCTATTTTGACCTATATGTCATGTTTTACAAGCTGGCATTTATCTATACTAAATCCAGGCAAGTGGGGAATTCTCTTTGTTTTGTCAAGAGAAAAGGAGCATGTGAAGGATGATTATAGGAAAGAAAGCTGTAGTATTCCAGGAATCAGGAGGAGTCCTATGTGTCTGATGGTTTAGAAATGATTTTCTTACAGGGTTTAGTATCTTTAGTCCTGTAGAAGGAGCTGCAGGCAGGCCTGCTTTTCATGCCGTCTGGCTCCCGCATGGCTAGCTTTACACCCAAAATAACAACACACAAATTGTATTCATTTAAACACTGCCTGGCCTGTTAGTTCTAGCTTCTTATTGGCTAACTCTCACATCTTGATTAACCCATTTTTAATAATGTGTGTAACACCACAAGGTGGTGGCTTACCAGGAAAGAGTCAGCATGTCTGACTTGGTGGCTGGCTCCATGGCATCTACCTCACTTCCCTTCTTTCCAGCCTTCTGTTCTCTCTATTCCACCCACCTATGTTCTGAGCTATCAGGCCAAGCAGTTTTCTTTATTAATTAATCAATGAAACAACAGATAGATAAAGACCTTCCTACATCATAGTCCCAGCCTCAGGAGGAACAGTCAGTAGGAACACATACTAGACAACTGCATTTTATGCAGGGATACTCAAGGCAAGAAGAGTCGTAGTGAGATTCTGTATCAAAACACAAAATACAAAGAAGAAAAACTACCATTTCATCAAAGCCCAATGGAAGGCTCTGGAATGGGGACATTCCTACTAGAAGAATTCCCTTAGTGATCAGTTAGGAAAGCTACTGCCCAAGCACACAGCAAACAACTGAGATTTGGATAGTAACCAAGACAGAAGACTTCAAAATGTTTATTATATTTCCTGAACTGTCTACATTTCATTGAGAAAAGAAAGACTTGTCACTGAGGGCCCTGGACCTTGTTATGTCACATGCCCAACAGACTGGATTGGATTTGGAAGTAAATGTTTTCATTTTTCTGAGACACAAATAACTGGACATCCAGCCAGAACTTCTGCATGGCACTAGAGGGCGATCTAGCTCTATTTGACAGCCTGAAGTAGTTGGTAAGAAAGGACCAGGAATTGGTTTGTTGTTTGTTTTGTTTAGTGTGTAATTTCTTGAAATACTGAGCTTAAATCTAAATCATGATGAAGGATCCTACCCTAGGCACTGTAGACATGGGAGCACATTGAAGTGTCATATTCTGTTGTTATCGCTTCTGACTGGAACCCTGAGACATTTCAAAGACTTTTGGTCATGTGGTGTTTATTGTCAACCTGTAATGTCAAACATACAAACTACTGAGATACTTTGTGGTCATAAAATCTTCATCAAAGCTGGCAGGTATTGCATACTGAAGGTGACCACTGTTAATAACTGCAAGGACAGGCTTAACAAGGGACTTTCCCAGCCATAGTGGGAGAGGTAGACATCCGTATACTTTGGATTATAGATAAAAATGCATCCACTGAGATCTTAGGGCTATTATGACCCCAAGGTTGGTGACCCTCTGTTACACTCTGTTGCCTTCCCAAGAGGAGTCTGTAGGGCAAAGACTCAAGGGTCATTTGAAACAGAAAGATACATTTTTTTTTTTTTGCTTTCTGTGTTTTATGACAGAATTTCCTGAAGAGATACAATTGTGATTCTCACCACTGGACCGGCCTGCACAAAGAGTCAGCAGAGCACTCTTGGATGTGGACAAACAACACTGGATATAACAATTTGTATGTTTGTAAACCACTTTCCCTTCTCCTGTGTTTGTGTGTTGTGAGTGTGTGAGTTGTGACTATAAGAGAGGAAAGCCTGAGTCATGTGGAGCCAACTGAACTGGAAAAGTAGAAAAATAAACCCTTAGGTTGATGGAGTATCTCAGAGGTAGGATTGTGCTTATATGCAATAGATAATTCACAGGAAATTCTACATACTATGAATTTATTTTTTCTGTGTGTTTCCATTTAATAGCCATCATTTCAAAGCATTTTCTTAGTGTGATATCCACTGAAATTCTTAGCATGATGATGGTATCTAGGGTAGATGTTGTCTGTTCTATCACCAATTGAAAACTTTTCCTTGATCATAAACATCATTGTTGACTGTTTATAGAACTATAGGTGGGGAGTGAGGACTCTGAAACCCCAGAAAACCACTACAGAACTGTTGGGGAAGGATTTGTCTGATAGCTGTGTGCATAGTACAACTGTTCACATAAGCAGAGACTCTAGAGACATTGAGAACCTCCTCTAAAGTCTCATCATCAAAAATTACTAAGACAATTCCCGGATGTAGACATAGCCATTTCAAATGGAGTCATTTCAATGAAATAGTAAGACAGAGACTCACTAATATACATCATTAAAGACATTTCAGATGTTTACTAAGAACCGGATTTTCCTCATTTAATATATGTGTAAAATACTTCAAGACAGAATTGAAAAATTGCCCTTTTGGGGCCAAACAAGGCAGCGGTTCATTTTAACATGACATCAAGCACCAGACAAATGTTGTCTACACACATTATAGGATCAATTTGGAGGAATGATAAAGATGTGGTGTTCCACCTGAATGCCAAGAATATAAAGGATGCTAGGTCTAACTGGTAAAGGTGGTTCTTCATAAACTCTGTGTTTCTTTGATTCTTATTACAAATTATCAGTGGAGATGGATGAGATTTCATTGCTGGATTGAATCAGTATCAGTCTGTGCAGAAATTGTATATGTTTGTTGTTTTAGGGTTCCTATCTTAGGAGGAGGAGAATGTGCCTACCTGAGTGACAGTGGAATCAGCAGTGGCAAGGACTACACACACAGGAAATAGATTTGTAGCAAGCCTAAAGCTACTCTTTGCAAGGGCCATGGATTTAAAATTCACGGTAGGGAATGTGCCAGAGCATGCCTGAGAAACAGAGGCTCTGTGACCTATTATCTACAGCTGATGCCCCACTCCTGATCTGCTAAATCATCATCAAAATCCCATGAAAATATGTGTTGACAGCAAAGATGAGATTTCACTGAGAGGATTATACAATAGGGTGGTGTGGGAAATCCTTCTGTATATGTATTGTTTTTATTAATAAATAGAAAAGCTTCCTTGGCCCGTAATAAAGCAGAGTAGATTTAGGAAGAGAAAGCTAAACTTAATGCTGGGAGGAAAAAGGTGGAGTTGCAAGACAGCATGTAGCTGCCCATAGGAGATAGACATATGGGAACCTTGAGAGTAAGCCACAGCGACATGGTGATACACAGATTAATGGAAATGGGTTAATTTAAGATGTAAGAGTCAGCCAATAAGAACCTAGAGCTAATAGGGCCAAGCAATGGTTTAATTAATACAGTTTCTGTGTGATTACTTTGGACTTAAGTGACCAGGAATGAACGACCAGCCTACCCCAACAAATTGGTATGCCAATGTGGTCAACTGTATCTTTGTAAAAACTAAGAAAGTTTAAAACATACTTCTAGATACACAAGAAGAGAGTTAAGCATAGTTTTTTGATAGTAGCATTTTCTTGGGTAGGCTCTGTTTACTAGAGAGGACATAATTTCTTCAAAATGTTCTGTTTGTTAGCAGAGGCATAATTCCTTTAAAAGGGTTCTTACTGATTCAGCAGTCAATAAATAAGTAAGTAAATAAATAAATAAATAAATAAATAAATAAATAAATTCCTGGGCCATGCTGCCAGCACAAAATCTGGCTTTTTCAGGAGGCCAAATACTTCAATAAGGTATGTGGACAGTGTGTTGCAAGTTACTTGGTGGCAGCATGGGCCAACTGGTTACCAGAATTGAGGTGATGAGCATGGCTCTTACCCAGTAGCATCTGAGGGAGTGAATGGACTGCCATGTTGAACTGGGTAGAGCCAAAAGGCAAAATAGCCTTAGTCCTAGTAATGCAGGTTAGCATTTTAAGAAGCATTTCTTGACAGAAAACAATTTCAGATACACAATAAAACTATTCATACTAAAATACCTCTAAACAAGACACAGTGTGTATAAAAAAATTACATAGGCTTGAGAGAGAGAAGAAAAAGAGTAAAAGGACACTAAATATAATAAAAAGTCAGACAGTCATAGATTAAAGGAGTAAATATAAGAAAATAAACATTAAACTTATAGAAAAACTAATAGAGTAAGAAAAATAAGCCATGTAAAGATGGCATATACACAGAGAGTCTCGATTGTATATATTATTGTGTTTTCTTTGAATTTTTTGACAGTGAAGGAACTAAGTACAGAGAGACATTTTATTGTACAGGCTGCTTAGCTAAATGAAAATATATATTTTAAAGGTACCTTGACTTCAGAATTTGGGTCTAAGGATTTGTTGCTTTGGAAAAGAGTTTCTTCCTTTGTTTTTATAGAAGATGAGAACCTACAGATTTCTTCCAGACAAATGTGGTTTTATGGACCAAGACTCCCCAAAAGATCACAGTAAACATCCCCCAAAATTACTTCACCCAACAAAAGGCAGAAAGAAGTTTAGAGAGAACTATGCTCATATTCCTCAAATATTGTTTAAAATGTTTTTTTTTAAGAATTTAGGACTTTTCATGACAAGGAGATACATTTGTTCCTGGCAACACGAATATACAGCCAAAAAAGGAAAAGAATACCTGTTAAACTAAAGAACCAAAGATTTATAAGGTGCTTATGACATAATTTTTGGGGGTATGTATATAGTATGTGTGTATGTCTTTACATGTGTGTGTATATGCACATTGTGGCACATGTGTGTGAATGTGGAGGCAAGGGTTTGATATGAAGTGCCCTCTTTGATCATGCTGTGGGGCAGGGTCTCTTAATAAGCCCTGAAATCATTGAGTCCACTAGTCCAATGAGTTAGTTTGCTCCAGGATTTGTGTCTCCACATCAGAAGCACTGGGATTATAGAGGGGCTACCATATCTACCAGGCACTTACAGTGGTGCTGGGGATCTGATACCTGACCCTACTGCTTCACAGCAGGTGGCTGACCTACTGAACCTTGGCTCCAGTTCCTGGACAGAGGATTTTTAAAACTTGTCATAAAGATGTTAATTGACACGACAGAGAACAGTCCTAGGAAATCAATGCATGAATAAATTATACCAGTGAAGATGTAAAAACTGCAAACAAGCCAAACAGAAATTCTGGAATGAAAAATACAATAACTGATCTAAAAAAAAGTTAGTTTCAAGCAAGGCTAGGGGTGAAAACTTAGGAAAGAGAAAAAGTATAATGTGTGTTAACCAAAAGTAAGAATGTATGAGAAAGCCTTATGAAAACTCAGTAACTTGTAAGCTAATTTAAAACTAACTGTTATTAAAGGCGTTTGAACTGAGGAATCCTACAAGAGTGGACAATGCTACTTCCAGAAGACATGGGTAATAAAATCAATATCTCAGTTCCAAATATGGGATGTCCTACAAGATACTTGTATGGGAAAATCCAGTGGTCCACAAAATTACAAAAGCTATTGCCATTATTTCTTATAGATTGTCCACTATTGCTATATTGCAAGACCATATGAGTGAATATACCATATAGTTTCAGGACACAATAAACAGTTTGGAGTTGACAAGAAAGCCTCCCAGCTGCTGGTAAGCGTTCATAATGCTGGAAGGCACTGTTCAGGTTGCTGAGAGAGAAACCATCAATGGCCCTGCCCTGCAACACCATCCAGCCCCATAAGATGACTTCTGGTGCAATACTGATATGAAGTTTATGGAGATAAACAACTGGATTCTGATTATATTTGAGGCCTCCTACATCACAGAAAAGAATTCATGGCTGGTGATGGAGATGGGTTTTAACTTAAGGCTATGGAGGTCATAGGCTCTAAGGAGGACCCACTATTCTAGATTAGGTAAATGGCCATGCTCTCAGACTTCCTTCTAAAAATATATATTTATAACGATCTGTTCTTCACCTTGGTCAGAGAAGCTTCTTTTTTGCAGTGGGCGTAGGCTGAGTGAGCAGGGGTCTTATAAAGGCAAAACAGACAAATTCAGCACTTTCCTAGGGGTAGCTGAGTTAGCTGTTGGCAAGCATGGCAGGACATTAACTTTGAATAAGTAAATGGCAAAATAATCTCACCAAGTGTTTTTATTTAATAGGAGATCAGAAAGCCTTGTGATTACAGAAGCAGAACAGCACAGGTTAGAAAGAGTTCACGTTAAATACTGGCCTCTGTTTTACCCTAAAGTCAGGCCAAGGTATAGCAAGTTTTTCTTGCTCCAGTCTGATACCGTAAGATTGTAGTGGAGTTTGGGATGAAGCCACAGCCACTGGGCAAGGGCTATAACAACCAGACCCAGGCCCTTGCTGAGGCAGGAGTTGAAAGTACTTCAGTCTGTGTTTCTGGAAAACAGTGTTCATAATTAACAAAAAAATAAATGATCAAGGTCATGAGGAATGTAGATGTTTTTCACCTTAGTCAAATAGTCCCATATCTGAAACTGTTTTCATTCTCCAAATAGATTCACATTCTTGCCCATATTTCTATGAGAAAATGTAGCTAAGGCAGATAATTTAATGCTAAGGTTGGAGGGATATTGTAATATTTTCTATAATAAACATTTAGGATTTAGTTTCAGAAAAGAAGAAGAATTAAAGAAAGTAAACAATAACAGTCACATGTGCAAGTAAATAAAAAATAATTTTCAGAAGTGAAACATCCAAATGGATTTGGGGAAACCATTTTAAGGAAAAGTTGCATATTAGCATTTTGAAAAAGAAACCCATTGTAGAAATCCTGATGCACTGAATTCAAGGGATATCCTTGTTTATTGTATAACTGGAAAAAAAGGATGAAAAGTTTCTATGGAGCCAAAATCCAAAGGACATTGTATACGCTGTCCCAGAGTCTTTGGAGAGTCCAACATTTAGCAAGCAGTTCTTCATAAAAAGAGTGAAAAGGTGAAGCTTTGGTGGACCTAAAGTTAGTGAATCAGAACACAGAGAAGCTCAGATCTGATTTAGAACTCAGAAAGGCCAGTGAGCTTCATGGACCGCTTGGCTGCAGCTCCACAGGTGACCACACAGAGTGGTGTTCCAGGGAAGAAAAAGCACATTATCTCAGTAAAGAAATATTTTTTCTGCCACCTCTTTCACATGGCTTTTGGTGAATCAGCCTTGTTGAGGGTTGGTCTCTTGGCCATGTGATTGACAGGCCCAGCAGGACTACCTCTTATGACAGGACACAATGGTGTGTCATGTCTACCCAGGACAAGAAGCAGATTCTCTTCATCTGAGAGGAGGAAATAGACTTCAGGGGAGCAGAGATATCTCCAATGGCCTCAAAGGCTACTGTAGCATTCCCTGCTCAAGATTCTCCAAAATTTTTTACATTATGGGCTAACCCTGAGGAACTGATATGGTGTATTTCTGCTAGTAATATCTAGGGGTCCATTTTTAAAGCTGTTCAGCAGGGGAGCTTAGTGTCAGTTATAGGCTTATGCACAACATCCACACAGGGAGCTCTCTTAGAAGAAAGAAAATAGAGACTCAGTCATTTCTGACATCTGACCTGGAGATAATCAAAGACGTTTCCTATTTCAAAGAGAATTGGAACTGCTTGCTGTAGGGACCTCTGCTTCTAAATCTGTTTGGCCCATTTCTGTCTCCTATCCTGAGCTAATCGTTTAATCTTCTTGTCAGTTTCCTAAGTGTAAACTGAGACTCTGTTATCTTGGAGTTTTGAAAAAAAAAAATGAACAAAATGTGATGGGTTAAAGTCAGCTGGGGGGTTGTTTGTTTGTTGGTTTCTTTTTTGTTTTGTATTGTTTCTCTCTGTAGCCCTGGCTGTCCTGGAATTCTCTTTGTAGACCATGCTGGCATTGAACTCAAAGAGATCCACATGCCTCTAACTCCCCAGTGCTGGGATCACATATGAAAAATTCTGTTTCCCTTTCATCCAACTCTTCTGTAGATGAGGACATCGTTCATGAACCAAGACCTTCTGTGAAGTGCTATAGAAAATCCTACAGCCAATGGCCCTTAAGTTACCCTCCCACTGGGGCGTATCCTCTTTTACTATTTACCCAATGTAAAGCATGCCTCTGCAAGATTGGGTTTCTGTTCTCTGTTCTAGCAGAAGATTCTGATTTGTGAGTCTACCCCTAAATAAATAACTATTATTCTCAACTGTCTTTTAAGCGTCCTCACAAGTCAAATCTACAGATGATTCTGAGGTAAATTTACCATATTCCATAAAATATTATTGAGATTGATGTTCTCATATTTATATTTTGAGATAAAGAGCTCCAAGGAAAATGTCTCAGAATGGTCTCCGCCATGACTCCTGTAAAGCTATACTGCTGCTATGTAGTGAACATGGGTCTCACTGCAGCTGTAATTACACTTGTAGCTTTGTCAGGTAAGTGACTTATTCTGAAGCATTCTATTCACATTCACATTTACATTGTTGGTTATACTTTTAAGCTGATAATGTATGGAAGGACTCGTGCTAAGGACTCCAGAGAAAACGTGCCAGAAATTCCTGTTCTCTAGGAACTTGGGGTCTAGCAGGAAGATGCACAGCACAGGCTGTGGTGTGCACAGGAGTCCAGGCTCAGCATCTCTGGGAAGTGGCCATTTAGTAATTCTAGAACAGTGGCTTTAAACCTTCCTAAAACTGCAAACCTTTAATATAAATACTCATTTTTTGGCGACCCCAATCATAAAATTATTTTCATTGTTACTTCATAACTGCAACTTTGCTACCGTTGTGAACTGTAATGCAAACATCTGATATTTCCAATGGTTTAGACCCATACACATATATACACAAATAAAAAAGTAATAATTTTTTTTTTAAAGTTCAACTTTTATAGAGACTGTGTCTATTACATGTTTTGTTGCTGTTGTTGCTGCTGCTGTTATTTGCTTTTTTTTGAGACAAGATCTTGATATGTATATCTGGCTGTCCTGGGACTTACAATGTAGACCAGGCTGGCCTCAAATTCACAGAGGTCTGCCTGCTTCTGCATCCCAAGTGCTGATATTAAAGGCATAGACCACCATATCTGGCAATGGTTTTGTCTGCGTTGAGTCTGTATTATTAAATAAATACAAGCATATTTTATTTAGGAAAATACTCTTCATTAGCTCTTTTTGCTTAGAGGTCCATTTTCTTTCAAATAAACTAATAGGAAAGTTCAATGTAACTCAATTTTGTATTCTCAGAGACCGGCATACTATGTAAAGCACAGGAATGTTCCAATCACATGCGTAAGGAAGATAGCGTCTCATGTCTGTGGCTGTGAGAATCCTCTCTTAGGTTGTATTCAACTCAGTTCTTCATGAAAAACTGTACTTTTCAACAAAAATAAATCAGAAAAGCAAATGAATTTATAGCAATAAACTGTGTGTGGTTGTTGTGTGACAGACTTTCCTGGGGAGATGGAGAAACACATGTACTCATCTGAGACAGGCCAAAGTACAAATATCATTAAACTCTAACTGTGTGAATGTAGAGATTTATAGGGATTATTTACAGGAATATGGGTGAGGGCTTTCATACAAGATTAGAATGGCACAGAGATGCTGCATCACCAAAGCTGGAACCCTGGAACATAAAGAACATGTTTCTGGCAGCTCATTGGCTAAGAGAGTGTCTGTCTTAGTTACTTTTATTTTGCTGTGAAGAGACACCATGAACAAGGCAACTTACAGAAGAGAGTTTATTGCAAGGTTGACTAAAATTTCAGATGGTGGGGAGCAGGGCAGCAAGAAGGCAGGCAGACTTGTTGTTAGAGCAGAGGCTGAGAGCTCACAACTTGAAACAACAACCAAGAGGCAAAACAAGAGCAAAACCAGGGGATGGTGTAGCTTTTTTTTCCTTTATAAATAATACAATTCAAAGTTCCCATCTCCTTCTCTTCTTCCATTTCCCTCCCACTTCCCCTCCCCCAACCCCATCCAGTTCTAAGAGAGGCAGGGTATCCTGCCCTGTGGGAAATCCAAGGCCCTCCCCCCTCCATCCAAACAGATTAGAAATCCAAAAAGCCAGTACATGCAGTAGAATCAAATCCCAGTGCCATTACCATTGGCTTCTCAGTCAGCCCCTATTGTCAGCCACAGAGTCTAGTTTGATCACATGCTTGTTCAGTTTTAGTCCAGCTGGCTTTGGTGAGCTCCACTTTGATCAGTCATACCATCTCAGTGGGTGGATGAACCCCTCACGGTCCTGACTTTCTTGCTCATCTTCTCCCTCTTTCTGCTCTTCAACTGGACCTTGGGAGCTCAGTCCTGTGCTCCAATGTCAGTCTCTGTCTCTATCTCCATCCATAGCCTGACAAAGGTTCTATGGTGATAATCAAGATATTCATCAGTGTGACTATCGGACAAGGCCAGTTCAGGCACCCTCTCCTCTGCTGCCCAAGGACCTAGTTGGGGACATTCCCTTGGATACTTGAGAACCCCTCTAGAGCCAAGACTTTTGACAACCCTAAAATGGGTCCCTAAATGTAGATATCTTCTTCACTGCTCCCATATCTGCCCTTCATCCATCTCAACCATGGCACTCCCCCAATCTCTCCCCCTGTCCCCCACCCCCACTCCCATGCTCCCAACTTTTGTGCAGTGATCTCATCTGCTTCCAATTTCAAGGAGGATCTATATATGTTTTTCTTTGTCTTCACCTTATTATTTAGCTTCTCTAAGATCACAAGCTAAAAGCTCAATGTCCTTTATTTATGGCTAGAATCCACTAATTGTAGTAATGAGCTGTGGGCTGTGTTCCTACCGCCCCAGCTCCTGGCCGCTTGGCTAGCTTATGCCCCAAAATAACAACACACAAACTGTATTCTTTGAAACACTGCTTGGTCCATTAACTCTAGCTCTTACAGGCTAATTCTCATATCCCGATCAACCCATCTCTAATAATCTGTGTAGCATCAGTCTTACCGGGAAAGATTCAGCATGTCTGACCTGGCAGCTTGCTTCATGGCGTCCGCCCGGGAAAGGGGAGCATGGCCTCTGAGCTCACTTCCTCTTCTTCCCTGTTACTATATCTGCCCTTCCTCCATCTCTATTCTCCCACTCCCCCAAACACTCTCCAGTATTTCCCTTTTTCTTTCTCACTTCCCCTCTCCCCTCTCCCCACCCATACCCCCACCCATACATTACATATAGCGTTTTCTATTTCCATCCAATTGAATGCAAAATTAAAGATGTCATTGTTTTTTACCGCTGAGAAGAACTCTAATGTGTATACGTGCCACACTTTCTTTACCCATTTTTCCATTGAGGGGCACCTAGGTTGTTTCCAGGTTCTGGCTATTTCAAATAGTGCTGCCATGAACATAGCTGAACAAATGCTTTTGTAGTATGATTGGGCAAATCTTGGGTATATTCCCAAGAGTAGAATTGCTGGATCCTGAGGTAGGTTAACTCCCAGTTTCCTGAGAAATGGCCACACTGATTTCCAAAGTGGTTGCACAAGTTTGCATTCCCACCAGCAATAGATGAGAGATCCCCTTACTCCACATCCTCTCCAGCATAGGTTATCATTGGTGTTTTTTATTTTAGCCATTCTGACAGGTGTAAGATAGTAACTCAAAGTTGTTTTGATTTGCATTTCCATGATCACTAAGGAGGCTGAGCATGACCTTAACTGTCTTTTGGCCATTTGAACTTCTGTTGAGAATTCTCTGTTCAGTTCAGTACCCAATTTTTTTTAATTGAGTTATTCAGAATTTTAATGTCTAATTTCTTGAGTTCTTTATATATTTTGGAGATCAGGCCATTGTCTGATGGGAGGTTGGTTAAGATCTTCTCCCATACAGTAGGTTGCCTTTTTGTCTTAATGACAGTGTCCTTTGCTTTACAGAAGCTTCTCAGTTTTAGAAGGTCATATTTATTTGTTGTTGCTTTTATTGTCTGTGCTACTGGGGTTATACATAGGAAGTGGTTTCTTGTGCCCATGTGTTGCAGTCTACTTCCCACTTTCTTTTCTATCATGTTCAGAGTGGACAGATTTATATTGAGGTCTTTAATCCATTTGACCTTGAGTTTTGTGTATGGTGATGGATAGGGATCTATTTTCATTCTTCTACAGGTTGACATAGAGTTATACCAGAACCATTTGTTAAAGATGCTCTCTTTCTTCCATTGTATAATTTTAGCTTCTTTTTTGAAGAACAGGTATTCATAGATTTGTGGATTAATATCCGAGTCTTCAATTCTATCCCATTGGTCGACTTCTCTGTTTTTATGCCAATACCAAGCAGTTTTTGTTACTGTAGCTCTGTAATAGAGTTTGAAGTCAGGGATGGCAATGCCTCCAGAAGTACTTTTATTGCATAGGAATGTTTTGGCTATCCTGTTTTTATTTCCATATAAAGTTGATTATTATTCTCTCAAGGTCTGTGAAGAATTTTGATGGGATTTTGTCGGGGATCGCATTAAATCTATAGATTGCCTTTGGTAGAATTGCCATTTGTACTAAGTTATTCCTACCAATCCAAGAGCATGGGAGATCCTTCCATTTTCTGGTATCCTCTTCAATTTCTTTCTTCAAAGATTTAAAGGTTTTGTCAAATAGATCTTTCACTTCTTTGGTTATTGTTACCCTAAGATACTTTATGCTATTTGTGCCTATTGTGAAAGGCGATGTTTCTCTGATTTCTCTCTTTGCTTCTTTATTCTTTGTGTATTGGAGGGCTACTGATTTTTTTGGAGTACATTACTGAAGGTGTTTATCTGCTGTAGGAGTTGTTTGGTAGAGTTTTTGGGGTCATTTATGTGCTCTGTCATTTCATCTGCAAATAAAAGTTTGACTTCTTTCTTTCCAAATTTAAATCCCTTTGATCTCCTTATGTTGTCTTATTGCTATTGATATAACTTCAAACACTATATTGATGAGGGATGGAGAGAGTGGACAGCCTTGTCTTGTTCCTGATTTTAGTGGTATGGGTTTAAGTTTCTTTCCATTTAATTTGATGTTAGCTGTTGCTTGCTGTATATTGCTTTTATTATGAACCTTATATGAACCTTGTATGAACCTTGTATCCCTAATCTCTCCAAGACCTTTATTATAAAGGGGTGTTGAATTTTGTCAAATGCTTTTTCAGCATCTAATGAAATGATCATATGGTTTTTTTTCACTTTATTTATATTATGGATTATAGTGATAGATTTTCATATGTAGAACCAGCCCTGTATCTCTGGGATGAAGCCTGCTTGATCATAATGGATATTTTTTTGATGTGTTCTTGGACTCAGTTTGCCAGTACTTTATTGAGAATTTTTGTGTCGATGTTCATGAGTGAGATTGGTCTGTAATTCTCTTTCTTGCTTGAGTCTTTGCGTGGTTTTGGTATCAGGATCACTGTAGCTTCTTAAAAGGAGTTTGGCGGGCAGGCGGTGGTGGCACACGCCTTTAATCCCAGCACTCGGGAGGCAGAGGCAGGCAGATCTCTGTGAGTTCGAGACCAGCCTGGTCTACATAGCGAGTTCCAGGACAGGCTCCAAAGCCACAGAGAAACCCTGTCTCGAAAAACCAAATAATAATAATAATAATAATAATAATAATAATAATAATAAAAGGAGTTTGGCAATGACTCTTCTGTTTCTATTATGTGAAACACCTTAAGGAGTTTCACAGAATTCTGCATTTAAACCATCTGGTCCTGGACTTTTTTTGGTTGGGAGGTTTTTGATGATAGCCTCTATTTCCTAACGATTTATAGGTCTATTTAAATTGTTCACCCGGTCTTGATTTAATTTTGGTATATGGTGCTTATCTAAAAAAAAAAAATGTTCATTTTCCAAGTTTGTGGCAGACAGTCTTTTGTAATAAGACCTAGTGATTTTCTAAATTTCCTCAGTGTCTGTGGTTTTTCCCACTTTTCCTTTCTGATCTTGTTATGTTGTGTGGTTTCTCTGCTGTTTGATTAGTTTGAATAGGGGTTTGTCAATCTTGTTGATTTTCTCCAGGAACCAGGTTTTTGTTTCATTGATTCTTTGGAATATGTTGTGTGTTTCTATTTTGTTGATTTCAGCCCTCAGTTTGATTATTTCCAGTCTTCTACTCCTCCTTGGTGAGTCTGCTTCTTTTTGTCAAGAACTTTCAAGTATGCTGTTAAGTCTTTAATGTGAGTTTTCCCCGTTTTCTTTTTTTAAATTTATTTATCAAAGATTTCTGTCTCTTCCCCGCCACCGCCTCCAATTTCCCTCCCCCTCCCCCAATCAAGTCTTCTTTATGTGGGCACTTAGTGCTATGAACTTATCTCTTAGCACTGCTTTCATACTGTCCCATAGGTTTGGGTATGTTGTGTCTTTATTTTCATTGAATTTAAGGAAGATTTTAATTTCTTTCTTTATTTCTTCTTTGACCCATGGGTGTTTCAGTCGTTTACTGTTCAGTTTCCATGAGTTTGTAGGCTTTCTGGGGGTAGAATTGTTGTTGAATTCAAACTTT
Organism: Microtus oregoni; assembly: GCF_018167655.1. Classification (NCBI taxonomy): domain Eukaryota; kingdom Metazoa; phylum Chordata; class Mammalia; order Rodentia; family Cricetidae; genus Microtus; species Microtus oregoni. Next base: position 71,977,142 of record NW_024543061.1, read on the forward strand.
ATTCCATTGTTGTCTGATAGTACACAGGTGGTTACTACAACCTTTTTTGTATCTGTGGATGTTTGCTTTGTTACCGATTATGTGATCAATTTTCAAGAATGTTCTATGAGATGCTGAGAAGAAGGTATATTATTTTCTGTTTGAGTGGAATGTTCTATAGATGTCTGTTAAGTCTGTTTGATTCATTATATCTGTTAGTTCTCTTATTTCTCTGTTAAGTTTATGTCTGTTTTACCTGTCCATTGGTGAGAGAGGAGTGTTGAAATCTCCTACTATTAGTATGTGGAGTTTGATGTATGCTTTGAGTTCTAGTAATGTTTCTTTTACATATGTGGGTGCTTTTATATTAGGGGCATAGATATTCAGGATTGAGACTTCAACCTGATGAATTATTCATGTTATGAGTATAAAGTGTCCTTCTCCATCTCTTCTGATTGATATTAGTTTAAAATCAATTTTGTTAGATTTTAGTATAACCACATCATCTTGTTTCTTAGGTCCATTTGATTGAAAAACTTTTTTGAACTGTTTACTCTGAGGTAGTGTTTGTCCTTAAGGCTGAGGTGTGTTTCTTGTAAACAGCAGAATGTTGGATTCTGTTTTCGTATTTATTCTCTTAACCTGTGCCTTTTAATTGGTGAATTGAGTTCATTGACATTAAGTGATATTAATGACCAGTGGTTGTTAACTCTGATTTTTTTTTTGGTGGTAGTGTTTGTGTGTTTCCCGTCTTTGAGTTGTGCTGGTGGAGGGTTGTCAGATGTCTGTGTTATTATGGGTGTTTTTGACTTCCTTGTCTTGTGGTTTTTCTTCTAGTACTTTCTGTAACATTGGGTTTTTGTCTATGTATTGGTTAAATCTGTTTTGTCCTGGAATATCTTATTTTCTCCATAGATGGTGAATGCAAGCTTTGCTGGGTATAGTAGTCTGTGCTTGCATCCATGGTCTTAGTGTTTGCAGCACATCTAGCCAAGACCTTCTGGCTTTCATGGTTTCCATTGAGAAGTCAGGTGTAATTCTGATAGTATTCTCTTTATATGTTACTTGACCTTTTTCCTTTGCAGCTCTTAATATTCTTTCTTTATTCTGTATGTTTTATATTTTGATTATTATATGGCGAGGGGATTTCTTTTTATCCAGTTTATTCAGTGTTCTTTATACTTCTTGTACCTTCATAGGAATATCCTCCTTTAGGTTGGGAAAGTTTTCCTCTATAATTTTATTGAAAATATTCTCTGGGCCTTTGAGCTGTTATTCTTCTCCTTCTTCTACTCCTATTATTCCTAGGTTTGGTCTTTTCATAATGTCCAAGATTTCCTGGATATTTTGTGTTAAAAATTTGTGGGATTTGCTGTTTTCTTCAATCAATTAGTTTATTTCCTCTATAGCATCTTTGGGATCTGAGAATCTTTCTTCTATTTCTTGTATTCTGTTGGTTGTACTTTTCTCTGTAGTTCCTTGTTGAAGGAATGGCGGGCTGTGTCCTGCCACCTGGCTAGCTTTACTCAAAATAATTACACAGAAACTGTATTCTTTTAATCACTGCCTGGCCCATTAGTTCTAGCCTTTTATTGGCTAATTCTCACATCTTGCTTTAACTCATATTTAATAATCTGTATAGCACCATGAGGTGTGACTTACCAGGAAAGATCTTAACCTGTGTCTGTGTCCGGTGGGAGAATCATGGCGACTGACTGACTCGGCTTCTTTCTCCCATCATTCTGTTCTGTTTACTCTGCCTACCTAATTTTCTGTCCTATTAAAGGCCAAGACAGTTTCTTTATTAACCAATAGACATATGACCCTCCTCCATCAGTTCCTGTTTGTTTACCCAGATTTTCCATATCCGGACATCCCTCAGTTTGTGTTTTCTTTATTGCCTCCATTTTGGTCTTCAAGTCTTGAACTATTTCCATTAGCTGCTTGATTGCTTTTTCTTGGTTTTCTTGGGTATCTTTGAGAGATTTATTCATTTCTTCTAACCTTTTGAGTTCTCATCCATTGCTTTAAAGGAGTTTTTCACATCCTTTTTAAGGGCCTCTATTATTTTCATAATGTTACGTTTAAAGTCAAGTTCTTCTACTTCTTCTGACATAGGGTGTTCAAGTCTTCTTGTTGCATGTTCACTGGATTCTGGTGTTGTCGTGTTGGTTTTCAGGTTGTTGGAGGAATTCTTGCATTGGCACTTGCCCATCTCTTCCTTCAAATACAGCCAGGAGAGTCTTGGCATCTTTGGCCAATCTTTTTTTGTGATTGACTGTGTACTTGGGAATTTTCTTGATCTTCCTTCTCTTGGGACCCCTCGGCACTGGAGCCAGCCATGCTGGTGGATCTAAGGACCTCGTAGATCAAAAAGAGTGTCCTCTAGGTGGATCTCCTCAGTGCAGGAGCAGGACAGGCTTGGGGGAGGCAGGGTCGTGTGGAACAAAGAAGCCCCTACAGCAGGAGGTGGAAGGGTCTGGCACTCCTTTCTGGGGGCCTTCTGGCCATGTGGGCAACACATACCCCTCTGGGTGTATCCCCTCAGTGCAGAAGCAGAAACTGTTCCTGGGGCAAGGACCTCACAGAAAATCTGCCTACAAATTTTTTACCCTAACCCCCAACCCTATACCAGTAATAATCAAACCCTAAATGATGTACCTAACCCTGAGGACAAACTTTGTTGGGAGAGGATATGTTGTATTCTAAAATTGCCTCCAGCTCTCATGGAGGCAGTGTTGTTTTTATGGGATCCTGCAAAACTAAAATGATGGTTGAGTTTCAAGATTACTGTCTCGCATAATTGCAATTGGTCTCCGAGTAGTTGATAGGGGTTTTTCTGAAGTTCTCATTTGGAGTTCTGGCCAGAATGTTGTAAGAAGTCACACCATTTCAGCTAATGAAGTTGGTACCATCTAAGTAGCTGGTACCCCAAACAGGTCTTATATAGTGATATCAGCATCACAACATCATAACTACCATGTGGAGTTGCTGTTGAAATGCCCTACCCTACCTTCTTCCTGGAAACTTCAAATAATCCTGACAGAAAATCTATTTTTCATTTTGGAAAACTTAAACATTGTTTATATAGACATATTTTCAAGGAAAAATATGATATAGACAAAATAGGTATGGAGCAAAGTAAAATGTTTACCTACCTTAGGCAAATTTAATGAATTGGAGTATATATAACAATCTTTATTGGCCAGCAGGTGCCATGGTTGTAGTCGTGTTGCAGAAAAAAATGGAAGAAAAAAGCTACCAATGTCTTCTCTGATTCCACGCACTGTTGCCTACTTAGATACTGTCAAATATGCTTTGTTTAACAAATTAAAATTTATTAAGGGCAATTAAAGTGATTGAGTACACAGAGAGAGTTGGTGGTCAGACTAAGAAGAACATCCCAAAGCTTCTCCTAAGTCCTGAGTCCTCTCAATGTAGAGCTCTGATGGAGAAACTCAGGGTCTTAGGCAGCAGCAGGTGGGCCATGTGCAAGCAAGAAACATGTGCCTGAAAGCACAGCAGGGAACCCAATAAGCATGGGCTCAGTCCCATGTTGGATGGCAGATAAAGTGGCATGCAAATAAAGAAATCTCACTCTACCTCCTAATATGGTATAACAAGGATGTCTTTATTAAAAAGAAAAATCATAGATCAGAACAGAAAGAAGATCCAACATCCAGGAGTTGCTAGAAGGGAGAGGGCAAGAGGGTGGTCCAGCTGACTTTTTGGTACCCAAAGTCATGCTCCACCTGATTCAGCTCCTCAAAGAGCATTGGCTGAAGGAGGTTTCCTATCAGGTATTCACCGAATGAATTTGACAAACATTATCCAATAAGGGCTCAATAGGGGTTGAGTCGCTTGATCTTCCAATACACCAGAAATAATCACAGAGAAACCATATTAACTAAATTACTGTTTGGCCCATTAGCTCTAACTTCTTATTGTCTAATTCTTACATCTTAATTTAACCCATTTCTATTAATCTGTGCATCACCATGAGGTTGTGGCCTATCAGCAAAGTTTCAGCACGTCTATCTTCAGTGGCAGGTCCATGGTGTCTCTCTCTGACATCACACTTCTTTCTTCTAGCATTCAGTTCTGTCTTCCCCACCTACCTAAGTTCTGTCCTATCAATAGGCCAAGGCAGTTTCTTTATTCATTAATGGCAATCACAGCACACAGAGTGGACTCCCACACCATCTCCCCTTTTCTGTTTAAATAAAAAGAAAGATTTAACTTTAGCATAATAAAATTATATATAACAGGTATCAAGCTAGAAATACAGTCACAATATTTCTATATACTTTATCTTTTATCAAAACTGAGGAAAACTATAACTATAAATTCTTCAACGCCATCAAAGACTCCAGAAGGATATAATATTATGTAAGTAAACTGGAAGTACATTGTTCTTTCTTTTTTCTTTCTTTTTTTTTTGGTTTTTTCGAGACAGGGTTTCTCTGTGGCTTTGGAGCCTGTCCTGGAACTAGCTCATTGTGAGCAACTTCCAAAACTCTAGAAATGACAGAGACATCTCACTGCCTGGACAGTGATTCAAAGTTCTTCTGTACTGTTGGGGCATCTGTCTTCAGCTCATAGGCCCATAATATCCAGCAGACTTTTCCACAAAGCAGGAAATTCCAAAGACAGTTCCACCTATACTGGCAGACTGTCCATCACATTTTTTCTGTGTCCTGCAGAATATCTGACAAACTTTTTCAACAAGATCATCTCACCTACAGGCAAATTTAGCAGTCATTTATCTGTGGATCTTGCATGTTAAGCAGCCCAAGAAAGAGCAGTTTCTTGCCTAAACAGCTAGCAAATTCTATAAGGAGCCTCTTCAATGCCTATCATTCTCTTGAAGTAGCTTGGTGCTGCCAGGAGCAGATGTGTCTCATTGTCATGAAAAGTCCTAAGCTATTAAAACATTTTAAATGCCATATTCTGAAGGTCTCTGAAAGATTTGAAGAATACTTATCCATCCGAAATACATCTCTGTACATCTAGAAAATCTAACTAACTTGACTACAATCTTGACTATTATAGATGACTCTCTGGTAAGCTATATTTCTTAATTATACATTACATTTTAAAGGAGCTACACAAACACAATATCTTAACCAAGAGCAGAAATATGCAAATAACAAAATTGACCTTAAATTTGTATCAATAAACCAAGATCCATACCAATGTAAATCTCTATAGCATATCCCCCTTTGAATGTAAACAATTATAAATAATATTTGTGAATGTGGGCATAGTTATTTCTCTCCAAACTACTTACTATTGTTTATTGGACAAAGTAATTTTTTGAGGGTAGTTTTGGGGTGTTCACAGTGACATTTCAGGAAGCCTTGGTTCAGCAAACCATATGAATCCACAGGTTCTTATCCTCTGTGGAGACAAAAGAAGAACCTCTTTTCCAAAGCAACATATTCTTAGACCCAAATTCTGAAGTCAAGATACCTTTATAATATACATGCTGGTTTAGCTTAGCAGCCCATACAATAAAATATCTCTTTGTACTTAGGTCCTTCACTGTCAAAAAATTCAAAGATAGCATGATAATATACATAATCCAGGCTCTCTGTGAATTTTCCATTTTTACATGGCTTAATTTTTTTTAATCCTTTTAATCTATGACTATCCATACTCTGTCTCTTTAAAGACTTTTTTTTACTTCTTTTCAAATTTCTATACTCTTTTTTCTTCTCTCTCTCAAGACTACATATGTTTTTTCAACACTGTGACCCATTTAGAGTTCTTTTATGTCTGAATCTGCCCATATTGCATTATCTGTAATTCTCTACTGTCTTAAAGAGCTTTTAAAATGATAAGTAGCTTACCTACTCTAGATACTGGTTCTGCCTCTCTCCACTTTTAAAATTGGGAATGTATCATTACTGCCAGGTCTGGTAGGAGCTGCGCTCAGTACTTTAATTCTGAAAATGGTCATGTAGCACATAAACCTTTTTTATTCGAGTAATAGCTAAATCTGCCATGGTGTGGAAATATCTCTGTGTATGGTGGCAGGAATCTGCCAAGTTCTTCTGCTTGTCCATGCCTAGAGTCCTGATCCTGCTCCCTTCCCAGGGGTAAAGCACTGATTCCTGGGCATGGTCTCAGGTACTTTACTCCCGACTCTGAGTAGATATACAAACACCTGAGCTCACCAATGGCACTGAAATGCTCCATGGCCAGAGTTTGCACTGCATGGCCCAAGAAGCTGGCATTTTAAAACTGCCACTTTTTTTTTCCTGCTGTGGCTGAATTAGGAAAACCTCTCCTAAAGGAGCCGTGGCATGTCACGAGCAAACAGCAAGAAGTTGTATTAAATGCTTTTTTTTTTGCTTTTGTCTAGAATTATTTTTCAAGCCCTCCTAGGTCCTATGTGGTTTCAATTGGCCATGTGGTGCCAATTTGTTGCAGAGAGGGGGTAAGCCAATTGTTCTTCCCAGCTGCCCAACTAGCTTACACCTGAATTAATCACAAAGAAACCATATTAATTAAATCACTGCTTGACCCATTAGCTCTAACTTCTTATTGGCTAATTTTTACATCTTAATTTAATCAATTTCTATTAATCAGTGCATCACCATGAGGTCATGGCCTACTAACAAATTTTTAGTTCGTCCATCTCCAATGGCTAGTCCATGGTGTCTTGCTCTCTGAATCCACCCTTCTTTCTTCCAGCATTCAGTTCTGTCTTCCCCACTTACCTAAATTCTGTCCTATCAACAAGCCAAGGCAGTTTCTTTATTCATTAATGGTAATCACTGCACAGAGAGGAGACTTCTACATCACAATACAGAGTCAAGGAGAAAACAGACAGTTGCATATTTGTGCCCTTTTCTTTCTGCAATCAAATAATGCAATAGAGAAACATGGGGGTAGAAAAAGCCATTGAAGAACTATCAGTACCATAGGAGAGTCAGAATCAGGACACAGCATCTAAGCTCATTCTCCTAGCAACCACTTCTGTGTGATATTGTAAGGTTCCATGAGAAGGTCCATGAAAAACCACCAGACATGTATGCAATCAACAAGAGACTTTATTCCAGCATTCATGGGTTAGTCATCTGACACAGTGGTGAAGCAGGAATCCTAAGAGTAGCTCACAGGTTATTTTCTCTTAAGCAAGATTAGGAGAATTCCAGATTACAAAAGGATAGCCTGGGGAAAGAAGTGAGTTCAATCAAAAAGTCTACTGGTTCTTATAGGATTGGCTGCTGGTTTTAGTGGTTAGGGACTTCCCAATGATTAGCCTTAGATAGCAGAAGGATCTGGGAAGACTTGTGATCTTTCCAAGAATATCTCATTCAGGTTCAATAAACTAACACTAAAGGCTAATTTCTCAGAAGGCTATTAGAAGCTTGTGATAGTGTTTGTTTGGCTTTTTCTTTACAAAATTTACTCCTATTTTCAGTGTGCCAGACTACTGGTTTAATCCCATTTTGGTGGTCACCCCCCAAAAAAATGGTCCTCAGTATCAAGGTTGGAGAATGATTGTCTGTAACGTAGAAAACTTGCATTAATTAATTAGTTAAAGTAGAAGTGACAGGCATTACAAATGTAGACATATAAAACATATTATTCTCCTTACTAAATACTGAAAAGGAGATTGAGTGACAATGTGTTGATATTGGTGGAGAAGGGTATTCACAGAGGGCCATTGAGGTGTAGAGCACCAGACAGAATAAAAAATGAGTTAACCAAAGCAACAAGAATCCTATGGAAAGTAAGCGACAACCTGTACATCCCCTAAGGGAACATTTAGACACTGTCTGTGTAATGATCAGATGGCAGAAACTTGCAGCATTCATGGTGACTATTATGCTAAATATCAACTCCTAACTCACAACATAAAATATCTTTTGGTCCTCCCTCTTATCCCTAGAATATTATTGTTTACACTGATAATACACACATACATACACAGAAATCAGTAACTTAAAATAGTCCTGTCTTTCTGTCTTCCTTATTTAATAGATTCTTATTTTATATTCCCAGGTCTTCTCAAACAAAGAAAAAGGAGAATCATTTCAGTTTACATAAACACAGCAGATAACATATTGGAATATTAAATAAGAGTTGGGTAAATGGAAACTGAGAGGATGTTTCTATTTCTATGTCCAATAGTTTAAATTGTATTGTTTCATTTCCTGCCCTTAAAGTGGCTATGACCTCTGTTTCCCCTTTGTCATCAGTACAGCAATACTATTGGTATCCACAGCCCATTTAACTACCAGTGTTTTCCAAACTGAGTCTTTTCTTTTCCTAAACATTCTGTGGCTTCATTGTCTATTATCTCCTTTCCTTCTTTCTGTCTCTCTCTTTTCCTGAAGTGTTGTCTCCTGTTATTAAAGCAGAGTCACAGCATCCACACCCATATTCTCATACCTTGACCTGATTTTGGAGCTGAGCTCAGGGCCAGTAAGGCCACTGTGAACAGGACCATGAGCATCTTGGGGGAGGCTCTGGGGTTTCTTCCAAGCCTGGGTGGGAAGAGAAGCAGAAGAATGGTGTCATTGAACTCTACTCTATGTTATTTTTTTTTTGTACTTACTGGAACAGGAAATTTTTCATCCCTGACTCCACACTGGGACTTTTGCCAAGTGGGATGAAGTAGGGAAGAGGTGCCAGTGTGTCTTTTTTAAATGGTAGAACGGATGATTCGTGTAAATTAGAATAAAATCATATGAAAGAGAATAGCCCAGATATTGAAGTTGAAAGAGTATCAAATGTATCTCATTTATTTGATGAGATTGTCTGTACATCACTGTGCATTGTGGGGATTGAAGTAGCATGTGCACACATGTGTTTATATTGTCCGCAATGATTTCTAACTTAATTAATGATGGTTGCTGTCTCACATCAGTAGCATGGTTCAAACTCTACCACTTATATATGTATTACATGTATCATGATACACATTATATTTAGCTAACACTGTTGGTGTTAAGGGCATTCTTATATAAATTTGAATTAATTTGGGCACCACACTTGGAATACCTTGCTTGCTAGGCCACAGTGAGTCTTCCCATTCTCTTAATCTGATCCAATAACAGGAAAATTGTTTGGTAAAACCATATATACCACTATATAAAACATGACGAAACATCTGATCAGAAGAGGCAACAGAACAATATGGGATTCACAAGAATCAGTATCATTAATCTATAATTCCTTGATGACTCATTTTACCATTTTATGTTTCTAAGATTCATACATAGCTCCAATGTCCAAAATATTCTATCCAATTACAGAGTGGAGCATGACAGTCTGTTTATTCCCCTTACACAATAAACTGCATACACTCACAATCTTTTTCAAAGTCAGTAATAGGCTGCATCCTCGGGATAACTTTTAACACAGTTTATGTGTGACTGTCTGATAGCACTGCATCTCAAGATTCTCTTTCTGAAGGTGTTTTCTTCATATTATGTGTTATTACTCAGTCCCCAATTTCTGTATTTCTTCCCACACTTGAACAGTTTTCATGGAGTAGAAGAGATTTTGTCTTCTGATTAAGCATATGCAAAATATTTGCTTACTTAGTATATATTTTAATTTTCTTGACTCATGTCTCATTATTTTATTTCAAAATTTTCCCTCATGCATAGTTGGCCAGTGGACTCTGTGTTATGTGTTTTTTGAATGTGGCCTTTTCCATTTGATTGTAGTGAACATAAAGAAAGGCTTCCTCATTAATGGGCTATAGATGCTACAAGTATGTGACCCTTACATAATAACCAGAGTAACAGTTGCATTTCTGTAGTTATTATATATTTTCTCTTTTTTGAATTCTCCAACTTTTCTTGGTTATAATAAAAGCAGAGCTGTTTTCATGATATTTTGGGTAAACAGAAGTTTCTTACTATTGACTGGTCTCTCTTTTTATGAATGCAAAATGTACTGTATTTTCTTCAGAAACTACAGAGCAAGAGAACATTAAGATAACTTGTTCTGTCCAGGTGGTCATAAACAAGGAGCATAGTCAAGGTCCATGTGATATGCTAGTACCAAATAGTGACATTTTTGTTAGAAGTCAGCCTTATCCTTGACTTTTTGAATCCTGAAACACAGTACTTGATTCTTCTAAATATCACTCAACTCAGGACATTTCCCTGACCTTCTCAGTGTCAGCAATGTGTGAAAGAGATTAACATATCTTGAAAGAAAAATAGTATCTATAACCTCATCTGGCACAACAGAGTCAGAAAATAAAGAACTCAGGGTGGACTTAAAGCCACAAGGAGAACAGCAGCAGACTTGAGGACAGAAAATAAAATTTTGAAGCACATAAGTGTTTATGTAACTTTGCCTACCTATCTATATCTATCTATCTATCTATCTATCTATCTATCTATCTATGTATATATTCTAAATTCAAAACATACATATCTAAATAGCTAGTAATTTAGAATTTGTGATTTCTTCATCTTAAACTTTCTGTATTTGTTCAATATTGTTGCTGAGAAGAAGCTGGACACCATGCCACATAAACAAAACATATATACAATATTTTGGTTTGCAAGTCTAAGGATAATATTATGTGTAAGTCCAACTCCTCAGAGATTGTCTCCCTAGGCTTCCTTCTCTTAGTTCACATGGGTTTTGTCTGGTGTATATGTGGGGCTGTGTCATCTAATGCTCTTTCCTAATAAGACACAGTCACTTGGATGGGGCTGGCTAATAACTGCTAATTTTCATTCACATTTAACTAGTTACATTTGTTCTATGAAAGTCTGATTCATGTATATAATGCAATCTGATCATGCTCACTTATTAATCTCTCCTAGTTCCTACATCACTATGAAATCTTCCTCCTCCCTCCAAGTCTGTTCTCAAGTTCATATCTTTTACATTATGTTTTGTTACCCACTGAGTTTCATTTGACTTTGGGTGCAGAAATGTCCATTGCATCCCAAAGGGCTCTCCAGGCAATAAAGAGCTGAAGATTGTGAATCTGTTTTGCCTATTATCTATCATTATCCACTGAAATCATACCAGATCTGATTACCTGCACAAGATTTGCTCAAGATTAATTCAACTTAAAGTGTATGTATGGGAGGTTAACAATGTTCCACTTTTATCTGGGAATCTATTCCCAATTGATGGCTGGTAAGGGACGGAAAGTCAGTTTTCTTTGGAAGTATGATTACTGATAAATTGTCTGTTTTCCAGTGGATGGCATCAATCCTATTAGAATATAGGCAACACCTATTGGGTTTGGAGGAATTTATAGAGTAATGGGTGTATATGATATTTGGAAAATGAGATGTTGAATGTCTGGAATGAAAAATAAGAAGGGATTAACCATGAGTATGTCCAAAATATATAAATACATGCTTGAAGTTCTCAAAGAATAAATAAAAACCATTACATTAAAATCTATTCCACCCCATTTTCTATGCCTCCAGTTTCAATTTATGTAAATCCTAGTATTTATCCTACTTCAGTCCTCTGTCTCCACCATAGACACTTTCCAGTCTTCTGCTCACAATAGACATTCCAAATTAAATACAAAATTCACATTGAAGCTATGAACAACTTGAGAGAGCAAACATGACATTTGTCTCCCTGACCTGTTTTATTTTACTGAGGATAAAATTTTATCAATTTCATTTCTCTATTAAAATTTCTTAATTTCATTTTTCTTTAGTGCCCAACAAATTTGGATTGTATATGTGCTCCACATTTTATTATTCATTCAGCAGTTGATAGACATGTAATCTGATGCCATTTCCTGGCTATTGTGAAAATGAAGCAATGAAAATAGCTGTATATTTCTCATGGGTTATAAAGTCCTCTGGGTCTGTGTCTAACAGTGCATCATCTGAGTTATATGGCAGATGTACTTTTACCTTCATCTGAATCTCCACACTAGTTTTCATTTGTTTTAATCACATTCACCAAATAATCTGAGGTATTGAACTTTAAGTATTCAACAAGATCACCAAGAGACACAAGACTGATTATGTTCCACAATATATTTCAGTCATATTTTGATGGAGGAGGGTCATCTTTCTGTCTGTTGTTTCATTGGTTAATTAATAAAGAAAACTGCTTGGACTTTGATAGGACAGAAAATTAGGTAAGTGGAGTAAACAGAACAGAATGCTGGGAGAAAGAAGCCGAGTCAGTCAGTCACCATGATTCTCCCACACACAGATGCAGGTTAAGATCTTTCCTGGTATGTCACCTCGTGGGGCTACACAGATTATTAAAAATGGGTTAATCGAGATGTGAGAGTTAGCCAATAAGAGGCTGGAACTAATGGGCCAAGCAGTGTTTAAAAGAATACAGTTTCCGTGTAATTATTTTGGGGCATAAGCTAGCCTTTGCGGGTGGCAGGGCGCCGGGAATGTAGCCCTCCACTCATATTACTACAATATTTCCATTAATGATATTTATTTCAACAATTTTAAAAAACATAGGTATTATTTTATGATGCTTTTGGCCTAATTACTATCAGTAACAAACCATGTGGCTCTATTTTCAGGATGTATGACAGTATGACTCTATGATCATTGTTGCACACTTACACCTTGTACCTGATTTATCTTTTGGAGGGCTTTGTCATTTACCAAGCTTTAAAACACAATAATTGTTTACCATTACCCCTATCAGTGTTTTTACTTGCCACCAAAGAACTTTCAATAGAAAATAGAGTATTATATATATATATAGCTTAAAATCCATTAACACTTTCATAATTTCATAATAACATATATATATTTCAACCTTAGACTATATATGGCTATGGGCCATTCTGTTCCTGGAAGAGAGTCTAGCTCTTTGAATATCTCAGGAAATAGTCTTTATTATCTGTCTCATTCTGTTTCACCTTGAGCTCTAAAGTCACTCTTACTAGGAATGATTAATAGCAATAACATGGACAACTATCAACTGAGTGCAAATGAATAATAGCAGGACATTCTGTCATAGGAGGAGTGTGGTGGTTTGAAAGAAAACATCCGTCAAAGGAAGTGGCACTATTAGTAGGTATGGCATTGTTGGAGTAGGTGTGGTCTTACTGGAGGATATTTGTCACTGTGGAGCTGGGCTTTGAGGTTATATATGCTCAAGATACCTACCAATGCCATGGACTATTTCTTGTTGCCCGCAAGATGTAGGAATCTCAACTACTTTTTCAGCACCATGTCTGTCTGCATGCTGACAGGGTCCTTGCAATGGTGATAATGGAGTAAACTTCTGAAACTATAAGCTGCCATTTTAATTAAGTGTTTTCTATTAAAAGAGTTGCCATGATTATGGTGTGTCTTCACAGTAATAGAAACCCTAACTAACCCAGGTTGGTACCAAGGACTGGAGTATTGTTGTGATAGACCTGACCATGTTTTTGTTTGAAGGTTTTAGGACTTTGGACTTTGGTTCTTTAGGTTAGTAAATCAGTGGAATACTTTAAGCAGTGCTTAATAGGCAATACTAACAGAAGCATGAAAGACAACGGTGATCAAATTGGTTAGAACTGTGGGGATCTTGAAGTTTCAGAGGCAAAGATTGTTAGTATGTGGCCCAGGGACTGGCTTTGTGATATTTTGGTGAAGAATATGCCTGCATTTTGCCCTTGTTCAGAAAGTCTCCCTGAGGTTAAAGTAAAGAGTTTTGGATTAATTCCATTGGCAGAGGAAATCTCAAAGCAGTTTGGTATAGATTCTGTTGTATGGTTCTTAGAGTTAACTCTGATACAACTAAAAGGAGCAAGCTGAAGAAATAAAAATTCAAATGTACAGATTGATAAATAGGGTCACCAGGAAGTGAAATAAAGCTAAATCCTGTGCTCAAGGAGACAAATGGATAAAGAAATAGAATAAAGGTTATGGTAACTTCTGGTCAAGATCCTACCCAGCTAGGTTTCTGATCCATGAAAAGGAATTAAAGAAAAGTTAAGAGTTGGGTGTTGTGGTGTACACAGTGAAACCCAGCACTTGTGAGGCAGAGGCTGGCAGGTCTCTGAGATTAAGGCTAGTATGTTCTACAGAACAAGGTTAAGAGCATCCAAACTTAGGCAGTGAATCAAAGTGGCCATGTTAGTGCCTCAACAAGCAGCAAACCTTGGCAACTTTGGCTGTGTGGATCTGGAGTTAAAGATTGAAAGAAGGGCTTATGGAATTTGTCTCTTTTGGGGCTCAGCCACGATAGGCTCAACAGAGGCCACCTGTACACCACCCAGGATCAGACCATCCAAGTGGAAAGTACTCAGTGTTCTAAAGGAAATTACTAACATTCTAAAAATTGTTGTTAGGTCACCTGATGTTCCTTAGCTCAGCACACACCCATCCCCTTTCACCACGACACTGCTAGATAAATATTAGTCAGGCAGCGTTCTTAAACCTTAGAAATTCCTCACCACAACCTCTGCTGTAACAAAAAAAAAAACTCCAATACATTGGAGTCTGTGTTAAAATTTAAATAAAGGCTCTTTGCTTTAAATATAGGACTTGCTATCCTTTTTGATTTTGGGGGACTCCACAATTTGGGTATAACACCTCTTAGCATTAGGAAAGCCACTGAGAATAGGCATGTGTCAGGGGTGTCCCTGAATGGAGGTCCAAAGAGGCCATATCCTGAAACTGTACAGTTGAAACCTGGAGTACTATAGAGACTCCAGGGATTTTGACATGGACTGTGGAATACCTGTCAATGAAAGATGTTAACATGGAGTAGAAGCAGCTCAGGAATAAGGACTATTTTGCGGTCAACAATTCCAAAAGGAGCTGGAGACCTAAGGAACATTTTCACATTGGACAAGGAGAGTCAGAGTCTACCTGGTTGCCTATCTGGTTTTGGTCTTGATTTCCTTGCTATGCTCTCTTCCCTGTGTCTAGGAAAAATAATGTATATTCTGTGCCCTTATATGTTGGGAGTATGTGATCTGGTTCTTTGTTTTGATTATGATTTTCAGGGTATTACAGTTAAGTGATTGTAAAAATCTCAAAAGTGACTTTGAGCTTTGGATATTTAAGCATTTTTGAGACTATGATAGGCTATGGGACCATTAAAGTTTTAATGCATTTTGGCATTATGACATGGCTACAAATTTATGAGGGCCAAAAAGTGAAACATGAAGTTGAAAAAAATTGTCCCCAAAAGGAATGGTACCATTAGGAAGTATGACTATCTTGGAGTAGGTGTAGGCTTGTTGTAAGAAATGTCTCATTGTGGAGGTAGATTTTGAGGTCTCATATATGCTTAACATAATGTACAGTGAGACAGGCCACTTTATGTTATCAGAATATCAATATCTAGCACCTCGGTCTCCAGCACCATGTCTGCCTGTAAACAGTCATATGTTGAAGGAGGACCACTTTTGTTGTCCCGACAGCCCAGAACAGAAATAATCAGATAGAGACTATTTTTTTTTAAACACTGCTTGATCCATTAGCTCTAGATTCTTAATGGCTAATCTCTTACATATTAATTTAACCCATTTCTATTAATCATGGCAGAAACATGGAGGAAAATAAAAAATTCCAATAGGAAACAGTAAACGTATATTATGGCAGACTTCTGTAAATGATCAAAGACCAAATCTAATAGTGCATATAAATGACATTGTAATTGTTGGTTTGATAGAAACATGTGTGGATGTAAGTATCATTACTCCACTATCTTGGTATCCAAATTGAACTCTTCAAAAGGAAGATGTTCAAGAGTTCAAAAGGAAGATGTTCAATTTTTAGGAACCATATCTGAATTAAACAAAACATGAAATTGGTTGACTACATTGAGCCAGAGGTCAAAGAGGGAAGCTAAGGCCATATTGACTAATATTGCAGTAAATTATGGAGTTATTACCTGATGCAGCAAAGGCATATCCAAATTAACATTACTGTAGTCCTAGGAACTCATAATTTTGGGAAGGACATCATAAGGCACTACACTTAAAGCTCACCAGCAATTCAGACTATATAAAAACATAAAGCAATTTGTAAACTTGTATAGGCACCAAGAGCCCTACCTTTAACATGGTTAACTGAGAAACCAAGATGGGTTAAGCAGTGGCCTCTAGTTGAAGAAAAGTTGTGAGTTTTAGAACAGCTGGTACAAGAGCAACTAAATGCTCAGCATATTGAAGAATCAAACAGGACTTGGAATTCTCCTGTATTTGTTGAAAAAAATCTGGTAAATAGAGAATGGCGACACATCTAAGAGTTGTTAATAAGGTAATTCAACCTATGGGCCCTCTATAATCTGGAAATTTTCTGTCTTCTCTATTATCAAAGGAATGGCCTCTTATAATTATTGATTTGAAAGATAGTTTCTTCACTATACCTTTACAAGGAAAGAATAGAGAAAACTTTGCCTTCACAGTGCCTACTTGTAATAATCCACAGCCTACTAGGAGATGTCAATAGACTATCCTCCTACAAGTAATGCACAATACCCCCACTCTGTGCCAGTACTTTGTAAGTCAGCCATTGCAAAAATACATAAACAATTTCCTAAGACTATAATTTACCATTATATGGATGACCTTTTGCTATCTAATTTTAAAATCGATATTTTAGAAAGAATGTTTGAAGAAGTAAAGTAGGTTTTGCCAAAATAGGAATTACAAATTGCTCCTGAAAAAATACAGAGAGGAGATGCTGTCAATTACCCAGGTTATTAAATATGTTTACAAAAAATAGTATACAAAAAGCACAAATTAGGAAAACCCGTTATGTGCTCTTAATGACTTTCAAAGGTTAAGAGACATTTCCAGTTAATAAAAGACTGTTGATATAACACCTGATCTAATAATTCATTTAAACAAAATGTTAGATGGTGATATAGAATTTAATAGTCACAGAGAATTAACAGTTGAAGCAGAAAATGAATTGACAATTGTTCAGGGGTAATTACAAGAGGCACATGTGAATAAAATCATGATTATATTCTAGCCATATCGCCTTCCAGAATTTCTTCTACAGAAATTTTAATGTAGATAGATGATATTGTCTTAGATTGTATCTTATTACCACATAAATCAAGTAAAAAATTAAAAAAACTTATGTGGGAAAAGTCTCTGAATTAATTATAAAAGGTAAATTGAAACTTTATCAACTAGCAAGTATAGATCCAGCAGAGATTATAGTGCCTTTCACTACTGATGAAATAAAAAAGTTATGGGAAGACATTGAACCATGATAAATAGTTTGTGCTAATATTTTGTGAGAAATTAATGGCAATTATCCCAAAAGCAATAGACTTAACCTTATTAAAAAACTTATTGGATTCTTCCCTGAATTGTATGTGATGCTCCAATAACTGTAGCCCATACATTTTATACTGATGCAAATAAATCAGGGAAGGCAGGTTACAAATTAGAAGAATAAAGTAAGTTGGAAAAAAGCCCTTATAATTCTGTCCAGAAGGCAGAATTTTATGCTATTTTCATATAAATATGCTAAGGAATTTTAAAGAACCTCATAATTTGATTACTGATTCACAATATGCAGAAAGAGTTGTCTTGCATATTGAAACCACTGAATTTATACCAGAGGATACAGAATTTACTTTACTATATTTTAGGTACAAGACATAATCAGGAATCAACTTTGTCCCATATACATAACACACATCCAATCCCATATGGTTTTGTCACATCCTCTAGCACAAGGTGATACAGTAACTGATAAATTATTGATAGGAAGCATGCTGCACAAATCAGAATTTTTATAAAACATCATGCCAATAGCAAAAGTTTAATAAAGAGTTTTCTATTACATAGCAATAAGCTAAGGAAATTATAAAGAAATGTCTTGCTCTTTCAATAACCAAACACCACTACCTGCAGGGACTAACCCAAAGGGAACTCAAAGGAATTAAATCTACCAGATGGATGTGTTCGATTTTACAGAATTTGGAAAATTAAAATACGTATACCACACCATTAACACTTATTCAGGTTTTCATTGGGCAACTGCTTTAAGCTTATAAAAGGCTTATTCAGTGATCACTCATTTATTAGAAATTATGGCCATCATGGGTACACCTGCACAAAAAAGACAGATAATGGTCCAGCATATATCCTTAAGTAAATGAAAGTTTTTTTTTGCTTATTATAAAATTAAGCATAGTACAAGTACACCACACAATCTTACAGCTCAGGTAGTTATTGAAAGATCAAATTGAACTATAAAGGATATATTGAACAAACAGAAAACGGTGGGAAATACACTCAGAAATAGATTACATAATGCTTTATTGACCTTGAACTTTCTTAATGCTAATGAGAAAGGAACAATAGCAACAGAGAGACATTATATTATACAATACTCTTCTGAATTAAATTAGCTTGTTTATTTCATGTGTTGACCCCACTATGAAAACCAAGAGATGTGTTATGTTAGGGAAGTGGTTTTGCTTTTGTTTCCACAAGAGAAGAAAAAGTATGAATACCATCAAAATTAATAAGGATTTGGTTTGACAAAGAAAAACCTCTTAAGACAGAGAAATGATAGCTCATCCACAATGGTGACAAGGAAAGCATATAAGGCTGGGGTTCAGATCTATTCTTGCCTTTGCAAGAAAATACTCTTCTTTCAAAATTCAAGAGATTCTGGATGTTTGAATGCTGACAGATGGAAAAATACCTATCCAGTAAAGATCATCGAGACTAGAAAGTATGATTTTTGAGGTCAAGTAATTGAAACACATACACTTAAACACATGCACACACACACACACACACACACACACACACACACACACACATATATATATATATATATATATATATATATATACTTGTGAGTTATTATTTATAGGCAATTTAAATTGGTATAGATTCTTGTATATTGATACAAACTTAAAATATATTGGATATATTCCTATTTTTGCCTATAATATTTGTATATCTAGGCAAAGTTGTTGTGTCATATTGTATGCATGCATGCTTCTACTTCTGTTTGAAACATTTTTGTATATTGGTACAATTTTAGGATATATTTACCAGATTGCAATGTACATTCCTACTTCTGTTCAAGATACTTATACACTGTTTACATTTTGAGGTCATTATGTTCATTTGCTGCACAGTTGTTTATTGTATATTATTCTAATATGAAGTCTTAGACTTTAAGTTATATAAGTATTAAGAATTATAGATCAACAACTGGGGTAGGGTGGGTCCCCAGTGAATTCTCCTTCCATGCCTGACAGTTGAAAGGCCCCTTCTTTTGCCTACCCTGTGCAGGAACCAGAAGCTGCTGTGAGCTCATGTTGATAGGCATGGTAGAGATATAAGAGAAGATTTAGGGAAGAAAGTAATTGTGCTGCATTATATACATATCAAATACAATATTAATTAATAAAAAAGAAGAAAATAAAGATTAAACACCCTACCCCAGTTGTTGTGTTATCTGTTACCAATAGATTGAAGAAGAGGGAGAATTTTTACCTTCAGTTGTATACCAACTGATAATCCCCAACACTGCTTGTTTTTAAGACATTCAAACAATGCAAAAAGAATATATAAGACAGTTCTATTTTAAAACAGTAAGAAATGCCCTTACCATCTTGACTCACATATCTGACATCTTAATTTACTGCATTTTCTTCCTTCCAGGCAATTTTCTGGGAACACTGAAAACTTTTATTCTATTTTATCCAATGTCAGTAATCCTAAATCTTGAAGCAATAAAACTAGGCATTATCAAAAAAAAGAATTATAGATCAATAGTCATCTATATTTGTCATACTTATAGTTAGACTAATCAGGAGGTTTAGAAACATAGAGATTGTATTCTGCATAGATAGGCAATCTTCAACCACTTCAAAGAGCTGTAGAATATGGCATTTAAATAATATAGGCTTCTGCTAAAGTGAGACACGATGGCTCCTGGCAGCACCGATCTATTCCTGAGAGAATGTTGAGCACCTAAGACACTCTACTTGGAGCTTGCTTTCTTCTTGGCAAAACTGGCCTTTGGGAAAAGAACTGCCTATGCCTCAACCACTGACAAGGTACATGGAATCTGAAAATGAATAAGCAGGACTGTCAAATTTTGCCAAGTCAGGGTAAGATGTTTTTGAAAATTTTCTTGCCTGTGAAAATGGTCTGTCAGTTATTCTAGGCCTTAGGAAAAGTTGGTTGCTTTAATTTTGCAAATGAGACTTTGGGTGACTGCCCAGGTAACCAATTGTCTCTGTCATTCATTGCACATTTTGGAATTTGCTTGGTTGCACTTTCTGCTTACTTAAGTAATATTATTTCCCTTCACAGATCTTCAATGGGGTTGAAGACCACATAGTTGTAGTTACTTTCAGCTCATGACTTTGCCAAGTTATTTATTTTACAAGACGTAAACTCATTAGGATAATATAATTATTGAATATATTTGTTATTATTGTATATAATTTTGTATTAGGGTTAGAACTTTCTTAGTTAAACAAAAAGGGGAGGTGCAGTAGGAAACTCCACAACCAGTAGCCTTTAAGTTACTTGCCCACTTGGGCATGGCCTCTTATATACTATTTATGCTGGTGTAAAGGATGGGGCTACTCTCTTTTCTAGCTGTGGGATTAGGTTTCTATTCTCCATTTCAGTAGAGGATTCTGATTTATGAGTCTACCCCTAAATAAATCTCCATCTATTATTCTCAACTCTGAGCTAGTGTTGGATTTCTTTAAAGTATCCTTCCTCATATAAATAAATCCAAATAAAAAATTTAAAAATAGATGGAAATATTTATAGGATATATATATATATATATATATATATATATATATATATATGTCCTATATCTTATTTTATTATCTTTGATGATTTTTTTAATTGCAGATGAACAAATGATAGCTGCCAAGAAATTTTGGATGGCAAAGGCTGCTTGAGTAAACTAACATATATTTTAAAATGTCTTTAATTCAAAATGGATGTAAAGAAATATTTTGCTTTGAGAAAGAGATTGTGCTTTTGTTCTACATACCACCCCCTAAAAATACCCAAAAGGCTGTGGATTAATTTAGGACTAAATAGTATTGTGTTTGATCAGGGAAGGCCCCATTAAAATTATAGCTACAGACATTAAAAAAATAAAACTAAAAAACTTCCAGGACACACAGTGTATATTTTACCTAGTCAAACTTAAGACATCATCTTCAACTAACTAGAGAAAGCACACATTCCACACTTATGATACTAGAGATATGTATGCTACATTTAAAAGTTTATATGTTTTCAAATAATGGAATCAAAGAACGATAAAAACAGATGGCTCAGGTGATCCAACAACCAAGAGCACATCTGCTACAGCTTCCTCAGCATTCTGCATCAAGAACAGCTTTAAGGCTGCCACCCAAGATGGTTCACCCTCCCAGACTCTTTGAGACAGGAATTAACCATTGTCCTGATTTTCACAGTGTCCCTCGAAGATGTCAGCACCCACAAACAAAAAATTAGTTTAGAAAAATAATGCCCACGTTGCAAAGATGTGGGTTATGGATTTTTGTCATTATTTCCCTGGGTGGTTAGAAATTATTATTGGTAACAAGCAAAGAAAAAATGATTGCACTAAGGATATTAGTTCCAGTTACTTCATTCTGAAAAGAAAAAGGGAGGAAATGAAAATGGTAGGATAAAAGGTTAGAAAAGTAAATCTATTTTTAAACTAAAAAAGCAACTTTAGTCTTAAATATTTAACATTGGTATTGAGTTTTTCATATTGTTACAAATTTAAGTTTATATTTGTTATCATGTATGCATGTTTCATCTCTTGCTTGTGTTAGTGTTCTTATTCAGCTCATTGAAAATATACTATATAATTAGCAGATAGAGGTTAGTACTTGGCCATTTATAGCAAATTCTTGTAGTCAGTCATGTTAGGTATGTTTTCTAAGTTAAACAGATTTGTTTAGGGAGATAAATGGTAGTAAAACACATCAGAAGTATACAGTATATGGCACTTGAGATTTTTAATAACTTTGAGGCTTTTCATGACCATGAGACACGTCTGCTCCTGAAAGCATCAATCCACTTCAGAGAAGATAATGGACATCAACAAACCTCCATATGGAATTTACTTTCTTTGTAGAAAAAGCTTGTTGTAGTAAGAGCAGCAGGGCTGTGTCCCAGGCACCTGGCTGCCCACATGGCTAGCTCTAGCTTATGCCCCAAAATAATTACACGGAAACTGTATTCTTTTAAATACCGCTTGGCCCATTATATCTAGCCTTTTCTCGGCTAACTCTCACACCTGAACTAGCCCATTTCTAATAATCTGTGTAGCCCACGAGCTGGCTTACCAGGAAAGATCTTAACCTGTGTCTGCCTGGAGTGGGAGAATCATGGCGACTCCTTGACTCAGCTTCTTTCTCCCAGCATTCTGTTCTGTTTACTCCACCCACCCACCTATGTTTTAACCTATGAGGGCCAAGTAGTTTCTTTATTGATTAACCAATGAAATCGACAGATTGATATATGACACTCCCACATCAAAAGCTAGCCTTTTAGGAAACAAAATTCCTTTGCCTCAACCACTGACAGTAAGTTGTCCAAATTATACAAACGAACATATAAGAAAGTGACTGCCAAACTTTGCCAAGACAAGGTATGACAGTTCCTTGAAATTACCTGTTACTCAAAAATGTCTATCAGCTATTGAAGGTGAGTAGATCAAAGATATATATGCCCCAATATTGCATTAGGTAATAATAGATTCTCCTGGGGTTTTTAATGGAATTAAAAACTAAATAGCTAAATCCATTGCTTTCTTTAGCTACGATAATATGTAAATTAGATACAAAATTTTAAACTCACAAAGGTAAGGTAAATAATAGAGTATTTTTCTCTAAATTTGCCAAGTAGAAATATATTGGATATTATAACTGTAATTCTTACTTGATAACTGATTTTGTTGTATATAATTTGTAATGATGGTGCAAGCAGGCCTGCTTTTCATCCCACCCAGCTCCCTTACAGCTAGCTTAGCCCTGGAAATAATAACACACATATTGTATTCATTTAAACACTGCCTGGCCCATTAGTTCCAGCCTCTTATTGGCTAATTCTCACATCTTGATTAATCCATTTCTATTAATGTGTGAAGCACCATGAGGTGGTGACTTACCGGGAAGATTCTAACCTATGTCCATCTTGGGCTGGAGCTTCATCACGTCTACGTCACTGCCTTCTTCCTTTCAGAATTCTGTTCTGTCTACTCCACCCACCTAAGGGCTGGCCTATCAAAAGACCAAGGCTGTTTCTTTATTAACCAATGAAATTAACACATAGACAGATGACCTTCCTACATCATCTTCCTGTTTAACTAGACAAAAGAGGAAAATGCTGTTGAATAATCCATTTGTATACGGTGAAGATCTGTTGCCCTCATTGGTTTAATAAAGAGCTAAGTAACCAATAGTTAGGCATGAAGAGGTTAGGTGGGTGAGCTCAATTGAGAAAATGCAGAAAAAGAAAGGGGTAGAGTTGGCAGGAGGGGTAGAGAGCAGCAAGATGAACTTGCCATTCTGAAATGGGGTATTAAGCCATGTAGTAGTATATAAGATAAAAGATATGGGTCAATTTAAACTGTAAGAGCTAGTTAGTGACAAGTCTAAACTGTCAGTCAATTCAATCATTTATAACAAACATGTCTTTATGCTGCTGAAGGGGAAAAATGTCTGCTAACACTGGAATACAGCACAGCCTTATTCACTGCAAGCTGACCTGACTCCACTTTCTTGGCTCCAAGAAGATGACTCTCTGATGGAAATGGACACAGTTATTTGAATCCTGTGTTAGGATGCTATGTCAACATGGGGTGAAGGACTTGATATAAGGCCTGACTTGCATTTCTATAAGGAAAAAATATACAGAAATGATGTAAAAAGAGTGCTGATATGTGAAATTCTCAAAAATGCTAAAACTTAAAAATTTCACAAAAGAAAGAGAGCATATGGATCCACACAAAAACACTATTGAGGAATGGGTGCTCACAAAGCATCATTGTGGCTAAGAATTGAAAGACATGAAGAAAAGGCTGATCCAGCTCCTATCTCTTTTGAGCCTCATAGTGTCCAAACCTGCCGTATCTGCTGATTTGCAATGTAAATTATTTTGTGAGTCATACTAAATCCATATGAGAACCAGGAGTTGCAGTGGATGGAAATCAAGACCAACCAGATGTATATTAGTTGTTGGGCCCATACTAAAAGACCAGTTGATGTAAGAAGTTTCTCACACATCATTTGCCTTGAGGCTTACTACAGGGATACTTATGGCCTCCTAGAGCGTCATAAAGTGGTATTGTTTACTCTTAGGTATTCTGTCACCTCTGTTCATAGGTGACATTATTTTGTGATGCATTAATCTCTTTCATGCTTTCCTGACATTGAAGGTCTGGGAAATTCTGGGAACTGTGATATGTAGTGGAATTAGCATAGGGCAAAATGACACTCCCCTAGATGTCACTTTAATACAAACTCACTGGTAAGCATGGCCCTCCTTCTGTTGCTTCTATTAGATCAACATTAATTATAAGTAAGCATGTGGGTGATTCATATCCTGGTATTCTGACTAAACAGGATCTACAGAATCAGAAACAGTTATAGCAACTGTTATGGTAAAAATAAAACACTGTTGGTCCCCAAGTGGTGGCAATGGTCAGCGGGTACGAAACCACTGTGGGCCAAGAAGGCATCCAGGTCCCAGACAGGAAGCTGCACAGTGGGTGAGAGACAGATAAGGACAATGCAGAGAAGGTAGGTATTTATTTAGTGGATATGGAAGGAAAAGCAGATAAAGGGAAAAGGAGGAATAGCAGAGAGAGGCATAAAGAGAGAAAGAAAGAAAAACAAACACACACACAAACAGAGGGAGGGTAGAAGGAAGCGGAGATATAGGGAGAAGGGAAAGAGGCAGAGTTGTCTCCTCAGGAGCCAGATGGAAAAAGGAAGGAACTCAGGCTGAAAGAGGAAGGAAGATCTGTTTGCCTCAGCAGATGGAGGAATGAGTGGGCAGGGCATGTCTCTTAATGGGACAGGATATATTGTTACAGTAATAAATTGAGGAATCTTTCAGTAGCAAATAAATAAACTATATATCAAACATCCAATCAAGTTAAATTACATGCGCTTATCAGATTTTGATTTGGCTTGAAAGAATTGCCAAATCATAATGTATTCCCTTTCAAGGCCACTTTGTTTGTAAAAACTCTTACTCAGAAAACCTTCCTGAAATCTCCGGAAAGAAAAAATAATAGATAATTAAATGCAGAGTAGAGGGGGCGGTGATAAGCACTTAAGAAGGAGCTTGGCTTTGAATTTACATGACCCAGCACCATAATTTACCTGGTTCTGAATAGATGAGATGGCAGGGAATGTATCTTATACAAATATAAATGACCTGTATGTCATGGAAAATACAATTATATATCACAAGCATAGTTACAGTATGATTGGTGATCTATGGATGAAAATGAAGGCTAAAGATATGAAGCATCTTCATGATTAAAAAAGTATGAGTCAGCACTATCATAACGTTATATAAGAACTGCATACCAAATACAATGAAATTCATATAATGGCAAAATTTTAATATAGATATTAACATCATAGCCATGCTTTATCTGCTCTTAATCCAAGACATGATGCCAATGCTTCATGTTATACTAGCTGGCAGAACTCCCAAAGAGGATTCAAGGATGCAATATTTCCTACTTTGTCAAATATGAGGTCACCCAGGATGGGATCAAAGGCACCATTCTTCTTATGGGTCATATAAAGGCAGGTACCATACTACATGCAGCACAGACTTGGAAGAATCTCCAGAGACTCCAAGATGCTGGTTGTCCTGTTCACAGCAACCTTGCTGGCCCTGAGCTCTCTTCAGAGCTTCAGTGAAGGTAAGACAAAAATGGTTGTTTGTTCAGTGAATTTGCATTTAGGTAACAGATCATGTCATTCCTGCAAGATGCAGAGAGGGAGGATTAGCAAAAAGGCAGGAATGTAGAATCAGTACAAAATTATTGTGTTCGAATTGTCATTCCAAACAAGGAATTGAATGTTGTCATGGGCAATAAAAATTTGATTAGGAATCGGAACAGAAGGTGGAAAAAGTAGGGCTGGATCTCTAGAGTCACCTCTCTGTGTTGAGAAGGATCAAACAGGAAGATTCACAGAAAGAAGGCCAACTTAATATCCTGTAATGAAGTAGTCAGTCGATAACAGGCATCTTGCCACAGTGAATGTGTAACAGAAGAAAGGACATAGGGACATTTCTGAATAGAATAGTCAAATAATTTTAAAATTCTGTTTTGTTTCAGTCTTGTCCATGGAAATGATGACTGAAAAATTAGTTTTCTAAGATCTTAAATTCTATTCCAAGCATAAAGATTCAATGTTTGATACCATAAATACATGTATTCAGAGATAATTTCCCTCAAAACTAGGTGGGAAGGATCATGAGCATGACTCACAAATGAGTAGGAGGAACAATGTAGTAATCATTGAGCTGTTGATAAAAGGAAAGAGGGCATTTGTTTCAGCACTAAACTTGCCACTTCTTGTGATGTATCAAATAAAGAACGTGAGTCAGCATCTCAGATTCTAATCCCTCTTTGCAGCATTCCCCCATGGTCCTCCTCGTCACCATGATTTGGGTCCTAAGCATGGTCCACCTCAGCTAGGCCCACCCCAGCGTGGCCCACCCCAGCAAGGCCCACCCCAACAAGGCCCACCCCAACAAGGTCCAGGCCCTCAAGGCCCACCCCAGCGTGGCCCACCCCAACAAGGTCCAGGCCCTCAAGGCCCACCCCAGCGTGGCCCACCCCAACAAGGTCCAGGCCCTCAAGGCCCACCCCAGCGTGGCCCACCCCAACAAGGTCCAGGCCCTCAAGGCCCACCCCAGCGTGGCCCACCCCAGCAAGGCCCACCCCCACAAGGCCCACCCCCACAAGGCCCACCCCAGCAAGGCCCACCTCAGCGTGGCCCACCCCAACAAGGCCCACCCCAGCATGGCCCACCCCAGCAAGGCCCACCCCAACAAGGAGGACAACAGCAGAACCAAGGCCCTCAGCAAGGAAACCAGCAAGGCCCACAACAACAAGGAGATCAACAGCAGAACCAACGCCCTCAACAAGGAAATCAACAAGGCCCACCCCAACAAGGAGGCCAACAGCAGAATCAAGGCCCTCAGCAAGGAAACCAGCAAGGCTCACCCCAACAGGGAGGCCAACAGCAGAACCAAGGCCCTCAGCAAGGAAACCAGCAAGGCTCACCCCAACAGGGAGGCAGACCTCAGGAATCTTCCCAGGACCAGGATGCTGAGTAATCAAAGATACATTATCAGGTAGGATCTGATTTTACTATTAATGAAGCATCTCTTTTCTTATAGTTTTGAAAACACAAGCTGTGCTAACTCAACTTTAATCACATTTATATCATATAATTTAGGTTCTCATTAATATTACTATTCTTTGGATCTTTACTATTTTTTAATATTACATTATTTGGCTAATCTGTGGTGATATAGGGAGATGATTAATATTTTGTATACTGCTCAAGTTATTGTGATTTTGACGAACAATGCGTATACATGCTTGACAACATGAGTTTTATTGTTTGTTCAAGAAGTACAATGTTGTTCATAAATTCTTCTGCCTTGTTGCTCATGCCAGGAACCCCACCTATTAGGCCCAGAATAAGAAATATAAATAAATGAGAAATCAAGGCATCAAGTTTACTTTTAAAAGTTATCATTCCTTTTCACCCTTTGGATCAATAAAGGCTTCCACTAAATCCTTCAACAGTTTATTAGAAATACACACAGATCTTTGGAAAAATACTGATGAGATTAGTTTGACCTCCGTGCAAGGATTTCAAACAAATTTGTGAAGCATTCCATATTTTAAAAAGAAAAAGAAATATACACAGAAATATTTTCTTATCTTCATATTACCCTTATATTAATTATTTAAAAAAAATCCCCAATAATTCATAGAGACAGCATGTTTGTATTCATATCCATGATGGTTTTGTTATTTTTTACAGTAGTGAGCCATAATTTTCTGTGGCTCTTGCTGTTTTTGGTAAGTTTTATATCCTATCAATGTACTTTTAATGGTTTTTGTTTTTCACTAGTATAAAATTTGCCCTAGTAACCCAACTTTATAAATATGTCTTATAGTTTAAATGAGTTTCTGAGATAAGGTTCATATAGACTAGGCTGGCTTCATACTTGCTGTGTGGCTAAGTATACCCTTGAATTCCTAATCATCTTCCCTCTACTTCCCAAGTGCTGTGATTATATGCACATGCCTTATTCACCTACTCACCATTTTAATATCAAATGCATTCTCACAAAATCCATATAACCAATAAAATATATTTGGATCGTTTGTTTTTCAAAGTACATTATGTGCTAAATGGTTACAAAAATGAACCAGGAAGGGAAGGAACAAAGATTAGAAAAAGAGAAAAAAGACATGGACTTCTATCTACATCATTAAAGGTGTTAGAAAGAGATGAGAAACTTCATCTTGTTATGATTTCTTTATAACTTCTCTTTGTGTTTGTTTCTTTCAGATAATGTGTAAGAAAATACTGGCTTTGGTGGATTGGGCAACTGGAATAATGTGGCCATAATCTATCATTTTAATAACAATAAAATCATAAGCATACCATTTCTGACTCATCTTTATTTATGGGTGTAGGTTGATCTGGAATTTGACAAACTTAGACACAATTTATGATCACCCAGAAACCTATATTATAGATGCTTCTAAATTCTATCTTCCTACATCCATACACAATCTGACAAATGAAAAATTCAATCACACCCACAAGTAATTTTCTGCTAATACAAAATTATTTGTATAAACATAATATATATGTAATTATACATACATACATATTGTATATAATATATCATAAGACATCAACTGTTACTCATCTTTTTAGAGAAACAGAAAATACAGAATAATTGGGAAGAAAAGTTTAAAAATAGACATTCTTAGTATTTGCAAAATAATGAATTTCATTTTTATAGGTTATGAATCTGTTTTTCCAAATTATTTTCCTGTAATACACTACACTTTCTCCATTCATGTTCCCAAAAGATTGTCTTCCAAAGTATATCCAGTATTTTATTAAAGCCTACATGGATTCCATAAAATAGGCCATAAGATAAAACTTTAAAGGATAAAATACTTTCAACCAGAAATTATTTTGAGGCCTACAATTTTTTCTTGTCTAGGACTCCCCATATAATTGCAAATAAATACATGTGATAATAATGTAATTTGGCTAACTAGGATCTTAGGAATTATCATTGTCTGGAAAACCCACTATTGCCTTATATTTCCCCAACTCACAGCTGATTAAACACCATTTTCTTGTAATACAGCAAATTTTACATCATATATAACATAATTTGCTCACTATATATATATATATACATTCATATATGCAAACACATATATATTTGAATACATGTATTTAGATAGAAATCTTTGTGATATTTCAAAAGCCTTAGGCCACTTCTCATTACTAATTTTAGTACAATTACAATTAGGATTTCATTTGAGGAAGATTTTAAATTAATCAGAATTTTAAAACATACTGAATTATGGTTTTGAAAATGGTTATGCACACTTGCTGCTATTACAGAGGATACAGATTTGTTTCCCAGCACCCACATAGCAGTGCAAAGCTGCCTATAACCCCAGTTCCAGGTAATGTTTTGCCCTTTCCTGGCCTCTGCAGGTTCTGAGTGCATGTAGTAATCATACACATTCAGACAAACACTCTTATGCATAAAAAATATAACCAGATATTTAACTAACATCTGAGTAACAAAAATCAAAGCTTATCACAAAGCGATTTTCAAGGTATTAAATATCTCCCAGTCCATGGACTACTTCTCATTGCCTGCAAGATGTAGGACTCTCAACTACTTTTCCAGCACCATGCCTGTCTGCATGCTGACATGGTCCCTGATATGATGAGAATGGAGTAAACCTCTTAAACTGTAAGATGACATTTTCATTAAATGCTTTCCAGTAAAAGAGTTGCTATGATTATGATGTCTCTTCACAGTAATAGAAACCCTAACTTGGCCATTTGGCATAAGGGACTGGAGCACTGCTATAAAAATCCTGACATTTTTGTTTGGTGGTATTTGGATTTTGGTGCTTTGGGTTAGAAAAGCAGTGGAATGCTCTAAGCACTGCTTAATAGTCCATACTAGCAAAAGCTTGCATGAGGGCAGAGGAGTTTAATTTATAGGACAGGGTCTCAGCAACAGTGGGCAAACTGATCACTGATTCCCAGCTTGTTGGCTCTGTAAAAGAATAAAAATCCTGATTTCAAATGAGATAGTTTTGAATATACAATTCTTCAAACAAGGGAAAATAATTTGGGAAATATGAGAGGATTAGATTTTTTTCTCAAAAAAAAATGTCTTGTTCTGGGCATTGTCTCATAATGGCAAAGGCACCGTGCTGCAGTATTCTCCGAGATGCCTTGGTGATGTCAGTCAGAGGTAGGCTGTCACACAACTGGGGTACACTGTAGTAACTTGGTCACATGGAGAGTTCCCGTGTATCTGGAGATCTCTCAGGTTCAGACAATAGTCTCTTCTCTACTGCAAAGGAGTCTATGTAAAAGTAGGTCTGTGTCTATGGAATATCATTATCATCTCACTATTGTATGTTTCTCTTTTGACGGAAATTTATTAAATTTAAAATGTATGAAATTATTCACACCCTTGATGTGGGAGTGTCATATATCAATCTGTTGATTTCATTGGTTAAGTAATAAAGAAACTACTTGGCCCTCATAGGTTAAAACATAGGTGGGAGGAGTAAACCGAACAGAATGCTGGGAGGAAGAGGAAGTGAGCCCAGAGGCCATGCTCCCCTCTCCTGGGCAGACATCATGAAGCAAGCTGCCAGGTCAGACATGCTGAATCTTTCCCGGTAAGACTGGTGCTACACAGATTACTAAAAATGGATTAGGCTAAATATGAGAATTAGCCCGTAAGAGGCTAGAGCTAGTGTACCAAGCAGTGTTTAAATGAATACAGTTTGTGTGTTGTTATTTCTGGTGTAAAGCTAGCCGTGCGGGAGCTGGGGGGGGATGAAAAGCAGGCCCGCAGCACCTACTACACACCCTCTTCAATACTGGCTTTTACAAGTGGGAACTTCTACAAGAAGTCTTCAAGGACAGGTTTTCCCCTTTGTGAATCAGTTCTTCTCAAGACCTTAAATTGATAAAAATCAACTTGTTTTGTTTCTGAAGTTTCATTTCTGTGAATTCAACTAAAACTTTATTTTTTCATAATGAACAGTTCCCAGAAATCAGTTCCTTCTGTCTTCTCCCACCTTTACCAATAGGAAGAGCAGTGATGTAGTATGAATAAAATTCAGGCAGACTCCATCACACTGATGAATATTTGCTCGAAGTTGGCTCTGAGGCTGGAGAGTGGAAAAGAATTTGGCAAGATCTGAGTCAATACATTTATTGTGTAGGCACATGACATTTGTAATTTTTATGATGTCTTAGCCCTGGGGTGTGAAGCCAAACACAATGATGTCATGACCTAAGCTGCGTAGTGGTTTAACTTTTGCTCATACAGACAAAATTGTTAGTAGAGCCTGATGAAAAAGTCTCTAAGGAGATTAAAATATGTTTATAATGTACATAGGATTAAGGAAAAAGTAAAAGATTATAGATGGTCATAAAAATAGCCTAAAACTAACAAGAAAAAATCTTTTTTAAAAAAGTAAAGTAATATAAAGATAAAAGTCATGCAAAAATAAAAAAATGAAAATTCCCAACACTGTATCTGTTTTTACCATCCTTCATATTTGGTTTTTCTGGTGGTGGTGATAGTGTTTATCTATTTCCCTTCTTTGAAGATTTCTGGTATGAGGTTACCTGTTGGCTGTGTTTTTATAGGTGCAGGCACCTTCCTTGAGTTTGAGTTTTCTTTATGTTTTCAGCTTTACTTTCAGTAGGACTGGATTTGTGTATAGGTATTGTTTCAATCTGGTTTTCTAATGGAATCTTATTTTATCCATCTATGGTGACTGAGAGCTTTGCTGAATATAGCAGTCTGTGATTTCATCCTTGGTCTCTTCATGTCTCCTGAGCATCTGTCTAGGACCTTCTGGCTTTCATGATTTCCATTGAGAAGTCAGGTGTAATTATGATAGGATTGCCTTTATGTGTTACTTTTTTTTTCCTTTGCAGCTCTTTGTATTCTTTCTTATGCTATGTGCTTGGGGTCTGGCCAGGGTTTTTTGTAACATGAAAGGCCAGGCCTGGCTTGTTGTTGTTTTCATCCTGCCCAGTTCCCCACAACTGTTTAGCCCCAAAGAAAATCACACATAGGTCTCCATAAATTATAAGCTGATTGGCCCATTAGCTCTAGTCTCTCAATGGCTAACTCTCAGATCTTGATTAACCCATTTTTCTGATCTATATTAGCAAGGTGGCTCACTGCCTTTTTTCAGTGGGGCAGATCACATCCTGCTGATTGGTGAGCTCCCATTAGCTCAGGTAAACTGTTTCAGTGGGTGTCCCCATCACAAAGAAAACAATAGAAAGAATTAGTGAAAGAAAGACCTGGATCTTTGGGGAAAATCAAAAAGATAAATAAACCCTTATCTAAACTAATCAAAAGGCAGAAAGAGAACATCTAAGTTAACAAAAATGAAAAAAAGGGGATAGAACAACAGAGACTGAAGCAATCCCAAAAATCATTAGGTCATACTCCAAATCTTAGAGTTTTGGAGTGTGTTTGTACTCCACAAAACTGGAAAATATAAAAGAAATGAAGAATTTTTTGGATAGGTACTACATACCAAAATTAAATCAGGAGCAGGTGAACAATTTAAATAGACCTATAATGTGCAATGAAATAGAAACAGTCATCAAAAGCAAACCTAACAACAACAACAACAAAAAGACCAGATGGTTTCATGGTTTCAGTGCATAATTCTACCAGACCTTCAAAGAAGAGATAATACCTATGCTCCTCAAAGTATTTCACATAATAGAAACAGAAGGAACATTGCCATACTCTTTTTTGAGGCTACAGTTACCCTGATCCTGAAACAACACAGAGACTCAACCAAAAAAAAAAAAAAAAGAATTAAAAAACAATCTCACTCATGAACAAAGATGCAAAACTACTCAATATAATTCTGGCAAATCAAATCCAAGAACATATAAAAAAATCCACCATGATCAAGTTGACTTCACTCCAGAGATGCAGAAATGGTTCAACATAAAAATCTATCAGTATAATCCACCATATAAATAAATGAAAACAAAAGACCATATGATCATCTCATTAGATACTGTAAAAGTATTTCACAAAATCCAACCACCGTTCATGGTAAATGCCTTGGAGAGATTAGGGATACAAGGAATATACCTAAACATAACTAAAGCAATATGCAGCAAGCTGACAGCCAATATCAAATTAAATGGAGAGAAACTCAATGCGATTCCATCATATTTACTTTTAAACTACAAAACAACTACTGTTCTTAAATATTTTTTTTTATTTTTTATCTTTCTTTTTTTATTTTTTTTAATTTATTTATTTATTAAGGATTTCTGCCTCCTCCCTGCCACCGCCTCCCATTTCCCTCCCCCTCCCCCGATCAAGTCCCCCTCCCTCATCAGCTCGAAGAGCAGTCAGGGTTCCTTGACCTGTGAAAAGTCCAAGGACCGCCCACCTCCATCCAGGTTTAGTAAGGTGAGCATCCAAACTGCCTAGGCTCCCCCAAAGCCAGTACATGCAGTAGGATCAAAATCGGCATGGATTTTTAGATATTGCTACAAATTTAAGGTTATTTTATTATACTGTATACATTTTTCAACTCTTGATTGGGATGTTGTTCTTATGTAGCTCATTAAAAAATGCCATATATAATTAAAAAATAGAGGTCAGTTGTTTTTCATCTATAATAAACAAATTTGCAGTCAGTTATGAAAGGTATGCTTTCAAGGTTGAATATATATGCTTAGATAGATAGATGGTCTTCAAACACTTCGAAGATTTATAGAATATGCATTTAAGATGTTTAATAACCTTGAAGCCTTTTATGACCATGAGATGCATCTCCTCCTGACAGTACCAATCTACTTCAGAGAAGATTAAAGGCATTAAAGAATCTCTGTATAAAGTTGTAGAAAGGAGCTGCGGGTAGGCCTACTTTCATCCCTCCCAGCTCCCACATGGTTAGCTTTACACCCGAAAGAAAAACACACAAATAGTATTATTTTAAACACTGCCTAGCACATTATCTCTAGCCTCTCAGCAGCTAACTCTCATATTTTTCTTTAACCCATATCTAGTAATCTTTGTAGCACCACAAAGTGGTGGCTTACCAGGAAAGATTCAGCATGTCTGACCTGTGTCCATCTTGTTCAGGAGCTTCACTGAATCTGACCCAGAGAGGAGAGACATGGCAATTGCTTCACTTCCTCCTAGCATTCTGTTCTGTCTACTCCACCCACCTAAGGGCTGGCCGATCAAATGGGTCAAGGCAGTTTCTTTATTAACCAATGAAAGTAACTCCTCCATCATAAAGTTTATATTTTGTGGCAAAACTAGCAATTTAGACAAGGAAATGGTATTACATCCACTACTGACAGTATAATGTGCAAATAAGACCAAAAACACAAAACGTAATGACTGTCAAACTTTGCAAAAACAATGTAGGATAGTTTTTCAAATTTTCTTACTTCTCAGAAATATCTGTCATATATGTTTGGCCTGTACACCAAAGATATATGTCCCAATGTTGCAGCGGAACTTTGGGTGTTGGTACAGACAGCCATACCTTCCTGACATTACATTTCCCAAGGTCTTTGATAAAGTTAAAGACTAAATAGTTAGATTTATACCTCTCATTAATTATTATAAATGTCAAATTAGATATAAAAGTTTAGACTCACAAAGATAAAATAAATAACAGAATATTTTCTCTGTATTTGCCAAACACAAATGGACTGGATACAGTAATTTTAATTCTTATGTGATAAATGTTTTTGTTGCATATAATTTTAATTAGAAAAAAAGGGTGAAATGCTGTTGGATAATACTTTTATACACTATAAACATGTATTGCTCACGTTGATTTAATAGAAAGTTAACTAACAAATAGAAAGGCAGGAAGAGCTTAGGTGGGTGAGATCAACTGTGAGAATGAAGGAAAAGAGGATATAGTTGAAAGAGACATGGAAAGAAGCAAGATGAACTTGCCATTTCAAAAAAGGGTACCATGCCATATAGATTAACATACATAGATTAACATAATGCAGGTTAATGTGAATTTAAAGAAAACTTTCTAAAAAGTCTATACTATCAGCCAAACATTTATAATTAATAAGTCCTTGTGTGATTCTTGGGGAAATGACTGACAGGAATAAAATGTCTGAAAACACTGGACAAGAACTTACCTTTAATCACTACAAGATGACCTGCCTCTACTCCCTTGGATCCAAGAGGCACAGACTGTAATGACAGTGAACAAAGTCATCTGGAACCTGTCTTAGGATGCTAGTATCAGTTTGGGGTGACAGGATAGAGATAAGACCTGACTTGTATTCCTATAAATCAAGAACATATAGAAACTATGTAAAAACAGTATGTGTATATAATATAATCAAGAATATCAAAACAAAAAATGCCAATAGAAAGAGAGAGCATATGGACCCACTGGGAAACACAACTAAAGGATGTACACATAGAAAAAAATATCATCATAACTAACCACTGGTAGACAGGGAGAATGTGCTGATTCAGCTGGTGACTTTGTTGACCTTATAGTCACCAAACTTTCTGTTTCTGCTGTCCTGAACTGTAAATGTTTTGAGAGTTATACTAAACTAATATGAGCACCAGAAGTTTCAGTGTATGGAAATCAAGAACTATTGAATGTATATTAGTTATTGGGCCCATTCTAAAGGACCAGTAGATACCAAATAGTTTCCTCAGAAGGTCAGGGAAATACTGGCAACTGTGTCATTTGTAGTGGAATTAGAATAGGGCAAAGATGACACTTCCCTAGATGTCACCTTCATATCCACTCACTGATGAGCATGGCTCTCATTCTATTCCTATCTTACATGAAGGTTGACTATAATAAAGCATGTCGGTGACTATAACCTGGTGTTCTGACTATACAGAATCTTGAGAATAAAAGAGACTTGTGGTAATAACATGAGGAATCTTCAAGGATGAAGCAACAATACCCTACATCCAATCAATTCATATGCTAAGATCTTATCAGATTTCAATATAGCCAGGAAGAATTGCCAAAACCATTCGGTTTCATTCCAAGGCCACTCTGCCAGTAAAAACCTTTACTTAGAAAACCTATAGTCTGGTTTCTCTTCAGATTATATAAATCTTTCACCTTTTACTTAGAAAATCTTCCTGAAATCTCAGAAAATACTATATATATACATACATATATGTGTGTGTATGTATGTATATACATATATATGGATGTACACATGTATATGTGTGCA
The DNA here is from genome assembly GCF_018167655.1 of Microtus oregoni. Taxonomy (NCBI): domain Eukaryota; kingdom Metazoa; phylum Chordata; class Mammalia; order Rodentia; family Cricetidae; genus Microtus; species Microtus oregoni. The sequence continues at coordinate 72,013,631 of NW_024543061.1, forward strand.
TACATCTATATCTATCTATCTATCCAGAGAGAGAGAGAGAGAGAGAGAGAGAAGAAGAAGAAGAAGAAGAAGGAGGAGGAGGAGGAGGAGGAGGAAGAGGAGGAGGAGGAGGAGGAGGAGGAGGAGGAGGAGGAGGAAGACATAGTTTTCTTCCCTCAAGAAGTAGCATGGCTTTGAATGTCCAAACCATGACACACCACTAGAACATACTGGAACAAAAACAAATTTACAAATTTGAATCTAATTTTTATACTAAAATGAGAAATAACAGAAGATTTATTCATTTATGTTGTGAAAAACAGCTGCCTGAGCTATTAAACCTCTCTTAAAATAAAGAGATTGACTGCCTATTTTAAAATATGAGAAAATTGACACACCGTAAAATGGAGAAAACTAAGAGAGTGTGCTAGAAATGTGATGGCAACTTGTTATCAAATTTTGAAGAAAAAATATAATAATAAGCTGCAGAATAGAAGGTACAATGATTTGAGGGGTTTTAGAAACCATTCCATAATGTCTGGGGAAAAAAGCTATCTTAAGAAATGACTCAGGTAAGCATGTTCAAAAACTTCGACTAAAGCAGTTTAAATTAAGAGAGAAGTTGGAGAAGAATTAGTATCAACATGTAACAGAGAAAATGTTCTGCATTGAAGACAACCCTAAGACAACAGAGTAGGATCAAACTACAAGTGAGAGTACAAACGTAATATGTTTAAAATTTGCAGTTGATAGCCAATTGCTTAAGTTTATTGTGTGATCATTACCACTCATTGATTACTGGCAGTGATTGAAAATATTTCGTAAAAGTGAGAAGGTATGCTTGGCAGTGGTGGCACATGTCTTTAATACCCAGCACTAAATATTAAAATACAGAAAAAATATTGAAACCACTTAACTTATTCCAGATGACTCAGAATTAACTTTAGTATTCATTCATTTACAAGAAATAAATAAAAATATAAATTATATCTTGTAGATAATGTATATCAGATTCCATATGGGTCTACAGGTATCATGAGATAATGATGAAGTTGATCAACTATTGGTAGATGCTGGACTATACTATATGCTAGATGCCTCAGAATTTCATAAGAAATAAATACTAATAGCACAGGTTTGAAGAAATGTTTTCCTACCACCTGGCAAAAAGTCAGGGAAATATTAAGGAAATGCTCTACTTGTACTTTGTATGATAAAATTCTACCACCTGAAGGAAATATTTCAAAAGGTACTCAAAAAATGAAATTGGGCAATGGATATGGTTCAATTTGTCAAATTTGGAAAATTAAAGTATGTATACCATACATTGATACATATTTAGGATTTCAATGGGCAAATGATTTGAGTTCCTCAAAGGCTGATTCTGTAATTATACATTTATTAGAATTTACGGCCATTGTGGGAATACCTGTACAAATTGAGACTGACAATGTTATAGCATATGTCTCTAGTAAAATGAAACATTTTTTTACATATTATAACAAAGATTATTAGAGGGATACTCAAAAATCCTATAGAAGAAGTATTTGTAAAAAGATCTAATTGTATTTTAAAGGTTATTCCTAATAAATGAAAAAAGATAATAAAGACCACCAAGAAAAAAATAGCTTTAGTTTTTAAATGCTAATGAGAAATGCGAAACTGTTTCAGAGACATTGCATAGTAAAAAACTAATTCTGAAAAAATTCTTCCTTCATACTTTAAAAAAATGTGTTAACCGCAATGAAAACCAGGATATGTGTCATATTGAGGAAAAGCTTTTGCTTTTGTTTCCACAAGTGAGAAAACAGAAAAGCTATGGTTGCAATAAATTTGATAAAAATTAGGTTAGAACAAAAAAGACATCTTGATTAGAAAAGATGATAGTTAATCAATTAGCATGGCAATTCAAACTGCTTAGAAATTCCTCAAAGTTAGTTAAGTCTGTGCTTTCTTTATTTCTTTCTAGAAGAATAACAGCATTCAACTGAGAACTCTGAAGACCATTGGACTAAAGAGACATCTAAAGACACATGCAGACAAAACACTTCAAAAAAAAGTTCAAACTGACTTAATTGTATAGCACAATTCCAATAAGATAAAAATCTCAAATATTCACACATGTTTGTCTCTAATGTTCTCCAAAGAGATAAAAGGAAAATGATCTTTTTGTTGTCCCAATTCATTAGACATTAAAGCTGGTTTGGTGTTCAAGCATGGGTCTCTCCTCAAAATCCAAGCATGATTGTTTAAGAAAAATTAAAAAATCTCTTTTCTCATGGAAGAAAAGCCATCTGGCATGGGACAAAATAAAAATAAGGGACTATTTGACTAATACTAATCTCATACACTTTTGGTTTTATTTGGATCTTTGAAAATTTTCCTAAGGTGTAAATTCCTAAGATTATTGCATATGTACAAATTTAAACTTCCTGTCATGATATTAATGGTCATATAGAATACTATCTGATTCTAGAAATAGACTATATCTAGCTTCCTATATGTGGTTTCAGGGCTGAGTCTGAAACAAATAATTAGGAACTAAGTTTTTGTACCCTGGATATAGTTAATAGGTTGTGGTCCTTTAATCTTTCAAATATATGCTGCATGTGGCATTTAAAATGTTTAGTTCCCTGCAGTGAACTATGATCATTCCTAACAGTGACTTTGAAGTCTCCAAAAAGACTTTGGGAATCCACAAGGATGAATATACCCAAACTGTGATAATGATACTCAGTTGACAAACACCACCCAAAGATCAGTTCTGATCTACAAACTACTAAAGATAACTTCAAAGAAGTTAGCTAAGATGATCTAACCTTGTAGACTACTCCTATCAAGACTTCAGATAAGCTTTGTACTCTCCCATCATACCAAGACAGGATAAGTGCTAGCTCTCCTAGAGATTGATCTTTATTTTAATTTTATCAGGGTCCCCTAAAAATGCCATTATTCCCAAACATCAGCAATTTTAAAACATGGTGTCTACATTTCCCAAAGGTGCAGAGGGGTTTTTCATTATTTAATGGATGTTTGCCATTGTTTAGGGGGTTGGTCACAAGTTGTTATTGGTTATGGTCAGGAAGGAAACTTAGCAAAGAAAATTATTTTCGGGGATATCATTCTGAAAAGAAAAAGGGGTAGAGAAATGATAGGAAAAAAAGGTATATTATTTTATCTACTTTCAATATAAAAGGGCAACTTCTTATCTCAAATACTTTATATTCGTATGAATTTTTGTATACTGATACAAATTTAAGGTTATTCTTGTTATACTGTGTATATGTTTCTACTTTTGCTTAAGATATTTTTGTATATTGATGCAAATTAGGGTATTTTTGTTATACTGTATCATATGCACCTATTTATTGTTTAAGGAAATGTTCCTGTGCAGATCATTTACAATGTAATATAACGTTCTATTCCTTAAAGTTACTTAGGATATTAAGAAATAAAGGTTAGTAGTTATTCATTTATATAAATCAAACGTATAGTCATGTTAGTTATGTTTTCAAGGTCAATCTGAGATGTACTTTAAATATATTGTCTTGAAACACATCAAAGATCTACAGTATGCGGTATTTTAACATTTTAATAACATACAGCTTTTCTTGACAGCAAAACTTAACTACTTCCTTCAGCACCTGTTTCCTTTAAAGTAGGCTGATGGGAATTGAAAAACCTCCATATGGATTTTACTTTCTTTATGACAAAAGCTAGCCACTAGGCAAAGAAACTGACCTTGCCTCAACTGCAGACAGTGTGCTGTACAAATTGGAAAATCAAGGCACAAAAGAAGGCAACGGTTGAACTTTGGCAAGACAAATTCCTGTTTCACAGAAAAGTCTGTCAGATATTTTAGGCCTGTATACCAAAGATAGATGCTTCAATGTTGGAGAGGAATCTTGGGGTGACTGTTCATATAGCCAGATATCTCTGTCATTTATTCGTTTTGAAAGTTACTTGTTCTTCACTTTTTGTTTACTCACATAATATTTTACCCTTCTCAGGTTTCTTATGGGGTTGAAGATTAGATAGTTATAGTAAGAGATAGCCTTATTTATGATGGAAGGTAAATTAAGTATAAAACTTTGAACTCACAATAATAAGTAAGATAATAGAGTATTTTCTCTGAATTTTCTAAATACTAATAGGTTGGAGATTGTGAATATATGTCTTACTTGATACTTACTGTATATAGTTTCATGTTTTTAGAGTTAAAATTTTTTTGGTGAGACAATTCAGTTCTGTCTTGCCTGCCTACCCAAGTTTTGCTGTATCAACAGGACAAGGGAGTTTCTTTATTCATTAATGGTAATCACAGCACACAAAAGGGACTTCTACATATGACATCCCCCACTCTCTAGGACGTCCATAGTGGAAAAAAACCCAGGTCTCTCTCTGAACTGCTTTGGCTTCTCTAGCCAGCCTTCAAGAGAGTTTCCTGCAGGTAGGATGCCCCAATACCTACCTCCATCCTACAACCCACAAGCTACTAGCTCCATTCCAGCCCACAACTCAACTATCCTCCTGCAACCTCATTGGGATTCTGAAACACACCTTGCTACAATATAGAAGGAATCAAGAGCTTGCTAAAACACTGAGTGGACCAAGAGAGATTACCAGTAGAGAAGACCCAACAGAGCAGGTTTAGAGAGACCTCAGTGATTCCCTGAGACACAGACATTGACAGTGCAATGCAGACCATGAACAATTTTCAAAGACTCAGACAGCTACTGCAAGGATTGAACAAAGATGCAAAGATACTGCCAGCCTCATTTGAAGGAAGAGATGGGTAGGCACCAATGCAAGAATTCATCCAACAACCTAAAAAAAAAACAACATGGTAACATAAGAAACCACTGGTCACACAACAAAAAGACTTGATCATCCTAAGCCAGAATAATCAGAGGAAAATGACTTTAAACATAACTTATGAAGTTTATGAAGACATTTAAGGAGGAAATGAAAGACTCCCTTAAAGAAATGGAGGAAAATACAAACAAAAAATTGGAAGAAATTAATAAATTCCTCAAAGAATCCCAACAAAACCAAGAAAAAACAAATAGTTGAAGCAAACAGTTCAATATTTGAAGACTGAAATAGACAAAATAAATAAAACAAAAACCAAAGGAATACTGGATATGGAAAATCTGGGTAAAAAACAGTAACTATTGAGGCAACTCTAACCAACAAAATAAAAGAGATAGAAGAAATAATCTCAGGTTTTGAAGATACTATAGAAGAAATAGACTCACTAGTCAAAGAAAATATTAAATCCAACAAATTCTTGACAAAAACATTCATGAAGTCTGGGATACCATGAAAACATCAAACTTAAGAATAATATCAATAGAAGAAGGAGAAGAACTTCAGCTCAAAGGTACATAAAATATATTCAACAAAATTATAGAAGAAAACTTTTCCAACCTAAAGAAGGATATGCCTATGAATGTACAAGAAGCTTACAGAAGACCAAATAGACTGGATCAAAAAAGTCCCTTTGCCATATAATAATAAAAATACAAAACATACAGAATAATGAAAGAATATTAAGAGCTGCAAAGGAAAAGGATCAAGTAACATATAACATTAGACCTATCAAAATTAAACCCAACTTCTCAATAAAAACCATGAAAGCCAGAAGGTTTTGGGCACATGTGCTGTAGAGACTAAGAAATGATGGATGCATACCCAGTTACTATACCCAGCAAAGTTTTCAATCACCATAGTTGGAGAAAACATGATATTTCACGACAAAACCAGATTTAAAAAAACACATATCCACAAACCCAGCAATAGAGAAAGTACTACGAGGAAAACTTTAACCCAAGGAAGCTAACTGGATCCACAAAAACACAGGCAACAGATAATCTCCCACCAGCAAAACCCAAAGAAGGGAAACATACAAGGTGCCAAAAAATAACCTTAATTAACAACCACTGCTCATTAATATCTCTTAATAGCAATTGATTCAATTCACCTATATAAAGACACAGACTAAGAGAATTGATATGAAAACAGGATCCAGCCTTCTGCTGTAAACCAGAAATACTCCTCCACCTCAAAGACAGACGTTACCTCAGAGTAAAGGGTTAGGAATAGGTTTTCCAATCAAATAGACATAGGGAACAGGCAGGTGTAGCTATCCTAATTTCTAACAAAATAGATTTCAAACTAAAATCAATCAGAAGAACACTTTATACTCATAATAGGGACAACTGAATAAAACTAAGTCACAATCCTGAATCCTTATGCTCCTATTACAGAGCACCCACCTATGTAAAAGAAAAATTACTGCATCTTAAATCACACATCAAACACCACACACTAATAATAGAAGACTTCAACACTTCACTTTGGCCAATGGATGGGTAAACCAGACAGAAATTTATAAGAGAAATAAGAGAACTAACAGAAGTCATTAATCAAATGGACATAACAGATATCTACAGAAAATTACACCCAAACACAAAAGAATATACTTTCTTCTCAGAACCTCATTGAATCTTCTATAAAATTGACCACATACTCGGTAACAAAATAAACCTCCACAGATGCCAAAAAACAAATGGAATAACCTCCTGTATCTTATTGAATCACTATGGTTTAAAGTTAGAATTTAATAACCACACTACTTGCAGAAAGCCTACAAACTAATAGAAATTGAACAGTGGACTGTTGAACCACAGCTGGTTCATAGAATAAATACAGAAAAAAATTAAAGACTTCCTAGAATTCAACAAAAATGAAGGCACAATTTACACAAGCCTTTGAGACACTATGAAAGAATTGCTGAGAGGTGAGTTTATAGCAATAAGTGCCAACATAAGGAAAATGGAGAAAGCTCACATCAGTGACTTAACAGCACACCTGAAAGATGTAGAACAAAAAAAATCAGATGCACTCAAGAGGAGTAGAAGACAGGAAATAACCAAATTGAGGGCTAAAATCAACAAAATCGAAATGAAGAAAATAAAGACTCAATGAGACAAAGAGCTGTTTTTTTTTTTTTGGCAAAATCCAGATAGACAAATCCTTACACAAACAAAACAAAAAGGAAGAGAGTAAGCATATAAATTAACAAAGTCAGAAATGAAAGGAAGGAAATTATAACAGACACTGAGGAAATTCAGAAAATCATTAGGTCATACTACAAAAACCTCTACTCCACAAAACTAAAAAATGTAAAAGAAATGGACAAATATCTCGATAGATACCATCAAACAAAATTAAATCAAGACCAGGTTAACAGTTTAAATAGACCTATAAGCTGCAAAAAGATAGATGTTGCAATAAAATCCTCCTAACTGAAAACAAACAAACAAACAAATCAGTGCTGGATATTTTTAGTGCAGAGTTTTACCAGAACTTCCAAGAAGAGCTAATACCTATACCCCTCAAAGTGTCAAAGTGTTCTGTAGGGAAAGCCCAGCCAATCACCTTGCTTGATATATTGAATATTAAATGTGAGTAGGCTTATACCTCTATTTATTGTATAAGAGTATGCTTATACCTCTGTTTAAAATATACATATATATTGTATTGATATATTTACCATATTGCAATGTACATTTTTACCTCTGATATTATTTATGTAATGACATTGTTTCCTTTGGAGATCATTGTTCTCATAATTTGAATAGTTGTTTATTCTTTTAGTCCTCAAGTTAGATAGGTATCAAAAATTATAAATCTATTGTCATATATGTTTGTCATATTTATATTTAGGATAATCAGGTTTTTTATATACATAGAGATTATATTTAGTATAGATAGGATAATCGTCAATCTCTTTGAAGAGCTGTAGAAAATGGCCTTTAATCTAACATAGAATTCCGTGCCAACGAGATACAATCACTACTGGCAACACTGCTCTACTTCCGAGAGAACATTGAGAACCAAAGACACTCCACTCAGAGCTTGTCTTCTTTTTGGCACAACTGGCCTTTGGGCAAAAGAAAAGCTCATACCTCGACTACTGACAAAGATACAAAATATCCATAAGTGGAAAAAACAGGATTGTCTTATCTTGCCAAGACAGGGTAGGATAGTTCTCAAAAAGTTTCTTGCCTTAGATAATGGTATGTCAGTTATGTTAGGCCTTAGCCAAAGTTGGTTGACTCATCATTACAAACGAGATTTTGGGTTATTGCCCAGGTAGTCAGTTGTCTCTGTCATTTATTACACATTTTGGAACTTTCTTGTTTGTTCTTCCTGGTTGCTTAAGTAATATTACTTCCCTTCTCAGATCTTTGACGGAGTTGAAGATTATATAATTGTAGTTACTCTCTACATTATTTAGACTCCTTGGAATAGAATGTTTAGTAAAACTTTTGTTATATGTTTCTTGCTTAATATTTTTGTTATTTGTAATTTTATATTTATTATTTGTTCCAATTGTATATAGTTGTATTTGGTTTGGTTCTGTCTTATTTAGACAAAAGGGGGAGATGTAGGGGAAACCCAGCCAATCACCTTGCTTGAAGGGCTGGATCCCCTTAGACTAATATTTACTTATAAATTTTGTGGGTGTGTTCCGCGCCTCCACTTCTGTTTCCTGCTCTTCATTGGAACCTTGGTTTTGTAAGTTATCCCCTTCTTCCCCTTAATAAAGCTGATATTAAAGCTAGCCTGATTAATCCTATTTGCCAGTTGTTTACGCCCCATCAGTGTTCCACATAATAAAAACAGAAGGAACATTGCCATACTCTTTTTATGAGGTTGAAGTTACGCTGATACCAAAGATTCAACCAAGAAAGAGAAATACAGAACAATCTCACTCATGAACAAGTATGCAAAAATGCTCAATAAGATATTAGCAAACTGAATCCAAGAAAACATCAAGAAAAATCATCTAACAGGATCAAGTAGGCTTTATCCCAGAGATACAGGGATGGATCAACATATGAAAATCTATCAATGTAATCCATCATATAAATAAACTGAGAGAAAAAAAATCATATGATCATCTCTTTAGATTCTTAAACAACATTCAAAAATATCCAAAAGCCCTTCATGCAAAGGTCTTAGAGAGATCAGGGATATAAGGAAAATATCTAAAAATAACAAAAGAAATATACAGCAATCTGGCAGTCAACATCAAATTAAATGGAGAGAAACTCAAAGTGTTTCCACTAAAATCAGGAACTAGTCAAGGCTGTCCACTATCTCCATATCTCTTCAACATAGTTCTTAAAGTTCTGGCTATAGCAATAAGACAACAAAAGGAGATAAACCAGGTTCAAATTAAAAAGAAAGTCATCAAGCTTTGTTTGCAGATGATATGATATCATAAATAAGGGACCCAAAATCCCTACAAAAGAACTAACTCCTACAGCTGATAAATACCTTTAGTGATGTGTCAGGATACAAGATTAACCCAAAAAATACAGTAGCCCTCTAATATATGAAAGATCTAGAAGCTGAGAAAGAAATCAGAGAAACTTCCCCTTTCACAATAGCCACACTTAACATAAAATATCTTGGGGTAACACTAACGAAAAAAGTGAAAAACTTTTCAACAAGTAGTGTGGGAGGTCCTTCTGTTTGTGTATTGCTTTTATTGGTTAATGAACCAAAAAACTGTTTAGAGCCTATAGCATAGAGGGAAAAAAGTTGGGGAAAGCTAGGCTGTATGCTGGGAAAAAAGAAGGGTGGAGTCAGAGAGACACCATGGAGCTGACAGTGTCAGACATGCCAAAATTTAGCCAGTAAGCCACTGCCACATGGCGATACACAGATTAATGAAGTTGGGTTAAATTAATATGTAAGAGTTAGCCAATAGGAAGCTAGAGCTAAAGGGCAAAACAGTTATTTAATTCATACAGTTTCTGTGTGATTATTTTGGGTCTAAGCTATCTGGGTCACCTGGAACCAACCAGTGCCCTTCCTCCAACAGACAAGGACTTTAAGTCTGTGAAGAAGGAAACTGAAGAACATACCAGAAAATGGAAAGAACACCCATTCACTTGGATAGGTAGCATCAATATACAACAAAAGGCAGTTCTACCAAAAGCAATTTATAGATTCAATGCAATTCCCATGAAAATTCCAAAAAAAAATTCTTCACAGACCTTGAAAGGAACAACAATCCAATCAACTTCATATAGGTTAAAAAAAAAAACAAAAAACAAAAACAGGATAGTCAAAACCATCCTGTACAATAAAGGAACTTCTGGAGCTATCACCGTCTCTGACATTGACATCAAGCTTAATTACAGAGCTACAGTAGTGAAAACAGCTTGGTAACAGAAAAAAAAAGAGATGTTGACCATTGGAGTTGAAGACCCAGATATTAATCCATACACCTGATTTTTGACAAAGAAGCTAAAATTATACAATACAAAAAAAGCATCTTCAATAAATGATGCTGGCATAACTGGACATCAACCTGTAGAAGATGAAAATAGATCCATATCTAACCCCATGCACAAAACTCAGGTCCAAATGGATTAAACACTTCAACATAAATCTGACCACACTGAATCTGGTAGAAGGGAAAGTGGGAAGTAGCCTTCAATGCATGGGCACATAAGACCACTTCCATAATAAAAATCCAGTAGCACAAATACTCAGAGCAACAATAAATAAATGGGACCTTCTGAAACTGAGAACCTTCTGTAACACAAAGGACATTGTCAATAAGACATAGAATGGAAGCCTACTGAATGGGAAATGACCTTCATCAACCCTACATCAAAAATAGGAATGATCTCCAAAATATATAAAGAACTCAAAAAATTAGACAGCAGAATTCTAAATAACCCATTTTAAAAATGGGATATAGTACTAAACAGAGAATTCTCAACAGAAGAATATCAAATGTCCAGAAGACATTAAAGGAAATGTTCAACATCCTTAGCCATCAGGGAAATGCAAATAAAAACAACTCTGAGATGGCATCTTATACTTATCTGAATGGTTAAGATCAAAAACACCAATGTTAACTGATGCTGCAGAGGATGTGGAGTAAGGAGAACACTCATCCATGGAGAATGCAAATTTCTACAAACGCTTTGGAAATCAATATGACACTTTCTCAGAATTTGAGAAACAGCCTACCTCAGGATACAACAATACAAATATTGGGTATATACCCAAAAGATGCTCAATAATATACAAAGACATTAGTTCAACTTTGTTCATAGAAGCCTTCTTTGTAACAGCCAGAACCTGGAAACAACCTAGATGCCACTCAACAAAAGAATGGTTAAAGAAAATATGGCACATTTATACATTAGTGCACTAATCAGCTGTAAAAAAAAATGACATCTTGTATTTTGCATGCAAATTGATGGAATTAGAAAACACTATCCTGAATGAGGTAACCCAGATCCAAAAAGACAAATATGGTATGTACTCACTAATAAGTGAACACTAGCCATAAAAAGAAATGGTAGTGAGCATGTTCATGATCCTAGAGAAGCTAAATAACCCTAAGAAAAACATATATAGATCCAACTGGAAAGTCAAAATGGACAGGATCATTTGACAAAATTAGGAATGTAGGGGTTGGAAGAGAAGAGTGGAAAGCAAAGAAGAGGGGTGAAGGGGAAGGTCAAGGAGAACTTGAGGCAAAGGGATAGTCAAGATGGAGAAAGGACAGAGATGAGAGCAAGGAAAGAGATATCTTGATTGAGGGAGCCATATATAGGGTTAACAAGAAACCTGGCTCTAGAGAAATTCCCAGGAATCTACAAGGATTACCCCAGCTAAGAACTTAAGCTATGGAGGATAGCCTACCTGAACTGGCCTTGCCCTATATTCAGTCTGATGTATAGCTTAAATATTAGCATAGAACCTTCATCCAGCTACTGATGGAAACAGAGGCAGAGATCTGTTTCAGAGCACTGGACTGAGTTCCAAAGTCTGATTGATGTTGCCGGAGAATTGTCTGTATTCTGTTAATCATGTTTTAAATAAACACTGATTGGCTAGGCAGGAAGTATAATTGAGTCAACCAGACAAGAAGTAGAGGCAGGGTGATGAAAACAGGAGTATACTTGGAAGCAGGAAGCCTGCTCTGCAGTTCTGTCCAGACCACCAAAGAAGGAAGATGTGAGCTGTCCCACTAAGAAAGGTACCGAGCCATGAGGTTAACATACATAAGAATAATGGGTTAATATAAGCTACAAGAGCTAATAAGTAGCCTGAGCTAATGAGCCAATCAGTTTTATAACTTATGAAGATCTCTGTGTGATTTTCTTTGCGGCTTGCTGGCTGTGGAAAACTGGGCAGGATGTAAACCCCAACAAGCAGGCCCTTTCATATTACAAATTGAAGAGTGGGAGGAATGAGAATATGAACAAAGAGGTACCTGGCTTATGGATAATGAGAAGGGCCATGGTGATGAACACCACCTTGATTTCCATTAAGAGAGAGTCTTTGTGGCAATCCTGGAGGAGGTGGTCTCTGATTGGGAACCTGGTTTCAGCTCTGAAACCTGAATGAGTAAAGTAAATAACAGATGAACTTAGTAATTGCTGATTTCATTCTCCTTTATCTAATGACCTCCTCACACAGCTTCTTTTCCAGCAACCTCCCACTCAATAGCAACTTTTCTTATATTTCCTGAAGAACTCATGTTAAACCATGGACTTGGATGGGATGCAAGCACTCACAAGTAGTTTTCAGAAGAATTACATGAGCTCTATAGCAACTCAGCTTATTCAAAATCCATTTCCTCACACAAAAGTAAAACAAGAAATAGGTTTAAACATGCAAGTTCTGTTTCAGCTTATATTTCGGGACATAGATGTTTTTTGTTTTGTGATCCTAAACCAAAGAGCCAGTTTCTGTGTCAAAACTAAAGCAGCTTGTTCAGAAACTTGGACTCAGGTTCATAAATCTTAACAGGGGAAAAGAAAAGGACAAATGTAGCAGTCCACATGGTATCCACTGCATAAATATAATGAAAGTTTTCTGCTGTGGTTTCAATACATTATTTGAATATAGAGCCATAGGTAAAAAAGACAGTTATTATTACATTTACATAATAATATCAATATTATTAGTCCATGAATATAATATTAATATTATTAGCTAATGAATATAATATTAGTATTATTAGTTAATAAATATTAATGTTGTTACATTATAATAATTAATATTATTACATTTACAAGAAAATATTTATATTTTCTTAATGATATCAAATATTCCAATAGACAAAACATGGGGTTAGAGTAAGCCATTGCGGAACTTTTGTTACCATAGGAGAGTCAGAATCAGTACACTGTATTTATGCTAATTCTCCAAGCAACCACTTCGGTGTGGTTAGCTTCCATGAGAAATCTCATAACAGACAAGGAGTCATGTATTTAGTCAACAAAATTCTTCATTCTAGCATTCAGTCCTCAGTCAACTGACACTGAAGTGAAATGGCAACTCTGAAAATAGCTCACAGGCTCTTTGTAATCAATATTAGGGCAATTCCATGGAGGGGAGGTTAGTTTGTGGGATGATGTGGGTTTAAACATAATGTATACTGATTATTACAGGATTGGTTGATGGTTTTAATAGGTAGGAACTTTCCATTGCAGTGGAGGAGAAACAATCTTTTGCTAGCTGAAAACTGTGGGGCGGCAGCTTATTGGTTGCCCCTAAGTTGTGGTCTATCCATATTGTGATATGAGTGGCAGGCCGCATTCCTGCCACCCGGCTCCTGGCCGCCAGCTAGCTTATGCCCCAAAATAATTACACGGAAACTGTATTCTTTTAAACACTGCTTGGCCCATTAGTTTTAACCTCTTATTGGCTAGCTCTTACATATTGATCTAACCCATTTCTAATATTCTGTGTAGCACCACGAGCTGGCTTACCAAGAAAGATCTTAACCTGCATCTGTCTGGAGTGGGAGAATCATGGAGACTGTCAAACTCAGCTTTCTTTCTCCCAGCATTCTATCCTGTCTACTCTGTCCTATTAAAGGGTCAGGGCAGTCTCTTTATTTAATCAATGAAATTAACACAAAACAGAAGACTCTCCCCCATCATAACCAAGAAATGCTCATTCAGTTCTAGTAAACTGAAACTGAGAGAAAATTTCTGACCAGTATATTAGGAACCTGTCATGTTGTTGTTTGACTCTCTCATTATGAAATTGATGTAGGAGGGTCTTTTGTCTATTTGTTACTTTCATTGGTTAATAAAGGAACTGCCTTGGCTTTTTGATAGGGCAGAATTGAAATAGGCAGAGTAGACCGAACAGAATGCTGCAAGAAAGAAAGCAGAGTCAGAGAGACAGCATGAAACTCCGGCCAGAAATGTACATAGGCTAGACTCATCCCAGTAAGCCACAACAATTAATAGAAGTGGGTTAATCAAGATGTGAGTGCTAGCCAGTAAGAGATTAGAACTAATGGGCCAGGCAATGTTTAAATGAATACAGTTTGTGTGTTGTTATTTCTGGGGCTAAGCTAGCCATGTGGTGGCCGTGTGGGACAAGAAGCAGGTCTGCTCACCTCATCACTACACAAAATGACAAATTACTCCTATTTTCAGTGCACCAGTCCTCAGATTTATTCAAGTTATTGCCCTCCCTGACACCCACCCAAAATGGTCCTTAGTACCAAGGTTGGAGAGGGTTTGTTTGTAATTTGGGGAAAGTTGCATTTATTAACTAATTAAAGTGGAAGTGACAGGTATTAGAGAATTAAAAAAAAATCATCCTCCTTACTAACTACAGAAAAGGTGATTGATTAACAATATTTTGATACTAGGGGAAAAGTGTATTTATAGAAGACCATTAGGATGTACAGCAAAGGATAGAATCAAAAGTGAGTTCACCAAAGCAACATGAAACCTATGGGGATGAACCCACAATACGTCCATCATCTAAGGGAACTTTTAGACACAGTCTGTGAGTTGATCAGATCGAAAAAAATTTCAGCATCCATGGTGCCTGTTATATTAAGTATCAACCACTAACTCACAGCATGAAATTCTCTTTTAGTCTTCCCTCTTTTCCCTAGAATCTGATTGCTTACACTTACAATGAATTCCACTCTATGACTGGTAAGTCATATATGTGTGTGAGATATTATATATATATATATATATATATATATAATCAGTAACTTGGAATATTCCAGTCTTTCTGTCTTACTTATTTAACAAATTCTTGTCTTATATTTTCATATCTTCACAAACAAAGGAATAAAGAGAATCATTTTAGTTCATACACACACAACTGTTAACACACTGAGATATTAAATAAGAGCAGGGAAAATAAAAACCAAGTGAATGTTTTTATTTCTCTGTCTAATAGTTTAAATTTTATTATTTCATACCCCGTCCTTAAAGTGACTGTAGCCTCTGTTTCTCTCTATCATCTTACCTTAATACTCACTACAACAATGCTGTAATCAGTAGATTTTAACTACCAGTGTCATCAAAAATGAGCCTTTCCACTCTGAGGCTTCAAATATCTGTCGTCACCTGTCCTTCCTCCTGTCTCTCTCCTCACCTGCAGTACTGTCTCATGATCTTTAAGCAGAGTCACAGCATCCATGCCCATACTGACATACCTTAACCTTGTTTCAGTGCAGAGCTCAGGGCCAGCAAAGCCACCGTGAGAAGGACCATCAATAGCTTGAAAGAGGATTTGGAGTTTTTCCCAAGTCTGGTTGGGGAGAGGAGAAGAAGAATGATGCCATTGAATTCCACTCTATATTATTCTGTATTTGCCAAAGCAGGAAATCTTGCATCTCTGACTCCACACTGGGATTTTTGCCCAGCAGGATGATGTAGGGAAAAGATGCCAATGTCTCCATTCTAAAAGGTAGAACAGATGATTAGAGTAAATTTGAGAGCAATAACATGCAAGAGAAGTTGCATGATACAGAAGTTGTAGGACTATCATTATATGAATCTCATTTTATTTGATGAGATTTTCTGTACAACATTCTTTATTGGTAGATAGGAGTACTATATGCACAAACATGTTTATATTGTCAACAATGATCTATATACAAATTGAAGAAGATCCACGTCTCTAAACAGTAGTATGGATCATCCACCACTTATTTGTGTATTGTACATATAGGGATACACACTGTAGTTAGTTAAGATGATGGTGTTGATGACATTCTTTTATAAATTTGAACTAATTACCACATCACACTTGAAATGTATAGCCTGTTAGGCCTCAGCAAGACTTCCCATTCTCTTGATGTGACCCAATAACAGCAACCTTAGTTGGTAAAGCCACATGACCTAAAACATGACTAAATCCCAGCTAAAATGGCCAGAGAACCACATGGATTTACATGAATCTGTAAGTCTTGACTCTTTTTTACCATTTTATATTTATAAGATCTATTCACAGCTCCATTGTCCAAACTATTCTATCCAGTCAAAAAATTGAGCATAACAATCTGCTTAATCACCACAAAAGATCAACTGCATACCTTTACAATGTTTTTTAGTCAACAATAGGCTCTGTCCTCACAATAACTTTCAACACAGTTTATGTGTGACTTTCTCATAGCACTGCATCTCAAGATTCTCTTTCTGAATGTATTTTCTTCATATTGTGTGTTATGACTCAGTCCTTAATTTTTGCATTGCATCTTAAACTTAGATGTTCTTTAGGCATTAGAAGAGAACTCCTCTATTTTTTCTTCTGATTAAGATTGTGCAAAATATATGCTAATTGAGAATTTATTTTAATTTTCATGATTCAAGTCTCACTTTTTTATTTCAAATTTTGCTAGCAAATCTTTCATGCCTAACATTTCTTCCTTTTTAAAAATCTTACATTTACTCTTACATCTAGACATTTCTTTCTCATTCTTTCCTTGCAGCAATTAGTCTTTGACCATCTCTTAACAACTTAGAGTCTCCATAGAATTTATTTGTGTCTTCTTTAGGTATAATTCAAAGATTGTGGTATTTGAGGACTGTTTAAGTAGAGAGAATGCAGAGAGGGCCATACAATTATAAACCTAAATATGGGCCCCTCTTGTATTGTGGGCCACTGAACTCTGCTATGCATGTGAAAGTGAATCTAGATATTTCCATCTGACTATAGTGAACATATAAAAAGGCTCCCTCACTAATGGTTTATGGGTGCTGCAATCTATGTGATCCTTACAGAATAAACAGAGTCACAGCTGAATTTCTGTAGTTATTATATTTGGTCTCTACATTTTTGCAGTTTACCAACCTTTCTTGGTTATGCTAAAAGCAGAGCTGTTTTCCCCATTTTCATAAGACTTCTACTAAACACGAATTTCTTGCTCTTGACAGGTCTTTCTGTTTATGCACATAACATATCCTGTAACTTCCATAGAAACTACAGAGAAAGAAAGCCTAAAAATAAGTGGCCCTGTCCAGGTGATCACAGTTAAAGAGCATAGTCAAGGTCCATGTGAAGTATAAGCACTGAGTAGTGACATTCTTGGTAGAAGCCAGACTTTTCCTTGATTCTTTAAATACTGGAATATAGTGCTTGATTCTTGCAAATATCACTCAGCTCAGGATATTTCCCTAACCTTCTCAGTGTCAGCAATGTGTGAAAGAGATTAGTTTATCATGATAAAAAAAATATCACCTGTGACCTCCTCAAACACAACAGAGGTAGAAAATACAGAGGAACTGACGGTGGACTTAAAACCATAAGGAGAACTATAACACACTTAAAGACACATAACAAAATGTTGAAGCACATAACCTTTATCCAAGTTTGCCTCAGTATATACATGTATAGATGTATATTCTAAATTCATAGCATACATATCCAAATATGCTAGTAACATAGAATTTGTAATTTATATTAAACCTTCTATATTCAATACTGATGCTGAGAAAACTCTGTCATATAAGTAAAATATATTTGCACAAAAAATTTTGTCTGCAAATTCAAGAATAATGTTATGTGTAAGTCCAATTTCTCAGAGAATTTTATCCTTGGCTTTCTTCGCTTTGATGAAAGGGGGTTTGTCTAGTACATACGTGGGGCTGTGTTATCTAATGTTCTTTCCTTATAAGACAGTCACTTTGATGGTACTGGCTAGCAATTGTGCATTTTATTTCACATTTTAACTAGTTACATTTGCTCTTTAAAAGCCTGTTCATGTATATAATGAAGTCTGACCATTCTCACTTAATAATCTCTCCTAGTTCCAATATCCCTGTGAAATCTTTCTCCTCCCTACAAACCCCTTCTTAGATTTATATCTTTTTTTGACTTAGGGTGCAGAATTGTTCATTGCATCCTAAAGGGCTCTGTGGGCAATTATGAGCTGAGGACTGTGAATCTGACTTGCCTATTATCTATCAACAGGCACTGAAATTATACCAGCGCTGGTTACCTGCACAAGATTTGCTCAAGATGAATACAACTTAAAACGTATGAGGAGAGTTTAACAATGTTTCGTCTTATCTGAGTATCTTGCAAGTTGATGACTGCTATGGGAGTAGAGTCAGTTTTCTTTGGAAGTATGACTACTGATAAGTTGTCTGTTTTCCAGTGGATGGCATCACTCTTATTAGAATACAGGCAACACCCATTGGTTTTAGAGGAATATAAAAAGTAATGTGTGCACATGATGTTTGGAAAGTGACATGTTATGTGTCTGGAATGAGAAATAGATAGGGATTAAACATGAGTATATCCAAAATATATAAATACATGCATGAAGTTCTCAAAGAATAAAAATAAACCATTGCATTAAAAACTATTCCACCCCATTTTATATCCTTCCAGTTTCAATTTATGTAAATCATAGTATTTGCCCTACATCAGTCCTCTGTATCTACCATAGACACTTTCCAGTCTTCTGCTCACAATAGATATTCCAAATTAAAAACAAAAGTCACATTGAAGCTGCAAACAACTTAAGAGAGCAAACATGACATTTGTCTCCCTGACCTGTTTTATTTTACTTAAGATAAAATGTATCAATTTTATTTCTCTATTACAAATTTCATAATTTTCTTTTTTGTTTAGTGCCCAACAAATTTGGATTGTATATGTGTTCCACATTTCCATTATTCACTCAGCAGTTGATAGACATGTAATCTGATTCTATTTCCTGGTTATTGTGAAAATGGCAGCAATGAGTATAGATGTTTATTTCTAATTGATTAGAAATTCCTCTGGGTCTATGTTTAACATTGTTTCAGCTGAGTTGTATAACAGATCTACTTTTAGCTTCATCTGAATGTCCACACTGATTTTCATTTGGTTCAATCACTCTAGTCAAATAGTCTGAGGTATTGAACTTTAAGTATTCAACAAGATCACCAGGACTAATTATGTTGAAAATAATTTTCAGTCATGTTTTCATTAATGAGCATAGTTTCAATAATTTTTTAAAAACATAGGTATTATTTTATGATTCTTCTTTTTTGTCTAATTATTGTAAGTAACAAACCATGTGACTCTGTTTTCAGAGTATATGACAGTATGATCATTGTTGCACACTTACAAATTTTACCTGATTTCTCTTTTGAAGGAATTTGTCTTTTATCAAACTTTAAACACATTTATTGTCTACTATAACCTATATCATTGATTTTACTTGCCACAAAAGAACTTTCAATAGAAAGTAGTACATTATATATAGCTCAAAATTCATAAAAAGTTTCGCCTTTCCTTAATGACATATATATTCAACCTTAGACTATTAATAGCTATGGGCTGTTCTCTTCCGGGAAAAGAGTGTAACTCTCTGAATGTCTCAAGAAATAGTCTTTATTATCTGTCTCATTCTTCTTCACCTAGATTTCTAAAGTCTTTCATAATACAAATGATTTATAACAATGACATGAATGACATGATCAAGTGAATGTGAATGAACTGTTGGAGGACCTTCTGTCTTAGGAGGAGTATGGTGGTTTCAAAGAGAACAGCCCTCAAAAAAGTGGAACTATTAGGAAGTATGGTATTGATACAGTATCTATGTTCATGTTGGAGGATATTTGTCACTGTGGAGCTTGAATTTAATATTATGTTCAAGATACCTCCCAGCACCATGGGCTACTTCTCACTGCCTCTAAGATGTAGGATTCTCAACTCCTTTTTCAGCACCATGTCTTTCTCCATGCTGACATAGTCACTGCAATGGTGATAATAGAATAAAACTCCAAAACTATGAGCTGCCATTTTAATTAAATGCTTTCCATTAAAAGAGTTGCCATGATTATGGTATCTCTTCACTGTAATAGAAACCCTAACTATGCCAAGTTGGTCCAAGGGACTGGGGTATTGTTGTAATAGACCTGACCATGTTTTTATTCGAAGGATTTTGGACTTTGGATTGTGGTCCTTTCATTTGTAAAGCAATGGAGTGTTCTAAGCACTGCTTAACAGGTTACACCAGCAGGAGCATGAAAGACAATGGTGATGAGATTGACTTGAACTGTGGGGATCATGAAGTTTCAGAGGCAAAGACTGTTAGTATGTGGACTAGGGACTGGTTTTGTGATATTTTGGTGAAGAATGTGGCTGTTTTGTCTAGAAAATCTGCCCGAGGTTAATGTGAAGACTTGTGGATTAATTCCACTGGCAGAGGAAATCTCAAAACAGCCTAGTATAGATTCTGTTGTGTGGTTCTTAGAGTTAACTCTGATGAACATTTACAATGAAAAGGAGCAAGCTGAAGAAATAAAAATTCAAATGTACAGATTGATAAATAGGGGCACCAGGAAGTGAAATAAAGCTAAATTCTGTGCTCAAGGAGACAATGGATAAAGAAATAGAATAAAGGGTATGGTGAGTTCTGGTTTAGATCCCACCCAGCTAAGTTTCCAACACAAGATAAAGAATTAAAGAAAAGTTAAGAGTTAGGTATGGTGGTGTACACCATGAATCCCAGCACTTGTGAGGCAGAGCCTGGCAGGTCTTTGAGATTAAGGCCAGTATGTTCTACAGAGCAAGTTCAAGAGCAGCCAAACTTAGGCAGTGAATCAAAGGGGTTATGTTAGTGCCCCAACAAGCAGCAGACCTTGGCAACTTTGGCAGTGTGGATCTGGAGTTAAAGATTGAAAGAAGGGGTTATGGAATTTGTCTCTTTGGGGGCTCAGCCATGACAGGCTCAACAGAGGCCACCTGTACACCTCCAAGGATCAGACCATCCAATTGGAAAGTTCTCAGTGTCAGAAGTGACAGCTCTTTCTGCTCCTTCAGCCAATAGCCTTTAAGTTACCAGCCTATTTGGGCATGGTCTCTTTTGCTGTAAAAGCAGCAGTAGCCATTCACTTTGTCTCTTGCTTCTGGCTGCTGGACTCTGTTCCTGTTCACTCAGAGGACTGTTGTCTACACAGTGATCTCTAAGTTTTTCCCCTTAAATAAATAACCCTTTTATATATCATAATTCCAAACTGTTGTGGAATTGTTTTGTGACTTATGTCTTCAGAATACCTGCCAAGGAAAGCTGCTAACATAGAGTAGAAGCAGCCCAAAAGGAAGGAGTATGTTGCAGTCAACAAAGCCAAAAGGAATTGGAGATCTGAAACATTTTCACATTAGACAAGGAGATACAAAGTATGTAGTTTGCCTACCTAGTTTTTGATCTTGCAATGCTCTCTTCCCTATGTTTTGGAACAATAATATATATTCTGTGCCAATATATATTGGATCTGTTTTTTTTGTTTTGATTGTGATTTTGGGGGGATGGCATTTAAGAGATTGTAAGAATCTTGGAAGTAAGTTTGAACATTTAAATGTTGTTGAGACTGTGATAGACTATGGGGACATTGAAGTTATAATGCATTTGGCATTATGATATGGCTACAAATTTATGGGTGCCAAGGAGTGGAATGTGAAGTTGAAAAAAAATTGTTCCCCAAAGGGTGTGGCACCATTAGGAAGTATGACTATCTTGGAGTATGTCTAGTCTTATTGAAAGAAATGTTTCATTGTGGAGGTAGGTTTTGAAGTCTCATATATTCTTACCACACTGCCCAGTGTGACAGACCACGTTATGTTACCTACATATCAATATGTAGCAGCTCTGTCACCAGCACCATGTTTGCTTGTATTCAGTTATACTCCCCACCACAATGACAATTGACTAAATCTCAAACACTGTAAGACACCGCCTCAAGGAAATGTTTTCATTTGTACGATTTGCCATGGCCTTGGTATCTCTTCACAGCAAAAAAACACTAACTAAGACAAAGATGTTCTATGAATTATAATAATACCATCCCCATAACTAAGCATTCTAACAGATTAAATATATATATATATATATATAAGTTTTGATAAATTATTGTGTTATCGACCCATAACTTTAATTGAATATATAGTCTAAAATCTTTATTACCCTTTATAATATTTGTATATATGTGCCTAAAACCTTTACACACACAAATACATTGTTTCTTACCTTATACAGTATATGTACATGTGAATGCATATACATATATAATAGCACACACACACATATATGTGTGTGTGTATGTGTGTGTGTAAAGCTTATATCCACATCCACACACATATACACATACACACAAAGCAGAACATGTCAGACAAATGGGGAAATACTAATAAGGAAATTCCACACTAGCTTTGAATAAGGACTTCCTTTACCAAAACAAAGAAACTCATGGATCACAATGAAAAAATAGGAACTGGGTCTTACATTCATGTTGGCATACAAGAAAAAGAGGGGTGAGCAGTTGGGACTGTGGCTTTTTGGTACACAAGCCACACCCAAACCTGCTAAAACCTCTCAAAGGCCATTGACTGAAGTCTTAAGGGACTTAAATGACAGATCTGAGACAAATTGGAAATAAGCATATTGGCCAGTGGTGGATTTGGACACTGAATCAATATATTAGCCACATCTGATGAGCATGTCTAGGGTGGTATCAAGCCCATAGTGAAGGTTAAGTTAGGCCTGTGACTCCACCTGATCATCATTAGAGGAGTGCCAATTAAGGAAGACCACAGGTTCCAAAATATACTGAAAAAGATGGTACCAGGCATAATGGTTTGTAATTGAATAACCCATTCTTGAAGGACTTGTTCAAAGTAGAAAGAGTCTGGGACAAATTTAGTAACAGCTTTCTGGACAAAAAAAAAGTTCATAAGTGTTGTAGGCTCCCATGGTTGGTTGACTGTGTTCGATCCCATGAAAACATGGAAAGACATGATTGGACAATCTTCTGGGGTTTGGGGGGCCAAGGAAGATGCTGCAACACAAACTGGGGAAACAGTAGGGGGAGTGGAGTGCCATGGGCTCTATGTTGTTTTAGGTTTGGTACCGATGTTCCTGCCATGGGTACTTGGGTGGAGGAGTGAAGGCTGTAATAGGAGTGGGAAGGATGGACCATTGCTTTGGAACAATGGTCTTGTTCCCCATAAGAATTTGTTACTTGTATTTTAATAAAATGCCAATTGGTCAGTAGCTTGACAGAAGTATAGGCAGGGTGACCAGAACAGGAGAATTCTGTGAAGAGAAAAATTCAGTCTATACTTGTCACCCAGACACAGAGGAAGCAAGATGAAACTATCTTGCTAATAAAAGGTACCAACCCATGTGAATAACACAGATAAGAATAATGAGCTAATTTAAGATGTGAGAATTAGTTAATAAGTATCCTAAGCTAATAGTCCAACCTGTTTACTATTAATGTAGACCTCTGTGTGTTTCTTTGGGACTGAACAGCTGTGTGATTGGGCAGGCCAGAAACCACTGTCAACAGAACATGTCGGTTTGGGAGGCACTGCTTGGCATGAGTGGTCTGACTCCTCCTCCTCTGCAATATATGATGTCAAAGTAATAGAGAGGTTAATACTGGTATGTTGCTGACAATGCTTATTGTGAGCAGCTCTTACTTCCTCTGAAGTGGGGGTGATTTATGACTGGAAATGATGGCTAGTAGGATTGGGACAAAGGAAACAGAGGGAGACACTCTTGAGCCAACCTTATGCTTTTGGTCAAGAAAGTACATGCCCATCCTGAGTTCAGGACCCACATGTTTTCGTGGGGCCAACCCCACAACATCATCCCCCAAATCTTCAAGAATTCCATTATTAACCTTAATGCCATTGTTGACCAATATTAATTTTAATGCCCTCGTCTGAAGTTTCTTTCAGTGGGAGTGTAAGTTCCATAATTCTCTTAATGGTAGGAAATACAGAGCAGGCAAGAACAAATTCTAAACTACACAAAGATAGGCATAAATAAAACAGTAAATATGTTGAATCCAAGTGTCTTACACTTAGTGGAGGACTTCTGTGGTTCATTAGTCCATGGTTGTATGTCTACATGGACATACACAGTGTCTCTGGATGAGAGGAAAATGTTTGGGATCACCATGGGGTTCCAATTCCTGGAGTATCAGCCTTTATATAGAGGCACCTGATGAATCAAGATTAGTAGTAGGTATTCCTACCTAGTGCACCAGGGGTACCAAACAGACATAAAGAGAGAAAGAGAAAAGGAGCATCTTCATGTTCACCTTCATGAGGACCAAGGATATGAAACATTCATGGATCAACTCACCTAAAAAGTCACCAAAAAAGGTACGTTGTGATGCACTGCAGTCATGAAGAGAAGTTTGAAAGAGCACTCATAAGAAAAGCAAAAGTAGCCGGGCGATGGTGGCGCACGCCTTTAATCCCAGTACTCGGGAGGCAGAGGCAGGCGGATCTCTGTGAGTTCGAGACCAGCCTGGTCTACAGAGCTAGTTCCAGGACAGGCTCCAAAGCCACAGAGAAACCCTGTCTCGAAAAACCAAAAAAAAAAAAAAAAAAAAAAAAGCAAAAGTATACCAACATAGTCAACATACCGCTAGTAACAAAATGCAAATATCCGGACCCCAAAACAGTCACAACCATCTAAAAAAATATAATCTGATTTAAGTGAAGTCAAGATCAATGCCTGTACAGAATCCATAAACCCTATATTGAGTAACAGATGTTGCACATGATCCTGCTTGGACACACCTTGATGGAGGGAGGGAAAAGGTAAAGAGTCAATAACATAGACATAGACATTGGGAGTCAGCTGAATAGTGAATCATGTAGCTGCAGACTCATTTACTACAGAAATCATGCTTGCCTATACCACCCCTCCACACACACTGTCCCATGGAATTCAGTGAATGAGTCTGTGGTGCTGGCCTCCTTTTATTGGTTCCATGGATAGGGCATCCCCACATCAGTAATATACAAGCATGGTGAAAAACTCCAAGTTGACCCAATGGGAAGTCATTAGTGTGCATGCTAATGCAGACCAGTCTACACAAAAGTGGCCATGGACCAGTCAGGCCATATTTATTCTACAACGGGGCATGGATACAATTTGAGCAGAAAACAAGAGATTGATGATTATGTGATGGAAGTTGACTCTGGGGTTGGAAATTGGAAGAGCATTTAGGGAGACCACAATAACTGCATTTACAGAATTCCTCCAAAGTGTAAGCAGAAAATGTTTGGCATTCCTATGTTTTCTTGGCTCTGGGGTGTTGAGCAACCACCACCATTCCATGAACAGAGTTGTACAGTCATTTAAGTTTTGTTCATGGACAAAATGTTTACTGAGCCAGATGAGAAAGCCACTAACCAGGTTACAATGTGATTAATATGTACATAGTCTTAAGAAAAAGAAAAAGAGCAGATAGTCATAGAAAGAGTTTCAAAATAATAAAATAAGATTTTTCAAAAAAAATAATATAGTAGAAAAATTCACATAAAAATACATATATACATATATATCTAATATGTTATTATTTGATTTTTTATTGCAGATGAATAAATGGTAGCTGTTAAGAAACATTGGATGGCAAATGCTGCTTGATTAAACCAACCCATACTTTGAAAAATGTCTTTAGTTCAAAATGGATGTCAAAAGGTGTTTTGCTTTGAGGAAGAGATTATGTTTTTGTATCCCTTTCCCCCTAAAAAACCAAAAGTCTCCGTGGATTCATTTAGAGCTAAAAAGAATTGTGTTTGATCCGAGAAGATCCCTTTAAAATTAAGGCTACAGACTTAAAAAAAATAAAGTTAAAAAAACTTCAAAAACACATAATGTATATTTTACCTGGTCATTTATCCTGGGATAAAATCGGACTCGCTGAACATAGCAGACAATGAGGACTACTGAGAACTCAAGAACAATGGCAATGGGTTTTTGATCCTAGTGCATGTGCTGGCTTTGTGGGAGCCTAGGCAGTTTGGATGCTCACCTTACTAGACCTGGATGGAGGTGGATGGTCCTTGGACTTCCCACAGGGCAGGGAACCCTGATTGCTCTTTGGGCTGATGAGGGAGGGGGATTTGATTGGGGGAGGGGGAGGGAAATGGGAGGCGGTGGCGGGGAAGAGACAGAAATCTTTGAGAAAGAAAGAAAGAAAGAAAGAAAGAAAGAAAAAAGAAAATGAAACTAAAGATATGAAACATCTTCATGTTTAAAAAAGTATCAGTCACCACTATATCATAACTTTATATGAGATATACATACCAAAAACAATGAAATTCAAGTAATGGCAAAATTTTAATATAGGTATTAACATCATAGCTATGCTTCATCTGCTCTTAGTCCAAGTTTCCAATGCCTCATATTATACTACCTGGCAGAACTCCCAAAGAGGAGTCAAGGATGCAGTATTTCCTACTTTGTCAAATATGAGGTCACCAAGGATGGGATCAAAGGCACCATTCTTCTGCTGGGTCATATAAAGGCAGGTACCACACTGCATGCAGCACAGACTTGGAAGAATCTCCAGAGACTCCAAGATGCTGGTTGTCCTGTTCACAGCCGCCTTGCTGGCCCTGAGCTCTCTTCAGAGCTTCAGTGAAGGTAAGAGATATGGTTGTTTGTTCAGTGAATCTGCTTTTAGGTAACAGATCACATGTCACTCCTAGAAGATGCAAAGAGAGAGAAGAGGATTAGCAGAAAGGCAGCAATATAAAATCAGTACCAAAGTATTGTGTTTGAATCGTCTTTCCAAACCAAGGAATTGAATGTTGTCACGTACAATACAAATTTAATTAAGGGTGGGAACAGAAGGTTGAAAAGGTCAGGCTGGATCTCTAAAGTCACCTCTCTGTGTTGAGAAGGATCCAATAGGAAGAATGACAGAAGAAAGACCCACTGTGAATATCCTATAATGAAGTAGTCGGGGGATAACAGGCATGTTGCCTCAGTGAATGTAGAACAGAAGAAAGAAAAGACATAGGAACATTTCTGGGTAGGATACTCAAATAATTTTAAAATCCTATGTTTTTGCTTCTGTCCACTCCAAGGAAAATTAGTTTTCTAAGACCTCAAATTCTAGTTCCAAGCATAAAGATTCTATCTTTGATACCATCAATACATGTATTCAGAGAAAATTTCTATAAAAACTAGGTGGGAATGATCATGAGGATGACTCACAAATTATGTAATAATCTTTGAGCTGTTGATAAAAGGAGAGAGGGCATTTGTTGCAGCACTAAACTTACCACTTCTTGTGATGTACCAAATAAAGAACATGCATCTGCATCTCATATTCTAATCATGGATCCTCTTTTGCAGCATTGCCCCACGGTCCTCCACGCCACCAAGGTTTTGGTCCTAGGCCAGGCCCACCCCAGAGAGGCCCACCCCAGCAAGGCCCACCCCAGCGTGGCCCACCCCAACAAGGTCCAGGCCCTCAAGGCCCACCCCAGCGTGGCCCACCCCAAAAAGGTCCAGGCCCTCAAGGCCCACCCCAGCGTGGCCCACCCCAACAAGGTCCAGGCCCACAAGGCCCACCCCAGCGTGGCCCACCCCAACAAGGTCCAGGCCCTCAAGGCCCACCCCAGCGTGGCCCACCCCAACAAGGTCCAGGCCCTCAAGGCCCACCCCAACGTGGCCCACCCCAGCAAGGACCAGGCCCTCAAGGCCCACCCCAGCAAGGTCCAGCCCAGCAAGGCCCACCCCAACAAGGAGGCCCTCAGCAGAACCAAGACCCTCAACCTGGTAACCAGCAAGGTCCACCCCAACAAGGAGGCCAGCAGCAGAATCAAGGCCCTCAGCCTGGAAACCAGCAAGGCCCACCCCAACAGGGAGGCAGACCTCAGGGACCTTCCCAGGGCCAGGGTCCTCAGTAATCAAAGATACATCATCAGGTAGGATTTGAAATCACTGTTAATGAAACATCATAATTCTTATAGCTTTGCAAGCACAAGCTGTGCTAACTCAACTTTAAATATATTTATATTACATAGTTTGAGTTCTTATGACTATTACTATTATTAGGATAGTCTACTATTTTTATACTACTATCATTATTTGGATAATCTGTGGTGGTATAGGAAGATGATTAATGTTTTGTATACTGCTCAATTTATTGTGATTGTGAGGAACAATGCCTATACGTGATTGACAATGTGATTTATATTGTTTGTGCAAGAAGTGCAATGTAATTCCTAAATTCTGCTGCCTCATTGCTCATTCCAGAAACCTCACCTATTATGCCCAGAATAAGAAAAAATAAATAAATGAGAAATCAAGGCATCAAGTTAACATTTAAAAGTTAAGGCATCATTCCTCCCCACCTTGTCCATTATTAATGGCTTCCACTATTTTTATCAACAGTTTATTAGAAATACAAGCAGATCTTTGCTTCAGCAGCACATATACTAAAAACTGGAATAATATAGAGGATATTAGCATGGCCTCTGCGCAAGTATTACACGCAAATTTGTGAAGCATTCCATATTTCAAAAAGAAAAAGAAATATTTTTTTTATCTTCATAGTACCCTTATATTAATTTTAAAACAATACATCCACAATAGTTCATAGAGACAGCATGTTTGTGTTCATATCTTCAGTGGTTTTGTTTTAGCAGTGGTGAGCCATAACATTCTGTTGCTCTTGCTGTTTTTGGTTAGTTTTAATATCCTGTCAATGGACGTTCAAGCTGGATTCTGTATTTCACTTTTAAAATTTGCCTTAGTAACCCACCTTTATAAATATGTCTTATAGTTTAAATGAGTTCCTGAGATAAGGTTCATATAGACCAGGCTGACTTCAAACTTGCTCTGTGGCCAAGTATACCCTTGAATTCCTAATCATCTTCCCTCTACTTCCCAAGTGCTGTGATTATACTCACATGCCTTATTCACCATTTTAACATCAAATGCATTCTCTCTAAAGCCATAAACCCAATAAAATATATTTGGTTCATTTTCTTCAGTGTGTATGATGTGCTAAATGGTTACCAAAAATGAATAAAAAGAACCAGAAAAGGAAGGGACAAAGAGTAGAGAAAGAGAAAAAAAAAACCAAACATAGACTTCTATCTACATCATTTAAGTTGTTAGAAAGAGATGAGAAATTTCATTTTGTTGTGATTTTTCTATAACTTCTCTTTGTGTTTGTTTCTTTTAGATAATGAATAAGAAAATACTGGCTTTGGTGAATTGGGCAACTGGAATAATGTGGCCATAATCTATTTTTAACAACAATAAAATTTTTAGCATGCCATTTCTGACTCTTGTCTTTTTTATGGGTATAGGTTAATGTGGAATTTGACAACCTTAGACACAATTTATGTTCACCCAGGAACCTATACCATAGATGATTCTAACTTTCTATCTTCCTATATCCACAAACCATCTTACAATTTAAATATTTCAATCATACCCAAAACTATCTTCTCAGACAAAACTATTTGTATAAACATAATATATATGTACTTACACATGCATATTGTATGTATATCATAAAACTTCAATTGTTACACTTTTTTTAGAGAAACAGAAAATACAGAATAATTGTGAAGAAAAGTTTAAAATAGACATTCTTAGTATTTCCAAAATAATTAATTTCATTTTTATAGATTATTAATCTATTTTTCCATATTATTTTCTTGTAATACACTATACTCTATCTCCATTCATTTTCACAAAAGACTGTCTTCCAAAGTATAGTGGGTATTTTATTAAAGCCTACATAGATTCCATAAAATAGTATAATATAATTTCATAATATAAAACTTTAAAGAATAAAATACTTGAAGTTATCGAAAACTATTTTGAGGCCTACAATTTTTTTCTTGTCTAGGACTCCCCAGAAAATTGCAAACACATGCATGTGATAATTATGTGATGTGGCTAACTAGGTTCTTTGGAATCTAACAATTACTGGGAAGCCTACTATTGCCCTATATTTCATTAACTCACAGATGATTAAACAACATTTTCTCAAACTGTAAGCAAATATTTAATTAAATGGTTTACATGAAAAGAGTTGCCATGATTATGATGTCCCTTCACAGTAATAAAAACCCTAACTAAGCCATTTGGCACCAGGGACTGGAGTATTGCTGGAATAATCCTGTCATTTTTGTCTGGTGGTATTTGGATTTTGGTGCTTTGGGTTAGGAAAGCAGTGTAATGCTATAAGTACTGCTTTATAGGCCATATTAGCAGAAGCTTACAGGAGGGCAGAGGAGTTTAATTCATAGGACAGAGTCTTAGGCACAGTAAGCAAACTGACCACTGATTCCCAGCTTGCTGGCTCTGTAAAAGAATGAAAATCCTGATTCCAAATGGGATAGTTTTGAATATACAATTCTTCAAACAAGGGCAGATAATTTGGGGAATATGGGAGGATTAGATTTTTTTTTCTCAAAAAAATAATTGACTTGTTCTAGGCATTGGCTCATAATGACAAAGGCACCATGCAGCAGTATTCACCAAAATGCCTTTGTGATGTCAGACTGAGGTAGGCTGTCTCACTACTGGGGTACACTGAAGTAACTTGGTCACATTGGAGAGTTCCCGTTTATCTGGAGATCTCTCAGGTAAAGACAATAGTCTCTACTACAAAGGAGTCGTATAAGTAGGTCTGTGGCTATGGAACATTGTTATCATTTCACTATTGTCTGTTTCTCTTTTGAAGGGAATTTACTCAATTTGAAATGTATGAAATTATTCACACCCTATTCAATACTGGCTTTTACAAGTGGGAACTTCTACAAGAAGCCTTCAAGGACAGGTTTTCCTCTTTGCGAATCAGTCCTTCTCAAGATTTTAACTTGATAAAATCAACTTGTTTGCTGACTGAAGTTACTTCTTTGTGAATTCAACTAAAGAGGTTTTTTTTCATAATGAATAGTTCCCAGAAATCAGTTCCTTTTGTTTTCTCCCAACTTTTCCAATAAGAAAAGCAGTGATGTGGTATGGATAAAATTCAGGCAGACTCCATCACACTGATGAATATTTGCTCGAAGTTGGCTCTGAGGCTGGAGAGTGGAAAAGAATTTGGCAAGATCCGAGTCAACACATTTATTGTGTAGGCACATGACACTCTGAATTTCTATGGTTTCTTGGCCCTGGGGTGTGAAGCCAACCGCAATGATGTCATGAGCTAAGCAGCATAGTGGTTTAAGTATTGCTCATACAGACAAAAATGGTTACAGATCTAGGTGAAAAAGTTTCTAAGGACATTATAATAAGTTTACAATTTACATAGGATTAAGGAAAAAGATTATTGATGGTGATAAAAATAGCTTAAAACTAAAAATCTTTTAAAAAAATAAAGTAATATAAAGAAAAACTCATCCAAAAAATAAAAATCCTTTCCTAACACTTTACTTACTTTTACAACCCTTCATATTTGGTTTTGGTGATGGTGGTGTTAGTGTTTATGTATTTCTGTTCTTCGAAGTTTTCTGGTATGAGGATACCTTTTGGCTGTGTTTTTGTAGGTGCAGTTATCTTCCTTAAGTTTGAGTTTTCTTTATGTTTTCAGCTTTACTTTCTTTGGGACTGGATTTGTGTATAGGTATTGTTTCAATCTGGTTTTATCATGGAATATCTTGTTTTCTCCATCTATGCTGATTGAGAGCTTTTCTAGATATAGTAGTCTGGTCTTGCATCCTTGGTCTCTTAGAGTCTTCTGAGCATTTGTCCAGGGCCTTATGGCTTTCATGGTTTCCATTGAGAAGTCAGGTGTAATTTTGATAGGTTTGCCTTTGTGTGTTTCTTACTTCTTTTCTTTGCAGCTCTTAGTATTCTTTCTTATTCTATGTGTTTGTGGTTTTGAATATTGTTTGGCCAGGGTTTTTTCTTTTGTAAAATCTATTTAGTGTTTTGTAAGCTTCTTGTACCTTCATAGCCATGTCCTTCTTTAGGTTTTGAAATTTTTCATATATGATTTTGTCTTTCAACTGGAGTTAGTCTTCTCTTCATATTATTCTTAGGTTGGTCATTTCATAGTGTTCCAGATTTTCTGGATGTTCTGTGCTAAGAATTTGTTGGATTTGATGTTTTCTTTGACAAATGAATCTACTTCCTTTATTGCATCTTTGATACCTGAAATTGTCTCGTCCATCTCTTATATTCTATGCTTGCATCTGTGGTTCATGTTTGCTTCCCCAGATTTTCCATTTCCAAAATTCTTTTGGTTTATATTTTCTTTATTGCCACTATTTCAATTTTGGAGTCTTGAACTGTTCCCTTGACCTGTTTAATTTTATCTTGACTTTCTTTAAGTGATTTATTGATTCCTTCCAATTTTTTCTTTGTCTATTCCTCACTTTCTTTAAGGGATTTTTCACTTCTTCTTTAAGATATTCTATCATCTTCATAAAATTATTTTTAAGATATTTTCTTCTACTTCACCTGTGTTGGAATGTTAATGTCTTGCTGTTTTAGAACTACTAGGTTCTGGTAATGCCATATTGCTCATTCTGTTATTGAATACATTCTCATACTGCTTTCTACCCTTCTGTGTTTGGAGGTAATTTTAGGTACAGGCATTGATTCTTCTTTCACTTGAGGCAATCTTTAGCAAGCCAACAGCTAACAACAAACTAAATAGAGAGAAACTCAAAGCAATCCCACTAAAATCAGGAATAAGACAAGGCTGGCCACTCTCTCCATATCTATTCAGTATAGTACTCAAGGTTCTAGCTAGAGAAATAGACAACCATAGGTGATCAAGGGTGCTAAAAGTCACAATATTATACAGTAATGAATGCAGTCATCTTTTCACAAGTGACTTTTCAGAACCAAGGAATCTGATAAAGGCTAAACCAAAAGGAAATACTTGTTTTTTGCATTATTGCTTTGTGAATAAGTGTCATTTGCTGTAGATTTTTTGCTGTAGTTGAACTTCCTTTCTGTTATATATTTGGGGATTAATTCCTTAATTCAGAACAGTTTCCCACTCCCAGGCCTTCAATTATCTTTTTTTTTTTTTTTGATTTTTCGAGACAGGGTTTCTCCGTAGCTTTTGGTTCCTGTCCTGGAACTAGCTCTTGTAGACCAGGCTGGCCTCGAACTCACAGAGATCCGCCTGCCTCTGCCTCCCGAGTGCTGGGATTAAAGGCATGCGCCACCACCGCCCGGCCTTCAATTATCTTTTTCATCAGGCATTTGGATCCAGGCATAGAGCATCCATCTTGATATATTCACAGATATCCAAGAACACAGAATTACTACCTGCCCAAGTTGTTGCTCTGATTTTACCCCACAACACTCACAATCAGAATGGTTGATAACAGCATAGGTCAAAAGTTTTAATTTAGAGACCTGGGTCTCTTCTTCGCTTAGAGCAGTATGTCTAACTCCAAACCTAGGTCCATAGAAACTTCAGTGTCTGATGTATGTGCTATTTGATCAAGAGTCATCAGTTTCTCCCTGATTGTTTATGTAGGTTGCTTGATGTAATGCTAACTCTATGCTTGATGGAAGAAAAGAATTGGCACAATGATTTAAATAATCTGTGCCCTATTTATAACTTTACAGAAAATAAACCTTTTACCCTTTTATCTAGCACTGAAAAATGTAGCACAGCACATTAACCTACCACTCTAGAATTCCCTGATGATTTCATTCCCTTTCTTAACTAACTTTCTCCATTAAGAAGTTAACTGACCATGTGCTAGTCACTGACACGAATCTATGTGTGTGTGAAAACTCTTATTTGATATTCTATGGGGCACAAGAATTCCAGCCCTGAAACTTGTAAGAGCGAGGAATTACTTGTTTTAAGAGTATATATAACTGGTAACATTTGTAATGAGGAGACAAAGAAGAAGAATGTAGAACTAAGAACAATGTCGTACAAGAACAACAAGTAATGGATGAAACAATGAGAAATGATGGATGGAAGAGAGAAGAATAAAGAAACATTGGCAGACAATTCTTATTGTGAGTAGATTATTTCCTCTCAGATTTTAGCACTCAGATTTCTAATCCCCTCTTTATTTACTTTTGGCAGTTTTAATTAAACTCTGAATGGGAGTTCTAAAGGTAGAAACTTTTAAGACTCCCATTACAAACGGCTACACTGTGGGGGCCAATTATGTGACTTGCTCTGGTGTTGGGAGCTGGCAGTGCCACCATGACCTATCCCAAACACATATACTGGCTTTTGGGAACCTATTTCCTATGATAGGAAACCTTGCTGAGCCTTGATATGGGAGCTAGGGGTTTCATCCTGCCTCAAAATGGTATGCCAGACCTTGTTGACTACCCAAGGAAGGTTTTTTCCCCTCTTCAGAATGGATAGGAGATAGGAAGCTATGATGTGGAGGGCATCAGAAGGGGGTATGGAGGGGAAACTAGGGTTGTTATGTAAAAGGAAAAGATTTGTTTAAGTGAAAAGTATTAAAATAAATAAAACAAAAACTAAAATTAAAAATATGTACAGGGAGTCTACATTCTAAATGTTATTATGATGTCTTTGAATTTTAAAATTTCTGATGAACAAACAATCACTGCTAGGAAACTTTAGATTGTAAAGACTGCTCAATTAAGACAACCTATATATTTAAAAAAAACGTCTTGACTTTAAAATGGAATTCAAATGTGTATTACATTTGGGAAAAGTTTGCTTTTCTTCCCCCAGAAAACAAAAGTCTGTGGACTCATTCAGAATTTAAAAGAATCATGTTTGATTGGGGGAAACCCCTTGAAATCCTTCCTAAAGACATAAAAACAAAACAAAACTGAAAAACCCCTCTAAGACACATAACAATATATTTTACCTGATCAAACATAAAACAAAATATTATCTTTAAGTAACCTGTCCAAACCACATAGTCTATGCTTGTGTTAATATAAATATGTATATTACCTTTAAAAGTTCATACTACTTCAGAAAAAGGGGTCCAAAGTCAAATAAAAATAGAGCGCCCAGTTGATCAACCTTCTCAGAGCACATCTTTTAGTTTACTCAGACTTCTGCATACAGAACTGTTTTAAGACTGCTGCTTTTGATGGTCTAGACTCACAAAGTACTCCAGCCAGGACTTGACTAATACCCAGATGTTATTAGTGTCCCTTAATGATGTCAGTACCCACAACAACAGCAACAACAAAAATATAAAAAAAAAAAACCCAATGTCCACATCCACAAAAAATGGTTTAGGATGTTGGTCATCATTTGACAGGATTGGTTACAAGTTACTATTGCTAAAGGGCAAAAAATTGAACAAAGGAGATTAAATGCAGAGATCTCATTCTGAAAAGAAAAGGGGACTATAGAAATGACAGTTTGAAAGGTTAGATTATTAAATCTACTTATTTTATTTTATTCTTTTAAAAAGAAAACAAGCTGTCTTTTTTTCTTCTACATACCAAACCTAATTCCCACTCCCTTCCCTCCTCCCATTTCCTCCACCTGACCTGCCACTCCACCCCATCCACAATTCAGAGAGTAAGGCACATTGGTTTGGGGAAGGTACAAGGCCTCCGCTACTGTATCTAGGCTTAGCAAGGTACCCATGTGTTGTCTGAGATTTTCTGTCTTATCCGGTCCTTGTTCAGCCCAGTTCCCACAATTGTTAAGTCCCAAAGAAATCACATAGAGGTCTACATTAATCATAAACTGATTGGTCCTTCAGCTCAGGCTTCTTATTAACTCTTATAACTTATATTAACTTCTGAGGGTCACTTTGCCCCTTCCCAGGAACTAAGTCAAGACATCAGTAACTGAGTCAACACCTAAGGGTTATCTTGCCCCTATTCAAGGAGATGGAAAGTTCCCAACATCTATGTACGTGTATGCATAGTTGTTATGGCCTTGGTTCCCAAGGGAGGACGGGAAGTACTAAGAGTTGTCAAAAATGGCTTCAGAGTTGTCTTAAAGTTCTACAAAAGATAAGAACAATGGGCTAATATAAGGTACAAGAGGTAATAAAATAGCCTGAGCTAATGGGCCAATCGGTTTATATCTAATGCAGACTCTCTATGTGATTTCTTTGGGTTTTGCCAACTGTGGGGTATCAGGATAGACAGAAACCCCAATGAGCCCAGGCATCATGTTACAGAATGGCACGTAACATGGATAACTTCATCCACAGAAAGCCTGAAAAAGCTTGGGGAAGAATAAAGTAAAGCATGGCTTCTTGGTAGTAGCAATTTCTTGGGTCTGCTCTGCTTGCTAGAAGCAAGTGCTCTCATCTAAGAGAGGCTTCCTGACTCAGCTTTAGCTGCAAAACCTTGCAGCTCTTTTAAAAGGTCCTGCCAAGAAACACTTAAATGGTGTTGATGAAAAGCTGACTGCATGCTTTTTGGTTTTCAGCTGTAGCAGGAAAAAAGCTGCACCATTTTAAAATGTCGGCTTTCTGGGCCATCCTGCCAGGGCAAAGTCTCTTTCAGTCAGACTGTCTGATCCGACTACCAGAGCATTTGAATGTTGTTTCTGAGTGCACTGTTGCAGCTTGCCTGCTGGCAGGGACCTTGAAACACCATAGAGTTGTGGCAATAAAAATGGCTAGAGCTGGTACTTGTGCCATGAAGCTTGAAAGCTAAGGAATGGGCTGGATCTAGCCATCAAAGTCATGGCTTTAATCCTCTTCTTAAAAACTCATGTAGTCAAAAAAGAGAGAGAGAGATACAGTAAAGAGAAATTAAAAAAAACAAAACTCTAAATGGTTTACAGTTTGCTAAACATATGTGTAGACTGGAGGTTAAAGTTCTTAAAGTAAAAAAGAGAGAAGTTGGGTGGGGTGGTACACACCTTTAATCCCAACACTTGGGAGGCAGAGGTAGATTGCCCTCTGTGATTTCAAGGTGTGGCAGGACACACCTTTAATCCCAGTGCCTGGGAGGTAGAGACAGAATGAGTTCATGGACAGGCTGGTCTACAGAGTTAATCCAGGACAAAGATATACAGAGAACCTGTCTCAAAAAGTAAAAGTAAAAATAGAGAGAAATAGAGGTTATGTAAAGCTGCATAAAGATGGAAAATACACAAAGAATCTTGACACTGTATGCTATTATGCTTTCTTTGAATTGTTTGAATGCTAAGAAAGGAGCAATAGCTACTAAAAGATATTTGCTTATAAATATAAATATAAATAAATTTGCTGTTGTACTAATCCAAGATAGATATTTTAAAAATATTTTGATTTCAAAATTGAAGTAAAAGGGTATGCTACTTTGTAGAAGAGATTTTTCTTTTGTTTCCACAAGAAATGAGAGGCTGTGGATTCATTCAGAGTTAAGAAAAATCCAGTTTGATGAAGAAGACCACCCGATAAACCTCTGGTAGAAACAGATGGCCGGATTCTACATCCAGAATGGATTCAAGACTGCTGCCTGGGATAATCAAGAATCACAGGATACTCCAGTCAGGACTTGATTATAACTCTAAGTTTTCTTTACGTCCTTATAAGATTATCAGCACCTCCAACAAGCAGGAAGTAGCCTAGAATACTATGCCCACATTCCCCCCAAAAATGGACAATGGGTATTTTCCTTTGTTTAAAAAAAAAGAGGAAGGGAAGTGGTGTGGGAGAATTGTCTGTATTCTGTCAATCATGTATTTTAATAAAACACTGAATGGCCAGGCAGGAAATATAGGTGGGTCAACCAGACAGGAAGTAGAGGCAGGGTGATAAGAACAGGAGAATTCTGGAAATGAGAAAGCACATTCCTCCAATTCCTGCCCAGACCATCCAGAAGCAAGATGTAATCTACATAGCTGAGAAAGGTATCAAGCCATGTGGCTAACATAGATCAGAACAATGGGTTAATATAAGCTACAAGAGGTAATAAGTAGCCTGAGCTAATGGGCCAATCAGTTTATATCTAATGCATACTCTCTGTGTGATTTCTTTGGGGCTTTCCGGCTGTGGGGTACTGGGCAGGACAAAAACCCCAATGAACCTGGCCTATGTTACAGTTCCTCCTGTCTGTTTCTATGCCAATAGTAGGCTGTTTTCAGTACTGTAACTCTGTAGTAGAGTTTGACGTCAGAGATTGTGATGCCTCCATCTCCATAAATTTTGTTATTGTACAGGATTGTTTTGGCTATCCTGGGATTTTTGCTTTTCTATATGAATTTGAGTACTGTTCTTTTGAGATCTGTAAAAAATGTTCATTTTTTTTTTGGTTTTTTGAGGCAGGGTTTCTGTATAGCTTTGGAGCCTGTCCTAGAACTAGCTCTTGTAGACCAGGGTGGCCTCAAACTTACAGAGGGCTGCCTGCCTCTGCCACTTGAATGCGGGGATCAAAGGCATGTGCCACCACCACCTGACAATGTTAAAAATTTTAATGGGAATTGCATTGAATCTGTAGATTGCTTTTGGTATAATTGTCATTTTTACTATGCTAATTTTACCTACCAAACAACATGGGAAATCTCTCCATTTTCTGGCGTCTTCAATTTTTTTGTTCTAAGATGTAAAGTTCTTGTCAAACAGGTCTTCCACTTGTTTAATTTGAGTTACTTCAAGTTATTTTATGCCATTTTTGGCTATTGTGAAGGGTTATCTTTCTCTTATTTCTTTTTCAGCCTATTTATCATCTGTGTAAAGAAAAGCTCCTGATTTTTTTTTAGTTAACCTTGTATTCTGCTACATTACTTAAAGTGTTTATGAGTTGTAGAAGTTTCTTGGTAGAATTTTGGGGGTCACTTAAGTAAACTACATATCATCAGCAAACAGTGAGAGTTTGACTTCTTTTCTGATTTGTATCCCCTTATCTCCTTTTTTTTTGTTTTATTACTCTAGTTAGAACCTTAAGAACTGATATGGAGAGAAACTTGTCTTGTTCCTGATTTTAGTGGAATTGTTATGAGTTTTTCTCCATTTACTTTGATGTTGGCTGTTGGCTTGCTGTATATTGCTTTTATCTTTGTATCCCTGCTCTCTCTAAGACCTTTATCATGAACAAATGTTGTATATTGTCAAAGACTTTTTCAGCATTTAATGAGATGGTGATGAAAAATTCTATTTTTCAGTTTGTTTATATGGTGGACTACTTTGACAAAATTTGTATGTGGAAACATCCCTGCATCTCTGGAATGAAGCCAAGTTGATCATGGTGGATTGGTGTGGGACAATTCTGTATTCTGTCAATTATAATAAATGCTGATTGGCCAGTAGCTGAGCAGGAAGTGTAGGCAGGACATCCAGACAGGATATAGAGGTTGGGCAAAAGAATAGAAGTATTCTGGGAAGAAGGAAGCTCTGCAGTCCTGCCCAGACAAAAAAGAAGGAAGATGTGACCTGCCCTTCTGAAAAAGGTACCAAGCTGTGTGGATAACATATACTAGAATAATTGGCTAATATAAGTTACAAGAGTTAATAAGAAGCCTGTGCTAATTGGCCAACCAGTTTATAACTTATGTAGACCTCTGTGATTTCTTTGAGGCTGATGGCTGTGGGACCTGGTGGGAGGAGAGAAACCTGGCAGGAGAGAAACCCCAACATGAAAGCTGGAAATATGATGACATTTAATTTGGTAACAAAATTTTAAATAAAAAATATTGAGGTAAGCCAGACCCAAAAAGAGGAACATGGGATGTACTCACTCATATTTGGTTTCTAGCCGTAAATAAAGGACATTGAGCCTATAATTCATGTTCCTAGAGAAGCTAAATAAGGTGAATCCAAAGACAAACACATCGGCATCCTCAGGAATATTAACCTTCATCAGGCGATGAAAGGAGACAGAGACAGAGACCCACACGGGAGCACCGGACAGAAATCTCAAGGTCCAAATCAGGAGCAGAAGGAGACGGAGCATGAGCAAGGAACTCAGGACCACGAGGGGTGCACCCACACACTAAGACAATGGGGATGTTCTATTGGGATCTCACCAAGGCCAGCTGGCCTAGGTCTGAAAAAGCATGGGATAAATCCGGACTAGCTGAACATAGCGGACAATGAGGAATACTGAGAACTCAAGAACAATTGCAGTGGGTTTTTGATCCTACTGCACGTACTGGCTTTGTGGGAGCCTAGGCAGTTTGAATGCTCACCTTACGAGACCTGGATAGAGGTGGGCAGTCCTTGTGCTTCCCACAGGTCAGGGAACCCTGATTGCTCTTCGAGCAGATGAGGGGGGGGGGGACTTGATCGGGGGAAGGGGAGGGAAATGGGAAGCGGTTGTGGGGACGAGGCAGAAATCCTTAATAAATAAATAAATTAAAATAAAAAAAAATTGAGCAACATACTGAAGAATAGAAATAATAAGGATTTGGAGTGTTTTAGAAGTAATCCTATAATATCTGAAAATAAAAAGCTAGTTAGACAGTAAGAAGTGCAACAAGGAAAAAATGTTTAGGCATTTACTTCTAATTATAGTGGTCCAGGCTGTACAGTGGTGGTACACACCTTTAGTTCCAGCACTGTGGAGGCAGAAACAGAAGGATCTCTCTGTGTTTGAGGCCATCCTGGTCTACAGAGTAAGTTCCAGGAGAGGTTTCAAAGCTACTCTGAGAAACCCTATCTTGAAAAAACACAAAAAGAAAAGAAAAAGAAGAAAGAAAAGAAAAAAGAAAACAGGAAACCCCAAGCAAACAAAAGAAAAAAAAACTCCAAACCCCAGTAGTTTAGATTAAAACAGATATTAGAATCTAATTAATATCAACATGAAGCACTGAAAATGTACAATGTTTACCACTCTAAGAAAGGAACATAGGATCACATGAGAAGTTAGAACCTAACTGTACCGGCTGGAGCCATGTTTATTGCACAACTCTATGGCATTTTCTGGTCCTTGCCAGCAAGCTAACTGGCATGCAAACAACACTCAAATACTCTCTCTGTAACAGGACCTCCTGCCACAAAGAATCAGAGTTTGTATTGGCAGGATGACCCAGAAAGCTGGCATTTTAAAATGGTGCAGCTTTTTTCCTGCTGTCGTTGAAAACCAAAAAGCATGCAGTCAGCTTTTATCAACACCATTTAAGTGTTTCATGGCAGGACCTCATAAAGAGCTGCAGGGTTTTGCAGCTAAAGCTGAGTCAGGAAGCCTCTCTTAGATGAGAGTGCTAGCTTGCCTCTAGCAAGCAGAGCAGACCCCAAGAAAGTGCTGCTACAAAAAAAAATACTTTACTGTATCTTTTTCTATCCAGAATTACTTCCCAAGCTCTCTAAGGTTTTATGTGGATATACTTGTCCACATGGGTGCCATTTGAAGGCGTAAGTTTTCTGTTAAGAAAAATCATGTTTGATCAAGGAAGACCACCTGAGAAATCTCCAGTAGGAACAGATGGCCCAGATGTCAGAGTTCTACATCCAGAACAGGTTCAAGATTGCTGTCTGAGATGATCAAGACTCACGGGATACTATAGTCAGGACTTAACCATAATTCTAAATTTTCTTTAGGTCCCCATAAGATTATCAGCACCCCAATCAGCAGGAAGTAGCCTGGACAACTATGCCCAAATTCCCAAAAAACGAACTATGGATGTTCTTGTTTTCTTTAAAAAAAAAAAAGAGGGGAAGTGGTGCAGAACAATTATGTATTATGTCAATTATGCTTTAAATAAATGCTGATTGGCCAGTAGCCAGGCAGGAAGTATAGGCAGGTCAACCAGACAGGAAGCAGAGTTGGGGCAATAAGAACAGGAATATTCTGGGAAGAAGGTAGCTTTTTCTACAGTCCTGCCCAGACACAGAAGAAGGAAGATGTGTCCTACCCTGCTGAAAAAGGTACCGAGTCATGTGGCTTACATATATTAGAATAGTGGGTTAATATAAGTTATGAGAGTTAATAAGAAGTTTGAACTAATGGGCCAATCAGTTTATCATTAATATAGACCCCTGTGTGATTTCTTTTGGGCTAAATGGCTGTGGGACCTGGTGGCAGGACAGAAACCAGGCAGGACAAAAACCTCAGTCAACAAGTAGCAATATAGCCTTGGAATCTTAATGGAATGGAAAGACTGAAAGTACTGTGAGCAGTACCATATCAACTTGCTGACTATTACAATCTGAACCATATGGTTCATTCAGAGATTCACCAACCTATCAATGAATACATTTTGATAAGAAAGGGTTTTTATTGAAAAATACTGGCTAGGACTTTGAGTGTTACAGCTCTCAGGGAAAATACTTCACCAATTGAGGAGTGGAAGCTCTGAGGGAAAAGGTTTACCCTGTATTGCAACTCTGAAGGGAAAGGCATCATGGTTGTTGGGAACCAAGGAATTCAACCATGTCACACTGTACAGCAAACCATGTGCAATATTAATTGGGAAAGACACAAGAGAATGGCTGTCATCAGAACTGGGCAAGATACAGTCTTTATATAGGGATTTTGGGGGTTAGAGTTTAATAGGTTAGAGGTTTTCAAGGTGGGTATTGGTGGAATTTCAAGCCAAGCCCAGAGACTGGTGGAATTTTGAGCTCAAGGATTCTTGAGTTTTGTATATTTCAAATCTGGAAATGGACTCAGACCTTTTAACATACAAGGACTAAATGAGAAACTTGTAATTCTCTAGGTAAGGCCCTGGCTATGGTTAGTCCAAGGATTTTAAAGACAAAAACCACAAAGTTGCAATTTTGGTTGTTTGAGTTATTTCAAATTTTTGTAACAAATGTCTGACAGACGCCTCTAATCCTGTGCAAACAAGCATTTAATACAAAAGCTGAACTAGTAGTTAACCTGTTAGTTGTGATCCAGTATCTTGTAAGAATAGCTGAGTCAGTGAAATATTGTACAACTAGAAGTCTTAAACGACAGCTCTATTGAGTTCTCAAAGTTCAGTTGAAGAGCCGGAAGAGTGAGGATTTGAGCAAAGAGGACAAGACCATGGTGGGGATACCCAATGAAAGAGTTTACCTGCATTAATGGAGCTTATTAACTCCAACCAGACAGGGATGGAACCAGCATAGGTCCAAACTAAATCCTCTGAATGTGGGTGACAATTACATGGCTGGAGCAGTTTGCAGACCTCTGGTGGTGGCACCAGGATTTATCCCTACCACTTGTACTGGCATTTTGGGAACCTACTTTTTTGGATAGATATCAGCCTAGATATAGTAGGGAAGGCCTTGGACCTTCCCAAAAGCAATGTGCTTTACCCTCTCTGAGGAGTGGGTGGGGATAAGGTGG
Organism: Microtus oregoni; assembly: GCF_018167655.1. NCBI lineage: Eukaryota > Metazoa > Chordata > Mammalia > Rodentia > Cricetidae > Microtus > Microtus oregoni. The sequence goes on from NW_024543061.1 coordinate 72,056,847, forward strand.
GGAGTAGTTAGAGGGAATGGAGGAGGGGAAGGAGTGGAAACTGGGTTTGGTATGTAAAATAAAAAAGATAGTTTTTTTTCAAGAGAAAAAAATAATATATAAAATAAAAGATAACCCTACTGCACAAAGAAGTAGTTCATCTTGGGCAAGATAGTTGACAGGGTTCATTTAAGATAATAGAAATTTTCTCATGATTTAATAAACTGAAAACAGTTTTCTGTTTACAAGTCTTTTGAGCACAATGTATTACCCTGTAAACATAATATTTACCATCACAGAACAGAAAGTTTTCTATACCATACTCCTCCACCACAAAAAACTAAAGCCCATGCCAAAATAACTGATAAGTAATTTGCATATTACTTTGTTTTCTTGGAGGCACCGGTCACAACTATAGAAAGCCAATATAAAGCTGGCACTGAGAAGAATGTTTCTGTGACTACAGAACAGAATGTTTCAGGATCCTATTTGATGGAGTCCCAGTGGAATTTGGAAACTATCAGTGCAGGGGAGAGAAACCCTAGAATTCTGTAAGCAGAGCTTAGTGGAAGAATCAGCAGAAACTCAAGAGTAGAACTTCAGTAGAAATGTAAAAGGCTGAGAAGGTTCATAATGTTTCACAGAAGCAAATTATTTACTTTCAATTTGTTCATCGTCTGAAATTTTGTGAGAGACTAACCTTGAAAGATAGCAGACTAATGAATATGGTGGAATTTCAAGGCAATCCTGCGTTCTGTCCAGGCATGGGTATTGACTCTTTATTTTAGCACTATTTATAGTGAGAACTGTGAACAAAAGCCAGAATGAAAAAGTTGGAAAAACTCAAAAACCCGAGTAACAATGTTATAAGAAATTAAAATCTTAGTTTCTGGAGACATTGTTTTCCTTAAAAACAAACCAAATGCTTTGCAAAAAGACTGCAGGAGAAATAGCATGAGAATACTTCTGGGAATGACTGGGCCTCACCCAACACAATAGAGCACAGAGATTTAAAGTCATATGAAACAGTATTCTTAAGTAGAGTAAAACCAGAGTACTGTGCCTCAAATGGAGGTTTGTCTCTGGCCTTCCAGATTCCAAGTAATTACTCTGAGGCTTAGTATTAATTATAAACTGTTTAGCCTATTAGCTCAGGCTTATTACTAACTAGCTCTTCCCACTTAAATTAACTCATTTCTATTACTTTATATATAGCTACATGGCTGTGACATTGCCTCACATCTTGCTTCTGTGGCAGCTGCTTTCATCTCTCAGACTCCACCTTCTTTTTTCCTGTGTCTTTGCTTAAATTTACACCTGACTCTATTATGCCTGGCTATTGGTCAAATCAGCTTCTTTATTAACCAATGGTAATAAAATGTATTCACAGCACACAGAAACATATCCCACACTAAATCCTTAACAAGATATTTCTCAAATTCAGATTCCTAAGCATACAATTTTACAGGTGTGGTCTTGTGGTCCCAGAGGCCTTTACTTGAAAGTTGAATTTGCATCATACACGTGACACTGGTTTTGTGGACATGCAGAATGCAATGTTACAGAGTCAGAGAGACTTATGCCTAGATTTCACAGGAAGCCCTGGGAGGCCACACAATGTAGTTGATATCAGATCTCCTTTCAACAGTTCCAAAAGAGGGTTAATCCAAAGAAAACTAGGAAATGATTAATGCTAGGAACTTGGAATGTCTAACAAAAATAGTTGTAGGCCATGTGAGAAAAATCAGTTGTAGAAGAGGACATCTTTATGTGTTTATGAAATTGGAGGCATGAAGGTTTAGAAAGGAGCAGTGGGCTGCGTTCCTGCCACCCAGCTCCTGGTCGCCTGGCTAGCTTATGCCCAAAATAATAAAATGGAAACTGTATTCTTTAACACTGCCTGGCCCATTATATCTAGCCTCGTCTTGCCTAATTCTCACATTTTGCTTTAACACATATCTAGTAATCTGTGTAGCACCACAAAGTAGTGGCTTACCAGGAAAGATTCAGCATGTCTGACCTGCGTCTATCTTAGGCTGGAGCCTCATCGCATCTGGTTCAGAGAAGAGAAGCATGGCGTCTGGCTCACTTCCCTTCTTCCCAGCATTCTGTTCTGTGTAGTCCACCTACCTAATTTTCTGACCTATCAGGCCAAGCAGTTTCTTTATTGATTAACCAATGAAACAAAAGATTGACAAATGACCTTCCCACATCATGAAGGCAAAACTAACCACATTGTAAACAAAGGGATACTCAGACCTCTAAGATCCTCTGGCAGCCCTTTACTCACAAAAGTTGAACAACCATCCTTATACAAAATTTTCTTCACTACAGGTAAGAAAAGCAGGTGAGAAGCTATGTTCTCTGATTTTAGTGAATTAATAAAAATACATTGAACCCATTCTAAGAAATAAAATTTCAGATATACAGACAATCACTGTCAAGAATGACTAAAAAATCTAAAAAGCAGAGAAATGATCATGTTACTTCTCCAAAAACACACAGCTCATCTGAGACACAATTGGTACATGTGTAAAATAAAAGTAATTACTTGCCAACTCTGGTTTTAAGTCTACTGCAAGGTCTAATTTAAAAAAAAAAAAAAAAAAAAAAAAAAAAAAAAAAAAAAACACTTCCACAGAGATCCATGGCATCCCTTCCCTGGCCTTAACCTGCACTGCAACCTACTACTGAAATTGCTCCTGGAACTACAATAGACTATAGGCCAAGGGTCTGCCATTACTGTTCTTCCCTAGCTTTCACAGGACAGGGTAGAGGGAAGAAAGAGTCTTCTGCCTGATGGAAAACACAGCATGGAAGGTTGCTGTGAAGGTTTATTTGTGGCTCAGTGTCACCTTCACCAACTAGAGACTACTATACCCAAATCATATCTTTTAAAAAGAACATTAGGCTGGCACCCTCTTACAATTTTTGCCTGCATTATTTTCAGGTTTCTGAAGTATTAACTTTTACACTATGCAGGTTTCTGAACCTCTGGGTCTTAGATTCAACCAAGGTTAGTGTCTGCCTTCATTAACACTATTACAACCTTGCTCAGCATATTTTTAAACAAGATTCCACTGACAGCAGGATATTTTGAATTGACAGTCATAGTCAGGAAGGTCAAATTGAGGACAAATGCTGAAACCTCCCACTGTGAACTAAAATCTGTGGTTTAGCTTTTAGAGCAGTCTGAGAGTCAAAGGGAGTCACAGAATCACATTCTATGAACATTTACTCCAGCCATTTGAACCAGGGATGGTTGCAGTCCCTCACTGGTGTGGGGGTTGTTTTTTCAGGAAGCAACACAGTGTTGTGACCTGTGTAGCTACAGGATTGTATAGCAACCTAGAGGTAGCTGTTTCCAGATGATTGCTTCCAGAGCAAAGGATAAATTTGCAATGTTGCAACACAGGTTACTGGAGTCTGTGTATAAAGACTGTGGGCCCACCCCAGCCCCCTGGTGTGGCAAGGACAGATTTTGTAGCTTACTGAAATACCTCCTTGTTCTTGTCCAAGTATAGATTAATGCAAACTTAGATTTGAGAAGTTTCTGCTGCTGAAATAGTAACTATACAGCCACTTACTCTTTATAATCTGAATTTAGATTGCCATCTAATGACATCCTAGAAGTGTCTGGAAACACAGAAAGGAACATCTGGGTAGACTTTCATAAAGTATGGTCATGAAGAAAATCAGACCAGGAAGATGGTACTAGGAGAGAGGGACAGAGGAGGAAAGAGAAAAAAGAGAGAGAGCAAGAGAGCATAAGAGCACTAATTAAGCTAAACCAAAGAAAGAACCAAGAGGAAATGTTGGATGCCTCTAAAGAGTCAGAGGTGTGAATCAGTGTTATGATTCTTAAGAGAATCAGTTTGCAACCATATTCATGTATGAAACTTGACTCAACTATAGAAATTATAAGGATCATTGTTTTGCATGCTATTTATTCCTTATTTCTTTAAAATTATGAAAGCATTAATAATTAATACTATGAAAATGATTTATGCAATTTTTGTTCTGTAGAATGTAGAGAAACCCAGGTATTTCAGATGAAACTTGGCTTATGGGTAAAGGGGGAAGAGAAGCTTACCAAAAGCACCCACAAAAAAGAGCCATGGATGCTCTGATTTTGTATTCATAGTCCTCAGACATACTACCCTCCATCCATTAGAAAAAGAGACAACACAAGAAGAAATTGCATGCTGGCTGTTTATTGTGAAGCTGAAATTATGATTCAAGTGATATGCTCTCTTTAATTTGCATATAAATGAGATGGGGTCTTGGTGTGTGGCATGGGCCGATCTTGAATTTAGTCTTGAGTGTTGGGATGAAAAATGCACAGCACCATCCACAGCTTGAGTGACATAACTTTTGAATGTTATTTTCTCATTTCCTGTGTACAAACAAAACCCAACAGTAAAAGATCATACATATGGATTGTCATAGCAAAAGTTTTTTTCTTCTTGCTACATTCACTAACAAGAATAGCTGGAAGCCTGACTTTATGGCTTTTCCTCTCCTTTCCTCCTCTTTTTTCCTAATAGTGTTTTATTCATTCTTGTTAGGCACCTAGCACATTGTGTTTTTTAAACTGTAACTTATACCATGAGTAAATGAAAGCTATTCTTAGTTAATTTGTCTTTCAGCTGTTATTGAAAATGAAAAGGGACATATTTACAAAGTGGTCCTTTTTAAATACAATAGTGACATTGAGAGGCACACAAACATTTTGAACAGGGCTTAATTAAATTACTATGGCAAGACTGCATAATGGAGGATGTACACTTACAAAAATAGTGAAAATGAAATAGAAAGAAAGAGGTTGAGAAGAATAGAAACAATGAATTAGAGAGAAAAAGAAGAGAGTTGGGAAGGGAGAAAAATGGAAGCATAAAATTACTAATAAGAGTTTAATGATCAATTAACTGATATGGGAGTTTTTAAAGAAACATATTGGTTGAAATGGGCAGCAAAGGGCTTTTACCTATAATTTATAGAGAAAACTGATGCTTTAACATTTCCAAGATGGTTATCAAAAAAGTTACTCCAAAGAAGGTTTTCAATGAGGGATATGGTGAAATATAAAATAAGACAGACTTTTTAAATTTAGCAGCGTGTCGCTCTTTGCTCTTAGATTAATATTTTATTTTATTTTCAGGTTGAAATTGGTTCAATGAACCAAGTAAGCATTTGAAAGTCTAGAAGATACATAGAAATATAGACTTGAGTGTCATTTACCAGGGATATTGAACCTGAGTACTCGTGTGAAACAACAGATTGTCAGGTGGAAGCATGAGATGGGAAGACCCTGGAGCGGAGGCCTCAGAGGAGTCAGAGGATCCTGAACCAAGCAATAACAGAAATGATATTACTGGAGAAAAGGACACATTGAAACAGAACTCCAGAAAACTCAAAATTGGAAGAACTTTTAAAAAGAAAAGAAAATATTGAAGTAAAAACACTTAGCAATATGTATACTGTGGCCATGTTGTTTCACCCGTTCCCAATTCACTTTGGAGCTCTGTATATATGGAAAGCGTAGGAACTAAAATGTTTGCTTATGAATAAAGCATAATTCTAAAGGAGACTAAATTTAGCTTAGCAAAGTAGTTGTATCTGTGCCTTTGTCACTTAACATATTGGAAAGATAGTGGTGCTTCTATGGATGAAATTACTGGGGTTGTATCTAATTACATATCTCATTGTGGTACTCTGCTTCAGCAGTCAGGACAAGAGTAATCAGCTCCCGTATGATTGCCTCCATACTGGGGTGGTCTGTGTCTGGTTGCCTAGGACAGGGCGAGGAGGGCGAGGCTGTGTCTGGTTGCCTAGGTCAGAGAGAGGAGGACGAGGCTCTGTCTGGTTTCCTAGGTCAGGGCGAGGAGGGAGAGGCTGTGTCTGGTTGCCTAGGCCAGAGAGAGGAGGACAAGGCTGTGTCTGGTTGCCTAGCTCAGGGAGAGGAGGGAGAGGCTGTGTCTGGTTTCCTTGGTCAGGGAGAGGAGGACAAGGCTGTGTCTGGTTGCCTAGCTCAGGGAGAGGAGACAGAGGCTGTGTCTGGTTGCCTAGGTCAGGGCGAGGAGGGCTATGCTGTGTCTGATTGTGTAGGTCAGGCTGAGGGAGACGAGGCTGTGTTTCATTTCCTTGGTCAGGATGAGATGGACAATGTTGTGTTTGGTTACCTCCACCATGGGGTGGTCTTTGTTCATGGTGTGGTGGCAGATGGCGAGAATGGGAGTGTTTGTCTCCACCATGGGGTGATTTGTAGGGAAGTGGAGGGAGAGAAGGTGAGTGTCTGCCTCCATCAGGGGGTGGTCTTGGGTAAAGTGTTCCCTCTTGACTTTCACTTCCAACAGTGGATCTAAGTGAGTGTCTTCCAGGAGGTGATCTCAAAAGTATGTACTCGTCTTGATCCCCAGACTCTGTAAATATGAAATAGGGTGCAGAATATATGAAACTAATTGTGGAAGACTTCCCTTTGTATTTCTCTGATGCCATCACACATTACCTGTCTAGAACATTTTCTCAGCAGCCAACTACTATCATGTCTACATCCTGGTCTTGAATATTGTTCTATGTGCTGATGATGTGGTAAAATCTGTATCTAAGAACCTTAAATTTATCAAAACTGAAATGTTAGATTATATGAATTATAATTCCAGGAAAGAAAGTGGGCAAAGACTTCCAATGAAGCCTAGTCTCAGTACTTGAACCATGAATTGAAATGAAAGCTAGTTATTCAAACATCTAAAAATGCACAGAAATACACAGTGAACAAAAAAAGATGAGAAATTTCCTCTAGCATGTTCTCTTAATATTCACACTGAATATTGTTCCATATTATCAGGAATGCAGTTGGTTAGAGAAAGGGGTCATGAAAAGGAATTTCTGTTCAATGGAAGAATGGATGAAGAAAGTATGGAATATCTACACATTAGAGTACTACTCAGCGGTAAAAAACAATGACTTCTCGAATTTTGCATGCAAATGGATGGAAATAGAAAACACTATCCTGAGTGAGGTATCCCAGACCCAAAAAGATGAACATGGGATGTACTCACTCATAATTGGTTTCTAGCCATAAATAAGGGTCACGGAGTCTACAATAGGTGAATCTAAAGAAGCTAAGTAAGAAGGGGAACCCAAGGAAAAACATATAGTTATCCTCTTGGCTAAGGGAAGTAGACAAAATTGCCGGGGAGAAAATTGGGATCGTGGGGTGGGGAGGGTTGGGAGTAAGGGTAGATGGGGAGAGAAAAGTTAGAAGGGAAGGAGCTCGGGCCTTGGGAAAGCAGGAGGATTGGGATAAAGGAAGGTTGGACAGGGGAGCACGGAACCACAATTCTTAGTTAAGGGAACCACTTTAGGGTTGGCAAGAGACCTGACCCTAGAGGGGTTCCCAGGTGCCCAAGCTGAGGTCCCCAGTTAGTTCCTTGGGCAGTTGAGAATAGGGAACCTGAAATGACCCTATCCTTGAGCAATACTGACGAATATCTTGCATATCATCATAGAACCTTCATCTGGTGATGGATGGAGATAGAGACAGAGACCCACACTGGAGCACTGGACTGAGCTCCCAAAGTCCCAATGAGGAGCAGAAGGAGGGAGAACATGAGCAAAGAAGTCGGGACCACGAGGGATGCACCCACCCACTGAGACAGTGGAGCTGATCTATTGAGAGCTCACCAAGACCAGCTGGACTGTGACTGAAAAAGCAAAGCATGGGATAAAACTGGACTCTCTGAACATGATGAACAATGAGGGCTGATGAGACGCAAAGGACAATGGCACGGGGGTTTGATCCTACGTAATGTGATGGCTTTGTGGGAGCCCAGCCAGTTTGGATGTTCACCTTCCTAGATATGGACGGAAGTGGGAGGTCCTAGGTCTTACCACAGGGCAGAAAACCCTGACTGCTCTTTGGACTGGAGAGGGAGGGGGAAAGGAGTGGGGGGAGGGGGAGAAGGGTGGGAGGAGGGGGCGTAGGGTGGGAGGAGGGGGAGGGAAATGGGAGGCTGGGAGGAGGTGGAAACTTGTTTTTTTATTTTCTCCTTTTCTCAATAAAAAAAATATTAAAAAAAAACATTTCATTCTTGAGGGGAATACTGAGGAAGAATGAAGCAGTTCAACAAATCTTAGTGATGTGGAAAAGTAAAAGTATGTACACTTTTCACTTGGGAGCCATCTCTCAGCAGTGGACGAGAACTGTTACTCAAATTGGTGGTTTCCAGAAGTAGAGGTAAAGAACATTCATCCATTAGTTACTAAAAAAGTTTAAATGATTATAATATGATTTTGGAGAACTTGAAAAACTCCTAAGAAGAGTACAGAGTACTCTTAAGAGTAGGAACAAAGTACCATCGCAGTTGACATCTATGAAATAATATGCATCTTATCACTAATTTCATTGAAATAATGTTCTGGATTTTTTTTAAAAAAATGAAATTATAAGAAAACTTAAGCAATTTTTTTTCAACTCAAAAACATCTGGTAAGGATATTTGACTTGCATTCATAACCTGTGTGATCTTGTCAGCCACACTCTGAAATGTACTCAAAAAGAAAAAAAGATACAGCAAGAGAACAGCAGTGTGATGGACAAAGTGGATCTCAACCAATTGCCTAAAGACAGAGCAAACCTTTTCATCCTCTTATAATCCCTCCAAACTCACTGCTAGCATTTTATATGTTTATTTCAAGGCCAAGTTTTGCTGTATCATTACCCATTTTATTCATTATTTCCTTTACTTATATTAGTAAGTTTTCCCAAGAAGAAAATAAAAAAATAAACATCTATACCATGTCACATGTGCTACTATAGCACACTGAAATTCTGATTGGAAGTAGGAGTAAAACCCACCTTCTAGGCGAAGAGTTACAGGCAATGAATGGCTGCTTAGGAAGGTAGAATCAGCTCTCTCTAAAGGTAAATGCCTTTATCCAATGCTTAGCCCTAAAGCCATCTGCAGTGCTTTGTAGACTTATTTGTGTTTGTGTGTGTGCATATGTGTTTAACAATAATAAAGAAGTCGTGGATTGGAGAAAGAGTAGGGGAGAAACATGTAAGGAATTGGAGGGAGCAGGGCAGGAATGGAAACAATGTAAATAGAGTATGCATGTATGAAATTAATTTCCCAATTGTTAAAATAAAAATGAACAAATTGGGTCTTAATGTGTCTATTTTTATGTATAAAGGGTCAGGCCTTGCTATCTGATTCTCTGCCTCTCTAGCAGTTTTGATGTATATTTATCTCCTCCATCTGTCCTGAACCCATTTTATAACAAGACTACCTACTCAGTATATATAATTCTTTGACAATAATATTGGTGTCCTCCATTGCCCTCTCTGTTTCTTACAGACAAAACTCCACTCCCAACCCTTTTCCTTATACCTTCACTTGAGCTCTGAGCTGAACTCAGGGCCAGCAAGGCCACTGTCAGCAGGACCACAAGCATCTTGGAGTAGGCTCTGGAGTTTCTTTCAGGTCCGTGTTAGAGAGAACAAAACAGCAGCAGTTCTCCTTATAGGGAGGAGCAGAACAATGGTACTTTTAAGTTCCCTACAAAGTGATTTCACCCCTGGAAAACAGGATACCTTGCATCCATGACTTCTCTTGTGACTTGACCTATAAAATAGGAAGGGGAGAAAAATTGTCTTTGTTTTATTTCTAAAAGATATAATGTGTGGCTTGAATAATACTGTTGAAGGAGTATTGGCTGAGATACTAGCACACATATTCAAAGTAAAGTCTTGATATAATTTGAACTTCAGTCTGTTTGATGAGACTCTGTTCTTCAAATTTGAGTTGTGGGGAAGAAGTATTAGTCGACAGTATTTTCATATCACAAATGGAAGACAGCAGATACTTCAGACACTCTTTATAGCCAAGATTCCATAAGTCATAATGTATGTGTCCAGTGTCCTATGATATTTCATCACAATTTTAATTAATACAACAGTCATTATAGTTCAGGTATGAAATTCACTAGGACATCACACTTGAAGACATGGTAAATGATGGTAGACACTCTTTACACCCTGTTACTTCAGTATTATTTACAATATACAGGGCTCTATCCCAGATCAGTGAAATCTTGGTGATACAGATCATTGGTATTGTACAGTACTCCGACTAGTTAAAAATCCATGGAATTTGGTAGCTGAAATAGTTACAGATACCACCACTGGGTTTCCATGGAAGTCCATTTTCTTTCACAAAAAGCATTATTTCACATCTCTAATACTTCAGTGTCCTCCCTTTTATGATACTATCCTATATACATTTTTGGTCTTATTACTTCTAGGAAATCCTTTAAATAAGCACCATTCATAGTAATCACAATTATACAGATGAAAAAGTTACTTTCTTTAAAGTCCAACTTGCCTTAAGTTGGTGATCTCATTTGCAGAAATATTCCATGCTATTGTCTCAAATTGGCCTGTGATAAGAAATTCTCTCAGAAATATCCTGAAATGTGTTCCCTCCCTCCCTGTCAGCATACTGGCTCATCAATATGCTGTGTTCTGACTGTGTCTTCCTGTGTTGTCATCTGATTCTCAACATTTTTCACAAACATCCTCTAAAGAATTCCTTTAATCATATTATATTCCTACTTATCATCTCATTAATAAAGACCTGGCATTGAAACCCAAAGCAAATTACAGTGTTTCATTTGGGCCTTGTTTTCTCAAGCTTTGGAATCTTCATATCAACCTCTTCCCTCATCATGCTGAGGTGCAGTAGCAACAGTTTCTCAACACCCATATATTATTACAATTCCATCAGGTCACATAGCAAGTGTTGGGATACAAATGTGTCCAGAAGTGGTTTTTCACCCAAGTAAGGTTGGTTCTTGATTTTCAGTCACAGTTATGAATTTAATTCCTTGTCCATCCTTTCAGAATGTTTTGTTCTTGGTGTGTCTTAGAATTGAGGAAATGGTCACATGATTCTTTATTCTCAAACTATCAGACTGTCAGCAATTTAGCTAATATGCTAAGGAATAGAAACCAGTAAGTTTTCCAAGCTTATAAGCCAATGCTTCTATCGCCATCATTTCATCTAAATAGTACATAGTCAAAGAATATCTGACTATGACAGAAATGTTCATACAAGACACTCATTACATTATTTGGCTGTGATCCTTCACTTTCATAACCCTGAAATGTAACAAACAAATATTTATTATTTATAGAGTACTCTGACTTTGTTTGTTCTTATTTAACCTAAGATGAACTGGGCAAAAAGTGTTGCTCAGAAGTAGAATGTAAATCTAGTTCCTCTCAACATAGACAAGTTTTGCAAAAGAGGTAGTGATTAGAAGGGTTTGGGAGAAAATGTGAGAAGTTTATACTGCCAGAACTTACAAGTCAGTTGTCGTGTTTTTACCTGACCAATACTCAGTCTAGTGGATATGCATTGGTATAAAGAAGCTGACATATATTCTAATTTACAAGATGCTATCTATATAATAATGTACATTTTCAAGCAAAAAGATGGAGAAGTTGCACAATGCTCTTTGGTAAAAAAAAAAAAATTCCAGCTCTCAAAGGAAATCTGCAAATGCATATGGGAGTTATTCACTAATCCTTTGAGCTAAATCTCTCTCAAAGTCATCTGTCTGATTTTTGTGGAGCTTTATAAACTATTTGTGAGTGGTGTCATGATTTGGAAAGTTATTTGAGAGAAGATGTGTTCCTCTCCAAGAACTCATCATAAGAATAATCAAAAATTCATAATCCTCCAGACATCTTAAAGCTCTAGTGGCCTAAGAGTCTAGTCACTTATCTAGAGAGAAAGGGAAAAACACATTCTTACCTAGATCTAAACTTCTGAAGACGCGACTTCCTCAAGGCATGAGAGACTACACATGAAGAAGAATGATTGGATAAAATATACAAATACATTCTCAAACGGACATCTTTTTACTTATCTTCTTGTTTGATGGAAATTGACATCTACTGAAATTAGAAGAATCAAAGACCATCAAACAGCTGGGCATAGTGGTACATACCTATAATCCCAGAACACAGGAAGGGAAGGCAGGAGGATTGCAAGGATCAGGCGACAAAGCAAGTTCAAGGCCAGCCTGAATGACAAAACAAGATCCTATCTGAAAAGGAAAGATAGAAGAAAATGAAAAACAGGAGGGTGAGGAAAGGTAAGATAAGCAAAGGTAGGATGCCATGGATATGGAAGAGCAACAAAAGTTATTATTACAGAGCAAAATATTTCAGCTCAGGTGGAATCACATGTCTTAAATCCCAGAACTTGGAAGACAACCACAGTTTGTCAGCCTTGCCTACACAACGAGTTCCAGACCAATTAGGGACATCTGAATCAAACCCCTTATCCCAAGTTTCAAACCATCACACAATTAGGAGGAAGGGCTGGAAGAAGCAGATGGAGTAGATGTCTGTAATGGAACAGCACTTGCTAGAATTGACAGGAAAGCTGCATATACAACTTACAGTGGTTATCACTTCATACCTCGGGCCTACACAAGATTAAGCCAGTCAAAATAAGAATACGACTGAGTGGGAAACATATGAAGTTCTACCACTATCTGAGTAGTTATTGGCTATCAGTGAGTGCTCTTGTGGAGAAGGACTGTAAGTTTTATTCAGGGATTCAGAGTCTGGGCCCCAAGAGGATGCCCCACACCTGTGGGTATACACGCAGAACTAAACAGACTCAGCTGGTATTTTTGAAAAATGGCAGGGAGGGTACATGAAGTTAGGAGGAAGAAAAGATAATTGTAAGGAGGACAGGGAAAGAATTGGAGGTGTGGGAATGAGGTTTAGATTTGATCCTAATACATCATATGCATATGTGAATATTAAATAAAATAGTAATAATAGTCCTTTAACATCAGATTTCAAAAATTATAATTATTAAATGCTAATATACTTACCCTGTAACAATCATTTAAAAATAAGAAATACAGGCATGATTCTCAAAACTAGATAGTTTTTGTATTTTTGAGATGATCTGAAACTTCTAATGTCTATACTATCTTTGGATCAAGAAATATAGTATGTCATAAGCCTGGTGAATATGATATAAGAAACACAATTATATGTTAATTAGTACTTCTTAAAATTATTAAGAAATTACTTTTATAGCTTACCTGTTAAGGCTTAGGAAAATTTCTACCTTTAAAATATAGCCTATTATAATTTATTTGTTTTCTGAACATCATCATGTCTCACCTTCTTATGTAAATATAAAAGAAAAGCAGAAAGGCAGTGGATCATAGCAAGGAGAATTCAAGTCCTGGAACTTGTGATACCTAGATTATTAATTTTCTTTCTAGAAGACTTGGCTGATGCCTCTGTCCTCTTATACACAAAACTGATATTGAAAATAATTGTTGCTATGTTTACAATAGGGTAGACCTGAAGGTTAACTTAGTTGAGGTTAGCAGTTAATAGATACTACCTCCCATGGTGAAATATGGTCAGGTGGTCTCTTGGTATGTTGTTGACTACACCGGAGCATTAGAGTAGGTATCGTGTGAGTAGCCATATTTAGAATGTATTTGAAACAGAGACCTAACTCAGTTTGATAATTGTGTCTGAACAATTAGACAATATAAATTGCCTTAACTGAGTGAATAGTTGGAGGTCTTCAGACCGATTTTCTGCTAGATCAGATGCTATGTGTAAGCTGCAAGCCTGTCATCTCACAGTAAGACTGGACATAGAAGCATAAACCTTAAAGAGATGATTGCATCATAAAGAGGTTAGCCTGGGACCCAGGAGAATTTGACTGTGTCTGTACCCTTAAAGAAGAAGATATGTGAGCACACAGGGAGATACCAGGGTTAAATGTCTATAAGAAAAACCCTGTGTGATGACCCAACAGGGAGGCTATTATCTAGAGTCCAAGAAGAGGCATCTTGAGAAAATAAATACATGGCAAGTAATGTTAGGTTTGTGACTTTGAAAGATGTGACATAAATTTCTGTTGTTAATTCTACCCAGTCAGTGTATTTTGTTTTAGATACAGCAAATTAGAAAGATTGAGAGCAGGAATTGAGGTTTCGAAAGTGTTAAGTGTATGTTTCAAGCATGTTTGCTCAAGGTTGCTCTCACCTACACAGACCTTTATGACCTGCTACAGTCTGCTTCACTTTGTTCCACCTTTCCTGAAGGTCTCCTCAGCCAGTTCCTCTAGAACATATTTCATTTTATTAGATGAGTTCCTGGGTGATATTTTTCTTTCATGATACACAAATTCCTTTCACACCTGCTGACACTGGAAAAGGTCACGGGAAAAGGCACCAGCTAGGTGACATTTGTCAGAATCAGAGACTGTTCCAGACTCACCAAGCCAAAGAGAAAGGCAATGTCCCCAAGGACTGCAGTTCTTTATTGACTGACTTGATACCCAGGTTTCCCTTTCTAATTATTCCTCTTGTACCTTCATTTTCCCCCTTAGTGTCCTCCATATGGTTTGCTTCCCACATATGGTGTCAGAGGCAGTATTTGGAATTAATACAGGAATCTGCAAGGCCATGTACCTACAATTTCTTCTCATGAAACAGATGCACCACAAGAAAGTTGATCTTATTTTCATTTGAAGAGAGAAGAATTGCTGAGTTCTAATATAGACTCCATTCAAAAGATATGCATGATACGTTGGGTAAAAGCCATCTGTGTTGTCTTCTTCTAATTATGATGTTATCCATTATTTAGGAAGTTGTGCTATATTGTTTCTGTAAACCAGAATAGGACTTGCATGCAGAGCATGCTACCTTACAGAACATCACATACATCTATAAGAATGTCTAAATATAATTTTATAGCCAGTAAGAAAATAATATTTTAGCAAAACTTTAAATAAGAAGAAGGAAATTTTGAGAAATATGTAACTGACTACAATACTGTTTTCAATTCCTGAGTGTGTAACTATACTTCATGGTTTAATTACAAATGTGATGTTACTGTATAGAGTCCTAGGTGTACATAGAGAAATACACATTTGATCTTTTCCTCTAGGGGTTGCTTCTAAGATCAACTAGAAATTCAGATTTTCATATGCCTTGGGTGAAATGTAAAAGTATATGTAGATAATAAAGACATATCTCTCCATGTACCTAAACTACATCTACATCAGTCAGAATACCTACCTTAAAATATATGAAAAGCATAAGTGCTGACAAGAGGCTTATGGGATTGTAAGATAGTATAGAATTTCCTCAAAATCTAAGCCTAGGTTTTGCATTTATTATTTCAGTATACTCCAGAGATACTTGCCTATTCAAGTGAATGTATGTACTATTCTTAATAGCCAAGATTTATTCTAGAATATGTGTCCATCAACTGATGTACATATGATACGTAAAAAAGTAAACATTTACTACCTCATAATGTTGCTATTTTCAGAAAAGTGGATAAAGATAGAGATAATCAGATTGAGAAAAAATCACTAAGAATGACAAATATTGCATGCTTGTTTTACTCAAATGAATGCTATTCTCATGCATGCTGTTCTCAGAATCTGAATTGTAATATCTATATGTATGTCATAAAGCTTTAAATAGGACAATGAGTTGAAGGAGGGAACAAAAGAAAATAAAAGAGGGAAACTGGCAAAAAAAAAACAACTCATGATTTTACTTACGGAATATAGATGTCACTACTTTACAGAAAAGCCCTTACATGGTAAAATAAAGTAGACACCTGAGAGACATAAATGGAAGCAAATATTGGAAATATTTGCTGATATTGGAGATATCAAGAAACTTCCTCCATCAGTTGCATAAAAGACCAGTCAACAGGAATCTCAGAAAAGAACTGATTTTTCCTTTGTGGATTTCAATAATCTTTGTATGTGGGGTACTTTATATTTAGGACCCTTTGAAAGTGAGGCTGAATATATGGTTCAGAAGGGAAAAGGCCAGTGACCCAAACTGAGTCCCAGAAGCCACATGGTGGGAGGAGTAAATCTACAGCTTTTCCTATGGCCTCCAAATGCAGACTGCTTTCCCTGCAAAAATTTAAATTTAAGGTGGAGTAAACCAGCATTATAATGGATATTAAATCTCCACAAAGACATCAGGGACTATTGGAAAGGAACAACACATGAGAAGCAAGACATACTCATAATTTCCTGACACTGATTCAGTTTCATCTGAAAACAATGAAATGCTTCCATTCACTTTCAGCACCAGATGCAGCATATCTAGATGCCCTATACACTAAGATGGGCTTTTAGTAAATTTAGGATCTCCAGTAAATATAGGCAACAACCTACGTTTAGCTAATATTCTGGGATGCAAGCCAGAACAGGACTGTCTCCAATGAGGAATGAATGAGATGAGATGAGAAGGAATTCAGGACAAGGCTTTAGTGAAAATCATCTCCATTCGCCACTCAAGAGTTTCTGAAAATGGTTTAAGAACTCAGCCTCAAACTCACATTGAAATAGGAGTCCTCCTTTGTTAAAGTTTGCAGTGCCTTAGATAACACAAGCTATGTTTTTTCTGGCTCTCCAGCTTGTTCACAACCTTTTGTAGTACCTAGACTCTGAGCCTGGAAGGCAATCTAGTGAATATCTCTGTTCATAGATATATATGCACTGCATTGGTTCTGATTCTGTAAAGAGTCATGACTGCACTCACTCCTCCTACACTGAAAAACACCACTAAAATATAACTGCTTCCTGTCTTCAATAGAACACTCATAAATTTTAGAAATTTGTTCTGTTGTGAAAGATCAAGTTTGATTTTCCGCAAGAACTCTAGACAACTTTAAAAACTCTTGTTTGCTAAAGAATTTTAAAACTTATATTATCATAGTTGGATTTTATCATTTAAGTATATGAATATATTTTAAGAGAATTTCTTTAAAATAGTAAAACATTAGAAATAATTGAATCTGTTTAAGGAAGTACAAACACTTAGCAATGTAAAATTTAAAATTTATATTAATCATTAAATTTGGTAGTCATCCAATATCTTTGACAAACTGAGGGGGCCAACAGGGTAATTTTCTCATCTATGCAAATAACCAGTAAAATAAGAGTGATATTTTTACAAATATTTCATTGAACATATCAATTCATTAAAAACCCAATTCAAGAGTTACCAATATTTTCTTATTACTAATATGGAATTTTTTGTGCTTATAAAAGGTACTCTATTATTAAGTTTTGTGAAACAATTAATGACTTTCTTTACTACTTCTTTGTAAAAACAATTTTTTTCTTTTTTTACTGAGCTCTACATTTTTTTCTGCTCCCCCCATCTCTCTCCTCTCCTTCAATCCTCTCCGAAGTTCCTCATGGCCCAATTTACTCAGGAGATCTTGTCTATTCTACTTCCCATGTAGATTAGAACTATGTATGTCTTTCTTAAGGTCCTCATTGTTGTCTAGGTTCTCTGGGATTGTGATTTGTAAGCTGGTTTTCTTTGCTTTATGTTTAAAAACCACTTACAAGTGAGTATATGTGATAATTGTCTTTATTGGTCTGGTCTCACTCAAAATGATGTTTTCTGGCTCCATCCATTTGCCTGAAAAATTCAAGATGTCATTAATTTTTTCTGCTGTGTAGTACTCCATTGTGCAAATGTACCACATTTTTCTTCTTTGAAAGAGAATCACTTTTGGTTTATTTATTCATTTATTTAGGTAGTTTTGTTTTTCAAAACAGAGTTTCTCTGTGTAGCCTTGGCTGTCCTGGAACTCACTCTGTAAACCAAGCAGGCTTTTAACTCAGAGATTCACCTGCCTCTGCATCCTGAGTACTGTAATTAACTTTTGATTGATTTTTTGATGTATAACATGAGGCTGTGGGTTAATATGATTCTGAATTTTCATACTTTAATTTTTTTATTGTGGTTTATATTCAAGAGAAGCTTTGAGACTCAGGAAATTGTTTAATTAAAGTGCAAAACTTCTTGTTTGAGGTCAAAAGCATAAAAATAAAATATCCCATAAGAAAATGGAACTTAGAGAAGAATAAATGCTGGAAATGTGTGAGAAAGAGGGGAAAACAGAACATTATTTATTCATTGCACTTTTGAAAGAGTTTTTCTTTTCCCCGTGTATCTAGTTTATTGAAGTGGCCAGCATGGAAGAAGGACCTTATAGCTTCAACTTCGTGAACTTTATTGTATTTCAAATTAATCAAAATGGAATTTATCAACAGTGGTATCACTGTGTGAAGGACAACACATTATATCACTGGTTTGTAAAAATAATCACAATATTATACAAATATAGTTGCCTATGAAAGATTAATTCTCTACTGAGCAAAATGTCTCAGCAAAGATTCACCTGAAATTTATTCCAAATAAACATTCTCTGCCCTCTCTGGCCTTCCTAAGCATACAAAGCAACTGGAAGGCAATGGGGCATTGTATATGACCCCAGAATTGGCTTCTTGCTTGACCTCAACACTCTTACACTGGACTTAGTTTGCACCTTCTTCTTTGCATCTGCCTAATGAGAATGTGTCAGATAACTCCCAAAGCAATGATTACAGAAGTTAATGAGAATAGAGAATATTGTTCTCAGCCTCAGTGTGCTTCCATGGAATGTTGTTAATGGTTTGAGTAGAAGAGCATAGCCTGATCAGGGCTAGGAGCACAGATTAAGTAAGTTGTCATTGTGAAATGTATTTGGAAAGTACAGCCAAGTGGACTGTCTAGAAGACAGTGTCACAGAGACTGAGAAAATAAAAGTGTCTCCTTTATTTTTTGGTATTTGGGTGAAAGGTCTGTCATTTCTGAGAAATTAATGTGAATATCTCTGAGCTCTGGTTTTTCCCCAAGTATCTAGTTTGGATGTACAATCCCTAGCTCTATTACAGTAGATTATAGCTATGTTTGGAAACTGAGAATTGCTTTTCAGAAGCTTATTAAAATAAAATGAATCTGTTAGGACACTATACAATAGACTGTATCTGGCATTCTCATTTTGAAGGACATTTAAACACATATGTGACACAAGAAATGCTTGTGTAGAAAACAACTCCATATGAGAATGTGTAAAAGAAATAATTTCCTAGAATCCAAAGAAGGAGGTTGATATGAAAATGTGCCTAGTGGAATACTAACAGTAGCCCCATACCATCAGAATCTATGAGAAAAAGAAAAAAATCAGCATGCTACTAAATTATTCTTTGATTTTCTCTTTTTATTTTTGGAAGTCCAAGAAAACAAATATGGAATAAACCTAGAGTAGACTGGGAATGTCATTAATCTTATAGAAACACTAGTTGCATAAAGTCCACAGATAAAGCAAAGAAATTGGATATGGGTTTCAGTACCTACTGGGTTCCTAACAAAGCACCTGCCAAGTGGTAGTCATTGCTTAAGCTCTCCTTTACTGAGTCTTTCCTGTGGCTCTTCTGTAACTTATTTGTACTGTATCGCATCAGCTGCTACATTTTTTTTCCATAAAAATTAATCTCTTTTCACATGTTGCTGACATTGGATAAGAATAAGGAAAGGGCTTTCACACTTGGTGATATTTTACAGAACTGCTATGGTGATATGTGATGTAACTAGCTGAAGAGAAGGATGAGTTCCTCTAAAGCAGTCCTTTGTTCTTATATCTCCCTTCTGCTCTGACCTTTTCCCACCTAAAAGTCTCCATTAATCCACCCAGTCAGAACAACTCATCTCTGATTTCTTTCCACCCAGGTTTGATAGACTCATGAAAGCAAATATAGGAATGTCCATGGGACTGGTGATTATTCTCTGCCTTTGACGGAACAATTTTCATGCATGTATATGAGAATAACCCCCAAATGCTGAAACAGTCATTCTTCAGAATATATTCATGATCACCCAAGGAAAGGGCATTAGCTTTGTGATACTTCAGATTTACCACTATCCTTTGCAAATCCCATCTAATATGTGGGTTTCATACAATGTTTATATTTTTACTCAAAAAGAATGAGAACTGAAAATCATGTGCATAGCATTTAACCAGAAGTCCACACCAGAAATATGGTTTGTCTTACAATTTACATAGTTACATGATACTCCTTTAACTTATTTCAAATTCTCTTCCAATTTCTACCTGCTCCATGAGAATACAGAACAATGATATAAACCTTACATAAGGTAAGACATGAAGATTTAGTAATATCATCTTCCATGAAAACAATGATCCATCATTCCACTGTGGAATGAAAAACAGAGTTAGAGAACAGCTAGCACTACAGACAACAGATGAAAACTGATGTCAAACAATACCTTGCTACC
Organism: Microtus oregoni; assembly: GCF_018167655.1. Lineage (NCBI taxonomy): Eukaryota > Metazoa > Chordata > Mammalia > Rodentia > Cricetidae > Microtus > Microtus oregoni. The sequence continues at coordinate 72,077,048 of NW_024543061.1, forward strand.
AAACACTGCTTTAAACAAATTTAAGAGTGCTGGCAAAGAATAGAAAAATATGTCTGAAGTCACGCTAGTTGGGCAGTGAGGAAGGAAATTGTCCATTTTGAAGCCAGTCTAAAAAACACCCTGAAACCCTTGTTATAAACAAATAGAAAAACAAAACAGGTAATTGAAAGATACAACAGACATGTTCTTCAACTTCACAGAAGAGGGACATAAGATCACAAGAACAAGGGTGGTTGATGCTGAAAAGACACCAATACAATGTCAACTATTATATAAAAACTTTTTATTGAGATGGCTCACTTTCAGTTTCAGAGGCTCAGTTCATTATCATCATGATGGGCAGCATGTGGTGAGCAGGCAAAAATGCTGGAGTATTAGATGAGAGCCCTACATCTTGTACATAACTGGAAGTCGACTGAAACACTGAAGGGGTATGCTGAGCATAGAAAACCTCAAAGTCCACCCCAACAATGACACACTTCCTCCAACAAGGACATAACTACACCAACAGACATACCTCCTAATAATACTACTCTCTATGACCTTATGACGATTACATTGAAACTACCATGTGGCAACAGGCAGGAAAAAAAAAGAAACATTATAAATTTAATTTGGTTGATTCCCCGTTTTCTGAGAAACAGCCATACTGATTTCTAAAGACTTGGCATAAGTTTGCATTCCCACCAACAATAGAAGAGTGTTCCCCTTACTCCACATCCTCTGCAGCATAAATTATCATTGGTGTTTTTGATCTTAGCCATTCTGACAGCTGTAAGATGGTATCTCAGAGTTGTTTTGATTTGCAATTTCCTGATAGCTAAGGAGGTTGAACATGTCCTTAAGTATCTTTTGGCCATTTGAAAATCTGTTGAGAATTTTCTGTTTACTTCAGTGTACCATTTTTTAATTGGGTTATTTAGAATTTTAATGTCTAATTTCTTGAGTTCTTTATATATTTTGGAGATCAGTTCTTTATCTGATGTGGGGTTGGTGAAGATCTTTTCCCATTCAGTAGACTGCCTTTTTGTCTTATTGATTATGTCCTTTGCTTTACAGAAACATATATAAACCCACTTGGGAATTGGAAACAGACAAGATCGACTGAAAAAAAATGGGAGTATGGGGTAGGGAGAAGAAGGAAGGGAAGAAGGGGAAGTTGAGGAAAACTTGAGGGAATGGGATATTTGAGATGGAAGAAAGACAGATATGAGAGCAAGGAAAGAGATATCTTGATTGAGGGGGCCATTATGGGATTAGCAAGAAACCTGGCTCTAGAAAAATTCACAGGAATCCACAAGGATGACCCCAGCTAAGACCTTAGGCAATAGAGGAGAGGGTGCCTGAACTTGCCTTGCCCTGTAGTCAGACTTATGAATAGCTTAAATATCACCATAGAACCTTCGTCCAACAACAGATGGAAACAGAGGCAGAGAAACACATTGGAGCACTGGACTGAGCTCCAAATGTCCAGTTGAGGAGCTGAAGGAGTGAGAGTATGAGCAAGGAGGTCAAGACCACTGAGACAGTTTATCTGAGCTAATGAGAGCTCAGCTCACCAACTTCAACTGGACTGAGAGTGAACCAGCATGGGATGAAACTAATCCCTCTGAATGTGGTTTACAGTTGGGGAAGGCTGAGGGGCCACTGACAGTGGCTCTGGGATTTGTCTCTACTGCTTGTACTGTCATTTTGGTATCCTATTCTCTTTTGATGTATACCTTGCTTAATCTAGATGTAGTTGGGAGGGCCTTGGATTTTCCACAGGGCAGAGTGCCTTGTCCTCTCTTAGGATTGGAGGGGGAGGAGTGAGAGGGTGTGTGGAGAGAGTGGGAGGAAGGGAGAGAGTGGGTAGTTGGATTGGTATTCTTTAAAGTAAAATAATAATAATAGTAATAATAATATAAATTTAATTTGGTGTCCTTTAGAAAAAATTCAACATCATGAGTGAGGTACTAATCTGCCGTGTATCTTTGCATTGAGAGTAGGGAAAAACATGAAGCCAGTATCAAGTATACACAATAATGATTATAACAAACCAGTTTGTTCAAGGAAAATGTTTATTTTCTTATACTGCCAGGAAAGATTCTCCTTAAACTTGTGTCAAAATAAGTACTACTTTTTCTTTCTTAGCAATGTTTCTTCTAATCTTTAATCAGGTAAAAAGTACTTACTGAACCACGGAGATCAGTAGAAAAATCTCAGATAGTAGCCTAGCCACCTCCCACCTCTTTATACCCATCTTGACCAGGCCTCACCTGGAGGAAATAAACAACAAGTTTATGATAAGATGAAATGGAATATACTAACTTCTCCACAAGTCCTACTTTGTCCTAGAAACTACAATGGTCAAGAGAGGAGCATGGAATTACAAGGGTCATAAAATGGAAAAATTAATAAAAGTCACCATATATGAGATATAGTTTCGAAGTAGAACCAAATACCATTTTAGATCATTTCCTCTCCTCCCTCTCCACATTAGAAGTTCTCCTGTGTCCTGCTTCACAGTCTTAAGTTCATAAACTTTTTTATTATAATTCCACACATTCATATGTATATATTACCTGGTGAGTCTACACTGGTGTCTGCTTGCCTGTCTGTCTGTCTCTTTGTCTTTATGCATATAAATGCAGGTATCTGTAAAGGCCAGAAAATAACATTAGCTCCCCTGGAGCTGATGTTACAGGAGGCTGTGTGCCACCCAGTGTGGATGTGTGGAAGGAAACTCAGCCCTTCTACAATAGAACATGCTCTCAGTCTTCAAGCCACCTCTTCTACCCCTGAAGTATACTTTTATAGGAAGCTTTTAAAAGATCATTAAAAAATAAAAGTGATTCTTATTTTGAACTGTTGGTGAAATGTGCATCATTTCACAGGAATTACTGTTAGGTGCTAAGAGGTAGGATTCCCTTATTCCCTTCCCCTGCCATAACCTCCCCCTAGCTTTTATGTTAAATTTGTAATCCTCATAATCTCAGAGTATGACTGTTTGGATGCCAATTGGGTCTTTAAAAGGCAAAAGAAGGTATTTAGAACTTGAATGCTTATAAGAATATGTTATCAAATGACATAAGAAACCCATGAGCATAAGGAATAAAATACTGTGACATAAATTTAAGTTAAACTTCTGGAACAAAAGAAATAGAGCTATTAAGAAAATATACCAGTTAATACATTAATATATGTGAATATACAACTCTTATTTATTCTCTCAACCTTTGTACTTTTGCTGTTGAAGCTTAGAAAGTGAATATAAAGTAGTGGAGAGTAGAAGGTTGAAGTTGTGGATTCTGTGGAGACTATTAAGTCTAAGGTACACTTTCAAGATATGAATCACTTATGTGCTCTAACAACCTTGAGGTCACAAAGAGCCTTACACATGTTGCCTGTCATTTAACCTCACCTTTACTGAATGTCTTCCTTGTGAGCTGTTCCATAACCTGTTTTGATTATGTCTCATGTGTTCATAGTTGACATTTTGGGGGAGATAAGATAATGGTCTGTTTCACACTTTGCCAACACTTAAGAGGCTAAAGGAAAGGGCAAAATGGTTTTAGCATTGCACTGAATTTACTGTTCTTTTTTTGTTTATTTGTTTTATTAAATATTTCCACTTCCTTCCATTTTCCTCCCCCTCCTTCCCTTCTCCTCCCCATCTCTCTGCAGTCCAAAGAGCAGTCAGGGTTCCCTGCCCTGTGGGAAGTCCAAAGTCCTCCCCCATCCATCCAGGTCTAGGAAGGTGAGCATCCAAACAGACTAGGCTCTCACAAAGCTGGTACATGCAGTAGAATCAAAACCCAGTGCCACTGTCCTTGGCTTCTCAGTCAGCCTTCATTCTCAGCCACATTCAGAGAGTCTGGTTTGATCACATGCTCCATCAGTTCCAGCCCAGCTGGCCTTGGTGGGCTCCTATTTGATCAACCCCTCTGTCTCAGTGGGTGGGCTCACCCCTCATGGTCCTGACTTCCTTGCTCATATTTTCCCTCCTTCTGCTCCTCATTTAAACCTTGTTAGCTCAGTCCTGTGCTCCAATGTGGGTCTCTGTCTCTATTTCCATCCATCGCCAAATGAAGATTCTATGGTGATATGCAAGATATTCATCAGTGTGGCTATAGGATAGGGCCAGGATCTGCCAAGTCAAGGACAAGGCTGCCTCCCTCTAGAAGTGCCTATTATACAGTCCGCAAAATGCAAACAAGTGTACCTAGGTATTACTTATGTTCCTTGTCTCTGACTTTACTGTCCTTCCTGAAGGTCTTAAAACTGGTGTTTGGGTCAGGAACATGCACAATTAATATAGGAGGTTAACAAAAGCATATAGATAGATGCTTTTTCCTTTTCAAAATGGCCATGGAACAAGATTTCTCTGATTTTTAAATAATAATAAAAATTTGCCAAGTGACAATATATTCTTTTTTCATAATACATCTATGGTGACAATGGAAAAAGCCAAAAACTTTGTATCTCTGCAGTTTTCACAATATCTATAAAAACCACACTTTTCAACTGGGCTTCAAATAACATTGTATTTTTTCATAGAGGACCAACATGCAAACTTACACGCATAGCATATGGTCCATGGCATACACTGGATAAGGGGTCTATCTTAAGATACATAATCACAAGGCCCTCAGTAATTTACTTTCATCCAAATTCTCTTCAAATTTCATAAATACCTACATGCACATAAACATACCTGTACATACACACACAAAAATATCGCATTACAAACTCCTAAAAGAGCAATTGCACAATATTTGTACAATGTCATTCATTAAGAGGAAATACTACATGCTTGTTAATAATAAAGTTCAGGTAAATCATATAGATAAGTAAAATAGAGGCCAGGACAATAGACAGTAAAATCTACAGCAATCAAATGAGGGTTTGTGGCACACACAATGCCTTGTTGCCATGTATTGTAAAAAAGAAAACAACATTTATAAAAGTGAAATTATAGCTACCTTTGGTGTCTCACCCCTATAATCACAAGACTTGAAAGGGGAAGAAGAACAAATAGCAAAATCAATCCAAGCAAGTCCCAGTCGTAAAAGTAAAATCAAACAGAAACATACAATAAACAAAAGATACAAAAGATGAAGAAAACAGATTCCTGGAAAGTGCAGAAGGGTATAAGATGATAAGTACTGGAATAGTTAAAAAATGGGGAAGAGGTGTGGGCCAATGGTTTATATTATGTCAATTATATTTTAAATAAATATGATTGGCCAGTAGCCAGATCGTAAGTATAGTCAGGACAACCATTCAGGAAGTAGAAGTGGGTCAATGAGAGAAGGAGAATTCTGGGAAGAAGGAACTCCTGGTTGGTAGTTGTGAGCCTGGCACAGAAGAAGCAACATGTGACTGCCTTGCTAAAAAAGACACTGAGCCATGTGGCTCATATAGATAAGAATAATGGGCTAATATAAGTTGTAAGAGTTAATAAGAAGCCTGAGATACTAGTCCAGTCAGTTTAAAATAACAACAACAACAAAAAAAAAGTGTCCCACATTGGGTGCCACTCTGTAGTAGGAGTGAGTGGGCATACTTTTTGTCCCAGACACCCGGATAGCTTAACCCCCGAAATAATCACACAAAAAAATTGTATTAATTAAATTACTGCCTTACCCATTATCTCTAGCGTCTTATTGGCTAACTCTCACATCCCAATTCAACCCATTTCTACCAATCTGTGTAACACCACAAGGTCATGGGACGGCTATCTGTCTCTGCTTTCTTCCCTCCCAGAATTCAGTTCTGTCTCCCTGCCTACATAAGTTCTGCTCTATCACCAGGCCCAAAGCAGTTTCTTTATTAAACAATGAAAGCAACACAAATACAGAAGGACCTCCTACACCACATTCATGAGTACAATTAAGGAGAAAAGGCAGAGAACTTTCTTTTTGAACATTGGAAACAAAACTGCACCCAAAACCCTCTGTTGCTGGTGAAGATGAATGTGAAGAGAAAAATTTTCAAGAGAGACCTCCACAGTAAGGAGCCAATCACACTTGGTAGAGGGCTGGTTTTGAACTGTATAGAAACTCTGTGCAAGGGAGACTTGAGGTAACATTCTTACTGAGAGACTTGGCAAACCAAGTCAGGAGGAGGCAAACTTCTCCCAACAGTGGGGTTCCTTGCCAATGGCCAGTCGTTGAGAACACAGATGTACACTATAGTTCAAAGGCTCTGATTAGGTTGTGGTTTGTCTTCTGATGAAGTGTTTTTGCATATTATTTTACAACAAGTTATTCCCGTCACACTGAGTTTTGTTTAGATTAGCTAGGGCACAAAGCTTTTGAAATTAGTCGCAACCAAGTGAATAGTCTATGAAACTGTTTTTATGTATTATGGGAACCTAGTCTGAATCATGATTTGAGTATTATAAAAAGAGCGCTTGCTTTGCAATAAAGTATGCAGTCTTATCTCCTACTCTGCATCCCCTGTGTCCTGATTTCTGTGGCACTACCCAGGGTCATCCATAACCGAGGAGGTTGGAGAAGGGTCCCCAACAACCCTCATTCTTATGGTCCTCATCATGAAACTCAGCAAGGCACACCAACCAGGAGGCCAGAAGCAAAATCACCCATTTCCTTAATGCCAGCAAGAGCAAAGTCAGCAAGAAAGCTGCACCCATCAAGTTACATGTTGAAATTTTCCAATGGGTAAGCAACATGGATGACTTATTCCAATGGGTAAGCCTTGTCCTCTTTTCCTTATAAGAATACTGGAGTTGATCACAATTATATCAATTGCATAAAACATAAATTAACCCCATCTTGAATTCCTTTAATAATCCAGAATTTCTCACTGATGTAATTTAAATTCACTTCCCAGTAACTGCCTTAACCATTATACTGTATATCTAAACAGCTAAAATAGTAGCACAGAATATGTTGAATTTACATGTCACATATCTATAGGTTTGCTGCTGTATCTTTGCTTCAGAAAATGAATAAAAAGATAACGTGTTGTAGGAGGCCTCTTGTTTGTTCCCAGCTGTTCAGTCCCGAAATAATCACACAGAAGCCACATTATTTGTAATACTATTTGGCCAATAGCTTAAGCCTGGAAGAAACAATCAGGCTTCTACCACAATAATTCCCTTCAGAAAATTATGCCAGCGGAATCATGTCACAATAACTGTACTTAGAGAGATTCAATATAGTCAGAATGCAATTTTCATTTGCTATTTTTCTTTCTGAGAGAGGGTAACAGAAGAATAAGAGGAGACCGAAATTAAAAGAAAAAATTGTTGTCAGCCACCACTGGGTCCTGATAACCATTCCCAAGTCCTCTGCAATATCAGCATGTGCTTTTAATCACTGAGCCATCTGTGATACTGTGCCAACAAATGGTATTCACTAGTATGGCCTGCTCTAACAAGAATTAATTTGCAAGAGATAAACTTTCATAGAACCTCATAGTAGGGTTGAGATTTCAAATCATAGATTTGGGGGAAACAAAAACTTTCAGACTTTACAGTGATTAAAGCAAATGCAATACTATCACTCCCAAACACTCAAGGTCCAATTGTATAAAGTCAAAAAGTAAAAGTGAAGTGAATGAGTTTTTAACCCACGAGGCAGATGGTGTCAATAAAAATAGAAAGTATAAGAAAATTATCAAAACCAGAAGGAAAAGGCTTCACATTTTGAAAATGTAAAACAAACATCTCCCAGGATTTCCATCTTAATTATTTTGAAAGTGTAAAAAGAGGCAAAAATAAATGAATCTTATAGAATTTATAAGCTGTATGCATAGCTATATAATAATGACAAATGTTATTTTTATATCTTGTAAGAAGATAAAAGGGAACCTTTAAATAACAAAGAAGACGGAAATGAGGGGATGGAAATAATTACACAGATGCAGTATATTTTAGTTATTTTCCTGAGGTGCAAAGTTAATGTTTTATGGTTGATATAGAAAATCTGGTGCTATTTGACAGAATACTAAATATATACAGAAAAATAAACTCTTCTTTGCTATCCTGATAGCCTTGTTCCAGGAGAAATGTTATGGCATGAAGGGTATTTAAATCCTTTTTGTAAAATTAAAAATTAGATATAGAGCTAGACTTTAGTCACTTCATTCCAGAGAGAGGCAGGTTGAACTCTCAGTTTGAAGTCTGTGTGGTCTACAGAGTGAGTTCCAGGACTACACAGAGAAATTCTGTCTTGAAAAACAAAGAAAAATAATGATTGAATATTGGTAATAAGTACATGTCCTTCCACATACTTAATTTATTTCTACAATACTCAGTGCAAATCATATTTTATTATTGTTTAGAAAACAAACAAAAGAATGTTTAAATATATCAAACAGATAGCTACATTGGGAACAATTTTATTTATGTGTGGTTGAAGGAAAGTGTACAATAACAAATGATACAGGGCTTGTCTGTTTTTTGTAAACTTCCTGTTAGATAGGAGCAGAAAAACATGGCAGCTAAATACCTGCTCAAAGGTATACTACAGCTTTCTTTCGCACGACCCAGCACCCCTCCCCAACCCTGCCCCGCTGTATGCTAGGACCAGTGCTCAACTACAGTCTTAAGCTCCTAAACTAAGGAGACCCACCCAGAGCGGTGAGTGCCTGCCAGCCGGGCAGGCCTCAGGGTTCCCTGTAAGGGAGCCGGGCACCTTCAGCTCCGGCGCCAGGCTTCCTGCGCGCTCCTGGATACCACCCCCCCCCCTGCTCCATTCATCCTGTTGGCCCTGGATCATTGGGCTACCGGCGGCCCTGTTTAGTTGCTGAGGAATCCCATCAGGACGGGTGAGTGTGTGCTACCCAGGGGCGGGCAGACTGTCCCGGAAGAGAGCACAAACCCCCTCCCCGAGCTCCTTCTGCAGGGCTGTCTTTCTTTTGCACGACCCAGCACCCCCAGCACCCCTCCCCAACCCTGCCCCACTGTATGCTAGGACCAGTGCTCAACTACAGTCTTAAGCTCCTAAACTAAGGAGACCCACCCAGAGCGGTGAGTGCCTGCCAGCCGGGCAGGCCTCAGGGTTCCCTGTAAGGGAGCCGGGCACCTTCAGCTCCAGCGCCAGGCTTCCTGCGCGCTCCTGGATACCACCCCCCCCCCTGCTCCATTCATCCTGTTGGCCCTGGATCATTGGGCTACCGGCGGCCCTGTTTAGTTGCTGAGGAATCCCATCAGGATGGGATGGTTGCGGAGGAATCCCATCTGGACAGGAACGGTTCCTGCTTCTACACTGAAGAGATATACCCTGAGAGTCAATCACAGCAAAGTCTGGACCAAGAGACCAGGCCTCTCCTGGCTCCATTTGAAGGAAGAGATGGGAAGGCGCCAATCCCAGAATTCCTCCAACAATCTGAAAGGCAACATGACACCACCAGAAAGCAGGGATCCCGAAATAAGAAGAATTGTACACCCTACTCCTGAAGAAATAGAAGAAATCGACTCAAAAGTGAACTATATGAAAATAATAGAGGACCTTAAACAGGAGGTGAAAAACTGCCATAAACAATTAGAGATTACAAACAAAAAGGTAGAGGAAATGAATAAATCGCTCAAAGACACGCAAGAAAACCAAGAGAAACAAGAAAAAGCAATCAAACAGGTTAGGGAAGCGGTTCAAGACATGAAGAATGAAATGGAAGCAATGAAGAAAGCACAAACCGAGGGAAGAATGGAGATGGAAAATCTGGGTAAACGAACAGGAATGACAGAAACAAGTACTAACAACAGATTACAAGAGATAGAAGAGAGAATATCAGACACTGAAGATACCATAGAAAAAATAAACACACTGATCAAAGAAAACAGCAAAACCAACAAATTCTCATCACAAAACATTCAGGAAATTTGGGACACGATAAAAAGACCAAACCTAAGAATAATTGGAGTAGAAGAAGGAGAATAAGTGCAGCTCAACGGTACAGAAAATATACTTAATAAAATTATAGAAGAAAACTTTCCCAATCTGAAGAAAGAGGTACCTATGAAGGTTCAAGAAGCATACAGAACACCAAATAGGCTGGATCAAAAAAAAAAAAAAACCATCCCCTCGCCATATAATAATCAAAACACAAAATACACAGAATAAAGAAAGAATATTAAGAGCCGCAAAGGAAAAAGGTCAAGTTACTTATAAAGGTAAACCTATCAGACTTACACCTGACTTCTCTATGGAAACCATGAAAGCCAGAAGGTCCTGGATAGATGTACTGCAAAAACTAAGAGATCATGGATGCAAGCCCAGACTACTATATCCAGCCAAGCTTTCATTCACTATAAATGGAGAAAACAAAATTTTCCAGGATAAAAAAAAATTCAAACAATACGTAGCCACAAATCCAGCCTTACAGAAAATTATAGAAGGAAAATCACTAAGCAAGGAGTCCAACAATGCCCACAATAACTCAGTCATCTAGAGACCTTTCACCAGCACAACTCAAAGAAGGGAAACACACAAACCCTACTACTAAAAAAGTGACCGGAGTTAACAACCACTGGTCATTAATATCACTTAATGTCAATGGGCTCAACTCACCTATAAAAAGGCACAGGCTATGGGATTGGATACGAAAACAGGATCCAACGTTCTGCTGTCTACAAGAAACACACCTCAACCACAAAGACAGGCACCTACTCAGAGTAAAGGGTTGGGAAAAGGCTTATCAAGCAAATGGTCCTAAGAAACAAGCAGGTGTGGCCATACTAATTTCTAACAAAGTTGACTTCAAACTTAAATCAATCAGAAGAGATGGGGAGGGACATTTTATACTCATAAAAGGAACAATTCATCAGGATGAAGTGTCAATCCTGAATATCTATGCCCCTAATATAAAAGCGCCCACGTATGTAAAAGAAACATTACTAAAACTCAAGGCAGCCATCAAACCACACACACTAATAGTAGGAGACTTCAACACTCCTCTCTCACCAATGGACAGGTCAATCAAACAGAAACCTAACAGAGAAATTAGAGAATTAATGGAGGTAATGAAGCAAATGGACTTAACAGACATCTATAGATTATTCCACCCGAAGAGGAAAGAATATACCTTCTTCTCTGCAGCTCATGGAACCTTCTCGAAAATTGACCACATACTCGGTAACAAAGCTAACTTACACAGTTACAAAAAAATATTTGTAACCACCTGTGTCTTATCAGATCACCATGGATTAAAGTTAGAATTCAACAACAATGCTACCCCCAGAAAGCCTACAAACTCATGGAAACTGAACAGTCAACTTCTGAACCATACCTGGATTAAGGAAGAAATAAAGAAAGAAATTAAAGTCTTCCTTGAATTCAATGAAAATAAAGAAACAACATACTCGAACTTATGGGACACTATGAAAGCAGTGCTAAGAGGAAAGTTCATCGCACTAAGTACCCACTTAAAGAAAACAGAGAAAGCACATATTGAAGACTTAACAGCCCACCTGAAAGCTCTAGAAAAAAAAGAAGCAGACTCACCTAGGAGGAGTAGAAGATTGGAAATAATCAAACTGAGGGCTGAAATCAACAAAATAGAAACACAGAAAACAATCCAAAGAATCAATGAAACAAAAAGCTGGTTCCTGGAGAAAATCAACAAGATTGATAAACCCCTATCCAAACTAATCAAACGGCAGAGAGAGAATACGCAAATTAATAAGATCAGAAATGAAAAGGGGGACATAACCACAGACACAGAGGAAATTCAGAGAATCATCAGATCACATTACAAAAGCCTGTATAACACAAAGCTAGAAAATGTAAAAGAAATGGACACTTTTTTAGATAAATACCGTATACCAAAGTTACACCAGGACCAGGTGAACAATCTAAACAGACCTGTAAGTCGCGAAGAATTAGAAGCTGTTATCAAAAACCTCCCTACCAAAAAAAGCCCAGGACCAGATGGTTTCAATGCGGAATTCTACCAGAACTTCCAAGAAGAGCTAATACCCATACTCCTTAATGTATTCCACAATATAGAAACAGAAGGGACATTACCTAATTCCTTTTATGAAGCTATAGTTACTCTGATACCAAAACCACACAAAGACTCAACCAGGAAAGAGAATTATAGGCCAATCTCACTCATGAACATCGACGCAAAAATCCTCAACAAAATACTGGCAAACCGAATCCAAGAACACATTAGGAAAATTATCCATTATGATCAAGTAGGCTTCATTCCTCAGATGCAGGGCTGGTTCAACATACGAAAATCTATCAATGTAATCCAGCATATAAATAAACTGAAGGAAGATAACCATATGATCATCTCATTAGATGCTGAAAAAGCATTCGACAAAATTCAACATCCATTTATGTTAAAAGTCTTTGAGAGATTAGGGATACAAGGGTCATACCTAAATATAATAAAAGCTATATACAGCAAGCCGACAGCTAACATCAAATTAAACGGAGAGAAACTCAAAGCCATCCCGCTTAACTCAGGAACACGACAAGGATGTCCACTCTCTCCATACCTCTTCAATATAGTACTTGAAGTTCTAGCAATAGCAATAAGACAACATAATGGGATCAAGGGGATTCGAATTGGAAAGGAAGAAGTTAAACTTTCGTTATTCGCAGATGATATGATAGTGTACTTAAGCGACCCCCAAAACTCCACCAAAGAACTTTTACAGCTGATAAACAGCTTTAGTAATGTGGCAGGATACAAGATCAACTCCAAAAAATCAGTCGCCCTCTTATACACAAAGGATAGGGAAGCAGAGAGGGAAATCAGAGAAGCTTCACCATTCACGATAGCCACAAAGAGCATTAAATATCTTGGGGTAAATCTAACCAAGGAAGTGAAAGATCTATTTGACAAGAACTTTAAGGCATTGAAGAAAGAAATTGAAGAGGATACCAAAAAATGGATGGATCTACCTTGCTCTTGGATTGGGAGGATCAACATAGTAAAAATGGCAATTCTACCTAAGGCAATTTATATATTCAATGCAATCCCCATCAAGATCCCATCAAAATTCTTCACAGATCTGGAGAGGACAATAATCAACTTTATATGGAAAAACAAAAAAACCCAGGATAGCCAAAGCCATCCTATACAATAAAGGATCTTCTGGAGGCATTACCATCCCTGACTTCAAACTCTATTACAGAGCTACAGTAATGAAAACAGTGTGGTACTGGCATAAAAACAGAGAAGTCGACCAATGGAATCGTATAGAAGACCCGGATTTTAACCCACAAACCTATGAACACCTCATTTTTGATAAAGGAGCTAAAAGTATACATTGGAAGAAAGAAAGCATCTTCAACAAATGGTGCTGGCACAACTGGATGTCAACCTGTAGAAGAATGAAAATAGACCCACATCTTTCACCGTGCACAAAACTCAAGTCCAAATGGATTAAAGACCTCAATATCAGCCCGAACACACTGAAAAGGATAGAAGAGAAAGTGGGAAATACCCTACAACAGATGGGCACAGGAGATCGCTTCCTATGTATAACCTCAGAAGCACAGACATTAAGAGCAACATTGAATAAATGGGACCTACTAAAACTGAGAAGCTTCTGCAAAGCAAAGGACACTGTCACTAAGACACAAAGGCAATCTACTGACTGGGAGAAGATCTTCACCAACCCCGCAACAGACCAAGTTCTGATCTCCAAAATATATAGAGAACTCAAGAAACTAGACTTTAAAATGCTAATTAACCCAATTAAAAAATGGGGCACTGATCTGAAGAGAGAATTCTCAACAGAAGAAGTTCAAATGGCCAAAAGACAGTTAAGGTCATGCTCAACTTCCTTAGCAATCAGGGAAATGCAAATCAAAACAACTTTGAGATATCATCTTACACCTGTGAGAATGGCTAAAGTCAAAAACACCAAGGATAACCTTTGCTGGAGAGGCTGTGGAGGAAGGGGTACCCTCATCCATTGCTGGTGGGAATGCAATCTTGTGCAACCACTATGGAAGTCAGTGTTTCGGTTTCTTAGGAAATTCGGGATCAACCTACCCCTGGACCCAGCAATACCACTCTTGGGAATATACCCAAAAAATGCCCTATCATATGACAAAAGCATTTGTTCAACTATGTTCATAGCAGTATTATTTGTAATAGCCAGAACCTGGAAACAACCTAGATGCCCTTCAATGGAAGAATGGATGAAGAAAGTATGGAATATCTACACATTAGAATACTACTCAGCAGTAAAAAACAATGACTTCTCGAATTTTGCATGCAAATGGATGGAAATAGAAAACACTATCCTGAGTGAGGTATCCCAGACCCAAAAAGATGAACATGGGATGTACTCACTCATAATTGGTTTCTAGCCATAAATAAGGGTCACGGAGTCTACAATAGGTGAATCTAAAGAAGCTAAGTAAGAAGGGGAACCCAAGGAAAAACATACAGTTATCCTCTTGGCTAAGGGAAGTAGACAAAATTGCCGGGGAGAAAATTGGGATCGTGGGGTGGGGTGGGTTGGGGGTAAGGGGAGATGGGGAGAGAAAAGTTAGAAGGGAAGGAGGCCGGGCCTTGGGAAAGCAGGAGGATTGGGATAAAGGAAGGTTGGACAGGGGAGCACGGAACCACAATTCTTAGTTAAGGGAACCACTTTAGGGTTGGCAAGAGACCTGACCCTAGAGGGGCTCCCAGGTGCCCAAGCTGAGGTCCCCAGTTAGTTCCTTGGGCAGTTGAGAATAGGGAACCTGAAATGACCCTATCCTTGAGCAATAATGACGAATATCTTGCATATCATCATAGAACCTTCATCTGGTGATAGATGGAGATAGAGACAGAGACCCACACTGGAGCACTGGACTGAGCTCCCAAAGTCCCAATGAGGAGTAGAAGGAGAGAGAACATGAGCAAAGAAGTCGGGACCACGAAGGATGCACCCACCCACTGAGACAGTGGAGCTGATCTATTGAGAGCTCACCAAGACCAGCTGGACTGTGACTGAAAAAGCATGGGATAAAACTGGACTCTCTGAACATGACGAACTATGAGGGCTGATGAGACGCAAAGGACAATGGCACGGGGGTTTGATCCTACGTAATGTGATGGCTTTGTGGGAGCCCAGCCAGTATGGATGTTCACCTTCCTAGATATGGACGGAGGTGGGAGGTCCTAGGTCTTACCACAGGGCAGAAAACCCTGACTGCTCTTTGGACTGGAGAGGGAGGGGGAAAGGAGTTGGGGGAGGGGGAGAAGGGTGGGAGGAGGGGGAGGGAAATGGGAGGCTGGGAGGAGGTGGAAACTTGTTTTTTTTTTCTCCTTTTCTCAATAAAAAAAAAAGGTATACTACAAAGACATATTTAAAAAAAAGCATGGTATAGTAAAAAACAAAACAAAACAAAAACAGGTGGTTAAACTGATGGAATTAATTACATAACCAAAATGAACCCACACAATTACAGTGACACATAATTTTGACAAAGCTGTCAAAATATCCATTCTAGAAAAGACAGGCATCATCAAATATTTTTGGAAAAATTGTATGTCCACGTGTAGAAAAAGTTCCTGGACCTGTTTCTCTATTTTAATGACCCATATGCAATATTCATTGGTCTACGCATAGTATTTACAGCAATGTTTATTCTTATTTCCATTCATAAAATGCCTAGCTATATCCTAGCTATATATTATATTTATAAAATGAAGGTTCTAAACAAAAACATAAAGAATGTAAACCTGTGATACTGAAATAACAAGAATTAAAATGAAGACAATAGTAAGGATTGGGAGAGCTTATAAGGAGCAAAATAGTGGTTGCTACTGATCACAGAAACCATCCTGGCAGCAGTGTCAGCAACATTATCTAAGAATAAAATTCTTCTTGGTGGACATGAATATGTAGTTGAAAGTCATCTGTATTGGGAGGCTGGAAAATGTTATAAGTAACTTTCCACTTGTTTTGTGTTTACTTTCTAGAGGTCATGTATGAAGACTCTTCTTCTCAGTTCTTAGGTAAAGACATATTCATCCTATGTCGATCATTTATGCACCCTTTACTTCTATAATTATTCAGTTCTATCCTATTTCATCATTTTGTTTTTTCATGAAATTAACATGTGACAGCTTCTGAGATACAGGAAAACTTCCCTGCATTGTCTCTAGAACATATACAATGAAAAATCAGTAAGCCATACTTTTATACCAAGATCATTTTGTCTCTTCCACAGATTAAGCAATAGCTTGCATATGATGAACATATTGGGTGTCCTCATTTAAAATCTTCAATGATTCTATAAGTTGCCCAAATATTTCTATGTTTCACTGGTGATTCCAAGTGTAATTATATGTTTGCACACTAGATCCACAATTACACAAATCCCATGCTCTCTCATAGTTTTAAATTTATTTTTCTCACTCTACTCTGTAGCCACAGCTAACTAATCCATACAAAGGCATAGCCTGAAAATTGAATGGAAGATCTTTTTGCCTCTTTCCTATATTTGTTTCTTGTTCTCTCTATGACTGTAGGACCCTGAAAAACATGATATAATTAAGAATAGAGCATTGCTGTTACAATTTTGCTTCTCTGCCAAATCTATCAAATAATTTTAAAAATTCTTCCCCTTTCGTCATGTCTGTCTGAGAAATGTAAGGAAAACAATATCACCATTTATGCACCAAAGTTAAGAACAAAGGTTTGTCCAAAGAGTTGAGACTTAAGAAAGTTTATAGGACAACTAAAAATTAAGCTTCAAGATGAATCAGGGGCATAAAGATGAGAGAGGAGATTTGGCAGAAAGAGAAGTGTAAACCCCTTTTATATTTATCACTACCCAAGCAGAAGGAACGCATCAAGGCCATGGCCATGGTCACCATCATCACAAACCCCCAACTGGACCTCCTTCTTCTGATAAAGATGGTGAAGAAGATGGTAATGATGGTGACGAAGAAGACGAAAATCCTTCAGAAGAACCACTACAGGAAGGAGATAAACACCAGCCTCCTCACCCTCCTAGACCTGGAAACCAGCAAGGCCTACCCAAGCAGGGAGGTCCACAGCAGAATTGCCCTCCTAGACCTGGAAACCAACAACACCCCCCTAGGAGGGAAGTGAGGAAGAGGCAAGTTACCTTTAGACATACTTTTCATAACCACGAGGTTTCTTAGAAGTACAAATGTTTCAGATATCTTATACTTCACGCCTTTATATAGGTGCACAAACTACTGAGATCACCATCCTCTTCATAAATGTATAGATCATATATATATATATATATATATATATATATATATATATAACTTTAATGACCTCTAAAAACTAGAATTCCATGATGGATGTGATTGAAATTCACTCTCTAGCAAATGTCTTAACTCTAAAAGAATTACATATTCAAAAAACTAAGAGATATCTCAGGTAATGTTGGGATCGAATGATATGCATTTCTTCTCACTGACCTTGTTTATTTTTTTATTTGTTTATTGCAGAACTAGAAGGCAAACACCTTTAATGTCATTTCAATGGAACAATGATGTTGCAAGTGTACCTTCAACACTCTAATAAAATATTTAGTATGCAATTACTATTTTCTGTTTCTCATTCTGAGCATTAGTGAATGAAATCTGGGGCTTGTGTTCACATGTAAGGCAATTATAGACTCCTTTATACAGTGACTTCTGGGAAAGGGCCCTCTTTCTCCCTTTAAAAATCAGTCAACTATCATTTGAGAGACTTTGTTGTTTCCATCTTACCTGGAGTTCCAGTTTTGCTGTCTTTCCCAGATACCTCTGATGTTAGCAGGAGAACGCAAATAAGATGTGGCTTTCAATATTAAAATAAATAAACAAATAAAACTACATAACCATGCTCTTAGTCTGTCCTGTGCCTTGTTTAACCAGTGTCCTATGAAGTAACTGCCTAGGGATAATTGTTATAGGGGTCTTGTTTCTCACATGTAACACTCTCTCGGGTCACAATTTGATAAGTTCACACAAGAATGCATTGATTGTATCCATCCCTAAATCCTCTGACAATTCTCCTAGACACTCCCCACACATACCACAATACCCTTTCTTCTTATCTATCCCCATATCTATACCAATATCTGTATCTATATTTATCCCCCTATACTACCTGCTGAAATAGAAGACAAATCTCCTTAAGTAATCAAATACCTCATTAATAACAAAATGTATGCTAAATATGTAACATCAAGTTTATGCTACAACTCTGTGGTAGAGTACATGCTTGATATGTTTGGGTCTTGAACTCAGTTTCCAACACATAAACAAATAACACATTTTATCTTGTACAAGTTACTAAAATTCAAGGAAAATATTCATATTTTTAGATTAATATTCCAACAGGATTTTGTGGTTTTTATCAGATCATGTCAGCACCCTCTGTCCTCTAAAATTCATTTAATAGTAAAAATCAGTCAGCATGTGTCAGCTACAATTTTGTTGTTGTGATCAAGTTTCAGACAGAAAGAAACATAAGGGGGCATGTTGTATCATGTGTCACAGTCATAACACATAGTATGAACAAATAAGTTCATCATTAAATTAGGTCTAATGCTTTTGTAGATTCATTTATTTTATTTCATATGAATGGATTTTTTGCTGTATATAAGACATTGTACCACATGCACATAGTGCCTATGTAGTAAAGAAGATAATCCATGAAACCAGAATTATGAATAGTTGTTAGTTACCACATGTGTGCTCAGAACAAAATCTAAGTCCTCTGAAAGAAAAAAGAGAAACAAATTATCTTAACTACTGTTCTATCTCTGGAGCCCCAATAAAATGTTATCTTTTAACGTCAGTTTTCTAAACAGAGAGAATATATGACATACACACACAAATACATACACAAATGGAGTCATAATTAAGTAATCATTCCTAGTTTTTATGGCCCCAGGATATGTTATTGTCTTCAAATTGCATGAAGGTATAAATGAAGCATATGCTTATTCTGTTCTCTGATTAAATTATATTGTTGGAGTTGCAAGAAAATATACTGTGCATCTAAGTAATTAAAGAATAATCAGCAGGGGGTGGTGGTGCACACCTTTAATCAATCCCAGCACTCAGGAGGCAGAGGCAGGCGGATCTCTGTGAGTTCGAGACCAGCCTGGTCCACAAGAGCTAGTTCCAGGACAGGCTCCAAAACCACAGAGAAACCCTGTCTCGAAAAAAAAAAAAAAAAAGAATGATCAGGAAAATATAACATTTGTCACCCTAAAACTACTTCAGATAGGAAAGATGAAGCATTCCTCATCAGATAATAATGGTAACTGAGCCTCCTCGCAATGAGGTCTTAAATTTGTGTGTATATAATACACTTTTTTGTTTTCATAAACATTCTTTCACAAACCACATCTCTCAAAAAAACTTATTAGAAGCATGTGTAGGTAAATTCCTTGAGAAACTAGCTTATTCAAAAGAATATTTCTGTTGACAGGTTTCTGTCCAGCCTGGTCCTGCAGCCATTCAATCCCAAAGAAACACACAGAGGTCTACATTAACTATAAACTAGTTGGCCTATTAGCTAAGGCTTCTTATTAACTGATTCTTACACCTTCCATTAACCCATAATTCTTTTCTCTGTGGCTTGTTACCTTTTATCAGCCAGGTATTCTCATCTTGCTTCCTCTTGGTCTGTGTGATTACTGTAGACTAAGCCTTTTCTCTTCCCAGAATTCTCCTGTTCTGGTCATTCTGACTATAGTTAGTGCCAAGCTTTTTCACCTATACTTCCTGCCTGGCTACTGGTCAATCAATGTTTTATTAAACCAATACAAGTGACAAATATTTACAACTTACAAACCATTTTCTCACAGCATATTTCATTCCTGTCCCCAAATGTTAGTTTCCATGAAAAATAAATGTTTTTAGTTTAGTAGAAGTTTTAAAAAGCTTTTATATCTATCACATGGTAGTAATTTAATGAAGCTGCCATAATTTTCTCATCGTGGCTGATGTAAAAATAAGTTGCCAAGAAAATAAGCTTAAGATTCATATTGCCTTATATTTAATTATTTTTAAAAATAGTATCCAGATGGTTATCCAATGCCAATAGGTCAGCACTGGAATCATGTTTATAAGTAGCATTGTACCCACTAAGCAGGTTGTGTTTATACATTTCATATATATATATATATATAAATTTTTAAAGGAAGAAATGAATTTGTGAGAGAGGAAGGTTAGATACATGGGAAGGAAAGTTAAATGGAAGAAAGAAAATGGGGAATGATTGAATTACATTTTAACTTCAAAAACAGTAAGAGTCAACTAAAGACCTGTGACATTTTGTGTAAGAGCAAATTTTATATTACCTGAACCTCAGAACTGGCAGAATACGAAACATTACAAATAGATGAGAAATATTAAGACTTAAAACTTTTCAAATTTGAGGGAAAAAAGATGTTTGCAAAAGTCTGTACATACCTATAGGCATTTTTATAAGAGAACACTATAGTCAATGCAGCTTACATTCAAGCATTTTTTTCCCACAGTTATAAATGTTGGACAGCATAGAGTAGACATCATTATCTTAATTATTTGCACACAAAGCAAAGAGCAACGATAGCTACATATAACAGGACATTAGTCTAAAGTCAATGCAGTTGCAATAACTTCCACATAATCTCACGTTAAATTCTGTGATTTGAAATGAAGTACTTTGAGAAGTAAAATACTTACATCATAATAAAGAGATCAGCAAAATCAGACATTCTGAAAGGTGTATAAAATTTTACCCCGAAGAAATCATACCATTGGACTAGATTTTTTGGTATTTTTGCAGATTATTGAACTCCCTTTTTTATTGCTTCATTTATTCAAATGTCCTTAGATATTTTTATTTTTCTGTAAGATCAAAATGAAACCCTGCCCTCATTGAGTCTTCCCTTTTATCAGGTTGAATCACCACATCAGTTGATTAACTATCACCTCTTCTAATTTAGAGGTCTCTTCTGTTTGAATTGAATCTGTCAATTTTGATGTGTCCATACTTTTCTTCTTCTGAGGAAAGGAAAGCAAAACTTCTTCACATACATAACACATGTCCTGGTTTCCATTATGAGTTAAACACATCATTAAGTACACAGACAGATTAGGTTAATGTTTTTTTTTCTATTATTCATTGTCTATCTGCAGCACATGTTCAACTTCCGTTACCATTAAAAATTAATGTAAGAGCAGAGCGATGGTGGTGCACGCCTTTAATCCCAGCACTCGGGAGGCAGAGGCAGGCAGATCTCTGTGAGTTTGAAACCAAGCCTGGTCTACAGGGCTAGTTCCAGGACAGGCTCCAAAGCCACAGAGAAACCCTGTCTCAAAAAAAAAAATTAATGTAAATAAAGGACTGAGCAATATATCTTTAGGGGGCCATTATTACCCCTTTGGGCTTATTAAGCATTTCTGTTTAAAGTGCAATGAAATCTTTCTATAACTGCTTGTCATGTAGGATTGTGTGGTATACCCATAATATGTTTTATGTTGCAATTTGAAAAAAAAAAGCTTCTTTTTTATACAGACATATGCTGGAACATGTCAGTCTTAATTTGTATAGGTATTATCATGATGCCTATAACTTCTAAAAGTTGTGAAATTACAGAATCAGTCTTTGCAAAACTCTTGTTCAATACAATCTTGAATGTGTATCTATAGAACTGTGTGCATATTTTAATTTTCCAAATTTTGTAAAAGGAAATACAATGATTCGCTGAATTTCATTTCTTTGAATAGCCTTCACGTTAATTCCTGCAGGTAGTAAAATTTGGTTTTATAAACAACAAGTAAGACATTTTCTTATAACTTCAAGGACTTGTTGTTTCATAATGGAAAGGATTTAAAAAAAAACCTTGCAATTAACATGTTTTTCATAAAATGTCTGTAAATGTATAAATAAAAAAGTTAATTCTGAATCATCAGGAATAAATTCAGCAGTTTCAATATGCAAAACTACTCCTTCTGCATATTTAGAGGCAGTAACTATATTGAGTTTCTGAAAAATCTTATAATATCATAAAATAGCAAATACTTTTCTCTTTGAACAGAATCACTTGGACAAGTGATTTGATCCATTTACTTAAATTTCCTGATTTATAACCTGCCTTTGCTGATTTATTTGCATCTCTATAGAATGTACAGGCTCTAGATATTTTGTATTTCCTGAAAAATATAAAGACCTAATTGTTTTTTGACAAATTGAAGTCTCTTGCTTTATGAATATTCACTGCTAATCTTTCCAAAAGTGACTGAAAACTCCTTGCCAATTTTCATTTCCTTTCAATAAAGAAGAATAGAGTAAAGCATGTTTTCTTGGTAGCAGCAGTTTCTTAGGTCTGCTCTGCTTGCTAGAGGCAAGCAAGCACTCTCATTTAAAACAGGCTTCCTCACTCAGCTTTAGTTGCAAAACCTTGCAGCTCTTTTAAGAGGTCCTGCCATGAAACACTTACATAGTGTTGATGAAAAGCTCACTGCATGCTTTTCAGTATTCAGCCATAGCAGGAAAAAAGCTGCACCATTTTAAAATGCTGGGTTTCTGAGCCATCCTGCCAGTGCAAACTCTGACTCCTTCAGACAGGAGGTCTGGCTACAGAGAGAGCACTTGAGTGCTGTTTATGGACACACTGCTGCAGTTTGCTTGCTGGCAAGGACCTTGAAATGCCATAGAGTTGTGGCAATAAACATGGCTCTGGCCAGTATTTCCACCATGAGGCTGAAATCACAAAAAGCTGAGTAATGGGCTGGATCCAGCTGTCAAAGCCATGGCTTTAATCCTACCCATATTGCTTGGTAATTTAAAGACTTGTGTAGTCAGAAAAAGAAAGATATAAAGTAAAGAGAGAATCAAAGAAATAAAACTCTAAATGGTTTACTGTGTGTTAAAAATATATGCTGGCTTGGGAGAGAAAAAAAGATTGAAGTCCTTAAAATAAAAAAGAGAGTAGTTGAGTGTGGTGGACACACACCTTTAATCCCAACACTTGGGAGACAGAGGTAGACTGACCTCTGTGACTTCAAGGTAAGGTAGCACACACCTTTAATCCTGTTGCCTGGGAGGCAGTGACAGACAAATGTCTGTGAGTTCAAGGTGTGGTAGCAGACACCTTTAATCCCAGCACTGTGGTGGCAGAGACAGGTGGGTCTCTGTGAATTCAAGCACAGCCTGGTCTACAAAGTGAGTTCCAGGACAAATATACACAGAAACCCTGTCTCAGAAAGCCAAAAATTAAAAATAAAAGAAATAGAGTATAAAATAAAGCCACATAAATATGGAAAACATGCAGAAAATATGGATAATGTGTGTTATTATGCTCTCTTTGAATTGTTTGAATGCTGAGGAAGGAGAAACAGCTGCTAAAAGATACTTATTTATAAATGTTGCTAAATTAATCCAAGATAGGTATTTTGAAAACGCCTTGACTTCAAAATTGAAGTTAAAAGGTATGTGACTTTGGAGAAGAGATTTTGCTTTTGTTTCCACAGGAAATGAGAGGCTGTGGATTCATTCTGAGTTAAGAAAAATCAGGTTTGATCAAGGAAGATCACCTGAGAAATCTTGGGTGGGAACAGATGGCCCAGATGTCAAAGTTCTATGTCCAGACAGATCTAAGACTGCTGCCTGAGACGATCAAGATTCACAGGATATTCCAGTCAGAACTTGACCATAACTCTACATTTTCTTTAGGTCCCCATAAGATTATCAGCACCCCCAGTTAGCCGGATATAGCCTGGATAACTACGCCTACATTCCCGAAAAATGGACCATGGATATTTCCCTTCATTGAAAAAAAAAAGGTGGGGGGAGAATTGTCTGTATTCTGTCAATAATGTTTTAAATAAATGCCAATTGGGCATGAGCCAAGCAGGAAGTATAGGTGGGAAAATCAGACAGGAAGTAGAGGTGGGGCCATGACTAATGGGAATATTCTGGGAAGAAGGAAGCTCTTCCTCCAGTCCTGCACAAACCACTGAAGAAGCAGGATGTGACCTCCCACTGAAAATGAAACTGAGCCATGTGACTAACATAGATAAGGATAATGGGTTAATATAAGCTACGAGAGCTAATAAGAAGCCTGAGCTAATGGGCCAATCAGTTAATAATCTTATGGAGACTTCTGTGTGATTCTTTGGGGCTAAACGGCTGTGGTAACTGGGCAAGCTAGAAACCCCAATGAGCAGGGCCTCATGTTACAAGAGTCTCTACAAGATATTTTTCTATGGCAAAGGGCTTCCTAACCTGTCCCTCAGACTACATCCATTGGTTCAATGATGGCCATTGCTGTATCTTCTGCATATTCTGGAAGGCTGGGGTATTTTTTCAGTTATCTCTAGAAAAATGTTTGTTTCTATCAATGCCCTGTCTATAATTATTTTTGTATGACCTATTTTTACCACAATTGAAACATCTGACATTTTGATTTTTCATCAAGCCTTTAGAAATTACCTTTCCTATCCAAGAATAATAATAATTATGAGATTCAATATTGACTGTATATTGGATCCAATCTTCCATGGGTGCTGATCTTATCTTTAAAGGCCAAATTACCCCTTTGCCTTGTAATTAACATTTTCAAAAGGCAAAGGTTTAATTAACATTCATTTAACTTCTGAATCTGATATTGTTATTGTTACAGCTGAAGCAAATCTTTGCAAAATTTCATTGAAGACTTCTTTGGGATCTTTATAATTTTAGTAAATATCTCAGTCATTCCTGATGCTTGAATCTTGTCCACAGCATTCAAAGCTGGTGGATCAAGGAGGGACAAAGTTTGATCATCAGTATTACATATTGTTTCACATTAGCATAATGGTCCTCACCAAGGGTTTGATCTTGGGAAATCTCATGACATGTAACTCTATATTATTGTTTGATGGCCCTATGTAATCTCTCCATGAAGTGTTCACAGTACCAGAGGATCATATTTAAATACTGCTATAATCAAAACATTTCAATATTGTGGAATAATTCTTTTCTGACTGTACCATCAATTTAGCATCTGCTTCATACAAGGCATATATGTACTACATGAAACTATTGCTTCCTTAAATCCACTCAATTCTAACATAGGCAAAGACTCCCATTTAGCTTCCCAGTAGCCTAGAGGATACCTGTCATCTGATGGTCATTCTTGAATGGAAACTGAATAAATTAAGTTAGGTTATTTTTTTAATGGCTTTGGGTTGCTCCTCATTAATTTCATAAGTTAATGGTGTGGTTGGTTCTTCCCTAAATTCTTCTCTGTTTCTGAATATTCTTATTATACATTTTAATAACTTCTAAGGCTTGTAACATTTGAATTGCAAGGTTTTCCAAGGTTTGCATTTTAACAGTCAACTTTTTACTCTCTTCATCAGTATTTCTAAAGCTATTATCCATCAAAATTGTAGTGTTATCCTTAGTAATTAGTTGTAAGCTTGTGTGTTATTACTCGTAAACTTTTCTAAGGCTTGTATCTTTTGAAGAGTAAGTTTTTCTAAGATTTGCATATTATCAGTCACAATTTTGCTCTCTTCTTCAGTAAATATTTCTAGAGCTTTAATCTGGTTAGTCAAAATTATATTATTCTCCTTAGCAATTATTTGCAAGACTTGCATAGTATCAGTGTAGCCTTTTCTGAGGCCTGTATCTTTTTCTTTATTTATCATTAAATATTTTTAAATCCTCTATCTCATCCATCAATTTCTCATATTATGCACAGTTATCAAGCCATTTTAGATATAATATGTGAAATATCATACGGATAATAATATATGTGAAATATCATACTGATAATAATATATTGATCTCAGCTAAGTTGTTTGTCTTCACATTTATTTTTTAATTTACATCTTGTTCATAAAGCAGTGACCAAGGTCTTCATTTTCTTGTAGAAATGAAGAATTGTCACGTTCCTACTCTTTAGCATGGGAAATGGATTGATTGTCCTTTCCCCTTATTCTTTTACCTTTTTATTTAGATTTAACAGCCTTGTTTACCATTTTAAAGATCCCAAGCGCCTCAAAAGTTGTGTTTCTGCTTTTTGGAGAGTTAGGTTGTGATTTTCCCTGGAGGCTGGGCTGTGGAAATGTAGTGACAGTGTTTAACCAGCAGGTGGAGGCCATACATGGAGAACAGGGCTGTCTGAATGTATTCAGATGTAGTGAGAATGTTTGACCAGCAGGTGCAACACCAAGGTAGCTCAGTCCCAGCACACTAAGCAAATGTTCAGGGCAGCTGGAACAAACTCTGCCCCAGTGTCTGTGCAGAGCAGAAACCATTTGGAGAGGAGCACATTGAACAAATGCACAAGGCAACAGGATTAGAACCTGCTCCTGTGAATGAGCACACTGCTCTTAACCTGTATTGGGGAGCAGCAGCAGTCCGGGAGTTTGTGCCTTGGACAGAAGGAACATGGAAAGATAGGGTGGACTCCTCCAATGGACATCAAAGCAACAGTATAGGATGGCAGGGGAAAGGTATACACTCTCCACCAGATTACCTAACAGACATGCAGGAAGGACACTGGTGATTTCTTGCAAGGCCACCATGGGCATTAGAGGATAAATGATTTCTTTAACATTTATTATCAACCAAAATCCATGTACAAATATTTAAGGACAAATGGGGAACCTCAACTAAGTCATAAATCAGTGCTTATACCTGCCATTACTCTTTCTTGCTCAAAAGGGACACTTCTTTATTCAAGCCAATCCTCAATAAAACTCCTACTTCCTAGAAGAAAATGCTCTCTCAATTGACTGGCAGGCCTGGGAAAGAATTCCAATATTAAGAAAATTAAGAAAAGTCTATATATCTGGTAATAATTGGTGTAGGAACTACTTTAGCCAGTAGTCTTTAAGATACCAGCCCATTTGGTCATGGCCTCTTATACTATAAATGCCAACATAAATTATTCTCTTTCTTTCTCTCTCTCTCTCTCTCTCTCTCTCTCTCTCTCTCTCTCTCTCTCTCTCTTCAAGCTACTGGATTCAGTTTCTGTTCCCCATATGTGCAGAGAATGGTGAGCTGTTTGTCTACTGCTAAATAAATAACCCTTTATTATACTCAATTCGGAGTTAGTGTGGGATTTTTTTTAACACCCATCTTCATCTGGTGCTTATGTGGATCCCAACTCCACACCTACTAGGCGGGCTGCTCTAAAAGTCCAAAAGATCTATGGTGCAGAAGGTCTTCCACCCTTCTCTTCTGTCTTGATTTTATCTACTAAGTGGATTTTTGCAAAAACCCACCACAGCAGAGCTAAGTGTGTGACAGCTTAGAAATTTCCCAGGCTTGTACATGTTCCCCTACACACAGCATTTTCCCTGCACATGGCAACTTTGTGCAGTGCTTGCATAGCTTCTGGTTTGTATCCCTGTTAATGAGCTCTGGGCTCCTTGATCCAAAAACATTAAAAAAAACCGACCTCTCTCTCTCCATGAACAAAATTTATTTAATTGCTCTTAAGCAAAGAGCAAAGCATATTTGTTACTATTTAACCAGGCACCAACATGTGGAACCATAGTGTCAAGGAACTGTTCATGCCACCACCGAACATGTCTTACCATCACATGGCTAGAGATGCAATACCTGCTGGGAAATAAAGATTATTTCACCTATGACAATTTACTGAAATCTTATTACAAAGGTAATTATTTGTAAATAATTACAATAAATAAATTACAATAAATAGATCAATAAATTGGAAAGTTATATAATTGCAGACAAAATTCTCAAGAAAAAAGTAAATTGGTCTATTGGCATATCATATTTCCAAGAGGATAAAATTTCATAAATCTCCCTAATGTTGTTTCTGCTATTGTCTACAGACATATACTACAAATGGTCTTTTTGTAGTCCCAGTCCAATTAAAGGTTAAAGCTGTATTTGGAGGTGAAATATGATTATCTCCTCCTCTAAGCCTAAGTATGCTTATTAAAGTGAAACTCAGAATCCCTGTATCATGATAAAGAGCCACCAGATCAGAGAAAGAAGAAAATATTTAGAAACTGCTTTATTGCCACTAATTTCATAATCCTTTGGCTTTATTTTGAATATCATATTTTTGTAAGGTATAAGATTTATAAAATTTTGTATATATTTTAAATTTTTGTCATGATATCAATGGTCATGTAGAGTACTAAGTTTAGAAAAAGTTTTCATCTACCTTCCTGTATATGATTTTGGGTTTGAGTCTCTATCAGTTTTCTGCAATTAACCATGAGCCTCTATAACAGCAACTTTTGGCTGAAGTCTCCATAAGAAGGATGGGGCCCTAACAATGATGATTTATCCAGGACTATGATAACACCACTAATCTGAAAAATACCACCTAAACATCAACTTTTGGTCTGCAAACTGCTGAGAACAACATCAAAGTGACTAGCAAAGATGATTTAGACTCACAGACTAAGAACAATAGGCTGTCTTAATTGGACAAGCAGAACACAAAAGCAAGTGACTGTCAAATATTGTCAAGAAAAAGAGGCACAGACCATCACAATATCCTGTTTCATCAAAAAGCCTGTCAGATATGCTAAGCCTATACATTGAATATGAATGCCCCAATGGTCCAGCGGAACTTTGAGTGACTGTCTAGGCAGCCAGTTGTTTCTATCATTTCTTACATATTTTGGAAATCACTTTCTTGCACTTCCTGCTTACATGTTAATATTATTTCCTTCTTGGTTATTTGAGGAAATTAAAGACTAGATAGTTATATTTATAGATTTCTTTGTTTACCAGATGCAGAAAGTAAATTTTGATTGAAAGTAAATTAGGTACAAAACTTTGGACTCATAGGATGGATAGTGGAGTGTTTCCCTGAATTTGTCAAATACAAATAGACTAGACATTTTTGATGTATTTATTGTCCAATTTATTATATATAGCTATTGCATATAGTATAATATACAATAATATATAATTGTATATGGTTTCTATATTAGTTATAGACTTTTATTTTTATTTTAGACCAAAAAAGGAAAGTATAGTGATATTTAGTTTTTTATTAATAAATAAAACTTGCCTGAAGATCAGAACAGAAAAAAACCACACTACTCATTCACACAGACCAGGCAGTGATGGCATGCACCTTTAACCCCAACAGCTGCACTAGATAGCCATAGATGCCAGGCAGTAATAGAACATGGATTTAATCCATGTTGGAAAAGGCCGCTTGTTGGTTTCTGGCTCTCCAAATACCCAAAATTATTACACAGAAATGATATTATTTAAATCACTGCTTGACCCATTAGATCTAGATTCTTATTTGCTAACTCTTACATCTTAGTTTAACCAATCTCCATTAATCTGTGCAACACCATGAGGTTGTGGCCTGCCAGCAAAGTTTTAGCATGTCTGTCTCTAATGGTGGCTACACGGCTTTGTTCTGACTCCATCCTTTTTCCCAGCATTCAGTTTAGTTTTTCCCACCTGTTCCCCTATAGCTCTGTTATAGGCCCAAAGCACTTTCTTTATTAACCAGTGATATTCACAGCATACAGAGGGGAATCTCAAATCAAATCCTAGCACTAGAAAAGAATATAAGGTGGGACGAGTCAGGAACTCACTCTCTTTCAGTGTAAAGATATCATAGAGGTAAAACCTTTCTATTGGCTTGAAGACTTTGCTTATCTGATCTGCATGATGAAACCCATCTCTCTCTCTGGGTTTTTATTAATTTTGCTACAGATTTGTTTGGTAGAGAATTTCAGGATAGGTGTGTGTTTTAAATAAACATGCACACTAGTTTGTTTGGAAAAGGAGTTGACAAAGAACTGTACTTCAGGAGATTTTTTTTAGGAGACTATCTCTTGACAATGTGGTAAGGACATGTTGGGCCTCGAAGTGGAATAGGACTCTGGTGAGATAGATCATCACAGAGAATATACAATGTGGTCTTGAAGGGACAGAGTATTTTTTTTCCTTTAAAACCTTGAGAGGAACTACATTAGAAAAGATAACTTAATATTGGAGAATGGGATTTCTATAGTAACAGACTGATACAACCATTTCCAGAGCTAGAAATAAACATTTCATCGGATGATTGAAAGTTCTAACCCACATGATATATTCAGGCTGGATTCACATGTTACCATTCACAAAAATGAAGTATTTGGAGTACTGTAACTTTATGGAAAAGTGTCTGGGATTATTTTTCCCTTTACCAATGAGGTCTGCATTCCTACAGGAGGGGCCATCATTTCTTCCTACGGGGTAGAGAGCAATGTATGTGGTCTGGTATCTGGGAGAGAGAATCAGTGTAGCATGATTAATAAAAACCCAGAGACAGGTATTTGGATTCAACCAGGTCAGAAAAGCAAAACAGCCAGTCACTGGCTCTTACCTCTACCTAATCTTAAATGGTGATCATGCATCCAGAAATCTCAGAATAAGACTGACTGAGAGTTGTTTCCTCCCATCTTATATTCCTCTCTAGTGTTGCGATTAAAAGCATGCACTATTACTAACTGGTTTCTATGGCAAATCATGTGTGTACTAGGATTGAAGGTGTGTGTCACTACTGCCTGTTCTGTTTTCCTGAGCAGGGTGACAGTATTGCTCTCAAATCTTTAGGCAAGCTTTATTTTTTAAAGTACAAATAAAATATCATGACATTTCCCCTTTTAATCTAAAATAAAAAATAAGGGTATAACTAATACAAGAAAAACTATATACAATGACAATGTATAATAAATTAAGACAATAAATACATCAATATTAAATCTACTCTTTATTGTGTCATATCTATATCCAAGGAATAGGTTCTGGGAATTAACAGAGATCATTCAGGTGCTGCTGAGAAATTTTTAAATAAATAATGCGAAAGTTAAGCTTAGAAAATTCTTAGGTAAAAATATTCAAAATTGTACCTGTTTTGTCTTTAAGCCATTTGGTGAGGAAAAAAGATTTACTATCAATTTGCAGGACCAAGGAGAAATCATAGTACATAAGTGTGTTTGTTGTACAAGTGTGGCTAATTGAGTTCTATTCCCAAAACCCATGTAAAAGTAGAAAGAATTCTTTTCTAAGATTCACCAAGTCAAGAACAAGGCAGTCTTTCCCCAAGAAGCATCTATTCTAAATAAACACATGTGAACATGTCTACCTAGCCAACTTCAGAAGTTTGTTCTGATTTCATCATATGACCCGTGTTGTGTATCTGCATGTTTGTGTGCATGTATTTTTGTCATTTCCATCTCTTCTATCCCCATTACAGCTCATCCTGTGTCACCCTGCACCTTCTCAAAATCACAATCTCTTCCTTGTTATTGTTATATATGTCTGAATTCATATATAACAATTACCCCAGGAGTCTCTTTTCTTGTTTATTTGATTGTGTGTGTGTGTATGTGTCTGTCTGTCTGTTTTTCTGTATGCATGTAAGTGCAGATATCTGAGAAGAAAATGGTGTTAGTTCCCCTGGAGTTGAAGTTACAGGTGGTTACAAGTCTCTTGATATGGACGCTTGGAGGGGAACCTGGACTTTTTTACAAGAATAGGGCATGCTATTAGGCTCAAGTCATCTCTCCATGTCCCCAAGTGCACATTTTATAGGCAGTGTTACAAGATCATGACAAATAAAAGTGATTCTAATGTTGAACCCTTGGTGACAAGCCTGTCATTTCTGAGAAATTAATGTTAGGTGCTAAGAATTAGAATATCCTCATAACCCCCTGCACCAATATACCTAGATTTTCTGTTAAATTTCTCATTTTCATTACCTTGGAGTATCAATTTTTGGACATTGACAATTGGGACTTTCAGAATCAAAAGAAGGCATTTAGCACATGAATTCTTATAGGAATATGTTGACAAAATGACCTAAGAAACAGATGGGCAGAACAGATTTTATATAGCAACACAACTATCAGATTTTCTTCTGGAACCAGAGAAATTGATATTTGAAGAAAATATATGTGGTAGCACACTAATCTATGATAAAATACAATTCTTATTATTTATTCTCTCAATCTGTGCATGATTGTTGTGGAAGTTTAGAAAATGTACACATTGTAGAGGGAAGTAGAAAGAAAAGGCGTGCTTTTAATGGAGGCTATTAAATCAAAGATATACATTCCAGACATGAATTACTTAAGGGATCTAACAGCCTGCAGGTCACTAAGAGCCTGCGGCATGCTGCTCATCATTTAACCTCAACTTTGCTAAATGTCTTCTAGGTGAGCCATTTCATAAATTGTTTGGATTACGCCTCATGAGTTCATAGATGACATTTTGGGGGAAGGTAACAGAATGATCTGTTTCACAGATTGCCAACACTGACGAGGTTCAAGGAAAGGGCACATGTTTGCATCATTTCATAGAGTCTGCTGTCCTTTTCTAAGATCCACCAAACCAAAAAGACCACCTTTCCCCAGGAAGCACATATTCCACAGTACACACATGTGAATAATAATACCTAAGTATCCCTATTCTCCTTGTCTTAGACTCATTTTCCTTAATGAAAGTATAAAACTGTCCTTTGTGTCAGGATCACCTCCGATAAATACATGAGCTTAACAAAGGCATACTTTAGGCAGTCTTTTTTTTTCCTGTCCATCAGTTTCCAAATAACGGACACATAGACTCATTATTATTTATAAATGCTTCCCAATAATTGAGGCTTGTTACTAGCTAATTCTTACATTTTCAATAAATCTGTATTTTTACCTGAGCTTTGCCATGGAGTTTGGTATCTTTTTTCAGTATGTCATGTTCATCTTGCTTCTTTCTGTGTTTATGACTTCTCTGATTCTGTCCCTCTTCCTCCCATTATTCTCAGTTTGTCTGTACTGTTTCTACTTCCTGTTTGGCTCCTGGTCAGTCAGTTCCTTATTAATCAATGAGAGGAATACAAATTTATTGTATGCATAAGGATTATTCTGTGGCATAATCCCCTTTATACCTAATTTAAAAAGGAAGGTTTTAAACTTATCATAGTAAAACTGTGTGTGTATGTGTGTATTTGTGCATGTGTGTATAACGGTTATTAAGTAGTAAATACAGTTATAATACTCAGTCCATTTATGTTTGGCAAATAACAGAACTGATAAATTGCTGCTACCAAGAAAACATGCTTTACTCTTTCCCAAGCTTTCTCAGGCTTTCAGTGGATTCAGTTGTCCACATGTCTAGGCGCCATTCTGTTGTAGGAGCTGTGGGCTGCTTTCCTGCCACCCAGCTCCTAGCTGCCTGGTTAGCTTATGCCGCGAAATAACAATACACATACTGTATTCATTTAAACACTGCTTGGCCCATTAACTCTAGCCCTTACAGGCTAATTCTCATATCCCGATCAACCCTTCTCTACTAATCTGTGTAGCATCAGTCTGACCGGGAAAGATTCAGCATTTGTGAGCTGGCAGCTTGCTTCATGGCATCTGCCCGGGAGAGGGGAGCATGGCCTCTGAGCTCACTTCCTCTTCCTCCCAGCATTCTGTTCTGTTTATTACTCCTACCTATATTTTAACATAACAGGGCCAAGCAGTTTCTTTATTATAATTAACCAATGACCTTCCTCCATCACCATGTAATAGAAAACTCTTTCTTCAAGCCTTTGCTATTAACGTGATGTTTTTTAAGAAATTCAGAGGCTTGTAGCACACTACCAATCAATAATTGATCAATTTCTACATTACCTTGTGCTAGAGGACCTGGCAGACCCGTATGGGACTGGATATGTGTTATATACATAGTGCAAAGCCTGTTCCTGATCATATCTTGTATCTGGATAAACAATGAGGTTAGTTCTGTATCATCAGGTATAAATTCAGCAGTTTCAATATGTAAAATAACTCTTTCTGTGTATTGTAAATCAGTAATTATATTAATAGGTTTTTTAAAATCCCTTAGCACCATAAGAATGGCATATAATTCTGCCTTCTGGACAGAATCATAAGGACTTTGTTCCACCTTACCCAAGTCTTCTGATTGTAACATGCCTTCCCTGATTTGTTGGGATCAGTACAAAAATCTACAGGCTCCAGTTATTGGAGCATCACGGATGATTCGAGGATCCAAGAGGATTCGGAAGGATCCAAGAGGTTCTCTTTATGAAGTTAAGCCTCTTCCTTTTTGGATAATTGTTATTAATGTCTCCCAAAAATTAGCACAAGCTCTTTGCCATGGTTCATTATCTTCCCATAATTTCATTAGTTCATCAGCAGTGAAAGGCATTATAATTTCTGCTGGATTTATGCCTGCTAGTTGACGAAGTCTCAGCTTGCCTTTTATAATTAACTCTGAGACTTTTTCCACTTAAGTTTTCAGTTTCTTACTTGGTTTATGTGGTAAAAAGATCCATTCCAAGATAATATCATCTCTCTGCATTAAAATTTCTGTAGGAGAAATTTTTGATGGTAGTATGACGAGAATACAATCGAGCTCTGGATTCACCCTGTCCACATGTGCCTGTTGTAATTTCTCCTCAATCATTGTCCATTCCTTTTCTGCATCAGCTGTTAATTTTCTGGGACTGTTCAAATTTTTAACACCATCCAAGGTTTTGTTCAAATGAATTATTAGATCAGGTGTTATCCCAATAGCTGGTCATAGACTGGAAATGTCTCCTAACAGTCTTTGAAAGTCATAGAGTACATAGGTGATCTCTCTGAATTTGTGCCTTTTGTGTCTTAATTTTTTGCAAACCTATTTTATAACCTAAATTGTTAACAGAATCTCCCCTCTGAATCTTTTCAGGGGCAATCTGCAATCTCCATTTAGGTAAAAGTATCTTTATTTCTTCAAACAGTCAATCCAAGGTAACCATGTTTGAATCGGATAACAAAATGTCGTCCATGTAATGGTATACTATAGATTTGGGAAATTTCTTGCGTATTATTTGCAAAGGTTGGTTCACAAAATATTGGCACAGGGAGGGGCTATTTAACATGCCCTGGGGGAGGATGGCCCAGTGTTACCACCTCGAAGGTTGAGAATTGTTATAAGTAGGCACTGTGAAGGCAAATTTTTCTCTATCTTCTTTTTGCAAAGGTATAGTGAAAAAACAATCCTTTAAATCAATAACTATGAGAGGCCATCCTTTTGGTAATAAAGAGGACAAAGGAATTCCAGATTGGAGAGGGCCCATTGGTTGAATAACCTTGTTGATAGCTCTGAGATCTGTCACCATTCTCCATTTACCTGATTTTTTCTTAACCACAAATACAGGAGAATTCCAAGGGCTGGTAGATTCTTCTATATGTCCAGCATCTAGTTGGTGTACCAGCTGTTCTAAAGCCTGTAACTTTTCCTCAACTAAAGGCCATTGCTTTGTCCATATTGGTTTCTCAGTCAACCATTTTAGAGGCAAGGCTGTTGGTATCTCTGACGGGACATCAATTGCTTTGTGTTTTCTTACAGCCTGAATGGCCAGTTATCTCCATTTGTAATATCTTTTAATATTATTCTCAGAAATATAGGCTCTAGAAGTAGCAGGAATGTTATTTTGGGTATTCCATTGTTGTAATAGGTTATGACCCCATAAATCCACTGCAATATTGGCTACATATGGCCTTAATTTTCCTATTTGTCCCTTTGGCCCTATGCATTCAACCCATCTCGTACTCTGCCTTACTCGAGATAGGGTTCCAATTCCCAGGAACTGAACATTTACATTCTGAAGAGGCCAATACGGATGCCAAGATTCTGGGGTAATGATACTTACATCAGCACCTGTGTCCAGCAGGCCAGTAATAAAAATGTCATTTACACACACTCTCAGCTTGGGTTTTTGATCACTTATAAAAGTTTGCGAGAACACATGGAACTCATCTTTCTGATCATTATTGCTTGTAACAGTAGGCATGGCGCTTCCTAATTGTCCTGACGAGGCATGTTCTCTGCAGTAACCTTAAATGACTGAACCATGTTTGCCATGGGGGCCTGTGAGGCCCCCCTCTCACGTTTCCTATCTGCATCAGGTTGCATTGTCTATCTCTTGTAGACCTGCATTCATTTGTCCAGTGTCTGCCTTTCCCACATCTTCTACATAAACCTGAAGGCTTAGTCCTCCTATTTCTGTTATTTCTAGAAGATGCATTATTATTATTTCTTAAAATCTGTTGTCTACAATTCCTTTTCATATGACCCATTTTGCCACAATTAAAACATTTTGTATTCTGGTGTCTCCTTTTACCATTGGAAATTGCTTCTTCTACCCATGCTTCAGTGCCATAGTCAAATGTATCAACATTCAGTGTATGCAAGACCCATTCTTCTAAGGGTGTTGATCTGAGCTTTAAAGGCCCCAAGATATTTTTGCATTCCACATTTGCATTTTTATAAGCCAAAGACTCAATCATTATACGTCTTGCTTCTGGGTCAGATATCCCTATTTGTACAGCCTTAGTTAGTCTTTTTTAAAATGTCACTAAAGGGTTCTCTCTGACCCTGTTTAACTCTGACAAATGACTCCATTCTCTGTCCTGGGTCTTGTACCCTGTCCCAAGCCCTTCAGGCTGCTGTAGTACATATGGAGAGTATGTTTTCATCCAAATTAGCTTGATCCTGAGGGTCGGAAAAGAGCCTCCCCACCTAGAATTTGATCTAGGGAAAGCTTTATTCCTTTCGGTCTTTCCTGCTGTTATAAAAGTCTAGCCTCTTGCCTGAATAAGCATTTCCATTTCAATTGCAGTCCACTCTCAAGGACCGCGGAGCTCAGCTGGAGCCAGTCCGAGGGGGTTGCTCTGCTTGTTGTGGCCCATGATTTTAGCATCTCTTTAACAAAAGAGGCATGCATCTCAAAAGTCATGACAGCCTGTTTAATTTCTTTGAGATCATTCATACAGACAGGCTCCCATGTATCCCCCTTGATGACCCTAGGGTTTCTGGAACCAATCACCTTCTCTGTTGTTATTACTGGAAAGGCAGGTAGAGCTCTAGGTAGAGCTTTGTGGAAATTGTCCTAGAGAGATTTACCCACAAATGGAGTTAAAATTTGCCTTTCTACCCTTTGTTCTTCTTCATCAGAATTTAGAAATTCCTCAATCTTTTCAATTCTATTCACCATTGCCTTCTGCGATGTCTGAATCTCCTGTCCAGAATTATGTTCCAAAGCCTTTATTGAGGATTCTAAAGTATGAAGTTTGTCCATTAGAGATAACATCTCATCTTTGGACATAATTTTCATGGCATAAACCATGCCTTCTTGAGTTGACAATTTCTCTGCCAATCTGTCACAGGCTTTGACAAAATCCGATTGTCACATTCAGCAGTTTTGTTTCTCTCAGTTAATGTTTCAGTTCCTACAGAAAGGGACTGAAGCTTACGATACAAATCAGCTGTTCCCTCTTCCATAGTAATGAATTTCTCCTTAATATCAGCCGTTAATGTTTCAGTTCCTACAGAAAGGGATTGAAGCTTATGATTCAACTCAGCTGTTCCCTATTCCATAGTACTGATTTTCTCCATAATATCAGCCTGTACCTTTTCTAAATTTTGCTCAGTTGATCGAGTCATGTTAAACAAAGATCTGTTCTCTTCTTGGAGAACTTCAAACTGATTCTTGAGAAGATTGTTGTTTTCTCAATTGTTTTTAAGTATTCAAACTCTGCCTTAAGAATCCTGGATTCATCTCGTAAAGACTTTATCATATTTCTATCATCAATCCATATAGTACCAAGGAAAACTATGAATCCCAGAAAGATCCATAGATGTGGGGTGACAGACACCTCTTGTAAAATCTCCCACATGCTACAATCAAAAAGGCTGTTAAAGTCTTGAATTGTAACATTTTCAGACATTTTCAATCAAATCAGTATTTATTTTTATTTATAAAAGAAATTTTACCTGAAAGGACTGTTTCTTGCCAGTTTTGGTGAAGGAAACCTGAATCCATGTGGCCCAAGTTTCAGAGCCGGTCTGAAAGTAACCCTCGAAACCAAAAGTTAACAGTAAATAGCAGGGGGGAGGGCCAGAAAATTGGGGCAGAGCCAAGGCCCGGACTCAGCCACCTGCAGGAATGGGTCGCAGAGCAGTCACGTGCGCAGAGTGGCATTGTGTACTGATACTGCTAGGTGCTTGTGTGGGGGGGGGGTGAATACAGAGACGCTTGCACCACTGTCGGGCAGGGTGAGGTGCACAGACTTGTGCGGGGCCGATTCAACTATCCGCCCAACTGCCAGAGCCGAGTGGCCCTTTAGGAGTCCTGTTTGCCTACTTTCTATCAAGCGCCAGGAAAAATAGAGTCACTTCATATGTTCAGTGACTCAGAAACTCAGCTGCTTCTGCCGCCTTAGTTGGGCAGAGCAGACCAGCAAGGAGCTGTGCTGAGAGGGAACAATCTGCATGGAGGGAGAGGCCTCCAGGGGTGGGGCGCTGGCTCCCAGCCGTCTTCACCCAGGAGGCTCTGATTCGGGGCAGGTAACCGCAAATCCACACGTTGGGCGCCAATCTGTAAATGATGTAATAACCAGGCTAGCTTAATATGAAACAGCAAATTTTAATGAAGGGATAGCTTACAACACCAAGGATCCAGCAATGAGCAGGAAATACAAAAAAGAGACTGGCGGGGCTCATGCTTGCCAGATTTATACGTAAACATTATCCCGAGGCAAACACGCCCCCTAATGGGCTGGGCTCTCCCTACACTTATGAATCAATGAGAGAAGTACATATTTATAGTGTACAAACGAATTATTTTATAGCGTGCTCCTCTTTAAGACTAATTAAAAAGGAAGTTTTTAAACTTAATATATATATATATAACATTATATATATATAAGAGTTATTTAGTAGGAGTTACAGTTACAAATACTAAGTTTATTTAAATTTGTCAAATTTACATTTAATATTACTTTGTTTAACTTATCTTTGTGACAATAAACTTTTTCTTTTTGTGTCAATACTATTTCTAAGAACAAACTTCTTATTTACATACCAATCTAAGTTTCCTCTGCCTCCACTCCTCCTGCTCTACAAATGCTCCACCTACCCTAGTCTATATGCAATCCTCAGAGATGGTGAATCCTCTTGGGGTTTTTCAACAAGTCTGACATAACAGGTGAGACAGGGCTAAATACTTCCTCCTTGTATGTAGTAACTCTAATCATTCATACCAAATTTCCACCTCATATTTAGTAAATCAAATCTTTCAAACCAAATTTCCACCTTGTATATAGTAACTCTAATCTTTCATACCTAATTTACCTTTTTAAAATTAACAATTTTAATTAAGGGCCAGAATTCCCACATAAGACCTGACCAGATAAAGAAGAATTCTAAACACTCAAAAATGGAGTCAAACTTGGCTTCTTAGTAACTGTCTTTTCTCAGTAGGCTCTTTTTGCTAGTGTAAAGGAGAGGCATGGCCCTTTGAAGAAATAGATTTCTGACAGAATACTATGTATTGGCGTAAATAAATGCAAGGCAGATATTAAAGAATATATACAGCTTTAATGTTTAAATAAACTTACAAAACCGAGGTTCCCGCGTAGCCGTTTCACAGGAGGTAGGAAAAGGGACGAGCCCCCCGATTTATCCGTATGCATTCGCCTGAGGCAAACCCACCCCCTAAAGGGGCTGGCTTAACCCTACAATACTAATGGCAAAATACACATGGCTGTTTTAAAAGGACATGCTATATCAAACACTTAAATGGGATTTATGAGCAATATCTGGCACACTACTTGATGGCACCATGGACCCAAAAACTTCCCAGACTTGGGTTAATTAAAATGGCTTTCATGTCAATACATCCATCATAAAGCTTATCTCTTAGTGAGGCAAGCAGGGCAGAGCCAGATGCCATAGCAGAGGGTTTGATCCTAGCCAAGTCATTTAGCAGTTGAAAGGCTCATGCAGTCAGAAAAGATACCTGATTTTCGATTAAGAGTAATTCAGGTGGATAAAAAGCTCTAAATGGCTTACAATGTCATTAATACTTGGGAAAAAAGAGAAGATATAGACAATCATAAGAAAGAAAAATATATATTTAAAGTATTAACGTAAAGTCCTAAGACAGAAATAAAATGATATAAAAGAAAATGTCACATATGTTTGGAAGTACACAGAGTGTCTGGGTCTTATAAGTGACTACGTTTTTAAGTTTTTGGCTGCTAATTGACTTTAATTAAAGTTGCTTAAATAAGTCAACCTATATATTTTTAAAATGTTTCAATTTCAAAATGGGAGTCAAAGGATATGTTACTCTGAGGAAAAGATTATTCCTTTATATATAATAAGAAGCTATTGATTTATTCAGGATGGTATGATCAGAGTAGAATGATTCTGCAAATTCTGACTACAGACATAAAGAAGTAACCCTATAAAATTACAAAACATGTAACATATATTTGACCACTCAAACATAAAGAATCTGTAGCTAACTTATAAACACCAGATATTCTATATGTTACCTTTAATACTTGATATATTTTCAGATCAAGGAGAAAAAAATACTAGGGAAAATCAATAGTCCTGGCAAGTCAGCATCTAAATTAGCTCCAGTGTTGCTAGCTAGGAGATGATCCAGTCTCACAAACAACTCCAGCCAAGATTTAAACATTATCCGGAATTGACAGGGTACCAAGTATACCAGTAAATGAAAACAATAAGAAATAATTTAAAGAACAATGCCCACATTTTGAAAAGATGTGTAATGGATATTTATTATCATTAAAGGTGGATTGATTGCAAATTATTATTGGCAATGGCCAAGAAAACTTAATTTAAGGAGATTAAATTCAAGGTTCTCTTTTTGAAGGGAAAAAAGAGGAGTATAGAAATAACAGAATAAAAAGAATGATTATTGAATCTACTTTTAAAACAAGAAAGCAACTACTAGTTTTAATTATTTTACATTGATATGGATTTTTATATACTGAACAAATCTTAGGTTTTTTTCATTATATAGTATATATGTTTCTACTCTAGTTTAAGGGATTTTTTTGCATTTTTTATAACTTTAAGGGTATTTTTGTTAGGACATACTTTACATACATCCTAATCATATATATGGTGTTATAGCTATGCATCTCATTTAACAATATACTGCAAATCTAAGTCCTTCAAAGTTATTAGTATCAACTATTTATGATAATAAAGAAATACAGGTTAGTTGGGAGTTTACTAATACAGACAAACTTATAGACATGTTAGATATGTTTTTAAGTTCAAACAAAGATATATTTAGATAGATAGTCTTTAAACGCTTGAGAGACATACGGAATATGGCATCTAAGTTGTTTTAATATCATATGGATTTTGTGACAATGAGACATGTCTGTTCCTGGGAGCATATATCCACTACAGAGAAGAAAGAAAAGGGGTGCTGAAGAAACTCCATTGGGATTTTGTTTTCTTTGTGATGAAAACTAGCCAGATTAGCAAAAAAAAAAAAAAAAGCCACCCATGCCTCAGTTGCTGCCAATAAACATTCGGTCCAATCTGGACCAGCAGGATGCAAAAGAAAGTAACTGACAAAGTTTGCCAATACATGGTCTAATACAATCCTCAAAATTCCCTGTTTCTTAGGAAAGTCTGTGAGATAAACTAGGTTCATAGGACAAAGATGAGAGCCCCAATATTATAGAAGTACCTAGGTTGACTCTAAAAATGTCAGATGTCACTGTTATTAGGTAAGATTTGTAAAATACATATACACTGGGTATTCTAACTACAATTCTTATTTAATAACTGTTTTGTTATATACAGTTTACTATATGAAGTTAGAAACCTTCCTATTTAATAAGATAAAAGGGGGAAATGCTGTATAACATTCCTCTGTACATTGTAATTATGTGTTATTCTTCCTGATTAAAAAAGAACTGACTGACCAGTGGCCAGACAGGAGTTATAGGTGGGACAACCAAACTGAGAATACTGAGAGGAAGAAGGACAGTGTCAGAGAAGACAACAGATATGCAGAGGAATTGGGATGTGTAGAAAATAAAATAGCAAGTCATGATCCACGTGCCGGAAGGTAGATAAGAAATGTCCATTAATTTAAGGTTTTAGGATTAGCTTTTACCAAGCCAGAACTATTAGGCAAGCATTTATAAGTAATATCAGGCTTCTGAGTAATTTTATGAGAGCAGCCATGGCACAGGTAAGCTCTGCTTACTTATATAACTGCTCCTATGACTTTCAAAAGGCCAATGGGACAAGATTACTCTGATATTTAAATAACAACAGTTAATTTGCAATGTAATAATATATTTTGCTTTCATAATGCATCTATTATGCATATAGAAAAAGCCACCAGC
This sequence comes from Microtus oregoni, assembly GCF_018167655.1. Classification (NCBI taxonomy): domain Eukaryota; kingdom Metazoa; phylum Chordata; class Mammalia; order Rodentia; family Cricetidae; genus Microtus; species Microtus oregoni. The sequence goes on from NW_024543061.1 coordinate 72,119,159, forward strand.
CATTGTATCTCTGCAATTTTCACATTATCTATCAAAAGCACACTATTAATTTGGGCCTCGTATAATATTCCTACAAGCCACAGCATTATACATTAAATGCTCAGTCATTTCTTCACTGGCGACTTATAAAAGCCAAGGGCCTTAGTGAAGGTTTTTGAACCAAAGGTCAAGGCGTTTTGGCATTACTGCTTTGTGAATGAGTGGCTGTCTCTTGCTGTAGACTTTCACTGTAGTCAACTCCACGTCTGTTACACATTTGTGAATTAATACCCGAAGTTAAGAACTGTCTTCCCCTAGCTATGTGTAAAAACAGTTTTCCACTGTCAGTTCCCTCTTTCTCTCTTCTATGTAAATAGAAAGGCCTTCCTTGCTACAAACATGCTTATAATCAGTTTTTTGGTCAAGGCTTATTGTCCAGGTAAGATAATTCCATTGAAGACATTGGCAAATATCCAGGACATCGATACTATTAACCCAAGCTCATGCTCTGGTTTTATTTGACAACTGGAACAACTGACAAAAGATACTCCAGAATTACTAATTTAGAGACAGGAGTTCCTTCTTTGTTTCTACCACCTAATGAAAAATCCCAGACCTAACCTATAGATGATTCAACATCTGGTGTATGTGCTATTTGATCGTGAACCATACCTTTTCACTGACTCTTTAGGTAGGGTGCTTGGTTACCTGATTCTATGAATGCTAGGAGAGGAAAAATGTGGTGCACTGAAAGTAAACTTATTAGCTCTTTTAACCCCTAAAAATTTAGCATACCACACTAATGTTTGTCCTCTAAAATTTATTCCTTGATGATTTCTTTACTTTCTTAACTAAGTTTCTCTATTATGGGTTCACCTAATGTGCTTTAGCCACCTTTGAGCTAACAGTTACAGACTTATGTTGTGTGTGTGTGTGTGTGTGTGTGTGTGTGTGTGTGTGTGTATGTGTGCGCGTGTGTGTGTATGTGTGTGTGTGTGTGTGTTTGTGTGTGTGTGTATGAAAACCATTATCTGATTTATTATGTGGCATAAGAATTCCAGCCTGGAACCTGATAGCCCTGTGGAATTGCTGGTTTTCAGGATATATAAGACTGGGAATGCTTTCAATGGGGGAAAACTGATAGAAATAAGAAAAAAGAAAAAAAAAGAACAATAAAGAAATATGGATAGATGGACCCTTTCTCAGTAGATTTCTTAAGCTTGATATTTTTTGACTCACCCCCTTTAGCTTATTGTAACATCTTTACTTGAACACTGAGAGAAAGAGAAAGTTTTATAGGCTGGAACTTGAAGGATCTCTTTACAATATTCTCAACACTTGTTCATAGAGGACTAGCATTCAAACTCACACTTTTATAGTATGGGACCAATGGTACACACTGGATAAGGACACTGTCTTAAGAAGCAAAATCACATTGGACTCTCTGAGTTAAATTCATCCAAATACTCTTTAAAATTCCTCAACACCTAGACAAACACACACACACACACACACACACACACACACACACACCTCACTCTAAATTTAACAACTACTCAAGTGTTGTACAAAATCAATTATGGAAACTCAATAGTTCATGATTGTTCATGAAATATTCAGGTATGTCCTAAAGATAAACAAAATGGAGGTGAGGACAATATTCAGTGAGACCTATAGCAAACAAATGATGGCTTATAGAATAGACACTACATATTTGTCAAATATTGGCTTAAAAAAATAAAAACCAACCTTAGAAAGGTGAGGTTAGAGCTACCTATTATGGCTCATCCCTATAATATCAGCACTCAAAAGTGTGGGAAGAGTAGAAAACTTGAGGCCAAACTAGGCCCAGTCATAAAAGTAAACCCAAGCAAAAACATGAACATAGATTCAAACAATGAATAAAAGGGATTCCTGGAAAGTGAAAAATGATATAACATGATAGTACTAGGTTGGATGATAGAGGACAAAAAATATTCGTGAGCACATTTGAGAAGAAAAAGGCAGAGGATTGTCTATTTATAATAGGAAAAGTATCTGTACCCCAAAACCTCTGCTATTGATAAATGTGAGGCTGTAGATGTGAAGACACAAGAGAGTCAACCACCAACTTTCTCATGATCCTCCTCATGGAAAATAGGAAGGCCTACCTGTAGAAGGAGCTGTGGGTAGGTCTACTTTTCGCCCTATATGGCTCTCACACGGCTAGCTTTACAACTGAAATAACAACACACAAATTGTATTCTTTTAAACACTGCCCGGCCCATTAGAACTAGAATCTTCTTGGCTAACTCTCATATCTTGATTAACCCATTTCTAATAATCTGTGTAGCACCACGAGGTGGTGGCTTACCTGGAAAGATTCAGCATGTCTGACCTGGTGCCTGGCTCCATAGCGTCTGACCCAGTGAGGAGAGGCATGGCATTAGCTTCACTTCCTCCCAGCATTCTGTTCTGTTTACCATGCCTACCTAATTTTTTGTCCTATCAAAGGGCCAAGGCAGTTTTTTTATTAACCAATAAAATCAACTCAAAACAGAAGACCCTTCCACATCATTATCCCTTTTTCTGTTGAAACAAAAAAAAAGTGGCATTAACTTTAACATAGCAAAACTACATATAACAAAACAGTTATTAAGTAAGAATTACAGTTATAATATTTATATTCATTTCATCTTTTATTATAACAAAGAAAACAAATATAACTATCTATCTATTCTTCATCTCCATCAAAGACTCCAGAACAATATAATATTACCTAAGTAAATAATAAGTAAGCAACTTACATAACTCTAGAAATCACAGAGGCATCTCGCTGCCTGGACAGTCACCCAAAGTTCCTCTGTACAGGCCCATCGTTTCCAGCACACATTTCCATGAAGCAGGGCATTTCAAAGACAGTGAGTCACTTTCTGCTGTGTCATGCAGAATGACTCACAAACTTTTCATGAATCAGGAACATCAAAAGATCATCTCACCTTTAGGAAAGTTCAGCAGTCCTCTCTCTGCAGGTTCTCTGTGTCCATTTTATGCAACAGTCCAGGCAAGAGCAGTTTCTTGCCCAAATGGCTATCAAACTCCATAAGGAGCCTCTTCAATGCCCATCTTCCTTTTGAAGTAGATTGGTGCTGCCAGGAGCAGATGTGTCTCATTGTCAGGAAAAGCCCTAAGTTATTAAAACATTAAATGTCATATTCTGTAATCTTTGAAAAATATGAAGAATGTCTATCTAAAATATATCTATGCACATCTAGAAAATCTATCATGAATACAAGCTTGACTATTATTGATGATTATCCATTAACAACCTATATTTTCTAATTATACATTACATTTTTAAGTGAACTACACAATCACAATACCTTAATCAATATCAGAAATACAAATACATATAACAAAAGTGACCTTAAATTTATATCAACAAAGCAAAACTTATAGCAATGTAAATTATCCATATCAATATCATATCCCACTTTAAATGTAAAAGAACACTTTAAACAATATTTGGGAATATGGGCACAATTATTTCTCTCCAAACTGCTTTGTGATGAATGGGGGCGCTGTTATTTAGGTCTTTCATGGAGTAACCTGTGTGCCAGGTTCATCTAGGTCGACAGTTGAATGAACTAATTTTTGAAGATGTTCACAGTAATCTTTCAGGAGAGCAAGGTCTATCATACCATATTGGGATAGAAGTAATCCACAGGGCCTCATTCTCTGTGAAAACAAAAGAAGGACTTTTCCAAAGCATCATAAACTTAGATCCAAATTTTGAAGTCAAGGTATTTTCAAAATATCTATGTTGGATTAGTTCAGCAGCATATATAAACAAATATCTTTTAGTTGCTGTTTCTCATTCCTCAGCATTCAAATAATTCAAAGACAGCATAATAGAATACAGTATCAAGATTCTCTGTGTATTTTCCATCTTTGAGCGGCTTTACTTTAACCTCTATTTCTTTTATTTTTATTTTTTGAGACAGGTTCTCTGTATATCTTTGTCCTGACATAACTCTGCAGACCAGGCTGTCCTTGAACTGGCAGAGATCCAGCTGTCTCTGCCTCCCAGGCATTGGAATTAAAAGGCTTGTGCTACCACATCTTGAAGTCACAGAGGTCAATCTACCTCTGCCCCTTGAAGTCTCAGAGGTCAATATACCTCTGCCTCCCAAGTGTTGGGATAAAAGATGTGTACCACCACACCCAAACTACTCTCTTTCTTTTTCTTTTATACTTTTAAGAACTTTAACCTTTATCCTGCATATATTTTTTTAACACACTGTAAACCATTTTGAGGTTTTCTTTGTCTTTAAATCTCTCTTTACTGTATATCTCTCTATTTCTGACCATACATGTCTTTAATTTAACAAGCAATATAGATAGGATTAAAGCTGTGGCTTTGCTGGCTGAATCCATCCCATTCCTTAGCTTTCCAGCCTCATGGCAGAGGTACCTGCCATAGCCATTTTTATTTCTACAACCCTGTGGCATTTTAAGGTCCCTGCATGCAAGCAAGCTGCAGCATTCTGCTCACAGATCACAATAAGTCTCACCTCCTGCCTGAGAGGTTGCCCTGGCAGGACAGCCCAGAAAGCCTACATTTTAAAACAGCACAACTATTTTCCTGTTATGGCTGAAAACCGAAAAGCATGCATTCAGTTTTTCATCAACACTGTTTAAGTGCTTTGAGGCAGGACCTCTTAAAATAGCTGCAAGGTTTTTCAGGTAAAGCTGAGTCAGGAAGCCTCTCTTAGATGAGAGTACTTGCTTGACTCTAGCAAGAAGAGCAGAACCAAGAAATTGCTGTTACCAAGAAAACATGCTTTACTCTATTCTTTCCCAAGCTGTCTCAGGCTTTCTGTGAATTCAGTTATCCAAGTCTGGGCAATATTTGTAAAAAGAGACAGCAGGCTGCTTCCTGCCACCCAGCTCCCAGGAGCCTGGCTAGCTTATGCCCCAAAATAACAACACAGAAACTATATTCTTTAGAAATTTATGTGTAGGGTTAAGTCAGCCCCTTTAGGGGGCAGGGTTTGCCTCGGGCGAAGGCCTGCCAATAAATGGGTGCAAGGAGAGGCGGCTCGGCCCTTTTTTTCCTCCCTACCTCCTGTACTACGCTGGAGCTTCGGTTCTGTAAGTTTAACATTAAAGTGGTAAATATTCTTTGATATCTGCATTGCATTTATTTTGCGCGGATACATTTATGCCAGTGGATTATACCATCAAAACCATACTTAAAGTGTGTCAATATAATAGTTGCAAAGCAATTTCCATTTACTGTCTCTGTTTCTGAGAGAGCAAGAATCTAGAATAAGAGAAGACAGAAGTTTAAAAACTATGGTCAGTCACCATTGTGTTTTGAAGACCATTCCAAGGTTCTCCGCTATATCTTAACATGCTCTTAACCACTGAGCCACCTGTCATACAGTTGGATAAAAACAAAGAGGAAAAGTCAAAGGCTAGTCAAGGAAATGAAATTTTTACAGAAAAAGAAAATCCAAATCATCAGAACCACTTCAAAGTTATAAGAAAGGGGCTGGAGAAATGGCTCAGAGGTTAAGAGCACTGGCTCCTCTTCCAGAGGTCCTGAGTTCAATTACCAGCAACCACATGGTGATTCACAACCATCTATAATGCTTGCATGAAGGTATACATGCAGGTAGAACACTGTATACGTAATAAATGAAATATTTAAAAAATTAAAGATATAAGGGAGAGGCTCTCTATGTTGAAAGATTTGAAAAGCAAACAATGGTCTCCAATAAACTCAATTTTGTTAATTTTACATATGCAAAAAGAGACAAAAATAAGGGAATATTATGGAATTGGTAAGCTGCACACATATCTATAAGAATGACAAATGGAATTTTTTTCATCTTGTAAGAAGTTAATAAGTAAACTTAAAACAGCAAGAAATAAAAGGAAATGTGGAGATGGAAATAAATACAGGGATGCAGTAAATTTCAGTTTTCTTTGAGTGGCAAAGTATGATTTGTGGTTGATATGTAAAATATAGCACTCTTTGGAAATACAGAAAATATAAAAGTAAAAGTAAAGTATTCAAACGCTGTAAGTAGAGCCTGGTTCTAGGAGAAATTTTATGACATGAAAGCCAAATGAGATTCTTTTGTGAAATTAAAAGTTGTAAAGAGAGCAAGACATGTCAGTGAAGGACTTTAATCTCTACATTCCAGGAACAGAGTCAAACTGAACTCTGAATTTGAGGCCAGTCAGATCTGTAGAGTAAAATCCAGTGAAATCCCTTCTTGAATATATATTAATTAGATTTTGGAAATAAGCACATGCCTTCTCACATACTTATTTTATTTCAAGATTATTCAATGTAAATTTGTTTTATATTATATCTTTAGAAAACAAACAAAAAATGTCTAACTGTATTCAAATGAAACCTAAATGATAAATATTTTTGATTTATACATGGTTGAATAAAAGTTGGAAACCAAATAATACTCTGTGTGTGTGTGTGTGCGTCTGTGTGTGTGTGTGTGTGTGTGTGTGTGTGTTTATTTTACAGAATTCTTCTTAGATAGGAGAAGAAAAACATGGTAGCACAACACATGGTCAAAATTATACTACAAGGATTTTAAGAAAAGCAGCATGGAACAGATGCAAAAATGCATGTGTAGATCAATGAAATTAATTACATGACAGAAAAGAACCCACAAAATACCAATAGCATTTAATATTAACATAGCTGTCAAATATCCATTCTAGACAATATAGTACGAATTGTAATTGGTCTTAATAACAATAGCCTGAAGTTAGATATAGGAGTTAATGCAGATAGATCAGAAAGCCAGACTAGCCAACCACGACCTCTTACCTCTACTAAATCCTCAGTTCAAATAGGTCATAATGAAACTAGAAATCCTGTGACTGAAAGCTTTCTCTGTGAAACCTCAAGCTGAATACAATCAACTGTCTCCTCCCACCTTATATTCCTCACTCTGAACATCCATAGCAGTCCTATCTCCATCTCCCTCATGCAAGTTTTAAAGGAGAGTTACTCCCAAGTACTGGGGTTAAAAGTGTGACCCTCCACGTCTTAGTTATTTCTCTTTGAGACAGATCAATATAGTGTAGCCCAGGGAGGCCTTGAAAACACAGAGATAAATTTGCCTCTGTCTATTGAGTACTGGAATTATAGGTATGTGCAGCCATTGCCTATTCTGTACAGCTAACTAGTGCCTTAGCTCTGCCCTGTGATCTTCAAGAAAGTATTATTTGTTGATCATAAACAAAATATTAGCAGAGGAAATCCAAATGGTCAACAAATACCTCTTGAAAAATTGAAACTCCACATGTCGAAAAATACACAGATATCAATCTACCCTAAAAAGTACTCATTCCAAATTTAAACACTTTTAATTTAACCTATTTAATGAATGGAGATAAATATGAAACTGTTTAGAAAGTTACAGGAAACCTTGAGGCATATACCTAGAACTTTCTAAAAATGATTTGAGTAAAAACAGAAGGTCCCAATTGACAAAAGTGATTAGGTGGAATTAAAGGATCCCACCATGAAAAATAAAAAATTAGGAAGGAAAATAAAAACTCTTACAACCTGTATATCACACGGGAGACTAATATTCAGAATGTACGAAACTCTCAATACATAGAAGTTAAAAAAATATTAAAAGGATTTTTTTCTTATATTCTTGGTTGTGAGCCAAGCCATTGCTCTACCCCTAAATGGGTATGCCACAATAGGAAAAATTAAAAAAAGCTAATAAATACTTTGTAAATATTCAACATTCACAGTTTTCTTAGAAATGCAATTTAAATCTCTGAGGCTATTCCACTTGACATCAGTCACCACAGTCACCATGATTTGAGAAAACAACGAATATTGCTTATAATGTGAACAATGAGGAAGACGTTGAGAGTGAATTCAGATAAAAAAAAAACTGGACTCAAAACATAAACTTCAATGCAGAATCCACACAAGTTAAAACTGGAACTTCCATATGTACTGGATCCATATTTTGGGCATTTTCTGTAGTTCGGTAAAAAATGGGACAGGGAAGTATCTTTGTGACTTGATGAATTTAAATTTTCCATGATTGTAACCAGAACAGGGATAGGTGTGTAATATGGAAAAGCCAATCCTCAACTGTTTCAACCACGACAAGTTCTTATGAGCCTGTTGCATATTGTGTATTTCTTGGCCAACCTTAAAAACTAATGACTGACAGTGTTCCTCCTTAGCTACTCCACAAACTGTTTATACTATTTCTGCTGAGTTTCTAGGTGATATTTTTCTAACCTAAAACCATAATCCCTTTAACAAGTTGCCGACACTGAGAAAGGTCAAGAAAAGGGCTCAAGTTGTGTGATATTTGACAAAATCATCTTCTTTATTCCATGACCCACCTAGCTAAGAACAAAGCTGACTTCTGCCAGAACAGCTAATGCTTCAGCTGCCCACACAGGGCATGTATACCTAGCTTTCTCCCCTCCTCCTCCTCTGGCCAGAAAAAGGTTCACCAAGGGCAGCCTCGGTCAGGACCCCTCATCTGCAAATCCTGCCCATCTTGTATCTGCAGACACATGGAAAACTATCCTGTCAATATACATTGGGCATTATTCACAACACTCGACTGTCTTTAACGTTCAACTCCATGAGCTCTGTGAGAGTGTCTCAAGTTTTATAGAACCCAAGAAAATTACCAAATACAAACACACTGCACATTCAGAATACATCTATTATCAACTTACTTGGTAAAAAAACACACAACTGCTTTCATTACAGATTTTCATATCATCTATAGCAATTATTCAGTGATTTCTGTTTTGTGAGACTATCTACATATGTTTTAAAATGGAGCATCAAGCAAATTGATATGCATATCACAGGAAAGTTTCATGTGGATGAAGTATCATCTAAATTCAAATCCATGTGGCCCTCTGTGCGTTACATAATCCACATAGTATTCAAATTTCTATCAAACCCATACAAAAACTAGGCAATTATGAAAGACTGATATTGTTTCAGACATGAATGATCGCTCATTATATTTGTACTTTTGTACCTCTCACAACAGAAAAAAAATAGGATCATAGAGTAAAACAAAATAGTATTATTAGAAGACCCATTAACATACAATATTTGCAAAGCATTTTGTTCTTTCTTTGTTTTTTTTTTTGAGATGAAGTTTCTTCATGTACCAGGCTTAAAATTCCCAGAACTCATTCGTAAACATGGCTGCTCAAGAACTGACAGAGATTCAATTGCCTCAGAACAAAAGTGCTGGGATTAATATGTGTTACACAAAACCATGTTACATGCTAATCAAAATTTCTAATAAAAAAAAATGTGCAACTATGCTCATGAAGACTAGTGAAGCTATCTTTGTGATTACTTGTCCTCCAGTTTCTTGGAATCTCAACTGCTACTTTTCTTTCTATAACACAGAGGAACATGAAGAATACTATATGAAGTCTTCTAGGTCTATGATAACATAGCTTCTCTAATTTAAACCAGATCTGGGGAAATTTGCACATTATGGACAGCCTTTCTATGCCCAAACAGGCTGTCACTCTTGTTTGTCTCTTACTATGCATCCATGCTTGGTGTCCTAACACTCTGTAAAACTGAAAAAGACAAACAAACAGTCAGCTCTGTATTATATACAAGATAACACATGGGTGTAACACCATGAATAGAGGTTGAATTGAAACAGAGACAATATCTATCTTTATCCTCGATGACAGGAAGAATTTTGACAAAAATATACATGAGTGGATAGAAGCAAATTCCCTCTCAATAACAACTAACACGGTCAGGGTCATGGTTACAGCACCTGGAGCTTAAACAATCACAGAACTTTATTTCTAATATCTGGATGTTGCCTGAGTTACATCAACATTTTTGTCTCACTTTCATCTTTTATTATTGAGAACAGAGACATTGACAGCCTACTCTTCATGCATCCTGCTAGGCTAATGTCCCAAAGAAAAGTCAGGGATGCAACGTATCCTGCTGTGTTAGGTCAGGTCACCAGTAAGGACCTGAAAAGTGCCTTTGTTCTACCTTCCTTATAAAGACTCTGGCCTTACTTCTCCCACCACAGACTTGGAAGCAACTCCAGAGGCTCCTCCAAGATGTTGGTGGTCCTGCTTACAGCAGCCTTGTTGGCCCTGAGCTCAGTTCAGAGAGCAAATGCAGGTATGAAGTTGGTAGACAGTGGTTCTGTGAAATTGGAGTTGGGCAATACACTGAAATACAGAGCTAGGAGAAATGTGAAAAGATAAATAAAAAACTGAAGAAAAGGATTAGCAAAACATATTGGAATCTTTATATTTTCATTTTGCACTGGATCTTAAATGTTGCTCATAGTAAAATTTAAGAAATTATTTTATAACAAAATAACATGAATGCATTTGTGAAAAGACATTTTTGGTGGGGCATGATGCATGGGATCATGATACAGTTGACAGAAAGAAACTCAGTTCTCAAGGAGTTATAAGAATCCAATACTAAATAATGATAATCTTGCTGTACAGAGGATTGTGAAATTTGAAAGAAGAAAAGGTATGTCACAGATGCTTTTGAGAGAATGAATAAAGCAATAAAGTTGAAACTGTATAGATTCAGGTAGAAATATCAGTGCATAAATTCTTAAATTAGTTTTGAGCATTGTGTGCATGCAGAATTGTCCGTGTATATGTCTCCTTGTATGTGTGTAAGAGATAAGGAGGCAAGGAGGGAGACAAACACACAGACACACGGAGAGAGAAAGAGAGAGAGAGAGAGAGAGAGAGAGAGAGAGAGAGAGAGATTTTGACTGTTTTTTCACATTCCAGTCAGAGGACAGAATCTTGTCAACAAGATTTGTATTTCTACAATATGATTCCAGGAACTGAATACATTTCATCATACAAGAACTTTTACCCACTGAGATATCTTCGTGGGACTCATTCCCTATTTTAATGACCCACATAAAATATTCATTGTTCTTCACAAAGTATTTACAGCAATGTTTATTTTCACTTCATGTATGAAATACCTACAGATATATATCATACAACAAAAGAAGGTCATGAAGAAAAACAAATAATATAAACTTCTCAGAATGAAATTCCCATATTAAAATGAAGTCTAACAGTAAGGGTTGTCAGAGATACTAAGAAACAAAATAGTGGTTGTTCCTGATCTAAGAAACCATTCTGTCAGCAGTATCATCAGAATGGTCCAAGAATAAAATACTTCTTAGTGGATGTGAAGATGTTATTGAAAGCCATTTGTATTTCCAACTAAAAAAATCTTGTAAATAACTTTTCACTGTTCTTGTGCTTATGTTCTAGAGATCATCAGTGAAGACGCTTCTGCTCAGCTCTTAGGTAGGGACTGATTCATCCTATATTAACCAATTAAGCGTGATTTACTTTGCAATTATTCAGTTTTATAAAATCTCATAATTTTTTTATTTTGTGAAGTTAGCATGTGACAGCTTACCCTGAAATATATAGGAAAGTTCCCCTTCATTTACTCTAGGACCTAGAAGATGGCAACACACTGGAAGAGTAGGAAGCCAGGTTTTCGACCAGGAACATTTTGTCTCTTCCACAGATGGAAGCAATGGCTTGCATATGATAAACAAACTGATTGTCCTCATTAAAAATCTTCCATGTCTCTATGGGTTGATCAAAGAATTTTTCCCATTGATTCCTTTCATAATTATAGATTTCCACATTAGATAGCTATGTAATTTCATAGATCTCAGCATCTCTCATCTTTTTAAAATTTATTTTTCTCACTCAGCTCTGCATCAACAAAAGCACTGCAGGAAAACTGAATGGAACATCTTTTAGTCTCTTTCCTATACTTCTTTTTGTTCTCCAATTTGTTATAGAACCAAAAACAACATGCTACATTTAATAATAGAGCATTGCTGTCACATTAGGCTACATTGCCTAATTCTAACTAATATTATTAAAACAATCCTTTCAGTTTTGTCATTTCTGTCTGAGAATTGTAAGAAAAATGAAATCACTTTTAATGATCAAATTTAAGTAGATATATTTGTCTCAAGAGCTGAGCCATAAGAAAGCTATTATGATAAATATTTAAAAATTACATTTCAAAAAGAACCAGACTCATAAATTTAGGAAGGGTATTCTGACAGAAAGAGAATATAAGCTTCTTCGACATGGATCTATGTCCCTGCAGAGGAAGAGCAAAAAAGCCAGGGCAAAGGTCAACAGCATCAGAAAGATGAGGAAGGTGAAGAACCTGGAGATGATGAGGATGACGATGGGGAAGAAAAACCACCACAGAAACCACCACATCATCCTCGCCCTCCAAAACCTGGAAAACCACATGGCCCACCCCAGGAGGGAGATCAGGAGAAACCCCGCCCTCCTAAACCTGAAAAACCAGAAAAACCAGAAGGCCCACCTGAGGAGGGCGATGGCGGTGATGACAATGGCAACGACAATGGTGACGATGGCAACTGAGGTGATGAATAGGCAAGTAACCTCGAGAAATTTTCTGCATAAATAAAAGGTTCATCAGCAGGACAAAAGTAAAAAGACACTTTATCATTCTAACAAAGTTGTGGGATTCTCTCTGTTTGCTGTGAATACCATGGGTTAATAGGAAGCTTCTTTGGGCCTATACATAGGGCAGAGTAGAGCTAGGCAGGAAAATTAAACTGAATGCTGGCAGAAAGAAGGCAGAGTCAGTGACAAGCCATGGAGTTGCCAGAGGAGAAAGGCACAAGCCCCAGCTAGAACATTGCTGGTAGGTCACGACCTCGGGGTGATGAGCAACTTTATGTAGATGGGTTAGTTTAGGATATATGAGGTATCTAGCATTGCACTTAAATGGTTGGCCAAGCAGTCATTTAAATAATATGGTTTCTGTGTGCTTATTTGGGGGCTGAACACTAGGGAACAAATGAATAGCCTCCTGCCAACAGCACAGTCCTAAAGTCTAGAGATCACCACCGACTTCCAAAAGGCAAAGATATTTTACACATCGAAAACATGAAAGTTCTCTATACCTTGATTTCTGTGACAAATGTTATTTAAAGTCAAAGGTCTATCAAATGTCTGAACGCTTACATAGATAGATATCCACATAACAGATATCTCAGAAAATGTTTGTATTGCTGACTAGATCTTTCTACTCCCTTACCTTATTTATCTGTTTATTTGTTGCAGGAGAATTAGACATCAGTTACCTTTAATGTCATTTCAAAGAAGCAATGATGTTTTAAGAGAAACTTCAACACTCCAATAAAATATTTAGCATGCAATTATACTTTGTTGTTTTCTTGGTCTGAGCGTGTATGTGTGAAATCTGGGGACTGTTGCCAAACTTAAGGCAATTATAGACCACTTCATTCACTTTCATTAGAAAAGGTCCTACTTTCTCCATTTATGAATCAGTTCAGTATCATTTGGGAGACTTCTTTTTTATTCTTACCAGGAGTTCTGCCCACAACTTTGCTGTATTTCCCAGATATTTCTGATTTTAGCCAGAGAATTAACATAAGATATGACTTGTTATAGTAAAATAAATGAATAAATAAATAAAACTACATAAACATGCTCTTAGTATATTATGCATGTTGTTTGACCAGAGCCCAATAGATTAGCTGCCCAAAAGAACCTGCAAAAGGAATCTTTGTTTCTTTTCTCACGTGTAACACTCCGTTAACAATTTACCTGTTAGGAAGTTGCTGTTTGTGTAGATGGTGTTCTTTTGACATTAAGTGTCAACCAGCTCACATTCTTCCTCCACTTGGACAGTCCTACATATGCAATGGTTTCTGGAGCCCAGATGTTTATTGTTTTCATCTCCCTAGAATTTTTATAAATATGTACCTGGCCCTAATCGGCATATGAAATTTAAAATATTTTATGTATACCTTAGAGCATTCTTCCCAACTTAATTATTCAGGGTTTGTAAATGCTCTTTCATTGATTTTTAAATTTTGTTGAATTTTAACTAGAAAGGTAAATACAAAATGTTTGCATATTCAACGTATTGAGGAATTCTTAAACCAAGTAAATAATTGAGCCTTAATTTTTAGACTCTTAATTTGCTGTTTTTGGATGCTCTATTCAAGTTTTTCTTTTCATTTTACTTAGATCATGTTCTTCTTTTCCTCCTTTCATATGATTCTTTATGAAAATTAGAGTGATCTTCATGAAAGTAGCACAGTGGGAGATTCATAGGAATGACAATTTGGTGTCATTCTGAAATTTAACACTTAAACTTCTGTTAGCATAATTCTTTGGATGGCCATGAATCCAGTATGGAAAGAGCAGTATAGACAAAATGCCAGGATAGGATAAGATTGATACACATATTCATAGACACAGGCTAACCACATTCATGTACAATATTGACAAAGCTGAATGTCATATTGAAACTATGAATTTTCATGACTTCAGTATTCTAAATCATTCATCAAACATCCTTCTGTTCCAGAAGAGTCCTCTGGTTACTCATTAGCAGGCTTTTTATGTCTAAACCAACATTATCACCAATCCTAATAGTTATAATATCTTCTTTTATAAGAAAAGAAGATAATCTCTTTGCAGATATTCCAAGAAACTCTGTAATCTATGAAACTAAGCTGAAAGCCATAGTTTTGACTTGAATGCATGACAGAGGTAAAAAAAATCATAAAATCTCCATTAATATATGACAATTGGTGAATAAATATATCATAATTTATTCAAGAGGCAAAATATATTATTAGGCTAATAATTGTCAGGCAAAATTGTACAATTAGATTATTCTGAGGAAAAAAAGGTAAAAAGTCTCAATGCATGGAAATAAATACATTTCTTATATACTTTGTCTTTAATATCTTAGCATGTCTACCTTCATTTCTATATCAATATTCCTATTTATATCTGTTCATCTATGAAGCCTCCTGGAATATTGCTTGAAGACAGTTGCTCCATAATTTAACTAATACCTCATCCTTGACAACATGTAGCCTAAAAATATGGCTTCAAAGCTGTCATACAACTCTGTAGTAGAGTACTTGTTGACGTGATTGAGCCCTAGACACATACTTCAGCACATAAATAAATACTGCATTTTACCTGCCATAAGTTACTTAAACTTCAAAGAAACTATGTATGTTTTCAGATTACAGTCCAATATGACTTTGTGTTTATGTAAAAGCTCAAGTGAGCATCCACTGTTCTCTGATGTCCATTTAAGAGTAAAAATCAGTCAGCATGTTCTTGTCAGTTTCTTGATATGTGATCACGTTCATGCCAGAAAGCAACTTTAGGGGTGCATATTGCGTCATGTGGCCTTTTCATGATGTACAGTATGATCCAATAAGGTCAGCATTCATTAGGTATAATATTTAACAAGAATTATTTATTTTGTTTTGTGTAAATGGGTTTTCCTTGCATGAAAGACTGTGTACCACATGCATTTAGTGCCCATGGAGGAGAGGAGAATATCTGGAACTAGAAATATAAATAATTGTTTGTTGCTATATCGATGCTGAGACCCAAAACCAGGGCCTCTGAAAGAGAAACAAGTAGTGTTAACTGCTGATCCATCTCTGCAGCCCCAATGAAATATTAACTTTGCATATCAGCTCTTTTAAATAGAAGATTTTATGGTCACACAAATACATGTAGGCATTGTCTCATAATTAGGTCATATTTCTCAGTTTCTAAGACCCCATGATGCATTGTTGTCTTCAAATAGCTTCAAGGTGTTGATGAAAGACATGCTTTCCCTATCTACCGACTAAACTACATTTTTTTAATTTTTAGGAAAATAAATTATGCACATAGGTTTTTAAGGTGATGTTCCTGAAGAAAATATCGTCTGCCATCCCAAAATTTCATATAGAGAAGCTGAAGTATTCCCTGGCATGTAAGAATAGTAACTGAATCTAATAATGATTTCCTAAAGCTGTGTTTGTATAATACACTTTGTATTTTCATAAATACACATTTGCATGCCAAATCTGTCAAAGAGTTATTAGGAAAATATGTAGATCAACTTCTTAAACTTGAAGTTCGTTTCAAATAACCAATTATTTTATTCCTTTTTCTTAAAGGATTAGTTTTGATTAATACATAATTTCTTTTTGATTAAAAGAATGATTAATGATGTTTACCATTAATTATCAAACAAAATCCATGAAGAAATATTAAAGAACAAAGGAGAACCTAGAAATGAGACACTAAATCACCACTTATACCCTCCATCATTTGTTCCTGACTTAGAAAGCTGCCTCTCCCTTGTTCATGTCCATTCTCAATGAAAACCCTGCCTCTTGGACAAAAACGCTCCTCTCTATTGGCTACTGGACCACTGTCAGGCTTCCTGTAATACCGCCTTTCATTTTAGTTAAGAAGAAAGGTTCTATCTCTAACACAATAAAATTATATACATGGACTATTGTTATCAAGAATTGTACAAAAAGAAAGCAAATTTACCAACTTAAACAAAACTGAAACTACATACAATAACAATTATCAAGTAAGATACCCTTACATTTAGATTGGTGCTGTAAAGAGCAAATAATTCTCATGACAACAAAAGCCTATGTTATTAAAACAGTTCAAATGCCATGTTCTCTAGTTATTTGAAGAGTTTGAATGGCCTACCTTTCTGAAGTATATGTCTGTGTACCTGTAAAACCTAACTAATATGATTTTTTGATTATCCTAAATAACATTTAATGACTGCAACTTCACATTGCATAAATTAGCAAGCTGTATAAGTTGTATAGGTAATATGAAAAAATAGAAGCATATAAACAGTATAAGGACAATAACTTCAAATTTGTAACAGTATAAAAAACATTAAAATGAAGTATAAACATATATAAAGTATAACAATAATGACATTGAATTTGTATCAATATATAAAAATACCTTAAACTTAAATAGAAACATATAGAGTATTAAAAAGTATCCTTAAATTTCGATCACTATACAAAATGTATACTAATGTAAGTAGCTTAGAAAATGGTAATTTTTACTGCATGAATTAAAAAAAAAAGGCTTATTTGGAAAACTGTAGTGAGTTGATTCTGAAAGGAAAATTAAGACTTTGTCAATCAGAGGGATTTTGGTACTTTTTACTAATGATAAAATTTCCTCATTATGGAAAGAAAATGAACATTGAGAAAGAGATGGCAGTAATTTTTTGGGAAATATTTACAGCAAACATCCTCAAATCAAGAGACTTCAGTTTGGAAAAAGAACTGAATGGATCCTCACTCACACTCTACAGGAGAATGAAGGCATCCAACTAAGGAATCTGAAGACAACTTAGCAAACAAGGTGTCTGAAGATAAAGAATGAAGTATCAAAAAAAAGTGCCAGGAAAATAAGTAAACTGGCTTATTTTTTTCCATTTTTTTATTGAGAAAAGGAGAAAAAAAAACAAGTTTCCACCTCCTCCCAGCCTCCCATTTCCCTCCCCCTCCTCCCACCCTTCTCCCCCTCCTCCCACCCTTCTCCCCCTCCCCCCACTCCTCTCCCCATCCCTCTCCATTCCAAAGAGCAGTCAGGGTTCCCGGCCCTGTGGGAAGTCCTAGGTCCTCCCCTCTCCATCCATATCTAGGAAGGTGAACATCCAAATTGGCTAGGCTCCCACAAAGCCAGCACATTACGTAGGTTCAAAACCCCGTGCCATTGTCCTTGGCTTCTCATCATCCCTCATTGTTCGCCATGCTCAGAGAGTCCAGTTTTATCCCATGCTTTTTCAGTCACAGTCCAGCTGGCCTTGGTGAGCTCCCAATAGATCAGCTCCACTGTCTCAGTGGGTGGGTGCACCCCTCGTGGTCCCGACTTCTTTGCTCATGTTCTCCCTCCTTCTGCTCCTCATTGGGACCTTGGGAGCTCAGTCCAGTGCTCCAGTGTGGGTCTCTGTCTCTATCTCCATCCATCACCAGATGAAGGTTCTATGGTGATATGCAAGATATTTGTCAGTATTGCTATAGGACAGGGTCATTTCAGGTTCTCTATCCTCAGCTGCCCAAGGAACTAACTGGGGACCTTGGCTTGGGCATCTGGGAGCCACTCTAGGTTCAAGTCTCTTGCCAACTCTAAGGTGGCTCCCTGAACTAAGAATTGTGCTTCCGTGCTCCCCTATCCAACCTTCCTTTATCCCAATCCTCCTTTTTCCCCAAGTTCCCCCCATTCTCCCCTTCTCCATTTACTCTCCCCATCTCCCCTTACCCCCATCCCACCCCACTCCCAAGAACTCAATTTTCTCCCCGGCCGTTTTGTCTACTTCCCATAGCCAAGAGGACAACTATATGTTTTTCCATTGGTTCACCTTCTTCCTTAGCTTCTTTGGGATCACCAATTGTAGACTCCGTGACCCTTGTTTATGGCTAGAAACCAATTATGAGTGAGTACATCCCATATTCATCTTTTTAGGTCTGGGTTACCTCTCTCAGGATAGTGTTTTCTATTTCCATCCATTTGCATGCAAAATTTGAGAAGTCATTGTTTTTTACCGCAGCGTAGTACTCTAGTGTGGATATATTCCATACTTTCTTCATCCATTCTTCCTTTGAAGGGCATCTAGGTTGTTTCCAGGTTCTGGCTATTACAAATAATACTGCTATGAACATAGTTGAACAAATGCTCTTGTCATATGATAGGGCATCTCTTGGGTATATTCCCAGTAGTGGTATTGCTGGGTCCAAGGGTAGGTTGATCCCGAATTTCCTGAGAAACCGAAACACCGATTTCCAAAGTGCTTGCAGAAGATTGCATTCCCACCAGCAATGGATGAGGGTACCCCTTCCTCCACAGCCTCTCCAGCAAAGGCTATCATTGGAGTTTTTTATTTTAGCCATTCTGAGAGGTGCAAGATGATATCTCAAAGTTGTTTTGATTTGCATTTCCCTGATCGCTAAGAAAGTTGAGCATGACCCTAAGTGTCTTTTGGCCATTTGAACTTCCTCTGCTGAGAATTCTCTGTTCACTTCAGTGCCCCATTTTTTAATTGGGTTAATTAGCATTTTAAAGTCTAGTTTCCTGAGTTCTCTATATATTTTGGAGATCAGACCTTTGTCTGTTGCAGGGTTGGTGAAGATCTTTTCCCAGTCAGTAGGTTGCCTTTTTGTCTTGGTGACCGTGTCCTTTGCTTTACAGAAGCTTCTCAGTTTTAGTAGGTCGCATTTATTCAATGTTGCCTTTAATGTCTGTGCTGTTGGGGTTACACATAGGAAGCGATCTCCTGTGCCCATCTCCTGTAGGGTACACCCCACTTTCTCTTCTTTCAGGTTCGATGTGTTCTGACTGATAGTGAGGTCTTTAATCCATTTGGACTTGAGTTTTGTGCATAGTGATAGATATGGGACTATTTTCATTCTTCTACAGGTTGACATCCAGTTATGCCAGCACCATTTGTTAAAGATGCTTTCTTTCTTCCATTGTATACTTTTGGCTCCTTTATCAAAAATGAGGTGTTCATAGGTTTGTGGGTTAAAATTCGGGTCTTCTATACGATTCCATTGGTCGACGTCTCTGTTTTTATGCCAGTACCACACTGTTTTCATCACTGTAGCTCTGTAATAGAGTTTGAAGTCAGGGATGGTAATGCCTCCAGACAATCCTTTATTGTATAGGATTGTTTTGGCTATCCTGGGTTTTTTGTTTTTCCATATAAAGTTGATTATTGTCCTCTCAAGATCTGTGAAGAATTTTGATGGGACCCTGATGGGGATTGCATTGAATCTATAAATTGCCTTTGGTAGAATTGCCATTTTTACTATGTTGATCCTCCAAATCCAAGAGCAAGGGAGGTCCTTCCATTTTCTGGTATACTCCTCAGTTTCTTTCTTCAATGCCTTAAAGTTCTTGTCAAATAGATCTTTCACTTCCTTGGTTAGAGTTACCCCAATATATTTTATGCTGTTTGTGGCTATTATGAATGGTGAAGCTTCTCTGATTTCCCACTCTGCTTCCATATCCTTTGTGTATAAGAGGGCGACTGATTTTTTGGAGTTGATCTTGTTTCCTGCCACATTACTAAAGCTGTTTATCAGCTGTAAAAGTTCTTTGGTGGAGTTTTGGGGGTCGCTTATGTACACTATCATATCATCTGCAAATAACGAAAGGTATGGCGAGAGTGGACAGCCTTGTCATGTTCCTGAGTTTAGTGGGATGGCTTTAAGTTTCTCTCCATTTAATTTGATGTTAGCTGTCCGCTTGCTGTATATAGCTTTTATTATATTTAGGTATGGTCCTTGTATCCCTAATCTCTCCAATACTTTTATCATAAAGGGATGTTGAATTTTGTCAAATGCTTTTTCAGCATCTAATGAGATGATCATATGGTTTTTTTCTTTCAGTTTATTTATATGCTGGATTACATTGATAGATTTTCGTATGTTGAACCAGCCCTGCATCCCTGGGATGAAGCCTACTTGATCATAATGGATAATTTTTCTAATGTGTTCTTGGATACGGTTTGCCAGTATTTTGTTGAGGATTTTTGCGTCGATGTTCATGAGTGAGATTGGCCTGTAATTCTCTTTCTTGGTTGAGTCTTTGTGTGGTTTTGGTATCAGAGTGACTGTAGCTTCATAAAAGGAATTTGGCAATGACTCTTCTGTTTCTATATTGTGAAATACATTAAGGATTATAGGTATTAGTTCTTCTTGGAAGTTCTGGTAGAATTCTGCATTGAAACCATCTGGTCCTGGGCTTATTTTGGTAGGGAGGTTATTGATAACCTCTTCTAATTCTTCGCGACTAACCGGTCTGTTTAGATTGTTCACCTGGTCCTGCTTTAACTTTGGTATATGGTATTTATCTAAAAAAAGTGTCCATTTCCTTTATATTTTCCAGTTTTGTGGCATATAGGCTTTTGTAGTAAGATCTAATGATTCTCTGGATTTCCTCTGTGTCTGTAGTTATGTCCCCCTTTTCATTTCTGATCTTATTAATTTGCAAATTCTCTCTCTGCCGTTTGATTAGTTTGGATAGGGGTTTGTCAATCTTTTTGATTTTCTCCAGGAACCAGCTTTTTGTTTAATTGATTCTTTGTATTGTTTTCTGTGTTTCTATTTTGTTGATTTCAGCCCTCAGTTTGATTATTTCCAGTCTTCTGCTCCTCCTAGGTGAGTCTGTTTCTTTTTTTTTCTAGAGCTTTCAGGTGGTCTGTTAAGTCTCCAATGTGAGCTTTCTCTGTTTTCTTTAAGTGGGCACTTAGTGCTATGAACTTTCCTCTTAGGACTGCTTTCATAGTGTCCCATAAGTTTAAGTATGTTGTTCCTTTATTTTCATTGAATTCCAGGAAGACTTTAATTTCTTTCTTAATTTCTTCCTTAATCCAGGTATGGTTCAGTAGTTGACTGTTCAGTTTCCATGAGTTTGTAGGCTTTCTGGGGGTAGCATTGTTGTTGAATTCTAACTTTAATCCATGGTGATCTGATAAGACACAGGTGGTTACTAATATTTTTTTGTAACTGTGGATGTTTGCTTTGTTACCGACTATGTGGTCGATTTTTGAGAAGGTTCCATGAGCAGCAGAGAAGAAGGTATATTCTTTCCTATTTGGGTGGAAAGTTCTATAGACGTCTGTTAAGTCCATTTGCTTCATTACCTCCATTAATTCTCTTATTTCTCTGTTAGGTTTCTGTCTGATTGACATGTCCGTTGGTGAGAGAGGAGTGTTGAAGTCTCCTACTATTAGTGTGTGCGGTTTGATGGCTGCCTTGAGTTTTAGCAATGTTTCTTTTATGTACGTTGGTGCTTTTATATTAGGGGCATAGATGTTCAGGATTGAGACTTCATCCTGATGAACTGTTCCTGTTATGAGTATAAAATGCCCCTCTCCGACTCTTCTGATTGATTTAAGTTTGAAGTCTACTTTGTTAGAGATTAGTATGGCCACACCTGCTTGTTTCTTAGGTCCATTTGCTTGATAAGCCTTTTCCCAGCCCTTTACTCTGAGTAGGTGCCTGTCTTTGTGGTTGAGGTGTGTTTCTTGTAAACAGCAGAATGTTGGATCCTGTTTTCGTATACAATCTCTTAGCCTGTGCCTTTTAATAGATGAGTTAAGTCCATTGACATTAAGTGATATTAATGACCAGTGGTTGTTAACGCCGGTCATTTTTTTTTAGTAGTAGAGTTTGTGTGTTTCCCTTCTTTGATTTGTGTTTGTGAAGGGTCTCTAGATGTCTGAGTTATTGTGGTCATTGTTGGACTCCTTGGTTAGTGATTTTCCTTCTATTACTTTCTGTAAGGCTGGATTTGTGGCTGCGTATTGTTTAAATTTGTTTTTATCCTGGAAAATTTTATTTTCTCCATTTATAGTGAACGAAAGCTTGGCTGGGTATAGTAATCTGGGCTTGCATCCATGGTCTCTTAGTTTCTGCAGTACATCTATCCAGGACCTTCTGGCTTTCATGGTTTCTATGTAGAAGTCAGGTGTAAGTCTGATAGGTTTACCTTTATAAGTAATTTGGCCTTTTGCCTTTGCAGCTCTTAATATTCTTTCCTTATTCTGTATGCTTTGTGTTTTGATAATTATATGGCGAGGGGATTTTTTTTTTTTGATCCAGCCTATTTGGTGTTCTGTATGCTTCTTGCACCTTCATAGGTATATCTGTTTTTAGGTTGGGAAAGTTTTCTTCTATAATTTTATTAAATATATTTTCTGGACCATTGAGCTGCACTTCTTCTCCTTCTTCTACTCCTATTATTCTTAGGTTTGGTCTTTTTATTGTGTCCCATATTTCCTGAATATTTTGTGATGAGAGGTTGTTGGACTTGCTGTTTTCTTTGATCAGTGTGTTTATTTTCTCTATGGTATCTTCAGAATCTGAGATTCTTTCTTCTAACTCTTGTATTCTGTTGGTTATGCTTGTTTCTGTAGACTCTGTTTGTTTACTTAAATTTTCCATGTCCAGCCGGCCCTCTGTTTGTGTTTTCTTCTTTGCCTCCATTTCAGTTTTCAAGTCTTGAACTGTTTCCATTATCTGTTTGATTGTTTTTCCTTGGTTTTCTAGGGTATCATTCACTGATTTATTCAATTCTTCAAACTTTCTGTTATATTTCTCATCCATTTCTATAAGGGCGTTTTTTACATGCTGTTTAAGGGCATCAATCACTTTCATGAAGTCAATCTTTTCTACTTCTTCTTGATTAAGGTGTTCATGTCCTCCCGTTGTGAGGTCGCTGGTTTCAGGTGGCTTCATGTTGCTTTTCAGCTTGTTGCGCGAATTCTTGCCTTGGCGTCTGCCCATCTCTTCTTCCAAATGCTCCCTTATGAATCTTCTTTTATCAGATCAGGTCTCCTTGCCTACCCAACGCTGGCTCTCCCCAACGTTGGCTCTCCTGGCGCCAAGAGATCAGGTCTCCGTGCTGGTTGGGCAGCTTGCAAACAAAGTGCCTACCCCCAACGCTATCTCTCCTGGCACCGAGAGATCAGGCTTCCATGCTGGTGGGCAGGTCGCAAACAAAGTGCCTACCCTGCTTGGTGCAGGCAGGTGATAGAAACAAAGGGAGTCCCGCCCGCTTGAGTGCCCCGAGGATTTGGACCCAGTGCCCAGACAGGCTGGGCTGGGTGATGTTATTTTCAGAAAGAGGACAGTGGGGCCAAAGTGGGGAGGGATCTGGATGGGAGCTGGGTGGGCTAGGAAGAAAGAGGAGGTATGCAGGGAGTGGAGGCCCTGCAGAGAGCCCAAGCAGGATAGGGGGCCAAGGAACCTCTGAGCTCCCCTTCCGAGGCTGGCGCCCAGGGGCCAGAAACTCACCCCAATACTGTCTCTCCTGGCGCCGAGAGATCTGGCCTCCGTGCTGGTGGGCAGGTCGCAAACAAAGCGCCTACCCTGCTTGGTGCAGGCAGGCAATAGAAACAAAGGGAGTCCTGCCCGCTTGAGTGCCCCAAGGATTCGGACCCAGTGCCCAGACAGGCTGGGCTGGGTGATGTTATTTGCAGAAAGAGGACAGTGGGGCCGAGGTGGGGAGGGATCTGGATGGGAGCTGGGTGGGCTAGGAAGAAAGAGGAGGTATGCAGGGAGTGGAGGCCCTGCAGAGAGCCCAAGCAGGATAGGGGGCCAAGGAACCTCTGAGCTCCCCTTCCAAGGCTGGCGCCCCGGGGCCAGAAACTCACCCCAATGCTGTCTCTCCTGGCACCAAGAGCAAACTGGCTCATTTTTACCAGTATAAAATTTCATGAATTCTTCACCCCCCCAAAACCAAAACCAAACAAAGAATCAAAAGAATGTATTTATCACATGAAATCTTAAATTACCTAAGAAACAGATGGGCATAACAGATTTTTATATGGAAACACAACGTTCAGAGTTTCTCCTGGAACCAGAGAAATAGAAATCTAAAGAAAATATATGTGTTAACACATTAATCTATGTTAAAATACAATTCTTATTATTCATCCTCTCAAACTGTGTATGGTTGTTATGGAAGTTAAGAAAATGTATACATTGTAGTGGGAAGTGGAAGGCAGGAGGTGTGCTTTCTGTTTTTTTTTTTTTTTAGCTTTGTAACTTTATTTATTTATTTATTTATTTATTTATTTATTTATTTATTAAAGATTTCTGTTTCTTCCCCGGCACTGCCTCACATTTCCTTCCTCCTCCCCAAATCAAGTCCCCCTCCCTCGTCAGCCCAAAGAGCAATCAGGGTTCCCTGCTCTGTTTGAAGTCCAAGACCACCCACCTCCATCCAGGTATAGTAAGGTGAGCATCCAAACTGCCAAGGCTCCCACAAAGTCGGTACGTGCAGTAGGACCAAAAACCCATTGCCGTGTTCTTGAGTTCTTAGTAGTCCTCATTGTCAGCTATGTTCAGCGAGTCCGGTTTTATCCCAGGCTTTCTCAGACCCAGGCCAGTTGGCCTTGGCGAGGTCCCAATAGAGCATCCCCATTGTCTAAGTGTGTGGGTGCACCCTTCGCGGTCCTGAGTTCCTTGCTCATGCTCTCTCTCCTTCTGCTCCTGATTTGGACCTTGAGATTTCTGTCCGGTGCTCTAATGTGGGTCTCTGTCTCTGTCTCCTTTCATCGCCTGGTGAAGGTTAATATTCAGGAGAATGCTTATATGTTTTTCTTTGGGTTCTCCTTATTTAGCTTCTCTAGGATTTTGCATGCAAATGGATGGAAATAGAAAACACTATCCTGAGTGAGGTAAGCCAGACCCAAAAAGAGGAACATGGGATATACTCACTCATATTTGGTTTCTAGCCATAAATAAAGGACATTGAGCCTATAATTAGTGATCCTAGAGAAGGTTTGTTTTCTATGGAGACTACTAAGTCCAAGTTATACATTCCAGACACGGATTACATAAGGGCTCTAACAACCTCCAGGTCACTAAGAGCCTGGGGCATCCTGCCCATCATTTAACCTCACCTTTATTAAATGTCTTTTTGGTGAGTTGTTCCATAAATTGTTTGGATTACGCCTCATGAGTTCATAGATGACATTTTGGGGGAAGTTAACAGAATGGTCTGATTCACAGATTGCCAATACTGAAGAGGTTCAAGGAAAGGGCAAATGTTTGTATCATTTCATAGTCTGCTGTCCTTTTCTAACATCCACCAAACCAGGAAAAAGACTGCCTTCCTCCAAGAAGTACTCATTCCACAGTACACAATGTGAAGAAGTCTACCTAGGTATCCCTATGCTCCTTGTCTCAGACTTCATTTTCCTTACTGAAAGTATAAAACTGGACTTTGTGTCAGGATCACCTCCGATGAATATAGGAGCCTAACAAAGGCATATTTTAGACAGACTTTTCTTCCTGTCCATCAGTTTCCAAATAGCTGACACATAGACTCATTATTATTTATAAATGCTTTGGAATAATTAAGGCTTGTTACTAGCTCATTCTTATATTTTCAATAAATCCATATTTTTACCTGAGTTTGGCCATGGGATTTGGTATCTTTTCTCAGTATGGCATGTTTAACTTATATCTCTCTGTGTTCGTTAATGATCTCTCTGATTCTGTCCTTCCTCCCTGTATTCTCAGTTTGCCTGTATTTTCTATACTTCCTGTCTGGCTCCTAGCCAATCAGTTCCTTATTAATCAATGAGAGAAGTACATATTAATAGTGTACAAAATTATTATTCTGTAGCATTCTCCTCTTTAAGACTAATTAAAAGGAAGTTTTTAAACTTAAATATATACATATATAAAACACTACATATATACATATATAAAACAGTTATTTAGTAGGAGTTACAATTACAATACTAATTTTATTTATATTTGGCAAATTTACAGATATTTTATTAACATATCTTTGTGACAATAAACTTTTTCTTTATATGTCAATATTATTTCTAAGAACAAACTTCTTATTTACATAACAATCTCAGTTTTCTCTGCCTCCACTCCTCCTGCTCTGCAAATTTTCCACCTACCCTATATTATATGCATTTCTCAGAGATGGTGAATCCTCTTGGGGGTTGTCAGCAAATATCAATTGAGACAGGGCTAAATACTTCCTCCTTGTACGTAGTAACTCTAATCTTTCATACCAAATTTCCTCCTCGTAAGTAGTAACTCTAATCTTTCATACCTAATTTACCTTTTTTTAAAATAACAAGTGGAATTTCAATTAAGGGCCAGAATTCCCACATAAGACCTGACTAGCTTTAAGAAGAATTCTAAACCCTCAAAAATGGAGTCAAACTTTACTTCTTAGTAACTGTTTTTTCTCAGTAACCTCTATTTGCTAGTGTAAAGGAAAGGCATGGCCCTTTTGAGAAATAGATTTCTGACAAAATACTAATGGTAAAATACACATGGCTGTTTTAAAATGACATGTTATATCAAACACTTATATGGGGTTTACGAGCATTAGCTGGTACACTACTTGATGGCAGTATGGACCCAAAACCTGCCCAGACTTGGGTTAATGAAAATGGCTCCTCTCTATTGGCTAGTGGACCACTGTCAGGCTTCCTGTAGTACTGCCTTTCATTTTAGTTAAGAAGAAAGATTCTAATTCTAACACAACAAAAATATATACAAGGACAATTACTATCATTAATTGTCCAAAAAGAAAGTAAATTAATCAGCTTTAAAAGACTGAAACTACATACAACAAAAATTTTTAAGTAAGAAATACATTCTCAATGTTCAGTCCCTAAGTAATTAGCAAATTTATTGAGATTATTCCATTAACTGTCCTTTCCTGGAGTCCAATGTTTAGTAATTAATATGCATTTGTAAAGTTTCATGAGAATGTAATTGTCACTTTCTGGTCTTCATCACAATCAAAGGTCTAAGAAGTAAATAATATTACTTGAGTAAGCAGGAAGAACAAGCCAGTAACTTGCAAAAATATGTAAAAAGTGACAGAAAATGGTATATTTGTAGAGAGTCATGCAAGTTTCCTCTGCAACTGACAGAATTTTTTTAGCAGAAAATTTTGATGGACTTTCTGTACTGTCTTGGTAATTTCAGCAGTTACATTTCTTTGTGTCTTCATTATCTAATTTAGACAGTATACTGTCAGTAGTTGAGGCAAGGGCAAGTTCTCCCACTAATGACTACTATATATCACAAAAAAGCACCTATATATGAAGAATCTTCAATGACTATCATCCTCTTGCATTTAGATTGGTGCTGTCAGGAGCAAAATGATTCTCATGACAACAAAAGACTATGTTATTAAAACATTTTAAATGCCATGTTCTATAGCTCTTTGAAGAGTTTGAATTGCCTACCTTTCTGAAGTATGTGTCTGCATACCTGTAAAACCTAACTAATATGATTTCTTTACTATCCTAAATAACATTTAAGGACTGCAACTTTGCATTGCATAAATGTACAAGTTGCACACGTGTAAGCTGTATAGGTAATATCTTATGAAAAATAGAAATAGATGAACAGCTTGAGGAGAGCAATTTCAAATATGTAACAATATAGAAAAATATTAAAAGGAAGGATAAACATATAAGAATTGATGTGGGAGTGTCATATATCAATCTGTTGATTTCATTGGTTAAGCAATAGAGAAACTGCTTGGCCCTGTGGGTGGAGTAAACAGAACAAAATGCTGGGAGGAAAAGGAAGTGAGGTCAGAGTCTCGACAGCTCTCCTCTCGGGGGCAGACACCTCAGAGAGACGCCATGCCCTGCTCCCGGGATGAAGCTCCGACCCAGGGTGGACATAGGCTAGAATCTCCCCGGTAAGCGCACCTTGGGGTGCTACACACAGATGATTAGAAATGGGCTAAATTAATATGTGAGAATTAGCCTAGAAAAGAATGGGCCAAGCAGTGTTTAAATGAATACAGTTTGTGTGTTGTTATTTCGGGGCATAAGCTAGCTGTGCAGGCGGCCGGGGTGCTGGGAACACAGCCCCGCTGCTCTTATTACTACAAATGGCGCCCATGTGGACAACTGCTTCCACATAAAGCCTGAGACAGCTTGAGAAGTAATTCTAGAACAAAATGAAAGCATTGTGCCTGGTTTCTTGGTAGCAGCAATTTCTCGGTTCTACTCTGCTTGCCAGAGGCAAGCAAGCGCCTCATCTAAGAGAGGCTTCCTGACTCAGCTTTAGCTGCAAAGCCTGTAGCTCATTAAGAGGTCCTGCCATGAAACACTTAAACGGTGTTGATGAAAAGCTGAACGCATGCTTTTCGGTTTTCAGCCATAGCAGGAAAAAAGCTGCGCCATTTAAAAATGCCGGCTTTCTGGGCTGTCCTGCCAGGGCAAACTCTGACTCTTTTACGCAGGCGGTTCGTGCAGTTTGCAAGCACAGGTTGCTGAAGCTCGCTTGCTGGCAGGGACCTTGAAATGCCATAGATTTTTGGCAGTAAACATGCCTACAGCCGGTACCTCAGCCATGAGGCTGGAAAGCTAAGGAATGGACTGGATCTAGCTGGCAAAGCCACGCCTTTAATCCTACCCATATTGCTCAGTAATTTAAAGGCTCGTGTGGTCAGAAAAAGAGAGATATACAGTAAAGAAAGATTCAAAGACAAAGAAAATTTCTTAATGGTTTGAAATGTGTTAAAAATATATGCAGACTAAAAGTTGAAGTTCTTAAGTAAAAACCAAAAAAAGGAAGAGAGTTGTTGTTTGTGGTAGCACACGCCTTTAATCCCAGTGCCTAGAAGGCAGAGACAAACAGATCTCTGTGAGTTCAAGGTGTAGTAGTGTACACCTTTAATCCTGAATGCCTGGGAGCCAGAGACAGGCGGATCTCTGAGAGTTCAAAGACAGCCTGGTCTACAGAGTTATATCAGGTCAAAGATACAGAGAACCTGTCTCAAAAAGCAAAAAGTTAAAAGTAAAAATAAACGAAATAGAGGTTAAAACAAAGCTGTACAAAGATGGAAAATAGACAGAGAATTTTGATACTGTATGCTATTATGCTCTCTTTAAATTATTTAAATGCTGAGGAAGAAGCAACAGATGCTAAAAGATATTTATTTATAAATGCTGCTGAACTAATCCAACATAGATATTTTGATGCCTTGACTTTGAAATTTGGATCTAAGGACATGATGCTTTGGAAAGGAGTTTCTTTTTTTTGTTTTCACAGAGGACGAGATGCTGTTCATTTCTTCTATTCCGATTTGGTATGATGGACCACGCCCTCTTGAAGGGTTGAAGTGAACATCTTCAGAAAATTGCTTCGCTCAACTGCCAAATGAGATGAAACTAGCACACAGGTTATACCACGAAAGACCTAATTAACGAAGCCCCCATTCAGCAGGAAGCAGTTTGGAGAGAAAAAACTGCGCCCATGTTCCCAAATATGGTTTATAAACGTTCTTTTACATTTTAAGGGGGATATGATATAGGTATGAATAATTTGCATTAGTATAGATTTTGCTTTATTGATAGAGATTTAAGGTCAATTTTGTTATATGTATAAGTGTTTCTGATTTTGATTAAGGTATTGTGATTGTGTAGTTCATTAAAATATGTACTCTATAATTAAGAAATATAGGTTGTTAATGGATAACCATTGATAATAGTAAAGCTTGTAGTCATGTTAGTTAGATTTTCTAGATATATAGAGATATATTTTAGATAGACATTCTTCATGTCTTTCAAAGATTACAGAATAGGACATTTAATGTTTTAAAAACTGAGGACTTTTCATGACAATGAGACACTCTGCTCATGGCAGCATCAATGTACTTCAAGAGGAAGATGGGCATCGAAGAGGCATCTTATGGAGTTTGATAGCCATTTGGGCAAGAAACTGCTCTTGCCTGGACTATTGCATAAACTGGACACAGAGAACCCGCAGAGAGAGGACTACTGAACTTGCCTAAGGTGAGATGATCTTTCAGGGTTCCTGATTCATTTTGAAAGAGTCTGCGAGACATTCTGCAGGACACAACAGATAGTGACTGAACTGACTTTGAATTTTCTTGCTTTATGGAAATGTCTGCTGGATACCATGGGCCTGAATGCTGAAGATGGATGCCCCAATGGTACAAAAGAACTTTGGGTGACTGTCCAGGCAGCGAGATGTCTCTGTCATTTCTAGAGTTTTAAAAGTTGCTTTTTTCTTGTTTGCTTAGGTAGTATTATATCTTTCTGGAGTCTTTGATGGAGTTAAGAATAGTTAGTTATAGTTATTGTTTTCCTTAGTTATGATAAAGATTATTGTAACTTTTACTTGATAACTGTTTTGTTATATGTAATTTTGCTATGTTAAAGTTAAAGCCTTCTTTTTTGTTTAAACAGAAAAAGGGGAAGTGATATGGGAGTGTCATATATCAATCTGTTGATTTCATTGGTTAAGCAATAAAGAAACTGCTTGGCCCTGTGGGTGGAGTAAACAGAACAAAATGCTGGGAGGAAGAGAAAGTGAGGTAAGACTCGACAGCTCTCCTCTCGGGGGCAGACACCTCAGAGAGATGCCATGCCCTGCTCCCGGGATGAAGCTCCGACCCAGGATGGACATAGGCTAGAATCTCCCCGGTAAGCGCACCTTGGGGTGCTACACACAGATGATTAGAAATGGGCTAAATTAATATGTGAGAATTAGCCTAGAAAAGAATGGGCCAAGCAGTGTTTAAATGAATACAGTTTGTGTGTTGTTATTTCGGGGCATAAGCTAGCTGTGCAGGCGGCCGGGGTGCTGGGAACACAGCCCCGCTGCTCTTATTACTACAAATGGCGCCCATGTGGACAACTGCTTCCACATAAAGCCTGAGACAGCTTGAGAAGTAATTCTAGAACAAAATGAAAGCATTGTGCCTGGTTTCTTGGTAGCAGCAATTTCTCGGTTCTACTCTGCTTGCCAGAGGCAAGCAAGCGCCTCATCTAAGAGAGGCTTCCTGACTCAGCTTTAGCTGCAAAGCCTGTAGCTCATTAAGAGGTCCTGCCATGAAACACTTAAACGGTGTTGATGAAAAGCTGAACGCATGCTTTTCGGTTTTCAGCCGTAGCAGGAAAAAAGCTGCGCCATTTAAAAATGCCGGCTTTCTGGGCTGTCCTGCCAGGGCAAACTCTGACTCTTTTACGCAGGCGGTTCGTGCGGTTTGCAAGCACAGGTTGCTGAAGCTCGCTTGCTGGCAGGGACCTTGAAATGCCATAGATTTTTGGCAGTAAACATGCCTACAGCCGGTACCTCAGCCATGAGGCTGGAAAGCTAAGGAATGGACTGGATCTAGCTGGCAAAGCCACGCCTTTAATCCTACCCATATTGCTCAGTAATTTAAAGGCTCGTGTGGTCAGAAAAAGAGAGATATACAGTAAAGAGAGATTCAAAGACAAAGAAAATTTCTAAATGGTTTTAAATGTGTTAAAAATATATGCAGACTAAAAGTTGAAGTTCTTAAAGTAAAAAACAAAAAAAGGAAGAGAGTTGTTGTGTGTGGTAGCACACGCCTTTAATCCCAGTGCCTAGAAGGCAGAGACAAACAGATCTCTGTGAGTTCAAGGTGTAGTAGTGTACACCTTTAATCCCGAATGCCTGGGAGCCAGAGACAGGCGGATCTCTGAGAGTTCAAAGACAGCGTGGTCTACAGAGTTATATCAGGTCAAAGATACAGAGAACCTGTCTCAAAAAGCAAAAAGTTAAAAGTAAAAATAAACGAAATAGAGGTTAAAACAAAGCTGTACAAAGATGGAAAATAGACAGAGAATTTTGATACTGAATGCTATTATGCTCTCTTTAAATTATTCAAATGCTGAGGAAGAAGCAACAGATGCTAAAAGATATTTATTTATAAATGCTGGTGAACTAATCCAACATAGATATTTTGATGCCTTGACTTTGAAATTTGGATCTAAGGACATGATGCTTTGGAAAGGAGTTTCTTTTTTTGTTTTCACAGAGGATGAGACGCTGTTCATTTCTTCTATTCCCATTTGGTATGAAGGACCACACCCTCCTGAAGGGTTGAAGTGAACATCTTCAGAAAATTGCTTCGCTCAACTGCCAAATGAGATGAAACTAGCACACAGGTTATACCACCAAAGACCTAATTAATGACGCCCCCATTCAGCAGGAAGCAGTTTGGAGAGAAAAAACTGCGCCCATGTTCCCAAATATGGTTTATAAACGTTCTTTTACATTTTAAGGGGGATATGATATAGGTATGAATAATTTGCATTAGTATAGATTTTGCTTTATTGATAGAGATTTAAGGTCAATTTTGTTATATGTATAAGTGTTTCTGATTTTGATTAAGGTATTGTGATTGTGTAGTTCATTAAAATATGTACTCTATAATTAAGAAATATAGGTTGTTAATGGATAATCATCGATAATAGTAAAGCTTGTAGTCATGTTAGTTAGATTTTCTAGATATATAGAGATATATTTTAGATAGACATTCTTCATGTCTTTCAAAGATTACAGAATAGGACATTTAATGTTTTAAAAACTGAGGACTTTTCATGACAATGAGACACTCTGCTCATGGCAGCATCAATGTACTTCAAGAGGAAGATGGGCATCGAAGAGGCACCTTATGGAGTTTGATAGCCATTTGGGCAAGAAACTGCTCTTGCCTGGACTATTGCATAAACTGGACACAGAGAATCCGCAGAGAGAGGACTACTGAACTTGCCAAAGGTGAGATGATCTTTCAGGGTTCCTGATTCATTTTGAAAGAGTCTGCGAGACATTCTGCAGGACACAACAGATAGTGACTGAACTGACTTTGAATTTTCTTGCTTTATGGAAATGTCTGCTGGATACCATGGGCCTGAATGCTGAAGATGGATGCCCCAATGGTACAAAAGAACTTTGGGTGACTGTCCAGGCAGCGAGATGTCTCTGTCATTTCTAGAGTTTTAAAAGTTGCTTTTTTCTTGTTTGCTTAGGTAGTATTATATCTTTCTGGAGTCTTTGATGGAGTTAAGAATAGTTAGTTATAGTTATAGTTTTCCTTAGTTATGATAAAGATTATTGTAACTTTTACTTGATAACTGTTTTGTTATATGTAATTTTGCTATGTTAAAGTTAAAGCCTTCTTTTTTGTTTAAACAGAAAAAGGGGAAGTGATATGGGAGTGTCATATATCAATCTGTTGGTTTCATTGGTTAAGCAATAAAGAAACTGCTTGGCCCTGTGGGTGGAGTAAACAGAACAAAATGCTGGGAGGAAGAGGAAGTGAGGTCAGACTCGACAGGTCTCCTCTCGGAGGCAGACACCTCAGAGAGACGCCATGCCCCGCTCCCGGGATGAAGCTCCGACCCAGGATGGACATAGGCTAGAATCTCCCCGGTAAACGCACCTTGGGGTGCTACACACAGATGATTAGAAATGGGCTAAATTAATATGTGCGAATTAGCCTAGAAGAGAATGGGCCAAGCAGTGTTTAATTGAATATAGTTTGTATGTTGTTATTTCGGGGCATAAGCTAGCTGTGCAGGTGGCCCGGGTGCTGGGAACGCATCCCCACCGCCCCTTATTACTACAAAGAATAATAAAAAAACTTTGAATTTGTATCAATATATAAAAATAACTTAAACAGAAGTAGAAACATACAGTAACCTTAAATTTCTATCAATATACAATATGTATACTTATGTAAGTAGCTTAGAAGGAGTAGTTGATTTTTTAGATTAAAATTAGAATCAATAATCTAATTTTAATCATATCAAATCCAACCTATTTTTTAATATATGCATTATCAACTTGTAACCAACAACCACCACATAATGACAAATATCATAACCCATGGGCACCAAAAACCATCTGATGGAGGAGGGTCATACTTTCATTGGTTAATAAAGAAACTGCTTCGTTTGATAGGTCAGAACATAGGTTGGCGGAGTAGACAGAACAGAATTCTGGGAGAAAGAAAGCTGAGTCAAGCAGACTTCATGGAGTTAGCCACCAGGTCAGACATGCTGAATCTTTCCCGGTAAGCCACGACTTCATGGTGCTACACACATTATTAGAATTGGGTTAGTCAAGATGTGAGAGTTATCCAAGAAAAGGATATATATAATGGGCCAAGCAGTATTTAAAAGAATACAGTTTCCATATAATTATTTTGGATAAAGCTAGCTGGCGGCTAGGAGTCAGTTGGTATGAAAAGCAGTCCTGCTTGCCTCCTCACTACAAATGGCGCCCAGACAAGGAT
The DNA here is from genome assembly GCF_018167655.1 of Microtus oregoni. Taxonomy (NCBI): domain Eukaryota; kingdom Metazoa; phylum Chordata; class Mammalia; order Rodentia; family Cricetidae; genus Microtus; species Microtus oregoni. The sequence goes on from NW_024543061.1 coordinate 72,153,674, forward strand.
AACTGAATCCACAAAAAGCCTGAGAAAGCTTGGGTAATAATAGATTAAAGCATGTTTTCTTGGTAGCAGCAATTTCTCGGGTCTGCTCTGCTTGCTAGAGGAAAGCAAGTGCTCTCATCTAAGAGAGGATTCCCGACTCAGCTTTAGCTACAAAAACCTTGCAGCTCTTTTAAGAGGTCCTGCTACAAAACACTTAAATGTTGTTGATAAAAGCTGCATGCTTGTTTGTTTTCAGTCATAGCAGGAATAAAAGTTGTGCTTTTTTAAAACACCAGCTTTCTGGGCGGTTCTGCCAGGGCAAACTCTGACTCTTTTAGGCAGGCAGTCCAACTGAGTGTGGTCCATGAGCAGAATCCTACAGCTTGCTTGCTGACCTTGAAACGCCATAAAGTTATGGCAATAAAAATGGCTATAGCCGGTACTTCTGCCATGAGGCTGGAAAGCTAAGGAATGGGCTGGATCCAGCTTTAGTCCTACTGATATTGCTTGGTAAAGTCAAGACTCATGTGGTCACAAAAGAGACATATACAGTAAAAGAATGATTCAAAGTCAAAGAAAATGACTAAATGATTTACAGTGTGTTAAAAGTATATGCAGGCTTGAAAAAAAGTTAAAGTTCTTAAAGTAAAGAGAGAAAGAGAGTAGGTGGGTGTGGTAGTACACACCTTTAATCCCAACACTTGCGAGGCAGAGATAGATTGACCACTGTGACTTCAAGGGGCAGAGGTTGATTGACCTCTGTGACTTCAAGGTGTGGTAGCACACACCTTTAATCCAAATACCTGGGAGGCAGGAAAGGACGGATCACTGAGGGTTCAAGGACAGCCTGGTCTACAAAGTTATTCCAGGACAAAGATATACAGAGAACCTATCTCAAAAAGCAAAAATAAATGAAATAGAGGTTAAAATAAAGCCGCACAAAGATGGAAAATACACAGAGAATCTTGATGCTGTATGCTATCATGCTCTCTTTGAATTGTTTGAATGCTGAGCAAGGAGCAACAGCTGTTAAAAGATACTTGTTTATTAATGCTGCTGAACTAACCCAAGATAGATATTTTGAAAATAACTTGACTTCAAATTTGGGATCTAAGGTTATGATGCTTTGGAAAAGTCCTTCTTTTGTTTTCACAGAGGATGAGACCCTGTGGATTGTTTCTATCTCAATATGGTATGATAGACCATAGCCTTCTGAAAGGTTTCTGTGAACACCTTCAAAAAATTACTTCACTCAACTACCAACTGAGCTGAAGCTAGCACATAGGGTATACCAAGAAAGAACAGATTAACAGTGCCCCCATACAGCAGGAAGCAGTTTGGAGAGAAAAACTGCACCCACGTTCCCAAATACTGTTTTTAAATGTTCTTTTACATTTAATGGGGTATATGATATAGATATGAATAATTTGCATTGGTATGAATCTTGGTTTATTGATACAAGTTTAAGGTCAATTTTGTTATATGTATATATATTTCTGATCTTGATTAAGGTATTGTGATTGTGTAGTTCATTTAAAAATGTAATGTATATAGATTGTTAATAGATAATCATCTAAAATAGTCAAGTTTGCAGTCATGTTAGTTAGACTTTCTAGGTGTGCATAGATATATTTCAGAAAGGCATCCTTCATATCTTTCAAAGACTACAGAATATGGCATTCAATGTTTTAATAATTTAGAGTTTTTCATGGCAATGAGACATGTCTGCTCCTGGGAGCACCAGCTACTTCAAGAGGAAGATGGGCATCGAAGAGGCTCGTTATGGAGTTTGATAGCCATTTGGGCAAGAAACTGTTCTTGCCTGGACTGTTGCAATAACTGGACACAAAGAACCCACAAAGAGAGGACTGCTGAACTTGCCTAAAGGTGAGATGGTTTTTCAGGGTTCCTGATTCATGAACGTGTCTGCAAGACATTCTGCAGGACACAGCAGATAGTGACTGAACTGCCTTTGACATTCCTGCTTCATGGAAATGTCTCTGGATACTATGGGCCTGTAGGCCAAAAATGGATGCCCCAACGGTACAAAAGAACTTTGAGTGACTGTCCAGGCAGTGAGAAGTCTCTATCATTTCTCGAGTTTTAAAAGTTGCTTATTTCTTGTTTGCTTAGGTAATATTATATCCTTCTGGAGTCTTTGATGGAGTTGAAGAATAGATAAATAGTTATAGTTGTTTTCCTTTGTTACGATAAAGATAAAATAGATATAAATATTTTAACTGTAATTCTTGCTTGATAACTGTTTTGTTATATGTAATTTTACTATGTTAAAATGAAAGCCTTCTTTTTTGTTTAAATAGAAAAAGGGGAAATGATGGAGGAGGGTCATAATTTCATTGGTTAATAAAGAAACTGCTTGATTTGATAGGTCAGAACATCGGTGGGAGGAGTAGACAGAACAGAATTCTGGGAGAAAGAAAGCTGAGTCAAGCAGTCTTCATGGAGCAATCCACCAGGTCAGACATGCTGAATCTTTCCCAGTAAGCCACCACTTCATGTTGCTACACACATTATTAGAAATGGTTTAGTCAAGATGTGAGAGTTAGCCAAGAGGCTAGATATGATCGCCTAAGCAGTGTTTAAAATAATACAGTTTCCGTATAATTATTTTGGGTAAAGCTAGCCGGTGGCTAGTAGTCAGTCAGTAAGAAAAGCAGGCCTGCTTGCCTCCTTACTACAACCATCAACTCCACATTTTAAGAATCTGTGTGTCTTATTCTCAAATTACTTCATGTTGTATGGAGCAAGACAGCCATTCTAGGGGACCATTGGGTTTATCTTGAGCAGTTTGACAACCAAAGCCAATCTTAGGATGGTGTTTACCAGCTTATGGCATTATGACAATCCTGGTAGAATCACTGTTTGAAGACTTTGTAATTCACTAATAGGATTTTTTCTTTTTCACTGAAAAAACATCAAATAAATTAAGGTATATATGCTGTAAATCTTAGGGAGGATAAAGGACCATGCTTGATTAATTATACCTGGGATATCCAAGATTAATTTCTAAATATCTGTTTAAATACAATCATGAGATCACATACAGAAAGTTACATGAAACCTAAGGTTAGAATTAGTCAGAATTTTATAGTACAGTTTAAATCAACACAGAAAGTTTAAATTTTAAGATAGTAATTTTACCTAAAAAAGTTTAAAAGTGTCAAAATAAATATGAGATATATGAGATAGTTGAAAATATATTAGTTCCTAGAAATTTGGTTTCCTTCTTTCCCATTCCAAGTGGCTGAGATGAGAGAGAGAGACTTTGAATTTTCTTTTTAACAAACATGTTTGCATTAAACAAGGAAAGAGCCACACTTCGATTGGAAATCAGAATTTAATCTGTAATTGATCTGGAACTACATAAAGACCTTCTGTTACTAAGAGACCAGCAAAAACAGACATTTTGAAATATTGCACTGTAGAAATTATTATATACCATTAAACCAGATTACTGCTTTAATGATTATCATTTTATCTGGATGGCTCTCCTTTCTTTTTCAATGCTTTAGGTGTTCAAACGTCTTTAGATTCCCACTTGCTGTTTTTTTTATTTTTCTGGAAAGATTTTAAAAAAAACCTGTCAGAATAGTCTTCCCTTTTATCAGGTTGAATCATCACATCAGTTGATGAACTATCACTTCTCCTAATTAAGAGGGCTCTCCTGTTTGAATCAAACCTTTACCAGTTTCGATCATATCCATAGCTTTTTTTTTCTCATATGCAAAGCAAATCAAAACCTCTTTCAAACATAACACATACACTGGCTTTCATCCTCTTACAACAGATCCTTGAAGAATACCAGCTGCTTCAGCTTACTGTTCCTTTTTTCTATTATTCAATGTTTTTCTGTAGTTGTTGTTCCCCTTCCAATAGCATTTAGATAATTTAAAGTAAATAAAGTATTGTCCAATCTTTTGTTAGGTGTCATTATTATGTCATTTTTATTATTCAACATTTTTGTTAATATAAAATTAGATTTTTCTATAACTGCTTACCCTGTAGAATTGTGAGGTATATCTGTAATATATTTTATGGTGTAATATACAGGAAAAACTGTTTCATTTACTAGAAACATATGTATTGTCACCCTTCCATTTTGTATCTATGAGACAGGGTTTCTCTGTACCTTTGTTGCCAGTCCTGGAACTAGCTTTTGTAGAGCAGGCTGCCCTCAAACACACAGGGATCCACCTGTCTCTTCTTTCTGAGTGCTGGGATTAAATGTGTGTGCCAAATTGCAATGATGGCTATAGCTTCCTTGAGATGTTTAATTATAGCACCAGCCTTTACAGAAACTCATAGCAGTTGCCCTACAGAATATTGAGTAGGTATCTGTGCTATGGTGTACACAGTTTAATTTTTTTTAATTTCGTAAAATGAAACAAATCCATTTTACAAATTTCATTTCTTTGAGTTCCCTGTTGCATGGAGCTGCGGGCCAGTTCCCTGCCGCCCCAGCTCTCGGCCGCCTGGCTAGCTTATGCCCCAAAATAATTACACGGAAACTGTATTCTTTTAAACACTGCCTGGTCCATTAGTTCCAGCCTCTTATTGGCTAGCTCTTACATATTGATCTAACCCATTTCTAATAATCTGTGTAGCCCACGAAGTGGTTTACCAGGGAAGATCTTAATCTGCGGCTGTGTCGGGTGGGAGAATCATGGCGGCTGCCTGACTTGGCTTCTTTCTCCCAGCATTCTGTTCTGTCTACTCTGCCTACCTAATTTTTTGTCCTATCAAAGGGCTAAGGCAGTTTCTTTATTTAACCAATGAAATCAACACCAAACAGAAGACTCCCACATCATTTCCCCTTTTTCTGTTTAAGCAAAAAAGAAAGGCTTTAACATAGTAAGATTACATATAACAAATCAGTTATCATGTGTTAGGCGTGGCTGAGTAGTATGGCTGGCCGGGCTACTTCCCGAGTTCCGTTTGTAAACTTTCTCGCAAGCACCAGGAAAAACCGAGTAGCTGCAGATGCTCAGTGACTCAGAAGCTCAGCTGCTTTTGCCACTGTAGTCAGGCAGAGCAGACTGGCAAGGAGCTGTGCTGAGAGGGTACAAGCTGCGTGGAGGGAGAGGCCTCCAGTGGGGGGGGGCTGGCTCCCAGGGGTCGCCACCAGGGAGGCTCTGATTCATTGCGGGTATCCAAAAAGCCCCACGTTGGGCACCAAAAATGTAGCGGTGTAAATGAAGGAAGACAGAAATTATAATAATATATTCAGCTTTAATTAGGGAAAGACTCACAGAATCCGTGGTTCCAGCAGAGAACAGGAAAGCAGAAGGGGCGGGGGAGAGCACTCCAGCAATATTTATTAGTAAAAAATATCCTCAGGCAACCCAGCCCTACAAGCAAGGTGGCTGGGGCTACCCCTAAAGTTCCCTTTATGTTAATTCCTTTAGTTCCTCGGTTTTGTTATACAAATAACAAGTAAGACATTTACGTATAGTTTCTTTGACTTGGTGCCAAGTAAAAGACAATTTCTATTTCAAACCCTTGTCATTGACATAATGTTTCTTATGAAATCTTGAGATATCCATCACATTTCTTACTTCTTGATGATTAATTTTTTCATTATGTTGTGCTAGAGTGCTGGGTACACCCATATAGGATCTGATATGTGTGTTATATATGGAATGATTGCTATTCCTTACTATTTCCTGCTGTTATGTAAATACATATGTTAATATTCAATCATCAGTAATAAATTCATTAGGATCAATATGCAAAACAACTTTCTCTGCATGTTGAGGTCAGTAACTATATTAAGAATTTTCTGACAAATTAATAATGCCAGAAGAATATAATTCAGACTTTTGGAAAGAATCATAAGGGAATTGAGCTCTATTGCTTAAATATCCTTATTTATAACTTGCCATTCCTGGTTTATTTGCATCAGTATTGAGTGTAAGGGCTCAAAATGCCTGTGTTCACTGTACATAGTGAGGAAGGAACCGATTGGTTCTTTTTATAAATTAAATCTATCATTTTAGCGATATCTTTTGTTAATATTTCAAAAAATACTACAAGCTCCCTGCCAATGTTCCTTTTTTTTTTTCTCCATCAGGAGGAAGTTTCAGCATTAGTACAAGGTACTACAATTGATGTTCTGACCATTCCTGTTAATTGACAAAATCTCAGTTTTCCATTTAAAATCATATCAGAAACCATTTCTACAGAAGTATGTAAGATTTTGCTCTTTTTTTGGCAAAAAAAAAAAAAACCATTCCAGTTTCTCTTCTATATGGTTCAGTGTGGCTGACTTTATATTGAGGTCTTTGATCTATTTGGACCTGAGTTTTGTGCATGATGATAAATATGGGTCTATTTTCATTTTTCTACATGTTTATATCCAGTTATGCCAGCACCGCTTGTTAAATATGGTTTATTTTTTCCATTTGATATTTTTTGCTTCTTTATCAAAAATCAGATTTTTGAAGGTATGTGGATTGATATCTGAGTCCTTGAGTCAGTTCCATTAGTCTTTCTGTCTGTTTTTATTCCATTACTAGGTTGTTTTCAGTATTGTAGCTCTGTAGTTGAGTTTGAAGTCAAGAATTGTGATGCCTTCAGAAGTTATTTTATTGTACAGGATTGTTTTGGCTATCCTGGGTTTTTTTGCTTTCCATATGAAGTTGAGCACTGTTCTTTCAAGGTCTGTGAAGAATTTTGCTTGGATTTTGATGGGCATTTTTTTGATCTGTAGATTGCTTTTGGTAAGATTGCCACTTTTACTATGTTAATTCTACCTACCCAAGTTCATGGGAGATTTTTTCACTTTCTGGTGTCTTCTGCAATTTCTTTCTTCAAAGATTTAAAGAAGAGAAACTGGGAAGTACACAAAAACTTTGGCACAGGAGACCACTTTCTAAATATAACCCCAGTGGCACAGACACTGAGAGAAACAATTCATAAATGGGACCCCTTGAAACTGAAAAGCTTCTGTAAAGCCAAAAACATGGTCAACAAGACAAAACAACAGCCTACAGAATAGGAAAAGATTTTTGTTAACCCCACATCAAACAGAGGTCTGATCTCCAAAATATACAAAGAACGCAAGAAATTGGTCATCAAAAGAACAAACCATCCGATAAAAAAAAAAATGGAGTACAGACCTAAACAGAGAACTCTCAATAGAGGATTCTAAAATGGCTGAAAGATACTTAAGGAAATTTTCAACATCCTTAGTCATCAGAGAAATGCACATCAAAACAACTCTGAGATTCCATCTTACACCTGTAGAGAATGGCCAAGATAAAAAACACAGATGATAATTTATGCTGGAAAGGTTGCGGAGTAAAGGGGACACTCCTGCATTGCTGATGGGAATGCAAGCTGGTACAGTCCCTTTGGATGTCAGTCTGGTGATTTATCAGAAAATTAGAAAACACCCTTCCTCAAGACCTAGTAATAACACTTTAGGGTATATATCTGAAAGATGCTCAATTGTGCCTCAAAGACATGTGTTCAAATATGTTTATAGCAGCTATGATTGTCATAGGCAGAAACTTGAAACAACTTAAATGCCCTTTGACTGAAGAATAGATAAGGAAGTTGTAGGACATTTACATAATAAATACTACACAGCAGGAAAAAATAAACGACATCTTGAATTTTGCAGGAAAATTGATCGAGCTAGAAAATATCATTTTGAGTGAGGTAACCCAAATACAGAAAGACTATTATCACATGTATTCACTCATAAGTGGTTTTTAAACATAAAGCAAAGAAAACAAGGCCACAAATCATAATCCCAGAGGACCCTAAAAGAGATATACACTGATCTAATCTACATGCTAAGTAGAAAAAGACAAGATCTTCTGAGTAAATTAAGTGCTTGGGGACCTTGAAAGAGGGTTGAAGGGGAGGGGAGAGGTAGGTAGGGGAGCAGAGAAAAATGTAGAACTCAATTAAAAAAAAACAGAACAAAAAATCCATTCCAGTATATTATCTTCTTTCTGCATAATAATTGGTGAAGAATAATGGGAAAAGTCAGAATAATGAGTATACAAATATTCTCTGGATACAATAATACTTAGGAGTGTCCTGCATTTTTTTCTTATCCAGAGGCAATTCTCTTTCAGCTTCATCTGCTAATTTTTGTGGACTCTTCAGTGTTGACAGAGGTTTTCCCACCCAGTCTCTCAGCTGTTCTACACCAGCGAAAGACACAGAGGTCTACACTAATTATATACTGGTTACCCTATTTGCTCAGGCTTCTTACGAACTCTTATAACTTGCATCTAACCCATAATTCCTGTATGTACTTGCTACATGGCTAGGTAACTTTAATAAGCAAAGCATTCTTATATTGTGTCCTCTGTGTCTGGTTGGTGACTGCAGATTGAGCCTTTCTTCTTCCAAGAGTTCTCCTATTCTGGTAGCCCTGCCTATACCCATGCCTGACTTTTGGACAATTAGTATTTATTAAACCAATAAAAGTGACAAATCTTTACAGGGTACAAGACCATTTCCCAACAGCAATTCCCCATTTTTTGTCAAAACAGGAACTCTGAATCCAATTTCCTTTGTTTAGCTTTTTCTTGAACATTATTCATATCTTATAACTAACAGTATAAACAAAGACAAACATCTATAATCCATTTTTGGGGGATGTGGGCATAGTTGTCTGGGCTACTTCCTGCCGCTTAGGGGCACTGATAATCTTATGGGAACCTATAGGAAATTTTGGATTATTGTCAAGTACTGACTGGAATATTCTGTGATTCTTGATCATCTCAGTCAGCAGTCTTGAGGCTGTTCTGGATATAGAGCTCAAAGGGAACTTCAACAGAGGTCCTTTGAATTGTAGGATTATCTTTGTCATTCATTCCCATGAGAGATTTTTCAATAGGTTTTTCTTAATTAAACCTGATTTTTTTTTTTTTTTTTTTTTTTTTTTTTTTTTTTTTTTTAGCTCAGAATGAATACACAGCCTCTCACTTCTTGGGGAAACAAAAGCAAAACCTCTTCCACAAAATAACCTAACTTCTGACTTAAATTTTGAAGTCAAGGCATATTCAATATATATGTTGGATTAATCCAGCAACATTTGTAATCAAATGCCTTTTAGCCTTCTTCAGCCATCAAACAATTCAAAAACCGTATAATAACATACAGTATCCAAATTCCCTGTTTGTTTTCCATCTTTACGTGGCTTTATTTTAAAAACAATTTATTTTTATTTTTTGATAACCAGATTTCTCTGTGTATCTTTGGCTGTATTAGAACTCACTCTGTAAAACTCACAGATATCGTCTTGCCTCTGTCTACCAAGTTCTGTGATTAAAGGTGTGTGTCACCATACCCAACTATTTTGTTTCTTTTTTTTTCATTTTTTATTATTGAGGAAAGAAAAAAAAAACAAGTTTCCGCCTCCTCCCAGCCTCCCATTTCCCTCCCCCTCCTCCCACCCTTCTCCCCCTCCCCCTACTCCTCTCCCTGTCCCTCTCCAGTCCAAACAGCAGTCAGGGATCCCTGCCCTGTGGGAAGTCTAAGGTCCTCTCCCCTCCGTCCATATCTAGGAAGGTGAACATCCAAACTGGCTAGGCTCCCACAAAGCCAGCACATTAAGTAGGATCAAGACCCCGTGCCATTGTCCTTGGCTTCTCATCAGCCCTCATTGTCCGCCATGTTCAGAGAGTCCAGTTTTATCCCATGCTTTTTCAGTCACAGTCCAGCTGGCCTTGGTGAGCTCCCAATAGATCAGCTCCACTGTCTCAGTGGGTGGGTGCACCCCTCGTGGTCTCGACTTCTTTGCTCATGTTCTCCCTCCTTCTGCTCCTCATTGGGACCTTGGGAGCTCAGTCCAGTGCTCCAGTGTGGGTCTCTGTCTCTATCTCCATCCATCACCAGATGAAGGTTCTATGGTGATATGCAAGATATTCGTCAGTATTGCTATAGGATAGGGTCATTTCAGGTTCCCTATGCTCAGCTGCCCAAGGAACTAACTGGGGACCTTGGCTTGGGCATCTGGGAGCCACTCTAGGTTCAAGTCTCTTGCCAACCCTAAGGTGGCTCCATTAACTCTGTTTCTTTTTTTAAAAAAGTATTTTATCCTTTTTCTTTTTCTCTCAAGCCTCCATATATTTTTTAACACACTGTAAATCAAGGGGAGATTTTCTTTAACTGAATCTATCTTTCCGGTATATCTGTCTTTTTTCTGATCATGTGAGTCTTTAATTAGCTAAGCTAAAACTAGAGCCGTGGCTTTGACATCAATATCCACCCCAGTCCTTAGATTTATGAGAGTCTAGCTTCATGGAGGTTGACCCCAATATCTGCCTCTGGGCTTTTACTAATCTTGCTATGTTTTTGTTTGGCAGAGAATATCTGGACAGGAATGTGTTTTAAATAAACATGCAGACTAATTTCTTTCGGAAAGTAGTTGACATAGAACTGTCCTTCAGGAGATATTTTGTTAAGAGAATATTTTTTGACAATGTGGTAAGGACATGTTAGGCCATAAAGTGGAATAGGATTTTGGTGATATAGATCATCACAGAGAAAATACAATGTGGTCTTGGTGGAACAGAGTATTTTTTCTTAATTACTTAATTTTCTTAAATAAAAATTTCTTAATTTTCTTAATTAAAACATTGAGAGGAACAACATTAGGAGAGATAATGTAACATGGGAGAGTGGGAGAGACTGTTCTCGTTTACAGAATTATGGGATTCCTATAGAAAAAGACTGATGCAACCATTTCCAAAGATAGAAATGAACTTTTCATGGGATGATTGAAAGTTCTATCCCCCATGATTTATTCTAGTGGGATTTACATGTCACCATTCACTAAAAAAGGAAGTATTTGGAGAACCACAACTTTATGGAAGAGTGTCAGGAACTATTTTTCCCTTTACCACTGGATTCTCCATTTCTAAAGCAGGGGCCATCATTTCTTCCTACCAGACAGGAAGCAATGTGTGTAACCTGATATCTGGGAGAGAGAAGCATTGTAGCATGATTAATAAAAATCCAGAGACAGGTATTTGGATTCAACATGAAGGTCAGAAAAGCAAAACAGCCAGTCATTGGCTCTTACCTCTACCTCAATCTGGAATGGTTATCCTGCCTCCAGGAATCTCAGAGTGAGACTGACCGAGAGCTGTTTCCTCCCATCTTATATTCCCCTTTAGTGCTAGGATTAAAAGCACGCACTATTACTAACTAGTTTCTATGGCAATTCATGAGTGTACTGGGATTAATGGTGTGTGTCACCACTGCCTGGTCTGTTTTCCTGACCAGGGTGGCAGTTTTACTCTCTGATTTTCAGGAAAGCTTTAGTTATTAAAATACAAATGAAATATCATGACATTTCTCCTTTTTATCTAAAATAAAATGAAGGGTATAACTAATATAAGAAAAACTGTATACAATAAGTACAATGACAATAAATAAATCAATATTGAATCATTCAGATGCTGCTGAGAAAGTTTTAAATACATAATGCAAAAGTTAAGCTTAGAGAATACCAACTTAGTTAAAAATATTCAAAATTTTACCTGTTTTGTCTTTAAGCCATTTACTGAGGATAAATTATTTACTATCAGTTTACAGTACCAAAGAGAAGTCATACATAAATACATTTGTTGTACAACTGTGGTTAATTGAGTTCTATCCCTAAAACCTATGTAAAAGTTGAAAAAGAGTCCTTTTCCAAGATCCACCAACTCAAGAACAAGGCTACTTTCCCCCATGGAACACCCGTTACGCAGTAAACACTTGTAAACATGTCTACATATCCAACTTCAGAAGTTTATCCTGATTATGTGTGTGTATGTGTGTGTGTATGTGTGTGCATGTACTTTTAGACCATTTACACATTTCCCTATTCCCAATACAACTCCTCCTGTGTCACCCTGCACCTTACCAAATTCAAAATCTCTTATGTATGCATATATAGCTATTAACCCATGAGTCTGTTTGTGTGTGTGTTTGTCTGTCTGTCTGTCTGTGTCTGTATGCATGTGATTGCAAATATCTGAGAAGACCAGAAAATGGTATTAGTTCCCCTGGAGTTAAAGTTATAGGTTGTTATGAGTCACTAAATATGGACGGTTGGAAGGGAATGTGGTCCTTTTTACAAGAATAGGACTTGCTGTTAACCACAGGCTGCCACTCCATATCCCCAAGTGCACATTCATGACAAATAAAAGTGATTCTAATGTTGAACCCGTGGTGATAAGCCTGTCATTTCAGATAAAATATTGTTAGGTGCTAAGAGTTAGGATTTCCTCAGCACCCTCTTCCCCAATAGACCTAGCTTTTCTGTTAAATTTCTAATCTTCATTACTTCAGAGTATCAATTTTTGAACATTGACAATTGTTACTTTAAGAATCAAAAGAATGAATTTTTGAAAATCATTGAGCTAACATTTCATCTCTCCTGATTTGTACTTTCTGTGGTTGATTTGTTTTTGTAAATCTATTAAGTATCCTAGGTAATTAAAATCATCTCCTCTTTGTAGTTTTTCAGGAGCAATTTGAATTCCCTAGCAAAGCAAAATTCTCTTTACTTCTTTAAATGTTTTCTCTAAGGCATCTGATTCTAAATCAGTTAACAAGACATCATTCGTGATATAGTGAATTGTAGATGGAGGAAACTGATTATGAGTTATTTCCACTGGATTTCATACAAAGTACTGATACAAGGTAGGGCTGTTTAACATTCCTTGCAAAAGGATTATCACTGATATCTTTTTTATTTTATTACTTTACAAAAATACCAATTTTATTTATTTTGCATGTGATTTAATTCAGATAACAATAATTTATTTGAAATGACAGGCTTATCACCACGGGTTCAACATTAGAATCACTTTTATTTGTCATGAATGTGCACTTGGGGATATGGAGTGATGGCCTGAGGTTAATAACAAGTCCCATTCTTGTAAAAAGGACCAAGTTCCCTTCCAAGCGTCCATATCTAGTGACTCATAACAACCTATAACTTCAACTCCAGGGGAACTAATGCCATTTTCTGGTCTTCTCAGATATCTGCAATCACATGCATATAATATTTAAAAATATTAATTTGCTATGGCCCACACTTGAATAGATACTTCAAGAACAAAGTAATTTATTTTAAAACTTAAAAGGTAATAAGGACTTAATAGTCCAAGAAAATGATCAGCTGAGGTTGAGAGAATATTCAGTTTTGTAGAAAATAATTTATGGGATGCACATGTGGGTCAGTATGTTCCACAACTTGATTATGTTCTGATCATTTTACCTGCTGCACTTTTCCTACTGAAATTCTAAAACAGACAGAAGACAATATCTTTGAATAGAAATGTTTGCTGCACATGGAATCTTAAAAAAAAAAGACTTATGTGGAAAACTTTTGTGAGTTGATTCAGAAAGAAAAATTAAGATTTTGCTACATTTTACTAATGATAAAAATCTCTAATTATGGACAGAAAATGAAAATTGAGAAAGAGCTTGAAGTAATATTTTGGGAAAGATTAACATCAAACATTCTCAAAGCAAGAGACTTCAATTTGAAAAGAGAACTGAATGGATCCTTCGTCACATTGTACAGGAGAATGAAGGCATCAAACTAAGAAATGCAAAGACACCTTAGCAAATGAGGTATCTGAGGGTAATAAATGAATCATCAAAAAAATGTGTCAAGAAGAAGACTAACTGGCTTATATTTGGTATATCATATTTTCACTAGTATAAAATTTCATGAATCTCCATCCCCAAAACACACACACACACACACACACACACACACACACACACACACAAAGAATTAAACAAAAAGTAATCAAAAGAAGATATTTAGCACATGAATTTTTAACTAACATAAGAAACAGATGGGCAGAACAGATTCTGTACGGCAACATAACTTTCATATTTTCTGCTGGAACCAAAAAAATAAAAAAATAAAAAAATAAATAAATGGAAATGCGAAGAAAATATATGTGGTAGCACACTAATCTATGTTAAAATACAACACATTATTTATTCTCTCAATCTGTGCATGACTGTTGTGGAAGTTTAGAAAATGTATACATTGTAGTGGGAAGTAGAAGGTAGAAGTTGTGCTTTCTATGGAGACAATATTAACTCCAATGTTTACATTCCAGACATGGATTACTTCAGGGCTCTAACAACCTCCAGGTCACTAAGGGCCTGTGGCATGCTGCCCATCATTTAACCTCACCTTTATTAAATGTCTTCTTGGTGAGCTGTTTCATAAATTGTTTGGATTATGCCTCATGAGTTCATAGATGACATTTTGGGGGAAGTTAACAGAATGGTCTGATTCACAGATTGCCAACACTGAAGAAATTCAAGGAAAGGGCAAATGTTTGTATCATTTCCACAGTACACACATGTGAAGAAATCTAACTAGGTATCCCTATGCTCCTTGTCTCAGACTTCATTTTCCTTACTGAAAGTATAAAACTGGCCTTTGTGTCAGGATCACCTCCGATGAATATAGGAGCCTGACAAAGGCATATTTTAGGCAGACTTTTCTTCCTGTTCATCAGTTTCCAAACAACCCACACATAGACTCATTATTATTTATAAATGTTTAGAATAATTAAGGCTTGTTACTAGCTAATTCTTATATTTTCAATAAATCCATATTTTTACCTGAATTTGGCCACGGGTTTTGGGACCTTTTGTCAGTATGGAAAGTTTATCTTGCTTTTCTCTGTTTGTTAATGACTTCTCTGATTCTCTCCTTCTTCCTCCTAGTATTCTCAGTTTGGCTGTACTGTCTATACTATCTGTCTGCCTCCTGGCCAGACAGTTCCTTATTAATCAATGAGAGAAGTACATATTTATAGTGTACAAAAGGGTTATTTCATAGCATTCTCCTCTTTATGCCCAATTAAAAAGTAATGTTTTAAACTTAAACATATATAAATATAAATATATAGCAGTTATTTAGTAGGAATTGCAGGTACGATACTCAGTTCATTTATATTTTGCAAATTTATAGAAAATATTATTTTATTTAACTTATCTTTGTGACAGTAAATTTTTTATTTATCTGTTAATTTTATTTCTAAGAACACACTTTTTTATTTACATACGAATCCAGTTTCCTCTGCCTCCACTCCTCCTGCTTTGCAAACCCTCCACATACCCTACTCTATATCCATTCCACAGAAATGGTGAGGACTCTTGTGGTCATGTCAAGAATGTCTGGCATATCAGTTGAGATAGGGCTAAGTACTTCCTCCTTGTATATAGTAACTCTAATCTTTCATACCTAATTTACCTATTTTTAAAAAATAACAATTGGAATTTCAATTAGGGACCAGAATTCCCACATAATACTTGACAAACTTAAAGAAGAATTCTAATCACTCAAAAATGGAGTCAAACTTGTCTTCTTAGTAACTGCCTTTCCTTGGTAGGCTCTATTTACTAGCAGCAAGAAGAAGAATGGCTCCTTTGAGAGATAGATTTCTGACACTATACTAATGGCAAAATACACATGGCTATTTTAAGAGGACATGCTATATCAAACACTTATATGGGGTTTACACGCAATGGGAAGCCAAAAACTGCTCAGACTTGGGGTAAAAAAAATGGCTTTCATGTCAATACATCCATCATAAAGTTTAGCTTTTTGTGAAGCAAGCAGGGCAGAGTCAGATGCCAAAGAAGAGGGTTTAACCCTAACCAAGTTATTTACCAGTATAAAGGCTCATGAGGTCAGAAAAATGATTATTGATATTCAATAAAGAGACATTTAGGTGGAAAAAAAAGCTCTAAATGGGTTACAATATCTTTACAAATTGGGAAAAAAGAGAGACATAGACAATCTTAAAAAAGAAATATATATGAGCCGGGCAGTGGTGGCGCACGCCTTTAATCCCAGCACTTGGGAGGCAGAGGCAGGCTGATCTCTGTGAGTCCGAGACCAGCCTGATCTACAAGAGCTAGTTCCAGGACAGGCTCCAAAACCACAGAGAAACCCTGTCTCAAAAAACCAAAAAAAAGAAAGAAAGAAATATATACTTTTAAAATATTAAAGTCCCTAAGAAATGAATAAAATAATATAAAAGAAATTGTTACATAATTGGAAGTAACAGAGTTTCTGGATCTTATATGTGTCTATATTTTCTAATTTTTTTGGCTGCTAATAGACTATATGAAAGTTGCTGAACTAAATCAAACAATATCTTTTAAAATGTTTCAATTTCAAAATGGGAGTCAAAGGATATGTTACTTTGAGGAAGAGGTTATGCTTTTATACATACATAAGAAGCTATGGACTTTTTCAAGATGGTATTATCAGATAATACTGATCCTACAAATTCTGACTATACACATAAAGAAATAACCATCAAAACTGCAAAACATGTAACATATTTTTCCCACTCAAATATAAAGAAAAAATCTTTAGCTAACTTATGCACATCAGATATTCCATAAATGTAATTCACGTTACCTATCAAATTTTATATATTTTCAGAACAAGGGGACAAAAACTAAAGAAAATGAATAATCCAGGTGATCAAGCATACAAAACAGCTCCAAGGATGCTAGCTTGGAGATGATCCAGTATCACAAACTACACCAGACAAGATTTAAACATAAACATTAATTTTGGCAGGAAACGAAGAATACTAGTAAAAAAAATGATAACGAAAAATTTAAAGAACAATACCAACTTTCTCAAAATGTGTGTTACTGATATTTATTATCATTAAAGGTTGATTAGTCGCAAATTATTAATGGTAATGGCCACGAAAAGCTAAACTGGGGGATTAAATTCAAGGTTCCCAATTTGAAAAGAAAAAAAGAGGAGTATAGAAATGATAGAATAAAAGGAAAGATTATTAAATCTACATTTAAAACAAGAAAGCAACTACTAGTATTAATTATTTTACATTGATATGAATTTTTTTTTTTTTTTTGGTTTTTCGAGACAAGGTTTCTCTGTGGTTTTGGAGCCTGTCCTGGAACTAGCTCTTGTAGACCAGCCTGGTCTCGAACTCACAGAGATCCGCCTGCCTCTGCCTCCCGAGTGCTGAAACAAATCCAAGGTTGCTTTCTTGTTTTAAAATTAGATTACAGAGAGTAAAATGGGCATTAAAAACTCTATAGGGATTTGGTTTTCTTTGTGGTGAAAACTAGCCAGTTTAGGCAAAAAAAGTCACCTTTGCCTCAGTTGCTGACAATAAATATTCTGTCCAATCTGCACCAGCAGGATGAAAAGAAAGTAACTGACAAAGTTTTGCCAATATGGTCAAATACAGTCCTTCAAAATTCCTTGCTTCTCAGAAAAGTCTGTCAGATAGTCTAGGCTCATAGGACAATGATGGGGCCCCCAATATTATAGAAGTACTTACGGTGACTCTACAATAGTCAGATGTCCCTGTTATTAGTTAAGATTTCACCCTTAGGGGTTTTGATAGAGTTGAAAAATAGTCATAATTAAAATTTTCTTAGTTATGATGAAAGATAAATTAGGTAAAAAACTTTAGATTCATAAGGGTAAGATAAATAATAGAATATATTCTCCAAATTTGTGAAATACAAATGGACTGGGTATTCTAACTATAATTCTTATTTAATAACTGTTTTGTTAAATACAGTTTTACTATATAAAATTGAAACCTATTTAATAAGATAAAAGGGGGAAAGAAACATTCCTTTCTACATTCTAATTATGTGTTACTTTTCCTGGTTAATAATAAACTGAGTGGCCAGTGGCAAGACAGGAAGTATAGGTGGGACAACCAAACTGAGAATACTGAGAGGAAGAAGGACGGTGTCAGAGGAGACACCAGAGATGTAGAGGCATCGGGATGTGTAGAAAATGAGGTAACAAGTATTGATCTGTGAGGCAGAGGGTAGATAAGAAATAAAGGACATTGAGCCTATAGTTCGTGATCCTAGAGAAGCTAAATAAGAAAGTGAATCCAGAGAAAAACATATAGTTATCCTTCTGGATATTGGAAGGAGACAAGATTGCCAGGCAAAAACTGGAAACTTGTGGGTCGGGGTGGTGTTGGGGTAGGGAAGATGGGGAGAAAAAACGGAGAAGGGGAGGATGGGGAAAGCTTGG
The DNA here is from genome assembly GCF_018167655.1 of Microtus oregoni. Taxonomy (NCBI): domain Eukaryota; kingdom Metazoa; phylum Chordata; class Mammalia; order Rodentia; family Cricetidae; genus Microtus; species Microtus oregoni. Next base: position 72,171,723 of record NW_024543061.1, read on the forward strand.
GAGAATGGGACGGTTGAGATAAAGGAAGAGTTGATATGGGAACAGGGAAATATATATATATATATATATATATATATATATATATATATACATATATATATATATCTTAATTTAGGGGGCCATTTTAGGGTTGGCAAGAGACTTGACTCTAGAGGTGTTCCTAGGTGTCCATGGAGATGTCCCCAGCTTGATCCTTGGGCAGCTGAGGAGAGGGAGCCTGAAATGGCTCTATCCTATAGCCATACTGATTAATATCTTGCATATCACCATAGACCCTTCATCTGGCAATGGATGAAGCTAGAGAGAAACCCACACTGGAGCACTGGACTGAGCTCCCAAGGTCCAAATGAGGAGCAGAAGGAGGGAGAATATGAGCAAGGAATTCAGGACCAGGAGGGTGCCCCCACCCACTGAGACGGTGGGGCTGATCTAATGGGAGCTCACCAAGGCCAGCTGGACTGGGACTGATGGAATATGTGATCAAACCAGACTCTCTGAACATGAAGGACAAGGAGGGCTGACCTAGAAGCCAAGGACAATGACACTGGGTTTTGGTCCTACTGCATGTACTGGCTTTTTGGGAGCTTAGTCTGTTTGGATGCTCACCTTCCTAGACCTGGATAAAGTGGGGAGGACCTTGGACTTCCCACAGGGCAGGGAACCCTGACTGCTATTTGGACTGGAGATGGAGGGGGAGGGAAATGGGAGGAAGGGAGGAGGTGGAAATTTTTATTTAAAAATAAATAAATAAATGGAAAAAAATAAAAAAAATTAAAACAAAAAAAAAGAAATATGAGTTAAGGTTTCAGAGTTATCTAGTACCAAGCCTGAACTATTAGCCAAGCATTTATAAATAATATCAGGCTTCTAAGTAATTATATCAGTTCAGCCATGGCAAAAGTGCAGCCATGGCACAGGTAACCTCTGTTTACCCATATAACTGCTCCTTTGACTTTCAAAATGCCCATGGGACAAAATTGCTCTACTATTTATATAACAACAGTTAATTTGCCATGTGATAATATATTTTGCTTTCATAATGCATCACTGATGAATACAGAGATGCCACTAGCCATTGTATCTCTGCAGTTTCCACATATCTATCAAAAGCACACTATTGATTTGGGCCTTATATAATATTGCTACAAGCCACAACATTATACAGTAAATGCTCAGTCATTTCTTCACTGGTGACTTATCAAAGCCAAGGGCCTTAGTGAAGGTTTTTGAACCAAAGGGCAAGGCGTTTTGGCATTACTGCTTTGTGAATGAGTGGCTGTCTTTTCCTGTAGACTTTCACTGTAGTCAACTCCACGTCTGTTACACATTCATGAATTAATACCCACAGTTAAGAACTGTCTCCCCCTAGCTATGTGTAAAAACAGTTTTCGACTGCCAGTTCCCTCTTTCTCTCTTCTATGTAAACAGAAAGGCCTTCCTTGCTACAAACATGCTTATAATCAGTTTTTTGGTCAATGCTTATTGTCCAGGGAAGATCATTCCATTTAAGGTATTGGCAAATATCCAGGACATCGATACTATTAACCCAAGCTAATGCACTGGTTTTATTTGACAACCAGAACAACTGACAACAAATACTCCAGAATTACTAATTTAGAGACATGGGTTGCTGTAGACTTTCACTGTAGCTAATTCTCCTTCTGTTACACATTTGAGAATTAATACACACAGGTAAGAACTCTCATCCCTTAGCTATGTGTAAAAACAGCTTCCCACTGCCAGTTCCCTGTTCCTCTCTTCTAGGTAAACAGAAAGGCCTTTCTTGCTACAACCATGTTTATCATCAGTTATTTGGTCAATGCTTATGTTCTAGGGAAGAGCATTCCATTTAAAGCATTGACAAATATCAAAGTACATAGAATTACTACTAGCCCAAACTCATGCTCAGGTTTTTACTTGAAAACCATAACAGCTGATAACAGATACCCCAGAATTAGTAATTTAGAGCCATGGGTTCCTTCTTTGTTTCTACCACCTAAAGAGACCTATGCCAATAGAAGCTGCAGCATATGGTGTTTGTGATATCTGATCAAGAAGCATACCTTTTCTCTGACTTATTGTGTAGGGTGCTTGGTTACCTGATGCTATGCATGCTGGGAGAAGAAAAAAAAGTGGTGGAATGAAAATAAACTTTCTAGCTCTTTTTAACCTCTAAAAATATAGCATAGCACACTAATTTCCCCATCTAAAATTCACTCCTTGATGATTTCTTTACTTTCTTAATTAACTTTCTTTATTATGGGGTTCACGTGATGTGCACGAGCCACCTTTGAGCTAACAGTTATCTCTCTCTCTCTCTCTCTCTCTCTCTCTCTCTCTCTCTCTGTGTGTGTGTGTGTGTGTGTGTGTGTGTGTGTGTGTATGTGTGTGTGTGTGTGTGTGTGTGTGTGTATGAAAACCTTTATCAGATTCATTATGGGACAGAATAAATCAAGCCTTGGAACCTGCTGGGGCTGGGGAATTGCTGGTTTTAAGGATATATATGGGAACATTTGCAATGGGAAAAACTGATAGAAATAAAAATAAAGAGGAAGGAGGAGGAGGAGGAAGAGGAGAAGGGGGAGGAGGAAAAAGAAAGAAAGAAAGAAAGAAAGAAAGAAAGAAAAAAAGAGAAAGAAAGAAAAAAGATATATGGATAGATGGACCCTTATCTGAGTAGACCTCTTAAACCTGATATTTTTTGACCCACACCCTTTAGCTTATTGTAACACATCCAATTAAACCCTGAGAGGAAGTTCTAAAACTGAAACTTTTAGGCTCCCATGATAATATTCTCAACACTTGTTCACAGAGGATTCACATGCAAACTTACACTTTTATAGCATGGGAGCAATGGTACACACTGGATAAGGGCACTGTCTTAAGAAGCACAATCACCTGGAACTCTATGAGTGAAATTCATCAAAATACTCTTTAAGTTTCTTCAACACATAGACAAACACACACACACACACACACACACACACACACACACCTCACTCTAAACATAACAACTATACAAGTATTGTGTAGAGTCAATTATAAAAACTCAATAGTTCATGAGAATATTCAGGTATGTCCTAAAGACAAACAAAATGGAGGTGAGGACAATATCCAGTGAGACCTACAACAACCAAATGATGGCTTATAGAATAAACAACACATAGTTGTCAAATATTGGGTTAAAAAAATAAAAAAACTAACCTTCAAAAGGTGAGGTTAGAGCTACCTATTATGTCTCATCCCTATAATATTAACACTTGAAACAGAGGGAAGAGTAGAAAAATTGAGTGTAAACTAGGCCTAGTTGTAAAAGTAAACCCAAACAGAAACATAAATATTGATTCAAAAGATGAATAAAGGGGATTCCTAAGAAGTGAAAATGATGTAAGATGGTAAATACTGGGTTGATTGATAGAGGACACAAAATATTCATGAGTACTATTGAGAAGAAAAAGGAAGAGGATTTTCAAAAGACCTGTAGGCAAAGTGCTCTGCTATTGATACAGATGAGGGTGTAGTTGTGAAGACACAAGAGAGTCAACCACCAACTTTCTCATGCTCTTCCTCGTGGAACCTAGGAAGGTCTACCCAACATAGTGGCCATCAGCTAATAACCTGATTTATTTTCAGGAAGAAAAATCTCAAAAAGAACACAGTTTTACATGTGGAAATTTGGGCTCATCCCAATTGGGAAAAAATCAGAAAGGATTGTTTCCTTGTTTTCCCTGACATTATATCATTATATTAATTAGAATTAATTAGATACCATGATATCTAATGCTTGAAACTGAAACAACCACCATCTTGAATTCCTTCAATAATCCTGGATTTTTTAACAGATGGAATTCAAATTCACTTTGCAGTAAATGCCCTAACCTTAATATTGTACATCCAAGCAGCTAAGATAGTATCTCAGAATATGTTGAATTTATATGTGACATTTATATAGTTTCTCATGTTACTTTGGAGGTAGGCCAGATATGGGAGCAGGGAAGATATCTTAATTAAGGAGCCATTTTAGGGTTGGCAAGAGACTTGGCTCTAGAGGGGTTCCCAGATGTCCATGGGGATGTCCCCAGCTATGTCCTTCAGCAGCAGAGCAGAGGATGCCAGAACTGGCCTTGCCCCATTATCACACTGATGATTATCTCGATATAACCATAGAAGCTTCGTCTCGTGACAGATGGAGATAGAGACAGAGACCCACATTGGAGCACTGGACTGAACTCCCAAGGTCCGATTGAAGAGCAGAAGGAGGGAGAATATCAGCAAGGAAATCTGGATCACGAGGGGTTGGTCCACCCACTGAGGCATTGTACCTGATCTAATGGGAGCTCACCAAAGCCAGCAGAACTGAGACTGAACTAGCATGTGATCAAACTGGACTATCTGAATGTGGCTGACAATTAGGTCCAATGGAAGTGGCCCGCTTGCCTCATCACTACATGTCATTGTATGTTGAATCTGGTTTTTGGTTAATTTTGTTAATTTTGGGGGATAACAGTTAAGATATTGTAAGAATCTTGGAAATAACTTTGAATGTTGAACATTTAAATGTTGAGACTCTGATAGACTATGGGGACACTGAAGTTGTAATGCATTTTGTCATTATGATATGGCTAGAAATTGATGGAGTCCAAGGAATGGAATGTGACTTTAAAAAAGTTGTTTCCCACAGGGTGTATCACCATTTGGAAGTATGAATATCTTGTACTATGTCTCGTCTTAGTCTTGTTGACAGAAATGTTTCATTACGGAGGTAGGTTTTGAGGTCTCAAATATGCTCAACATACTGCCAATTGTGACAGACCATTTTATGTTACCTACATATCAACATGTAGCAGCTCTGTCTCCAGCACCATGTCTGCCTGTATTCAGTTATACTCCTCACCAGGATGATAATTGACTAAATCTCAGACACTCTAGGCCACCACCTCAATTAAATGTTTTCATTTGTAAGATTTGCCATGTCCTTGGTATCTCTTCACAGCAAAAAAAAGCACCACTAACTAAGATAGAGATGTCCTAAGAATTATAATAATACATCCTCATAACTAAGGATTCTAAAAGCATAATTAGAATATATATATATATATGTTTATATATGCATCTTGATAAATTATTGTGTGATTGGCCTATAATTTTAATTGATTATATGGTTTAAAATCTTTATTACCCTTTATAATATTTGTATATATGTGCTTAAAACCTTTACACACACAAATACATTGTTTCTCACCATATACAGTATATGTATATATCTGTATATGTGATTTATATACATATATGATAGCATATATATAAACCTTATATTCATATCCACACACATACACACATACACACCAAGCAGAATATGTCAGACAAGGGGGGGGGATCCTTAAGGAAATCTCACACTAGCTTTAAATAAGGTTTTTTTTGTTTTTTTTTTCCGAAAAGGAAACTCATGGATCACAATGAGAAAATAGATATAGGGTCTCACATCCAGGTGTGACATGCAGGAAAAAGAGGGGTGAACAGTTGGGACCATGGCTTTTTGTTACACAAGCCACACCCAAACCTGTTCCAGCCTCTCAAAGGCCATTGACTGTACTCCTCCTTTTGTCTAAATAAGAGAGTTCCAAATCCAATACAAAACTATATACAATAAGAAGAGATAACAAGTATAAAATTTAGAATTACAACCATCATAAACAAAATTAATCAAGAAACATATACTAAATGTTTTAATATCATTTTACCCTAAGGAGTCTAAGTCTTGGATTAGAAATGGCTTGGCTATATCCTCAGAGGAAAGTTACTTTAAGTCCATTGAAGGCCTGAGAAGGGAGATACTTGAGTATGCAGGAAGTGCAATCAAGCAGCTTCCAAAAGTTGGAAGAAATGACAGAAACAACCAGATACCTGGACAATTACCAAAAGTCTCATTTGGAACATTGGAGCAGCCAACTTTGACTAAGGCCTAGAGTAACTGACAGACCATTTTCAGAGGCAGGAAGAATTTAAAAACTGTCTTATTCTGTCTTGGTAAGGTTTGGCAGTCTTTTTTTCTTGTATCCTGCTCATCAGTCTGGTCACTGTGTATTTTGTCAGTGGTCAAGGCATGGGCTCCAAGTGGAATGTCTTAGGTGGTCAACATTCCCTTGGGAATAGATTTGTGCATACAGGAACAATCATGTTTCATGTCAAAAGAACCCTATGTTATTTAAATGCCATATTATACAGTTCTTTGAAGTGTTTGATGATTACCTATCTATGCAGAATACAGTCTCTATGTATCTAAAGAACCTGATTAGTATAACTATAAGTATGACAAACATCAATGACTATTGACCTATAATACTTAATACCAGTATAACTTAAAGACGAAGGTTTTATATTAGAATATTAAACAATATTTAAGCAACTGTGCAGCAAATGAGGACAATGACCTTCAAAATATAAACCTTGGGGCTAGGTGAATTTTTCACTTTCATTTTTTTCAGGCCAGAAGACCTTGGCAGCCAATACTAGTTTTTCTCCCATTTACTTACAGGAGAGTAGTGGAGTTTAATTCACAGAACAGGGTCTCATCCAAAGGAGGCAAACTCATCACTGGAATCCCAGCTGGCTGGTTCTGTAAAGGTCTGAAAATCCTGATTCCAGATGGGAGAGCTTTGAAAATACAATTCTTTGAATAAAAGCAAAAACATTGAAAAATATGTGGGGATTAGATATTTTTTCTCCCAAAAGGGTTTGTTTTCTTATGGCTTATTCTAGGCATTGTCTCATAATGATGAAGACACAGTGCATCAGCATACTTCAAAAAGGCTTGGTGTGATGTAGAAACTCTATCAACCCATGCTTTTTCAGGGGAGGAGGCAGAAATCTTTAATAAATAAATAAATTAAAAAAAAGAAACTCTATCAACCAATCACATCTAGTTAGAGTGTGGCTACCTGGGGCCCAAATAGAAAACTGGGAGGACCCAGGTGCGTGCTCTCTCTGTGCAATGCCTCCCAAACAGATAGGACGTAGGATTCCACTCTTGTAGCATGAGTTTCCCCCTTTTAACCATTAAAATATAACTATTATTATTGAGCTGGCCTGGTTATTTATCACACTGACCTAATTCTCAACACTTGGCGGCCATCATGACTCCATTACTATCCCGCATGCCCTGGGCAGCTTGCATGTACTGTCTTCGTGGACATAAGACCACCCCCTTGGCTTCCCTTGGATCTGTGCCCCTCACCCAGCTCCCCGTGGCCCTTGCCCCACCATTGTGCACTCCCCCCACCACACCATGCTTCAGCCTTTGGTTCAGCCAAAGCTGCCGATCTACCAGAGCTGGAAACTATTAAACAGCTGAAGATAGTCACAGAACACACACTCTGTGATTTATACAAATATATATATATCTTCTTGATTTGAGTATTTTTCAGTATTCCCTTTTAAATTCAGCAGTCTTAAACAAAGCACGTGGATTCACCATGACACCTACTGGCAGGCAATGGTTATTGTACCTACTCCAGCTCATTAAACCACAGGTAAGATTTATTATTTTGAATTTAAAAAGGGCAATATTTCAGACAATCTAACCATCCATGATTTTCATAACCTTTTTATTTACACCATGTGTGAGGTCTTATAAGACATATATGATGTCCCTTCTACATTGCTATTTCTAGGATTCACTTTTTTGCTTGTACTCTGTCTTTTTTTCATAAAAATATGGTTTGGCAATAGAAAAATACAGACTGAATCCAGGCTTCTTAGAAAAGAAGTTGGAAATCCAAGGAAGGACATGACCATCTTAACTAAGTTTTCAGTAAGCTGAGGTCCTTTTACACACAATACAGACTGACACCAAACATTTCAAGAAAGAGATTGCAGATCTCAAGGAGGATACTAGGACTTTGTTTAATATGACTCAGTCACCTAAGCTATTTTTGAAAAAAGGTACAGTCTAATAGCAATTTATTTAAGGAGAGATTCAGCACTTTGTAGAAGGAAACAGCTGATTTGGCACATAATATTAATTCATTTAGTGACCGATTCAGCACTTTGGAGAAGGAAATCGCTGATTTGACACATAAATCCCAGTCCATGACAGTGGGTACTGAAACATTTGAAAGGATTAACACTGTTGAATGTATTAATTAGACTCTGTTGAAGGGGTATGACAAATTGACTGATAGAATGTCTCTCCAAGAAGGTAATATACATGGCATGAAGTTTATGTCCAAGGATGAGATATTATCTCTACTGTACAAACTTCATTCCTTAGAATCTTCAACGAAGACATTAGAAGAAAATACTGGATAGGAGATCCAGACCTTGCAGAAGGCAATGGTAAACAGATTTGAAAAGATTGAGGAAATTATCGACTTTGATGACGAGGAGCAAAAGGTAAAAAGGCAAATTTTAACTTTGTCAGTATGTAAAACTCTCCGGGATAATGTTGTCAGAGTTCTACCTGCTGTTCCAGTAATAATATCAGAAAAGGTAGCCGGCTCCAAATACCCTAAGGTTATCAAGGAATATACATGGGAATATACATGAGTGATTGAAAAGAAATTAAACAAGCAATTGTGACTTTTGGACTACATTCATCCTTTGTTAGAGAATGGTGACTATGCTGGAAAACATACCAAAATTAAAGGAGTGCCCATTAAATGGAAGCCTTGGGATCTCTGTGAGTGAAGCCTGAACTGCCTCATGAGGAAGACTGTATTCTGCATGTTCAAGTGCCACGAGAACCAGGAGTATGGACATATGCTGTAGCAAACACTTAAGTATAGTGATTTGCAATACAACAATATCATGAATGAATATATAAAAGGGGATTAATGCAAGCTGGGATGGGGCCCCAAGCCTCATTAGCAATTTGTGTAACACTGACCAAAAAGGCTTTCATTACTTCTACTGAAGTGTTGGTGTACTAAAGGATACTGATAAAATCACAACCCCCTCAAATCAAGGTCAGGGGTCAAAGGTCCAAACTACTGTTCAGGCCATAGAGATCCCAATTTCCAAGTATGGTATCCACCAGGTTAGCATGGAAGCTCAGGCCTGATATGAGGGAAAATGAGGCATTGTAGAATTGATGGGAGGAAACACATGCATATCTTTGTCTCCGGGTTAACTTCAATGAAGGTTTTTGCTATTGAATAATGATAGGGTCTCACCATTTGAACAGAAAAAGGGGTGTGCTATGGGGCAGAAAGGCCCAATTCTTACAAGCTGGAATGAGACCCTTCTCATTGAACGTGAGGAAATTTAGATGAAATAGGGTCTCAGTCAAGACCAAATGAGGGTCATATTTAGCATGTGGTGAAGTGACCTTGGCCAGAAGATCTTTGAGAGTTCTGTTCGTTTTTTCAACACTGTCACTTGGCCCTGAGGGTTGAAATGATGCCAAAGGTATGATTTATCTTCCAGGAAGGGATGAATCCATTAAATTTCTGGAAAGTTTACGTAAAACCGTTATTGGATTTTAGGTCCAAGGGCACACCAATGACCAACATTGCAGACTTAATAACATGGGAAGACTTTTCCTATGATAGGGCAATGGCATAGGATAAGGAAGAAAAGTGTACAAAAGTATATGAAAAGAGCAGAGATTGCCAAATGAGGGTGTAGTGAGTGATATCCATTTGTCAGATTGCATTTGGTAAAAGACTGTGAGGGTTTACTACATTTCTGTTAAGGAGCACTAAGCGTGCAATGTAGGTACAAGACGCACAGGGCCATGTCAAATGTTTGCATAGAGAGACAGGGAGCTCAAGAAGGGGCTTTTGAAGGCTACATGGAAACAAATAAAATTGTTGATGTAGTGCCTAAGCTTGCTCAAAGAGATCAACATCAATAATCATAATCATGGTGTCTGTTAGCTCATTACCTCAAAAAATACCAGGAACACCAGAATGAGAGAGAATATGGGACATATACCATTAGTATACTTTTTGATTAATGAAATCCTAGAAAGACCTCATAGAAAATTAGAAAAGACTGATGCATTCTTTGAAATTGGAGAAGGACAGTACATGGACAGCCTGGACCACATATTGCTTGTCATAGAAAATATTGATGAGCTCTGATTGGCATCCCATGTAGAACTAAAGAAGTGCCAAGAGTTCAACCAATTGTATAGAACCCAGATTAAGAATGATGTGGAAAACATCTTTAGTACCATTGTATTGTACCAAAAATACCTTTTTTTTTTTTAAGAATCTGAGAATACCATGGATGCTCGGGGAATACTGGCAGAATAGATGGTGATATAGGGTTTATTTCAATAGGGAGTGGGTATATAGCAGAGATTATACTGTGGGAGGTGATTGTCTATAGCACCAGGGTAACCAGTGACATGTTGTTGAAAAATGATAGAGTCTTACCAGAGAGTTTGGGAATATCCAATGGAGAATGAAAGAATAATCTTGTGAGACTCATGGTTGTAAGGTCTGTGAGTCAAGGCATGGCCCTTTAAGCCAGGGCAAAAAGCTTGTTCAGAATTTGAAGTGACCTTGTGGAGGTCAGCAAATGCCTAATGAATCTACATTAGGGGCCCTGGTTGGCATAGCGTCCCCAAGAAGCCAGAGAGTATCTACAACATAATAGCCAAAAGGGGCTCTGTGGAGTCATGTCTACCCAAGGAGGAAGAGGGCAAGAGGGAGAGTGTTGAGAGAGCTGCAGGTCTGCTTTTCATCCCGCCTGGCTCCTGCACGGCTAGCTTTACACCAAAAATAACAACACACAAACTGTATTCATTTAAACACTGCTTGGCCCATTAGCTCTAGCCCTTACTGGCTAATTCTGATATCCCCATCAATCCATCTCTAATAAACTGTATAGCACCGGTCTTACTGGGAAAGATTCAGCATGTCTGACCTGGTGGCTTGCTTCATCGTTTCTGTCTCTGAGAGGAGCTGCATGGTTTCTGAGCTCACTTCCTTTTCCTCCCAGCATTCTGTTCTGTTTACTCCACCCACCTATGTTCTAACCTATGAGGGTCAAGCAGTTTCTTTATTTTTTAACCAATGGCCTTCCTCCATCAGGAGAGAACCTTGTTTAAAACCAAAAAGCTTTGGGTACTAGCTGAATGTTAACAGAGCGGCATGTGGGACCCTCTGTCAAAGAAATGAGATGGCATATCTCATTGGCCAGGATTAAAAAGAAGAGCTTGAGCTAATTAATCATACCACATAGGTGGTGATGTTCAACAAGCAGATAGTAGTAAGGTCACGCAGAAAGATAACGGCTAAATCTCCTGAATAATAGAGAACCCCAAGTATGTTTAAGGGGTATTGTATCTTTTCAGAGGCAACCTGTAAATTTAGAGAGAGGATAGGTTGCTCAAAGTAGCTTGAGATACCCATTATAGGTAGGTGACTTTAGAATGTGCAATAACAATATCATCCATTTAAAGGATGAAGAGGACTTCCTGTGGAATTTTTTATAGGAACTTTAAGACATATATTTGTCAGATAGTGGGACTATTTTTCTTGCCATCAGGTAGTACAGTTCATTTGTGTCTTTGTGCTTCTTTTTTTCATATTAAGTTCCCAGACTGTAAAAGCAAAGAAACATTTGTCCACAGGCACCAGGTGTATTTGAAAGAAACCATGGTTAACATTTAACAGAAAAAAAATGTGGTGTGAAGGGGGTTTGTCCACATCTTTCCCATTTGATCATTAACCACATGCAGGTCTTGGAAGAATTTGTAATGGCATTACTTCTTTTGGATAAAAAAAGGGGGTATTATGTCTACTGGTGGATGACTCCAAATGCCTAATTGTTCTTTTATTAACTCTTTAAGTGCCCATAATTTGGGTTCATTGGTGGATCACTGTTCCACCCAGACATCACCATTAAAAAGCCAGGAGAATTGTATAAAATCTGGTAATAAATTTTTCTTGGTCTCTATGTGGGAAATGATCTCTAGAACTAGGGATGTTGTTCTGTTAGAGAAAGGGGTGATATGCATCCTGAGAGGCAATTTTGTCAGGGGTCATGATGTCATCAAAAGATGCATGGTAATTCATGGATAGGATGACTCTGATATCTTCCAAAATGTCCCTTGCACAATGTTATGAGGGACATTAGCTACTTTGAGAGAAAAGGATCTCTGTTTGCAACATCCTTTCAGTGGACAAGCAATATGGTAGCATGGGAGTCCTGTTGTCTGCTCACTCCGCTGTTGGAGGAGAAAGTCCAAAACTTCCAGTGGGGGAATAGGAGAGCTTCATTCTCTGTGAGGATGGTAACATTCTCTTCTTTGTCCATTAACCCTTTAATGGGTTGTCTATCCAGAAATATGTTCATCATAGGGGAGTGGAGGAAAACAGGCAGGGTCCAGAATACCTTGGGAATGGTATCATTCCCTTTTACTGGTGGGGCTGAGGGATGCCCCAGTAGGAGTTAAAAGTAGCAGCATTGTCCAAAGGCTGTGAACAACAGTTGTTAGTTCATGAAAACCTTTGTTGCATCTGGGACAACATGTCTTTAGACAAGAGTTAGGGCAGTCATGCCATAGGTGGCTGGACTTAGCACTGCCCAAACATGATTAGTCTACCATGACAGAAGGGCCCCATCAGTCAGACCATTGACTGTCTGACAAGAGGGCATTGATGAAGACAGTCAGGGTAGCAGGGTAGTAACTGTCCCTGAATTAGAGTCAAGGTCCCAGGTGGCCAGCATCCATTTTTGGATCTCATTCTTTTTTTTTTTTTTTTTTTTTGGTTTTTCGAGACAGGGTTTCTCTGTGGCTTTGGAGCCTGTCCTGGAACTAGCTCTGTAGACCAGGCTGGTCTCGAACTCACAGAGATCCGCCTGCCTCTGCCTCCCGAGTCCTGGGATTAAAGGCGTGCGCCACCACCGCCCGGCCTTGGATCTCATTCTTATGGCAAACATCCTGGATAGATGCACTGAGCCCTTCTCATGTTAACTGTATAATCAATATTTCCCAGGCTGAACCCAGAGCCACCATTTATTCCACCGTCTCAGTGACTCATGTGGGGAATAATTCCCCAGACAATTGAACAATGTTGCAGAAACAAACAGAAAGGTCATGAGAAGTGCATGTCTTAAGGGACACAAATGAAAAGTCTGACACCTACTGGAAATAAGCATATTGGCCTGTGGTGGATTTGGACACTGAATCAATATATTGGCCACACCTTGTGAGCATGTCTAGGGAGGTATCAAGCCCATAGTGAAGGTTAAGATGGGCCTGTTACTCCACTTGATCATCATAAGATGAGTGCCAATTAAGGAAGACCACAGGCTTCAAAATAGTCTGAAAAAGATGGTACTAGGCATAATGGTTTGTAGTTGCATAACCCAGTCTTTAAAGACTTGTTCAAAGTAGGGAGAATCTGGGACAAATTTGTTAACAACTTTGTGGACAAAAGAAAGTTCATAAGTGTTGTAGGCATCCATGGTTGGTTAATTATATGTCGATCACATGTTAACATGGAAGGACATGGTTGGACAATCTTCTGGGATTTGGGGGCCAAGGAAGATCATGCAACACAAACTGGGGAGGCAGTAGGGGGAGTGGGGTGCTATGGGCTATATGTTGTTGTAGGTTTGGTACCAATGTTCCTTCCATGGGTACTTGGGTGGAGGAGTGAAGGCTCAAAAAGGAGTGGGAAGGATTGAACATTACTTTGGGACAATGGTCTTGTACCCCATTAGAATTTGTTATTTGTACTTTAATAAAATGCTGATTTCCATTAGCTAGGCAGGAAGTACAGGCAGATTGACCAGAAGAGGAGAATTCCGAGAAGAAAAAAGTTTCAGTCTGCACTTGTCACCCAGACACAAAGGAAGCAAGATGAGTCTGTCTTGTTAATAAAAGGTACCAACCCATGTGACTAACACAGAAAAGAATAATGAGCTAATTTCAGACATGAGAATTAGTTAATAAGTATCCTGAGCTAATAGTCCAACCAGTTTATGATTAATGTAGACTTCTGTGTGTTTCTATGCATCTGAACAGCTGTATGACTGGGTAGGACAGAAATCACTGTCAACAGAACATGTTGATTTGGGACGCACTGCTTGGCATGAGCAGTTTGACTCCTCTTCCTCTGAGGAGTAAGGGGCCTCTGCAATATATGATGTCAAGGTAGTAGAGATTTTTACACTGTCCTGTTGCTGACAATGCTTGTAAGCAGCTCTTACTTCCTCTGGAGGGGATGAGATGTGTGACTGTCAATGATGGCTAGTAGGATTTGGACAAATTTTAACAGAGGGAGTCACTCTTGAACCAACCTCATGATTTTGGTCAGGAAAGTGCATGCCCATCCTAGGTCAGGCTCTTGCATGTTTTCAGGGGGCCAACCCCACAACTGCATCCTCAAAATCTTCCAGAATTCCATTATTAACCTTAAAGCCATTGTTGACCAATATTAATTTTAATGCCCTCACCTGAAGTTTCTTTTGGTGTGAGGCTAAGTTCCATAATTCTCTTTTTTTTTTCGCTGATATGAAAACAACATTTATTATAAAGAAAATTCCAGTCGGTGTCTTGTGAACTCCTTGAAAAGTTCAAAGAACAAATAATTTTAAAAGTTATGAAACATTCCCAATAAGGTAAAATAAGAAACACCACATAACTTATTTTATGAAGAAGAGTATAAGTTTGAGGTCAAAACATGGTCAGAAACTAAAATGATGATCACAAGTCTGTCAATCTGTAAATTTAGATCAAAGAGTCCAAAGAGCAGCATTACAACTGTAAACAGTAATTATATAGCTCATAATATGCATGCCTAATTAGATTAATGCTAATTGGGACTGAATATTAGTTTAACATTAGAAAACACATAACTATATCCACTTGTTTAATATAAGAAAAAATACATTATGATTTCAGGTGTTGAACAAATACTTTTTTGTTAAGTTCAAAGATTTTTCATAAAAATCTCTTAGAAAATAAATGCAAATTTTCCAAATCTGTGAATAGGTATGTGTAAAATTTTAATTAAACACAATAGTTAAGTGATGAAAAGGCCAAAGCTTTCCTTTTGAGATCAGAAATTAAAACTCCATAATTCTCTTAATGGTAGAAAATGCAGGGCAGGCAAGAACAAAGTCTAAACTAGACAAAGAGAGGTATGAACAAAACAGTAAATATGTTGAATCCAAGTGTCTTACGCTTAGTGGAGGACTTCTATGGTTCATTATCCATGGTTATATGTCTACACAGTGTGTCTGGAAGAGAGGAGAAAGTTAGGAGCACAATGGGTGTTTTGCTTTCTGGGGTATCAGCCCTTACATAGACACACCTGACGAATCAAGAGCAGTAGTAGGTATTCCTACCTGGTGCACTAGGGGTACCAGAAAGACACAAAGAGAGAAAGAGAAAAGGAGCATCTCCATGTTCACCTTCATGAGGACCAAGGATATGAAACATTCATGGGTCAACTCACCTAAAAAGTCACCAAAAAAGGTACGTTGTGATGCACTGCAGTCATGAAGAGAAGTTTGAAAGAGCACTCATAAGAAAAGCAAAAGTATACCAACCTAGTCAACATACCGCTAGCAACAAAATGCCAATATCCGGACCCCAAAACAGTCACAACCATCTAAAAAAATATAATCTGATTTAAGTGAAGTCAAGATCAATGTCTGTACAGAATCCATAAACCCTATATTGAGTAACAGATGTTGCACATGATCCTGCTTGGATACACCTTGATGGAGGGGGGGGGGGAAGGTGAAGAGTCAATACCATAGACATTGGGAGTCAGCTGAATAGTGGATCATGTAGCTGCAGACTCATTTACTACAGAAATCATGCTTGCCTATACCACCCCCTCCACACACACTGTGCCCCATGGAATTCA
Organism: Microtus oregoni; assembly: GCF_018167655.1. Classification (NCBI taxonomy): domain Eukaryota; kingdom Metazoa; phylum Chordata; class Mammalia; order Rodentia; family Cricetidae; genus Microtus; species Microtus oregoni. Next base: position 72,187,559 of record NW_024543061.1, read on the forward strand.
GTGAATGAGTCTGTGGTGCTGGCCTCCTTTTATTGGTTCCATGGATAGGGCATCCCCACATCAGTAATCTACAAGCATGGTGAAAAACTCCAAGTTGACCCAATGGGAAGTCATTAGTGTGCATGCTAATGCAGTCCAGTCTACACAAAAGTGGCCATGGACCAGTCAGGCCATATTTATTCTACAACGGGGCATGGATACAATTTGAGCAGAAAACAAGAGATTGATGATTATGTGATGGAAGTTGACTCTGGGGCTGGAGAGTGGAAGAGCATTTAGGGAGACCACAAAAACTGTGTTTATAGAATTCCTCCACTGTGTAAGCAGAAAACATTTGGCATTCCTATGTTTTCTTGGCTCTGGGGTGTGGAGCAACCACCACCATTCCATGAACAGAGTTGCACAGTCATTTAAGTTTTGTTCATGGACAAAATGTTTAATGATCCAGATGAGAAAGCCACTAACCAGGTTAAAATGTGGTTAATATGTGCATAGTCTTAAGAAAAAGAAAAAGAGCAGATAGTCAAAGGAAGAGTTTCAAAATAATAAAATAAGATTTTTCAAAAAGTAATATAGTAGAAAAATCCACATAAAAATACATATATACATATATATCTAATAGGTTATTATTTGATTTTTTATTGCAGATGAATAAATGGTAGCTGTTAAGAAACACTGGATGGCAAATGCTGCTTGATTAAACCAACCCATACCTTGAAAAATGTCTTTAGTTCAAAATGGATGTCAAGAGGTGTTTTGCTTTGAGGAAGAGATTATGTTTTTGTATCCCTTTCCCCCTAAAAAACCAAAAGGCTCCGTGGATTCATTTAGAGCTAAAAAGAATTGTGTTTGATCCAAGAAGATCCCTTTAAAATTATGGCTACAGACTTAAAAAAATAAACTTAAAAAAACTTCAAAAACACATAATGTATATTTTACCTGGTCAAACATAAAACAACACATCATCTTTAACTAACTTGTACAAACACACAGTCCAGACTTATGTTAGTACAGATATGTATGTTACATTTAAAACTTTATATGGTTTAGAAAAATTGAATCAAACAACAATAAATACAGATGGCTCAGGTGATCCAAAAACCAAGAGCACATCTGTTATAGCTTTCTTAGCGTTCTGCAACCAGAACAGCTTTAAGGCTGCTACCTGAGATGGTTCACCCTTGCAGACTCCTCTGGGAAGGAATTAATCATTGTCATGATTTTTTCAGTATTCCTCAAAGATGTCAGCATTCACAAACAAAAACATAATTTAGGAAAAATAATGCACACATACCCAAAAGACGGGTTATGGAAGTTTGTCATCATTTCCCTGGGGGTTACAAGTTATTTTTGGTAACAGCTAAGGAAAAAAAAAAAAGATCGAACTAAGGATATAAGGTCCAGAGATCTCATTCTGAAAAGAAAAAGGGAGAATAGAGAAATGACAGAATAAAAGGATAGATTATTAATCTATTTTTAACCTACAAAAGCAACTTTAGTTTTAAATATTTCACATTGGTATGGACCTTTGTATATTGATACTAATTTAAGTTCATTTTTTGTATCAAGTATGTGTGTTTCAACTCTTGCTTAGGTTAGTGTGCTTATTTGACTTATTGAAAATGTACTATATAACTAATAAAGAGAGGTTTTTTTTGTCATTTATAGTAAGCAGTCTTGCAGCCAGTCATATTAAGTATGTTTTCAAAGTTAAACAGGTATGTTTAGGGAGACAGATGGTCTTCAAGCACATCAGATATATAGATTATATGACACATAAGATGCTTAATAACTTTGAGTCTGTTCATGACCATGAGGCATGTCTGCTCCTGAGAGCACCAGTCTACTTAAGAGAAGATGATGGACATCAAGAAATCTCCATATGAAATTTACATTCTTTGTGGTAAAAGCTAGCCTTTTAGAAATTAAAATGCCCTTGCCTCAACTACTGACCATATGTTATCCAAATTATACAAACAAAACATAAAAGAAAGTGACTGCCAAATTTTGCCAAGACAAGGTATGACAGTTCCTTGAAATTACCTGTTACTCAAAAATGTCTGTCAGCTATTGAAGGTGAGTAGATCAAAGATATATATATATATATATATATATATATATATATATATATCCCCAATGTTGCAGAAAAAATTTGATTGATTCTCCAGGCAGCCAGACATCCCTGTCATTAGGTAATATTAGATTCTCCTGGGGTATTTGTTGGAGTTAAGACTAAATAGTTAAACCTATTGCTTTTCTTAGTTATAATATGTAAATTAGATATAAAACTTTAAAGTCACAAAGATAAGATAAATAATAGAGTATTTTTCTCTGAATTTGCCAAATAGAAATGAACTGGATATTGTAACTGTAATTCTTACCTGATAACTGTATTTATTGAATATAATTTTACTTGTCAAAATTAAAACCTTCCAGGGACAAAAGGGAAAAATGCTGTTGAATAATCCATTTGTACACTGTTTTGATGTATTGCTCACATTGGTTTAATAAAGAGTTAAGTGAAGAGGCAGGAAGAGGTTAGGTGGGTGAGCCAGTTAAGAGAATGCAAGAAAAGAAAGGCAGAGTTGACAAGAGATATCGAGAGCTGCAAGATGATCTTGCCATTCTGAACAGGGACACCAAGCCATGTAGTAATACATAGATAAAAAATATAGGTCAGTTTATACTATAAGAACTAATTAGGCCGGGCGGTGGTGGCGCACGCCTTTAATCCCAGCACTCGGGAGGCAGAGGCAGGCGGATCTCTGTGAGTTCGAGGCCAGCCTGGTCTACAAGAGCTAGTGCCAGGACAGGCTCCAAAGCTACAGAGAAACCCTGTCTAAACTGTCAGTCAAACATTTATAACTAACATGTCTTTGTGTCGTTATATGGAAATTTGCTGAAAGGACAAAAAAATGTTTGCCAACACTAGAATACAACACAGCCTTATTCACTACAAGCTGACCTGACTCCATTTTCTTGGCTCCATGAAGACAAGTCTCTGATGGCAGTGAACAAAGTAATTTGAATCCCGTGTTAGGGTGCTGGTATCAGCATGGGGTGAGGGACTAGATATAAGGCCTGATTTGCATTTCTATAAATAAAGAATATATAGAAATGATGTAAAAACAGGACTTGTATATGAAATTCTCAAAAATGCTGAAACAAAAAAAAATGACAAAAGAAATGGAGAGCATAAGGATCCACAGGGAAGCACTACTGAAGAATGGGCACTTAGAAAACATCCTTGTGGCTAAGAATTGAGAGACATGAAGAAAGGGCTGATTAGGCTTCCACCTCTTTTGGGCCTTGCAGTCTCTAAACCTGCTGTATCTGCTGACATGTGCTGTAAATTATTTTGTGAGTCATACTTAACTAATATGAGGACCAGAAGTTTCAGTGGATAACAATCAAGACCAACAGAAGTATATTAGTTGTTGGGCCCATACTATAAGACCCGCGGATGCATAAGAGCTTCCTCACACATCATTTGCCTTGAGGCTTGCTACAGGGTTACTTATGACTTCCCAGAGCCACCTTTAAGTGGTATTATTTGCTCTTAGGTGTTCCATCACCTCTGGTCATAGGTGATATTTTTCTTGTGATACATTAATCTCTTTCACACTTTGATGACACTGAAGAAAGTCAGGGAAATGCTGGCAACTGTGTTATGTAGTGGAATTAACATAGGGCAAAATGACTCTTCCCTAGATGTCACTTTAACACCAAATCACTGGTGAATATGGTCCTCCTTTTTCTGCTACTATCTCACATCAAAGTTAACTATATGTAAGCATTTGGGTGACTCATATCCTGGTATTCTGACTATACAGGATTTGCAGAATCAGAGATAGTTATGGTAATAAATTGAGGGAACTTCCAGGACCAAATAATGATACCATATATCCAACATCCAATCAAGGTAAATGACATGAACTTATCAGATTTCCATTTAGCCTAGAAAAATTACCAAATCATAATATATTCCCTTCCAAGACTACTTTTCTTGTAAAAACTCAACTGAGAAAACCTTCCTGAAATCTCAGGAAAGGATAAATAACAGATAATTAAATGCATAGTAGAAGGGACAGTGATTTGCACATAAGAGGGTGCTTAGCTTTGAACTGCCATGACCCTACACCATAATTTACCTCAACAAAACAAAAACTGAAACTAATTTTGTATGAAAATGAGCAATAAAAGTTTGAAGTGAAAAGACCAGTGTCGGAAACCAACCATGACAAAAATCCTTAGCACCAAGGTTAAGACATAGGGATTTAGAATATAAAGATGTGAAAGAAAATAATAAAATGAAGGAACATACTGGATAGTATTGGGAGAGGATTCTGGTGAGTATTGAAATTCACCCCCATTTAATTTCCAATTGCTTAAACTACCCCTGACCACAAAAGTTAAGAGCAAGACAAAAGACTTCATTATCATAATACAAGAAGATGAACATACCACTTGAAGGTTGTGGGCTACATTCATAGTTAAACATTCTGTTGCTAGAACACAATAAGTCATACTTACACCCTAGATCAAAACATTCTGTATGCAAACTACTCCCTTTTTAAAGGAAGTGGATGGAACCTTAGCTGGATCCTTAGACTTTTGTGTGAAGTAGGAACATATCTATTTCTCTATTCCTGGAGTACAAGGTCTAGCTATTAGCCACACCTGTTGACAATACCCTTGGGAGAGCAGAACTCTCTGACCTAAATCTAGGTGGGAACTTTGTGTGAAGTAGAAACACAATAACCCCAGCACTTGTGAGGCAGAGGCAGGTGGATCTCTGTGATTTCAAGGCCAGCCTTGTTCAAGGCCAGCAAGTTCTAGGACAGCTAGAGCTGTCCAAACAGAGAAACCCTGTCTTTAAAAACCAAAAAACAAAACAAACAAACAAACAAACAAACAAAAAGCGAACAATAACCTTGAAGGAACTAGAGGTAAGTTTCAACTCTCTGGCCTTTGGACAACATGGAAATTGGCTCACACTTTCAGACTGTCTGTCTAAACCAGATGTCTAGATGAATAAACTTCTGTCTTAGACGAACTGCCTATTTTCAGATTGGACAAAATAGACACAGGATAAAAGACAATAAGCAAAGACAGCTGGCTGGAAATGTGATGACATTTTGTAACCTAATTTTAAATAAAAAATTGAGCAATATACTTAAGAATAGATATAATAAGGATTTTGAATGTTTTAGAAATAATCCTATAATATCTGAAAATCAAAAGCTACTTATCCAGTAAGAAATGGCACCAGGAAAAATGTTCAAGCACTTACTTCTAATTAGAGTAGTTCAGGTTGTACAGTGGTGGTACACACCTTTAGTCCCAGCACTGTGGAGGCAGAGACATGTGGATGGATCTCTCTGTGTTTGAGGCCATCATTTCTACAGACCAAGTTCTGACAGATTTCAAAGCTATTCAGAGAAATCCTGTCTTGAAGACAAATGAAGAGAAGAAAAAGAAGAAGAAAGAAAAAAAGAAAACCCAAAACAAACAAAAGAAAAAGAAAAAAAAACCCAACCCCCTAGTATTTAGGTTAAAACAGATGTTGGAATCTAATTAATATCAACATGAAGCAGAGAAAATACTCAGTGTTGACCACTCTATGAAAGGAGCATAGGATCATATGAGAAGATAGAACATAAATGTAATATGACTTAAATTTTCAGTTGATAGCCAATTACTTAATTCTATTATATAATCATGGCTAGTCGTTGGCTACTGGTAGTAGTTGAAAACATTTCCTAAAAGTGAGTAGGTATGGGGCTAGTTATATGTGACATTCTGGAAAGGGATTTGACTGTCGAAATCATATCTCAGAAACATGAAATGCCATGGGTTTGTCAAGGAATTATGCATTTGTCTTAAACATTGTAGAAATCCCATGCCATTATTTCTAGTATTTTTGTTAACAAGATTAGAATTTTTAAGAGCTGTGGAGATGGCTCAATCAATAATGAAATTTTTTTCTGGTCATGAGAAACAATATCTGTTTTCCTGAACCTAAGTAAAAAGCCATATAGAAGGACATATTGAGAAAATCCCAACAAATATTGTTGGGGATCCTTCCCCAACCTACTCGGTTATGGTTGACCCTGAGTAGTGCCACAGAAATCAGGACACAGGGGATGCAGAGTAGGAGACACAACTGCATACTTTATTGCAAAGCCAGTCTTCCTTTTATAATACTCAAATCACTATTCAAACTAGATTCCCATAATACATGAATAGTTTCATAGACTAATCACTTGGTTGTGACTAATTTCGAGAGCTTTGTGCCCTAGCTAATCTAAACAAAAAGCTCAGTGTTATGGGAATAACTCTTGTTGTAATATAATATGTAAAAACACCTCATCAGAAGACAAATCACAACCCAATCAGAGCCTTTGAACTACAGTGCACATCTGTCTTCTCAAGGACTGACCACTGGCAAGCACTCTACTGATGGGAGAGGTTTGCCTCTTCCCAATTTGGTTTGCCAAGCCTATCAGGAAGAATGCTACCTCAAGTCTCCCTTGCACAGAGTTTCTATGCAGTTTAAACCAGCCCTCTACAAAATATGATCTAGGAGATGGAACTATCTCTATCCCTGGAGACTTGTAAGCCAAACAGTTTCTCAACATGATGATTTAAGGCCAATGAGACATCTAATCCTAAATATAGCACAGAAAAAAGGATCTGAGTACCTGCAACCAAAGTTGTCCTCTGTCCATACTTTACCAGGACTGTAAAGAAGTGCACATGTACACACACATGTACACACACACACACACACACACACACTCACTCACACACACACACACACACACACACACACAAACACAAACACACTCAAAATCGCACACACCCAAAGAATAAAATATTTTGGTAATGTAAAGCTCCCCATTTCCAACAACACATTGGGGATTTTGAATAGTCATTGTGGTTCTGAATAAATGAGGTGGCAGGAATTGCATCTGATCCAAAAATAAATGACCTGTATATAATGGAAAATACAGCTATATATCACACCCATAGTTACTGTATGATTGGTGATCTACAGATGAAAATGAACCCAAAGAAAAACATATAGGCATCCTCCTGAATATGAACCTTCATCAAGCGATGAAAGGAGACAGAGACAGAGACCCACAATGGAACACCGGATAGAAATCTCAAGGTCCAAATCAGGAGCAGAAGGAGAGAGAGCACAAGCAAGGAACTCAGGACCGCGAGGGGTGTACCCACACAGTGAGACAATGGGGATGTTCTATGGGGAACTCACCAAGGCCAGCTAGCCTGGGTCTAAAAAAGCCTGGGATAAAATCGGACTCGCTGAACATAGCAGACAATGAGGACTACTGAGAACTCAAGAACAATGGCAATGGGTTTTTGATCCTACTGCATGTACTGGCCTTGTGGGAGCCTAGGCAGTTTGGATGCTCACCTTACTAGACCTGGATGGAGGTGGGTGGTTCTTGGACTTCCCACAGGGCAGGGAACCCTGATTGTTCTTTGGGCTGATGAGGGAGGGGGACTTGATTGGGGGAGGGGGAGGGAAATGGGAGGCGGTGTCGGGGAAGAGACAGAAATCTTTGAGAAAGAAAAAAAGAAAAAAAAGAAAATGAAACTAAAGATATGAAACATCTTCATGTTTAAAAAAGTATCAGTCACCACTATATCATAACTTTATATGAGAAATACATACCAAAAACAATGAAATTCATGTAATGGTAAAATTTTAATATAGGTATTAACATCATAGCTATGCTTCATCTGCTCCAAGTTTCCAATGCCTCATGTTATACTAGCTGGCAGAACTCCCAAAGAGGAGTCAAGGATGCAGTATTTCCTACTTTGTCAAATATGAGATCACCAAGGATGGGATCAAAGGCACCATTCTTCTGCTGGGTCATATAAAGGCAGGTACCACACTGCATGCAGCACAGACTTGGAAGAATCTCCAGAGACTCCAAGATGCTGGTTGTCCTGTTCACAGCCGCCTTGCTGGCCCTGAGCTCTCTTCAGAGCTTCAGTGAAGGTAAGAGATATGGTTGTTTGTTCAGTGAATCTGCTTTTAGGTAACAGATCACATGTCACTCCTAGAAGATGCAAAGAGAGAGAAGAGGATTAGCAGAAAGGCAGCAATGTAAAATCAGTACCAAAGTATTGTGTTTGAATCGTCTTTCCAAACCAAGGAATTGAATGTTGTCACGTACAAATTTAATTAAGGGTGGGAACAGAAGGTTGAAAAGGTCAGGCTGGATCTCTAAAGTCACCTCTCTGTGTTGAGAAGGATCCAATAGGAAGAATCACAGAAGAAAGACCCACTGTGAATATCCTATAATGAAGTAGTCAGGGGATAACAGGCATGTTGCCTCAGTGAATGTAGAACAGAAGAAAGAAAAGACATAGGAACATTTCTGGGTAGGATACTCAAATAATTTTAAAATCCTATGTTTTTGCTTCTGTCCTCTCCAAGGAAAATTAGTTTTCTAAGACCTCAAATTCTAGTTCCAAGCATAGATTCTATCTTTGATACCATCAATACATGTATTCAGAGAAAATTTCTATAAAAACTAGGTGGGAATGATCATGAGGATGACTCACAAATGAGTAACAGGAACTATGTAATAATCTTTGAGCTGTTGATAAAAGGAGAGAGGGCATTTGTTGCAGCACTAAACTTACCACTTCTTGTGATGTACCAAATAAAGAACATGCATCTGCATCCCATATTCTAATCATGGATCCTCTTTTGCAGCATTGCCCCACGGTCCCCCACGCCACCAAGGTTTTGGTCCTAGGCCAGGCCCACCCCAGAGAGGCCCACCCCAGCAAGGTCCAGGCCCTCAAGGCCCACCCCAGCGTGGCCCACCCCAACAAGGTCCAGGCCCTCAAGGCCCACCCCAGCGTGGCCCACCCCAACAAGGTCCAGGCCCTCAAGGCCCACCCCAGCGTGGCCCACCCCAACAAGGTCCAGGCCCTCAAGGCCCACCCCAGCGTGGCCCACCCCAACAAGGTCCAGGCCCTCAAGGCCCACCCCAACGTGGCCCACCCCAGCAAGGTCCAGGCCCTCAAGGCCCACCCCAGGAAGGTCCAGCCCAGCAAGGCCCACCCCAACAAGGAGGCCCTCAGCAGAACCAAGGCCCTCAACCTGGTAACCAGCAAGGTCCACCCCAACAAGGAGGACAACAGCAGAACCAAGGCCCTCAGCCTGGAAACCAGCAAGGCCCACCCCAACAGGGAGGCAGACCTCAGGGACCTTCCCAGGGCCAGGGTCCTCAGTAATCAAAGATACATCATCAGGTAGGATTTGAAATCACTGTTAATGAAACATCATAATTCTTATAGCTTTGCAAGCACAAGCTGTGCTAACTCAACTTTATATTTATATTACATAGTTTGAGTTCTTATTACTATTACTATTATTAGGATAGTCTACTATTTTTATACTACTATCATTATTTGGATAATATGTGGTGGTATAGGAAGATGATTAATGTTTTGTATACTGCTCAATTTATTGTGATTGTGAGGAACAATGCCTATATGTGATTGACAATGTGATTTATATTGTTTGTGCAAGAAGTGCAATGTAATTCCTAAATTCTGCTGCCTCATTGCTCATTCCAGAACCCTCACCTACTATGCCCAGAATAAGAAAAAATAAATAAATGAGAAATCAAGGCATCAAGTTAACTTTTAAAAGTTAAGGCATCATTCCTCCCCACCTTGTCCATTATTAACGGCTTCCACTATTTTTATCAACAGTTTATTAGAAATACAAGCAGATCTTTGCTTCAGCAGCACATATACTAAAAACTGGAATAATATAGAGGATATTAGCATGGCCTCTGCGCAAGTATTACACGCAAATTTGTGAAGCATTCCATATTTCAAAAAGAAAAAGAAATATTTTCTTATCTTCATAGTACCCTTATATTAATTTTAAAAAAATACATCCACAATAGTTCATAGAGACAGCATGTTTGTGTTCATATCTTCAGTGGTTTTGTTTTAGCAGTGGTGAGCCGTAACATTCTGTTGCTCTTGCTGTTTTTGGTTAGTTTTAATATCCTGTCAATGGACGTTCAAGCTGGATTCTGTATTTCACTTTTAAAATTTGCCTTAGTAACCCACCTTTATAAATATGTCTTATAGTTTAAATGAGTTCCTGAGATAAGGTTCATATAGACCAGGCTGACTTCAAACTTGCTCTGTGGCCAAGTATACCCTTGAATTCCTAATCATCTTCCCTCTACTTCCCAAGTGCTGTGATTATACTCACATGCCTTATTCACCATTTTAACATCAAATGCATTCTCTCTAAAGCCATAAAACCAATAAAATATATTTGGTTCATTTTCTTCAGTGTTTATGATGTGCTAAATGGTTACCAAAAATGAATAAAAAGAACCAGAAAAGGAAGGGACAAAGAGTAGAGAAAGAGAAAAAAAAAACAAACATAGACTTCTATCTATATCATTTAAGTTGTTAGAAAGAGATGAGAAATTTCATTTTGTTGTGATTTTTCTATAACTTCTCTTTGTGTTTGTTTCTTTCAGATAATGAATAAGAAAATACTGGCTTTGATGAATTGGGCAACTGGAATAATGTGGCCATAATCTATTTTTTAATAACAATAAAATTTTTAGCATGCCATTTCTGACTCTTGTCTTTTTTATGGGTATAGGTTAATGTGGAATTTGACAACCTTAGACACAATTTATGTTCACCCAGGAACCTATACCATAGATGATTCTAACTTTCTATCTTCCTATATCCACAAACCATCTTACAACTGAAATATTTCAATCATACCCAAAACTATCTTCTAAGACAAAACTATTTGTATAAACATAATATATATGTACTTACACATGCATATTGTATGTATATCATAAAACTTCAATTGTTACACTTTTTTTAGAGAAACAGAAAATACAGAATAATTGTGAAGTATAGTGGGTATTTTATTAAAGCGTACATAGATTCCATAAAATAGTATAATATAATTTCATAATATAAAACTTTAAAGAATAAAATACTTGAAGTTATCGAAAACTATTTTGAGGCCTACAATTTTTTTCTTGTCTAGGACTCCCCAGAAAATTGCAAACAAATACATTTGATAATTATGTGATGTGGCTAACTAGGTTCTTAGGAATCTAACAATTACTGGGAAACCTACTATTGCCCTATATTTCCCTAACTCACAGATGATTTAACAACATTTTCTCAAACTGTAAGCAAATATTTAATTAAATGGTTTACATGAAAAGAGTTGCCATGATTATGATGTCTCTTCACAGTAATAAAAACCCTAACTAAGCCATTTGGCACCAGGGACTGGAGTACTGCTGGAATAATCCTGTCATTTTTGTCTGGTGGTATTTGGATTTTGGTGCTTTGGGTTAGGAAAACAGTGTAATGCTATAAGTACTGCTTTATAGGCCATACTAGCAGAAGCTTGCAGGAGGGCAGAGGAGTTTAATTCATAGGACAGAGTCTTAGCCACAGTAAGCAAACTGACCACTGATTCCCAGCTTGCTGGCTCTGTAAAAGAATGAAAATCCTGATTCCAAATGGGATAGTTTTGAATATAGAATTCTTCAAACAAGGGCAGATAATTTGGGGAATATGGGAGGATTAGATTTTTTTTTCTCAAAAAATAATTGACTTGTTCTAGGCATTGGCTCATAATGACAAAGGCACCATGCAGCAGTATTCACCAAAATGCCTTTGTGATGTCAGACTGAGGTAGGCTGTCTCACTACTGGGGTACACTGAAGTAACTTGGTCACATTGGAGAGTTCCCGTTTATCTGGAAATCTCTCAGGTAAAGACAATAGTCTCTACTACAAAGCCGGAAACCGAAAAACCAAAAAAAAAAAAAATAAAAAAATAAAACAAAGGAGTCTAAGCATAAGTAGGTCTGTGGCTATGGAACATTGTTATCATTTCACTATTGTCTGTTTCTCTTTTGAAGGGAATTTACTCAATTTGAAATGTATGAAATTATTCACACCCTATTCAATACTGGCTTTTACAAGTGGGAACTTCTACAAGAAGCCTTCAAGGACAGGTTTTCCTCTTTGCGAATCAGTCCTTCTCAAGATCTTAACTTGATAAAATCAACTTGTTTGCTGACTGAAGTTACTTCTTTGTGAATTCAACTAAAGAGGTTTTTTTTTTCATAATGAACAGTTCCCAGAAATCAGTTCCTTTTGTTTTCTCCCACCTTTTCCAATTGGAAGAGCAGTGATGTGATATGGATAAATTCAGGCAGACTCCATCACACTGATGAATATTTGCTAGAAGTTGGCTCTGAGGCTGAAGAGTGGAAAAGAATTTGGCAAGATCCGACTCAACACATTTATTGTGTAGACACATGACACTCTGAATTTCTATGGTTTCTTGGCCCTGGGGTGTGAAGCCAACCGCAATGATGTCATGAGCTAAGCAGCATAGTGGTTTAAGTATTGCTCATACAGACAAAAATGGTTACAGATCTAGGTGAAAAAGTTTCTAAGGACATTATAATAAGTTTACAATTTACATAGGATTAAGGAAAAAGAAAAAGATTATAGATGGTCATAAAAATAGCTTAAAACTAAAAATCTTTTAAAAAAATAAAGTAATATAATAAGAAATAATAAATAAAAAAAATAATAAGAAAAATTCATCCAAAAAATAAAAATCCTTTCCTAACACTTTACTTACTTTTACAACCCTTCATATTTGGTTTTGGTGATGGTGGTGTTAGTGTTTATGTATTTCTATTCTTCGAAGTTTTCTGGTATGAGGATACATTTTGGCTGTGTTTTTGTAGGTGCAGTTATCTTCCTTAAGTTTGAGTTTTCTTTATGTTTTCAGCTTTACTTTCTTTGGGACTGGATTTGTGTATAGGTATTGTTTCAATCTGGTTTTATCATGGAATATCTTGTTTTCTCCATCTATGCTGATTGAGAGCTTTTCTAGATATAGTAGTCTGGACTTGCATCCTTGGTCTCTTAGAGTCTTCTGAGCATTTGTTCAGGGCCTTATGACTTTCATGGTTTCCATTGAGAAGTCAGGTGTAATTTTGATAGGTTTGCCTTTATGTGTTTCTTATTTCTTTTCTTTGCAGCTCTTAGTATTCTTTCTTATTCTATGTGTTTGTGGTTTTGAATATTGTTTGGCCAGGGTTTTTTCTTTTGTCCAATCTATTTAGTGTTTTGTAAGCTTCTTGTACCTTCATAGCTATGTCCTTCTTTAGGTTTTGAAATTTTTCATATATGATTTTGTCTTTCAACTGGAGTTAGTCTTCTTTTCATATTATTCTTAGGTTGGTCATTTCATAGTGTTCCAGATTTTCTGGATGTTCTGTGCTAAGAATTTGTTGGATTTGATGTTTTCTTTGACAAATGAATCTACTTCCTTTATTGCATCTTTGATACCTGAAATTGTCTCGTCCATCTCTTTTATTCTATGCTTGCATCTGTGGTTCATGTTTGCTTCCCCAGATTTTCCATTTCCAAAATTCTTTTGGTTTATATTTTCTTTATTGCCACTATTTCAATTTTGGAGTCTTGAACTGTTCCCTTGACCTGTTTAATTTTATCTTGACTTTCATTAAGTGATTTATTGATTCCTTCCCATTTTTTCTTTGTCTATTCCTCACTTTCTTTAAGGGATTTTTCACTTCTTCTTTAAGATATTCTATCATCTTCATAAAATTATTTTTAAGATATTTTCTTCTACTTCACCTGTGTTGGAATGTTAATGTCTTGCTGTTTTAGAACTACTAGGTTCTGGTAATGCCATATTGCTCATTATGTTATTGAATACATTCTCATACTGCTTTCTACCCTTCTGTGTTTGGAGGTAATTTTAGGTACAGGCATTGATTCTTCTTTCACTTGAGGCAATCTTTAGCAAGCCAACAGCTAACAACAAACTAAATAGAGAGAAACTCAAAGCAATCCCACTAAAATCAGGAATAAGACAAGGCTGTCCACTCTCTCCATATCTATTCAGTATAGTACTCAAGGTTCTAGCTAGAAAAATAGACAACCATAGGTGATCAAGGGTGCTAAAAGTCACAATATTATACAGTAATGAATGCAGTCATCTTTTCACAAGTGACTTTTCAGAACCAAGGAATCTGATAAAGGCTAAACCAAAAGGAAATACTTTTTTTTGCATTATTGCTTTGTGAATAAGTGTCATTTGCTGTAGATTTTTTGCTGTAGTTGAACTTCCTTTCTGTTATATATTTGGGGATTAATTCCTTAATTCAGAACAGTTTCCCACTCCCAGGCCTTCAATTATCTTTTTTTTTTTTTTTTGATTTTTCGAGACAGGGTTTCTCCGTAGCTTTTGGTTCCTGTCCTGGAACTAGCTCTTGTAGACCAGGCTGGCCTCGAACTCACAGAGATCCGCCTGCCTCTGCCTCCCGAGTGCTGGGATTAAAGGCATGCGCCACCACCGCCCGGCCTTCAATTATCTTTTTCATCAGGCATTTGGATCCAGGCATAGAGCATCCATCTTGATATATTCACAGATATCCAAGAACACAGAATTACTACCTGCCCAAGCTGTTGCTCTGATTTTACCCCACAACACTCACAATCAGAATGGTTGATGACAGCATAGGTCAAAAGTTTTAATTTAGAGACCTGGGTCTCTTCTTCGCTTAGAGCAGTATGTCTAACTCCAAACCTAGGTCCATAGAAACTTCAGTGTCTGATGTATGTGCTATTTGATCAAGAGTCATCAGTTTCTCCCTGATTGTTTATGTAGGTTGCTTGATGTAATGCTAACTCTATGCTTGATGGAAGAAAAGAATTGGCACAATGATTTAAATAATCTGTGCCCTATTCACAACTTTACAGAAAATAAACCTTTTACCCTTTTATCTAGCACGTAAAAATGTAGCACAGCACATTAACCTACCCCTCTAGAATTCCCTGATGATTTCATTCCCTTTCTTAACTAACTTTCTCCATTAAGAAGTTAACTGACCATGTGCTAGTCACTGACACGAATCCATGTGTGTGTGAAAACTCTTATTTGATATTCTATGGGGCACAAGAATTCCAGCCCTGAAACCTGTAAGAGCGAGGAATTACTTGTTTTAAGAGTATATATAACTGGTAACATTTGTAATGAGGAGACAAAGAAGAAGAATGTAGAACTAAGAACAATGTCGTACAAGAACAACAAGTAATGGATGAAACAATGAGAAATGATGGATGGAAGAGAGAAGAATAAAGAAACATTGGCAGACAATTCTTATTGTGAGTAGATTATTTCCTCTCAGATTTTAGCACTCAGATTTCTAATCCCCTCTTTATTTACTTTTGGCAGTTTTAATTAAACTCTGAATGGGAGTTTTAAAGGTAGAAACTTTTAAGACTCCCATTACAAACGGCTACACTGTGGGGGCCAATTATGTGACTTGCTCTGGTGTTGGGAGCTGGCAGTGCCACCATGACCTATCCCAAACACATATACTGGCTTTTGGAAACCTATTTCCTATGATAGGAAACCTTGCTCAGCCTTGATATGGGAGCTAGGGGTTTCATCCTGCCTCAGAATGGTATGCCAGACCTTGTTGACTACCCAAGGAAGGTTTTTTTCCCCTCTTCAGAATGGATAGGAGATAGGAAGCTATGATGTGGAGGGCATCAGAAGGGGGTATGGAGGGGAAACTAGGGTTGTTATGTAAAAGGAAAAGATTTGTTTAAGTGAAAAGGATTAAAATAAATAAAACAAAAACTAAAATTAAAAATATGTACAGGGAGTCTACATTCTAAATGATATTATGATGTCTTTGAATTTTAAAATTTCTGATGAACAAACAATCACTGCTAGGAAACTTTAGATTGTAAAGACTGCTCAATTAAGACAACCTATATATTTAAAAAAATGTCTTGACTTTAAAATGGAATTCAAATGTGTATTACATTTTGGAAAAGTTTGCTTTTCTTCCCCCAGAAAACAAAAGTCTGTGGACTCATTTAGAATTTAAAAGAATCATGTTTGATTGGGGGAAACCCTTTGAAATCCTTCCTACAGACATAAAAACAAAACAAAACTGAAAAACCCCTCTAAGACACATAACAATATATTTTACCTGATCAAACATAAAACAAAATATTATCTTTAAGTAACCTGTCCAAACCACATAGTCTATGCTTGTGTTAATATAAATATGTATATTACCTTTAAAAGTTCATACTACTTCAGAAAAAGGGGTCCAAAGTCAAATAAAAATAGAGCGCCCAGTTGATCAACCTTCTCAGAGCACATCTTTTAGTTTACTCAGACTTCTGCATACAGAACTGTTTTAAGACTGCTGCTTTTGATGGTCTAGACTCACAAAGTACTCCAGCCAGGACTTGACTAATACCCAGATGTTATTAGTGTCCCTTAATGATGTCAGTACCCACAACAACAGCAACAACAAAAATATATATAAAAAAAAAACCCAATGTCCACATCCACAAAAAATGGTTTAGGATGTTGGTCATCATTTGACAGGATTGGTTACAAGTTACTATTGCTAAAGGGCAAAAAATTGAACAAAGGAGATTAAATGCAGAAATCTCATTCTGAAAAGAAAAGGGGACTATAGAAATGACAGTTTGAAAGGTTAGATTATTAAATCTACTTATTTTATTTTATTCTTTTAAAAAGAAAACAAGCTGTCTTTTTTTCTTCTACATACCAAACCTAATTCCCACTCCCTTCCCTCCTCCCATTTCCTCCACCTGACCTGCCACTCCACCCCATCCACAATTCAGAGAGTAAGGCACATTGGTTTGGGGAAGGTACAAGGCCTCCGCTACTGTATCTAGGCTTAGCAAGGTACCCATGTGTTGTCTGAGATTTTCTGTCTTATCCGGTCCTTGTTCAGCCCAGTTCCCACAATTGTTAAGTCCCAAAGAAATCACATAGAGGTCTACATTAATCATAAACTGATTGGTCCTTCAGCTCAGGCTTCTTATTAACTCTTATAACTTATATTAACTTCTGAGGGTCACTTTGCCCCTTCCCAGGAACTAAGTCAAGACATCAGTAACTGAGTCAACACCTAAGGGTTATCTTGCCCCTATTCAAGGAGATGGAAAGTTCCCAACATCTATGTACGTGTATGCATAGTTGTTATGGCCTTGGCTCCCAAGGGAGGACGGGAAGTACTAAGAGTTGTCAAAAATGGCTTCAGAGTTGTCTTAAAGTTCTACAAAAGATAAGAACAATGGGCTAATATAAGGTACAAGAGGTAATAAAATAGCCTGAGCTAATGGGCCAATCGGTTTATATCTAATGCAGACTCTCTATGTGATTTCTTTGGGTTTTGCCAACTGTGGGGTATCAGGATAGACAGAAACCCCAATGAGCCCAGGCATCATGTTACAGAATGGCACGTAACATGGATAACTTCATCCACAGAAAGCCTGAAAAAGCTTGGGGAAGAATAAAGTAAAGCATGGCTTCTTGGTAGTAGCAATTTCTTGGGTCTGCTCTGCTTGCTAGAAGCAAGTGCTCTCATCTAAGAGAGGCTTCCTGACTCAGCTTTAGCTGCAAAACCTTGCAGCTCTTTTAAAAGGTCCTGCCAAGAAACACTTAAATGGTGTTGATGAAAAGCTGACTGCATGCTTTTTGGTTTTCAGCTGTAGCAGGAAAAAAGCTGCACCATTTTAAAATGTCGGCTTTCTGGGCCATCCTGCCAGGGCAAAGTCTCTTTCAGTCAGACTGTCTGATCCGACTACCAGAGCATTTGAATGTTGTTTCTGAGTGCACTGTTGCAGCTTGCCTGCTGGCAGGGACCTTGAAACACCATAGAGTTGTGGCAATAAAAATGGCTAGAGCTGGTACTTGTGCCATGAAGCTTGAAAGCTAAGGAATGGGCTGGATCTAGCCATCAAAGTCATGGCTTTAATCCTCTTCTTAAAAACTCATGTAGTCAAAAAAGAGAGAGAGAGATACAGTAAAGAGAAATTAAAAAAAACAAAACTCTAAATGGTTTACAGTTTGCTAAACATATGTGTAGACTGGAGGTTAAAGTTCTTAAAGTAAAAAAGAGAGAAGTTGGGTGGGGTGGTACACACC
Organism: Microtus oregoni; assembly: GCF_018167655.1. NCBI lineage: Eukaryota > Metazoa > Chordata > Mammalia > Rodentia > Cricetidae > Microtus > Microtus oregoni. Next base: position 72,205,658 of record NW_024543061.1, read on the forward strand.
TTTAATCCCAACACTTGGGAGGCAGAGGTAGATTGCCCTCTGTGATTTCAAGGTGTGGCAGGACACACCTTTAATCCCAGTGCCTGGGAGGTAGAGACAGAATGAGTTCATGGACAGGCTGGTCTACAGAGTTAATCCAGGACAAAGATATACAGAGAACCTGTCTCAAAAAGTAAAAGTAAAAATAGAGAGAAATAGAGGTTATGTAAAGCTGCATAAAGATGGAAAATACACAAAGAATCTTGATACTGTATGCTATTATGCTTTCTTTGAATTGTTTGAATGCTAAGAAAGGAGCAATAGCTACTAAAAGATATTTGCTTATAAATATAAATATAAATAAATTTGCTGTTGTACTAATCCAAGATAGATATTTTAAAAATATTTTGATTTCAAAATTGAAGTAAAAGGGTATGCTACTTTGTAGAAGAGATTTTCTTTTGTTTCCACAAGAAATGAGAGGCTGTGGATTCATTCAGAGTTAAGAAAAATCCAGTTTGATGAAGAAGACCACCCGATAAACCTCTGGTAGAAACAGATGGCCGGATTCTACATCCAGAATGGATTCAAGACTGCTGCCTGGGATAATCAAGAATCACAGGATACTCCAGTCAGGACTTGATTATAACTCTAAGTTTTCTTTACGTCCTTATAAGATTATCAGCACCTCCAACAAGCAGGAAGTAGCCTAGAATACTATGCCCACATTCCCCCCAAAAATGGACAATGGGTATTTTCCTTTGTTTAAAAAAAAAGAGGAAGGGAAGTGGTGTGGGAGAATTGTCTGTATTCTGTCAATCATGTATTTTAATAAAACACTGAATGGCCAGGCAGGAAATATAGGTGGGTCAACCAGACAGGAAGTAGAGGCGGGGTGATAAGAACAGGAGAATTCTGGAAATGAGAAAGCACATTCCTCCAATTCCTGCCCAGACAATCCAGAAGCAAGATGTAATCTACATAGCTGAGAAAGGTATCAAGCCATGTGGCTAACATAGATCAGAACAATGGGTTAATATAAGCTACAAGAGGTAATAAGTAGCCTGAGCTAATGGGCCAATCAGTTTATATCTAATGCATACTCTCTGTGTGATTTCTTTGGGGCTTTCCGGCTGTGGGGTACTGGGCAGGACAAAAACCCCAATGAACCTGGCCTATGTTACAGTTCCTCCTGTCTGTTTCTATGCCAATAGTAGGCTGTTTTCAGTACTGTAACTCTGTAGTAGAGTTTGACGTCAGAGATTGTGATGCCTCCATCTCCATAAATTTTGTTATTGTACAGGATTGTTTTGGCTATCCTGGGATTTTTGCTTTTCTATATGAATTTGAGTACTGTTCTTTTGAGATCTGTAAAAAATGTTCATTTTTTTTTTTGGTTTTTTGAGGCAGGGTTTCTGTATAGCTTTGGAGCCTGTCCTAGAACTAGCTCTTGTAGACCAGGGTGGCCTCAAACTTACAGAGGGCTGCCTGCCTCTGCCACTTGAATGCGGGGATCAAAGGCATGTGCCACCACCACCTGACAATGTTAAAAATTTTAATGGGAATTGCATTGAATCTGTAGATTGCTTTTGGTATAATTGTCATTTTTACTATGCTAATTTTACCTACCAAACAACATGGGAAATCTCTCCATTTTCTGGCGTCTTCAATTTTTTTGTTCTAAGATGTAAAGTTCTTGTCAAACAGGTCTTCCACTTGTTTAATTTGAGTTACTTCAAGTTATTTTATGCCATTTTTGGCTATTGTGAAGGGTTATCTTTCTCTTATTTCTTTTTCAGCCTATTTATCATCTGTGTAAAGAAAAGCTCCTGATTTTTTTTTAGTTAACCTTGTATTCTGCTACATTACTTAAAGTGTTTATGAGTTGTAGAAGTTTCTTGGTAGAATTTTGGGGGTCACTTAAGTAAACTACATATCATCAGCAAACAGTGAGAGTTTGACTTCTTTTCTGATTTGTATCCCCTTATCTCCTTTTTTTTTTTTGTTTTATTACTCTAGTTAGAACCTTAAGAACTGATATGGAGAGAAACTTGTCTTGTTCCTGATTTTAGTGGAATTGTTATGAGTTTTTCTCCATTTACTTTGATGTTGGCTGTTGGCTTGCTGTATATTGCTTTTATCTTTGTATCCCTGCTCTCTCTAAGACCTTTATCATGAACAAATGTTGTATATTGTCAAAGACTTTTTCAGCATTTAATGAGATGGTGATGAAAAATTCTATTTTTCAGTTTGTTTATATGGTGGACTACTTTGACAAAATTTGTATGTGGAAACATCCCTGCATCTCTGGAATGAAGCCAAGTTGATCATGGTGGATTGGTGTGGGACAATTCTGTATTCTGTCAATTATAATAAATGCTGATTGGCCAGTAGCTGAGCAGGAAGTGTAGGCAGGACATCCAGACAGGATATAGAGGTTGGGCAAAAGAATAGAAGTATTCTGGGAAGAAGGAAGCTCTGCAGTCCTGCCCAGACAAAAAAGAAGGAAGATGTGACCTGCCCTTCTGAAAAAGGTACCAAGCTGTGTGGATAACATATACTAGAATAATTGGCTAATATAAGTTACAAGAGTTAATAAGAAGCCTGTGCTAATTGGCCAACCAGTTTATAACTTATGTAGACCTCTGTGATTTCTTTGAGGCTGATGGCTGTGGGACCTGGTGGGAGGAGAGAAACCTGGCAGGAGAGAAACCCCAACATGAAAGCTGGAAATATGATGACATTTAATTTGGTAACAAAATTTTAAATAAAAAATATTGAGGTAAGCCAGACCCAAAAAGAGGAACATGGGATGTACTCACTCATATTTGGTTTCTAGCCGTAAATAAAGGACATTGAGCCTATAATTCATGTTCCTAGAGAAGCTAAATAAGGTGAATCCAAAGACAAACACATAGGCATCCTCAGGAATATTAACCTTCATCAGGCGATGAAAGGAGACAGAGACAGAGACCCACACGGGAGCACCGGACAGAAATCTCAAGGTCCAAATCAGGAGCAGAAGGAGACGGAGCACGAGCAAGGAACTCAGGACCACGAGGGGTGCACCCACACACTAAGACAATGGGGATGTTCTATTGGGATCTCACCAAGGCCAGCTGGCCTAGGTCTGAAAAAGCATGGGATAAATCCGGACTAGCTGAACATAGCGGACAATGAGGAATACTGAGAACTCAAGAACAATTGCAGTGGGTTTTTGATCCTACTGCACGTACTGGCTTTGTGGGAGCCTAGGCAGTTTGAATGCTCACCTTACGAGACCTGGATAGAGGTGGGCAGTCCTTGGGCTTCCCACAGGTCAGGGAACCCTGATTGCTCTTCGAGCAGATGAGGGGGGGGGGACTTGATCGGGGGAAGGGGAGGGAAATGGGAAGCGGTTGTGGGGACGAGGCAGAAATCCTTAATAAATAAATAAATTAAAATAAAAAAAAATTGAGCAACATACTGAAGAATAGAAATAATAAGGATTTGGAGTGTTTTAGAAGTAATCCTATAATATCTGAAAATAAAAAGCTAGTTAGACAGTAAGAAGTGCAACAAGGAAAAAATGTTTAGGCATTTACTTCTAATTATAGTGGTCCAGGCTGTACAGTGGTGGTACACACCTTTAGTTCCAGCACTGTGGAGGCAGAAACAGAAGGATCTCTCTGTGTTTGAGGCCATCCTGGTCTACAGAGTAAGTTCCAGGAGAGGTTTCAAAGCTACTCTGAGAAACCCTATCTTGAAAAAACACAAAAAGAAAAGAAAAAGAAGAAAGAAAAGAAAAAAGAAAACAGGAAACCCCAAGCAAACAAAAGAAAAAAAAAACTCCAAACCCCAGTAGTTTAGATTAAAACAGATATTAGAATCTAATTAATATCAACATGAAGCACTGAAAATGTACAATGTTTACCACTCTAAGAAAGGAACATAGGATCACATGAGAAGTTAGAACCTAACTGTACCGGCTGGAGCCATGTTTATTGCACAACTCTATGGCATTTTCTGGTCCTTGCCAGCAAGCTAACTGGCATGCAAACAACACTCAAATACTCTCTCTGTAACAGGACCTCCTGCCACAAAGAATCAGAGTTTGTATTGGCAGGATGACCCAGAAAGCTGGCATTTTAAAATGGTGCAGCTTTTTTCCTGCTGTCGTTGAAAACCAAAAAGCATGCAGTCAGCTTTTATCAACACCATTTAAGTGTTTCATGGCAGGACCTCATAAAGAGCTGCAGGGTTTTGCAGCTAAAGCTGAGTCAGGAAGCCTCTCTTAGATGAGAGTGCTAGCTTGCCTCTAGCAAGCAGAGCAGACCCCAAGAAAGTGCTGCTACAAAAAAAAAATACTTTACTGTATCTTTTTCTATCCAGAATTACTTCCCAAGCTCTCTAAGGTTTTATGTGGATATACTTGTCCACATGGGTGCCATTTGAAGGCGTAAGTTTTCTGTTAAGAAAAATCATGTTTGATCAAGGAAGACCACCTGAGAAATCTCCAGTAGGAACAGATGGCCCAGATGTCAGAGTTCTACATCCAGAACAGGTTCAAGATTGCTGTCTGAGATGATCAAGACTCACGGGATACTATAGTCAGGACTTAACCATAATTCTAAATTTTCTTTAGGTCCCCATAAGATTATCAGCACCCCAATCAGCAGGAAGTAGCCTGGACAACTATGCCCAAATTCCCAAAAAACGAACTATGGATGTTCTTGTTTTCTTTAAAAAAAAAAAAGAGGGGAAGTGGTGCAGAACAATTATGTATTATGTCAATTATGCTTTAAATAAATGCTGATTGGCCAGTAGCCAGGCAGGAAGTATAGGCAGGTCAACCAGACAGGAAGCAGAGTTGGGGCAATAAGAACAGGAATATTCTGGGAAGAAGGTAGCTTTTTCTACAGTCCTGCCCAGACACAGAAGAAGGAAGATGTGTCCTACCCTGCTGAAAAAGGTACCGAGTCATGTGGCTTACATATATTAGAATAGTGGGTTAATATAAGTTATGAGAGTTAATAAGAAGTTTGAACTAATGGGCCAATCAGTTTATCATTAATATAGACCCCTGTGTGATTTCTTTTGGGCTAAATGGCTGTGGGACCTGGTGGCAGGACAGAAACCAGGCAGGACAAAAACCTCAGTCAACAAGTAGCAATATAGCCTTGGAATCTTAATGGAATGGAAAGACTGAAAGTACTGTGAGCAGTACCATATCAACTTGCTGACTATTACAATCTGAACCATATGGTTCATTCAGAGATTCACCAACCTATCAATGAATACATTTTGATAAGAAAGGGTTTTTATTGGAAAATACTGGCTAGGACTTTGAGTGTTACAGCTCTCAGGGAAAATACTTCACCAATTGAGGAGTGGAAGCTCTGAGGGAAAAGGTTTACCCTGTATTGCAACTCTGAAGGGAAAGGCATCATGGTAGTTGGGAACCAAGGAATTCAACCATGTCACACTGTACAGCAAACCATGTACAATATTAATTGGGAAAGACACAAGAGAATGGCTGTCATCAGAACTGGGCAAGATACAGTCTTTATATAGGGATTTTGGGGGTTAGAGTTTAATAGGTTAGAGGTTTTCAAGGTGGGTATTGGTGGAATTTCAAGCCAAGCCCAGAGACTGGTGGAATTTTGAGCTCAAGGATTCTTGAGTTTTGTATATTTCAAATCTGGAAATGGACTCAGACCTTTTAACATACAAGGACTAAATGAGAAACTTGTAATTCTCTAGGTAAGGCCCTGGCTATGGTTAGTCCAAGGATTTTAAAGACAAAAACCACAAAGTTGCAATTTTGGTTGTTTGAGTTATTTCAAATTTTTGTAACAAATGTCTGACAGACGCCTCTAATCCTGTGCAAACAAGCATTTAATACAAAAGCTGAACTAGTAGTTAACCTGTTAGTTGTGATCCAGTATCTTGTAAGAATAGCTGAGTCAGTGAAATATTTTACAACTAGAAGTCTTAAACGACAGCTCTATTGAGTTCTCAAAGTTCAGTTGAAGAGCCGGAAGAGTGAGGATTTGAGCAAAGAGGACAAGACCATGGTGGGGATACCCAATGAAAGAGTTTACCTGCATTAATGGAGCTTATTAACTCCAACCAGACAGGGATGGAACCAGCATAGGTCCAAACTAAATCCTCTGAATGTGGGTGACAATTACATGGCTGGAGCAGTTTGCAGACCTCTGGTGGTGGCACCAGGATTTATCCCTACCACTTGTACTGGCATTTTGGGAACCTACTTTTTTGGATAGATATCAGCCTAGATATAGTAGGGAAGGCCTTGGACCTTCCCAAAAGCAATGTGCTTTACCCTCTCTGAGGAGTGGGTGGGGATAAGGTGGGGAGTAGTTAGAGGGAATGGAGGAGGGGAAGGAGTGGAAACTGGGATTGGTATGTAAAATAAAAAAAAATATTTTTTTTTCAAGAGAAAAAAATAATATAAAAAATAAAAGATAACCCTACTGCACAAAGAAGTAGTTCATCTTGGGCAAGATAGTTGATAGAGTTCATTTAAGATAATAGCAATTTTCTCATGATTTAATAAACTGAAAACAATTTTCTGTTTACAAGTCTTTTGAGCACAATAAATTACCCTGTAAACATAATATTTACCATCACAGAACAGATAGTTTCCTATATCATACCCCTCCACCACAAAAAACTAAAGCCCATGCCAAAATAACTGATAAGTAATTTGCATATTACTTTGTTTTCTTGGAGGCGCCAGTCACAACTATAGAAAGCCAATATAAAGCTGGCACTGAGAAGAATGTTTCTGTGACTACAGAACAGAATGTTTCAAGGTCCTATTTGATGGAGACCCAGTGGAATTTGGAAACTATCAGTGCAGGGGAGAGAACCCTAGAATACTGTAAGCAGAGCTTAGTGGAAGAATCAGCAGAAACTCGAGAGTAGAACTTCAGTAGAAATGTAAAAGGCTGAGAAGGTTCATAATGTTTCACAGAAGCAAATTATTTACTTTCAATTTGTTCATGGTCTGAAACTTTGTGAGAGACTAACCTTGAAAGATAACAGACTAATGAATATGGTGGAATTTCAAGACAATCCTGCATTCTGTCCAGGCATGGGTATTGACTCTTTATTTTAGCACTATTTATAGTGAGAACTGTGAACAAAAGTCAGAATGAAAAAGTTGGAAAAACTCAAAAACCTGAGTAACAATGTTATAAGAAATTAAAATCTTAGTTTCTGGAGACATTGTTTTCCTTAAAAACAAACCAAATGCTTTGCAAAAAGACTGCAGGAGAAATAGCATGAGAATACTTCTGGGAATGACTGGGCCTCACCCACCACAGAATAGAGCACAGAGATTTAAAGTCATATGAAACAGTATTCTTAAGTAGAGTAAAACCAGAGTACTGTGCCTCAAATGGAGGTTTGTCTCTGGCCTTCCAGATTCCAAATAATTACTCTGAGGCTTAGTATTAATTATAAACTGTTTAGCCTATTAGCTCAGGCTTATTACTAACTAGCTCTTCACACTTAAATTAACTCATTTCTATTACTTTATATATAGCTACATGGCTGTGACATTGCCTCATATCTTGCTTCTGTGGCAGCTGCTTTCATCTCTCAGACTCCACCTTCTTTTTTCCTGTGTCTTTGCTTGAATTTACACCTGACTCTATTATGCCTGGCTATTGGTCAAATCAGCTTCTTTATTAACCAATGGTAATAAAATGTATTCACAGCACACAGAAACATATCCCACACTAAATCCTTAACAAGATATTTCTCAAATTCAGATTCCTAAGCATACAATTTTACAGGTGTGGTCTTGTGGTCCCAGAGGCCTTTACTTGAAAGTTGAATTTGCATCATACACGTGACACTGGTTTTGTGGACATGCAGAATGCAATGTTACAGAGTCAGAGAGACTTATGCCTAGATTTCACAGGAAGCCCTGGGAGGCCACACAATGTAGTTGATATCAGATCTCCTTTCAACAGTTCCAAAAGAGGGTTAATCCAAAGAAAACTAGGAAATGATTAATGCTAGGAACTTGGAATGTCTGACAAAAATAGTTGTAGGCCATGTGAGAAAAATCAGTTGTAGAAGAGGACATCTTTATGTGTTTATGAAATTGGAGGCATGAAGGTTTAGAAAGGAGCAGTGGGCTGCGTTCCTGCCACCCGGCTCCCGGTCGCCTGGCTAGCTTATGCCCAAAATAATAAAATGGAAACTGTATTCTTTTAACACTGCCTGGCCCGTTATATCTAGCCTCGTCTTGCCTAATTCTCACATCTTGCTTTAACCCATATCTAGTATCTGTGTAGCACCACAAAGTAGTGGCTTACCAGGAAAGATTCAGCATGTCTGACCTGCGTCTATCTTAGGCTGGAGCTTCATCGCATCTGGTTCAGAGAAGAGAAGCATGGCGTCTGGCTCACTTCCCTTCTTCCCAGCATTCTGTTCTGTGTAGTCCACCTACCTAATTTTCTGACCTATCAGGCCAAGCAGTTTCTTTATTGATTAACCAATGAAACAAAAGATTGACAAATGACCTTCCCACATCACGAAGGCAAAACTAACCACATTGTAAACAAAGGGATACTCAGACCTCTAAGATCCTCTGGCAGCCCTTTACTCACAAAAGTTGAACAACCATCCTTATACAAAATTTTCTCCACTACAGGTAAGAAAAGCAGGTGAGAAGCTATGTTCTCTGATTTTAGTGAATTAATAAAAATACATTGAACCCATTCTAAGAAATAAAATTTCAGATATACAGGCAATCACTGTCAAGAATGACTAAAAAATCTAAAAAGCAGAGAAATGATCATGTTACTTCTCCAAAAACACACAGCTCATCTGAGACACAATTGGTACATGTGTAAAATAAAAGTAATTACTTGCCAACTCTGGTTTTAAGTCTACTGCAAGGTCTAATTTAAAAAAAAAAAAACACTTCCACAGAGATCCATGGCATCCCTTCCCTGGCCTTAACCTGCACTGCAACCTACTACTGAAATTGCTCCTGGAACTACAATAGACTATAGGCCAAGGGTCTGCCATTACTGTTCTTCCCTAGCTTTCACAGGACAGGGTAGACTGAAGAAAGAGACTTCTGCCTGATGGAAAACACAGCATGGAAGGTTGCTGTGAAGGTTTATTTGTGGCTCAGTGTCACCTTCACCAACTAGAGACTACTATACCCAAATCATATCTTTTAAAAAGAACATTAGGCTGGCACCCTCTTACAATTTTTGCCTGCATTATTTTCAGGTTTCTGAAGTATTAACTTTTACACTATGCAGGTTTCTGAACCTCTGGGTCTTAGATTCAACCAAGGTTAGTGTCTGCCTTCATTAACACTATTACAACCTTGCTCAGCATATTTTTAAACAAGATTCCACTGACGGCAGGATATTTTGAATTGGCAGTCATAGTCAGGAAGGTCAAATTGAGGACAAATGCTGAAACCTCCCACTGTGAACTAAAATCTGTGGTTTAGCTTTTAGAGCAGTCGGAGAGTCAAAGGGAGTCACAGAATCACATTCTATGAACATTTACTCCAGCCATTTGAACCAGGGATGGTTGCAGTCCCTCACTGGTGTGGGGGTTGTTTTTTCAGGAAGCAACACAGTGTTGTGACCTGTGTAGCTACAGGATTGTATAGCAACCTAGAGGTAGCTGTTTTCAGGTGATTGCTTCCAGAGCAAAGGATAAATTTGCAATGTTGCAACACAGGTTACTGGAGTCTGTGAATAAAGACTGTGGGCCCACCCCAGGCCCCTGGTGTGGCAAGGACAGATTTTGTAGCTTTCTGAAATACCTCCCTGTTCTTGTCCAAGTATAGATTAGTGCAAACTTAGATTTGAGAAGTTTACTGCTGCTGAAATAGTAACTATACAGTCACTTACTCTTTATAATCTGAATTTAGATTGCCATCTAATGACATCCTAGAAGTGTCTGGAAACACAGAAAGGAACATCTGGGTAGACTTTCATAAAGTATGGTCATGAAGAAAATCAGACCAGGAAGATGGTACTAGGAGAGAGGGACAGAGGAGGAAAGAGAAAAAAAGAGAGAGAGAGCAAGAGAGCATAAGAGCACTAATCAAGCTAAACCAAAGAAAGGACCAAGAGGAAATGTTGGATGCCTCTAAAGAGTCAGAGGTGTGAATCAGTGTTATGATTCATAAGAGAATCAGTTTGCAACCATATTCATATATGAAACTTGACTCAACTATAGAAATTATAAGGATCATTGTTTTGCATGCTATTTATTCCTTATTTCTTTAAAATTATGAAAGCATTAATAATTAATACTATGACAATGATTTATGCAATTTTTGTTCTGTAGAATGCAGAGAAACCCAGGTATTTCAGATGAAACTTGGCTTATGGGTAAAGGGGGAAGAGAAGCTTACCAAAAGCACCCACAAAATAGAGCCATGGATGCTCTGATTTTGTATTCATAGTCCTCAGGCATACTACCCTCCATCCATGAGAAAAAGAGACAACACAAAAAGAAATTGCATGCTGGCTGTTTATTGTGAAGCTGAAGTTATGCTTCAAGTGATATGCTCTCTTTAATTTGTATATAAATGAGATGGGGTCTTGGTGTGTGGCATGGGCCGATCTTGAATTTAGTCTTGAGTGTTGGGATGAAAAATGCACAGCACCATCCACAGCTTGAGTGACATAACTTTTGAATGTTATTTTCTCATTTCCTGTGTACAAACAAAACCCAACAGTAAAAGATCATACATATGGATTGTCATAGCAAAAGGTTTTTTCTTCTTGCTACATTAACTAACAAGAATAGCTGGAAGCCTGACTTTATGGCTTTTCCTCTCCTTTCCTCCTCTTTTTTCCTAATAGTGTTTTATTTATTCTTGTTAGGAACCTAGCACATTGTGTTTTTTAAACTGTAACTTATACCATGAGTAAATGAAAGCTATTCTTAGTTAATTTGTCTTTCAGCTGTTATTGAAAATGAAAAGGGACATATTTACAAAGTGGTCCTTTTTAAATATAATAGTGACATTGAGAGGCACACAAACATTTTTGAACAGGGCTTAATTAAATTACTATGGCAAGACTGCATAATGGAGGATGTACACTTACAAAAATAGTGAAAATGAAATAGAAAGAAAGAGGTTGAGAAGAATAGAAACAATGAATTAGAGAGAAAAAGAAGAGAGTTGGGAAGGGAGAAAAATGAAATCATAAAATTACTAATAAGAGTTTAATGTTCAATTAACTGATATGGGAGTTTTTAAAGAAACATATTGGTTGAAATGGGCAGCAAAGGGCTTTTACCTATAATTTATAGAGAAAACTGATGCTTTAACATTTCCAAGATGGTTATCAAAAAAGTCACTCCAAAGAAGGTTTTCAGTGAGGGATATGGTGAAATATAAAATAAGACAGACTTTTTAAATTTAGCAGCGTGTCGCTCTTTGCTCTTAGATTAATATTTTATTTTATTTTCAGGTTGAAATTGGTTCAATGAACCAAGTAAGCATTTGAAAGTCTAGAAGATACATAGAAATATAGACTTGAGTGTCATTTACCAGGGATATTGAACCTGAGTACTCGTGTGAAACAACAGATTGTCAGGTGGAAGCATGAGATGGGAAGACCCTGGAGCGGAGGCCTCAGAGGAGTCAGAGGATCCCCGAACCAAGCAATAAAAGAAATGATATTACTGGAGAAAAGGACACATTGAAACAGAACTCCAGAAAACTCAAAATTGGAAGAACTTTTAAAAAGAAAAGAAAATATTGAAGTAAAAACACTTAGCAATATGTATACTGTGGCCATATTGTTTCACCCGTTCCCAATTCATTTTGGAGCTCTGTATATATGGAAAGCGTAGGAACTAAAATGTTTGCTTATGAATAAAGCATAATTCTAAAGGAGACTAAATTTAGCTTAGCAAAGTAGTTGTATCTGTGCCTTTGTCACTTAACATATTGGAAAGATAGTGGTACTTCTATGGATGAAATTACTGGGGTTGTATCTAATTACATATCTCATTGTGGTACTCTGCTTCAGCAGTCAGGACAAGAGTAATCAGCTCCAGTATGATTGCCTCCATACTGGGGTGGTCTGTGTCTGGTTGCCTAGGACAGGGCGAGGAGGGCGAGGATGTGTCTGGTTGCCTAGGTCAGAGAGAGGAGGACGAGTTTCTGTCTGGTTTCCTAGGTCAGGGAGAGGAGGGAGAGGCTGTGTCTGGTTTCCTTGTTCAGGGAGAGGAGGACAAGGCTGTGTCTGGTTGCCTAGCTCAGGGAGAGGAGACAGAGGCTGTGTCTGGTTGCCTAGGTCAGGGCGAGGAGGACTATGCTGTGTCTGATTGTGTAGGTCAGGCTGAGGGAGACGAGGCTGTGTTTCATTTCCTTGGTCAGGATGAGATGGACAATGTTGTGTTTGGTTACCTCCACCATGGGGTGGTCTTTGTTCATGGTGTGGTGGCAGATGGCGAGAATGGGAGTGTTTGTCTCCACCATGGGGTGATTTGTAGGGAAGTGGAGGGAGAGAAGGTAAGTGTCTGCCTCCATCAGGGGGTGGTCTTGGGTAAAGTGTTCCCTCTTGACTTTCACTTCCAACAGAGGATTTAAGTGAGTGTCTTCCAGGAGGTGATCTCAAAAGTATGTACTCGTCTTGATCCCCAGACTCTGTAAATATGAAACAGGGTGCAGAATATATGAAACTAATTGTGGAAGACTTCCCTTTGTATTTCTCTGATGCCATCACACATTACCTGTCTAGAACATTTTCTCAGCAGCCAACTACTATCATGTCTACTTCCTGGTCTTGAATATTGTTTTATGTGCTGATGATGTGGTAAAATCTGTATCTAAGAACCTTAAATTTATCAAAACTGAAATGTTAGATTATATGAATTATAATTCCAGGAAAGAAAGTGGGCAAAGACTTCCAATGAAGCCTAGTCTCAGTACTTGAACCATGAATTGAAATGAAAGCTAGTTATTCAAACATCTAAAAATGCACAGAAATACACAGTGAACAAAAGAAGATGAGAAATTTCCTCTAGCATGTTCTCTTAATATTCACACTGAATATTGTTCCATATTATCAGGAATGCAGTTAGTTAGAGAAAGGGGTCATGAAAAGGAATTTCTGTTCATTTAAAAAAAAAACATTTCATTCTTGAGGGGAATACTGAGGAAGAATGAAGCAGTTCAACAAATCTTAGTGATGTGGAAAAGTAAAAGTACGTACACTTTTCACTTGGGAGCCATCTCTCAGCAGTGGACGAGAACTGTTACTCAAATTGGTGGTTTCCAGAAGTAGAGGTAAAGAACATTCATCCATTAGTTACTAAAAAAGTTTAAATGATTATAATATGATTTTGGAGAACTTGAAAAACTCCTAAGAGGAGTACAGAGTACTCTTAAGAGGAGGAACAAAGTACCATCGCAGTTAACATCTATGAAATAATATGCATCTTATCACTAATTTCATTGAAATAATGTTCTGGATTTTTTTTAAAAAAATGAAATTATAAGAAAACTTAAGCAATTTTTTTTTCAACTCAAAAACATCTGGTAAGGAGATTTGACTTGCATTCATAAGCTGTGTGTGTGATCTTGTCAGCCACACTCTGAAATGTACTCAAAAAGAAAAAAAGATACAGCAAGAGAACAGCAGTGTGATGGACAAAGTGGATCTCAACCAATTGCCTAAAGACAGAGCAAACCTTTTCATCCTCTTATAATCCCTCCAAACTCACTGCTAGCATTTTATATGTTTATTTCAAGGCCAAGTTTTGCTGTATCATTACCCATTTTCTTCATTATTTCCTTTACTTATATTAGTAAGTTTTCCCAAGAAGAAAATAAAAAAATAAACATCTATACCATGTCACATGTGCTACTATAGCACACTGAAATTCTGATTGGAAGTAGGAGTAAAACCCACCTTCTAGGCGAAGAGTTACAGGCAATGAATGGCTGCTTAGGAAGGTAGAATCAGCTCTCTCTAAAGGTAAATGCCTTTATCCAATGCTTAGCCCTAAAGCCATCTGCAGTGCTTTGTAGACTTATTTGTGTTTGTGTGTGTGCAGACGTGTTTAACAATAATAAAGAAGTCGTGGACTGGAGAAAGAGTAGGGGAGAAACATGTAAGGAATTGGAGGGAGCAGGGCAGGAATGGAAACAATGTAAATAGAGTATGCATGTATGAAATTAATTTCCCAATTGTTAAAATAAAAATGAACAAATTGGGTCTTAATGTGTCTATTTTTACGTATAAAGGGTCAGGCCTTGCTATCTGATTCTCTGTCTCTCTAGCAGTTTTGATGTATATTTATCTCCTCCATCTGTCCTGAACCCATTTTATAACAAGACTACCTACTCAGTATATATAATTCTTTGACAATAATATTGGTGTCCTCCATTGCCCTCTCTGGTTTTTTTTACAGACAAAACTCCACTCCAACCCTTTTCCTTATACCTTCACTTGAGCTCTGAGCTGAACTCAGGGCCAGCAAGGCCACTGTCAGCAGGACCACAAGCATCTTGGAGTAGGCTCTGGAGTTTCTTTCAGGTCCGTGTTAGAGAGAACAAAACAGCAGCAGTTCTCCTTATAGGGAGGAGCAGAACAATGGTACTTTTGAGTTCCCTACAGAGTGATTTCACCCCTGGAAAACAGGATACCTTGAATCCATGACTTCTCTTGTGACTTGACCCATAAACTAGGAAGGGAAGAAAAATTGTCTTTGTTTTATTTCTAAAAGATATAATGTGTGGCTTGAATAATACTGTTGAAGTAGTATTGGGTGAGATACTAGCACACATATTCAAAGTAAAGTCTTGATATAATTTGAACTTCAGTCTGTTTGATGAGACTCTGTTCTTCAAATGTGAGTTGTGGGGAAGAAGTATTAGTCGACAGTATTTTCATATCAAAAATGGAAGATAGCAGATACTTCAGACACTCTTTATAGCAAATATTTGGACCCTAAAACACTCACAACCATCAAAAAATTTTACCTGATTTAAGTGCGGTCAATATCAATGACTGTACAAAATCCATGAACCCCAAATGAAGACATGATTTTGCTTGGACACACCTTGACGGAGAGAGGCAAAAGGTGCAGAGTCAATGACAGACATTGGAAGTTGGCTGAATAGTGAATCACGTAGCTGCACACTCATTTACTACAGAAATCATGCTTGCCTATACCACCCCTCCACACACACTGTGCCCCATGGAAGTCAGTGAATGAGTCTGTGGTGCTGGCCTCCTTTTATTGGTTCCATGGATCAGGTCTCCCCACATCAGTAATCGACAAGCATGGTGAAAAACTCCAAGTTGATCCAAGGGGAAGTCATTAGTGTGCATGCTAATGCAGTCCAGTCTACACAAAAGTGGCCATGGACCAGTCAGGCCATATTTATTCTACAACAGGGCATGGATACAATTTGAGCAGAAAACAAGAGATTGATGATTATGTGATGGAAGTTGACTCTGGGGCTGGAGAGTGGAAGAGCATTTAGGGAGACCACAAAAACTGTGTTTATAGAATTCCTCCACTGTGTATGCAGAAAACATTTGGCATTCCTATGTTTTCTTGGCTCTGGGGTGTGGAGCCAACCACCTTCATTCCATGAACAGAGTTGCACAGTCATTTAAGTTTCGCTCATGGACAAAATGTTTACTGCTTCAGATAAAAAAAAAAGGCTCTAACCAGGTTAAAATGTGTTTAATATGTACATAGTCTTAAGAAAGGAAAAAAAGCAGATAGTCATAGAAAGAGTTTAAAAATAATAAAATAAGATTTTTCAAAAAATAATAAAATAATATAAAGAAAAATCCACATAAAATACATATATGTATATATCTAATATGTTATTTTATTGTCTGAATTTTTGATTGCAGATGAATAAATAATAGCTGCTAAGAAACACTGGATGGCAAAGGGTGCTTGATCAAACCAACCTATACTTCGAAAAATGCCTTTAATTCAAAATGGATGTCAAAATGTGTTTTGCTTTGAGGAAGACATTATGTTTTTGTATCCCTTCCCCTCAAAAAAATCAAAAGGTTCTGCGGATTCAATTAGAGTTAAAAAGAATTGTGTATGATCCAGGAAGACCCTTTTAAAATTCTGGCTACAGACTTAAAAAATAAATTAAAAAAAACCTAAAAGACACATAATGTATATTTTACCTGGTCAAACATAAAACAATACATTATCTTTAACTCACTTGTACAAACACACATCCCAGACTTATGTTAGTACTGATATGCATGTTACATTTAAAAGTTTATATGTTTTCAGAAAAATTGAATCAAACAACAATAAAAATAGATGTCTCAGGTGATAAAACAACCCAGAGCACATCTGTTACAGCTTCCTCAGCATTCTGCTTTCAGAAAGCTAAAGGCTGCTACCTGAGATGGTTCACCCTTACAGACTACTTCAGGAAGGAATTAACCATTGTCCTTATTTTTTTCAGGATCCCTCAAAGATTTCAGCACTAACAAATAAAAAATCTTTTAGAAAGAGCAGTGCACATATCCCCAAAAGATGGGCTATGGAAGTTTTTCATCATTTCCTTGGGGGTTACAAGTTATTGTTGGTAACATCCCAAGAAAAAAAGATTGAGATAAGGATAGAAGGTCCAGAGATCTTATTCTGTAAAGAAGAAGGGGGAATAGAGAAATGACAGGATAAAAGGTTAGAATATTATTTTTAAACTACAAAAGCAACGTTAGTTTTAAATATTTCACATTGGTATGGACCTTTGTATAGTGATACTAATTTAAGTTTATTTTTTTTGTATCAAGTATGCATGTTTCAACTCTTGCTTGGGTTAGTGTGCTTATTTGTCTTATTGAGAATGTACTATATAATTAATAAATAGAGGTTAATAGTTTGTCATTTATGGTAAACAGTTTTGTTGCCAGTCATATAAGGTATGTTTTCAAGGTTAAGTAGGTATGCTTAGGGAGATAGATAGTCTTCAAACACATCAAAGATATAGAGTATATGGCACATAAGATGTTTAATAACTTTGAGGCCTTTCATGACCATGAGACATGTTTGCTCCTGACAGCACCAATCTACTTCAGAGAAGATGATGGACATCAAGAAACCTCCATGTGGAATTTACTTTTTTTGTAGCAAAAGCTAGCCTTTTAAAAAATAAAATGTCCTTGCTGCAAGTACTGACCGTGTGTTTTCCAAATTATATAAACAGAACCTAAAGGAAAGTGACTGACAAGCTTTGTCAAGATAAGGTATGACAGTTCATTGAAATTACCTGCTTGTCAAAAATGACTGTCAGATATACAGGGCATGTAGATCAAAGATATATATGCACAATGTTGCAGAAAAACTTTGGGTGACTTTCCAGGCAGCCAGACATCCCTGTCATTAGGTAATATTAGATTTTTCTGGGGTATTTGGTGGAGTTAAGAATTAATTAATATGAGGACCAGAAGTTTCAGTGGATAGAAATCAAGACCAACCAGAAGAATATTAGTTGTTGAGCCCATACTATAACTATAAGACCAGTGGATACATAAGATGTTCCCCACACATCATTTGCCTTGAGTCTTGCTACAGGGTTACTTATGACTTCCCAGAGCCACCTTTAAGTGGTATTATTTGCTCTTAGGTGTTCCATCACCTCTGGTCATAGGTGATATTTTTCTTGGGATACATTAATCTCTTTCACACTTTGCTGACACTGAAGAAGGTCAGGGAAATGCTGGTAACTGTGTTATATAGTGGAATTAGCATAGGGCAAAATGACTCTTCCCTAGATGTCACTTTAACACCAAATCACTGGTGAGCATGGTCCTCCTTCTTCTGCTACTATCTTACATCAAATTTATCTATATGTAAACATTTGGGTGACCAATATCCTGGTATTCTGACTATACTGGATTTGCAAAATCAGAAATAGTTATGGTAATAAATTGAGGAAATTTCAGGACCAAATAATGCTATCCTATATCCAGCATCCAATGACATGAGCTTATCAGATTTTAATTTAGCCTGGAAGAATTGCCACATCATAATCTATTCCCTTCCAAGACCACTTTTCTTGTAAAAACTCAACTGAGAAAACCTTCCTGAAATCTCAGGAATGGAAAGCTAACAGATAACTAAATGCATAATAGAGTGGACAGTGATTTGCACATAAGAAGGTGATTGGCTTTGAACTGCCATGACCCTACACCATAATTTACCTCAACAAAACAAAAACTGAAACCAATTTTGTATGAAAATGAACAATAAAAGTGTGAAGTGAAAAGACCAGTGTTGAAAACCAACCATGACAAAAATTCTTAGTGCCAAGGTTAAGACACAGGGATTTTGAAAATATTAGTAAAGAATATAAAGATGTGAAAGAAAATAATAAAATGGAGGAACATACTGGATAGTATTGGGAGAGGATTCCGGTGAGTATTGAAATTTAACTGCATTTAATTTCCAATTGCTTAAACTACCCCTGACCACAAAAGGTAAGAGCAAGACAAAATACTACATTATCATGATACAAGGGAATGAACATACCAGTTGAAGGTTGTGGGCAACATTCATAGTTAATCATTCTGTTGCTAGAACAAAACAAATTAAACTTACACCCTAGATCAAGACATTCTGTAGGCAAACTACTCCCTGGGTGGAATCCAAAGTTACTATTTTAAGGGAAATGGAATCTTAGTTGGATTCTTAGACTTTTGTATGAGGTAGAAACATATCTATTTCTCTATTCCTGAAGTACAGGAATTAATTAGCCATACCTGTTGACAATACCCTTCAAAGAGCAGAAGTCTCTGACCTATATCTTTGTGGGAACTTCATTTGAAGTAGAAACACAATGACCCCAGCACTTGGGAGGCAGAGGCAGGAGGATCTCCATGATTTCAAGGCCAGCCTTGTACACAGAGCGAGTTCCAGGACAGCAAGAGCTGTCAAACAGAGAAAACCAAAAACCCAAAACCAAAACAAACAAAAAGGCCACAATAACTGTGAAAGAACTAGAAGTAAGTTCCAAATCTCTGGCCTTTGGAAAACATGGCAATTGGCTCACATTTTCAGGCTGTCTGGGTACACCAGGTGTCTGGATGAACAAATGTTTGTCTAAGATGAACTGCCTATTTTCGGATTGAACAAAATAGACCCACAGTAAAAGACAGTAAACAAAGTCAGTTGGCTAGAAATGTAATGACATTTTGTAACCAAATTTTAAATAAAAATTCAGCAACATACAGAAGAATAGAAATAATAAGGATTTGGAGTCTTTAAAAGCTACGGAGAAACCGTGTCTCGAATTTAAAAAAAAAAAAATCTTGTAATATCTGAAAATAAAAGCTAGTTGGAAATTCCACAAGGAAAAATGTTCAAGCACTTACTTCTAATTATAGTAGATCAGGCTGTACAATGGTAGTGCACACCTTTAGTCGCAGCACTGTGGAGGCAGAGACAGGTCCATCTATCTACGTTTGAGGGCATCATTTCTAAAGAAGGAATTCCAGGACAGGTTTCAAAACTACTCAGAGAAAGGCTGTCAAAAAAAAAAAAAACAAAAGAGAGAGAGAGAGAGAGAGAGAGAGAGAGAGAGAGAGAGAAGAAAAAGAATATAGAAAGAAAGGGAAAAAAGAAAACCCAAAACAAACATAGAAAAAGAAAAAAAAACCAAACCCCTAGTAGTTTATGTTAAAATAGATGTTGGAATTGAATTAATATCAACATGAAGCAGAGAAAATATTCAGTGTTGACCACTCTAAGAAAGGAGCATAGGATCATATGAGGAGTTAGCACAAAAATGTTATATGATTTAAATTTGCTGTTGATAGCCAAATACCTAATTCTATTCTACAATCATGGCTAGTCATTGGTTACTGGTAGTGGTTGAAAATATTTCTTAAAAGTGAGAAGGTATAAGCCCAGTTATATGGAACATTCTGGAAAGAAATTTGACTGTCAAAATCTCAGAAACATGAAATGGCATGGTCAAGAAATTGTGCATTTGTCTTAAGCATTGTAGAAAACCATGCCACTTTTTGTAGTATTATTGTTAAGAAGATTAGAAGCTTTAAGAGCTGTGGAGATGGCTCAATCAATAATGGAATTTTCTTCTGGCTATAAGCACAATATTCTGTTTTCCTGAATCCAAGTAAAAAGCTATTTAGAAAGACATATTGCAAAAATTCCAACAAATATGATCTAGGAGATGGAACTATTTGTTTGCTTGGAGACTTGTAAGCCAATAGTATCTCGACATGATTATTTATTGCCAATGAGATATATAATTCTAAATACAGCACAGAAAGAAAGATCTGAGTACCTGCAATCAAAGTTATCTTCTGTCCATACTTTACCAGGCCTGTAAAGAAATGTACCTAAGCACCCAAGCACACACACACACACACACACACACACACACACACAAACACACATACACTCACACACACACACAACACACACACGAGAGAAACAATCACTCAAAATCTCACACACCCAAAGAATAAAATATTTTGGTAATGTAAGGCTCCAAGTGTTTCCCATTTCAAATAACACGTTAGGGATTTTGTATAGTCTTTGTGGTTCTGAATAAATGAGGTGGCAGGGAATGCATCTTATCTAAACATAAATGATGTGTTTGTCATGGAAAATACAACAATATATCAGACCCATAGTTACAGTATAATTGGTGATCTATGGATGAAAATGAAGGCTAAAGATATGAAGCATCTTTATGTTTAAAAAAGTATGACTCAGCACTATCATAACTTTATATAAGAACTGTATACCAAATACAATGAAATTCATATAATGGCAATATTTTAATATAGATATTAACATCATAGCCATGCTTCATCTGCTCTTAGTCCAAGACATGTTGCCAGTGCCTCATGTTATACTATCTGGCAGAACTCCCAAAGAGGAGTCAAGGATGCAGTATTTCCTACTTTGTCAAATATGAGGTCACCCAGGATGGGATCAAAGGCACCATTCTTCTGATGGGTCATATAAAGGCAGGTACCACACTGCATGCAGCACAGACTCAGAAGAAACTCCAGAGACTCCAAGATGCTGGTTGTCTTGTTCACAGCGGCCTTGCTAGCCCTGAACTCTGTTCAGAGCTTCAGTGAAGGTAAGACAGAAATGGTTGTTTGTTCAGTGAATCTGCATTTAGGTAACAGATCATGTCGTTCCTGCAAGATGCAGAGAGGGAGAAGAAGATTAGCAGAAAGGCAGGAATGTAGAATCAGTACCAAAGTATTGTGTTCAAATTACCATTCCAAACAGGAATTGAATGTTGTCATGTGCAATAAAAATTTGATTAGGGGATGGAACAGAAGGTTGAAAAAGTAGGGCTAGATCTCTAGAGTCACTTCTCTGTGTTGAGAAGGATCAAACAGGAAGATTCACAGAAAGAAGGCCAACTTAATATCCTGTAATGAAGTAGTCAGTCGATAACAGGCATCTTGCCACAGTGAATGTGTAACAGAAGAAAGGACATAGGGACATTTCTGAATAGAATAGTCAAATAATTTTAAAATTCTGTTTTGTTTCAGTCTTGTCCATGGAAATGATGACTGAAAAATTAGTTTTCTAAGATCTTAAATTCTATTCCAAGCATAAAGATTCAATGTTTGATACCATAAATACATGTATTCAGAGATAATTTCCCTCAAAACTAGGTGGAAAGGATCAGGAGGATGACTCACAAATGAGTAGGAGGAACAATGTAGTAATCATTGAGCTGTTGATAAAAGGAAAGAGGGCATTTGTTTCAGCACTAAACTTGCCACTTCTTGTGATGTATCAAATAAAGAACGTGAGTCAGCATCTCAGATTCTAATCCCTCTTTGCAGCATTCCCCCATGGTCCTCCTCGTCACCATGATTTGGGTCCTAAGCATGGTCCACCTCAGCTAGGCCCACCACAGCAAGGCAGATCTCAGCAAGGCCCACCTCAGCAAGGCCCACCCCAAAAAGGCCCACCTCAGCATGGTGCACCCCAGCAAGGCCCACCCCAACAAGGCCCACCCCCACAAGGCCCACCTCAGCGTGGACCACCCCAGCAAGGCCCACCCCAACGTGGCCCACCCCAGCAAGGCCCACCTCAGCGTGGACCACCCCAGCAAGGCCCACCCCAACGTGGCCCACCCCAGCAAGGCCCACCCCAACAAGGAGGCCAACAACAGAACCAAGGCCCTCAGCAAGGAAACCAGCAAGGCCCACCCCAACAAGGAGATCAACAGCAGAACCAACACCCTCAGCAAGAAAACCAGCAAGGCCCACCCCAACAAGGAGATCAACAGCAGAACCAAGGCCCTCAGCAAGGAAACCAGCAAGGCCCACCCCAGCAAGGAGGCCAACAGCAGAACCAAGGCCCTCAGCAAGGAACCCAGCAAGGCTCACCCCAACAGGGAGGCAGACCTCAAGAATCTTCCCAGGACCAGGATGCTGAGTAATCAAAGATACATTATTAGGTAGGATTTTATTTCACTGTTAATGAAGCATCTCATTTCTTATAGTTTTGAAAACACAAGCTGTGCTAACTCAACTTTAATCACATTTATACCACATAATTTAGGTTCTCATTAATATTACTATTCTTTGGATCTTTACTATTTTTAAATATTACATTATTTGGCTAATCTGTGGTGATATAGGTAGATGATTAATATTTTGTATACTGCTCAAGTTATTGTGATTGTGACGAACAATGTGTATACATGCTTGACAACATGAGTTTTATTGTTTGTTCAAGAAGTACAATGTTATTCATAAATGTTATTCATGCCTTGTTGCTCATGCCAGAAACCCCACCGACTATGACCAGAATAAGAAATATAAATGAATGAGAAATCAAGGGATCAAGTTAACTTTTAAAAGTTATCATTCCTCTTCCCCATCCCCATCAATAAAGGCTTCCACTAAATCGTTCAACAGTTTATCAGAAATAAACACACATCTTTGCTTCAACAGCACATATCCTAAAATTTGAAACAATACTGATGAGATTAGCTTGTCCTCTGTGCAAGGATTTCACAAAAATTTGTGAAGTATTCCATATTAAACAAAAGAAACACACACAGACATTTTCTTATCTTCATAGTACCCTTATATTAATTAATTTTTTTAAAAAATGCACAATAGTTCATAGAGACAGCGTGCTTGTATTCATATCCATGATGGTTTTGGTTTTTTGCAATAATGAGCCATAACTTTCTGTGGCTCTTGCTGTCTTTGGTTAGTTTTATATCCTGTCAATGGACTTTCAAATGGTTTTTATTTTTCTCTAGTATAAAATTTGCTTTAGTGACCCAAATTTATACATATGTATTATAGTTTAAATGAGTTTCTGAGATAAAGTTCATATACACTAGGCTGGCTTCAAACTTGCTGTGTGGCCAAGTATACCCTTGAATTCCAATCATCTTCCCTCTACTTCCCAAGTGCTGTGATTATATGCACATGCCTTATTCACCTACTCACCATTTTAATATCAAATGCATTCTCGCTAAAGCCATATATCCAATAAAATATATTTGGCTCGTTTTTTTTTCAGAGTGCATCATGTGCTAAATGGTTACAAAAATGAATAAAAATAACCAGAAAGGAAAGGGAAAAAGAGTACAGAAAGAGAAAAAAGACATGGACTTCTATCTACATCATTAAAGGTGTTAGAAAGGGATGAGAAACTTCATCTAGTTATGATTTCTTTATAACTTCTTTTGTATTTGTTTCTTTCAGATAATGAGTAAGAAAATACTGGCTTTGGTGGATTGGGCAACTGGAATAATGTGGCCATAATCTATCATTTTAATAACAATAAAATCATAAGCATACCATTTCTGACTCTTGTCTCTATTTATGGGTGTAGGCTGATCTGGAACTTGACAAACCTAAGACACAATTTGTGATCACCCAGGAACCTATAACATAGATGCTTCTAACCTTCTATCTTCCTACATCCACACACAATCTGACAAATGAAAAAATTCGATCACAGCCACAACTGTCTTCTAATACAAAACTATTTGTATAAACATAATATATATGTACTTATACATACATTTTGTATGTATATCATAAAACTCCAACTGTTACTCTTCTTTTCAGAGAAACAGAAAACAGAGAATAATTGGGAAGAAAAGTTTAAAATAGACATTCTTAGTATTTATAAAATAATGAATTTCATTTTTATAGGTTATGAATCTGTTTTTCCAAATTATTTTCCTGTAATACACTATACTTTCTCCATTCATGTTCCCAAAAGATTGTCTTCCAAAGTACATACAGTACTTTATTAAAGCCTACATGGATTCTATAAAATAGGCCATAAGATAAAACTTTAAAGGATAAAACACTTGAAGTCCACCAGAAATTATTTTGAGGCCTACAATTTTTTTCTTGTCTAGGACTCCCCATATAATTGCAAATAAATACATGTGATAATAATGTAACTTGGCTAACTAGGTTCTTAGGAATCTATCAATGTCTGGAAAACCCACTATTGCCTTATATTTCCCCAACTCACAGATGATTAAATAACATTTTGTTGTACCACAGCAAATTTTACATCATATATAACATAATTAGCTCAGTATATATACATACATGCATATATGCATTTATATATGCACACACATATATATTTAAATATATGTATTTAAATACAAATCTTTGTGATATTTCAAAAGCCTTAGGCCACTTCTCATCACTAACTTTAGTACAATTACAGTTAGGATTTCATTTTAGGAAGATTTTAAATTTATCAGAATTTTAAAACACACTGATTTGTGGTTTTGAAAATGGTTAAGCACACTTGCTGCAATTGCAGAGGATACAGATTTGGTTCCCAGTACTTACACAGCAGTGTAAAACTGCCTATAACTCCAGTTCCAGATAATATTTTGATTTTTGCTGATCTCTGCAGGTTCTGAGTGCATGTAGTACTCATACACATTCAGGCAAACACTCTTATGCATAAAATAATATAAGCAGATATTTAACTAACATCTGAGTTACAAAGCTTACCACAAAGTGATTCTCAAGGTATTGAACATCTCCCAGTCCATGGACTACTTCTCATTGCCTGCAAGATTTAGGACTCTCAACTATTTATCCAGCACCGTGTCTGTCTGCGTGCTGACATGGTCCCTGATATGATGATAATGGAGTAAACCTCTGAACTGTAAGCTGCATTTTAATTAAATGCTTTCCATTAAAAGAGTTGCCATGATTATGATGTCTCTTCACAGTAATAGAAGCCCTAACTAAGCCATTTGGCACAAGGGACTGGAACACTGCCTTAATAATCCTGACCAATCTCACTCATGAACATCGATGCAAAAATTCTCAATAAAATACTGGCAAACTGAATCCAAGAGCACATCCAAAAAATTATACATTATGATCAAGTAGGCTTCATACCAGAGAGGCAGGGCTGGTTCAACATACACAAATCTATCAATGTAATCCATCATATAAATAAACTGAAGAAAAAAAACCAAATGATCATTTCATTAGTTGCTGAAAAAGCATTTGACAAAATTCAACACCCCTTTATGATAAGGGTCTTGGAGAGATTAGGGACACAAGGATCATTCCTAAATATAATAAAAGCAATATACTGCAAGCCGACAGCTAACATTAAATTAAATGGAGAGAGACTCAAAGCCATTCCACTAAAATCAAGAACAAGACAAGCCTCTCCTCTCTCTCCATACCTCTTCAAAATAGTGCTTAAAGTTCTAGCAATAGCAATAAGACAGCATAAGGAGATCAAGGAGATTCGAGTTGGAAACAAAGAAGTCAAACTTTCATCATTTGCAAATGATATAAGAGTGTGCATAAGTGACCCTCAAAACAATACCAGAGAACTCCTATAGCTGATAAATACCTTCAGTGATGTGGCAGGATACATGATCAACTCAAAAATATCAGTAGCCCTCCTATACACAAAGGATAAAGAAGCTGAGAGGAAAATCAGAGAATCATCACCTTTCACTATAGCCACAAATAGCATAAAGTATCTTGGGGTAACACTAACCAAGAAAGTGAAAGATCTATTTGACAAGAAATTTAAGGCATTGAAGAAAGAAATTGAAGAGGACACCAGAAAATGGAAAGATCTCCCATGCTCTTAGATGGGTAGGATCAACATAGTAAAAATGACAATTCTACCAAAGGCAATCTATAAATTCAACGCAATCCCCATCAAGATCCCAACAAACTTTTTCACAGACCTTGAGAGAACAATAATCAACTTTATATGGAAAAACAAAAAAACCAGGATAGCCAAAACAATCCTATACAATAAAAGAACTCACAGAGGCATTACCATCCCTGACTTCAAACTCTATTACAGAGCTACAGTAGTGAAAACAGCTTGGTATTGGCGCAAAATCAGAGATGTTGTCCAATGGAATTGAACTGAAGACCCGGATATTAACCCACAAACCTATGTACACCTGATTTTGGACAAAGGAGCTAAAATTATACAATGGAAGAAAGATAGCATCTTTAACAAATGGTGCTGGCATAACTGGATGTCAACTTGTAGCAAGGTCCAAATCAGGAGCAGAAGGAGAGAGAGCACAAGCAAGGAACTCAGGACAGCGAGGGGTGCACCCACACACTGAGACAATGGGGATGTTCTGTCTGGAATTCACCAAGGCCAGCTGGACTGGGTCTGAAAAAGCATAGGATAAAACTAGACTCACTGAACATAGCGGACAATGAGGACTGCAGAGAAGTCAAGAACAATGGCACTGGGTACTGGCTTTGTGGGAGCCTAGGCTGTTTGGATGCTCACCTTACTAGACCTGGAAGGAGGTGGGAGGTCCTTGGACATCCCACATGGCAGGGAATCCTCACTGCTCTTTGGGCTGATGAGGGGAGGGGAGTTGATTGGGGGAGGGGGAAAGAAATGGGAGGCAGTGGCGGGGAGGAGGCAGAAATCTTTAATAAATAGATAAAAATGAATGAAAATAGATTCATATCTATCACCATGCACAAAACTCAAGCCCAAATGGATTAAAGACCTCAATATTAATCTGACCACACTGAACCTGATAGAAGAGAAAGTGTGAAGTAGTCTGCAACATATGGGCACAGGAGACCACTTCCTATGTAGAACCCCGGAAGCACAGACAACAAGAGCAACAGTGAATAAATGGGACCCCTTGAAACTGACAAGCTTCTTCAATACAAAGGACACTGTCATTAAGACAAAAAGGCAACCTAACAAATGGGAGAAGATCTTCACCAACCCTGCATCAGACAAAGCTCTGATCTCCAAAATAAATAAAGAACTCAAGAAAGTAAACATTAAAACTCTAATAACCCAATTAAAATATGGGGTACTGAACTGAAAAGAGAATTCTCAGCAGACTAAGTTCAAATGGCCATAAGACACTTAAGGTCCTATTCAATCTAAAGTTTCTTAGCAGTGGTTGTTTGTCCATTTGTGGGGTAGTTAATACAGACATCCAAGGACACAGAACTACTACCTGCCCAAGCTGTTGTCTTTGGATATCTGCGAATATCTTAAGTTGAATGTTCTATGCCTGGACCCAAATGCCTATTGGAAAAGATAATTGCAGACCTGGCAGTGGGAAACTATTCTGAATTAAGTAATTAATTCCCAAATATATAACAGAAAGGGAGTTTAGGTAAAGCAAAAAAAAATCTACCACAAAGGACAGTCACTTATTCACAAAGCATTAATGCCAGAAAGCCTTGCCTTTTCAGATTCCTTGGTTCCAAAAAGTCACTTGTGAAAAGATGGATGAGCAATTACTGTATAATATTGAGGCTTTTAACACCATTGACCTCCTTTTGTTGTCTTATTGGTCTAGCTATAACTTTGAGTATTATATTAAATAGATATGGAGAGAGTGGACAGCCTTGTCTTGTTCCTGATTTTAGTGGGATTACTTTGAGTTTCTCTCTATTTATTTTGTTGTTGGCTGTTGGCTTGCTAGAGATTGCCTCAATTGGAAGAATAATCAATGTGTGTATCTATAATTACCCCAAACACAGAAGGGTAGAAAGCAGTATTAGAATTCATTCAAGAACATAATGAACTATATGGCATGACCAGAAACTAGTAGTTCTAAAACAGCAACACCTTAACATTCCAACACAGATGAAGTAGAAGAAAATACCTTAAGAATAATTTTATGAAGATGAAAGAAGACCTTAAAGAAGAAATGAAAAATTCTTATAAAGAAAGAGAAGAAAAGATAAAGAAAAAATTGTAAGAAATCAATAAATCACTTAAAGAAAGCCGAGAAAAAAAATTAAAGAGGCGAAGGGATTAGTTCAAGACTTCAAAATTGAAATAGTGGCAATAAAGAAAATATAAACGAAAAGAATTCCTAAAATGGAAAATCAGTGTAAGTGAACAGGAACCACAGATGCAAGCATAGAATACAAGAGGAAGAGACAATTTCAGATATCAAGGATGCAATAAAGAAATATTTTCATTGGTCAAAGAAAATGTTAAATCCAACAAATTCCTAGTACAAATTATCCAGGAAATATGGAACACCATGCAAAGACCAAACCTACGAATAATATGAACAGAAGGAGAATAACTCCAGTTAAAAGGCACAGAAAATATATTCAGCAAAATCATATATGAAAAATTTCCCAACCTAAAGAAGGACATGGCTATGAAGGGACAAGAAACTTACAGAACATCAAATAAACTAGAAAAAAGAAAAAACCCTGGCCCAACTCCAATCACATAGCATAAGAAAGAATACAAAGAGCTGCAAAGGAAAAAAAAGTAACCCAATAAAGGCAAACCTATCAAAATTACACCTGACTTCTCAATGGAAACCATGAAAGCCATAAGGTCCTGAACAGATGCTCAGCAGACATGAAGAGACCAAGGATGATAACATAGACTACTATATTCAGCAAAGCTCTCAATCACCATAGATGGAGAAAACAAGATATTCCATGAGAAAGCCAGTTTGAAACAATACCTATACACAAATCCAGTCCTACAGAAAGTAAAGCTGAAACATAAAGAAAACTCAAACTCAGGGAAGTTAGCTGCACATACAAAAACACAGCCAACAGGTAACCTCATACCAGAAATCTTCAAAGAAGGGAAGTACATAAACACTACCACCACCATCACCAAAACCAAATATGAAGGTTTGTAAAAGCAAGTACAATGTTGGGAAAGAATTTTCATTTTTTTTATTTTTGCATGACTTTTAACTTTATGTTACTTTACTTCAAAAAAAGATTTTGCCTTATTAGTTTTAAGCTATTTTTATGACCATCTATAATCTTTTTCTTTTTCCTTAATCCTATGTACATTGTAAATATATTAAAACTCCTTAGAGATATTTTCATTTAACTCTATAACCATTTTTGTCTGTATGAGCAAAATTTAAACCACTATGCAGCTTAGCTGATGACATCATTGTGTTTGGCTTCACATCCCCAGGCCAAGACACCATAGAAATTACAAGTGTCATGTGCCTACACAATAAATGTGTTGAGTCGGATCTTGCCAAATTCTTTTCCACTCTCCAGCCTCAGATCCAACTTCTAGCAAATATTCATCAGTTTGATGGTGTCTGCCTGAATTTTATCGACACAACATCAATGCTCTTCCAATTGGAAAAAGGTGGGAGAAGACAAAAGGAACTGATTTCTGGGAACTGTTCACTATGAAAAAAAAAATTCTTTAGTTGAATTCACAGAAAAGAAACTTCAGACACCAAATAAGTTGATTTTATCAATTTAAGGTCTTGAGTAGGACTGATTCACAAAGAGGAAAACCTGTCCATGAAGGCTTCTTGTAGGAGAAGTTCCCACTTGAAAAAGCCAGTATTGAATAGGGTGTGAATAATTTCATGCATTTCAAATTTAGTAAATTCCCATCGAAAGAGAAACATACAATAGTGAAATGATAATGATGTTCCATGGACACAGACCTACTTTTACTTAGACTTCTTTGCAGTAGAGACTATTGTCTGTACCTGAAAGATCTCCAGATAAATGGGAACTCTCCAGAGTGACCAAGTTACTACAGTGAACCCCAGTTGTATGACAGCCTACCTCAGTCTGACATCACCAAGGCATTTTGGAGAACACTGCTGCACTGTGCCTTTGCCATTATGATACGATGCCTAGAACAAGGCATTTTTTTGAGAAAAAAAA
Organism: Microtus oregoni; assembly: GCF_018167655.1. Lineage (NCBI taxonomy): Eukaryota > Metazoa > Chordata > Mammalia > Rodentia > Cricetidae > Microtus > Microtus oregoni. Next base: position 72,235,816 of record NW_024543061.1, read on the forward strand.
AATCTAATCCTCTCATATTTCCCAAATTATTTGCCCTTGTTTGAAGAATTGTATATTCAAAACTATCCCATTTGGAATCAGGATTTTCATTCTTTTACAGAGCCAGCGAGCTGGGAATCAATGATTAGTTTGCCTATTGTTGTTGACCTGTCCTATGAATTATACTCCTCTGCCTTCATGCAAGCTTCTGCTAGTATGGCCTATTAAGCAGTGCATAGAGCATTCCACTGCTCTCCTAACACAAAGCACCAAAATCCAAAGCCATCAAACAAAAACATCAGGATTATTAAGACAGTGTTCCAGCCCCTCATGCCAAATGGCTTAGTTAGGGTTTCTATTACTGTGAAGAGACATCATAATCATAGCAACTCTTTTAATGGAAACCATTTAATTAAAATCGTTTACCTCGGGACTTGCTAGAGTCTTAGTCAAGGCTCCATTGAGCCTCATTTAAATGATATTATTTGCTCCTGGGTCTTCCAACATCTCTGTTCTTAGGTGATATTTTCTTTGGGATGCATTAATCTCTTTTGCACTTTGCTGACACTAAAGAAGGTCAGAAAAATGGCACCAATGTGTGATATGAAGTGGAATTAGCATAGGGCAGAGATGACTCCTCCCTAGATGTCACCTTCATACCAACTCACAGGTGACAATGGCTCTCCTATTCCTTCTGTCTCACATGGTAATAACAAGTTTAAAAATAAAAAGTAGAAAAATTTACTAAAGAAGAGGCATGACAAAGATTTTGGGTGTTTTATGGATTGACCTGTAAATTCTGAAAAGAATCTAGTTACACAGTAAAAAATGACACAGGTAAAATGCTCAACAACTTTGAACAAGAACAACTTGGGTTAAGAGAGTGGTTGCCGAAGAATTAGTATCAACATGTAGCAGAGAAAATATTCTGCATTGAAGGTCATTATAAAACAACAAAATAGGGTTAGACTACAAGTGAGAACATAAGCATGATGTCTGAAATTTGCAGTTGATACTTAATTGCTTAATTTGGTTGTGTAATTATGACCACTCATTGATTACTGGCAGTGATTGAAAACATTTTCTTAATGTGAGAATGTATAAGCCCAGATTCATGGAACATTCTGGAAGGGAAATTGGCTGTGGAAATCTCAGAATCATGAAATGACATGGTTTTGTCCAGTAATTGTATTCTTGTCTTAAGTATTGTAGAAAAACCATGCAACTATTGCAGCACTTTTGTTAACAGGAATAGAAATTTTTACAGCTGGGGCAATGACACTGTCATTAAAAAGGCTTTCTCTGAGCATGAAAAACTAAGTTGTGATCCCCCTGAATCCAAGTAAAAAGCCAGGTGAGAGGACACAGTGGCTAAAAGTCCCAGCAATTATGATATGAAGTGGAAATACCTGTATCTCTTGAGACTTTTAAGAGAACTCCATACTCAAAGTGTTGGATTCAGACCAATGAGCTATCTAATCCTAAGCACAATGTGGAAAGTTGCATCTGAGTACCAACAGCCACAGTTACCCTTGACCATGCTTTACCATGCATGTAAAGAAAGGTACACAAAGAAACAGAAAAAAAAACATACACACATGTACACTCAAACTCTTACACAACAAAATAATATAGTACTTTAAGTTGTGTAAAGCTCCAAGTGAACACATTTGGAAACAACAAATTAGGAATTTTGGACTGTGTTTGCTGCCCTGATTCAGATGTTTTTGCAGCATCTCCTTCTTATCCAAACTAAAATGACCTATATATCATGAAAAACATGTCTAGCTACCACACTTATAGTTACATGATGATTGAAGTTTTAGGGATGAAAATGAGACAAAAAGTTATGAGTGAGCTTAACGTTTTCACAACTATCAGTGAGCACAAAGGAAACCATATATATAAACTGCCTATGACATACAATGAAATTCACGTAGTTGCAAAATTTTAACATTGAATTGATGGAACATTTATATTTCAGTACCTAGTCTAAGTCGCACTGTCAATGACTCTGACTGTGCAACTTCACAGAAGTCCCAAAGAAGATTCAAGGATGCAGTGTTTTCTACGTTGTCAAATGTGAGCTCATGTAGAAGGAGTGGTGGGCTGCTTTCCCGCCCAGTTCCCGCAGGACTAGCTTTATACCCAAAATAACAACACACAGATTGTATTCTTATAAACACTGCCTGGCCCATTAGTTCTATCCTCTTATTGGCTAACTCTCACATCTTGATTAACCCATTTCTAATAATCTGTATAGCACCACGAGGTGGTAGCTTACTGGGAAAAATCTTAACCTGTGTCCATTTTGGAGAGGAGAACTATGGTGCATGTCTCACTTCGTTCTTTCTCCCAGCATTCTGTTCTGTTTACTCCACCTACCTAATTTTCTGTTCTATCAAAGGGCTAAGGCAGTCTCTTTATTTACCAATGAAAGTAACACATAGACAAATGACCCTCCTCCATCAAGCTCACCCCAAATGAGAATCAAAGGCACCATTCTTTTTGTGTGTCCTATATATGCAGATACACCACTGCATGCAGCATAGACTTGGAAGATACTCCAGACACTCCAAGATGTTGGTTGTCCTTCTCACAGTGGCCTTGCTTGCCCTGAGCTCTGTTCAGCACTTCAATGGAGGTAAGACACATGGATGTTTGTTCAGTGAATCTATTTGTTAGTAACAGATCACATGCCTCTCCCGGAAGATGCAGAGAGAGAGAAGAGGACTAGCAGAAAGGCAGGACAGGAGCATCAGTACCAAGGTATTGCATTTGAAGCCTCATTCAACACCAAGGACTTGGATGTTGTCAAGTACAATTGAACAGAAGGATGGTGAAGTAGGGCTGGATCTCTAGATTCACCTCTTTGTGTTGTGAATGATCAAATATGAATGTTCAGAGAAGGGAGGCCAGCTGTGAATATCCTGTTAAAAAGTGGGCAGTAGATAACAGGCATCTTGCTTCAGTGAATGTAGAGTCTAAGAAAGGATGAAAGGCCATTTCTGGGTAGGATAGACAAGTAATTAGTTTTAAAATCCTATGGTTTTGCTTATCTTTTTTCCCTGGAGATAATTCACAAAATAATCAGCTTTCTAAGACCTCAAATGTTAGTTCCATGCATAAAGATTTGATGAATACATGGATTAAGAGAAAATTTCCGTAAAAATTATGTGGGAATGATCATGAGGATGACTCACAAATGAGTAAAGGGAACTATGTAACAGCAATTGAGTTGTTCATAAAAGGAAAGAAGGCATTTGTTTCAACACTAAACTTATCTCTTCTGGTGATGTACCAATAAAGAATGTGAGTCTGTATCTCAGATACTAATCACAGACCCTGTGTTGTAGCATTCCCCCAAGGTCCCACTGTCAGGCAAGGTTTTTATCTTAAGCAGGGGCCACCCCAACAAGGTCAGCAACAGAACTGGCCTCCTCAGCAAGAAAGCCAGCAAGGCCCACCCCAACAAGGAGGCCAACATCAGAACCAATGACCTTAGCAAGGAAATCAACAAGGCCCACCCTAAAAAGAAGGCCCACAGCAGAACCAAGATCCTCAGCCTGGAAACCAGCAAGGCCCACCTCAACAAGGAGGCCCACAGCTGAACCAAGGCTCTCAACCTGGAAACCAGCAAGGCCCACACCACCTAGGAGGCCCACAGCAGAACCAAAGCCATCAGCCTGGAAACCAGTACGGTTCACCCCACAAGGAGGCAGGCCACAGGAACCTTTCCAGCAACAGTGACCTCAGTAAGCAAGGCTACATTGTCAGGTAAGTTTTGTATTGACTCTTCATGAAATATCATAATCCCTATAGTTTTGTGGCACAACTGTACTAAATCATTCCTAAACATACTTATATTGCATACTTAGTGTTCACATCACTATGGTTGTTATTTGAATATGCTACAATTGTCTTTTGGCTATTCTGTGGTGAAATAGAAAGATGATTAATGTCTTGTATAGCCCTCAATGTATTGTGATTGTGACGAGCAAGCTAACACAAGCTTGATGACATGATTATCTGTTTTGTTTTGCCAGAAGAGCAGTGTTTGACATAAATCTGCTGTCTCCTTTCTCATACCAACATCCCAACTTTTTTAGTTCTGCCTGAGCATGCATTGTATCTCTGGTAAATAGGACCTTAATGCAGTGCTGTTAAATATTACCTACATTTTTAGGATGCATTCATGCTAGCATATGCTCCAAATAAGTAAAAAAAAAAGGAAGGAAGGAAGGAAAGAAAGAAAGAAAGAAAGAAAGAAGCCAAAGGCACCAAGTTAAAAATCTAAAAGTATATCATCATACCATCACCACTTAAGTCATCAAAGGCTACCACTAAATCTTTCATCACTCCATTACAAACACAGACTGACACACATATTGTCTATTAATTGCATATCTGATTTTACACTTATTAATTATTAATAATTAATTTATTAATTAAATTTTTATGTTAAAACATTAAAATATTTCAAAGAGATACCATATTTATGTTGATATTCTTGGTTTACTAGAGAACCATCATATTCTGTGGCTCTGCTGTCATTGATTAGTTAATATCTAGTCAATGGACTTTTAATCTGATTTCTGAGTTTCACTAGTATAGGCTGTGTCTCACTTTCCATCTTTCTAAATATGTCTTATAATTTGCAATTAGTTGTTGAAACCGGATTAGTAAAACTGGCTGCATATTTGCTTTGTGGCCAAGTATGCCTTTGAATACCTGATCATTTTCCCACTACTTCCCAAGTGCTGTGGTTAGAGGCACATGCCATAAACACCTGTAAAATGAAAGTTAACAGGATAAATCCATTTAACCAATAAAACTTATTTCACATTTTATCAGCCACATTTCAGAGGGCATTATGTCCTACATGGTTAGTAAGAATGGGTAAAGGAAACCAGAAACAGAAGGGAAAGGAGTAGAGAAAGAGACTTTTATCTATATCATTTAAGATGTTAAAAATGGATGAGAAACTATCGTATTAAAAATTCCCTATAACTTCTCTTTGTGCTTGTTTCTTTCAGATAATGAGAAAGAAGATAATGGCCTCACTGGATTATTCAAGAGGAATAATGTGACCATAATTTATCTTCTTAATAACAAAAAAATCACAAGCATGCCATTTCTGACTCTTGTCTCTATTTATGGGTATAGGTTACTCTGGAATTTGACTACCTTATCAACAATTTATGATCACCCAAGAGCCTGTGTCATGTATGCATCTACCTTTCTATTTCCTTGTGTATACAAATCAGCTGACACATGAAAATTTTTCTAAGTACAATTGACTATCTTCTAAATCAAATACTATTTGTATTTATATAATATTCCCATACTTTTATATACACGTATGTTATATGTATATCTAATAAATTTTCAACAATTCTTGTACTTTTAGAGGAACAGACAATAATGTATATTGATAAAGAATGTCTAGAAACAGACATTGTTAATATTTCCAAAATAATTGATTTTATCTTCTTGTATGTTCTTCCACATTGTATACACTTTAATACACTGTGCTTTTTTCCTCTTAATATTCACATAATGTTCACTTTCAAAGTATAGTCAATATTTTTATTAAAGACTATATAGAGTCTATAAAGTAGTTAGTGTGAGAAATTTTAAAGGATATAATATGTGAAATCCTTTAGAAATGATTTTGAGGCCTACAATTTTTTTTCTTGCCTAGGACTCCCAGTATAATTGCAAATAAATATATGTGATAATAGCATAATTTGGCAAGCTAGGTTCTAGGGAATCACACAATATTTTGGAAAACAACATTGCCTTATATTGCCCTAATTCACAGCTAGTATATAGTGTAATTTGCTCAACATAGATCGATAGATAGATAGATGATGATACATAGATATATAAATAGATAGAACCCACACACAAATGTGTGAGTGTGTGTGTGTGTGTGTGTGTGTGAGAGAGAGAGAGAGAGAGAGAGAGAGAGAGAGAGAGAGAGAAGACACAGAAAGAAAATCCTGTGTTATTCCCAAGGTATTAGGGCATTTCTCATTACTAACTTGAGTACAATTAGGAATAGAAGTTCATTTTAAGAAGATGTTTAAGTTATCAGACTTTTAAATCATGTTTAGTTGGGGTTTTGAAGATGTCTAAGCACACTTTCTGTTCTTACATTAGTTACAGGTTTGTTCCTAGTACTCAAACAGTAGTGTAAAACTCCCTCTTTCTTCATTGCTAGAAATCTTTTGCCCTATTTTGACCTCTGAAGACACTGCATACATGTGGTGCTCATACACATTCAGGCAAACACTGTTATCTATAAAATAGTAAATAAATATTAATAAATATAAAAGTTATAATAATTATAGCTCACAAGGAAACGATACTCAAATAATCAAATATTAAGGGTAAACCCAAGAAGTTATAAAGTGTTAAAATCTCCAGTTATGTCAATTTTGAGAAGCTTTGCTTACACACTTAAGGCTTTAATTTAGGAAAACAAGTATCAGACACTATGTGTATCAAACACATTGTATAGCATCTTCATTTCCAAATCCATAGTATTAGCCGGGCGTTGGTGGCGCATGCCTTTAATCCCAGCACTTGGGAGGCAGAGTCAGGCGGATCTCTGTGAGTTCGAGACCAGCCTGGTCTACAGAGCTAGTTCCAGGACAGACTCCAAAGCCGCAGAGAAAACCTGTCTCGAAAAACAAACAAACAAAAAAAAACAAACAAACACCAAATCCATAGTATTTTTAAGATAACATTCTTAAAAGAAAACATTACTATATCAGCCAATGTCTTCTTGTGTACAATATTTTCTGTTGTTAAGGATCACCATTTTAACTGATAAATAAATTTACAAAAGTCTTATGAAGATTAATCACAAATGTAATTTCTCTGTCATAGTCAACAAAACTGAAAGGGATTATCGAAGTCTGAAGAACATTTTGACTTCAGACATTTCTATACAGACTTTGTTTTCCCAGCTGGTTTTTGGTCTTGCTTTGTTCCAGTATTTCCTTGCTATCTTCCCTCCCTATGATGGTAAACAGATCGTGTGTGTGTGTGTGTGTGTGTGTATCATGTACCATTATAGGTTGGAAGCATATGATCTTGTTTTATATGTTTATTTTTATTTTAGGGAATTTCAGTTAAGAGATTGAATAATTCTCAGAAAAGACTTTGAACTTGGACATTTAAATATTGTTGAGACTGATAGAATATGGAAACATTGAAGTTGGAGTAAATGCATTTCTGTATTACAATAAGGCTACAACCCTTTGGTAGCTAGGGAGTACAATGAGTTGGTTTGAAAGAAAATGTCCCCCCAGGGTTATGGCTTTATTTGGGTATATGACCATCTTGGAAGATGTCTTGTTGGAAGAAATATGTCACTGTGGATCTAGACCTTGAGGTCTCATTTGTGCTTAATATACTGCCAGGCTACTTCCTGTTGTCTGCTTATCAACATGTAGCACCTCCTTCTCCAGCCCCATGTTGGCATGCTCACAGCCATGCTCCCTGTCATGATGATAAAAAACTAAACCTCTGAAACTGTATGCAGCCACCTCAAATCCAAGTTTTTCTTTGTAAGAGTTGCCATGGTTAATGTGTCTCTTCACAGCAACAGAAACCCTATCTAAGCCAAGGAGGATCAGTGAATTAGAATAATACCATCTCCATAGTTAAGAACTTTAACAACATAACTAGAAAACATATATCAATATCTTAATTATGAAATTTTACTTTCATATTTTCCTATATATTGTGTCCAACTATATTGCTATTGTTCCATAATTTCAAATATATATATATATATATATATATTCTAAAATCTTAATTACCAGTACAATATTTGCATATACGTGCATATAAACTTTACACATACACATTTTTTATCATATTAACATTTATGTATATATCTATATTCATGTATGTATATACATATAAGTAGCATGCATATATATTTAAAGCTCTGATGTGGGATGTCATGTCTATGTGTTGGATTTATTTGTTAATGAATAAAGAGCTGGCTTGGCCTATAGCATGGGAGAAAGAATTACGTAGTCAGAGAGACGCCATGAAGCCACTACTGGAGATAGATGTGCTGAAGCTTTGCTGATAGGCCACAAACTCGTGATGATGCACAGATTAATGGAGATGGGTTTAACTAATATGTAAGAGTTAGTCAATAAGAAGCTATTGCTAATGGTCCAAATGGTGACTTAATGAATACAGTTTCTGTGTGATTATTTTGGGACTAAGCTAGTTTGGTGGCCAGCAACCAACAAGCTGGCTTTCTCCAACAAAGCTCATATCCACATATATGCATGCAGACAGACACACAAATATATATGATTTACCAAGGCTTATATGAATGGAAAACACTTGAAGGCAAATGTCACAGGTGATTTCATCTTCTCAAGCACCTTTGCAGACACGTGATCAGGATGAGGTTGGTGGTGTGTCTAGTTTTCTAAATTCTCAGAGAAAATGACTGAGGTCCATACCAAAATTTTCATAAATGGAAGTCTAGGAAGCTGTAGTCTCAGTATCTACATGTTTGCTATTGACAGCCAAAATCAATTTGCTTATTTATGGCAATTCCTTTGTGAACAAAATTAAGGCACAGAGAAAAATAACTGTTATTGAAATATTTTGAACAAAATCAGTTTTATACTCAGAGATTCAGAGAGAGAGAGGAGACATCTTGAGAGTAAAGAGATAAGATTATTTGAGGGGCATGTGATTATTTAAAATCTAAGGTATACAATTTAAATCTAGTGTTGAGTTACTTGTAGAAATTTTAGTGAATTTCTTGCAAGAAATGTGTTCAATATTCTTTCTTGAATGTATCACATTGACATTTGGAAAGAGATCTGATTTAGCACCTGGTTGAAGGCATGAGTATTTCGAATCCCAATATGAGGCCTTTAATATCTCCACAGGGAGAAATATGTCTGAAAAGGAGCTAGAAACCTCAATCCTAAAAGGTGGTGTTACACAGATTACAGAAGGAGGCACACGGTTGCACATCCTAAAAATAGTCAGCCATACAGAATAGTAAGCAGCCTTTGCAGTATTGTATGGCACAAAAATAACCCTTAGATTTTGCACAATAGGAGAAAATGCATGTCATGTTTTGAGAGGAATCATTGGTTGTGTAGTACTCATCATTTCTGTTCCTATGTTGAATCCATAATGCCAAAACCTCAGAATCAGACTATATGTATAAGTAGGAATTTACTTTAGAAATGATTCAATAAAAGATGAGGTATCTTTGTCATCCTTAATTGAAGCTGAATTGCATACCATTGTGTTGATTTTTTTTTCAATATTTTGTAGCAGTATAATATATTAATTAATCCAGCAGATGATATGTGGCTCCTACTCTTTATGATTCTCAGTGATCCATTGAAATTTATGCTTACAGAAAACACTTATTAAAACCACAAACTTTATAAATCATGAGCTTATAAATTTGTCACGTTAAAATTTGTATCAAGACTGTCAAAATGACTTTCCTGTATATGTTTATATTAGGTGGTTTTCCCACCAAACTTAAGCTGTTTTGGAGTGGACAAAGGTTCTACTTCTCTCTGTAGTAGACCTAAGAAGTAAATGGTATCACTAAACTGGAGACACAAGATAAATTAGTTACTAAGATTGTAGATTAGATTACAGTGAGCTGTATATTTTTCCCAGTAAAGTAATTCCAGTGCTAAGGTACTAAGAGAAAAGATAGGTGAGACTTATTTTCCCTTGGACAAACATAACCCAGAGATACAAGCAGACAATGTTCGTATACATTGTTGATACTATTCTATGTACCAGAAATGGAAAGCAACCCTTACTTTTTTATGAAAACTATTCCCCAGACTCATATATATGTAGCCCCCTATATTTCTCCAATAAAACATGTTGGCTCCATTGCAAATCCTTTCAAATTGACACTGTTTTGCCCTGGAAAATGCACTTCAGGAACTCAGGGTTCATATAAACAAAGCCAAAAATGAGATCAACAATATGTGTGTGGGGGGGGGGGTACTCCCTATAACAGTAGTTATGCCCTCTCAAATCTGTGAAAGGTGAACAGAAATATCAGTGGTCCCAGATTCATGAAGACTGTACCAATTGCCTTCCCTTTTATAGATCTCAATGAAGCTGCTCTGGTGGAAACTGCATGCCTTAGAACAGATGGAAGTATCTCGCCTAGGAATGTGTGTGTTTATCTATGTGTATGTGTGACCATGTGTTCTAGCATGTCTAATGGGCCTTTGGGTTGGAAATGTTTGGCTGGTCAATGTAACACAAATATTTTCGTCACTCATGATCTCTTAGCCTCCTCTAGGATTTTGAGCATTTCTCAAATCCATCTTTTCTCCTGCTCTCCCCCATCCAGGCTAGAAGAAATTTGCAATCAGAAATAGTTTTCCCTTCATTGACTTGCTGGAGGGCAACAGAGTTTGATTCATAGGGCAGGGTCTGAGCCATAGGAGGCAAAGTGGTTACTAGATTCCCAGCTGGCTGGTTCTGTAAAAGTAGGAAAATCCTGATTCCAGATGGGAGACTTTTGAATATACAGTTCTTTGAACAAACACAATGTGTGAGGATTAGATTTTGTTTCTGAAAAACAGGTTTTATTTTTCTTTCTAGCTTGTTCCAGAATAGTCTCATGATGGTAAGACACAGTGAAGCATCATTCTCTAAAATGCCATGGTGATTTCCCTGAGGTAGGCTGTCAGAAAACTGGAGCACATTGCAGTAACACAGCCACCTTGGAAAGTTCTCTTTGTATCTGGAGATCTCTCAGGTGGAGTCAGCAGTCCCCACTGCAAAATAGCCTCCTGGTGAAAGCAAGTCATGTGGCTCTTGAACATATTAGCCAGTACACAAGTTGTCTGTCTTTCTTTTAATAGGAGGGTATAAATTTGAACTGTATGAAATTATTCACACCCTAGTCAATACTGGGTTTTTCAAGTGGAAACTTCTTCTCCAAGGAACCTTAAAGGACAGGTTGTTTTCTTGGTAAATCAGACTTTCTCAAGACCTCAAATTAATAAAAACTTGTTTGCCTTTTAATTGTTTTAATTTTTATTGTTTTTATTGTGCTATAAATTTTTCTCTGCTCCCCTCCCTTCCTCCCTTCTCCCCTCCACCCTCTTCCTTGACCTCCACACTTCCAGTTTACTCAGGAGGTCTTGCCTTTTTCTTCTTTCCATTTAGATTTATGTTTGTTATAATATGTACTCACTTATAAGTGTTTTTAGACATAAAGTAAAGAAAAACTAGACTAAAATTTACACCCAGGAGAACCTAGACAACTAAGAGGATCCTAAAAATGTGTTTGCTATCTGATTTTTTTCCCTGTGAATTCAGTTAAAGAGTTAATCATATCCAATACAGTACATAGAGATCTGTTTATTTTATCTTTTGGTGCATTTTTCAATCAGGAGAGCAGGGATAGAGCATGAATACAATTCAAGTAAAATCACTCAGAATAAATATTTTTTCTAGAAATTTTTCCTAGGACTGGGAAGTGAAAAAGCATTTCAAGAGACTCAAGCTACTGGGTTTACAGGATTCCTCCACTTTGTAGACATTGGACACTTGGAGTTTTTATGTTTTTCGTCCCTGGGGCGGAACACATCCTTATTCAGTGTGAGCAATCTTTTGGTTCCAGGAATCACAGCCTCTGATAGCAATGGACAAAGTCATCTGGGACCTGTGTCAAAATGCTGCCACTTGCATGGGGTGAGGGACTGGAGATAAGGCCTGACTTGTATTCCTATAAGGACATCACATACAGAAATGATGTAAAAAAAAGAGTACTTGCTTATGAAATTGTCAACAATTAAAAAAATTAACAAAAGAAATAGAGAACATATGGACCCACAGGGAGACACCACTGCAGGACATACACGAAAAAAGAATTCATCATAACTAAACATTGAAAGACATGGAGAAAGAGCTGATGGAGCTTTCACAACTTGTCAGCATTGTAGACTCCAAAACTTCTGTTTCTGCTGGCCTGGTCTGTAAATTATTTTAAAAGTCATGCTGAATTAATATGAGGACCATCTGTTTCAGTGTACATAAATCAAGAACTATTTGTGTGCTTGTTATTGAGTCCATAAGACCAGCGAATACCTGAAGGATTCCTCACACATCACACCTTGGAGCTTGCTGCAGTCTCAGTCAAGACTGCAGTCTCTTTTCAGTGATGTTGTTTGCTCTGAGGTCTTCTAAATCCTCACTTCATAGGTGATATTTTTCTTTAGTGATGCAGTAATCTCTTTCACACTTTCCCTACAGTGAAGAAGGTCAGGGAAATGGCACCAATTGTATGATGTGTAGTGGAATTAGTATAGGGTAAAGATGACTTTTCCCTGTATGTCACTCTCATACCAACTCACAGGTGAGCATGGCCCTCCTCCTGATCTTATCTTATATGATGTTTAACTATAATTAAGAATGTTGGTAACTCATATCCTGGTATTCTGGCTATACAGGGTCTGCAGAATTAAAAATAGTTATGGTAATTACCTGAGAGATCTTCCAGGGCAAAACAACCATACCATACAGCCAATCAAGCCAAGGGGCATGGGCTTATCCAATTTCCATATAGCTACGGAGAGTTGTCACTCTGTCTGTAAAAATTCATACTGAGAAAATCTTCCTGAATTCTCGGGAAAGGACAAATTACAAATAATGTAATGTACAGTAGAGGAAACAGTGATCTGCACTCAAGAAGGAGCTTGGTTTGAATTTCCAACCAATGGCCCAATTGCATTATTTATCTCAACAAAACAATTCACAAAATTTAAAGTAATTTTAAATTACTTTATTTAATTATATAATTAATTTAAATTAATTATAATGAACAATAAAAGGAGGTTCATAGTAATGCATTATGAAAATAACAGTTGCATAGGTTAATAAACTTCCTATTGTCAGATAAAAGAGAAAACATACACAGTTACAAAGGAGAAACCAAAGAGAGCTGAATGGAAATATGATGGCATGTTGCTAACAAATTTTAAATATAAAATTGAGCAACAAAATGAAGAATAGAATTGATAATGATATGGAGTGTTTTATAACTTATCCTGTAATGTTTGAGAAAAATATCTAGTTATACCATAAGAAAAGGCAGGGGGAAAATTCTTCAACAACTTTCTAATAGCAGCAGTTTGGATAAAGACAGGTTGGATATGAAATTTAATTAGCATGCTACAAAGAAAATACTCTGTGGTAAAGACCACTTTTAGAAAACAAAATAGACCCCAACTGAAAATGAGAACATAATTCTATTAATTCTACAATAAAATTAAGTAATTTGCTATCATCTGCAAATTTCAGTTGTATTATAATCATGGCCATTCATTGGTTACTAGCAGTGATTGATAACATTTCCTAAAAGTGAGAAGATATAAGCCCAAGTTCATAGAACATGCTGTAAAAGGATTTGACTGTGGAAATCTCAGATACATGACGCAGCATATGCTTGTCAAAGCATTTTGTATTTGTGTTAAAAGTTGTAGAAATCCCATGGCACTTTTTGTAGAACTTTTGTTAACAGGGATAGAATCTTTAAGAACTGGGCAGATGGCTCATTTGCTAAAGGGCTTTCCTCCAGAGCTTGAGAAACAAAGTTGTGATTGCCCTGAATCCAAGTATAAAGCCAAGTGAGAGGGCACATTTCTAAATTCCCAGCAATAATGATCTGGGAGATGGAGATACCTGTATCTCTGGAGTTGCAAGCCAACTATTTTCTCAACATGATGATTTCAGATAAATGAGATACCTCATCTTAAATACAAGGTGGAAATAGACATTGACTACCAACTGTCCATGATTTACCATGCATGTAAAAAATCACACAAAAAAACCACATCAATACACATTGATTCAAACATACATCTAAAAAACAAAACAATTTTAGTTGTGTAAAGCTCGAAGTAGTCCCCATTTTGAAATAAAAAATAGGAATTTTAGTCAGTTTTTATTGGCCTGATTTAGATAAGGCTGCAGGAATTTCATCTTATCCAAAAAATGACCTCTTTATAACAAAATCATATCTAGTTTATAACCAGTAGTTACAATATGATCAGGGGTCCATTAGTGAAAATAAGAGATAAAGATATGAGGCATCTTTGTGTTTGCAAAAAAATCAGTTACCATGATCACAATCATATTGAAATTCATGTAATTGCAAAACTCTAAAATAGGGATTGACATCATAGTTATGCTTTATCAACTGTTAGTCCAAGTCACACTATCAATGCCTCACATCATACTACCTGGCAGAACTCCCAAAGAGGAGTCAAGGATGCAGTGTTTCCTACTTTGTCAAAGGTGAGGTCACCCAAGATGCAGATCAAAGGTATCATTCTTCTGCTGAGGCTTATAAAGGCAGAAACCCCACTGCATGCAGCACAGACTTGAAAGAAACTCCAGACTCCAAGATGCTAGTCGTCCTGTTCACAGCGGCCTTGCTGGCCCTGAACTCTGTTCAGCGTGTCAGTGAAGGTAAGAAAGCATGACAGCTTGTTCAGTGAATCTGCTTGTCGGTAGCAGATCATATGTCACTCCAGAATGATGCAGGGAGAGAGAAGAAGACTAGCAAAAAGACAGGACTGTAGCATCAGTACCAAGGAAATGCATTTCAATCCTCATCCCAAACCAAGGATATGGATACCATCATGTACAATAGAAACTTGGTTAAGTATATGAACGATGAAAAGGTTAGATAGATGTCTAGATTCACCTTTCTGTGTTATGAAGAATAAACCAGGAAAGCTCACAAAGGGAAAAAAATCCAGCTGTGAATATCCTTTAATGAAGTAGTCAGTGGACAACAGTCATCTTGCCTCAGAGAATGTAGAACAGAAGAAAGAATGTAGGGCCATTTTGGGGTAAGATAGTCAAATAACCAATTTGAAAATCCTATAATTTTGCTTCTCTCTTGACCATGGAGACAATGCCTAGAAAACTAGTTGTTTGAGATTTCTAATACTAGTTCCAAGCATCAAGATATGATGTTTGATACCATCAATACATAGATTAAGGAAAAATTTCTTTAAAAAGTAAGTGGGAGAGATTATGATGACAATTGGCAAATTGTTAAAAGGAACTGTGTAATAGCCATCGAGTTCTTAATTAAAGGAAAAAGGACATTTATCTCATCATGAAATTTCTCTTTTTTTGCTATGTACCAAAAATAATCTTTAGTCTGCATCTCAAAACCTAATCATGGATACTTTGTTGCAGCATTCCCCCAAGGTCTCTCTCCCAACCAAGGTTTCAGTCTTAAGCAAGGCCCACCCCAGCAAGGGCCACCCCAACAAGGAGGCCAACAGCAGAACCAAGGCCCTCAGCCAGGACACCAGCAAGGCCCACCCCAACAGGGAGGTCAACAGCAGAAACAAGGCCCTCAGCCAGGAAGACCCCAACAAGGAGGCCAACAGCAGAACCAAGGCCCTCAGCCAGGACACCAGCAAGGCCCACCCCAACAGGGAGGTCAACAGCAGAAACAAGGCCCTCAGCCAGGAAGACCCCAACAAGGAGGCCAACAGCAGAACCAAGGCCCTCAGCAAGGAAAGAAGCAGGGCCCACCCCAACAAGGAGGCCAACAGCAGAACCAACGCCCTCAGCAAGGAAACCAGCAAGGCCCACAACAACAAGGAGGCCAACAGCAGAACCAACGCCCTCAGCCAGGAAACCAGCAAGGCCCACCCCAACAGGGAGGTCAACAGCAGAAACAAGGCCCTCAGCCAGGAAGACCCCAACAAGGAGGCCAACAGCAGAACCAAGGCCCTCAGCAAGGAAAGAAGCAGGGCCCACCCCAACAAGGAGGCCAACAGCAGAACCAACGCCCTCAGCAAGGAAACCAGCAAGGCCCACAACAACAAGGAGGCCAACAGCAGAACCAACGCCCTCAGCAAGGAAACCAGCAAGGCCCACCCCAACAAGGAGGCCAACAGCAGAACCAACGCCCTCAGCGAGGAAACCAGCAGGGCCCACCCCAACAAGGAGGCCAACAGCAGAACCAACACCCTCAGCAAGGAAACCAGCAAGGCCCACCCCAACAAGGAGGCCAACAGCAGAACCAACGCCCTCAGCAAGGAAACCAGCAAGGCCCACCCCAACAAGGAGGCCAACAGCAGCACCAAGGCCCTCAGCAAGGAAATCAGCAAGGTTCACCCCAACAAGGAGGCAGACCACAAGGACCTCCCCAGGAACAGCGTCCTCAGTAAGCAAAGGTACATTGTCAGGTAGGATTTGTGTTACTTTTGATGAAAAACCATATTCCTACAGTTTTGCATTCACAACATTCAATAACTCAACTTTAAAAAAATATTACATGGTTTGTGTTCTCAGTACTACTTGGATATTTTGTGGTGGTATTAGAAGATGATTTATGCTTCGTTTATTCCTCAAGTTTTGTGATCGTTAGGAGCAATGTACATGAGTATACGTTGGTTTTGGAAAAAAGAGCAATGTTCTCCTTAAATTCTGCTGCCTCCTTGCTCATGTCAGCATCTCTACCTGCTCACTACTTGCTTCTCTGGTACATGGAATCTTAATGCAATGCTCTTAAATGTTACCTTCAGTTTTAGAATATATTCATATTAGCATATACCCAAAATATAAAAATTTACTAGAAATCAAGACATCAAGTTAAATCTTTTTTTATTTTTAAAAAATTCTACCCCCTTCTCTCCTCCTATTTCCCTTCCCTTACTCCTTACCCCTCTCCACCCTCCCCCTCTTCCTCTCTCTTTAGTCCAAAGAGCAGTCAGGGTTCCCTGACCTAGGGAAGTCCAAGGTCCTTCTCCTTTCATCCAAATCTAGGAAGGTGAATATCCAAACAGACTAGGTTCCCATAAAGCCAGTACATGCAGTAGAATCAGAACCCAGTGCCATTGTCCTTGGCTTCTCAGTCAGCCCTCATTGTCAGCCACATTCAGAGAGTCCAGTTTGATCACATGCTCTATTAGTCACAGTCCACCTGGCCTTGGTGAGCTCCCATTAGATGAGCTCCACCGTCTCAGTGGGTGGGTGCACCCCTTGCAGTCCTGACTTCCTTGCTCATGTTCTCCCTTCTCCTACTCCTCATTTGGACCTTAAAAGCTCAGTTCATTGCTCCAATGTGGGTCTCTGTCTCTGTCTCCATCCATTGCCAGATGAAGGTTCTATGGTGATATGCAAGATATTCATCAATTTGACTATAGGTTAAGGACAGTTCAGGAGCCCTCTCCTCAGTTGCTCAAGGAACAAGCTGGGGACATCTCCTTGGACACCTGGAAACTCCTCTAGAATCACGTATCTTGCCAACTCTAAAATGGCTCCCTTAATTAAGATATCTACTTCCCTGCTCCCATATTCACCCTTCCTCCATCCCAACAATCCCATTCCCCCAAGCTCTCCCCATCGTTCCCTTCTTCCTTCTCTCTCCCCATCTCCCCTTACCCCTATCCCACCCCTACCCCCAAGCTCCCAATTTATACCTGGTAATCTTGTCTACTTCCAATATCCAGGAGGATAACTATATGTTTTTCTTTGGGTTCACCTTCTTATTTAGCTTCTTAAGGATCATGAATTATAGGCTCAATGTCTTTTATTTATGGCTAGAATCCACTTCTGAGTGAGCACATACCATATTCATCTTTTTGGGTCTGGGTTACCTCACTCAGGGTAGTGTTTTCTATTTCCATCCATTTGCATGCAAAATTCAAGATGTCATTGTTTTTACCACTAAGTAGTACTCTAATGCGTGTATATTTCACATTTTCTTTATCCATTCTTCCATTGAGGGGCATCTAGGTTGTTTCCAGGTTCTGGTTATTACAAATAATGCTGCTATGAACATAGTTGAACAAATGCTTTTTTAGTATTATAGGACATATTTGGAGTTGTTTTTAGATAATTACCATTTACCAAAATTAAATCAAGACCAGGTGAACAATTTAAATAGTCCTATAAGTCATGAGGAAATAGAAGCTGTCATAAAAAACCTCCCAACCAAAAAAAGTCCAGGCCCTGATGGCATTAATGTAGAATTCTATCAGAACTTCCCAGAAGAGCTGATACCTATAGTCCTTAATGTGTTTCACATAATAGAATCAGAAGAGTCATTGCCAACCTTTTTTTATGAAGCTACATTCACCCTGATTCCAAAACCACACAAAGATCCAATCAAGAAAGAGAATTACAGACCAATCTCAATCATGAACATAGATGCAAAAATTCTCAATAAAACTCTGGCAAACAGAATCCAAGAATACATTAAAAAATTATCCATTATGATCAAGTAGTCTTCATGCCAGAGATGCAGGGCTGGTTCAACATACAAAAATCTATCAATGTAATCCATCATATAAATAAACTGAAAGAAAAAAAACATATGATCATTTCATTAGATGCGAAAAACGCATTTGACAAAATTAAATCTTATAAGTATATGTGATCATCTCTCCTCAGTACCACCATCATTAAAGGCTTTCACTAATTCATCAACACTCAATTAGAAACACATACACACAGACAGATTTTTATTATTTTTTATATCTGCACATTATACTTGTATTAATTAAAATTTTATTTTAGATTAGCTAATAGCTTGTCAGTGAATTTTCAAGGTGGTTTCAATATTTTACTAGTGTAGGATGAGTCTCTGTAACCATCTTTCTATATATGTCTTATAATTTGCATGATTTTTCTGAGACATCATTAGTATAGCCCAGGCTGGCTCCAAACTTGCTCTGTGGCCCTGTATGCTCTTGAATTCCTGATCGTCTTCTTTCTTTCCTCAAGTTCTCTGATTATAGGTATATGTCATAATCACCAGTTTATGATGGAATGCTTTCAGACTAAAGCAATATATGCAATAAAATATATTTTCTATCTACATCATTTACATTGCTAGTAATGGATAAAGAAACTTCATCTTATTATACTTTCCTATAACTTTCTTTTGTGTTTGTTTCTTTCAGAAAATTAGTAAGAAGATAATGACTTTGCTGCATTGTTCAACGGGAATAATGTGATCACATTTTATCTTCTTAGAACCAATAAAATCTCAATTATGCAATTTCTGACTCTTGTCTCTATTTTTGGCTGTAGGTTAGTATAGATAGAAATTTTTGTCCCACCTAGTCCCTCATCATTTAGTCCCAAAGAAAGACACATAACCTGTATTAATTATAAATTAATTGTTTAGCCTATTTGTTTAGTCCTCTCACAACTTAAATTAACCCATAATTCTTTCTATGTTTAGCCATGTGTCTTGGTAACTTTAATCAGTGCAGCATTCTCATCTTGCTACCTCTGTATATGGCTAGTGACTGAATCATTGCTTTTCCTCTTCCCATGATGTGGAATTCTTCCTCTGTATGCTGTGACTACCATTGGTAAATAAAGTAACTGCCTTGTCCTGTTGATAGGGTAGAACAGAGCTAGTCAGGGGAAAGCTAAACTGAATGCTGGGAGAAGGAAGGCAGAGTCAGAGAGAAACCATGTAGCCCTGCCAGAGATAGATGCTGAAATTTGCCAGTAGGCCACAAACCTCGTGGTAAAATATAAAATACTGGAAATGGGTTAATGCTAGATGTAAGAGCTAGTAGAAATATGCTTAAGTAATTGGCCAAGCAGTGATTTAATTAATAAGTTTCTGTGTAATGATTTCAGGGCTGAGAACTGGGAACAAACAAATACCCTCCTTTCAACATTCCCAGAATACACTTAGTCAAGTTGCCCCACCTATACTTACTACCTCGCAACTGGCCAATCAGGTTTTTATCAAACCAATACAAATGGCAACTCTTTATAGGGTACAAAAGCTTTATCCCAAAGCATGTTAGTCTGAAACCTGAATACTTTATACACAATTTTTAACTACCCAGGACCATATGGCTTAGATGCTTCTACCGTTCTCTCTTCCTGTGTCCGCAATCCAGCTGACAGATGAAGACAATTCCATTATATCCACAATTGTCATCTTCTATGAAAAATACAATTTGTATATGCATATGGTATATACATATATATGCCACATACATATGTCATAAAACTTCAATAAATATTCCTGTACTTTAAAAATAGAAAATACAGAATAATTTTCAAGGGTGTTTACAAATAGATATATCATTTCCAAAATAATCAATTTCATTTTCTTAGATTATTGATGTGCCTTCACACATTATTTTTCTATAATATATTATACTTTAGGGCTGTAACCCATTTTGTATTGGATTATTTGTTCTTTTGATGGCCAATTTCCTGAGTTCTTTGTATATTTCGAAGATCAGTCCTCTGTCTAATGTGTGGTTGGTGAAGATCTACCATTCTGTAGGCTGCTATTTTGTCTTGTTGATCACATACCTTGCTTTACAAAAGCTTCTTAGTTTCAGGAGGTCCCATTTATTAATTGTTTCCCTCAATGTCTGGTTACTGGGGTTATATTTAGGAAGTGACTTCTTGTGCCAGTGCATTCAAGTGTACTTCCCATTTTCTCTTCTATGAGGTTCAGTGTGGTTGGCTTTATGTTCAGGCCTTTGGTGCATTTGGTCTTGCGTTTTAAGCATAGAGATAGATATGGATCTATTTTATTTCTTCTACATGTTGATATCCAGTTATTTCAGCACCATCTATTGAATATCCTTTCTTTTTTGTTTTATATTTTTTTTTTGCTTCTTTGTTAAAAATCAGGTGTTTGTTTTGTGTGAATTAATATCTGGGTCTTCGATTCAGTTCCATTGGTTCTGCTGTCTGTTTTTATGCGAATAAAATTTGGGGGGTCACTTATGCAAATAGTGAGAGTTTAACTTCTTTTCTGATTTGTATTTCCTTGGTCTCCTTTTTTTTTGTATTATTGCTTTAGTTAGAACCTTAAGAACTCTATTGAATAGATATGGAGAGAACCTTGTCTTGTTCCTGATTTGAGTGGGATTGCTGTTAGTTTTTCTCCATTTAGTTTGATGTTGGCTGATAGCTTGCTGTATATTGCATTTATATTTGTATTTCTGATCTTTCTAAGACCTTTATCATGAACGGATGTTGTATATTGTAGAAGGCTTTTACATTTAAACAGGGATATGCTATAGAGATTTGTATTTTTATGGATCTTCGTTTAGTGATACAAATTAAAGATAAATTTTGTTATACTATATATATATGTATATTTCTGCTCTTGATTAAGGTTTTGACTGTTCAGCTCTTTTAAAAATGTAATGTGTAATTAAGAAGTACAGGTTAATAAATAACCATCTATAATAGTCAAGCATGTAGTGATGTCAGTTAGATTTTTCTCATTGTACAGGGATGTATTTCAGATGAATAGGCATTCTTCATACCTTTCAAAGACAAAAGATATATCATTTAAAATATTTTAAGAACTTAGTACTTTTCATGACAATGAGACACATCTGCTCCTGGCAACACAAATATACTGCAAGAAGAAGATAGGCATCAAAGAGGTTTTTCATGGAGATTGATAGCCATTTGGGTAAAAAACTGCATTTGCCTGGAATGCTATAAACCGGACATGCAGGGCATGCAGAGAAATGACTGCTGAGCTTGTCTAAAGGTGAGAAGATCCTTTGGGGTTCCTGCTTCATTAAAGAATCTGCCAGACATTCTGTAAGACACAGAAGAAAGAGACTGACAAACTGACAATATAAGCACAACAGTCTTTGAAATTTCCTGCTTCATGGAAAAATCTGTTGGATACTATGGACCTGTAGGCTGAAGATAGATGCCCCAAAAGTAAAGAAACCCTTTGGGTTACTTTCCAGGCAGTGAAGTGTCTCTGTCAATTCTAGAGTTTTGGAGTTGCTTACAATGCACTTTGTGTTTACTTAGGTAATATTATATCCTTCTGGAGTTTTTGATTAAGTTGAGAAATGTATAGTTATAATTATAGTTTTTCTTAGGATTAAAAATGGAGTAGATATAAATACTGTAACTGTAATTTTTGCTTGATACCTGTTCTGTTATATGTAATTTTACTATGTTAAAGTTAAAAACCTTTCTTATTTAAACAGAAAAGGGAAGGTGTTGTGAGATTTCCCTCTGTATGCTATGATTATCATTAATGAATAAAGAAATTGCTTTAGACCTATAGGAGTCCATAAATTAGCTACGCAGGGAAAACTAAACTAAATGATAGGAGAAAGAAGGGTAGAGTTAGAGAGAAGCCATTGAGTCACCACCAGAAACTCCCAGGGCCAGATGGTTGTAGTACATAATTCTACAAGAACTTCCAAGAAGAGTTAATTCCTATACTCCTTAATGTGTTCCAAATAATAAAACAGAAGAGTTATAGCCAAACTCTTTTTATGAAGCTACAGTCACACAAAGACTCAACCAAGAAAGAGAATTATCGACCGATCTCACTCCTGAACACCGATGAAAAAATTCTCAGTAAAATGCTGGAAAACAGAATCCAAGAACACATAAAAAATCATTATGATCAATTGGGATTCATCCCAGAGATGCAGGGCTGTTTCAACATATCAATGTAATCCATCATATAAGTAAACTGGAAAAAAAAAACAGAAGATCACTTAAATAGATACTAAAAAAGCATTTGACAAAATTCAACACCTTTTTATGATAAAGGTCTTGGAGAGATTAGAGATACAAGTATCATATCTAAATATAATAAAAGCAATATACAGGAAGCCAACAGCTAACATCAAATTAAATGGAGAGAAACTCAAAGTGATTCCACTAAAATCAAGAAGAAGACAAGGCTGTCCACTCTCTCCATATCTCTTCAACATAGTACTTGAAGTTTTAGCAATAGCGATAAGGCAACATAAGGAGGTTAAGGGGATTCAAGTTGGAAACAAAGAAGTCAAACTTTCATTATTTGCAAATGATATAAGAGTGTGCATAACCAACCCCAAAAACTCTACCAGAGAACTCCTAATGCTGATAAATACCCTCAGTGATGTGGCAGGATACAAGGTCAACTCAAAAATATCAGTAGCCCTCCTATACATAAAGGATAAAGAAGCTAAGAGAGAAATCAGAGAAACATCACCTTTCACTATAGTCACAAATAGCATAAAGTATCTTGGGGGTAACAATAACCAAGGAAGTGAAAGATCTATTTGACAAGAACTTCAAGGCATTGAAGAAAGAAATTGAAGAAGACACCAGAAAGTGAAAAGATCTCCCATGCTCTTAGATGGGTAGGATCAACATAGTAAAAATGGCAATTCTACCAAAGGCAATCTATAAATTCAATACAATCCCCATTAAAATTCCAACAAACTTCTTCACAGACCTTGAGAGAACAATAATCAACTTTATATGGAAAAACAAAAAACCCAGGATAGCCAAAACAATCCTATAAAATAAAAGAACTCACAGAGCCATTACCATCCCTGACTTCAAACTCTATTGCTACAGTAATGACAACAGCTTGGCATTGGCATAAAAACAGAGATGTTGATCAACGGAATCTCATTGAAGACCCAGATATTAGCCCACAAATCTATGAACACCTGAATTTTGACAAATAAGCTAAAATTATACAATGGAAGAAAGAAAGCATCTTTAACAAATGGTGCTGGCATAACTGGATGTCAACCTGTAGAACAATGAAAATAGATCCATATCTATCACCATGCACAAAACTCAAGTCTAAATGGATTAAAGACCTCAATATAAATCTCATCACACTAAAGCTGACAGAAGAGAATGTGGGAAGTAGTCTGCATTACATGGGCATGGGAGACCACTTCCTACATATAACCCCAGCAGCACAGAAAATAAGAGCAACAGTGAATAAATGGGACCTCCTAAACCTGAAGAGCTTCTGTAAAGCAAAGGACACAGTTATTAAGATAAAAAGGCATCCTACTGAATAGGAGAAGATCTTCACCAACTCCACATCAGACAAAGGTCTGATCTCTAAAATATATAAAGAACTCAAGAAATTAGATATTAAAATTCTAAATAACTCAATTAAAAATGGGGTACTGAACTGAACAGAGAATTCTCAAGAGAAGAATTTCAAATGGCCAAGAGATACTTAAGGACATGTTCAATTTCCTTAGCAATCAGGGAAATGCAAATCAAAACAACTTTGAGATACCATCTTACACCTCTCAGAATGGCTAAAGTCAAAGCACCAATGATAGCCTATGCTGGAGAGGATGTGGAGTAAGGGGCACACTCATCCACTGCTGGTGGATTTGCAAACTTGTGCAACCACTTTGGAAATCAGTGTGGCAGTTTCTCAGAAAATTGGGAGTCAACCTAGCTCAGGATCCAGCAATACCACTCTTGGGAATATACCCAAGAGATGCCCAACCATACTAGAAAAGCATTTGTTCAACTTTGTTTATAGCAGCATTATTTTTAATAGCCAGAACCTGGAAACAACCTAGATGCCCCTCAATGGAAGAATGGAATAATAAATAAAATAAAGAAAGTGTGGAATATATAGACATTAGAGTACTACTCAGTGGTAAAAAAACGATGACATCTTGAATTTTGCATGCAAATAGATGGAAATAGAAAACACTATCCTATCCTGACCGATATAACCCAGGCCCCAAAATATGAATATGGTATGTACTCCTTCATTAGTGGATTCTAGCCATAAACAAAGGACATTGAGCCTATACTTCCCGATCCTAGAAAAGCTAAGTAATAAGGTGAACCCAAAGAAATAAATATATCCTGGACCTGGATGGAGAGGGGAGGACCTTGGGCTTTCCACAGGGCAGGGAACCCTTACTGCTCTTCGGACTGGAGAAGGAGGGGGAGAGGAGTGGGGGGAGGGGGAGAGGAGTAGAGGAGAGAAAGGGAAATGGGAGGCTGGGAGGAGGTGAAAATTTTTTTTCATTAAAATTTTTTTTTTAAAAAATTAAATAAAAAACATATATGGATCCTCCTGGAATTTGGAAGCAGACAAGTTCACCAGGCAAAAGTTAGGAACATGGGGTTGGGTTTGTGGTAGGGGAAAGGGAGAGGGGGAGAGAGAAGGGAGAAGAGTAGGGTTGGGGAGAGCTTGGGGGAGTGGGATGGTGGATATGGAGGAAGGATGGATATGGGAGCAGGGAAGGAGATATCTTAATTAGGGTAGCCATTTTACAGTTTGCAAGAGGCTTGGCTCTGGAGGGGTTCCCAGGATTCCACATGGATGACCCTAGCTAGGACCCTGGGCAGTGGAGGAGAGGGTACCTGAACTGGCCTTGTCCCATAGTCAGACTGATGACTGTCTTGAATGTCACCATAGAACTTTCATCTGGTGACGAATGGAGATAGAGACTGAGACCCACATTGGAGCACTGGACTGAGCTCCCAAGGTCCAGTTAAAAAGCAGAAGAAGGGAGAATATGAGCAAGGAAGTCAGGACCACAAGGGGTTGGTCCACCCACTGAGAAAGTGTTCCTGAGAAAATGGGAGCTCACCAAATCCAACTGGACTGGGACTGAAAGAGCATGGGAACAAACTGGACTCTCTGAATGTTACTGACAATTGGGGCAGACTGAGAAGCCAATGATAATGGCACTGGTATTTGTCTCTACTGCATGTACTGACTTTTTGAGATCCTATTCTATCTGGATGCATATCTTCCTAAGCCTGGATGGAGGGGGGAGGGTCTTGGACTTCCCACAGGACAGGATACCTTGCCCTCTTTTAGGACTGGAGGGGGAAGGGGAGCAGAAGGGAAGTGGGAGGAAGTGGAAATTTTGATTGGTATTATTTATAAAGTAATAATAAATAAATAAATAAATGGAAGAAAAAAAAACTAACCACACCAATTTGTAATGAAAGGGGGATGATTAATATTTCTAAGCCTAGTCAGAATTGTGAAGTCTCTCTAAGTAATTCCTTTAGTATTGAACAAATATTTATTAAGTTCCGAGTAAGTGCCAAGCCCAGGTATAAACAATAAGGTAGAGTGGCTTCCTTGTAGAATTTACTTTCTGTCACAAGGAGCCAAACCAGCTGAAGAGTGATCTAAGGTGGTCATGCAAATCTTCTCTGACTTTTCATTTGGGAACTACAGGAAGGAAAATACTGTAGAATGGTAGCCAAATAATGTACAGGAAGGGTGGATATGGGAGCAGGGAAGTATATATCCTAATTAAGGGAGCCATCTTAGGGTTGCCAAGAGACTTGACTCTAGAGGGGCTCCCAGGTGTCCAGGGAGATGTCCCCAGTTAGTTCCTTGGGCAGCTGAGGAGAGGGAACCTGAAATGGCCCTATCCTATAGCCATACTGATGAATATCTTGCATATCACCATAGAACCTTCATCTGGCGATGGATAGGGATAGAGAAAGAGACCCACATTGGAGCACCGGACTTAGCTCCCAAGGTCCAAATGAGGAGCAGGAGGGAGAACATTAGCAAGGAAGTCAGGACCGCGAGGGGTGCACCCACCCACTGAGACAGTGGGGCCGAACTATTGGGAGCTCACCAAGGTCAGCTGGAATGGGACTGAAAAAGCATGGGGAAAAAATGGACTCTCTGAACATGGTGGACAAAGAGGGCTGATGAGAAGCCAAGGACAATGGCACTGGGTTTTGATCCTACTGCATGAACTGGCTTTGTGGGAGCCTAGCCTGTTTGGATGCTCACCTTCCTAGACCTGAATGGATGGGGGAGGACCTTGGACTTCCCACAGGGCAGGGAAGCCAGACTGCTCTTCAGACTGGTGAGGGAGGGGGAAAGGAGTTGGGGGAGGGGGAGAGGAGTGGGGAAGGGGGGGGATGGGAAGCAGGGAGGAGGCAGAATTTTTTTTTCAATAAAAGAAAAATAAATAATAAAAAAAAACATGAGGTGTTTTTTTTCAACTCAAAAAGACAAAAAAACAACTAATACACAGGTGTCTCAGAAGCTGTGTGAAATTTCTAATTGGCTAATCTCTCACAGTATACCATTATCACTTATAATTACAACTATGGCTTTAGCATGCTGGGAGTTCAGCACTAGCAATAAAAATAGAAGCTGAGCATGATTATGCAGTTCTTAATCCTAACACCACTAAGGAGGACAGTGGATCTCTCTGAGTTTAAGGCCAGCCTGATCTACACAGCAAATTCCAGGACAGCTAGGACTACATATAGAGACCATGTCTCAAGAAACAAAGGAGCGAATAAATTAATAAAAAACAAAACAAAACAAAAAACAAAGACAGTAGAACTTAAAATAATTTATGAGAGATTTATTTAGTAAAATCTACTCTTCTATCTGATTTATGAAATCTACCTGGTTATTAAAAGTAGTTGTTATATGATGAAGACAATATTGCAAACATAAAGAAAGATGTCAGGACTCTAATGGAGTCTAAGAATCCCATGCATCAAACACATTATAATCCCGAGAAAATGAAATCAATTATTTTGAAAATCTCTTAAAAAATTTCTCTCCCTCTAAAATTTCCTCGCTTTTTATTCTGTATTTTTTTACTTTTCTTTAAAAAAAAACAGCTGAAAATTCATTTAAAACATTTAAAATCTTTCTTCTGTCTTAAAAATCCAGTTGCATTTTTTTTTTCATCCAGCAGCTAATAAAGGGTGAAGGGGAACAGGAAGTATCTATGAGATAGTGTCCTATGTGTTCATTTTTTTTTTGGAGGGGAGGGGGGTTTCGAGACAAGGTTTCACTGTAATTTTTTTTATTTTTATTTTTATTTTTACAGTCTGTCCTGGGACTAGCTCTTGTAGACCAGGCTGGCCTCTAACTCAGAGATCCACCTGCCTCTGCCTCCTGGGTGCTGGGATTAAAGGCATCATCACCACTGC
Source organism: Microtus oregoni (assembly GCF_018167655.1). NCBI lineage: Eukaryota > Metazoa > Chordata > Mammalia > Rodentia > Cricetidae > Microtus > Microtus oregoni. Next base: position 72,263,560 of record NW_024543061.1, read on the forward strand.
CTGTCCTGTCCTATGTGTTCTTAAACTGAGCCCAAGGCCCTCTATTCTCCCACACCCAAAGAGAGAGGTAGCAGTCAGAAGTTGTATGCTCATCATTTTATTGGTAGAGTGAAGATAAAGATATAATTACATTGCTCCTATGTCATAATCTTCTAAGGACATTGTCTTCTTAGCTCAGGATCTTTTCATTCACTTTCTGAAAGAAACAGACAAAAAAAGCTTATAAGGAAAGTGTTATAAAAGTACCTGGATAGAAGGGGGAGGACCTTGGACTTCCCACAAGGTAGGGAACCCTGACTGCTCTTTGGACTGGAGAGGGAGGGGGAGGGCAGTGGAGGGAGGGGGAGGAAAATAGGAGGTGGGGAGGAGGCGGAAAATTTTAATAATAATAAAAAAATAAAAAAAGAAAAAAAGCTTCTAATCTTTTAAATGCAGTTGGTGACAACCTGTTTTCTTTTCTTTTGCTGCTGGTTCCTGTCTTTGTTTCTGATTGATTTGGGTTTGCTTTAGCTTTGCACTCTCACAGTATTTGCTCTCAGCTCTTCCATATGAGAAACAGTAGGATTTTTCTTCAGGTGAGTGTCTTTTCGTTGTGATTGAGTGTATTCTAGGGTACATTTACAAAACTGGTCTGTGAAATACGTCCTTTCATAGTAAAACATCCAAAATGCCGGGTTACAAGTTGAGAGACAGTGTGGCAGTTTCACCATGAAATACATTACATCCTCAAAAAAAAAAAAAAAAAAAAAAAAAACTAAATTTAAAAAAATGTTGAAAATAAGAGCAAACAACACTGAAGACATGCATGGGTGTGTGTGTGTGTGTGTGTGTGTGTGTGTGTGAACTGATGTGTGAATTTGTCAAGAATTACAATTTTTTATACATCTATAACATACAGATCTCAATAAAAATATAACACTAATGAAAGATGATTATAGTCATTTGTGTAAAATAAAGTATTTGAATAAGTTTTCCAACTGAATTAGTTGTAGTAGCTGTTGTAAAAAAGTAGAAAATTACAACATGCTTTAAGATTTATATGTATTCTTATATTTAATATGTATCTATATATTGCATTTGGAGTTCAGAAGACTAACACCCAAGGCTGTTCTCTGAACTCCACGTGCAAGTCATGGAACATGCACCCTTGTGCTCTATGCTCAAACGTGAACACACCTGCAGACATGGAAACTTATGTTTTTTTAGCCGAGTCTGACATGAGATAGTTCTAAGCACAGAATAATGACAGAAATATAAGATGGACTGCTGCTGATTCTCAGCATGGAGGCAGGCGAGCTTAGAGAGAACATTGCTCTTTCTACAAAACAATACAGAGTTAGATGAACAGTCACGGTCCGAAATAAAATTGTGGCACAAAGTTTCTTAAATTAAAATTAAATTCTAGAGCTTTTAAAGGACAGATTCCCTCCTACCACAGGACATCTAAATATTAAAAATGAAGTGAGATCCAAGTCTCTCTGTATACTTTCAAAACATGTTTAAAGTTTAAGAAATGGTAAATTTAGTTTTTTGTAAACACATTGAAATTTAGGAGAGTCATGGAAACAAACAGAAAAGAACTCGCACCTGACAATGATTACTGATGAAACTGGCCTTGGTAAGTGTCTAATTTCTTCTTCGTGGGGGGCGGTTTCCAGGGCGGACCCTATTATTTTGCTGCAGTTGTCCCTGCTGCTGCTGCTGCTGTTGCTGCAGAGGCTCCTGAGGCTGTTGTGACTGCTGCAGAGGCTCCTGAGGCTGTTGTGACTGCTGCAGAGGCTCCTGAGGCTGTTGTGACTGCTGCAGAGGCTCCTGAGGCTGTTGTGACTGCTGCAGAGGAGGCTGCTGAGACTGTTGTGGTGGTCGCAGTGGCCTTCGAGCCCCTTTTTGCTGCTGCTGCTCTACTTGAAGGTAAGGGTTTTGACCACCACGGAATTCTTGGGAGAATCCTGAAGCGGGTTGCCTCTCTTGGGTGTTACGGTTGGCGACTACAAATTCTATGTGGGTACAGAGTAATAATAGATGAGCTGAGAGGCTAGCGACATTTTATCTCAAAGACTTTATCACACCATCTTTTTCCTTAAAGAGCCACTCAATTTATACCCTCCCCTCTCACCACCGTGTTGTCCAGAGGAATGCCTTTAAATCCGAATAGCAATGGTATAGGCCATCTTCTCTTGCCATATGCTATGAGACTTCGAGAGTTTGGAGAAGAACATTTCTATAGGAGGTCTCCACAGCCAAGGGAACCACCAAGACTTTTGCTGTTAAAATTAATGGTTTAACCCTTTCCCAGAAATGGTCTTCATGTGTCATTCTCTCCATTTGTCCTGTGTCCACTATGTCTACGACAAGCTATCTCCTACAAACTGTCTCTTTTGTCATGTCATAGCTTAGCCACAAAATTTCCCCAAACTTCAATATACTTTTATGAGCCCAGATAGTTTTGTCTACAAGAGCAAATCTTACCTTTTCATTCCATCGCTTGAAATGTTCATTTCAATTGAATGTAAAATTAAATAAATTTTTAAAAGGCTTGCAGGCTCTTGGGATGGAATAAGGACTCAAGTGGCCTTTGCTTTGGTTTAAAAACTCTATAATCTAGGAAGGTGAACATCCAAACTGGCTAGGCTCCCACAAAGCCAGAACATGATGTAGGATCAAAACCCTGTGCCATTGTCCTTGGCTTCTCATCAGCCCTGATTGTTCGCCATGTTCAGAGAGTCCGGTTTTATCCCATGCTTTTTCAGTCATAGTCCAACTGCTCTTTGGACTGGAGAGGGAGGGTGAGAAGAGTGGGGGGAGGGGGAGAAGGGTGGGAGTAGGGGGAGGGAAATGGGAGGCTGGGAGGAGGCTGAAACTTTTTTTTCCTTTTCTCAATAAAAAAAAAAAACTCTATAATCATGTTTTGTTTTATTCTTTAATCCTCTTGTCTCCCTTACATTTGTGTGGTCTCCTATACCCCAGACAGGATCCCCAGCCTTGTAACCAAATTTGCATACCTTCATTAGGCCTCTGAGCTGAGCTGAGGGCCAGCAGAGCCACTGTGAGCAGCACCACTAGCATCTTGGAAGAGGCTCTCCAGTTGCTCCCACGTGTGTGCTGGCGAAGCAAGGCAACTGGCTCTAAAAGGATTGGTGGAACAATGACACCTTTGAGCCCCAACTTGATGACCTTGTTCCTGATCAAACAGGATGCATTGTGTCCCCAACTCTCCTCTTTGGCATTGTAGCTCAACAGGATGTGGTGGGGAGTGGAACTTTGGCAGAGTTTTGAGGGAACAATATCATACAATCAATCTAGGTACTCAAGTATTTCCATCCCTATGTGAATTTCATTCTGGTTAGCAAATTGTAAATACAGCCAGTCACTGCATAGAGGTGAGATGAAAGTATGTGTGCATGTGTTCACGTTTGTTGTCATTAATCCTTTTATCAAAAAATGAGAAGACTCATATTTGAGGGTTAGTATTATTACTCAAAGTTTAGCAGTCATACTTATGTATTCCCATGTGTATAAAACTCAACTATTGTTTTTGTGGTATAGAAGACATGTCTTCTTGACTCTGTGGTCTGTTATGAAACAAAATTTGCTGCCTCAGCCAACTATGGCCCAGAAGATTGCCTAGGAATCTATGAATTGTTCTTAGTAATGAAAGATTTGCTATTGAAGGAATGTGTGGCCTAAAAAACTCTGATTACATTAGTATTCTTTTAAGTTAGGAAAACTAACACAGCTACAGAATACACTATTGGATTCTACAGAACAGGAATATAGATTCATTTTTTGATCATATATACTATTTCATATCTCTCAGAATTTGATTCCCTTTCATTTTCTATTATGTTTCTGGAGGTTGAATTTGGGCCTTTTATCTTTGAGGAAATTGTTATTTTGATTATTTGTTAATCACTAACACTAAACACTGTTTAGCCCTGGTTATCCTACTGAATCAGGCATCCAATTGACTCACCCAGAATCTTAGTTGCTTTGTACCTTGTCGTGTATATGTCACTTATAATAAGAGATAATTTTTTTCTTGTGCTGTCTTACAACAAAGGGAACTACCTTTATAATATTCTGATACTCATTCATCCCTACTCTCTACTGGTTTGTTATAGTTTACACTTTTCCTCAGTTTAAAAACCTAGGTTCTTATTTTATTTTCTAAAAAATTGTACAAGGCATCCAATATTCGATCACTTCAAAGATGAGAAAAAAATATTACATTCTGAGAAACCATGATATTGGCAGTCTTATAAATCAATCTTGTTCTGCTTAACCATTTCAGAAAATAAAAGATTTGACTGCCTAGTCTTCATAGGAAGAGATAAATTGCTCCAAAATAAAAAAAAATTACATATACACCATACTATTTAAACATGCCTACAATCATATATATATAAATATTAGAAAAAAACTACATTTACTTTTATTTTGAAATAAACAAAAATACATAAGAAAAGGTCAAGCCTGGACTGTAGATTTATCCAGTAAGATCTTCACTTTTATTATTTCATGTTTTAGCTACAGGATGAAGAATTATTTCTTGCAAATAATGTAACATTGGTGTCCTGTTGACTCTGCAGAAATAATACTAACTAAACAGCAAGATGGACTCAGAGCACTAATAACAAATTAATATACACACTTATGCCATACACATATAGAACATGTTTTATGCCTTGCTTGAAAAAGAATTTCACTTCTTAAAACAATGTTAAAATCTTATAAGAGACTCAATAAGGGAAATGAAGAATTTCTAGACAAAATGTATTAAAATAATTTTGATTTTTCTTAGATTTATTTATTGTAATTTATATGTATGAGTATTTTGCCTACATGTTTATATTTATACCACATGTGTTTCTTGTGTCCATGGAGTAGATTATGTTTTTACTTCATTGTCCCCTTGTTTATTTATAATGTCTATTTGGCTTTTCTTCTCCTGTTTTTTGAATGGATTAATTTATTCAATCATTTAAAGAAACATTTAAGGTTTAAAATTTAAATTTAAGAATCTATTCTTCACTAGCTCATTTAAATTTTGATTTTAAAATATTTGGTAGCAGGACATTTCACTTACAGTAGGGCTTTTTGGGTATCTGCATTGCTTCCTGTCCTTTAACTTACTGTTTATTTTATCATATTTAATGATTAAATCTCAGCAACTATCTTTTCTCTTCATTGAAGACCTCAAATATCTTCTTTCTATCATTTTATGCTTACATGGGATTTATATAAATGTTAATTTATCTGACAGTTTGGTAAGAGGTAAGCCAGAGTAGACCAGGTCTACTCTGTCAGCAGCATCATCAGCTGTTGACAATGGGATCTGTCCAAGGCAAAAGAGTTTCTTTTTAGCTCCTGTATATAGGGGTGTATGACTAATATAGTAAGGTTCTCACAGCAGTTTTGCTTACAATAAATAACAAGTCCCATGAATCTTACCAGAACATTCTGGCATGTTCACAGATATATTCTGAAGTAAGACTCTATTAGCACTTGGTAATTTTTCACTGATTATATGAAATGGATAATGTTTCCTCCTTGCTTCATCCTGGTAGACCCTTCGACTTAGTGCCATAACAGCTCTTGGGTTCCTCAGATCCTATGTTAAAAGAGAACATGACAGAAGAGTGTCCTGCTGAGGTGGCTTATGGCAGACGTTTAGGTTGGAAAGGAAGGTCAGGGAGTAGGAACAGGAGTCAGAGCCAGCCAGGCTGAGAGCTTGAACTCTTGGACTGGCCATGGAACAGAGACATTGATTCTGCCAGAAATCACTCAGCTTTGGCCTTTTCCTGACCTTCTCCTGTGTCAACCGTGTCTAAAAGATCAGTACAAAGTATTACTCATGAATCCACCAAATGCAACTAAAACAGAGGCTGTGAAAGAACTGAAGAGAGGGACTGACAATTAGGGAGACTAGGGTTGAAGCAACGACATAAACGGTAGCAGGCATATGGAAATTTAGGGTATATTTGCAGACTTAAGCATGTATTCCATTTGCTTTGTAATACATATGTAAATTTTAGCAAGTCATCAAGAGGCTTTAAGGTTTCTCTATCCTATTTTTTTTTTCATAGTAACTCAACTTGGCTTCCAAAATCTTGCAGGGAAATGTTAGCACATGCAATAAGCTCAGTCCCTTCAATGGCCCTCTTTGTGGCTTATGGGTGCTGACCTTTGTGCTGTGTGTCCCCACATGGACTTTGCTCTTCGCATATGGCTACCCTGTATTTTCCTCTGTGTCCTCATATTCTTCTACTTATAAAAAACAAGAGTCACCTTGAATTGCAGTTGACATAATTGCTTCAATTTTTTTTTACTTAGTATCGTCACTACAGGTTTCACTGCCAGTCACATTTTAAGGGTTTGGTGGTTAGGACTTCAATAGAGGATCAGAAAAGATGGGGCAGAATACCACCCATAATACTTTCCTGTGCTTTCTCATTTAATTATATGTAACATGGGAGCCAGGCTTGTCGGGGTTTACCCACTCCTTCTTACAGCAATTATATCCATTTTATTCCTTTAGTCTAAAACCTAGGAACCTCTTAAACATTTAAGTTCCCTTAGGAGTATCTGTTAACATTCATAATTTGCTTGATTTTCAAAATATCCCCTTCTGATCCCTTGAACAATCTATACACCAAGACCTTGCCTCTCGAGAGTTTATCTCTCTTTTGGAGGGCTTTTTTAGTGCCTCTAGAAGAGCTTGGTAGTGCTCCTGTCCTCAAATATGTGTTTTATTAGTTCTTAAAGTTGCTGGAGTGAGCTAGTAAAAATAGAATGAAGTTGGCGCCATGAGGACAGGATGGCATTTTTGCTGTAATTTTCATTAAGTTTTCTCACTACCTTGTCATTATATATAAATTGGATTTTCTACTCTCCTTAAAGCTTCATACCTACATGTTCTTTATTCTCTCTCTCTCTCTCTCTCTCTCTCTCTCTCTCTCTCTCTCTCCTTCCTTTCTTGATCTCTTTCCCTCTATGTGCTTTTTCCCTCCAGCCATTTTTATTTGCCTTTTCAATTTCTTTTTCTTTTAATGTTTTAAATCAGTCTCACTATGTACCCCAGGCTGGCACAGAACTCAAATACCTTCTTCTGCTGCTTGGTGCTTGGAATAACACCATGTTTCACTCTGTTAAGCTCCCTCCTTTTCATTGAACACTTATACATTCTAAGAACAGAAATCTTATTTTTTTCCAGCTTTGTCAAGAACTGATTAGCTTGAAACAATAAACTGAGGGGACTGCCACGGGACAGTTCCAGATCATGACAGGTCAACTGAATTAGAAATGCCATTGTGAGCTTTAAATAAATCAACAATTTTGGTGATACAATTTGGAAATTATACCAATGGCTTGGACAAGTATATATTTCATTGATTTGCCTACAGATTGTCGCTGCATTATTATGGCACAGGTGCCTTTGTCTTAATATGATTTTGATGTTTCCTAACAATGTGTTCCTAAACTATTTTGAATGTTGATGCTTCAACAACCTGTCCTCAGCAAAGTTATTTATAATACAAAGTGTTTAATAAGCATTAATGATCCATGTTTTATCCTCCAAGACAACCTATTAGTTTTATGTGGTTACTTTTATGATCTTTCTTTAGAGGTAGGTTGACTGACTTCCAGTTGTATGTTGTTATAAAGGTAATAGTTGGTCTTGGAGGCGTTAGGATGCCCCATTTGATTCTAACATAAAAGTAAGTTGGCATCTATAGGTTGTTATTGTGCTCCACTGATTTAATTCTATTTATTTGCTTCTAAGGTAAGAGAAAAGAACATGTATTATCAATTTCCTAATGCATAGTATCTTCTGAATTTTGACCGACAGGATTAAGAAAAATTAATTTTTCTATAAATGAAAATTTAAAGTTATGAACACACTATCTCAGTCATAGAGCATCTTTCGGTTTCCCATTTCCAATGTAGACACCCCACAAAGCAGATTATGCAGAGACCTTTTGATAGATGACCACAAAGGTTTTTTTATGAAAGTCATTGTTAACACCAGATATTGTTGTGTATATTCTTTTGCATGGAAAACATCTACTGTTCCTAATTCAATGTATGTAATTGTAGAAAGCTAAGAACTATTCAGCCAAAAACATTAACTACCAAAGCATATATTTGTATACCTTTAAATTACATTCATTTCTATGGTTGAGTGTCACCTCTGTCCGGTCCTCAAACCTGGAGTTATATCCTCAAAAGTCAGGTGTCAGAGAAGGTATTGTCAACATATCTGTGGGGAGGCAGCTTAAGGCATTATTTTACCAATGCTATACTGTGTTGTAAACTTTTGATGGCTACTCAGAGTTCATAGTGAAATACAGTCACAGCTTCTTACATAGGTTATACAGAGCACCATATATTGCCTCTATATTTTCAGAAGACATACATGAAGAAGATGTGCAGCTATTCTTACCACAGGGATTCCGTCCTAGTGATTAGTGAATAATTCACATTTCTTCAAGGTGAGCATAAACAGTTTTTTCTCTCATAACTAGGAATTCTCACCTCCCATTAAAGAACAGCAGTAGTATCATAAATTCCCTCCACAATGTGTTATTTCAACATCCATATTTTTTAACACAATAGCCTAAAAGTGCAGATGTATGACATATGTGTTCCAGAGAATGTGTATAATAGTATCTTCTGTCTAATAATTTCACATGATAGGAATTTGGCATCCTGGGTTTGAAAGATAAGTTTTATTTCCTTCCCAGGAAACTCACACATTTTGTAAATGCCAAAACCAACACAGCAGGTCACAAGAGATGCTGTGTGACTTCTAATTCTAGAACATAAAAGGGCCATTTTATTTAAAGGTCTTCTCTTAGTACATGGCAGGTTCTCAGAGGAGTACTATGAATATGGTCTATTAAACTAATTGTATTTATTATCATACCTAAGCAGCATTATAAATATTCTTTCAGAACTAGAATATATATATATATATATCATATCATAAATTTTCATACTTAAAAGCTGTTATACCTAAAGATTTATTGACCATTACATTGTGCTTCAAGGGTTGGCACATGCTTTATATTAGTTAGTTCTGTTACTCTGCAGGATGGGCCTGTACTGATTTTCTACAGTTTATACATTGTCAGCTTAGCATGATTGGGGACATTACCAGGGCCTATACTCACCATAGAAAGAAATCTCTGAGTATGTCAGTGATGGATTTCTCCAGGTTACATTAATTGTGGTGAGAAAACTCATACTAAGGTGAGCTGAGATTTTGGGCTACATAAAAAGTACAAAGAAAAGTGAGCAGCACTACTGCCCACTCCTTGTTTTCTAAAAGTGATGCAATGGGACCTGCTAGGTCCCTGGTCCTGCTCCCATGAATGACTCCCCCAATGCAAGCCAGATCCTTTGTTACAACATGATGTAGGAGGTTCTTCTGACTATGTGTTGCTTTCATTGGTTGAATAAATAAACTGCCTTGACCTTTTGATAGGGCAGCACTTAGGTGGGCAGAGTAGACAGAACTGTATGCTGGGAAGAAGGGCAGTGTGGCAGATGCTGTGAAGCTCCTACCTGAGACTGATGCTGGTTAGAATCTTTCCCGGTAAGCCACGACCTTGTGGTAATACACAAATTACTAGAAATGGGTTAAAGCAAGATGTGAGAGTTAGCCAATAAGAGGCTAGAGATAATTGGCCAGGCAGTGTTTAAATAAATAGAGTTTCTGTGTAATTATTTGGGGTATAAACTAGCCAGGCAGCTCAGACAAAGAAAGGGCCCTTTCTCTCTATAACAGCAGTGATAAAAGCCACAGATACAGTTGGAAGTTCCATGATGAAGAGGCTCTCATGTTTAGTCTTATTGCAAGTACTCTTTGGATCATAACTGCTATCACTGATTCTATGTAATGTTTTGTTTGTTTCAGTAAGTTGTCATCCTTAACATTTTCATTGTTATATGTAAGATAATTACCAGTGTCTTTTTTAAATAAAATTTTATTGAGCTCTACATTTTTCTCTGTTCCTTACCCCTCCCTTCACCTTCAACTATCTCCCAAGGTCCCCATGCTTTCAATTTACTCAGGAGTCTTTTTCTACTTCCCATGTAGATTATATCCATGTATGTTTATCTTAGGGTCCTCATTGTTGTCTAAGTTTTCTTGGATTGTGATTTGTGTTGGGTCCCTATAGGACAGGCCTTTGCACCCCCACTTGATCTGCTTAGCACTCTTAAGGTTGGTTGAAAACAAGAACAAAAACAGGAACAATCTGTTGGATGTTTACCCCTAAGCCATTGAGTTATGGTGATGAGCTTCCTGCTGTGGCTGGTTTGGCCTCCCCTGCTGAGGGCTATATATACTTGTGAGAAAGTGGAATAAAGGGCTTGTCTGCAGAACCTGGGAAGTTGTGTTTTATGTTAATCCCACATCCCTTGCTCAGAAGAACAACAGTGGCCATGCTGGTTTTCTTTCTTTTATGTTTAAAAAGCACTTATGAGTAAATACATGTGATAATTGTCTTTCTGGGTCTGAGTTACCTCTCTCAAAATGATGTTTTCTACCTCCATCCATTTGCCCACAAATTTCAAGATGTTGCTGTGTTTTTTCCGGTGTGTAGTACTCTATTGTGTAAAAGTACCACATTTTCCTTATCCATTCTTTGTTGAGGGGCATTTAGGTTCTTTTCAGGTTCTGGCTATGACAAACAGTGAACATAGTTGAGTACACAACCTTGTGGACCTTTGGATAAATACCAAAAAGTAGTATTTGCCAGGACTTTAGGAAGGTAGTTTTCTAATTTTCTGAGAATTTGCCACACTGATATCCAAAGGAGATGAACCAGTTTGCACTCCCACCAACAATGCAGGAATGTTCCCTTTACCCCACAACCTCTCCAGCATAAGTTGTCATCAGTGTTTTTGGTCTTGGCCATTCTTACCAGTGTAAGATGGAATCTCAGAGTTGTTTTGATTTGAATTTCTGATGGCTAAGGATGTTGAACATTTTCTTAAGTGTCTTTCAGCCATTTTAGAATCTTCTGCTGAGAGTTCTCTGTTTTGGTCTGTACTCCATTTTTATTGGATTATTTGTTCTTTTGATGACCAATTATTTTGAGTTCTTTGTTTATTTTGGAGATCAGCCCTCTGTCTGATATGGGGCTTCTCCCTTTCTGTGGGCTGCTGTTTTGTCTTCTTGACCATGTCCTTTGCTTTACAGAAGATTTTCAGTTTCAGGAGGGCCCATTTATTGTTTCTCTCAGTGTCTGTGCTACTGAGAAGTGGTCTCCTGTGCCAATGCGTTCAAGTGTACTTCCCACTTTCTCTTCTATGAGGTTCAGTATGGCAGGCATTATGTTGAGGTCTTTGATCCATTTGGACTTGAGTTTTGTGCATGGTGATATATATGGATCTATTTTCATTCTTCTACATGATGATATCCTGTTAATCACCATTTGTTAAATATGTTTTATTTTTTCCATTCGATATTTTTTGCTTCTTTGTCAAAAATCAGGTTTTCAAAGGTGTGTGGATTAATATCTGGGTCTTCAACTCAGTTCCAGTGGTGCTCCTGTCTGTTTTTATGCCACTACCAGACTGTTTTCAATACTGTAGCTCTGAGTAGAGTTTTAAGTTAGGAATTGTGATGCCTCCAGAAGTTCTTATATTGTACATGATTATATGTGCTATCCTGGGTTTTTTGCTTTTCTATATGAAGTTGAATGCCGTTCTTTCAATGTCTGTGAAGAATTTTGCTGGACATTGAATCTAATCTGTACATTGTTTTAGTAAGATTACCATTTTACTCTGTTAATACTACCTGCCCAAGAGCATGGGAGATCTTTCCAGTTTCTGGTGTCTTCTTAAATTTCTTTCTTCAAAGATTTAAAGTTCTTGTCATCCAAGTCTTCCACTTGCTTGGTAAGAGTTACTCTGAGATATTTTATGCTATTTGTGGCTATTGTGAAGGGTGATGTTTCTCTGATTTTTTTCTCAGCCCAATAATCATCTGACTACAGGAGGGCTACTGATTCTTTTTCAGTTAATCTAGTATCCTGATACATTACTGAAAGTGTTTATGAATGATAAACGTTTCCTAGTAGAATTGTGGGTGTTGCTTATGTAAACTATCATAGGGAGAGTTTGACTCCTTTCCAATTTGTATCCCCTTAATTTCCTTCTGTTAATTTTTTTATTTTTTTAACTTATTTATTTATTAAAGATTTCTATCTCTTCCCTGCCACCACCTCCCATTTACCTCCCCCTCCCCCAATCAAGCCCCCCTCCCTCATCAGCCAAAAGAGCAATCAGGGTTCCCTGCCCTGTGGGACGACCAAGGAACCCCCACCTCCATCCAGGTCTAGTAAGGTGAGCATCCAAACTGCTTGGCTCCCACAAAGCCAGTACGTGCAGTAGGATCAAAAACCCATTACCATTGTTCTTGACTTCTCAGCAATCCTCATTGTCCATGCATATGCAAGCAGCTGACAATCATTGCATGATCATAGCATAAGTCAGGTCTTAGCCATAATTAGGAGCTGATTATCAGATGTGGCTCCATGCAGCTTGCTACATAGGACTGTGTTTGTGGCTAGATATTGGTTACACCTGGTTTGATCATGGAATGTCTTGTTTTGTCCTACTATGGTGATTGAAAGTTTTGCTGGGTTTAGTAGTCTGGGCTGGTATTCAGGGTCTCTTAATGTCTGCATAATGCTTGACCATGACGTTCTGGCTTTCATTTTCTCCAAGGATAAGTTAGGTGTAATTCTGATAGGTTTGCCTTTATATGTTACTTAGCCTATTCCTTTGCAGCTCTTAATATTCTTTCTTTATTCTGTATGTTTAGTGTTTTGATTATTATGTGGTGAGAGGATTTTTTTTTGATCCAGTATATTTGGTGTTCTAAAAGCTTCTTGTATCTTCATAGACATATATTTCTTTAGGTTGGGAAAGTTTTCTCCTGTGATTTTGTTAAATATATCTCTGTGCTTTTGAATTGAATTTCTTCTCTTTCTTCTATATCTGTTATTCATAGGTTTGGTCTTTTCATGGTGTCCCACATATCCTGGATATTTTGTGTTAAGCTTTCACTAGATTTAAAGTTTTCTTTGACTGATGAGTCTATTTCCTCTACTGTATCTTCAGTACTTGTGATTATCTCTTCTATCTCTTGTATTCTGTTGTTTATATTTGTATTTGTGGTTCCTCATCATTTTCTCATGATTTCTGTTAGTATACTTCCCTTGGCTTATGTTTTCTTTATTGTCTCTGTTTTAGTTTTTAAGTCTTGATTAGTTTCTTTCATATGTTTGATTGCTTTTTCTTGGTTTTCTTTAAGAGGTTCGTTGATGTCTTACAATTTTTTGTTTGTCTTTTTCTCCATTTCTTTGCTGGAATTTCTCATTTCCTTTATAAGAGTCTCAAACATTTTTCTGAAGTTATGTTTTAGGTCATTTTCTTCTGCTTCATCTATATTTGGTTGTTCAAGTCTTACTGTTGTAGGGCTACTAGTTTTTACTGGTGTCATGTTGCTCTCTGTGGTTTTACATGTATTCTTATCTTGTCTACTCATCTTTTCTTCTAGTTGGTGTTGTTGGAGCTGTCTGTGACTCTGGTGATTAATCTTCTAGGTAACGGTAGATTCAAGGCTCAGATAGTTGTTCCTCATGGTACAGTCAGTGCCTCAATTCTAGTTACCTCTTGGTCATTCCTTGTCCCTGGAGGTTGCTCAGTGCTCCCAGGGTTTGCTCCACTCTCGTGGAGTTTGCTGTCTCAAGTTTTCTCTGGCCTAGGTTGCTGGCTCAGACCTGTTTCTCTAAATGTCCCTGGTCTGGATCTGCTCCTGTGAAGGTCCCTGGCTTGGGGTTGGTCCTGCAAAGGTCTCTGGCTCTGAAATACTCCCTCTGGGGTTCCAGACTTGGATTTGCAAGACCTGCAGATGCCCTGCTCAGGCCTACATGCTCAGAGGTCCCAGATTCATGCCTGGACCAGCAAAGGTCATGGATTGTGCCTAGTTCCTCAGCAGTTCCAGACTCATGCTTGGACCTGCAGGAGTCCTGGCTCAGGTCTACTCCCATGAAGGTCCCAGATTTGTGCCCAGACCTGAAGCAGTCTCTGGCTGTGGCCCATTTGCTCAGCAGTTGCTCCCCTGTACCTGCTCCTGTAGAGTTTGCTATCTCAGATCTGCTCTGGCCCAGGTCCCTAGCTCACTCCTGCCTCTGTAAATGTCCCTTGTTTGGATCGGCTCCCACTCCCATGAAGCTTGCCACCTCAGGCCTGCTCTGGCCTAGGTCACTGGCCTAGTCCTGCTTCTGCAAAAAGGGACCTCTGATTCTTAATGGAGGAAGGTCATTGGTTAAAAATATAAAGAAACTGCTTGGCTGGCCCTCATAGGTTAAAACATAGGTGGGAGGAGTAAACAGAACAGAATGCTGGGAGGAAGACCTGGGCAGACACACGCGATGAAGCTCCGACCCAGAATGGACGTAGGCTAGAATCTTCCCTGTAAGCACACGTTGGGGTGCAACACAGATGATTAGAAATGGGCTAAATTAATATGTGAGAATTAGCCTAGAAGAGGCTAGATAGAAATGGGCCAAGCAGTGTTTAAAAGAATACAGTTTCCATGTAATTATTTCGGGTAAAGCTAGCCAGGTGGCGGCAAGCAGCCCACCGCTCCTACTGCTACAGATTCTTATGAGTCTGCTGGTTCCAGAGAAAGAGGTATACATTGTCTTGGACCTCTACCTCAGTCCAAAATGTCAATCCTACCTCCAGGAATCCTCAGTATTAGACATGGATCTTTCCCTGCTAAGGATACAGAAGAAGGTGTGAAGCAGACCTCAAGGCCTCATGACAAGGGAGAAAGAATGGTTGGCAGATAAGTAACACCCAAGGCAATGTGATGAATAGAATGCAGGTTTCCTGTGCATCTGATATAACTGAGGTGTTCAAATCAGAAGTCATCTACCTCAGTCTGAAATGGCAATCCTGCCTCCAGGAATCTCAGGAAGAAATTGTTACCAGTATCTCTTTATATTGCTATGAAAACTCAGCCAAAACTTGAAATTTTATAAATTTTATTTTTAATTGTATCAGAATTTATATGGTTAAACAGTCAAAGATCATGATACCAACTTCCAGCAAGTACTCTTTAGTGAGTAAACTCTCCAGCTGCCAAGTTTGCTTTATAACAACACATGTTCATAGAAGTAAACTAGACCCGCAAATCAGACTTACTCATAAATTGGTATTGGCATCTCAGATTCTGGAATCTCTATTATAAAAGAACTTTTCATTGAGCCTCAATTCTTAAGGATCTACCATTACTCAATAAATCTATGTCTCGTACTATCTTTCAGGCCACAAACCTTCAGGAAAAAAAATTGTTCTACCCCTAAACCACTAAAAATAACACATCCAATATAGTTAGCATATTAAAATAAAATGTTCAACTCCATTTGAATCTTAGATAAGCAGTAAAATAGTGCCATTGTTCATTTATCATATTAGCAAGGCCTTTTATTCTAAACTTAGTCTGTCATTCTTCATTTATGATGAATTCATATTATGTCAAAGTATACCTATAAATATTGAATTATGTCATCTAAAATGAAGACTTACCTTCTGTACTTTGATTTTCTAGATCGGTTAATACGACCAATAAATACGTCCAATTTTAACTAAATTTTTTAAATTTATTTATTTATTTATTTATTTATTTATTTAAAATTTCTGTCTCCTTCCCGCCACCGCCTTCCATTTCCCTCCCCTTCCCCCAATCAAGTCCCGCTCCCTTGTCAGCCCAAAGAGCAGTCAGGGTTCTCTGCCCTGTGGGAAGTCCAAGGACCTGACCTCCCACCTCCTTCCAGGTCTAGTTAGGTGAGCATCCAAACAGCCTAGGCTCCCACAAAGCCAGTACGTGCAGTAGGATCAAAACCCAGTGCCATTGTTCTTGACTTCTCAGTAGTCCTCATTGTCCGCTATGTTCAGCGAGTCCGGTTTTGTCCCATGTTTTTTCAGACCCAGTCCAGCTGGCCTTGGTGAGTTCCCCATAGAACATCCCCATTGTCTCAGTGTGTGGGTGCACCCCTCGCGGTACTGAGTTCCTTGCTCGTGCTCTCTCTCCTTTTGCTCCTGATTTGGACCTTGGGATTTCGGTCAGGTGCTCCAATGTGGGACTCTGTCTCTGTCTCCTTTCATCGCCTGTTGAAGATTAATATCCAGGAGGATGACTATATGTTTTTCTTTGTGTTCACCTTCTTATTTAGCTTCTCTAGGATCACGAATTTTAGGCTCAATGTCCTTTGTTTACTCTTGGGAATATACCCAAGAGATGCCCTATAATACAACAAAAGTATATGCTCAACTATGTTCATAGCAGCATTGTTTGTAATAGCCAGAATCTGGAAACAACCTAGATGCCCTTCAATGGAAGAATGGATGAAGAAAGTATGGAATATATACATATTAGAGTACTACTCAGCAGTAAAAAACAGTGACATCTTGAATTTTGCATGCAAATGGACGGAAATAGAAAACACTATCCTGAGTGAGGTAAGCCAGACCCAAAAATAGGAACATGGGATGTACTCACTCATAATTGGTTTCTAGCCATTAACTAAAATTTTTTGAGACAATTACTAACTGACCACAAGGGGGCAGAATTGCTCTGTGCTAAAAACTGGTGTCCAAAAGAGTTAAGACCTTAATGAAGGAGAATCTCAGGATCTGTGTTCAAAATTTACTTTACTACTCAGTGTCTCCTGGAAGGTAGGATTTTGTGCTTTACACTGAATTTGTAGCTTGTTACTTGCTTCATAATGCTTGCTTTTAGTTTTACTTCGTAATTTTTACTTTTGTTTGTGTCATTAAGATTCAAACCTAGGGCTTCACACTGGGAAAGAGTTCACTATTGAGCTATACTCACAAGATGAAGCTGCACTTTTCAAAGAGCAGGTGTTTTAGGTTTTATGTTTCTCTAAAGACTTGGATACTCGAGGTTAAGTCTTGCGATTTTATTTTTACTAAAAACACAGAATGTGACCTGCATTTGTAATAATTGCATCTTTGATAACTTTTAGTTAAGTGTGCCTCTCAAAACACTATTAAATTCCTGGATAAAGTTTGGATAAATCATGTATCCTACAAATCCCTTTAATTTAGCTTTTTGTTTTCAATATAGGTGACTATGTTAAATATTGTTTTAAGAATTAATTACTGTTTATATATTCATCTTTTTTAGACATAGACACACATGTAATGTGTTCTGATTGCAACTCACATATTTCAACCTTAATATTTATCAAATATTTCAATAAATTTTAAAATGAAATTATCTAAATTACTTTTTATAGAACCTCAACAGAACTATGTTGGCAATATAATTTTACTATAGAATACGTAATCTTTATTATTAATTCTTTTCCTTTTTATTTAATTTTGTTAATATCAAATAACATTTCACAGGACCTAGTGGTAACATAGAAGCTAGATTCAAAGCATAGGTGTGCAGAACTTTGAATCTTCCTTTACTTTCTCTCTCTAGAACATCATCAGTCACCTTCCTCAAAACAAAGGGAGGCACTTGTTTCAATTCAGTTTTCCACAGAATTTAAAAAAAAACACAAGCAACAATAAAAAAATGAGTAAGCAGATGGATAAAAATACTATAACATAAACAAAACTATTTGACACATAACTGTCTTGAATAGAACGTGCCAGCATTGTTCTAATGTTTCCCAAATAACACATTAAAAAGAGAAATTGAAAGGAAATTACACTGTTCATAGCTCTTGTGTCCTGGTTATCTAAACTCATGTCCTCATGTTTGCCCATGAAGTGCCTCTCCAAATGAGCCACCCATCCAGTCCCACAGGAACTATAAAACATCAACACATATACCAGGCAAGTGAAACACTCTTCTCAGTCCTACAAGAATGGGACAGCAATGCTTCTGCACAGGCTTGGTAAGAATACTCAGACTGCTTTTATTTCTAATAACCTTAGAATATCAAGGAATTTCATAAAATTCATGTCCCCAGGAAGTATTTCATACTAAAGCAATGACTAATTACTGTATAAATTCCCTTCAGCTTAAAATCAATTTGTATTTTTAAAGGAGAGGGGACATAGCAATAGTAAAACAAGAACAACAAACAGATAAAATAGGTAGAACATCGGGTTTCATAATGAAAAAATTTTAAGAGGTCATAACACTGTCACCTAAGCAATGGGAGCACATGATGTGAGCCCTGTAACTGAGGCTTGAGTGTTTCCAGTCCATGCTGTAGAAGAAGGAGTCCAGTGGATTTCCTGAAACTGCTGACATGACATCCAGAGTACAGAGAACCAAAAAGCAGTGGTAATTGTAAGCTACCATGACATAACTTCCTGAGGCCAGGAGGTAACCATCCAGGAGAGTCAGAGAAGACATTGATCATGAGATTTGAAGAGTGAAATATATCTATTTGATACTATTAACAATAGAAATTCGTGTATTTCATGGATCATTGTTCAGAATGCACAGAAAGTCATCCACCAATGGTTGGATCTAACATTTGATTTTTATTCCCTAAACAATTTCAATAGCCAGACAAAATGATTTAATTTTTTCTATGTATTTTGAGTACCTCACAGTTAACTTGAATGAATATCTACAGGGACACCAAAATTAGCCAACATTCAATGTGGTTCAATACACATTACTATACATTCAGCCATATATTTTCATGATCTGTAAAAACCTACCAAATTATGTGTGTAATGACAAAAATTGAAGAACATTCTAAAGCTCACACAGATATTAAAAAAGCTGATAACATTAAAGCAGGTATTATAAATACATTACAGGCATCCAAAAGTTTAACTGCTGATGTGGAATCCTTCTCTGTGTGCTGAGAATGTTTTAGTACAAAGAAGCTGCTTTGGCCTATGGCAGGTAGAATAGAAGTAGGTAGGAAAACTAAACTGAATGCAGGGAGAAAGAAGGAGTCAGGCAAATGCCATGTAGAAACAAAAGGAGAAAGATGTCAGAACCTTACCAGCAAGCCACAGCCTCATGACAATACACAGATTAATAGAAATTGGTTAATTTAAGGGCTAGATAGGAATATGCCTAAGCTCTTGACAAAACAGTGTTGCAATTAATATAATTTCTGTGTGATTATTTGCATCTGAGTGACTGGGAAATGAAAACACAATCTCCATTTACAAAAAGATTTAATGGTTTCTATGTATTTTGAATGCCTCCCAATAGAACTTGAATGGATATCTACAGGGACACACACACACACACACACACACAAAAAAAAAACCAGCCAGCATTCAACATGGTTTAATATACAGTATTGAACATTAAACCTATATTTTAAGGTATGTAAAAACCCTACCTAATTTCAATGTGCAATAAGAAAAATCAAACACTGTAAGCTGGCACATATATAAAAAAGCAGATAACATTAAAACAGGTATATATCAGAAATATCCAAAAGTTTAACTATCAACTCTTCAGGTAATAAAACTAGGGAGTAAAAAAAAAATCCAAGTAGACATTTAGAGTTTAAAATCTAGTTCTTGAAATAGAGTGTATTGTAAGGGATTAATTCACATAAAGTAAATAGTTTTGAACCTGAAATTATAAATTAAACACGTAAGGAAAATGAAGAATGAAATGAATATCACTGAATTTCAACAAACTTAATGTTGTGCAATTCAAATATCTCAAAATGTTGGACTGAGGATGAGACACAATGATAGGAAATTGCTAGAGAAATGGCTCAGCTGTTTAGAGCTCTTGCTGAAGAAAGGGTTTGTTTTCTAGTGACTACATTCTTATATTCTGTGATTAACAACTCCCTATAACTATAGTTAAAGGAGTTCTTATGTCCTTTTCTGGACTTTATAGTCACGAGCATGCAGGGAATGCACATACAGGCAAGCAGACACACACATATATACTTAAAAATGAACAAAAATGTAAAAATGAATAACAGCATCGGTTTCTCAAATCTGGTGGAAGCTATAAACATTTGCAAACAAGAAGCTCAGTAAACCAAACACAGAGAACCTACTAGTATAAAAAAGCAAATCTTAACCTAAATTTCCATATTATTTTTACAGAGACAACATCAAAATATCTAAAAAGAGGTGCACTAAAAGGGACCAATAAGGATAGTGACAGATTTAGGCAGAAGCAGAGGAAGAAAAATATCTGATTGAACAATAAAAGTACAAAAATAGGAAAAATCTCAACCTAGAATGGAGGAGTAGATTTCAAAACTGAAAGAAAAAGACAAACATCCAGATACCCAGAAGACCCACACTACAAGAAATCTAAAAAACTGTGTTTAGAGACAGTAAAAATCAGAATAAGTAAATTATACAATAAGCAAAATATAAATAAAAAACAACAAAAATAATAACTTCCTAGTTAATATACAAATTGTTTCTTTTATTTAAATTTCATAAAAATATTATTGTTGTGTTTGGATTATGGCATTCACCTACAAGAGATAAGTTCATCTTAGCATGTTTTCTAGAATATATATATATATATATTTCTAGAAATATATATATATATATATATATATATATATGCATTGACATAGCACATGAGGAAAGAGAACATACAGGCTGATATAATTTTAAAATGACACTCTGTTAATATAACTGAATTTTTTAAATGATGCTTTCTGCTTGTAATAAATATTTCATTCATAAGGATACTCATCATCCTTGTATGAAATGATATGCATAATTTTTCTTGCTGTTTTACTACCTAATGCAATGTCTGTTTTGTAGTTTAGCATTGCATACAGCTGGCATTAAGAAAATGGGACCATTTATTTTTCTACTGGTTTCTTTATATTAAAAATACAATTGCTATGAAGTAGAAATGGGAGAAAATGGATGAAAATTTACCTGAGGAGGGGAAAACAGAGAACACTGAAGGAGAGGGAAGGAAGCGGGATAAATAACACTAAAGCTGTTTGAAAAAGTCTATTTAAAACTAATATAATATATGTCTACTTAAAACTAATGTAATATATGCAAGTTTATACATATATTTTACATAATATGTACATGCACTGATGTGTATATGAATAATATGTGTGTGTGTGTGTGTGTGTGTGTGTGTGTATGAATTATACCACTTGGAGAGATAATGTTCCTTTCTCAAACCATATACTGTCTCTCAAAACTCCAATGCCAGACATGAGAAACTTCCTTAAGAGTCAGGGAAGTTCAAGAGACTTCCAAATAATATAGGCTATTGCCATTGCCCTTTTTGAGCTTAGAAAAAGAAGATATGACCGTATTATTGAGACACCATGCACTTCAGACAGAAGACTTGGAAAGCTATATCTGAATCTGGCCTGGAAAAAAAATATGCAAGCTAATGACAGAGAAAGGTAATCCAAAAATGCTATCCAGCTGTGATACCTTTAAACCACAACAAGGATCACAAGATGTTCTGAGAGGTTCAGTGGTGGCATATATCTTTGGGGTAACCAGAAGACACTTTATTGGGCTTAAATTCTACTCACTAGATGGAAATTCATAATCAGTAATATAATGCCCACAGCTGGACAGTCCAAGGTACATAGAGGATAACCTACTACTCTTGTCACTTTCCTAAACCAATCTATTCTCTGACTGCATTCTGAATACTTATCCTTATATCCACAGTTAAGTGTAGGTTTCATCCTTATCAATTAAGCTTCTTTTGTTAAATAGATGGAAATGATTACAGAAAGCCACAACTGGTCAAACTAAAAATAAATAAATAAATGTGTGGTGCCAAACCCCAATTATTACACATACAATACCTTAGACTCAGGGAACATTGCACACAAGGAGCAAGAAATGATTCTCAGGAACAAACTATCAAATCTACAAATTTTAAGAAAGGTAAAGGAAGGTAGGTCTAATATCCGAGGTTATTGTTGCTTTACTAATCATCATCAAACATAATTTGAGCACTGTGTTATAAAGGGTGAGGTCAAAACTGATTTTGAGGAGAATCTTATTACTCCACCAAACAATTCAGAACCATTGATATACTTAATTTCTGTGGGATAATGCTTTATACACTGTAAAGATCTGTCACTTGTGTTGGTTTAATAAAATATTGATTGGCCAGTAGCCAGGCAGGAAATATAGATGGGGCAACAATACCATGAGAATTCGGGGAAGAGGAAAGGCAGAGAGTCAATCACCAGTCTACATTTAATATCATTAGCATAGGCTGGAATCAGTCACAGCAGATGGTGGAACAAGAACTGAAAGCTAGTTTGCTAGCATGCAAATAAGATATATTCTGTTTCATGTTTTTTTTTTTTTAGCATTTTGCCTTGCTTCATAGAGAGGGGATTTGAATTCACCAAGATTAAATACTACTTAGTAAAATAATATACAAAAATATTTAACATGATACATGGATCTTGGTCATCTGTAGATGGCTTGAGGGTTTCATTGGTACTGTGGTTTACTTCAAAGAAAACTTTAGACCTCTGGAGAAAGATTTAGAATACCTCCTCTGTAAATTTTCTATGATTTTATCATTGAAAATTCCTTGATTTTCAATCAGGAAGAAAAGTATTTCTCCATATTATGTTTAGACAGCTAGTCTTTATTCTTACCTCCAAGTCATAAAGACAGACGCACACAGAATACACAGCCTTCCATGTGTTTCCTTTGGGATCTGAAAAACCTTCTAAAGAGAAATGAGTTCTGATTATTTAATTTTAAAATAAAAGTATGTTTTGGAGCATGTTATTTACATTCATTTCTTTCGGAACTGGTTTCTTTTTTATTTTTAATTTTACACACCAACCACAGTTCCTCCTCTCTTCCCTCCTCCTGTTCCCCTCCTACCAAACGCTGCCATCCAATACTCAGAAAGGGTAAGGCCTTCCACTGGAAGTCAATAAAATCTGGCATATCAAGTAGAGTTATGACAAATCTCCCCTCACCCCCAACACTGCCCATATGAGGCTGAGCAAGGCATCCCTCCATAAGTAATGGACTCATAAAAGCCAGTTCAGGTGCTGGGAATAAATCCTGATCCTACTGCTAGTTGCCCCACAGACTACCCAAGCCACAGAACTATCACCCACATTAAGAGGTCCTAGCAGAACTGGTTTCTTAACCCACACTTATCAGGCACCATCCTCTATTTAGTATTTAATTATCATTTATTAATAATATTCTGGAAAAATGCTCAATAACAAAGTCCCCCATGATTGTCATTAGAATTGCCTTAGGAAGCTTATACTGTCTACCGCAGTTCACAGTATATATTTATTTTTGTTCAGATTATTTTCTTTGGAGAAATGTGCTTATGAATAGATATTGCAATATACAAAGAAGTAAGATTAACAAATAAAATTATACAAATGCTGAACATGATGTTAACATATAACTACCAGCAACAGCTAATCAGAATATGACATTTGCAATTTTTTCTTGTTTGTTTATTAAGGCAGTGTGCTATGCAGCTCAGCCTGATCTTGAACCTACTATAGAGCAGAGGATAAGGACCTTGAACTCCTAGTCCTCCTTCTTCACAACCCAAGTGCAGGAGTTACAGGCACATTTCTCCAAAGAAAAAAAAGTTTTGTTATGCTCATTTGAATTTTTATGAGCTTTATTTTGCTGCATTTTTGCATGAGCTAATACCACTCATAATTTTCAGCATCTCTCAATCCTGGCATTTAAGTAAGATTGCAGAGTGAGAGAAAGGAATCTTTCAGTACTTCTAGTTACTTTGATGTGACTTCCTAGAAAACCCATCTACAGTGACAAAGAATAGATATGTATTTGCAGGAAATGGGATGAGGTGAGAGTTTCTGCTATGGTTTCTGACTTTGGTGATGGATACATGAAAGTATAACACTCTTAAAACTCACATAAGTTTCTAACTTAGGTGTTTTTCAATGATTGTTTAAAGAAATATATGCAATAGGTCTAGAAAAAAATATCAGGAAGACAATGGAGAAAGTGGAAGGGAGGGAATGGTGGAGAGGAGGGTGGAAAACTGTGGTGAATATGTAAAGTAAATTAATTTCATAATAATAATAAATTTATAATAAAAAGACTAATCTCAAAGAAAAGATCAGTCTTGACCTTGTTGAAATACTAGAGCATTCTACATAAACATTAACAAAATGCAAATTATCATCACAGTTAGTTAATATTTGAATATTTAGATTATCTTATTATGAAGACAAAAGTAAGACAAGTACATACTTAAAGACAGAAGCTATTTTGTTTCTATCTGCACAAGAAAACATAAATAGAAGCTAAAAATATAAAGTGTTTAAAAGACAGGGTTTCTCTGTAGCTTTGGAGCCTGTCCTGGAACAAGCTCTTGTAGTCTCAAACTCACAAAGATCTGCCTGCCTCTGCCTCCTGAGTCCTGAGATTAAAGGCATACGCTACCCCTGCCCAGCTAAAATATAAAGATTTTTGATGCTTCAGTAATGATGCTGGCTTTTTAAATCAGAAATCAAGAAAAAAAAATGTGAGCTATGTATCTTTTGTACATCTATAAATCAGGCACAAAAGTAATAGAAATGACAACTTTTAATGTAAGAAACCAAATTTCTATTTCTCTCTCTCTTTTTTGTTGTTCCCTGGATTTTGCTCTCTGTCCATTCTTTTGCTGTTGATGTTCCATCTGAATCAAGGACAGTGTCTGCCTATTCTGAAGGTAACTGCTTTAACTTTGCTGACATCTGCACACATTATTCAATACAATTCTTAAAAATTCAGAACCTCATTGCTTTACAGGGAAATAATTACTCTACATATGTGTGTATGGTAAGAGTTTATAAAAATACAGATATCTACCATATAAGTATCACAAAGACCTCTTATGTTCTTATGAGGTGGTTCAAACTTCTTGTGCATGTTATTGGAATTTTCTACCACTAAACTGCATGTTCAGGATACAATATTCTTTTTAAAATGGTTATTACAGTTGCCCACTTTTTAAAATCTTTATTTTATTAAAATAGCCCAAAACAAAAAGAGATAAAATGTGGAACATGTATTTTCCTACAAATATATGGATTAATTCAGGACACTAAAAACAAGAAAATCTATTCCAAGTCAAGTTTAATGGGTGTTTATAACAAATTTATCTATGAATAAAGAAATTTTCATTTCCACAAGCAAAGTTCTAAATTATTGAAAATTTATCAACAATATCCATAGGTTATGTGTTCCCTCTCTGTTTTACTTTTAGAATCTAAGGTGTTTGAAAATTTTTACACTTCATTAACCTTTATTCTGCTACTCAATTAATATTAGTATTAAATACACATGAGCCCACAAGTTTATATTCAGTGTCTATTACTCAAATTATAATGTTTTTAGTTTCTACTATAAATTGGTTTCATTCCATACTAAAAAATATTGGCATATGGTTAAATAATATATTGAAAACATGTCATTTACCTAAATATATTCAATTAAAAGATTATAACCAATTGAAGTTTATATATATATATATAAACTTTAAATATAATATAAACATCTGCAAATATAATATAGTTGTATGTATTTGACAACCACCAATTAATATGTGCATGTATTCCTACTATTATGTAAATCACTTATTCCTGTGAATTATAAATACACATGAAGAACTCATGAATCTGAATCTGTTAACCTAGATGGCATCATTGGAGCACAGTGTGCTCCTGATTCTGAGTAATTAAAATACATGTAGACTAGCCTTCCATGTGAAATAGTAGGTTATGTGTATTTGATATAAAATAATCTATATTTTGTATTTTATTCATTATCATTAATTTTAGAGAAAAAGTCTAGATTAAGGCACAGAATAAATGAATAATGTTCCTTGTTATGAAACTGTAAAACCAGTTTCATATACATTCATTATTCCAGACACCAATTTGTAGGTTTATTAGCCCATTTAAAGCAGGAGTATGGAGTATAAATACAAGGCCACTAACCACCAGAGGCCAGAGTTTCAGATACCCTGAAGCTGGAGTCACAGGTGGTTTTGAGCCCGAGTGATGTGATTACTACTAGGAGCTGACTTATATTTCATGAGCTATTTCTCAAGCAACTACCCTCAGCTTTTAATTTAAAGAACTTTTTTCATTTATTTTACATAAAGATTCCCCTTACTTTTCTCCTCCCACTCCTTCCCCTTCCCATCTACCCCACCCCCCATCCACTTCCTATTCATCTCCCTTGAGAAAGGGACATGCCTTCCATGAACTTGCACAAAGCATGGCATATCAAGTTGAATCAGGATTGAGTACCTACCCTTGAGTAAAGGCTCGGCAAAGCAATCCAGCATGGGGAACAGGTTATCAAAAGCCAACTAAGTGCCAGGAAGAGGTCCTGCTCTCACTGTTTAAGCAGCCTTGCTAATAGGCCAAGCTATAAGATTGTTAGTTACACACATGTACAGGGCTTAGGTTGGTCCTGTGCAAGCTTCCTGACTGTTAGCCCAGTGGCCATGAGCTCCCATGAGCTCAAGTACCCTTAGTTTTTTATGAGATGAGATATGAATGTGTAAATCTTTTCTTATACTTTCACTGTCCTCCCCTCATTCTCCCTAGTGTTGGGAACACAGTGAGAATCATGTTCAAGTTGATTTCTGTTTTTTTTTTTTAATTACAAACATCTTTGACTAGAATGGGACAGTATCTCAATGCAGTTTTGGTTTTCATTATATAGATGACTAAATATTAAAACATATTCTTTAATTGTATAAGAAGTATTATGAACTTTCAAATAATTTTAATCAAGTAATACTTAAGAGTTTTAGAACATTAAGATTGGGCTTGAAATCAAAGTGGAGAAAGAGATTTATAATCCTAGATGAGATCCCTGAGATACACTTCATTTTGAAAATCATAAGACAATAATCCTTCCATCTATGTAGTGTACTATATGTGCATGTTTCCATATATATGTTGTGTATATAAATATTCATTCTTATGAGTTGACAAAGAATCAAGTTAAACACAGATATTTGTTATCAGAGAGCAGTTTTCAAGGAATGTTCACCTTTTTGATGTTCCCCAGAAATCCTTGGATCTTATGATATGTAAATTTAAGACTCTTTGCTTATGAATTTTGTATTAAAATAAATGATTTCATACTCTAGATGAACAAAGTTTCAAATGAGTGGCACCCCCTACATTCTTTACAATCTGAGTTCTAGAATTTTACTAACAAATCAAGCTGAGTATGGCAGTTGATATATGATTAAAGAAGGATCAAAATTTTAAACAATGGAACATAATTTGTATTTATTTGCCTGCTAGCAAATAGGAATTGGTGTGTTTTCCAATAGCAGCTCTGAAATACACTACTCTATGGCAGAGGCACAAAAGTATGTCATTAGAGACATTATGGTAAAATAAATTTCCATAAACATGAATTTGAATTCATCCATTATCACACCACACTGAGATTCTAATTGACACATTTTAAAAGAAGCAAGAACTCTAGTATACATTCAGTGAAGAGCAAATATAATTATATCTTTGTATAAAAAGAACCATAAGCAGTGAAATTAAGCTTGCCCATTTTTTTTTTCGGTTTGGTCAGACATGATGAATTTACTGGAATGGATTGTCACCATTATAATAATGACGGAATTTCTCTTAGGGAACTGTGCCAATATCTTCATAATTCTTGTGAACGCCAGTGACTGTATCAAGAGAAGTAAAGTCTCCTCCGCTGACAGAATCATAACTGCTCTTGCCGTCTCCAGAACTGGTATACTCTGGGCAATGTTAATGAACTGGCATTCATCTGTGTTTACTACAGATATATACAGTGTACAGAAAAGAGTTTGGTGTCGCATAATATGGGAGGTAAACAACCATTTTAGCAATTGGTTTGGGACTATACTCAGCATGTTTTATTTGTTCAAGATAGCCAATTTTTCCAACCCTCTATTTCTTCACCTAAAAAGAAAAACTGAGAAAGTTCTCCTCATGATATTTTTGGGGACCTTCCTGTTTTTGGTTTCATATGTTGGGATGATAAACATCAACACGATTGCTTGGGTGAATGATTATGAAGGAAATGTGACTTTGAAGAACAAACTGAAGGACATCACAGGCCTTGCAAACTTACATCTCTTTGGCATGATAAATATCATACCACTTTGTATATCACTGACTTGTGTTCTGCTCTTAATCTACTCCCTAGGCAAACATCTCAGGAATATGAAATACCATGGCAAAGGATGTCAAGATACCAGCACCACAGTCCACATAAAGGCCTTGAAAACTGTGGTCTCCTTTCTCTTGTTATATGCTACATACTCTTTCTGTGTGGTTATAGCAGGTTGGAGTTTACATAACGCACCAGTCTTTTTATTTTCCATAACAATTGGTGCCATCTACCCAGCAGGTCATTCTTTTATCTTGATATGGGGAAACCAGAAGTTGAAACAAGCCCTTCAGTTGTTTCTGAAGCAGGTGAGATGCTGACTGAAAAAAAAAAAAAGAACTCTCATGTCTATAGATAAATAACAGAGATATGGTATCTTCTAGCCTAAAAGACCCAGTGGAAAGAGTGACTCTGTTCTCTCCACTACTATTTTCAGAATATAAGTTATTAAAAACATTCTAAAACCATGCTCAGGAAAGTCTCTTCCCTAAACCTGCTAAATAAGATATGTGGATACATTTTGGTGAGAACCATACAGACAAGAAAGATTGAAAAGAGCATTTCCTTAATCGCTGCTGCCTCACATACAACCTGGATATAAAGAATATAAGAATATAGAAAAAAATGAATAACTGTGAAGCCATGTGTATTATTCTTTTTTATTCTCTGGTTTACTTACAATTGGTAACAAGGGGATATGTGATTCCACTACACTGTTCATTGCCATGATGAAAAGTGAGTTCAGACTGCGATGCTTCTGCCATTTGTAGATGCAAGAATATTGAATTCTAAATTATAGAGCAAAAGTGCATATTTAAAACAGTATTTATTTAAAATTTCTTATTCAGTTCATACAAAAGAGTAAAAAGAATTCTCAACTTTAGTACAGAGTAATCAAAAATTCTTATTAAAAGATAAAAACAAGTATAATAAAGTAATAACAAAATAGAGTAAATTTAGTGAATATATACAGTGAGTTGTATGGATAAATGACATATTAATATGAATATATATAAAGTTTGAAAAGAGGTAATTTGTATAACAGTACTAAAAGATGTTTCCTAAAAAATCTTTAAATTTAAAAATGATGTGTTATGAAGTTAAAAGCACATCTTATGTATTTCAGGTTACTGCTTTTGTTTTTCTCATTTTAAAACCTGTAAGTGTGATAGATTGTCTATCAGTACTTCATTTTATATTCTTAAAATTTATTTTAAACTTTAAGCAAAAAGAATCTTACTTTCCATGTTTTAAAGATAGTATCACTGTAAAACAATGCATAAATAATTACACACAATTCATTTTTTTCCTTTATTTACTAAAAAACATGTATGAACTATGTATGGTAAACATAGGAAATTTCTTGAGGATCTGGTTTCTTAGAATCTTGTATAAATTGTGGAAATAAGAGACATGTGTTGACAAAGTCACTGATGGAAAGTTCTAGTGTAGGCAGTAAAATATTCAGTCACTGAATTCTATGCAACTATCAATTTGGGATGCTATGCAAACAGTTCATCCAATTTTATTCTTTTTTATAATTCTTATACAAAGTAATATGATTCAGTGTATTTTCTCAGTATATGCCATTAAGTTTGTTCTTACTGGTCCTTCATCTCCACTGTTCTGCCCATTTACTTCCTACTCCCACAAAGTCTCCAACTCCATATCCATGTTACAAGTACCACAAACTCAGTTATCTTCCATCTCCTTCCCTTAACACTTTTCCCTCCCTTTTGGTGGTCTCCTTTCTAGTTTTAAGATGCAGACAGATACACACACACACATTCACACAAACACTCACACACACAAACACTCACACACACAAACACATACACACATGCACGTGCACAGTCTAAATTAAATCCCAAATCTTAATACATCTGTATTAAGACAACAAGCAAATTTGTCTTTCTAAATCTAATTAATTTTGTTTACCCCAATGTTCTAGCTTCTTAAGTTTGTCAGCAAATGTAAGGATTTTACTTTTCATAGTGCATGTGTATCATGTTTTCTGTATTCATCTGTTGATTTTTCTCTTATCTGGTTCCATTTCTTATTTCTTAAAGATAATGCATCAACATATATGGATGTACAAGTAATATGCCATGTGTGTGTTTACTGACTTATTATTTTGAGCATATACCTATGAGTGGATCACAATGGTAGTTTAATATTTTAAATTTTGGGATCCTATAGAGATTTCCATACTGGTTGCTAAAGTTTATATCCACCGCAACAGCATATACATGTTCTGTTTCTATCCAATTTCTTGCCAGAACTTATGACAACTTCTTTTGAAGTAATTATTTATTTGTTTGTCTAAAGATTGTACTACAATTGCTTTATTTTTCCCTTCCATTTCTCTAAACCAGAGGTTGAACCTATAGGTTGTGACCCCTTTGACAAACTCCTTCCTCCAAAAATATTTGCATTGTGGTTCATAACAATTGAAAAATTACAGCTATGAAGTAGTAAGAAAAATAATTTTATGATTTTATGATTGGGAGTCACCAGAACATGATGAACTGTATTAAAGAGTAACAGCATTAAGAATATTGAAGGTCTCTGCAAAACCCTCATAGATACCCCTCCTTTCTCTTTTTCAAATTCATGACCTCCTTTTACATTAATTATTATATAATATGTACATATATACTCATAAATACATAAGTACAATCTGCACAGTCTATATAATATTATTTGTATTTTATATTCTAGGTGAATCATTTGGTATTGGATAACAAACTATTCTCTTTTTCTGGAAGAGAGTTTCTATAGCTGTTAGCATTTCTTAGTTGCCTGTAGTTGCTCATGTAGTACTGAGGCCTTGTGGACGTTTCCCCCTCCACTTTGGCTTGAGCACTGTTGTCATTGTTCAGCTCTTGTTTAGACAATGATGTTGGAGATATTTTAATGGGTGTATCTCTGATATTATTAGGAGACACTATCACAGCAAACTTCCTTACCTTTTGGCTCTTAACAACCTTTCCTCTTCATCTTCTTGAACCTTAGGTACAGAAGTTGCAGTATAGATGTGTACATTAGGAGTGGGGTCTAAAACTTTGCATTTTAATTATTGTAGTTTTGTGTTGTGATATCTTCATTATAACCATTCTTATAGGGGCAAGTGGAAATTTCAAAGCAGTTTTAATTTTAATTTCCAAGATAATTAAGATTGTTCAATATGTTTTCAAATATTAACTAGTCACTTGGGTTATTAGCCATTCCAATAACTTATCTGTTTCGTTGGAAAGCAATAGTTCCAAGACTCAGGCAATCAATGCTGATTTATTAAACTGAGGTTGATCCATTTGAGGGTGGAAAATTTATAGACATTTCTTATGTGTCTATTTATCTTGCATAGATTAAGATAGTGTGCCTCCATCATGTAATGGTGGTTATATGCTCTCTGCAATGGAAGCAAGACCAACCTCTCTGAGAATGGAGCATCCTTGCAAGAAATCCCAGATCATCCATCTCCTTCTATTTCCTATCAGTGGAACTTCTTTTAGTCAGTGTGCTCTATCACCTGAGCCTGGGGATTCCCAACCACTGATTGGTTGCAGAATATAGAGCAGTGTCCCACAGTAGCATGTATCAGATGGGTTTGTAATGAAAGTATGGTGTTGTTGTGTGTCTGCTGTTGTAGGCAATGATTTATACAACAGAGTCTCAATTGCCTTGTCGACATAGTAGGGTATTTGCTAGCATAGAAAACAGTTAGAATGGGAAAAATTAGAATTCTAAAATTAGAAAAATAAAAATTTTTAAAAATTAGAATGGAAAAAACACAAATAGCTGCTATCTGCTGCACTGGTCTCTATTTGGCAGGTAAAACTGTTAAAAAATGGAAGGGAAGATGAGATACAAAGGAAATAGAGCAGAAATTAATTTGTAAATAAAAGTCCTCCCAGAGATAACAAAAACTTGAAACTCAAAAAAAAATCAGATAGCCAGATTCTAAAGATGTAAAAGGATACTGAAGAAGTTATAAAGGAAACCTTTAAAGTTTGATTTTTTTTAAATTTTTTTGAGTTCTACATTTTTCTCTTCTCCCATCCCTGCCTCTTCCCTCCCCCTCAACTCTCTCCCAAGGTCCCATGCTCCCAATTTACTCAGGAGAGCTTGTCTTTGTCTACTTCCTATGTAGATTAGATCCATGTATGTCTCTCCTAAGGTCTTCATTGTTCTCTACGTTCTCTGGGATTGTGATTTGTAGGCTGTTTTTGTTGTTGTTGTTTTTTTTTTTGCTTTGTGTTTAAAAACCACTTATGAGTGAGTACATGTGATAATTGTCTTTCTGGGTTTGGGTTACCTCACTCAAAATGATGTTTTCTAGCTCCATTCATTTTCCTGCAAAAATCAAGATGTTATTTTTTTTCTGCTGTGTAGTATTCCATTCTGTAAATGTACCAAATTTTCCTTATCTATTCTTCAGTCAAGGGGCATTTAGGTTGTTTCCAGGTTCTGGCTATGACAAACAATGCTGCTAGGAACACAGTTGAACACATGTTTTTATGGCACTATTGAGCATCCTTTGGATATATACCCAAAAGTGATATTACTGGGTCTTGAGGAAGGTTGTTTCCTAATTTTCTGAGAAATAGCCATATTGACATCCAAATAGGCTGTATCATTTTACATTCCCACCAGCAATGCAGAAGTATTCCCTTTACCCCACAACCTCTCCAGAATAAGTTGTCATCAGTGTTTTTGATCTTGGCAATTTTTACAGGTGAAAGCTGGAATCTCAGGGTTGTTTTGATTTGCATTTCTCTGATGACTAATGATATTGAACATTTCCTCAAGTGTCTTTCAGCCATTTTAGATTCCGCTGTTGAAGGTTCTCTGTTTAGGTCTGTACTCCATTTTTTATTGGATTATTTTTTCTTTTGATGACTAATTTCTTGAGTTTTTTGTATATCTGTCTGATGTGGGGTTAGTGAAGATCTTTTCCTATTCTGTAGGCTGTTGTTTTTGTCTTATTGACCATGTCCTATGCTTTACTGCAGCTTTTCAGTTTTAGGAGGTCCCATTTATTAATTGTTTCAGTGTCTGTGCTTCTGGGGTTATCTTTAGGAAGTGGTCTCCCGTGCCAATGCATTCAAGTGTACTTCCCACTTTCTCTTTTCTAAGGTTCAGTGTGGCTGGCTTTATGTTGAGGTCTTTGATCCATTTGGACTTGCATTTTGTGTATGGTGATCGATATGGATATATTTTCACTCTTCTACATGATTATATCCAGTTATGCCAGCACAATTTGTTAAATATGCTTTCTTTTTTCCATTTGATATTTTTTGCTTCTTTGTCAAAAATCAGGTTCTCGAAGGCGTGTGGATTAATTTCCAGGTCTTTGATATGGTTCAATTGGTCCTCTAAGATGTTATCTTATTTATTGGTCCATGTTTGAATTTCTTTTAGTTTCTTCTCTGCTCTCTGAGACAAACTAGTACTCACTTGGAGCTTCAATGGCATTTAGAGATTCTGCCCTCTTTCTGGAAAAAAAAGGTTTCATTACAAAATACTAATCCTTAAGAGTCTTTTTTATTGCTTGAAAGCAGTTATTTTATTTTGTTATAAGACATCTTTCCATTCCAATTGTTCTCTGGACTCTGTGAACAAAACTTTTCTCTAGACCCTGTGAACAAAATTGTTCTCTGGATCCCATGAAAAAAAATAGCATTGAGCAAGTCCACTGCAGGGATAGATGTTCAGTTCCTTAGCCATTATAGGACTCATCCATTCACATCAGAAAACCTTGACATCAGTCTAAAGTGGCAAATTTGGAAGTAGCGTTTTGTATTCCCTTTCCGATCAACTGTCTCTTTCAAAATTTCTCATCATCTTCTTATTGCTTTGGATGCATTCAGGACACAGAATATTATCTTCCACTCCTGGGGATGGAAAAGCACAGGCTGGTAATAGGAAGAGAAGTGTCATCCTTTGGGAACTGTCTAGAACCCAGTTATGACCAGCATGCAGCTTCAGGCAAATCTTGCCTGTCTTATGTTCAGGGAGCTGTCTGGCATAGACAAAGCACCACCTGCATCCAGTGGCTGGTGAAAGGCTTTGACATTCGAGCGAAGAGGGTGGCAATTCACAGTCCCAGGCTGAACAGCTCTCATGGCAATTCTTCCCCAGGCTAGAAAAACAGACTCCTTTTCTGAAGTTGTAGCTTCAAATATATTATCCTCCTCTCTCTTCCTCTTGAAATTTTGAGGCATGGGTCCTTTCATGACTTATAGAGTTTCTTGGGAACCTGCTTCATTTTGGCTTCATGAGATTTTGGAGAATATGTCATTTTTGCATCAAATATGATTTTTTCTGGAGTCTCAAGTAGGCTTCAACTTCCTTGCCATCCATAATCAAGTTATGACAGTGACACCATTCCTGGAGAGTGTTCCGGGATATCTCATTAATAGGAGGCAGGATGGCCAGCAGAGTCAGATGAGGTTTTAGCTCGGATACTGAGGGGTTGGTATTTATCCTGAGAAGTTGGCCTTGAGGGAAATTGTGGCTTAAGGCCTATGGTTGAAGAAACACTTGATTCCCTAAGCACTTCTATGATGAGCTCCTGAGTAGCTGGTACTAGCGTTAAAATTATATCTTCTTCATTAAAATCTTCCTTGTCATAGGTGAACTGTCTGGAGTGTGGCAGTTTCAGCAGGCTTCAAAGAAAAAAAAACAGCAAAGATAAGGATATCTGGAGCCCACTACTGCTAACCTGAGTGTTCATTTACAGGTAAATGATCATTCCTACTTCCTATTGCTCAAATGGGCTCATTTCCCTTCTCCTCTCTTCACTCTTTCCTCTTTGATAGTGACTTTTTTCAATTCAATCTCAGTAGATAGCTGATAGTACACAGCTGAGTTATTACATAAATCAAAAGCCTACCCCACCCTATTTTAAAGATTTGGACTTTTGAGCTATTTATGGTGTCGAATATCTCTAATCCCAGTGTTATGAATACAGAAATCAATCCTTGTGAATATTACAGTTTTATAAAAGCTTATACTATGTTCATAGCAGCTTTGTTTGTCATAGCCAGAAACTGGAAACAACCTAAATGCTCCTTAATCGAAGAATGTATAGGGAAAATGTGGTACACTTACACAATGGAGTACTACACAGTAGAAAAAAATGACACCTTGAATTTTGCAGGAAAATTGATGGAGCTAGAAAACATTATTTTGATTGAGGTAATCCAGACACAGAAATACAATTATCACATGTATTCACTCATAGGTGGTTTTTAAGCATAAAGCAAAGAAAACCAACCTACAAACCACAATCCCAGAGAATTTAGACAACAATGAGGACACTAAGAAAGACTTACATAGATCTAATCTGCATGGGAAATAGAAAAATACAAGTTCTCTTGGGAGTATAGGGACCATGGAGAAAAGGTGAATGGGGAGGGGAGAGCCAGGGAAGAGAGGAAAATGTAGAGCTCAATAAAAAGGAAAAAAAGGCTTATAGATCACTAAGGACAACCATTAAGTACTTAATTGAAAGTGCCCAGAGTAAACAAAAAAGGTTACTATGATTTGCTATCCAAGACTCCCAAGACTCCAGAAATGTTAAAACTTGTGACCATGACTGCTGCTTTTATGACAGGAATAGACAGATGGAAAGCACCCATTTCTGAGGCCCTGTGTGCTTTGGCTCTAAGACATGGGCAACCCAGGCTGAGACTGAACTGAAATCTCACTCCTTCCTAATTGTCTTTCACAGTGCAAGTTGCAGGGGAAGAATTGTTATTGACAGTAATCCTCAGTTATGGAATCTCTTTGCTACACTAGATGTGTTCTCTGGTGTCATTACCACCAATATTATGGGTCCAGTCATTTGCTTTCTGATTGGATTTAAGATCTGTGTGTCAGGTAGAAACTTGCATCTGGTCCTGTAAACCTGGGCAAAAAGCACATGGCTGTAGCATTTATAAATCTCTGATCCTGTTTATGAAAATGGATGCTACATACCTATCAATATTTCTTCTAGTGTTTGTGTGTGTGTCATAGATTACCACCACCATCAGTCTCAGTATGGAGAGAGACTCTTTGTTGAATAGGTGATCTAGTACAGAGACTTATTGCTAGCCAGTGTCCTTGTAATTCATGACAGTTGCTGTGACAGAGTAGTCCAATGTTCAGTCCAAGATGGAAGAATATAGCCAAATATCTACATCATTCCCTCAAGAAATCAGGGGACATTCTAGAAAAGGAAGTAGAAAAAAATGTGAAAGTCAGACAGAGGGATGAAATGTTGTTTAGTAATTTATTTATGCTGCAATGTTCCTTTCTAGAGTTACATAAGGCTCCGAAAAGACAAAATGAACTAATCAAATAAGACTTGGAAAACTTCCAAAAATTTCAAGGTTCATAAGATCATGCTTAAGTTCAGAAAGTCAGTGACACTTTCTGGAGAAAGGGGATTCCCTCGCTGGCTGAGCTATTAGCTGGTTGTTCATGAGTGATTTACCAATGCTGGATGGATTTCTCATTATGCAACTACCATTACTTCACCCATGCTCCTGTTAGTCTCCCTTCACACAGGCTCCTGTCAATAGACACAAGAAATTTTGCTAAGTTAAATTCCAGTGGAATTGTTTTTATCGTCAGTCATTGGTGTCTTCTCTGGGATGAATCTACATCTGCTCACATTTCTGTAAAAAATGTCATACTATGTCTTATTTTTTAAATGGTCATCAAGGATGGATCATCTATGGCAGAAAGGTAATCCTTCAATTTGGGTAAACCCTAACCAATGGGAAGAGAGGACAGAATTGAGCTTTGAGAAGAAGTTTTTGGTATGCCATTTCAAGGGGTTAAAACTGTACCAACCCCATTTTGATCTTCCTAGTAAAGTATGTGAGCCAGCACTTCTACGTTCTGACCAGCTTTGCTTTCTCTTGACTCAATTGGCATCTGTCCTTCATATTCTTCTCTAATCATTTCTAATCAGACAAACTTCACCACTGTAATCCCAGTCTTGTCTCTGGGAATAAATTATTGTTATTTGTATAATTAACAGTGATTTTATAATTAAATAATAAGGATTTTTAAAATATATCAGAGGATACTAATAAGAGGGAAGCTAACTAGTAACTAAACTTGTAAAAAATTAAATGCCATTTTTTAAAAAATGTACAAAGAGTAAATTATCATACATGACAGGAATGACTTTTTTGTCAAAGTATTCATTAAGTTTTAATGAATGTTAAATTTAATATTAAATTTAATGAGTATCAAAATGCTCATTATAATAACTATACTCTGGAAAGTCTCATCTAGTTTTGAGACTTGACTTTCCCTCTGGATCCCACTTCTGAGATAGCTGCTTTAAGATTACATTTTCATGATATTTTTTCCAAAATGTTAGAATAGACAGTAGGGGCACAAACATCTTGAAGAAGGCTTTGGGGTTTCTTACACATCTACACAAACAGCTTCCTTTATATATTGAATAAGAATCAAAACATAAAGACCTTTGTACTCTGTATTAGGTGACCTCACATTGTGCACACTACAATGCATTCATGGCAGATCTCTCTTTGAGAGATTGGCATCATAATTGGGAAGTGCAGAGAGGAGGTGACTACTTATACAGTGTGATTGGTTCCACATATAATTGGGACAAAGTTTGGAAAGAAAAATCATTTAAGCAACTGTCACAGATACTAAAACTTACGTTCCAGCATTATGAGGATTTAACTGACAAAACTGTGACTCAAGTCTTTTCATTCTTTGCCAAGTATATGTGTGGTAGAGAGTGGTGAGTGCACACATTTGCCTATGTCTGTCAGTGTTGATTTCTTTCCTAAAATGTAGTTTTACCATTAGCTACTATATATTCTTTTCATGATGATCTATGTTTCTGCTCAACTCTGACAGATTAGACCTTCACACTGAGTCCACAGCCTTCTCAGGTCAAGAAAGATTGCCTATTGATTTTGGTACATTTGCACTGGCAGAAGCACTGCTTTCATACAGCCAAATTTTCTACAAAACATTTGTTCTTGTCAGCATCCTTAAGGCTATTTAAGCAAGAGTGTTTGCAGAAACAAAAATGGAATATTCACATGAGGCTTCTCATATTTTTCTATAAAATTGTGTTTTGAACTTAATTTTAGGTAGTGCTTTTACAGGTACTTTATGTATTATACATAATTACACACATGTAAGGTAAGCTTGCCATTCCTTTAAAGTCTCCTTTGAATTTTCTTAAATTTCTGATTTATATGAGTAGTTTTTATGTCACAGATTGATCTTCAACACAACATAAAGAATATCCTAAACATTATATTGATAAACAGTTCCGACCAGTCTCTGCCTGATTCTACTTTGGCTATATTCAGGGTCTAAACTAATGCCTACTTGTAAATTTCTATGAATTTTAGAAGATCATTTTACTTTCTCTCTAACATTTATTTTAGCTTTATTTAAAATTTTCTAACCA
The DNA here is from genome assembly GCF_018167655.1 of Microtus oregoni. NCBI lineage: Eukaryota > Metazoa > Chordata > Mammalia > Rodentia > Cricetidae > Microtus > Microtus oregoni. The sequence goes on from NW_024543061.1 coordinate 72,302,186, forward strand.
GATGTGGTGCTCCAAGTAAGCTTTTAGTGATAACCTGCTTTGTTAAATGTCATCCAATCTGCCATTTATCTAATATCTGAGAGTTCATCTGTTCTATTGAATATCCATATTTATCCATCTATTTTATCATTTGTCGCGACCACCTTGACCAGCAAGGAAGACGCAACACCGGACTCTTCTAATTCAGCAGTTTATTCAGGAACCTTGAACAATCTTCGAATCCCGGGGAAAACCAACCCACAACTAAAATAGCCTCTGGGTAGCCAGCCCCAGCAAGCTACGTGGGAAATGCGGATAGGTCCAGGTACACCGAAGCAAGCCACATTCTCAGTCTAGGCCACATATGGGATAGTATGTGACTGAGAGCACATTCTTAGTCTTACCATATATGGGATAGTACGTGACTGAGAGCACATACCCACAAGGGGGTGGAGGGTGGAAACCAGCGACATCTTCAAGGCACGGCATAACACAGCTCTCTACGATCATTTCAAACTCTGTGTAGTTTAATGTGATTATGAGAGGAGAGAGAAAGAGACACATATATTTTACTCCTAAAGACAAACCATTTGTCTCGGGTGGATTACTAGTACTCTGTTTTGCCCATGTGCTGACCTACTCAAGCCATAGTCGCTCTGCCCCACCAGACCGCATGAGCATGCATGGCAGGCATGTTTTCCCTAAGACAACCTAAGGCCTGCCACTACACCCAGAGATGCCTGGCCAGAGATGCCAATGAGGAGAGGACAATGCATCAGAATTGGCTGCATCAGCCGATGGGATTTTGGGAAGGGGTTATATAGGCACGCCAAACTTCCATAATAAATGAGTCTACAGCATGCTCTGCTACTCACCTAACTTCCATTGTCTGCATCATTGACTCTGTGCCTTCTCAACCCCTCCCCCAAGGGGTGTGCTGTAGAAGGAGCTGCGGGCCACTTCCCACCACAGGCTTCTGGCTACCTGGCTAGCTTATGCCCTGAAATAACAACATGCAAACTGTATTCATTTAAACACTGCTTGGCCCATTAGCTGTAGTCACTTACTGGTTTACGCTCACATCTTGCTTAATCCATATTTAGTAATCTGTGTAGCTCCACGAAGTGGTGGCTTACTGGAAAGGATTCTAGTGTACATTCATCTTGGGCTGAAGCTTCATCATCTACCCTGAAGAGGAGCGGCATGGCATCTAGCTCACTTCCCTTCTTCCCAGCATTCTGTTCTGTCTACTCCACCCACCTAAGGGCTGGCCTATCAAATGGGCCAAGGCAGTTTCTTTATTAACCAATGAAATCAACAGATTGACATATGACCTTCCCACATCAGTGTGTGAGCAGGGTTGTCTGCAATATTTGGCCCCTAGACATAGCACTTTTGGTCCCCATGCTGACATGGGCCTCCACCCCACTTGGGTGTATATTTTTATTGCTGTAACTCTTTTGGGGGGGGGTGATCTTCACCCTTTGTTGTTGGAGTGGCATTGACCCATCCTGCATAGGTACATTTTTGCTTTCTTTTTTGAAGCCCTTTTAGACTCTTCTTCACAACTGTGGTATATTACAGCCCACCCTCTTCTGTGACTTGTTCGGTGAGTTGGCCCCTGTGTGCTCCAAGTCCTTAGTACTTGCAAAGGTGCGCTTGGGGACCCTCCTCATTTTTTCTCTTTCTCTTTGTGTCTGTCTGGTACCCCTGCTGTGCTAGGTAGAACCATCTACTAAACTTGGGTCTGACACACTTCCTGTTTTAGTTCATATCTGTCTTTGTCTGTTTTAGAATTTATTCTTGCCTGCCCCATATCTCCTGCCATTAAGAGAATGGGGATGTTAGCTTCCTACTGTAAGAAGCCTCAGGTGAGGGCATTAAAATCAATATTGTTTACCAGGGTCCTTAAGGTTAAGACTGCCATTCTGGAGGATTTTTATGATGAGGCTGTGATTTTGGCCCCGGGATTTCTCCTGAAAATATGTGGGAGGCTGACCTCTGGATGCTAGTGCTCTTTCTTACCAGAAAGCATGAAGTTGGGTCATCAGTGACCCCCTCCGCTTCATTTGTCCCCATCCTACTAGCCATCAATGCCAGCCTCAAATCCTCCTCTCTGGAGGAAGTGATAGCTGCACACAATAAGCATTATCAGGAGCAGGCCAGTGTTAACCTCTCTATAATTCAATGCCCCCTACTCCTCAGATGAAAAGGAGTCTGTCTGATGTGGGATTCCCCTCTGTATGCTGTATCATTGGTTAATAAGAAGCTGCTTTGTTGCAGCACAGAATAGGGCAAGATGGAAATTCCAAGCAGATAGAGGAGGAGAGAGTAGGCAGAGTCAACGAGAAGCCATGTAGCCTCTGCAGGAGACAGAAGAAAGATTCTAGATGAAACCTTATACCATAGGAAGACCATAATCATGTGAGATACACAGATTTATAGAAATGGGTAATTTAAGATGTAAGAGCTAGCTAGAAGTATGCATAGGCTATTGACCAAACAGTATTGCAATTAATATTGTTTCTGTGTGATGGTTTTGGGTCTGGGCAACCAAAAAACTAACAAACAGCCTCCATCAACAGATTAGCATGCCAATGTGTGCTGACTATATCAACATAAAACCTGAGAGTGGAGAAAAAAAAACAATAACAACAAAACAAAAACATAAAAATGTAAGCTCAGCAGCTTCTTGGTTGCTGCCGCCATTTTTTTTTTTTGAATGGGTACTGTTGATGGCAAACGGCTGTGTTGTGAGTCCTTTCAAAGAGATTTTCCTCGTTCAGCATTAGCAGCAAAAAATCGCGTGCCGTGACATCCTGGTTCGTGCTGCCAACATGAACTCTCAGGCTCTTTCAGAAGGCCAAGAACTTGAATGGGGTGTATGGGCAGGGTTATACAAGTTAGTTGGTGGCAGCATGGGCCAACTGTTTACCAGAGTTGATGTGAGAGAGAGAAAAAAAGAAATGTATGCTGCATAATCTAAAAAAGAAGAATTCACTAAAGTATCTTTGACAAAAGAAACATCTAATTATACTAGATAAACACAAACAGAAATATTTGAAAAGTAATTCAAGGTAAAAGAATTGAAAAGAGGGCATTTTATTTACTCAGACCAGAGATTTACTATTAAATATTTCTATTGCTCCAAATGTATAGGAGCTCAGCTAAAGCATTGAGGAAAAGTAACTTTTTAAAATATTGTCATGAGGGAAATGGTGGAATTCCTTTAAGCCCAGCACTCAGGAGGCAGAGGCAGGTATATCTCTATGAGGTCAAGGACTCCTGGTTTACAGAGTGAGTTCTAGGACAATCATGACTGTTACAAAGAGAAACCATGTATCAAAAAAATCATATATTGTCATGAGATTAAATTCTAGCACAAAGAGAAATATAAGATGCCCAGAGGAAAGAACAAGTATATGAGGAGGGAATGAGAAATTTTAATACAGTGACCAGAAAATCAGTCCACTAGGACTATTGTCAGCAAAGACCTACATAGGGAAAAAGCTATACTTTATCCAGGAACAATACGTTCCAACCCTAGGGAAAAAGAGGTAGCAAGACACCAGCATTGGAAATAGCTAATGAGTGTGGATAAAAAAGAAAACCAGGGTGATTCATACAGAGATAAAACTAGAGAAAGTAGTGGGTAAAGATCAAAATCTATGACAAATCATAGATATTAAAATAATTTGGCTTTGTCTTAAGTGAGATGTAAATATTTTGGAATAGTTTAGAGGAAATTGATACAACATAATTTATATTTTAAATTAATTTCATTGGGATTGAATTCTGGGTAGCCAGAGAATAAAAATACAATGATAAAGCCAATAAGAGGCTAGGAAAAATGTGATGCTAGAGTAGGATGTAGTTAAGATGGAGAGAAAGAATAAAACAGAGACAGAAAGAGAGGCAGAGAAACCATACACCAGTTGTGTATACTATACCATATGGCCAGCCCTGAAAACACACATACAATTAACTTATACAGACTAAGCAGTTGTATTCATATATTTGTAATATGTATAAACAGAACAGCAATTAATACTAAAGAAGCCATGAATTTTTTAAAAAATGTAAAAAATGTAAACATGAGTATATGGGAAGGCTTAGAGGGGTGAAAAGATGGGAGAAATGTTATATTATAATTTCAAAAAATTTAAAAAATAATTTTAAAGTATATGAATTAACTCTGTCATGATGGTGTGATATGGTTGTGCTATGAGAACTGAGTGGATTATAGATATATTTGTTGATGGTTAAGAGAAATTGCTGATGTATTTGATGTAGTTCATGAGAAAAACAGAGGGGACAAGGATGATTTCCAGGCTGTGTTTTTTGTTTTGAGAAGTGTGAAGTTTATTTTCCATGAGCTGAAAGTAATGGAACAAGAAGCAGTAGCTGTTGCATTTCTTGATCAGAATGTGTTGCCTAAAGTATGTCAACTGTAAGATGCAACCTCTACATGCAGCTGGAGACATAGAAGTGATGGTTGATTACATGAATATACTTCAAGTTATTACTCTTACTACTTTCTCTCTGCAGTTGTGGCAATCCTGGAACTTGCTCTGTAGACCAGGCAAGCCTTGTTCTTAGAGATCTGCCTCTCTTTGCTTCCCAAGTACTAGGATTAAAAGTGTGCATCACCACCTGGGTTGATTACAATTGAATTTAAAGTTTAGCGATAATATCAAGATTGGATTTAAAATACATAAGCTAGGGTATACAAGCATGTTGTAGTCATGTATTTAAATGAGACTATCAGGTGCTAAATTTAATGGGGATAAGGGTTTGTAGAGAGGTGATATAAGAGAATTTAAAGCATCAGGTTGGATTTTTTTGTTTTTGTTATTTGTTTGTTTTTGATTTGTTTTTATTTAAACAGATTGTTAAGGTTTAAATGGAAATGGCCTCCAGAAACTTGCCGGTTTAGTTTCCAATTGATGAGATGTTTGGGAAGGATTAATAGGTGTGTCTTTGTTGTTGAAGGTAGTAGGCTTTGGGGTTTCAAACACACATGAAGGCCCAGTCTCTTGTTTCTCTCTCTGCCTTCTCCCTGTGGATCAGGATGTAAAGCTCTCAGCTATGGCTACAGTGTTATGCCTGACTGCTTTCCACCATGATTACCATGGAACAACCCTCTAAAACTGTAAACAACCCTGGAATTTAATGCTATCTTTTATCAGTTACTGTGGTCATGGTAGCAATAGAATAGAAAATAAGACAGAGATTATTTGTAAAAATGTAGGCATTAGAAAAGATCGAAGTCTTAAAAATATTGTATTGTTACTAAATTTTAAACTCTTAATTGACTCTCCATATTCCAGGGAAATCATATTTCAATAAAATAATTGAAGTGTAAAAGTTGTAAGTTTACACATATTTTTCTAAAAAGAGTTCAATATCAATTTATTCTACGTTCTTGTGTGTGTGTGTGTGTGTGTTTTAAAACCATGACTCACTATGCATTCATGCGTGTCATGAACTTACAAAGGCTCTCTTCCCTCATCCTCCTGAGTAGTAAGGTTTACGAATTGTTCCCATTTAATGACTTAAATGTCAGAGCCCACTCAGGCAGAAATCAGCTGAGGGATTCCCTGGGAGGGGGCGATGAGGCTGACGAAATATTAGATTAAGAGAAGACAGAAACATGGGATAGAAAAGAGGACTGAAGGTCAATACCAAACAGCACTGAGTTTATTTTCAGGCAGCATATATACGAATTACAGTCAAAAGGCAGAACACAGGGCAGTACAGTCAGCTAACCACCTCCCTGCATTGTCCTTGGAAGGAAGCTCAAACAGGTGCATTATCTTATCCAGCTAAGCAGTTTCTGGTCTCCAACATGAGTGCCTCTGGCTGGCGTACACCAGCCCAAATCTTAATAGAAAAATGTTCTCTTTGAACTGGGCAAAAATTCTCTTTCTATGGGCGGACACACATGTTAGTCATCACCCTCAAGTTTACTGGAAGAAGCAGAGCAGGCAAGTTCTTTAAATCAGAAATGATTCCAGATAGAAAATGAATCACATGTGGGCTCCCACATAGCATGTGTTGAAAATATCTTGATACCAAAGTCGGAGAAATCTAAAACTGTATACATCATAAAAATACAACCAGGGACAAAAATCAAAATAAAGCGTACTAATAACCCAAGTAGGCAAGGTAGCCCATGCCTGTAATCTTACTGATCTAAGGCAAGATGTGGGACAAAAAGAAAATTTATACAATGCTGGTTGTAATTCAGATCACCCCAACCACTATGTAAATCAGTATGGTGGTACCTTCAAAATAAAAATAAAATAAAATAAATCAACTGTATGATCCAGTTTTACCATGACATCTCTCAAAATTTAACAGAGATGTATACACATTAAGATTCATTGCAAACTTCACAATATGTAAGTTTTACAACCAACCCAAATATTCATCAGCAGTGATGTGTATAAAAGAAATGAATCTTATAGACACAATGGATATTTTTCAAACACTACAAAGGACAAATACATGCAAATTGCTAAAAAAAATAGCCACATAAAAATTACGTACATTTTGCCTCAGGAAGCTAAACAATCAACTTTCTAAGTTTTAAATTGTAGAATTGGTCATTCATATAGGAATACACATAATCCATACCATAATCTTTCACATATTTTAGTTCTCACTCATCCAATATTTATTTAAATTATCGGTGCAATTTTAAAAAGAATTATTCTGTTTTGTGGTGCATTTGATAAAACAAATATTTATTGATTTAAGATTTTACTTTTAAATCAAAAATTTTATATCTAATACAAATAACATAGAACTATTTTCCTTTTATTTAATAAAGTACAATATTTGAAATAATGCTCAATATGACAGAATGAAAGAAAAGGAAGAAGGTAAAAGGGATGTATGTAACCAGTGGCGTGGCACATGTCTTTAATTCTGGCACTCAGGGGCAGAGGTTGGTGTATCTCTTTGAGTTTGAAGTCAGTTGGGTCTGCAACGTGGGTTACAGGAAATTCAAGTCTACATTTGTCTCAAAAATGGGGGAGTGTGGGGCTAGATGTAAGGTGTTTATTCTTCTTCCTCTTTTCCTGAGAACTTTACCTGTCATACAGGGCCTGATCACAGTACCAAAAGAAAGCAAAGCCTACCCCTTGACAAACTTCAACTTCTTCGGCATACGAAAAAATTTCTGATTGTTCCATGAAATCAGAAGAAAATGATGCCTCAGTGAATTAAAGAAGGCCAGTATGTGAGGTAAAGTCTTCCCAACACAATCTCTACAAAGTAGACAAGTCCTTGTAAGACAAGATCATCAGAATGTTGCTTATGGAATTCTTATAAAAGAAGAGTAGAAATAAGACAATAGTTTTCACAGATTTCATATGGACCATACTGCTCAAATCTCTAGCATAAATGCCTTGTAGTTTCATTCTTCTGGTATGACTCCATAACAAAATTATTAGAAGGAAAAGCAAAATTAAACACACTACAACATTATAAGAATGAAAAATAGCATAATATGCTAAACTTATCCAAGAGTCTCTATAAAATCAATTGTTTGTTCCATTTTTGACCATACTTGAATAAAGTCAAGGTTTCCATGAAACATCAGAAGCGTTGATTAATAGAGTTTTGTTACTCCATCAGTCACAGAGGTACTGTGGTATTTCTTTGTCTCATCCACAAATAAAAGGGTATTGAAGAAGTTGCCTATTTTAAGGTAATAGAAGACACTGAATCAGGTGTTGCAAGCTGCGTAGAAATAGTTGGATCATGTCCAGAGGATTTCAAAATGAAGAACATTCTTAGACTGAAATTATTTCCTACAGCTTACATCAAAAGAGATGTACAAAATTTTTGTTTACAAAAGCATATCCTAGAGAGACACATGCAGGAGAGAACAAAGTCAACCAGGGAAATCTTACAGCTCCTGGCCCAGTCAGTTCTGTTCATCAGCATGATGAGTTCATTTTCAATAATGCTTATTATGAATTCTATAACTGAAGACATCATCAGGAAAGTTTCTGGCACAGTGGGCATTTTGATTATAGACCATCTTTGCCTTCCTTCATCACTGACTGACATAGTTCAACTTCAGGGTTATAAGTAGGTGTACCCAAACCTGAGATGTGGATGAATGTATTTCTTCTGGCATTTAGAAAGTTCAGGGAGCAAGTTCCAAGTGAAATATTATTTAAATAGTAAAATCTATTCATGCCCTTAAAAAGGATATCAACTAATGATTTTCTAGAAAGAAAATGTTTTCTTGGTTCTCTTGGTATTGGCTATATTTTACACACATGTATTGCATTGAAATTTGAAGCCAGGCTTTTTGTTGAATCTGGGGATTTAGATTCAGATCCTGATGCTTTTTAAGAAAGAACTTTACTGAGACATCTTCCACATCCTAGAGTCTACGTTTTAATCTTCGTGTGTGTGTGTGTGTGTGTGTGTGTGTGTGAGATTTCTTTAGATTTGATTGATGTTAAATTTATTTAAATGTTCTAATCTACTTCCAAAACAATATAATAAGGTACAATAAATTGTTTCAGAGTGTCAAAATTTTGATTATGCCGATAATGACATTGATTTGAGATAATTATCAACTGGATGAAGATTCAAACTGGGTCTCACTATGCATCTCAGCCTGGATCAGCCTATTTTCATTTTCGTTGACGTGATTATGCTATCATGCCTAGGGTAAAAGAGCATGCATTCATAAAATCTGATTCATAGTTCTGTATACAAGAGTGCACTGTTTTAGTATTTGAGGAATTTATTATATCATCTTCCATATATGGAAGAATTGAGAAATTATATGTTTTTCAATATGTATGCTTGCCTGGGGCTCTACCACTGAGTGAGTTCTATATGCCTAATATGTTGTTGAGCTACCTTTAGGAACAATAAACTTCTAATGCTTTTTCTCCCATCTCAGCTGCCTGAGCACCAAAAAACAGGCCTGCCTTAAATTAGCATGTCCCAAAATCAAGACAAATGAGTGGCATGAAGGGTAGAAAAGCCCAACAGTCAGGCTAAGCAAGTGATCTAGTCCTTTTTGGTGTGCCATAGGAATAAATGATATAAAAAAGGATATGAAATAAGAGGCATAGAGTAAAAGGAAGGAGACCATAATTTTCATGGCATTCAGGTGGGCTTTTGTGCTGGAGTCTTGTTCTCCTCTGAAATTTAGCTGCATCTTCTGGAGATGTTTCCAAAGGGAGAGAATTAACAGGATGAAGGAGACCACGGACACCACAATTGGTGTTAAAGAGAACATAATCATCTTGAATGCTATTAGCTTTGAAACCCTTGAAAAACAACTTGTTCTAAAATTCCAGGTTGTGTTTCTCTCATACTGATGCATCCACTCCTCTGTATGTTTGTTTATTTGCATTACGTTGAAAAGCAAGAAGATCACATTTCCCAGAAGGATGGTCAGAAGCACTTTCTTTATTCTCCACTTCAGATAAAGAAAAACAGGCTTGGAGAAACTGGCTATTTTGAGCAAATAAAACATGCTGAGGATGGTGGCAAGCCAGAGACTGAAGTGATTGCAAACTACCCAGGACAACATAATAACTCTTAATTCTGTTCCAGCAACAAATGCAAATGAATACTGCATATATGTTAGCCATGTTAGTAACATTTCCCAGATCAAAACCACTCTGGAAATGGCCAAGGAAAGCAGGATCCAGCCAACGGAGGAAAGCATTCTCTTCCTGACCCAGTCAATGCAGTTTGTCAGCACAATGAATCCGTTGCTCAGATTGCCAAAAACAAACTCTGCAACGATGACTATAGTGAAGATGATGTACAGGGTACTTTCCATGTCCAGACAAAGCAGATTCACTGCTGGCTATTTGCAAAGACGAAACAGCTTGTGCAATCTTACTCACAACTAAGCATTCAATTCTTGCTTCATTTGTAATGATTGACCCAGTGTCAATGAGAGTATTGAAGCTTTGTTAATGATTCTGCATGAGTTCTTGTGAAATCTTTTTCTCTGTTCTCAATGAGGAATAAGATATTTATATCCTTCTACAGTGTGAAGTATGTCACAGAAAACCATGAAGTACATCCAGGTGCCATTTGCTAACATGCAAAAAAAATTATATCCTCTTTCACTGTTTCATTGCTTTGCATTGTCTCTGTTGAAGAAAATTTGATTATAGCAGCTTAAGTTATGAGGGACAAAGATAAAAACCGATGTGATTCAAAGATTCACCCAAAATTTAGCTAAGTGATACATTTTCAGCCTATCAACATCATTACTGGTAACTTATAAACCATGAAGGGAGTGTTCTGTAGCACTCTGTGAGACCTCAGTTTCATATGGAATTGTAACCCCAATTTTCCAACATTTGAGATGTAAGAAACTTATGTACAAAACTCCAGCCTTTCTCTTCAATGCCTCTTACATCCCAGGGATGCGTACTATGCCTAGGAACCACACACTTTCAACATTTTATCTACTACCCACAGTGTGCATGTTTCTTTCTGACCACAATTGAACAAAAAATGGAAACATATTAACAATTGTTAAGAAAATAGCAAAGGCTGTGTTTTTTTGTCTCAAAAAGAGTCATTTTAATTAAAAATAAACTATGGTGACTGGTGAGATAGCACAGAGATTAAGATAGCTTGATGTTCTTACAGAAGATCTAGGTTAACTGCCAGCAACATCAGGAAGGTTCACAACAATTTGTAGCATTAGACCCAGAGGAAGCAATGTCCTCTTTCAGCCTCTCTTGCAGGCACTACATGAATGTGGTTGGTAAACATGTACTTAGGCAAACACTCATACACATAAAATAAAAACCTTCATTAAAAATATGTAATTGTGGCACTCTTCTTCTCAATAGCTTTTAAAGTCTTTAAATGTCACTCACAAAAGTGACAGGTTCTTGCAATGCCTTTGAAGTATTAAAAAATCAGATCTCTCATTTCTTCCTCTGTTCTCATTTCCCAAGGTTTCTTTCTGTGCCACTGCATCTAAAAACCCAATATTCTTGCTCTTCTACAAAGTTAGCTATTTCCAATATTATCACCTCTGTTCATTGCTATATGTGTTTTTGGAATTTATTTCATTAAGGAAAGCATGGCTCCATTCCTTTCATTTTTAGTATACTTTACAAATATTATATTCCCAAATGAGTAGGTTTTATTGCTATGAAAGAAGACTCATGAATGATATTCTGAAAAATAAAATTAAAAGAACAATTTTGTAGGGTTTGCTGTTGTATTTCAGTAAATACCATTAGTCTCTAGCATAAAGAGAGAATTATAGTTGACCATAGTGTTCTATGCTAATTATTTCACCACTTGGGATTCTCAGTCAAGATGATGATAAGTTCAACACCAGTCTGGGTTACATAATAAAATGATGCTTTAAGCAATCAACAAAATGACCAAAATAAACTTTAAAAATGTGATTAAAGAGTCTGGTTTGATCACCTGCTCCATCAGTCCCAGTCCAGCCTTCTTTGGTGAGCTCCCATTAGATCAGCCCCACCATCTCAGTGGGGGGGTGCACCCCTCGAGGTCCTGACTTCCTTGCTCATGTTCTCCCTCCTTCTGCTCCTCATTTGAACCTTGGGAGCTCAGTCCAGTGCTCCAATGAGGGTCTCTGTCTCTAGCTTCTATGGTGATTCTATGGTGATATGCAAGACATTCATCAGTATCCGTTTCAGGCTCCCTCTCCCCAGCTGCCCAAGGATCTAGCTGGGGACATCTCCACTGCTCTTTGGACTGGAGAGGGAGGGGGAGAGGGATGGGGGAGGGGGAGAAAAATGGAAGGAGGGGAGGAGGTGGAAATTTTTAAGTAAAAATAAATAAAAAATGTGATTAAAATATAGACCTACAAATATTGATGTGGGATGTCCTTCTGTATATGTGTTGTGATGATGTAAGTCATAAAACAATCCCATACCAGTTCAGAATTATGAATAATAAAAAGGTTATTTATTTAAGGGGAAAACTTACAGATTACTGTACTAGACAACAATCCTCTCTGTGAACAGGAACAGGGCCTAGCAGCTGGAAGTGGGAGCTGGAAGCAAGAAAGTGGGTGCAAATTTACCGCTGCTTTTACAGTTTAAGAGACCACACCAAGTGGGCTAATATCTTAAAGGCTATTGGCTGAAGGAGCAAAATGTGCTCCCACAGCACTTTTGTTTAAATAAGAGAGTTCCAAACCCAATACAAATCTATATACACTAGGAGCAGAGAGCAAGTATAATTAGAATTACAACCAGCATAAACAATATTAAGCAAAGAACATATGCTAAATGTTTTAATAAATATTTTATCCTATGAAGTCTAAGTCTTGTATAGGAAATAGCTTGGCTAGATCATAAGAGTACAGTAACTATGACTATCTAATCTTCAACCACTTCGAAGGCCTGAAATGAGAGATAATATTTCTTGAGCAGGCAGGAAGTACAATCAAGTAGCTTCCAAAGTGAGCAATATATGACAGAGACAATTAGCTACCTGAGAAATCACCCAAAGTCTCATTTTGCAATGTTGAAGCAACAAACTCTGGCTAAGGCCTAGTATAACTGAAAGACCATTTTCAGAGGCAGGAAAGTTTTCAAAACCATCTTACCCTGTCTAGGCAAGATTTGACAGTCCAACTTATCCATTTCCAGATACCATGTAAGTTGTCAGTGGTTGAAACATTGTCAGTTCCTTGCCCAAAAGTCAGTTTTGCCAAGAAGTAAACAAGCTCCAAGTAGAGTGTCTACGGTGCTCAACATTCTCTTGGAAATAAATTGGTGCTGTCAGAAACAATCATGTTTCATGTCAACAAAACCCTAAGATATTTAAATGCCCTGTTCTACAGATCCTTAAAGTGGTTGATGATTACCTATCTAGACAGAATGCAATCTCTATGTATCTAAAGAACCTAATTAATCTGACTATATGTACAACAAGAATGAACAACTATTGATCTATAATGTTTAATCCCTCTATAACTTAAAGACTAAAACTTCATGTCAGAATATTAAATAACCTGTAAGCAAATATGAAACAAATAAGGACAATGACCTCAAAATGTAAATAATGTATAAGAATCTTGATCAGAGTTAGGAGTAATATATAATGCAATATGAAAATATATACTAAAAGTTGTATCAATATATAAAATGTCCTAAACAGAGGTAAAAACATTCATATATACAATATGACAGAATAACTTTGCATATGTGTACAAATAATGTAAACAAAAGTAACAAATATAATTTGAACTCATATCAATATATTAAAAAACTATACCAATGTAAATTATCTATGAATAATAGCTCACAAGTATTCACTCTATTACCCATTTTCCTATCCACTTTTTTTGAGCAAACATAGTTTTCACCCCAACCCTCTATCTAGTACAAGTAATAATCAAATACCCCTAAGGACAAAACCTAAGGACAAAATTGTTTGTGATAATGGGCATCATTCTCTATAACTGCTTCCCCATGTCATGGGAGTGATGTTTTCTTAATGGGATCCTACAAAAATAAAGTGGTGGTTTAGTTTCAAAATTATTATCTAGTATAGTTGCAAACAATTTCTGAGCAGTCAATATGTTTGTTTGTTTTGATTTGATTTGATTTTAAGTTCTTATTTGGAGTCCCGGCCAGAACATCATGAGAAGGTGCACCATTTCAGCAGGTGGTACCCAAAAAAAGCACTGTCAGCATCACACTGTCATCTCACCTAGGGGGAGTTGTTGCTGTGGGGCCCCATCTTCTTCCTGGAAACTTCAACGAATACTGCAGGAAAAGGATATGTAGGAAAATCTAGTGTTCATTGTGCAAAATATCAATATCATTCATATAAACATTCATTCAATGAAGAATATGATATAGACAAAATAGGCATGAAGAAAGTAAAATTTTTCCAAAAGTCTTCCTTCTGTCCCATACCAGATGGCTCCCAGTATAACACAGAAACTCCGAGTGTTACTTTTAACAACACGCTTGAATTTAGAGAAGTACAGAATCATTGTCCAACTCCAAAACCAGATGAGTGTGTGTGTGTGTGTGTGTAAACATACGTACAACCAGTACCTGGATTCATAGTCCATATTCTGTTTTCTAGATGAAACTTAGTGGATAGTTACTTTTTGTTCTGTCAGGATTCAAACATCCAGGGTCTCTTGAATTTTTGCTGATGTGCAAAAATAAGAGAAGAACCCTGCCCCAAACATGTATGGCTTTCAATATCACCTGTATGGTTGTTACCATTGTGGATAAGTAGTCATTTTTCTTTTTCAAGAGGTTTCTCCTTTTCAAAATGAATCTTTATTAATTTTGATGGTATCCACATTTTTTCTTTTCCTGTGGAAACAAGAGTAAAACTCTTTCCACAATGTAGTACATCTCCTGGTTTACATTGTGAGGTCAACACATCCTTGAAATATACTGGTTGGTTCCATTCAAAAGCTTTTTCCATCATCTAATGCCTCTTTCCTGCTGTTGTTCCTTTCTCATTAGCATTAAGAAAATTCAAGGTTAATAAAGCAATATGCAATCTATTTCTGGAGGTATTTTCCACCCTTTTCTGATTGTTCAGCATATCCTTTATAGTATGATTCGACCTATCTATAACTGCCTGACCTGTATGACTATTTGTTATACCAGTATTGTGATTTATATTATAATAACAAAAAAAAACATTTCATTTTCTTAGATACATATGCTGGACCATTGTCTGTATTTAATTTTGCATTAATGCCCATGATAGCCATAACTTCCAATAAATTGTTATTAATGAATCAGCCTTTTCTGAGCACAAGGCAGGCACTCATTGAAAACCTGAATACGTGTCCATGGTGTGGTGTACATATTTTAATTTACTGAATTCCATAAAGTGGAACATATCCATCTCCCAGATTTCATTCATTTGAGTACACCTAGAATTACTCCCTGCAGGCAACAGTGTTTTATTATGAAAAAAAAGCAAGTAGGACACATCTTTATAATCTTCTTAGCTTGTTGCCATGTAATAGAAAACTCTTTGTTTAAACCTTTGCTGTTGACATGGTTTTTTTTATGAAACTCAGAAGTCTGTAACACACTTCCAATCTATAATTGGTCAATTTCTGCATCCAGACCTGTATGGAATGTCATATATATATATATATATATATATATATATATATATATATATATGACTGTAGTGATGAGGCAAGCAGGACTCCTTTTCATGCCCGGCTCCCACACAGCTAGGTTTACCTGAAATAACAACACACAAACTGTATTCTTTTAAACACTGCTTGGCCCATTAGCTCTAGCCTCTTACTGGCTAATGCTCACATCTTAATTAACCTATTTCTAATAATCTGTGTAGCACCATGAAGTGGTGGCTTACCGGGAAAGATTCAGCATGTGAGACCTGGTGTCTGGTTCCATTAAATCTGCTCTGGAGAGGAGAGGCATGGCGTCTGCCTAACTTCCCTTCTTCCCTGCATTCTGTTCTGTTTACTCCATCCACCTATGTTCTGACCTATAAGGCCAAGCAGTTTCTTTATTAATTAACCAATGAAAGCAACAGATAGACAAATGACCTTCCCACATAATTTCCCTTTTTTCTGTTTAAACAAAAAGAAAAGGATTTTACTTTAACATAGAAAAATTACATATAACAAAACAGTTATCAAGCAAAAATGACAGTTACAATATTTACATCTACTTTAACTTTTATCATAACAATGGAAAACTATAACTATCTATCTATTCTTCAACTCATCAAAGACTTCAGAAGTATACAATATTACCTAAGCAAACAAGAAATAAGCAACTTCCAAATTCTAGAAATGACAGAGACATCTCGCTTCCTGGACAGTCACCCAAAGTTCCTCTGTACAATTGGGGCATCCACCTTCGGCCTACAGGCCCATAATATCCAGCAGACTTTTTTCATGAAGCAGGAAAATTCAAAGACAGTTCAGTCACTATCTGGTGTGTCCTGCAGAATGTTTTGCAGACTCTTATATGAGTCAGGAACCCCAAAGAATCATCTCATCTTTTGCCAAGTTCAGCAGTCCTCTCTCTCTGGATTCTCTGTGTCCAGTTTTGATGTGGGAGTAATTTCTTTCTAATGTGTTGCTTTCATTGGTTAATTAATAAAGAAACTGCCTAGGCCCATTTGATAGGCCAACCCTTAGGTGGGTGGAGTAAACAAAACAGAATGCTGGGAGAAAGAAAGCTGAGTCAGTGAGTCACCATGATTCTCCCACCCAACACAGACACAGGTTAAGATCTTCCCTGGTAAGCTACCTCATGGGCTATACAGAATATTAGAAATGAGTTAGATGAATATGTAAGAGCTAGCCAATAAGAGGCTGGAACTAATGGGCCAGGCAGTGTTTAAAAGAATACAGTTTCTGTGTAATTATTTCTGGGCATAAGCTAGCCGTGTGGGCGGCTGGGTGCCGGGAATGCAGCCTCGCCACTCCTATTACAACATAGTTTATGCAACAGTCAAGGTAAGTGCAGATTCTTGCCCCAATGGCTATCAAACTCCATAAGGAGCCTCTTCGATGCCCATCTTCCTTTTGAAGTAGATTGGTCCTGCCAGGAGCAGACATGTCCCATTGTCATGAAAAATCCTAAGTTATAAAAACATTAAATGCCATCCATATTCTATAGTCTTTGAAAGATATGAAGAATGCCTATCTGAAATATATCTATGCACTTCCAGAAAATCTAACATAACTACATGCTTGACTATTATTGATTATCCATTAACAACCTATATTTCCTAATTATACATTACATTTAAATGAACTATACAATCACAATACCTTAATCAAGATCAAATATATATATATATATATATATATATATATATATATATAACAAAATAGACCTTAAATTTAAATCACTAAAGCAAAATCGATATCAATGCAAATTATTCATATCTATATCATATCCTCCTTTAAATGTAATAGAATATTTATAAACAATGTTTGGGAATATGGGCACAGTATTTCTCTCCAAACTGCTTTGTGCTGAATGGGGGCACTGTTATGTAGGGCTTTCATGGTATAATCTGTGTGCTAGATTCATCTCAGTCGGCAGTTGAGCAAAGTAATTTTTTGAGGGTGTTCACAGCAACCTTTCAGGAGGACATGGTCTATTATACCATATTGGGATAGTAGTAATCCACAGGGTCTCATCCTCTGTGAAAACAAAAGAAGGACTTTTCCAAAGCATCATAACCTTAGATCCAAATTTTGAAGACAAGGTATTTTCAAAATATCTATCTTGGATTAGTTCAGCAGCATTTATAAACAAATATCTTTTAGGAGCCTTTGCTCCTTCCTCAGCATTCAAAAAATTCAAAGAGCATAATCATATACAGTATCAAGATTCTCTTTGTATTTTCCATCTTTGTGCAGCTTTATCTTAACCTCTATTTTGTTTATTTTTATTTTTATTTTTTTTTTGAGACAGCTTCTTTGTAAATCTTTTTCCTGGATAAATCTGTAGACCAGGCTGTCCTTGAACTCTCAGAGATCCGTCCTTTTCTGCCTCCCAGGCATTGGGATTAAAGGTGAGTCGTGCCACACCTTGAAGTCACAAAGGTCAATCTACCTCTGCCTCCCAAATGTTGGTATTAAAGGTGCGTACCATCACACCCAGCTGTAGAAGGAGCTGTGGGCAGCTTCCTGCCTCCCAGTTCCCAATTATTCTCTTCATTAGGTTAAGTCTATTGCTTTTGGGATAATTGCTATTTATTTGACCCAAAAAATTAGCACAAGCCCTTTGCCAGGATATATCGTCTTCCCATATTTTTTTTTTATTTCTTCAGAAGTAAAAGGCACTATAATCTCTGCTGGATCTATACATGATAATGGACAAAGTCTCAATTTATCTTTTATAATAAATTCAGAGATGTTTTTTATATGTTTTTAATTTTTTTATTTGGATTATGTGCTAAAAAGATGCATTCTAAGATAACATCATCCCTCTGCATGAAAATTCCTGTAGGAGAAATTCTAGAAAACATTATGATTACAATACAACTAAGATTTGGATTCACCCTATCCACGTGTGCTTCCTGTAATTTCTCCTCAACAATTGTCAATATCATTTCTGCTTCAACTATTAATTCTTTGCGACTATTCAAGCTTTATCACCATCTAAGGTTTTGTTTAAATAAATTATTACATCAGGTGTTATCTCAACAGGTGGTTGTAGGCTGGAAATGTCTCCTAATAATCTTTGAAAGTCATTAAGTGTCTGCAACCAGTGTCTCCTGATTTGTGTCTTTTGTGTTCTAATTATCTGTAAACTTATTCTGTAACTTAGGTAATAAACAGAATCTCCTCTTAAATCTTTTCAGGAGTAATTTGTAATCCCCATTTAGGCAAGACATTTTTTACTTCTTCAAACATCCTTCCTAATGTATCTGTATTTGAATCAGATAACACAATGCCATCCATATATTGGTTGATTGTAAACTTAGAAAATTGCTTACATATTATTTCCAATGGCTGGCTAACAAAGTATTGGCACAGGGTGGGGTTATTGAGCATTCCCTGTGGGAAGATGGTCCATTGATATTTCCTAGTAGGCTGAGAATTATTATAAGTAGGCTCTTTGAAGGCAAACTTTTCTCTATCCTTTTCTTATAAAGGTATAGTGAAGAAGCCGGGTGGTAGTGGTGCATGCCTTTATTCCAGCATTTGGGAGGCAGAGGCAGGCAGATCTCTGTGAGTTCGATGCCAGCCTGATCTACAAGAGCTAGTTCCAGGATAGGAACCAAAAAAAGCTATAGAGAAACCCTGTCTCGAAAAAATCCAAAAAAAAGATATAGTGAAGAAACAGTCCTTTAAATCAATAAATATGAGAGGCCATCCTTTTGTAAACATAAAATGCGGAGGAATTCCAGATTGTAGAGGGCCCATAGGTTGGATAACCTTGCTGATAGTTCTAGGATCTGTCACATTGTCCATTATCCACATTTCTTTTTGACAAAATTCCAGGAGAATTCCAATGGCTGGTAGATTCTTCAATATGTCAAACTAGTTGCTCTTGTACCAGCTGTTCTAAAGCCTGCAGATTTTCCTTGCCATTGCTTAACCCATATTGGCTTCTCAGATAAATGTTTTTATTAATTTTTTTTAATTTTTTCCATTAAAAAAATTTACACTTCCTCTCCTCCTCCCATTCCCCTCCCACTCCCCCACTCACTGTTCTCCCTCCCTCTCCCTTCTTAAGAGATGGCTGGGAACTCTGCCCTTTGGGAAGTCCAAGGCCCTCCCCCAATATCTAGGCCTAGGAAGCTTTACATCCAAATAGACTTGGGTCCCAAAAAGTCAGTACATGCAGTAGAAACAAGTCCCAGTGCCTTTATCAATGGCTTCTCAGTCAGCCCCATTTTCAGTCACATTCAGAGAGTCCAATTTTATCACATGCTCATTCAGTCCTGGTCTAGCTGGATTTGGTGAGCTCCCATTAGAACAGGCACACTGTCTCAGTGGGTGGAAAAACCGCTCTCCCACTCCCCCAAGCTCTCTCCAGTATTTCCTTTCTCCCTTCTCTCTCCCTCTCTAATAAATGGGAACTCTTGAAACTGAGAGGCTTTTGCAAAAAAAAAAAAAAAAGGACACTGTCATTAAGACAAAAAGGTATCCTACTGAATGGGAGAACATCTTTACCAACCCCACATCAGACAAAGGTCTGATCTCCAAAAATATATAAAGAACTCAAGAAACTGGTCATGAAAATTCTAATTAACCCAATTAAAACATGGGGTTCTGAACTGAAAAGGGAATTCTCTTCAGTCAAAGTTCAAATGGCCAAAAGACACTTAAAGTCATGCTCAACCTCCTTAGCAATCAGGGAAATGCAAATCAAAACAACTTTGAGATACCATCTTATACCTGTCAGAATGACTAAAATCAAAAACACCAATGATAGCCTATGCTGGAGAGGATGTGGAGTAAGGGGAACCCTCATCCATTGCTGGTGGGAATGCAAACTTGTGCATCCACTTTGGAAATCAATGTGGCAGTTTCTCAGGCCATTCGGAATCAATCTACCTCAAGATCCAGCAATACCACTCTTGGGAATATTCCCAAGAGATACCCAATCATACTACAAAAACATTTGTTCAACTATGTTCATAGCAGCATTATTTGTAATAGCCAGAACCTGGAAACAATGATACCCCCCAATGGAAGAATGGATAAAAAAAAGTGTGGAATATATGCACATTAGAGTACTACTCAGTGGTAAAAAATAATGACATCTTGAATTTTGCATGCAAATGGATGGAAATAGAAAACAATATGGTATGTACTCACTCATTAGTGGACTCTAGCCATAAACAAAGGACATTAAGTGATGTGGTAGTGTCTTCTATATATCTGTTGCTTTCATTGGTTAGTTAATAAAGAAAACTGCTTGGCCTGATAGGGCAGAATTTAGATAGGCAGACTAGACATAACAGAATGCTGGGAAGAAGGGAAGTGAGGAAGTCGCCATGATTCTCCAACTTGAGATGGATGTAGTCTAGGAATCCTTCCCAGTAAGCCACCACCCCGTGGTGCTACACAGATTATTAGAAATGTGTTAATCAAGATGTGAGATTTAGCCAATAAGAGGCTAGAGCTAATGGGCCAGGTAGTGTTTAAAAGAATACAGTTTCTTTGTAATTAATTTGGGTAATGCTAGCCATGTGGAGCTAAAAGCAGGCCTGCTTGCCTCCTCACTACAATTAAGCCTATAGTTAACAAGCCTACAGAAAACAAATAACAAGGTGAAACCAAAGAAAAACACATATAGATCCTTCTAGAAATTTGAAGCTAACAAGCTAAAAGTCAGATAACCATTTTAAAGTTAGGGTTGTTGGTACCTCTGAATGTTTATCAATTGCTTTGTGTTCTTGTACAGACTGAATGGCTGGTGTCCATCATTTATAATATTTCTTAATATTTTCCTCAGATTGTAAGTCTTTGGGGATGTAGGAATGTTAATCTGTGTATTTTATTATTGCAATGGGTCACAACTCCACAAATTCACTGCAATATTAGCTATATTTGACCTTAGTCTTTCTATTTGCCCTTGTAGTCCTATGCTTTTAAACCACCTCATGCCTTGTTTTACCCAGGATATGGTTCCAATTCTCAGGAGCTTGAACCTCTTGAAGAGTCCAATTTGGATAGCAAGATTCTGAAGTAATCATAATTCACACCTGTGTCTATCAAACCAACAATTAAAATGTCATTTTTATGCACTTTTAGCTTTGGTCTTTGATTATTTATAGAAATCTGCCAGAAAATATGTTTCCTGTGTCCTAGTGGACTTTTTGACTCATCCTCCATATTTAATCCTATATTCAGACTAGAATTGTTTTTAACAGCAGGCATTGGATTTTTTTAATTTGCTGGTGAGACACATTCTCCACAGTAACTGAAAATGACTGGGCTACTTTTGGCTTGGGTGCTTGAAAGAGAACCCACAGGGCATTCGTTTCTCTTTTTTTTTTTTTGTAGTTAGCATGTTTTCTTTCTTTCTTTTTTTTATTGAGAAAAGGAAAAAAAAGTTTCCCTCTCCTCACAGCCTCCCATTTCCCTCCACCTCCTCCCACATTTCTCCCCCTTCCCCCACCCCTCCCCCCTCCCTCTCCAGTCCAAAGAGCAGTCAGGGTTCCCTGCCCTGTGGAAAGTCCAAGGTCCTCCCCCCTCCATCCATGTCTAGGAAGGTGAACATCCAAACTGGCTAGGCTCCCGCAAAGCCAGAACATGAAGTAGGATCAAAACCCCATGCCATTGTCCTTGGCTTCTCATCAGCCCTCTTTGTTTCCCATGTTCAGAGAGTCCGGTTTTATCCCATACTTTTTCAGTCACAGTCCAGCTGGCCTTGGTGAGCTCCCAATAGATCAGCTCCACTGTCTCAGTGGGTGGGTGCACCCCTCGTGGTCCTGACTTCCTTGCTCATGTTCTCCCTCCTTCTGCTCCTCATTGGGACCTTGGGAGCTCAGTCCAGTGCTCCAGTGTGGGTCTCTGTCTCTATCTCCATCCATCACCAGATGAAGGTTCTATGATGATATGCAAGATATTCGTCAGTATTGCTATAGGATAAAGTCATTTCAGGTTCCCTATCCTCAGCTGCCCAAGGAACTCACTGGGGACATAGCCTTGGGCTCCTGGGAGCCATTCTAGGATCAAGTCTCTTGCCAACCCTAAGGTGGCTCCCTTAACTAAGAATTGTGCTTCCCTGCTCCCCTATCCAACCTTCCTTTATCCCAATCATCCTGTTTCCCCAAGTTCCCCCCATCCTCCCCTTCTCACTTTTCTCTCCCCATCTCCCCTTACCCCAATCCCACCCCACCACCAAGATCCCAATTTTCTCCCCGGCAATTAGTATCAGGTTGCCTTGTTTTCCTTTGTTGACCTACATTCATTGGTCCAATATCCTTTGCCATACCTCTGACATATACCTGAATTCTAAGTCTTCATATTCCTGCCATCCCCAGAGGAAAAATTATTCCTAGGAATCCCTTGTCAATAATCCTTTTTCAGGTGTCCCATTCTACCACAATTAAAACATTTGGTATTTTGATGTTGTGACTTACCAGTGGAAATTTCTTCTCCTTCCCAGGCTTCAGTACCATAGTCAACTGTCTCAACATTAATTGTATGCAAGACCCATTCATCCTCAGGTGCTAATATGATCTTTAAAAGCCCAATGATTCTTTTGCATTCCATGTTGGCATTCTCATAAACCACAGGTTCAAATTATTATACATTTAGCTCCTGGGTCAGGTATCCTAATTTGTACAGCCTTAGTTGGTCTTTGTAAAAAGTCACCAACTGACCCTGTTTTACTCTAAGATATGATTAGACTCTTTTCCTAGTTCCTCAATCCAATCCCAAGCCTTTAAATCTGTTGTGGTATATAGGGACCAGGTGTGCTCATCATAAAGAACTTGATCTTTAGGATCAGATTAAAGTCCCTCTCCTAGAATTTGATCTAGGGAAATCTCTAGTCCTTCTGCTTTTTCCCATTGCTCTACGAGTCTAACCTCTTCCTTTAAAAAGTACCTCCAAAGTACTGCAGTCCTTTTTCTAGGACTACTGATATTTACTGAGTCAGGTCTTGTTGCATTGCTTTGTTACTGAAATCCCACATTTTGACCATTTCCCTAACAAAGGACGAATGTAGTCTGTAAACTACAATTGCTTGTTTAATTACCTTTATATCAGTCATACATATGGGCTCCTATGAATAATCTTTGACAACCTTAGGGTTCTTGGGGTCATGTGCTCTTCCAGATGTTCTTACTGGAAAGGCAGGCAGAACTCTGGGGAAGCAATCCCAGAGACTTTTATATACTGACAAAGTTATATTTTTCCTTTGTACCTTTTGTTCCTGGTCATCTAATTTGATAAGTTACTCAATCTTTTTAAATCTATTTAACAATGTCTTTTGTAAATTCTGGATCTTCTGTCCTGTGTTCTGCTCTAATGCCCTCATTGAGGATTCCAAGTTATGAAGTCTTTCTAGTAGACATAATGTCTCATTCTAGGACATAATCTTCATAGCATGTATATTAAGTTCCTGGAGTGACATTCTATCAGTCAACATGTCATAATCCTTTGAGAGAGTCCAATTAATGCATTCAACAGTACACATTCTCTCAAATAATGTTTTAGCATCCACTGTCATTCACCGAGTTTTATGTGACAAATCAGCTGAATCCTTCTCCAGAGTGCTGAATTTGTCTTTGAATAAATTCCTGTCAGTCTGTACCATTTCTTAAAGTACCTCAGTTGACTGTGTTTTGTTAGTTAAATTGTTTGTATCCTTCTTCAGAGTACCATCCCCTTTTTATGAGAAGCCTGGTATCAGCCTGTAAAGACTGTACCATTTCTAAAAACACCACATTTTTAGCCCTATTGTCACATCATATTTGTAAGATAAAGTATCAAAAATAGTGATGTATAAGGGACATCATATAGTCTTGTAAAAACTCATAAAGAGTGTTTCTGAGGTATAAGTAAAGAGTCTATTGAAACCTTGGACAGTTAGGTTGTCTGACATATTGCCCTTTTAAATTTTAAAGTGTTTCAAGCTATAAATATTACCTATGGTTGATTTTGAGCTGCAGTAGTACAATAATCATTACCAGCCAGTAGTTGTCATGGGCCACTTTATAAAACAAACCCAGATGGGCCTAGTGGTACACTTGGAGTCACATGACTATTCTGAATCTGATTTTAGAGTGAAGTGCTTAAAGATATGCTTAGATTAAAAATAGTTTGTTTTTTTTACATAGAATCAAAGACTGTGTGTACCATTGTGGGCCCTAATCTGTCAGTAGTAGCAGGAGCACAGGGATAACAAAATATTTCTGTGAAGTGTCAGGTCATAGGCACCCAGGTAAGCATGCAGGGACTTGAAAGCTGCTCAGAGGCATGTAATGAGATAATATAAAAAACAGTGGATGGTCTGTAGCAAGAAAAGCTGCTGTGTCAGAATTCTACATGAACTGCTGGCTCTGAGCACAGACTGTGACTGAGGTGGGCTGAGCTGGGCATGCTCCAAGGCTGATGGCATGCAGTAGAGCTGGGGTTTCTAAAATCAAATGGTGGGTGCTAGATGATGATGGAAGTCACAAAATAATTCCATACAAGTTCAGAATTATGAATAATAAAAGGGCTATTTATTTAAGGGGAAAACTTAGAAATCACTGTCGTAGATAAAAGTCCTCTGTGTGAGCAGGAACTAAGTCTAGCAGCCGGAAGCAAGAGAGCAGGCTCACACACTACAACTGCTTTTAGAGTAATTATAATCACACCCAAGTAGGGTGGGATCTTAAAAGCTATAAGTGGCTGAAAAAAGTGGAATGTGTTCCCATAGTACTTCTGGGGTTTTTGATGGAGTTGAATAGTAGATAGTTATAATTATAGTTGTCCTAGGTTTTAAAAAAATAGGTTAGATATGAAAATGTATTCTCATAAAGATAAGATATTAATGGAGTATTTCTTAAATTTTGTCAAATTCAAATAGACAAAATATTATTATTGTAATTTTTGTTTGGTAATTGCTTTTTTAAATGTAATTTTTCAAAGTTAAAGTTAAAATCTTCTATTTTAATTAGACATCAAAATGAAGAGAACTTGGGATACCTATCTGTATACTGTAAATATGTGTTATTACCATTGGTTAATAAGTGGGATAATTTGGTCTATGGCAGGGAAGAATATAGCTAGGTGGGAAAACCAAATACAGATACAGGGAGAAAGAAGGTTGAGTGAGGTATTTGGCAGCAGTCATCAGGATAACAAAATTCAAGGTAACAAGTCATGAGTCACATAGTAAAATATACACTAATAGAAATTTAAGATGTAAGAACTAGTTAATAAGCCTGAGTTAATAGGCCAAAAAGTTTTAATTAATATTAAGATGCAGAGTGGGTTTTTTGGGCAGCTGATGAGTGTGAAAGAAACCTCAAGTTACACTAGAAGCTTAACAGTATACCTGAAGGTTCTAGAAAAAAAAGGAAACAGAAGGAATATAGTGCAGAAAATAATCAAACTGAGAGCTAAACTCAATAAAACAGAAATAAAGAAAACAATACAAATAATCAATGAAAGAAGGTGTTAGTTCTTTGATAAAATTAAGAAGACAGACACGTTTCTATTGTACATGATGGTATCCATATCCTTGGCTTGGGATGAGGTTGAAATGCATTTCCTTGGTACTGAAGCTACATTCCTGCCTTTCTGCTTATCTTCTCTCTCCCTGCATCATTCTGGAGTGACATATGATCTGCTACCCACAAGCAGATTCACTGAACAAGCAGCCATGCTTTCTTACCTTCACTGACATGCTGAACAGAGCTCAGGGCCAGCAAGGCCACTGTGAAGAGGACAACCAGCATCTTGGAGTCTCTGGGTTTCTTCCAAGTCTGTACTGCATGAAGTGAGGTATCAGCCTTTATAAAACTGAGCAGAAGAATGATACCTTTGATCTGCCTCCTGGGTGACTTCACCTTTGACAAAATAGGAAACAATGCATCCTTGACTCCTCTTTGGGAGTTCTGCCAGGTAGTATAATATGAGGCATTGATAGTGTGACTTGGACTAATAGTCAATGAAGCATAACTATGATGTCAATCCTCATTTTAGAGTTTTAAAATTACATGAATTTCATTATATATATATATATATATGAATGATTGTGATTATGGTAACTGATATTTTTGTAAGCACAAAGATGCCTCATATCTTTATCTCCTTTTCACAAATAGACCCCTGATAATACTGTAAATATAAGTTATAAACTAGATATGATTTTATCATAAAAAGGTCATTTTTTGGATAAGATGAAATTTCTTCACCCTTATCTGAATCAGGTCAATAAAGACTGTCTAAAATTCGTGATTCTTTGTTTTAAAATTGGGAATACTTGGAGCTTTACACAACTAAAATTATTCTATTCTTTAGGGGTGTGCATTGGAATGAATGGGTGTCAATGTGGATTTTTGTGTGATTGTATTTTTTACATGCATGGTAAATCATGGACAGTTGGTAGTCAAATGTTACTTTACTCCTTGTATTTATGATGAGGAATTGTATTTTTTACATGCATGGTAAATCATGGACAGTTGGTAGTCAAATGTTACTTTACTCCTTGTATTTATGATGAGGTATCTCATTTATCTGAAACTATCATGTTGAGAAGATAGTTGGCTTGCAACTCCAGAGATACAGGTATCTCCTTCTTCCAAATCATTATTGCTGGGATTTAAAAACATGTCTTCTCACTTGGCTTTATACCTAGATTCAGGTTGATCACAACATTGTTTCTCAAGCTCTAGAGGGAATCACTTTAGCACCTGAGTCATCTGCCCAGATCTAAAAGATTGTATCCACGTTAACAAAAGATCTATAAAAAGTGCCCTGGGATTTCTACAACATTTAGCACAAATACAAAATTCTTTGACAAGCACATGCTGCTTCATGTTTCTGAGATTTCAACAGTCAAATCCTCTTCTAGCATGTTCCATGAACCTGGGCTTATATCTTCTCATTTTTAGGAAATGTTTTCAATCATTAATAACCAATGAATGGCCATGATTACACAAGAATTAAGTAATTGGCTATCTTCTTCAAATTTCAGTTGTTCAGTTGTTCTCACTTCCAGTCAGATTTGATTTTTTTTACAGTGGTATTTACCACAGAGTATTTTCTTTGTAGCATGTTGATTAAATTTCATATCCAACCTCTGTCTTTATTCAAACAGCTGTTATTAGAAGGTTGTTGAACAATTTTCCCTGTGTCATTTCTTATGGTAGAACTAGATTTTTTTGTCAAACATTACAGGATAAGTTATAAAACACTCCATATCATTATTAATTCGGTTCTTCATTATGTTGCTCCATTTTGTATTTTAAATTTGTTAGCAACATGCCATCACATTTATATTCAGCTGTCTTTTTCCTTTTTAACTGTGTATGTTTTCTGTCCTATCTGACAATAGGAAGTTGATCTAGTTCACCTAAGACAGAGGTTTATTACCCTATGCAGCTGTTCTTTTCACAATGCATTACTATGAACTCTTAGTTATTGTTAAATATAGTACAAAATTATTTTTAATTTTGTGAATAGTTTTGCTGAGATAAGTAATGGAATTGGGCCATGGGTTAAAAATTCAAAGCCAAGCTCCTTCTTGAGTGCAGATCACTGTTTCTTGTACTCTACATTACATTATTTGTAATTTGTCCTTTCCCAAGAATTCAGGAAGACTATCTCAGTATGAGTTTTTATAGACAGAATGACGACTCTCCCTAGCTATATGGAAATTGATTAAGCCCTTGTCCTTTGGTTGATTGGCTGTTAGATATAGTTGTTTTTTCCTGTAAGATCCCTCAGGTAATTACCATAACTATCTCTAATTCTGCAGACCATGTATAGCCAGAATACCAGGATGTAAGTTACCAACATTCCTAATTATTGGTAACCTTCATGTAAGATAAGAGGAGCAGTAGAGAGGGACATGCTCACCTGTGAGTTGGTATGAGTGACAAACAGGGAAAGTCATCTTTACCCTATACTAATTCCACTACACATCATACAATTGGTGCCATTTCCTTGACCTTCTTCACTGTAGGGAAAGTGTGAAAGAGATTAATGCATCACTAAAGAAAAATATCACCTATGAAATGAGGATTTAGAAGACCTCAGAGCAAACAATATCACTGAAAATAGATTGCAGTCTTGAGTGAGACTGCAGCAAGCTCCAAGGTGTGATGCGTGAGGTATTCGCTGGTCTTATGGACTCAATAACAAGCACACAAATAGTTCTTGATTTATGTACACTGAAACAGATGGTCCTCATATTAATTCA
Source organism: Microtus oregoni (assembly GCF_018167655.1). Taxonomy (NCBI): domain Eukaryota; kingdom Metazoa; phylum Chordata; class Mammalia; order Rodentia; family Cricetidae; genus Microtus; species Microtus oregoni. The sequence continues at coordinate 72,330,535 of NW_024543061.1, forward strand.
GCATGACTTCTAAAATAATTTACAGTCCAGGCCAGCAGAAACAGAAGTTTCGGAGACTACAATGCTGACAAGTTGTGAAAGCTCCATCAGCACTTTCTCCATGTCTTTCAATGTTTAGTTATGATGAATTCTTTCTTTGTGTATGTCCTGCAGTGGTGTCTCCCTGTGGGTCCATATGTTCTCATTTCTTTTGTTAATTTTTTTTAACAATTTCAAGTACACTTTTTTACATCATTGCTGTATGTGATGTCCTTATAGGAATACGTGACAAGCCTTATCTTCAGCCCCTTGCCCCATGCTAATAAAAACATCCTAACTCAGGTCCCAGATGATTTTGTCCACTCCCATCAGAGGCTCTGATTCCTGGAGCCAAAAGATTGCTTGCACTGAATAAGGATGTGTTCTGCACTATGGGAAAAAAAAAACATAAAATTCCAAGTGTCCTATGTCTACAGAGTAGAGGAATCCTGTAAACCTAGTAGCTTGGGCCTCCAAATGATTTTTCACTTCCCAGTCCCAGAGAAATTTTCTAGATAATATATTTTTTTCTGTCACTTTGTATACATTTCTTTACATGCATGGTAAAGCATGGACAGAGGATAACTGTGGCTGTTGGTACTCAGATGCCACTTTTGATGTTGTATTTAGGTTTAGATAGCTCATTCATCTGAAAACATCACAAGTTGAGTATGGAGTTCTTTTACAAATCTCAAGAGATACAGTATTTCCATTTCCCAAATCATAATTGCTAGGATTTTAGTACTATGTCTGTCACTTGGCTTTTTACTTGGATTCAGGGGGATCACAACTTTTTCTCATGCTCAGCAGGAAAGCATTTAGTGAAAGATCCATCGCCCCAGCTGTACATTTTCTAACCCTGTTCACAAAAGTGCTGCAATAAGTACATGGGATTTCTAAAACTCTTAACACAAACACTCAATTCCTTGCCAAACTCATGCCATTTCATGTTTCTAAGATTTTCACAGCCAAATCCCCTTCTAGAATGTTCCATGAACCTAGGTTTATACCTGCTCACTTTAAGGAAATGTTTTCAGTCACTGCCAGTAATCAATGGGTGGTCATGATTGCACAATCAAATTAAGCTATTGACTATCAACTGCAAATTTCAGACATATTATAATTATGCTCTCACTTGTAGTCTGACTTTATTCTGTTGTCTTATAATGATCTTCAACCCAAAATATTATCTCTGCTACATGTTGATACTAATTATGCTCCAACAACTCCCTTAATCCAAACTGCTCTTATTTGAAGTTGTTGAGCATTTTACCTGTTTCGTTTTTTTACTGTGTAACTAGATTCTTTTCAGAATTTACAGGACAATCCATAAAATACTTCAAATCTTTATCATGCCTTTTCTTCAGTAACTTGTTCTACTTTTCATTTTTAAGTTTCTTAGTATCACATAAAATAGAAGGAATAGAAGAGTCATTCTCACCTATGAGTTGGTCTGAAGGTGACATCTAGGGAGGAGTCATCTTTGACCTATGTTAATTCCACACCATGTCAAACAGTTGATGCCATTTTCCTGACCTTCTTTAGTGTCAGCAAAGTGTAAAAGAGATTAATGCATCACAAAAGAAAAATATCACCTATGAACATAGATGTTCGAAGACCCAGGAGCAAACAATAACACTTAAAAAAGGCACAATGGAGCCTTGACTAAGACTCAAGCAAGCCCCCAGATACATGATGTTTGCAGAATCCCTGAGGCATTCAATGACATTATAGTGTAGACTCAACAACTTTTTTTATTTCCAATAATTTTTGATTTCCCTCCACTAAAACTTCTGGTCCTGATCTTAGTTTAATATGAATCTCAAAATGATTTAAAATTCAGGCCAGGCCTGTCTACATTGCAGGTTTGGTGTCTCCAAGGCCAACAAAAGGTGAGTGCTGAATGAGTGAGCTCTTCTGCCATGTCTTTCAGTAGTTAGCCATGATGATGTTTTCAGTGTGCACAACCTTTGTTGGGACCAATTGGAGTCCTGGCCTTCTGCTGCTCTTCCCTGTCTAGAGCCTTCTAATTGAAGTTACTAAAAGCTGTGCCTTGCCTAGAGGATCAGAGGATGGGATTTTCACCTGCTGGCCATTAACTGCTGGGTATTTAAGCCTCCATGGTGCTTTTAAAGAAGGGCTTTGTACTATTGATTGGAGGTCCGTGTGTCTGTCTGTCTCTGTGTGTGTTTTCTCAACCTCCAGCCCCTTGCCCAAAGCTTGTGAACTGGCTTCTAGTGCATAGAGTGTAGACTGGGGGTGTGGTGCATGGCAAACATTAATAGTGTTTCTCTGTGGGTACAAATGCTCTCTATTTTTTCATTTATTAAATTTTGTTTTAATATTTTGAGGATTTTATACATAAGTCTTGTTTTTGCATCATTTCTGTATGTTTCTATTTATAGGAATTCACATCAGCCGTTTCTCTATTCCTTTCACCATGCTGATACCAGCACCATAAAACAGGTCCCAGATGACTTTGTCCACTACTATCAGAGGCTCTGATCCCTGGAGCCAAGAAACTGGAGTCAGGTCAGCTTGCTGTGAATCAATATGTGATTTCCCCAGGACCAAAAACCATAGAAACTCCAAGTGTCCTTTGTCTACACAATGGAGGCATCCTGTAAAAGCAGTAACTTGTGACTCTCCAAATGCTCTTCTACTCCAGAGCCCCATAAATGTTCCAGAAAATAAGCATCTGTTTGATGGATTCTGCCTCAGTTGAACCCATGCCCCATCAGTGCTCTCCCAATGGGAAATTTTGTCAGAAGGCAAAATGAACAGATTTCTAAGAGCTCTGTTGGTCTTTTACAGAAGGTTCTGGATTGTTTAATTTTACTGGTGAGACATGTCCTCCTCGGTGACTGGAAATAACTGGGCCACTTTAGGCTTAAGGGGCCTGTAAGAGGCCCCTCAAAGAGTTTCTTGATGGTATCATATTGCCTCGTCTGTCTTTTGTTGATCTGCATTCATTGGTCCAATGGCAGCCTTTGCCACACCTTTTACTTATACCGGAAGGCTGAGTCCTCCTATTTTTGCCATTCCCAGAGGAGATATTATTCCTAGAAATTCCTTGTTTACAATCCTTTCTCAGATGGTCTATTCTACCACAATTAAAGCATTTGGCATTTTGATGTCTCCTCATTCCTTTGGAAATTACTTCTCCTACCCAAGATCCAGTATTAGAGTCAAATGTCTCAATGTTCCAGGATCCATTCATCCATAGGTGCTAATCTAGACTTTAAAGGCTAATGATGAATCAGGAAAACATCTCTAAAAGGAGCCATGGCATTAAGACTTGCTTTACTCTTTTTTTGTGCCTAGAATTTGTTCCAAAACTCTTTCAGGTTTAAGTGAATTTTAGTTGACCATGTTGGTGCTAATTTGTTATAAGGGGCTGTTTGTTTGTTCCCAGCACTCAGCCCTGAAATAATAACACAGAAAGCATATTATTTGCAATACTGTTTGGCCAATAGCTTTTGCATATTTCTGGCTAATTCATATATCTTAATTTAACCCATTTTTATTAATCTGTGTATTGCCATGTGGCTGTGGCTTACTGGGTAAAAATCTGGCATCTGTTTCTGGTGGGGCTACATGGCTTCCCTCTTACTCTGCCTCCTTTCTTCCAGTATTTAGCATAGTTTTCCCTGACTAGCTGTGTTCTGCCTTGCTATAGGCTCAAGACAGCTTGCTTTATTCATCAATGGTAATCACAGCATACAGAGAAGAATCCCACATCAGGGTGTCCTTGAACTCACAGAGATCTGCCAGCCTCTGCCTCCTGACTGCAGGGTATTAAAGACATGTGCCACCACTGCCAGGCATACCTTCTCACTTTTAGAAAATGTTTTCAGAGAATATCTTTTGGATTTCCGTGGCTGTTTTTGGTGTCAGAATCCTTGTTTTATGTTGCTAGCACTATGTTGACCAATCCTAGGTTGGTATACTTTTACTTTTTTATCATTGCCATTTTAGACTTCTCTTCATGACTGCAGTGCATTATAATCTACCTTTCTTGGCTTTTTAGGTGAGTTGGCCCTACATAATTTATATCCTTGGTCCTCATGAATGTGAGCATGGGATGCTTTTTTTCTTCCCCCCTCTCTCCTGTGTCTGTGTGCTACTCATGGTATACTAGGCAGGGTCATCCACTACTGCTCTTGGTTCACCAGGTGCCTTCAAATAAGGACAAATCCCCTGGAGATAGAACCCCATGGTGCTCTACAACCGTCCCCTCTCATCCAGAGACGCTGTATAGGCATACATCCATGTTCTAAATTTAAGATACTTGGATTCAACGTATTTTCTGTTTTGTTTATGCCTTGCTTTGTCTATTTAGACTTTGTTCTTGCCTTCCCTGCATCTACTGCCATTAAGAGAATGGGTAACTTACCCTCCCACTGAAAGAAACATCAGGTGAGGGCATTAAAATTAATATTGGTCAACAGTGGCCTTGAACTCACAGAGATCTGCCTGCCTTTGCCTCCCAAATCCCGGGATTAAAGGAGTGTCACACCACACCCAACTTCTCTCTTTGTTAAAGATTTTATGCTTTTTCGTTTCTCTCCCAAGCCTACATTTTTTTTGTTGTTTTGTTGTTGTTGTTTTTTTTTTTTTTTTTTTTGGTGGCACATGCCTTTAATCCTACCACTTGGGAGGCAGAGGCCGGTAGATCTCTGAGTTCAAGGCCAGCCTCATCTACAGAGCAAGTGACAGGACTGGCTCTAAAGCTACACAGAGAAAAGCCCTGAAAAACAAAAACAAAAAAACCCAAAAGGACCAACTTCCACTTAGAGAGCATTTTACCATGTACCACTTCCATTGGTTGAGTTTCTTAATATCCGAACAGCCTTAAGAGTAGGCATTGTCTTCACCTGGGGGGTTAAAACACTGAAGCCCGGGTAATGCGCCAAGCTGGGATCCTCCCAGCCCCCTGAGAGCGTTGCTGTCCAGAAACTGAATCAGTCGTCAGTGGAGAATAGACTGAGCCCAGGAAGGCCTGGGGATTTTGTCTGAGGCCTCACATCTCATGGCAAAGTGAGGGTGGGAACTGGAGGCCTTGCATGGCAGTGGGGGCTCTGTTACAGCTTTAGAGTACTGGCCCCAGAGAGGCAGAAGTCGTGTTCTAATTGCAGTCTGATGGAACTATGGGACCAGCTTTTAGAAGCCACCCTCTGACGCAAAGGACAATGGCACGGGGGTTTGATCCTACTTAATGTGATGGCTTTGTGGGAGCCCAGCCAGTTTGGATGTTCACCTTCCTAGATATGGACGGAGGTGGGAGGTCCTAGGTCTTACCACAGGGCAGAAAACCCTGACTGCTCTTTGGACTGGAGAGGGAGGGGGAAAGGAGTGGGGGGGAGGGGGAGAAGGGTGGGAGGAGGGGGCGTAGGGTTGGAGGAGGGGGAGGGAAATGGGAGGCTGGGGAAAAAAAAAAGACTAGGTCAGCCCCGTGGTTTAGTTCCAAGCCTACATTTTTAAACACACAGTGACCATTTAGAGGTTTTCATTGTCTCAATCTATCTTTACTGAACATCTCTTTTTTCTAAACACACAAGTCTTTAATTTGCTGACTGACATTGCTAAGATTAAAGACGTGGCTTTGATGGCTAGATACGTCCCATTCCTTAGCTTTATGAGTATCTAGCTTCATAGCAGAGGTACAGACAAAGCCATGTTTATTGACACAACTCCAGGGAGTTTAAAGATCCATGTCATCACCACCAAAAAACATGCTGTCAATTATTCATAAACACCATTTCAGTGTTATGTGGTGGGGGCCTCTTAAAGGAGCTGCAAGGTTTTTGAAGCTCAAGCTGAGTCCGAAGGCCTCTCTTAGATGAAATGCACATGCCTCTATCAAATAGAACCCACAAGAGAAATTGCTGCTACCAAAAAGGCATGTTTAACACTGTTTACTTTGTGTGTGTTTCTGGACTTACTTCCCAAACTCTCTCAGGTTTTAAATAAATTTAGTTGTCCATGTTAGTGCCATTGTTGACAGAAGTTTCTGTCCTGTTAAATCATATAGCCATTTAGTCCCAAAACACATAGAGGTATATAATAGTCATAAACTGGTTGGCCTATTAGCTCAGGCTTATTATTAACTAATGCTTTTATTTTTGATTTTGGCAAACAAGGCAGTCAGGCATTGACTCAGTTTTGCTGACTTCTTCCTGACTCATATTTTCATTGAATATATTTTATTCTGTCCTATGACTTATCTACTGTTTCAAACCAAGTTTTAAGCATCCTTAAATAATTTGTTAAATAATTAACAAACACAAGGGAGGCACTCAAGGAATGACATGGATTGACAGTTCAGTTTGGTGTATAGCCTCTTAGAAAGTCTGAGTGTGGGGTGGATGGAGCTTCAACTCTACCCAGCTGTGAAGGAATCCTGGGTACTTCACTGTTATTTTTTTCTGTTTTCTTTCACCTGGTTGCTCACTCACTGAGAGATGCTGGTAGTAGATTGTTTTTGCAATTCTGACTTTAGTTTTGGAGGACATGGTCTCAGCTACTTTCCTCCCAAGCCCGAGTGAGCACACAAACACCAGGGCCAACAAATGCTACACCCGGAATTTGCACCAGTGGCTGGGCCCATGGCTCTGCTCTTCCTGTCTGGGCAGGCAGCAGGATCAGGTCTACTAGGCTTGGGCAGATGAAACAGCATTGTGGATTCCAGCCACCATACAGAAAGATATTTCCAGGCTGTGCAGTGTTCTCTGTGGCAGATTTGGCTGTAACTCATAAAAAGGATTTATGTGCTGTATGCTCATTCTCAGGGTTGGACTGCTGAGTGTGGCTCCTGCAGCCTCAGAGCTTCCACTGGTGGTACTTCCACCATTTTAAAATTGGAGAGAAGCAGAGCCAACATCCAGAGCAGCTGCAACCAAGCTGCTTAGCATTTTAAAAGCTCTTCAAGGAAGTAAAGAATTACAGATTCACAATAGGACAGATTCAGACATAAACAACCTCTAAATGGGTCACAGTGTTGGATAAATGTACATAGGCTTGGGAGAGAGAAGGAAAAGAGTATAGAGAGTCATAAAATAAATGAAATGCTTTAAATAAAAGAAGGGGTAAAGTCTTTAAAGAGACAGAGTACAGATAGTCATAGATTAAAAGGAGTAGAGAAAAATGAGCTACATAAAAATAAAAAAAATACACAGAGGATCTTGATACTGTTTGTTATTATGCTCTCTTTGAGGTGTTTGAATGCTGAGGAAGGAGTAACAGCTGCTGTAACATATTTGCTTATAAATGCTGCTGAATTAATCCAAGATAGGTGTTTTGGAAAATAGCCTGACTTCAAAACTGAGGTCAAAAGGTATGTTACTTTGGAGAAGAGATTTTGCTTTTGTTTCCACAGAAAATTAGAGGCTGTGCACTCATTCTGAGTTAAGAAAAATCAGATTTGATCACGGAAGACCACCTGAGAAATCTCCAGTAGGTACAGATGGCTTGGATGTCTGAGTTCTACATCCAGAACAGATTCAAGACTGCTGCCCAAGATGATCAAGACTCACAGAATACTCCAGTCACGATTTGATCATAATTATAGATTTTCACTGATTGACCAGTAGTCAGGCAGGAAGTATAGGTGGGACAAACAGAGAGGAAGTAGAGGCGGGTCAACTACTATTTCTTTTTATAAATCACTTTAACATTTTTTCTTTTCTCTTCCAAGCCTGCTTATAATTTTTAACACACTGTAAAACATTTAGAGGTTTTCTTCATCTTTGAATCACTCTTTACCGTATATCTCTCTTTTTCAGACCATTTCAGTCTTTAATTTGTTAAGCAATGTGGAGAGGATTAAAGCTGTGGCTTTGACAGCTGGATCCAGCCCATTCCTTAGATTTCTGAGATTCCAGCGTCATTACAAAGATACCAGCTGTAGGCAGTTTATTGCCACAGCTCTATGGATTTTCAAGATCCCTGCCAGCAAGCAAGTTGCAGCAGTGTGTCTACAAACCATACTCAAATGCTCTGTAATCAGACCCCCTACCTGAAAGAGTCAGAGTTTACACTGAGAGGATGGCCCAGAAAACTGGCATTTTAAAATGCCACAGCTTTTTTCTGCTACTGCTAAAAACCAAAAAGCATGCATTCAGCTTTTTATCAACACCATCTAAGTGTTTTGTGGCAGGACCTCTTAAAAGAGCTGCAATTTTTTACAGCTAAAGCTGAGTCAAGAAGGTGGTAAACACTCTCTTAAGTGAGTGTGTTTACCACCATCAAGCAGAGCCCACTAGAGAAAGTGTTGCTATCAATAAGCTGAATTTAACTCTATTCTCTTCTGTCTAGAACTACTTCCCAATCTCTCTAGGTTTTATGTGGATGCAGTTGCCCATGTGGGCACCATCTGATGTCAGAGGTTTTTGTCCTGCCCAGTTCCCACAGTCTTTAAGTCTCAAAGAAATAACACAGAGGTCTACATTACTTATAAACTGGTTCATTTGCTCAGGCTTCTTATTAACTCTTATAACTTATATTAGCCCATTATTCTTGTCTATGCTAGCCACCTTATTTAGCAAGGCAGTCACATCTTGCTTATTCTGTGGCTGGGTCAGGACTGCAGAAAAAAAAAACTTTCTTCTTCCTAGAATTCTCACCCCCCACCTCTACTTTTGCCTGGTCACCCCACCTGTACTTCCTGCCTGGTTATTGGCCAATCAGCATTTATTTAAAATATATTTGACAGGATACAGACCATTGCCCCACTGCAGGAATTAATCCAAAGTGCTGGATATTAATTCACACACATATGAACACCTGATTTTTGACAAAGGATCTAAAATTATACAATGGAAAAAGGAAAGTATCTTCAGCAAATGGTGCTCACATAACTGAATGTCAACATGTAGAAAAATGAAAATAGATCCATTTTCATTTTTCATATTTTCATATTGCCATGCACCATACTCAAGTCCAAATGGATTAAAGACCTTAATATAAATCCTATCACATTGAAACTGATAGAAGAGAAAGTGGAAAGTATCCTTTAATGTACGGGTACAGAAGACCATTTCATATGTATAACCCCAGTAGCACACACACTGAGAACAACAATAAATATATGTGACCTCCTGAAACTGAGAAGATTCTCTAAACCAAAGGACACAGTCAATAAGAAAATGAAGGCAGCCTGAAGAATGGGAAAAGATCTTCACCAACCCCAGATCAAATCAAGGACTGATATGCAAAATATATAAATACTTAAGAAATTAGAGATCAAAATTCAAAATAACAAATCAAAATGAATTACACAACTAAACGGAGAATTCTCAACAGAAGACTCTCAAATGGCTAAAAGACACTTAAGGAAATGTTCAACATGACTAGCCATCAGGGAGATGCAAATCAAATCAACTCTGAGATCCCATCTTATACCTGTCAGAATGGCTAAGATCAAAAACATCAATAATAACCTATGCTAGAGAGGATGTGGAGTAAGGGGAACACTTATCCATTGCTGGTGGGAATGCAAACATGTACAATCACTTTGGAAACCAGTTTGACTGTTTCTCAGAAAATTGGGAATCAACCTACTAGTAGCTCAACCCTCTTATTAGCTCTTATAACTTATATTAGCCCAATTATTCTTATCTATCTTAGCCATGTGGCTTGGTACATTTTTAGGTGAGGCAGTCACACCTTGCTTGCTCTGTGGCTAGATCAGGACAGCAGAAAAAGCTTTCCTCTTCCCAGAATTCTCCTGTTCTCATGAGCCTGCATGTACTTCCTGCCTGATTGTCCTTCCTCTACTTCCTGCCTGGTTGTCCCACCTATACTTCCTGTCTGTCTACTGGCCAATCAGCATCTTTTTAAAATACCATTGTCAGGGTATAGACCATTGTCCCACAGCATACCACTCTTGGGCATATACCCAAAAGATGCTCAATCATACTGCAAAGATAGTTTTTCAACTATGTTCATAGCAGTATTATTTATAATAGCCAAAACCTGGAAATAACCTAGATGTCCATCAACGGAAGAACAGATAAAGAAAATGTGGTACTGTTACACATTAGAGTACAACTCAGTGGTAAAAAAAAAATGACATCTTGAATTTTGCATGCATATGGATGGAACTCGAAAACACTGTCCTGAGTGAGGTAACTCAGACCCAAAAAAGATGAATATGATATGAACTTACTCATAATTGTATTCTAGCTATAAACAAAGGATATTGAGCCTATATCCCATGATCCTACAGAAACTAAGTAATAAGGTGAACCCTAAGAGAGACATATATATAGATACATCAGGAAATTCCGTGTCCAGATAAATTTAAAAATATTCATAAATTTTAAAGTAAAATAATACCTTATAGAATTTATGAAAAAAGACACATGCAATTTTTGTCCACATGAAACACATTTTGGAGATGGCCAAGCAAGTGATAATAAAATCAATTAAAGATGTTGTATTATTCTTGATCTAGAAAGTCAACTTTATCAGTAAATTCATTCCCAAAAGTCCCCACTATGAATTCTATAAAGAAATGACCACAACCAAAGTCCTGTAGGCCTGACATTCTGTTAATAAGATACCTTGGCCTTATTTCATCCCAGACAGATGGATCCCAGCTTCACAAGTATAGGTGTGTAAGTCCAAATGTGAAATTGGAAAGGGGAACCTATGGAAAAAACTGAAAGCATGATTCCAAGTGAGTTCTCAATTAAATTACAAAATCTTCACCATTTTTTGAGAATTTGTAGTGGTATTTTAATTTTATCTTAATAAATAAAGATTGCCTGAAGTTCTGAGGCTGAAACAGACCCACTGGTCAGCCTAATAAACCAGATTATAGTAATATACACTTTTAATCTCAGTATCTATAATGACACACATTTTTAATCCCAGCAGCCATACTAGTTGCCATAGAAACTTGGCAGGGAATGCTTTTAATGATGGTGGTGCACACCTTTTAATCACAGTCCTAGAGAGGATTATAAAATGGGAGGAAACTGTTCTCAATGGACAGTAACATTCTGAGATTCTGGGAGGCAGGGTCAGCATTTTAGACTGAGGTCTAGGTAAGAGCCAATGGCTGGCTGTTTTGCTTTTTAAATCTTCAGGATGAACCCTTTTTCTGACTCCGTGTTTTTAGTAATCATACTTCAAGCATATCAAGTACCAATTTTCAAGGATGATATTATATTATCTGCTGATTTTTACAATGGTTATATTTTTAAAATTAAACATTGCATTGGAATTTCAATATTTATTTGCTAAAATGTGAATAATGATACATTTTCTAAAGCATTTCTTTCCGTGAAATTTATTCCATTTTGATATAGTTTTCCATCTGATCCATTCACCATTCATACTTCTATGAGACTTAAGCAAAAATTCAAAAAATGCTGTTTATAGCTTCAGTTTATGATTAGTGTTTATCTTTTATCTTTGTACTGAACTTTTTGAATATACATTATTTAGTTATCACCCAAAATTTAAGAAAATTGATAAATCCTACTTTATTTTTTAAGACTTTTATCAATTGTGTTTATGTTGTTGTAATAAATACCTTGACATGTAGAAGGTGTTGCTTGCTCATCCCTCCCAGAACCGAAATAATCACACAGAAATTGTATTAATTAAAACACTGCTTGTCCCATTAGCTCTAGCTTCCTATTGCCTAACTCTTATTTTTATATAACCCATTTTGAGTAATCTGTGCATCGCCACATGGCAGTGGCTTACCGGCAAAGATTTGGCATGTCTAATTCTGGTGGCTCCATGGCATCTCCTGACTCTGCCTTCTTCCTCCCAGCATTGTGTCCAATTTTCCCCACCTAAGTTCTGCGCTATCAACAGGCCAAGGCAGTTTCTTTATTCATTCATGGTAACCACAGAACACAGAGGGAAATCCCACATCACCTCTGCTTTTCTGTTTAAATAAAGGGGAAGGTTTTAATATAGTAAAATTACATATAAGAAAACAGGTATCAAGAATTATAATTACAATATTTATATTACTTTATCTTTTATCATAACTAAGGAAAACTATCACTATAAATTCTTTAACTCTATTACAGCCTCCAGAAGGATATAATATTACCTAAGTAAACAGTAAGTACATTGTAAGCAACTTCAAAAACTCTAGAATTGACAGAGACATCTCACTGCCTGGAGAGTCACCCAAAGTTCTTCTGTACCATTTAGGCATCCATCTTCAGCCTACAGGACCATTGTATCCAGCAGACTTTTCTAGGGTGCAGGAAATTTCAAAGACAGTTCCACCTATATTGGCAGTTTGAGAGTCACTTTCTTTTGGGTCCTGCAGAATGTCTGACAGACAGACTCATTCTTGAAGCAGTAACCCTGAAGGACTATTTCAACTTTAGGCAAGTTCAGGAGTTATTTTTCTTTGGGGCTGTCATGTCCAGTTAAGCAGTCCAGACAAGAGTAGTTTCTTGATCAAATGGCTATGAAACCTCTTCAATGCCCATCTTCCTCTTGAAGTAATTGTTGCTTCTAGGAGCAGATGTGTCTCATTGTCATGAAAGTTCTAAGTTCTTAAAACATTTAAATTCCAAATTTTAAGGTCTCTGAAAGATTTGAAGAGTACCTATATAACTGAATTACAACTCTATACATCTAGAAAATCTAACATGACTACAAGAATAACTATTATAGATGATTATCTATTAACCTATATTCTTAATTATGCATTACATTTTAAATGAAATACACAATCACAATACCTCAATCAAGAGCAGAAATATACATACAACAAAACTCACCTTAAATTTGTATCCATAAACCAAGATTCATACCAATGAAAATCTCTATAGCATATTCCTCTTTAAATGTAAACAACCAATTATAAACAATATTTGAGAATATGGGCATAGCTCTGTCCATACTACTGATGTTTGGGAGCTCTGTTAATCAGGTCTTTCATAATATATCCTGTGTGCTAGGTTCATCTCAGTCATCAGTTGGGTGAAGTATTTTCTTAGTTGGGGTATTTGCAGCAACATTTCATGGGTTTTGTTCTATGAAACCATATTTGTCTAGAATCAATCCAGGTTCTCATCTTCTGTGGAAACAAAAGAAGAACCTCTTTTCCAAAGAAACATATCCTTAGACCCAAATTTGGAAGTCATGTTACCTTTATAATATACGTGCTGGTTTAGCTTAGAAGTCCATACAATGAAATGTCTCTCTGTACTTAGGTCCTCTACAGTAAAAAAAAAAAAAAAAATTAAAGAAAGCGCAATAATATACATAATCTAGACTCTCTGCATATAGTCCATCCTTACATAACTTATTTTTCTTTATTCCTTTTAATCTATGACTATCTGAAGTCTGTCTCTTTACAGAATTTAAAAAAAAATGATTTACTTTTTTAACTCTCTATACTCTTTTTATCTCTTCCAAGTCTATGTACATTTATCCAAGACAGAGACCCATTTAGAGGTCTTTTATGTCTGAATCTGTCCTTATTGTGTTATTTGTAATTCTTTATTGTCCTGCAGAGCTTTTAAAGTGGTAATCAGCTTGGTTGCAGCTGCTCTGGAGGTTTGCTCCATCTCTCTCCACTTTTAAAATAGTGGAGACCCTAGGGACACCAGGTAGGAGCCCCATTTAGTGCTCTCGCCCTGAGAATGAGCATACAGCACAAAACCCTTTTTATCTGAGTAATAGCTAAATCTGCCATGCACAACCTGGAAATATTTCTGTGTATGGATTCAGAAATCTGTCATGTTCTCCTGCCTGTGCATACCCAGCAGTCCTGATCCCACTGCATGCCCTCGTGGGAAGCACTGAGCAGTGGCATGATCTCAGCTATTTTACTTCCAACCACAATTGGGCCCACAAATGCCATTAAAATGCCCCATAGCCAGAGGTTGTGCTGTGACAGGGCCCAGGAAGCCATGTTTTAAAATGGTACGACTTTTTCTTGCTAAGACAGAATCAGGAAAACCTCTCTATAAGAAGCCATGCCTGGGCTTGCTTCTAGGAAACAAAGCCCATCCAAGAAAATTCCACTAGCAAACAATTCTGAACTCTGTTCTTTGGTCTAGAATTAAGTTTTAAGGTTTCTCAGGTTTTACATGCATTTAGTCAACCATGTTGGTGTGCCAAATGTAGGAGGAGCTGCTTGTTCATCCCAGCATCCCAGAACCTACATAGTCACACAAAAGTTGTATTAATTAAAACACTGCTTTGGCCCATTATCTCTAGCTTCTTATTGGCTAACTCTTATATTAATTTAACCCATTTCTAATAATCTGTATATTGCCATGTGTCAGTGGCTTACCAGTAAAGATTCGTCATGTCTGACTCTGGAGGCTTCATGGCATCTCCCTGACTCTGCCTTCTTCCTCCCAGCATTCAGTCCAGTTTTCCCCACCTACCCAAGTTCTGCTCTATCAACAGGCCAAGACAATTTCTTTATTCATTAATGGTAATCACAACACACAGAGGTGGCTCCCACATCATTGACAAAAAAAGCCAAGCTAGGAAAGAAAGGTATTATTTTGGCATGAAGTTCAAGAGAAGATATAGTCCCTTATGGAGAAGAAATAGACTGGCAGCAGGAGCAGAAGACTTGTCTAATAGAAAAGAGACTGTTCACATTTTATTCATACATAGGGAGCAGGAGTGAAAAGAGAATAGGAAGTAGGCCCAAGTTATAAACTTCAATGACATACATTGTTCAGCAAAAATATATTTTTAAAAATATTTTTGCAAAGTTCATAACCTTCCAAAGCATCACTACCATCTGAAAACCACATGGTGGAACAATTGAGTCTATTAGGGACATTTCATATGCAAACTAGAACAAAGTTCTCATCTTTAATACCTGTGGCAGTTTTAACATATGACATTGTCTCTTTTTTCTATGGGCAACTGTATGTGTTCCCTTTTAAAGTCTAATGTTTGTTTTTGATGACTTTCACTGAAAATAAATTTTGAAGCTATAACAGAACATTGTGTCACTATTTTACTGTTAACTGGAACATTTGCTCCTAAAATACAGTTTGTAAGGTAAAGGGGAGGCTGACTATTGTGAGATCACAATATGCAAATCATATAGAGAGGTCAAACATTGGCACCATGGCAACTGTTGAATCTAAGTCCTCCTTCTAATTCCTTTTATTCCATTCCTGGTACCAAGTTTGTAGGCCAATATTCAATATATTTGAATATTCCAAGAGAATACATAGCTATCAGCCACATGATACCCATAGGAATTGCTACTCTCTGTACTTGAAATCTCCCCACTGGCTTTTATTTGAAGTATGCATGATAAATTAACACATTTAGAAAGGGTCAGAAACCTCTAGGAAAAGGGAATATTTTCTGTTGGAATCAAGTCACCAGTGATAAGTTCTTGAAGAAGTAAACCCACTTATTGCTCTTGTCTTATTCTCTGATTTCTGGTCAACCATGTTGTGAATAGCTTCTATTGCTCCTATTAGCATGAACTCACACATGCTACTGTGATTTTCTGGAGAACAATGGCCTAAATTAAGTGAATCCATGATTTAAAATTAATATTTCCTTACATAGAATGTTTAACTGGGTGATTGAGTCAAACAGCCACATTGGTCATTATCACACAAAGTTATTGTATGGGGATTGTAATTCAGATTAGGTAATGTCAAATAATACTAAAAATATAATTTCTTCAGGTTATTGAAAACATTTCAAATGTTCAGTGTAGTCAGTGAAGCTTTCACCATTGTTAAACATTTCTTATCACTTCTGATATGAACAATTTCTATTTCTACTAATTCAAAGGTTTGTGCCCAAGACTTAACCAGTAAGAAATGAAAAGAAGCTACCCTTACAAGGCCTCTCTACTAACTAATGTGTAGAATCCAGAAGAATAAAGAAATGGTGAAGTGGTTATCTAATACGAGTAAAGTCTGGGATTCTATTATTGTATGTAAGTAAGTTGCTAAAATATAATAATAGTTTTTCCTAAATAAAAGTTCAAACGTTGATTGTTATTCAGTCCAGAAAGTTGGATGTCTCCAGCTGGTCTTCTCTTAAAAGTATGTTCTAAAGCCAGCAAGGAATGCATTCCTCAGTGTAAGGATAGTTGAACATTCCAGGGAGTGAGGGAGAAAAGACAAAGCCATGATCTTTTATATAGGCTGACTCAAGAATGTGGCCCATATTTGGGATTGGTCTTCCAAACTCAGATGACCCAAATTTAGGACAGGTCTTCCTACTTCAAATGATCCAATCAGGAAAAATTCTTCATGGTATGCTGAGAGTCTTGAGTTTAGTTTATCCCAGATATAGTCAAATAAATAACCAAGATTAGCTTTCACAAATGCTTTTGCCCTAGTCAGAATGGCCACATTCATGAGTGCAAATGACAACAAATATGGGTTTGGATGCAGAAAAAGGGAAACATTTATGTATTGTTGATGGGACTGCAAACTGATGTTGCCACTTTGAAGTCAATCTTAATTTTTCTTTTAAAAAGAAACCCTAGAAATAGAACTGTGTTATGACACAGATGTACAACTCCTAAGTATAAATGCAGGAGTCTTATATATTACACAGAGACACTTGTAATCCTGGCTCACAGATAGTCTATTCACAATGTTTGGGGAAAAAAAATTAATGTACATATGCAAATGAATACTGAAAATATGGTTAATATACAAAATGTTTCATTGCTCATTGGCAAAGAAAATTGAAATCATGAAATGTTCTGGGAAATGGATGGTACTAGAAAAAGTATACTGAGTTCACTTAAGCTCCTCCCATCCCCAAACAAATGCTGCATGTTCCTCACTTATGGATCCTAGCTTCAAATACATTTTTGTGGGTCTTACCAGGTGTACATATGAAATCAAATGAGCATGAAATGGGGCATTGTGAGGGAGGGAAATG
Source organism: Microtus oregoni (assembly GCF_018167655.1). Lineage (NCBI taxonomy): Eukaryota > Metazoa > Chordata > Mammalia > Rodentia > Cricetidae > Microtus > Microtus oregoni. The sequence continues at coordinate 72,347,434 of NW_024543061.1, forward strand.
CATTAAGGTGTGTAATAGAATATAGGTAAAATGAAAACAGAGAGGAAATACTAGTGTAAAGAAGTTTAAACCTGTAGAATGATCAGAAATGGACTGAGCTCCCAAGGTCCAAATGAGGGACAGAAGGAGGGAGAACATGAGCATGGAAGTCAAGACAGCGAGGGGGGCACCAACCCACTGAGATGGTGGGTCTAATCTATTGGAAGCTCACCAAGGCCAACTGGACGGGGACTGAAAAGGCATGGGATAAAACCGTACTCTCTATATATGGTGGACAATGAGGGCTGCTGAGAAGCCAAGGACAATGGCACTGGGTTTTGATCCTACTGCATGTACGGGCTTTGTGGGAGTCTAGCCTGTTTGGATGCTCACCTTCCTAGACCTGGATGGAGTGGGGAGGACCTTGGACTGCCCACAGGGCTGGGAACCCTGACTGCACTTCAGACTGGAGAGGGAGGGGGAGGGGAAGGGAGTGTGGGGATTGGGGGGAGGGGGGGAAGGGAAGCGGGGAGGAGGCAGAAATTTTTAATAAAAAATAAATAAATTTAAAAAAATGAGTGCACTCTTTCTTGAACTTTCTTAAATTGAGATGTACATTTTGCCTATAACATGCAAGTAGCTTAAGATGTGGAGATCTATTGTACACAGATGTGTTTCAGAGTTCACTTGAAAATGAGCCACCATTGTTTGACACACTTCTCCACTGTTTGGGGAGAAAATAATACTTTTAAATTCAGAGAATTTTCTTAAGCTAGTACAAAGGCTTCAGATGTGTTTTGCTCATGCATAGCAATAAATCAAAGTAAGGTGTTAAAGTGATGTTTGTGAGTGAGTGGAAGAAACAAGAATAAATATATAAAAAAAAATTGAGAAATAAAAAAATAGAATAATGAAAGGTATAATGGAAATAAATTATGTATTGAAAATGCTGCTGCATATAAACCTATATTATTTATTAAGACTGAATACTAAAACACAACAAATAAGAAAGAATGGGGGAGGGGTACCAAGAAATAAAGATTTAAGAGGTAATTTTGGAGACAGAATCTAGGTAGTGGTTTAATAAAGCTAAGAATGAGTAAATAAACATTATGAAAACCCATTATTTTCTAAACCAATTAAAAATTTAATTTTATAAAGAGTATAGGGCTGGAAAATGGTCCAACAGTTCAGAGTATAGTGCTCTTAAAGAAGACCTGAGTTCAGTACCCTGTACCTAAATAGGGTATATCACAACTAACTGTAATTGAAGTCCCACAGGATTCAATGGCTCTGGTATCTATAGGACCTCCAGGCAATTGCATACAGATATACATAATTTTGAAAAGCATCATACATCTTTACTACTCCTGAGCATATGGAAAAAGGACTTGACATCCTACTCTATAGATATTTCTACAGTTGTATTTGCTACTACTACTTAAATATCTAGGAAATGGAAACAGCCTAAATGTCTAACAGATGAGTATATAAGGAAAATATGGTATGTACTCAATGGAATGCTATTCATATATAAATAAAAATGAAATAATGAACTTTGGAAGTAAATGGATGGAACTAGAAAATGTCCTATTGACTGATGTAGTTAAGACTCACAAAGACAAATTTTTTTTGTCTCACATTTCTTTCTCATCTAAGACTCCTAGCTTCAGCTTTTCTGATGCACAAATCCTGGAATAACTTCAGTAATCAGGAAAGTAAAAAGGAGCCATTGCCAGAATACAGGGGTGGGGGAGCTTTTGATAGAGTTTTCTGTCCTGCCTGGTCCCGCAGCTGTTCATACCTAAAGAAGCACACAGAGGGTTACACTAATTATAAACTGGTTGACTAAGAGCTTAGTTATATTTTTAGCTAACTCATATATCTCAAGTTAATTTATAATTTTTGTCTATATTAACCACGTGGCTTGGTACCTTCTTTCAGTGAGGCATTCTCATCTTGTTTCCTTTGTGTCTGGGTGATGACTACACACTGACCAACACAAATGACAAATCTTTAGAGGATATAAGAGCATTGTTCCACAATACATTACTTTTTTTCTTTACCAAAAAGAATTATGAATCTAATCTCATTTGTTTAGCTTTTTCCTGATCATTATCCATAGCAACTCATAACCAACATTTCAAACAAAGAGAAACATACATAATCTATTTTTGAGAATGGGCTGTAGTTTTCTAGGCTACTTCCTGCTGATTGGGCATGCTGATAATTTTACGAGACCTAAAGAAAATTTAGGATTATGATTAAGTTCTGATAGTAATATTCATTTTGGCTTGATCGTCTCAATTAGAGCCTTGAGACTGTTCTCGATATAGATAGAACTCAGAGGAAACTTCAATAGAGGTCCTCTGAAATGTCAGATTATCTGGGCTATCTGTTCCTATCAGATTTTTTTCCCAGGGGGTCTTCTTTTATCAAACCTGATTTTTTTAACCCAGAATGATTCTACAGTCTCTCATTTTCTGTGGCAACAAAAGCAAAACATCTCAAAGGTAACATTTCTTTTTACTTAAAATTTAAAATCATGGTATTTTCAAAATATGTATGTTGGATTAATCCAGCAGCATTTATTATCAAATGTCTTTTAGCAGCCGCTGTTCCTTCCTCAGCCATCAAACAATACAAAGACAACACAATATCATACAGTATCCAGATTCTCTGTGCATATTTCACCTTTACAGACTTTATTTAACTCTACTTCTTTTATTTTTAACTTTTGTTTCTTTAGTATAATAAAGGGTTCTTTATTTAGGGGTAGGCTCACAGATCTTAGTCTTTTGCATGAACAGGGAACAGGAGTTGAATCCAGAAGCTGAGAGAGAGAACATGCAAGTTTTATAGCTCCATTTATAATGGAGAGGAGAATAGCAAACTGCAAGTGATATAATTGGAAAATAGAAAAACTTGTGTCTCTAATTAGGAAGGGGGAAGCAGTAAATACAGAATAAGAAGAGTCTAGGGAAACAATAAAAATGTCTGAAAGGGGAATTATACTATTATATATGTACCTAAAACTCCTATAATGCATATGATTTTGTGTATAAATATACATTTACAGTTTAACTGAAATTTTTTATCTGTGTTGGCAACACTTCTTTCAAGACCCCAATACTGTCTACTGTGCCACAGTTTCCCCTCCATCCTTTCTTCCTACCCCCCCCCTTTCTCCCATCAATCTCATCTTCCTTTGTTCCTGTTCAGAAAGGAGTAGGTCTCCCATGTGTATCAACAGAGAATAACACACAAAGTTGCAGTAAGACTAAGCATTTCCTCTTGTATTAAGATTGGACAAGGCAGTCCAGTATAAGGTATAGGTTCCCAAGAGTCATCCATAGTGTTAAGGATAACCATTGCCCTCATTGTTGGAAATTCATCAAGCTATACAACTGTCACATATATGTAGAGGGCCTAGGTTGGTCCCATGAAAGCTCTGTGGTGGTTTGGTCAGACTCTGTTCCAGGTTAGTTGTTTCTGTGGATTTTCTTGTAATGTCTTGACTGCTGAGGCATACATTCAAAAGATGCTCAACCATGAAGAGTAGAGCCCAGAGAACCCTGTGTTGGAGCTGATCTGAATGCCTCCTTTCTGAAGACCAGCTTTCATAGCACTAAAAGGTGCTGTGTAAGCTTTCAAAGGATGGAAACAAGAAACTGTTTACTACAGCTATGATACCTATGAAACACAATAATGACCACCATAGCACAATAGTTCTAAGGGTGCAGTGGCAAGCATGCCTTGACAGTTATCAAACACCATCTAATTCAATTTGAGGTACACTTAACATGAGGGAACACCCTGATTAGTACTGGAAATCAAACTAACAACCCAGGTGTAGTGAAGTCATGAATCTTGGGGAAGAACCCACAACCGCTACTTTACTAAACCAGAATAAATAGCTATTCTTCTACTAATATATATGCATCAATTTTATCCCTCAAGGAAACTTTTCTAAGCAACAGACAGAGATTGATACAAACAACTACAACCAACCAAAATGCAGAGCTGTTGAACACAGTCTCAAATGATATACCTACAAAACAGCTCCTGAAACTAAGGCTCAGAGATCACTGTGGGAGAGTCCAGAAAGACTGTAAGAGCCAAAAGATAAAGGAGTTTCTGGTGAGACTCTTGTTTTCTATGAATTTCAGAAGCTACACCTACAATATCTCACTAACTGCCTAATTACAAGTTGAACAAAATCAATAACAATAGACATGCCAAAGTAGACAGAGGAAAACTCATCAGTCCTCAACCATCAACAAAGAAATACAGAAAATTAAGAAATCCTGAAAGTGGAGTCTTGTTCAGTGAAGAGCACATTATTTCATTATCCAGTACCAAATGGTCAGTCCAGAAACATACAAGTAACATTATACAGACTGATCAGGTTGTATGTGTATATTTAAAAATATATTCATATATGCATGTATATAATAATAATTAATAAAGTATTAAGTAATAAATTTGAAGGCAAGAAGTGGGAGGTAGATAAACCTAAAACAATTTAACTAATTTAAATTTTTTATGACAATAAGTTTCTAATGCATTATCGAAATAAAAATTAATACAAAACCTATTAATTAAAGCAAATACTTTAAAAGATAAGCTTCAATTTTCATATGTACAAAGTAGTTTTATTTATAAAGTCTGTATAATACATATGGCATTTCCCAAGATTAATGTTATAAACTCATAGTTGCCCATGCAGTCAGCATCACCAAATCTGACATGATCACTCTAAGTTTCAGTAAGGCACAAAGTCTATCCAAACTTTAAACAACAGTAATAGCAGTAGCAATTTCATAGGAAAAAGTGAAAAATCAAATCCTTTTGTTTGTGTGTGTGCACAAGTGTATGTATGTGTGTGCGTGCGTGCATGCATGTGTGTGTGTCTGGAAAGCATAAGTCATGACATTTTCTTTATATTATCACAGTGCTTGGGTTTCTGATTTAGCTTGTATATTTTTTCCTCAAGTGCATCACTTCTGGTTTAAAGATACACAAGTGTATGTTAGAGTTCAGACACTTGTTTAGTAGGTCTTGGTTCTTCAACAATTTGTATGAGATTTTGTGGATCATCTGTGTCCATGACACCATTTCCTGTATTTGATATCAAACCTTTGAGACTTTAGTGCAATATCTTTGAGGAATGGTCTGCTTTTGAAAAACTGAGAGGGCTAGAGACAACAGAATGCCTCGAGACAGAATTGTAGGACCAACCAAATGAAGCCCTCTTTTTAATATCATTACTCACATGCATATTATAAATATAAATTATATATATATACTATCATACACTTAATTATGTAAATTTTTTTAAAACTAATCAAACTTCATAATATATTTACTATAAAGATTTTTTATGCTAAATCATGCTTTGTCAATATTCTTCCATATCAAACTATACTAAGATGAACACCTGACATATACTACAAAGCTCTATGGTTTGGACAGTGATTTTTCAAAACACATTGGTAAAATTTTATAAAGTTTAATATAAAAGCTATATAGACAAACCAAGCCTTTCTCATAAATTGATTTCTTATAGAATATATGAATTAATGTCTTGAGTGGTCTAGGAATGCGAAGGTCTCTTGTCTGAACTGAACCTCACCCATTGCAGTACGGAATGCAAGGCCTGTCTCAGTTTACTATTTCCCAGAATCTGTACACATGAGTGAAGAGCAGGAAAAGTTATTAGAGCAGCCTTTGCAAAAAAGGTGATTTGAATATTCTCCAAATCAGATGTCCAAACCACTGCAACTATAGACAGAAAGAAAAAGATGTAAAGCATAAGAAAGACGACCACCATTTGCAGGGCCTTTATGTGGGCTGTGGTGCTGATATCTCTGGAGCCTTTGGTGTTGTGCTGCATGATCTTCAGATGTCGCCACAGGGAGAAGATGAGCAGGAGAAAAGCCATCAGAGAGACAGTGAAGGGGATGAATATGAATACAAAGCTGGGGAATAAGAGGAACCTAAAGAACTGTAGAGAAGTTCTTGTAATCGAAGCGTAAGATGCATTTCTTCTAATTTCCTTAATCACAATATCAATGTTGGTGTTTATCATTAGGATGTTTAAGAACAAGAGGAACAGAGACAATAGCATTGCCACTGAAAGCACCTTTCTAAATTTCCATTTTAGGTAGAGAAATACAGAGTTAGAAAAAACAGCTATCTTGAGAAAATAAAAGATGCTGAGGATGGTAGCAAGCCAGGTGCTGAAATGATTGGTCACTGTCCAGGTAATATAAATAATTCTCACCATATATCCTGTAACCAAAGAAGCTGGGTAAAATGTAGAAACGCACCAGTCAGTGAATACTACCCAGAGCACAGAGATTCTTGAGACAGCCAAAGCAGTGAAGATCTGATCCACTGAAGAGATGTTTCTTCTCTTGACCCAGTCCACAATGTTTGCCACAGCTATGAATCCATTCCCCAAACTTCCAGCTATGAATTCCATAATAAAAATGATTGTAAGCATGATCATTATCATCACACCTATTCTCTTTAAGACAATGCCCCAATGCCAATATTCACGGTTGATTCCTCTGAATTTATCTATAATGAGACAAATATCTGATTCACGAACATTCAAGAAAATTCCCCATGCTTAAAATGGACACCACAAAGCAGCCAAAGACTTTGTAGCTTTTGTCATAGTTCACCTGCACTTCATGCAGATTCTGTGTCCTAGCAACAACATCTCAGTCTTGTCACTAATGATGAAATCAAATTCCAAAATGCAGCAAGTAAGTAAATATGTACACATTTGCATGTCTTCACTGGCCACATAGCTAACCTATGCTCATGTTTGAATATTTAATAGGACTGAATCTTACTATGTAATATGCTACTTTCTGAGCACTGAGCTTTCTTTACAGCTTGAAAACAGCCTGAAGGAGCAAATGTGAATATGTTATTAAATGCTCTTTCTAAAATCTACCAGCTATTTGTTGCATTATTGCTCACATATTCAGAAATGAAAAACTAAATTTTCTGTTTATAATGACCTATATTCTCTCTCATTACTCTCTCTCTCTCTCTCTCTCTCTCTCTCACACACACACACACACACACACACACACAGAGCGAGAGAGAGAGAGAGAGAGAGAGAGAGAGAGAGAGAGAGAAATTAAGAGAAACAAGTATTCCAAAAAACATATTTTATTTGAATTAAATTTTTTTATTATTAAAATTTAATAATCCATTTAATTTTATATAGTAAATGTATACCTCATGCTTAAATTGTATGGATGATTAAGAATTTGTTTAAAATGCTTTCAAGTATATATTATTAAATACAGGTGGTCAATAAACTTGAAATACTTCATCTGTGCCTGTGGATGCAGAAAGAAACACATCTGTTGCCTCATGAAATAGACAATGAAATGAATGAGTTCATTCACAGGTGAGAATTCTGAGTCTCTGCCTCCACCTTGCTCAGACTTTTATCTGTCAGCATAAGGTTACCTAATAATCTTCAGTATTTCTGGTTTCTCTCAAAGCTATTTTATTCCATGCATATTTATATAATAAGAAACTTGACTATTCTCAATTCCCAAGAATAGATTTGTTCATGGTAAGGTTTTGATACTTCAAACAGAAACACAGAAATTTTTTCCCACAAGCTTCCATCAAGGACACCAGTACTTGTGAATGTAAAATTCACTTGCATAAAATGATGTAGGAATTGTGAATAAACTACTAATTGCAGGCGGTGGTGGCACACATCTTTAATTGCAGTACTCAAGAGGCAGAAGCAGGTGAATCTCTGACTTCAAGGCTAGAGTGGTCTACAACCTGAATTCAGGACTGCCAGGATTATCCGAAAAAACATTTTTGTTGTGGTATATTTGTTGCATAATGACACATAATAATGGAATTGTTTTTGAAATCATTGAATTTGGTTAGTTACCACTTTGAATATTGCTGATTATTGCATTGTAGATAGTTTCTAAATTTCAATTTATGCTTGATATCTTCAGATTTCTTTTAAAAATTACTAATAGAATTTAGGTGCTCTTGATTAATATAGACTGCCCACACTATGAAAACTACCCTTGATCAATTTACACTACTAACATGTGCCATTCTACTGAACAGTCAGAGGACAAGGGAAAATACATTTATCCAAATGAATAAAAAATACTTCTTTGGAAATTATCAACAGCTATTCTTTAAGAAAAGATCAACATAAAAAGTTATCCCCAAATATGTTTAAAAGGTATTTATATCAAAGCTGATGTCACTCTCACATCCAGAAGATTCAAACAAAATGCTTTTAAAAACAAATTAACAAAGAAGCTAATTTTACAGTTAGTAATTATGTGTGTGTGTGTGTGTGTGTGTGTGTCTGTGTGTGTTTGAGACAGTTCATGATATAGTCAGTAAAATAGGAAAGTTGGTAAATAAGTAAAATAAATAAATGCTATAAATTTGTATAAATAGATAATTGTGGAATATTTCTACAATGCAAATGTGTTACTTTTTTATTCTGTACTCGTTTAATTATGTAGAGATTGTTGTATCTGTTTCATCTTGCCTGCCTAAGGCACTGAATATGTTTAATAAAAGATGAAAAGCCACTAACTTGGCAGGAGTGAAATAAGTGTGGCTGGTGGACAGAGAGAGTAAATAGGAGGAGAGAGGACAGAAGAAAGAGAAAATAATGTGGAAGAAAGAACGAGACATAGCCAGGTTCAGAAGCCAGACAGGCACCATGGAGACAGCAGGAAAGTAGGGCATACAGAAAGAAAGAAAGAAAGAAAGAAAGAAAGAAAGAAAGAAGAAATGAATGAAGAATAAAAAAACAGGAATTAAAGAAAGAAGAAAGATAAAAAGTCCTGAGGCAAAACATAGATGAAGAGAAACATTAAAATATAAAATAATCCTTTGGGTATGTGCACAACAGTGGTATTGATGTGTCCTGAGGTAGGTTGATTCCCAATTTTCTGAGAAATTGCCATACTGATTTCCAGAATGGTTGTATAATTTTGCATTCCCACCAGCATTTCCACCAGTAAATGTTCCCCTTACTCCACATCCTCTCCAATATAGACTATCATTGGTGTTTTTGATCTTAGCCATTCTAACTGGTATAAGATAGTATCACAGAGTTTTTTTGATTTGCATTTCCCTGATGGCTAAGGGTGTTGAACATTTCCTTAAGTGTCTTTTGGTCATTTGAGATTCTTCTGTTGAGAATTCTCTGTTTATTTCTGTATCCTATTTTTTAATTAGATTATTTAGAATTTTGATGTCTAATTTCTTGAGTTCTCTATGTACTTTAGAGATCAATCCTTTGTCTGATGTGGGGTTGGTGAAGATCTTCTCCCATTCAGTAGACTGCCTTTTTTTGTCTTATTGACTGTGTCCTTTGCTTTACAAAAGCTTCTCAGTTTCATTTATCTATTATTGCCCTCAGTGTCTGTGCTCCTGGTGTTACATTTAAGAGGTGATCTCAGCAATACCATTCTTGGATATACCCCCAAAGAATGCTCAATCATACTATAAGAACATAAGAACATTTGTTCAAATATGATCATAGCAGTATTGTTTGTAGTAGTAAAAATCTGGAAACAATCTAGATGCCCCTCAACCAAAGAATAGATAAAGAAAATGTACATTTACACAATGGAATAATACTCAGCAGAAAAAAAGACATCTTAAAATTTGCATGTAAATGAATGAAACTAGAAAAAGAAATATCCTGAGTGAGGTAACACAGAAACAAAAAGATGAATATGGCATGTACTCATTCATAAGTGTATACTACCTATAAAGCATAGATAAAAAAAATGTCTATAGTCCCTGAACCAAGAGAAGTTAAGTATCAAGGTGAACCCTAAGAAAAACATATATAGATCTACCTGGAAAGGGAAAATAGACAAGATTTCCTGACAAAATTGGGATCATGGGGGTGGAAGGAAAAGGAGGGACAGAAGGGGAAGAGGAGAGAATAATGGGAGGTGAAAGGAAAACTTAAGTGAATGGGATAGATGAGTTGGAGAAAGAACAGGGATGAGAGCAAGGAAACAGATATTTTATTGGGGGGGTGCATTATGGGGCTAGCAAGAAACCTGGCAGTAGAGAAATTCCCAGGAACTTAAAAGGATGCTCCCAGCTAAGGTCCTAAGCAATAGAGGAGAGAGGCCCTGAACTGGCCTTGACCTGTATTCAGACTGATGAATATCTTAATTAAATGTCACCACAGAACCTTCATCAACAACTAATGGAAACAAAGGTAGAGGCACACAGTGGAGAACTGGGCTGAAATCTCAAAGCCCAGTTGAAGAGTGGGAAGTGTGAGAATATGGGCAAAGAGGTCAAGACCATGATGGGGACAGCCACTGAAACAAATTACCTGAACTAATGGGAGCTCACCAACTCCAGCTGGACTGGGAAGGAGCAAGCATAGGATTACACTAGACCTTCTGAATGTGGGTAACAGTTGTATGGCTGGGGCAGACTGTGGGGCCAGTGATAATGGCAACAGGATTTATTCTTACTGTTTGTACTGGCCTTTTGGGAATGCATTCTCTTTGGGTAGATTCCTTGCTCAACCTAGATAAACTAGGGAGAGCCTTGGACCTTCCCCAAAGCAATGTGCCCTTACCCTCTCTGAGGAGTGGATGGGGTCTGGAGGGAGGGAAGGCAGAGAGAATTGGAGAAGGAGAGGGGGTGTGAGCTGGGATTGGTATGTAAAATGAAAAAGATAGTTTTTAAAAAATAAATAAATAAAATAAGAGAACAGTTAAGGCTGAACATTCTTAACGAATAAGAAGTCTCTGTGTCAGGATTTGGGAGCTGGTTGGTGGCCCAAAAGAAAAATCTTGCTTGTAGGTAATGGATTTTTATAGCTGCAGATGACAAGAGAAAATTAGTAAACTAAAGTAGAGAAGCCAGTTGAGTAAGAAAGCCAACTTCTAACTTTACTACATTTTACTAAAAAGGAGAAAAAATAGTTATTCCTTATTCTAAGCACACTTTTGCAAAACCACAATGTAAAGTACAAGAGACTATATCAAAGGAACAACTTTATAAGTATTAGAATTATGTGTGATTTTTCTTTATGTTAAGCAATCTGATCCTTGGACTTTTCTATGAAACTGGGAGTTCTGGATCGTTAGTCCTGAGACTTAGCCACTATTACAATGGATGTAAGGCTTGTCTGACCTTATTATTTCCAATAATTAGGACAAATAACTTGACAGCAGAAAATGTTATGATTGTTATCCATTTCAAAAGTCAAAGTGCATACAGTTAGAGAGAGAAAGTTCAATGAAGTACAAAGAAGCTGGTGATGGATTAAAAGGCCTTTCTGTGGGCTTTGGAGCTGACATCTCGCATCCTTTGGCATTGTGTGGCATAATCTTCAGATGTCACCACAGGGAGAAGATGAGTGGGAGGAAAGTGGCCACAGACACGCTGAAGAGAATGAAGTTGAAGATAAAAGTGGTGAATAAAACAAACAGGGAGAAGTTAGAAAGTCATACATTAAAACAAAAGAAATGTGACTTCTGGTTTATCCAACTAGGCATCAATATGACTGACTAACATTATTGGATTTCAAAGCAAGTGGACAGTGGGTATCAGCAAAGCCCATGAAAACCACGTCTTTAAACCTCCAATTTTTGTATAGAAAAAGAATTTAAAAAATGCCTATCTTAAGAAAATAAAGATGCTAAGATTGGTAGCCAGTCAGTTACTAACATGATTGGTCAGGGGCTATGTCACACAATTTATTTTTAATGTCTTTTCAGCCATCAGTATATCTGGGTAAATTATACACAGCAAAAAAAAAAAATCTAGAAATAACCCTCAGTGGAGAATGAATCTGGAGAAAAGTAAGGCTGTAAGTATCTGATTCACTGAAGAGTAATTATTCTCTTGACCAAGTCCATGATGCTCACTAAGCTATCCAAACATCAACAATGAATCCCATGATTAAAATGATTAGTATGCTCTGTATAGCCACACCCATTCTTAAGACAGTGCATAAATGTCATTTATCACTGCTTAACATTTTTTAATTTGTCTAAATCACTCCATATAGTTGACAAAAAAACAGTCATTTCTTCAGTGTTAAAACTGACATACACAATATCAAACCAGTCAAAAATCAGTATGTTATAGTTATTCACTTCTTAACTTGATCACAATAATCTCAAATTTTCTCACCGAGAACAGCCAAGGTTTGTTGTAATAGGAGCGGCGAGGCTGCGTCCCCAGCACCCCGGCCGCCTGCTTGGCTAGCTTTACCAGAAATAATTACACAGACACCGTATTCTTTTAAACACCGCTTGGCCCATTATATCTAGCCTTTTCTTGGCTAACTCTCGCACCTGGACTAGCCCATTTCTAATGATGTGTGTAGCCCACGGGCTACCAGGAATGATCTTAACCTGCATCTGCCTGGAGTGGGAGAATCATGGCGACTCCTTGACTCAGCTTCTTTCTCACAGCATTCTGTTCTGTTTACTCCGCCTACCTAAGGGTTGTCCTATCAAATGGGTCTAGCAGTTTCTTTATTAAGAAAAAATCACTCCTACATCATTTCCCCTTTTTCTGTTTAAACAAAAAAGAAAGGCTTTAACTTTAACATAGTAAAATTACATATAACAAAATAGTTATCAAGTAAGAATTACAGTTACAATATTTATATCTACTTTATCTTTGGAGAGAAAAAACTGCACCCATGTTCCCAAATATGGTTTATAAATGTTCTTTAACATTTAAAGGGGGATATGATATAGATATAAATAATTTGTATTAGTATAGATTTTGCTTTATTGATAGAGATTTAAGGTCAATTTTGTTATATGTATTTGCATATTTCTGCTATTGATTAAGATATTGTGAAAGAAATATAGGTTAATGAATAATCATCAGTAATAGTCAAGCTTGTAGTCATGTTAGATTTTCTAGATATATAGAGATACACTTCAGTTAGATAGACATTCTTCAAATCTTTCAAAGACTGCAGAATATGGCATTTAATAACTTAGGACTTTTCATGACAACGAGACATGTCTGCTCCTGGCAGCACCAATATACTTCAAAGGTTCATTCATATCTTCTCAGATACTAAAGGGAATGTTGACTTCTACTTCCCTGACACAATATAAAAATGGGTTTATTTGCATTTTTTGTATTTTTCCCTTTAGATTTGGGGTTAAGTATTTCAAAAGTCCTCATAAATATCAAAGGCAATAGGATGCCTATGTCTGACATTTCAGTGCATATATTTTTTAAAGCTCAAAAATTATGTCTTTTACATCTCATATACATGTTACTCAATGTTCTTTCTCTGATTGAATTATCTAATATTTGTTTCATTTCTAATACACTCTGTGAATGTGAGTATGTATATTTATTGTCAACATGTATGTATTCATTCTCTCATAAACACACCCACATTCACCAATAGATATTTATTTGAATTAAAATTGTTTCTTTTTCACTTTAATAATTTAGAATATTCTTCTATTCAACTTGCAGTATGCATCTTTCTCATGGCAATAGTTATATTAGTTGTCAAGGAAACGTTTAGCATTGGTTTTGTGTTTATATTGTAGGATATTATATGCAGGTATTTAGTCAACTTGAACTTTGTCATTTGAAACTGTAAACGCAGGAAGACAATTCTACTGTCACATAAAACAGACACTTAAATGATTCAGCTCATTAGCACTGTCAGAATCTTTCTCATTCTTTGTCTACTTCTTGTCCAGCAAAGCTGCGTTCAAATTGTATGCTTCTCTTCCCAAAGTGTCTATCCCATGACTCCCTTGACAACAAGGATGATGTAAAAGAGTATGCTGACTTGTGAGGATGGGAGCTATATTGTAACATAGTGTACATCTGATCCTCCTTGATAGCTGAAGAGTAAACAAAGGACAGGCAAACAGGAAGCATAAACAACAATCTCAGCAAGTAGAGCTCCAAGAATCACACTTCAGAGAGTTATGTGGTGTGGGAGAATTGTCTATATTCTGTCAATCATGTTTTAAATAAACGCTGATTGGCCAGGCAGAAAGTATAAGTGGGAAAACCAGATAGGAAATAGAAATGATGCAATGAGAACAAGAGAATTCTGAGGAGGAGGAAGTTAATTTTGCTAGTCCTGCACAGATAACCGAGGAAGCAAGAAAGATGTGAGCTGCCCTGCTGAGAAAGGTACCGAACCATGTGGTTAACATGGATAAGAACAAGCTACTAGAGCTAATATGTAGCCTGAGCTAATGGGCAAATCAGCTTTATAACTTATGGAGATCTCTGTGTGATTTTCTTTGGGGCTTGCCAGCTGTGGGGCACTGGTTGGGACAGAAACCCCAACAAGTAGGCCCCGCTCATGTTACAGTTATGCATAGATGATCTGTTCTTCTTTGAAGTGTTAAACCAACTACAGTTCCACAAAGCAACCATGGCCAAAGAGTAAATGCAGTATGTCTTGGAATTGTGCCACTAGTGGGCATATTTTGCTTGACAGGTTTGCCTTTTAGTTTAAAAGATTCATAATTTTTTCTCATTTTATTGTACTTTCCTCATTTTTGCTAGTTTTATCTATAGGTATATTAAATTTTGAGAATATCTCTGATTTTGTTCTTAGTGAATTTTGCTGTTGATATTAAGAGGTACTTACTTATTAAAAAAAATACTATTTCATATTTTCAGATTCTAATAACATTATACATTTTTTCAAACCCTCCTTGTTCTCTTTCAAATTCATGGGTTCCTTTTCCATTAATTGCTGTTTTATACATACATACATGAATACACACACACACACACACATAAATACATAAATGCAAACCACTCAATATGTATGTTAGTTTGCGTATCTCCAGAGCTGACCATTTAATATTGGATAAGCAATTGCTGTGCTCTTTCCTGGGAAACATTATTTCTCACACTCTCAGCATTCCTTGGTTGCCTATAGTTCTTTATCTAGGATTGATGCCTCATGGTCTTTCCTCAGTTAACTTTAGAATGTCTGTCATTATTATTGTCCAGCTCATGTTTGGGTAACCACGATGGTGACACTTTTGGGGTAGTTTCTGACATTACCAATAGACAAAATACCATAGACGACTCCCTTTTCCTGTGTCTCTTAAAATTTTTTGGATTCCTCTTCCACAAAAATCCCTGAGTGTAATAGTTGTACAAGTTGTTTTGTAAGGTATTTTTTTGTTCATTTATTTGCTTTGTATTGGTTTGGTTTTCATTTTTTTGAAACAGGTTTTCTCTGTTTATCTCTGGAAGTCCTACAACTCACTCTGTAGACCAAGCTGGTGTTCAGTTTACAGAGATCTGCCTGACTCTGCCTACCTGAGTTCTGGGATTAAAGAAGTGCACTACCACTGCCTCACTTTGTTTTGTAATTTTATATGCTTATTTCTCACAGAAAATATTAAAGGAATAAATAACACTCAATCAATTTCATGTCTAGCATAAGGTATGCCACATCCTGTTTATAGGTCTTTAGAATTAAAGGTTTTCATTCTTACCCAGTATGTCAACTGCCAAAGAATTAAAAGTAGAGCTTGTTTTAGCTTCTTGCTTATCCAAATCAGAAAACAGAACAAATAGTTATTTTGTGGGAAAAACATGAGGGTTGCTGAAGAGGAAAAGGGGAACTTGTCAATGACATGTTACTCTTCCAAACTGATGTGATCACAGGCAGAGTGTGTGTGATAGTGAACAAGAGAAATGTAACTGTTTGCATATCTTATGATTTATAAGGAAGATAGTGGGATCTTAGGAAGTTTTGCTATGTAGTTATATCTCTTCGGGATGCTTACATTAATAGTAATGAAAAGTAGAATACCAATCAGGACTATAATGAAGGTGTATATATATCACTAGAGTGGATTTATCTTTATATGTGCCTCTTTGAAGAATTTATAGTATCCTTCAGTTAGATAACCATGTAATTTTTGCTTAATGCTTTTTCACCTTCTTGGTCTCTTACATATTTACTACCTCAAAACCAAATAAATAAGTGGGAGCTCCAAACATCCCATACCATTTCAGAAAGGTAACAGACTCTCCTATATCTCAGTAGAGAAAGTGTAGTTGGTGGTTCTACCTATCTTAAGCATACATTGGTGAGAATAATAGGAACTCATTCACCAATGCAGTTAATCACTGCCAAAGTAACGAGACAGTAACTTTTGTTTTCCTTCATAAAACCTTGAATTAATCACCCTTTTCTATGAATATATTAACTTTTCTGCACCATAAGAAAAACCCGGAGAAATTCATGCAGAGAAAATCTAATGAGGAACCATTTCATTCGTGCCACTAAATGTAGTTTATCAAATGCCATGAACTCACTCTTAAACTTCCAGAAGTAATTTCTGTATTACTAGAATGACAGTAATTGATTAATTTAGACAGAAAGAAAAATGTCCAAAGAAGGTTTCTTGGTTGTTATATATTTTGTGACTGAAGTTTTTTTTTCAGTGCCTGAGTTTTAGATGAGTTTATGCACACTAAATTTTTTACATGTCTACTTCCTGTGATGACTGTCAATCAAAAATGCAATACTGCCTACTAAAGGAGTTCAGTGGTATTTTCTTTGAAAAGAAATATTACCTCAACAGCACAAAATAAGTTATAATAGATAGTGTATTCCCTTTCATAGGAAGGAATCCTTCAGCAGTAAACTTAAGTGATGCAGGATCCTTATTTCTTCTCTGTAAATGAAGATATATTCTCTTACATGATTTTATAAGTTTTAAATTGGATGAAAGTTCCTGTCTCACTTGTTTATACAGCCATTTGGTCCCAAAGAAACAAACAGAGGCTTATTTTAATTATAAACTGCTTGACCTATATGCTCATGCTCATTATTAACTAGCTCTTACAACTTAAATTAACCCATAATTCTTGTCTATGTTTAGCTGTATGGCTTGGTATCTTTTTTCGTGAGGTATTCTCATCTTGTTTTCTCTGTATCTAGCTGGTGACTGACTCTCTGCCTTTCTTCTTCCCCAAATCCTCTTAGGCCAGTTGCTCTGCCTACAGTTCCTGTCTGGCTACTGGCTAATCAGTGTATTACTAAACTAATACAAGTGACAAATCCTTATAGTATACAAGAGCATTATCTCACAGCACTTGCAGTCTACAGGATTTGTCCTTATGAAGTTTGCTTTACAGTAAACAGCACTCTTCCATGGCTGCTGCATAAGCACCTGCCTCCAGGTTTCTTCCTCGATTGAGTTCTTGCCCTGATTTTCTTCACTGATGAATAGTAATATGGAAGTGTAAGCCAAACAAACCATTTCCTCTCCAAATTGCTTTGGTCATGGTGTTTATCAGATCAATAACGGTAAGATAATCTAGGGATTAATCTCAGGGGATCGAACTTCATATATGCTAAGGTACAGAACTATCAATTAAACCACATTCCCCAGTTCATTTATTCTGGCTTTTACACTGAAAATATATGCATTTAATTTCTTATGACAGTTTATATTTGCATAGTAAGCTAGACTTTAAACAATCTGAAAATATGAATCAATTCTTTTTCAGTACTGGGGTTTTGAGGGGGAAATATTTCTCAAGCAATTAAGTTTGATTTGTTTTCCTTGTAAATATTAGTTGTAAGTTTTTTTGCATACAATTTCTGAATTTCAGTTTACCTATGATGGTGTCAAAATAATGCTAATATAAACACATATGAATATTTATGTGACTTATTTGTTTAATATAGACTGTATACATTAAGGAATGCATTTGTGTATAACTGTCAACATTTTTCACTACATTTGATCAAAGGAGAGAGAAATACATAATTATCCTAGTAAATAATAATATATATATTTGGTAATCATTAACAGATATTTTACTAGAAAAGACATGAATATAGATTTAATAAGTGTATCAAAGATGAAGTCAGTCTTACACTTGCTACGAAGACTGGAAAAACCTTTTATTTATGAACAGATATGTTAATTATCATAGTTACTTTATGTCTTATATAACTGTCTTCTGTAAAATAATAGTAAATAAATGAAAACAAGAAATAAAATAAATATTTTAATAATTATATGCAAATGATATGATGTCCTACCTGAAAAAAAGATGAGAGAATAAAGTAAAAAAGTGAAGTATAGGAAGACATGCTTAAGGGGTTCACTATTTTTAGTAGCTGTAACTTACTGCAGAGATATATTGCAGACATGTAAATCTTAAAATAAGATATATGACAAAATATTTACAAAATTGTTTACTATAAGAAACCTGGGTATTACACTTAAGTTTGAAATACATTTGGATAGCCCCATCTGAACAAATTTCTACAGAATTCAGAAAGTAAAAAAAAATATGAAAAGCACAGATTTAGAAATTCAATAATTTCCTTTGAACCTGTTCTCCTGTAAAATAGTCAAACTGACATGTAGACTGATTTATGGATCTAAGTTTTACACATGTTTACACCAATACTTCAGGCACTGCAATACAGAAAACAAGTCCTGTCTCAGCTTACTGTGCCCCAGAATAAAGACATATGAGTGTATGGAAGGAAATATAGTTATAGCAACCCTTTGAAACAGAAGAGTCAGCTCTTTCTCTATATCAAATGTCCACAATTCCACCACTAGAGACAGAAAGAAAGTGATGTAAAATAGGAGGAAGACAACTAAATTCTGCAAGGCTGTGATGTGGGCCAAGGTTCTGACATCTCTACATCCTTTGGTGTAATGCTGCATTTTCTTGATGTGTTTCCAAAGGGAGATGATTAGGAGGAGTAACACTGTCAAGGATACACCAAAAGGTATCAATGTGAACATTAAACTTGGCAATAAAATAAACCTGGGAAATTCTACAAAACTTGAACTTAAACTGTCAGATGTGTTCCTTTTGTATCCATCAATCCAGGCATCAATATGTTTGATTACTAGAAAAATATTCAAAAACAGAAGGACCAGTGATAGCAACAATGCAATCAAAACCACCCTTTTAATTTTCCATTTTAGGTAGAGGAATAGAGAGTTAGAAAAAGGGGCTATCTTGAGAAAATAAAAGATGCTGAGACTAGTAGCAAGCCAGATGCTGAAATGATTGCTTATATTCCAGGAAATCTGAGTTATTCTTAATATGTTTCTAGTCAGGAATGAGGGGGAGAACTTTATACACACTAACCAATCTAGAAATATAACCCACAGTAGAGAGAATCTGGAGATGGCCAGAGCAGTGAGGATCTGATCCACCGAAGGAATCTTTCTTCTCTTGACAGAGTCCACACAGTTAACCAGCGCTATGAATCCATTCCCCAAATTTCCAATGAAGAACTCAACAAGGAAAATGATTGTAAGTATGTTCTGTAGAATAGTAGCCATTCTTTAGGTGACCCCAAAAATCAGTTTCCAAAGATGAATATTTCTTAGTGGATTATTCTAAAATTCAGAAATATTCTGTATTAAAGAAAGTACATACACAGTGTTAAAATATAAAAATGAAGATTTACTTGTGACTTACTTTTAGTTTTAGTATAAAAATCTTACATTTTCCCTCCAGCTTGACTGAACTTCTCTAGGTGCTGTGTGTGTAACATGTCAGTCCATAGAGATGAATGAACTACTGAATTCCAATATGCTAGAATGCAAATAAAGATGGGCTCATTTGCAATTTTTTTTTATTTCTTTCCTTGTATGTGAAGGTAACCTGTTACTTAATTTTATGAAATCAGCATTACAAAATCAAAATTACTTTTAATTCTTTCTACTTACTCTGCAACCTAATAAGATAGCATTATTTACAAATTCTGAGCAATGGATCACATATTACTACTACAATGACTATTACTAGCTCTACTTTTACTTTGAATGAAACCCCTCATTTTGATAATTCTATATATTCTGCTTTTCTACACATATTATGATCTGGCCTCATTCTTAGTAATGTTCCAGTTGTTAAGTAATTGTGTAAAAACATTCAGATATATGATTTAGACTTAAATGAAGATTCTTGAAGATGTACTAAATGCTTTTCTGGGTAGGAGATTGTGATAATATGTTGCCTAAAGATTATTCTTGTGATATTTTTATGAAGAAATTGGCTGCTTTTTTTTCCTTGTCTGAACAGTGTACCTGATGCTAAAGTTTGGAGATTTGGATTAATTCTTTTGGTGGAGGAAATCTCAAACAACCTAGTATAGACTGGGTCATATAGTTATTAGTGGTAATTCTAATGAATATTTATCATGAAAAAGAGCCAGAAAATGTACTTTTTGAGGAGAAAAGAAATGGAATTAGGTGTTGTGTTCAAGGAGATAAACATTAAGATATAAAATAATGGGAGTGGTAACCTCAGAACAAGATCCCACCCAGCTAAATTTCCAGCTTGTGAGCCAGGATTTATAAATCTTAGATCTGGGTGTGGTGGTACAAACCATTAATCCCAACAGTTGGAAGGCAGAGGCTGGCAGATCTCTGAGTTTGAGGCCAGCCTCATTTAGACATCCAGGTTTAGGACAGTCAAGTTTAGGCCGTGAAGGACAGAAAGCTGATGAATGTGTAATTGAACAAGGGGGACATGTTCCAAGCCCAGTAGGCAGCAGTACTTATGAGCTTCAGCCACATAGTTCTGGAGCTAAGGATAAAACAATGGAGCTGTGAATTTTGCTCCCAAGATTAAGAAAGCTGCTGAGGTCAGGCATGTATCAGGGCTGTCTCCGGATGCCTGGTAGAGAGGCCGTAGCATGAAGTGGTGAAGTTGAAGCCTGGATTGCCTTGGAGACCCCAAAATGTTAGAGATGGTAGAGTCATGGGATATCTGCCAAAGAAAGCTGCTAGACGTGAGTGGAACCAGCCTGAGAGAGAGAAAAATGTTGCATTTAATAAGACTGAGCAGAATTGGAGATCTTAATTGATTTTGACCTCAGACATGGATATGCAGACTTTAGAGTTTGCCCAGCTGGTTTATAATATTGCTTTTTCCCCAGTATTCTCTCGCTTTGCTCCCTTCCCTACACTTTAGAATGGTAATGTATATCCTGTGCCTTTATATCTTGGAAATATGAGATTGCTATTTTGATGTTGATCTTATATGGCATTGCAGTTAAGAGATTGCATGAATCTCAGAGGAAAAATGAACATTGGAATTTTAAACAATATTAAGACTGTGATAGACTATGGGGACTTTTTAAATTGGACTGATGCATTTTGCGTTATGATAAACTGCTAAATGCTTATGGAGACCAGGGTGTAGAATATGTTGTTTTTAATATAATTTGCCCCCATATGCTCATAAGGAGTCACAGTATTAGGAGGTTTGGCTTTGTGGAGTAAGTCTGGCCCTGTTGGAGGAAGTATATCATTGTGGGGGTAGACTTTGAGGTTTCCTACCTCAAGATACCAACCAGTCCCACTTCACTTCCCATTGCCCTTTGATCAAGATAAAGTCAGCACCATGTCTGCCTTCACGCTGCCATGCTCTCCGCCATGATAACAGACTGAACTTCCGAAACTGTAGTAAGCTTCACCAATTAAGTGTTTTGTTATAAGAGTTACTGTGGTTATTCTTCACAGCAATAGAAACCCTAACTAGGACAGTGGTCCCATATGAGACTAAATAGTTATTTAATAATTGCTGGAGAATTATTCTTCTTTCAGAGTGAAGGTGTCCATATTTTGTCCATGTTCCTATAAGAAATCCAGAAATCATGTTCTTATAAGTAACTTCAGTTATAGTCATTAATTCACTAAGCTGGATGAGTGAAATTGTTCCTTTGCTCTCCCATTAGTGCATTATCTGGAAATAATAGATATAGTTTACACCTCCCAAGAAAAAATCATTTCACATTTGGTACTTCATCAGGTACTCAGAGACATGAAAATGAGTATATAGGAACATTACATTGCTCGTGACTTGGATGATAAGATATACAACAGGAGCTAAACCATATGAGTGTAAACAACTATGGGGGTAATTGTAATGTTGCTATCCTCCTTGTGACATGGAATGATATCTAACCTCACTGTAGGTAAAAAGTCCATAAGATAAATCTGAGGTATTTTATTTTATATATCTTCTATATATAATTGATGAGTCCAGTCCACAAACAGAATATGAAGATGATGCATAAAAAGGCTGGATCAGAAAATACACTGTAATCTGATAAAGTAATACATACAAAACAAGATTGTCATGAAGCTTCATTGGCCTTCCTGTGGTGACAAGACTTTCAGTTCTGTGGCAGCTGTCTGCATAGAAATGCATTTGTCTCTGTAAAAGATCAATTAAAATGGAAAGCAGACATGTGGACAGTGCTAGTGTGTCATCCTTTGATTTGTCAGGTAAATTTGATAAAGCAGAGGATGAGATCACTGTATCAGCTTGCTACTTCACATGACTGAGTGTATATGAGGAAGGGAGTAAAATTAGACATGACTTAGTGGGGATGCTACTGGCCACATCTTGTTAAATAGATACATAGATCTGATGGTTCTGTCAAACTGCATTCTATAGTGATATTTGCGATTGGTTGTTAGCCTTGTTTTTTTTTTTGTTGTTGTTGTTTTGTTTTTGTTTTTTATCGAGACAGGGTTTCTCCATAGCTTTTGATTCCTGTCCTGGAACTAGCTCTTGTAGACCAGGCTGGCCTCAAACTCACAGAGATCCGCCTGCCTCTGCCTCCCGAGTGCTGGGATTAAAGGTGTTCACCACCACCGCCCAGCCCAGTTGTTAGCCTTTTTAAAGGTAACTCCTTATAGCAATGGGTGGCAGTAACTGTGAGATTCATGACAACTCTAAATGGCATAACATATCCTACACTTATACTACTTTCTTAAAGGTCCAAAACCCTCACAGAGATAGAAGAAATAATCAAAATCCTGGAGGAAGAGTGGTGTGTTATGAAACTTTAAGCTCCAAGTGTGACATGCTACTGTTATTTCGAGTTTTACTGGGCGGTGGTGGCATACACATTTAATCCCAGCGCTCAGAAGGCAGAGGCAGTCAGATCTCCGTTAGTTCGAAGCCTACCTAGCCTACAAGATCTAGTTCCGGGACAGGCTCCAAAGCTACAAAAAACCTGTCTCAAAAAATTAAAAAAAAAATTAGTGGAGAAAAATTCTTTTTCAATGTTATAAATGTCTGTTAGTTGCCTTTGTTTCTATGAGTAAACATAAGAAAAATCATTGCCCAAGCCATATTGGGCAGAATTAATTTTTTTGCCTGTCTTTATTGATGTCTCTGGGATTAACAATTTTTTCATGTACTCCCATGAAAATCAGACATCATATATTTCCTATATGTTAAACTATCAAGTTATTGATTTCTTAGCTTGATAAAAGACATAAATAAGATCAATTCTCAATAATTAGATTCACCAGAAGAGATCAGGAATCAGCACATAAGCCTTGTGGGTAGGAACACTTCTTATCCAAACTGTATAAAGAACTTATGTATTAATATATTTGTTACTTTGACATTATTTTTTTTATTTCTTTGTGTACTCTGGCTAATGAGTCTCTGTTCACTTGTGTAGCCTACAAAGGTTTTCTCCCACTCTTTAAGATGCCCTTTCACAATGTTGGTTGTTTCTTCGCTTGTGCAGGAACTTTTTAATTTGGTAGAATCCTCTACATGAATTATTATTTTCTAAGCAATTATACTCCTATTAAGAAAGTTGTCTACTATGTATACAATTTGAAGGTATCTCTCTTTCATTTTCTTCTGGTAGTATCAGAAGGCTAATCTTGGTGGAATTTAGGACAATCCAGGAGACAACAGAATGAATGTGACTGTGAAGGTCCTTCCAAAATGGTTTAGCTGAGTGAGAAGACCCACCAAAATGTGAGGAGAACCACGCTGTGGGCTGAGGTCATAGAATGAACAAAAGAAAGGAAGAGCAGTCACCAATATTTCTCATCTGCCACTGCTCTCATTGCCATGACTGCCATGATGGACTGCACCCTCAGACCATAGGTAAAAATAACACCCTTCCTCTCTGTTATACTCTTAATATTGGGTATTTTGCTGCAACAGTAGTAAAATATTTTAAAAAATTAAAAATAACTATTATGAAACTTTTAGTTTTTGTGTTTTACATTCAAGTTTTAATTTATTCATTTTATTTTATTACTTTTTATTTCCAAAATGACAGATAGGGATATATTTTCAGCTTGATGTTTGTGAACACCCTGTTTCCTAGCACCATTTGTTAAAGAAACTGATTTGTATAAAATATATACTCTTTGGCAACTCTTTCATAAACCAGATAGATTTATCTGCAGATATTTTCATGTGGTTTAAATTCAATTCCACTTATCTATGTATCTACTTGTATCATAATAAGCATCTGTTTTCATTAGTTAATCTTAGTATTGCACTGAGAAATGTGTGTGTGTGCAGTGCACACAAGTGAATGAGCAGGCATGTGCTTGTAAAGTCCAGAAAAGGATATTGGATGCCATTCTCTGTCAGTCTCTACCTTATTCCTTTAATGTAGAAGGAGGAGAGTGGGCCTGTTTTTCATCCTGCCTGGCTCCCACACAGATAGCTTTACACCCGAAATAACAACACACAAACTGTATTCATTTAAACACTGCCTAGCCCGTTATATCTAGCCTCTTCTTGGCTAACTCTCATATCTTGATTAACCCATATTTAGTAATCTGTGTAACACCACGAGGTGGTGTCTTACCGGGAAAGATTCAGCATGTCTGACCTGGCAGCTTGCTTCATCATGTCTAACCTCACTTCCTTCTACTCAGCATTCTGTTCTGTCTACTCCCACCCACCTAAGGGCTGGACTATAAAATGGGCCAAGGCAGTTTCTTTATTAACCAATGAAATCAACAGATTGACATATGACCTCCCCACATCACTTTAAGATAGAGTCTCGTCTTGCCCCCAAGGCTTGCTGTTTTGGCTAGGCTGACTGATCAGCAATCTCTCAGAATCTGCCTGTCTTCTTCCAGTTTGTGGTTTGTGAGCATAAACAGCCATGCCTGGCTTTTCATATGGGTAATGGTTAGATACTTAGATGGTAACCAAACATTTTGGCACCTGTCTTCCTATGGTCTTAGCAACTGTGTTTGCTCAATATACATATATTTTTAACAATTTCCATGCAAAAAAGAGAGAAGACACAATTGTTTTGTGATTACATATCACATATATACATATATACACATATACAATGTGTGTGTGTGTGTGTATATATATATATATTTAGAATATTTTATTTTATATTATGGTGTCACATATGTTTTTGTTTTGTTTTGGTTGTTTTTGTTCTCCAGTGTGGAAATGATGTCATTGTTAGGGAAAAGAAATCCCTGACTAATCAAACTGGTCGTAACTTCTCTGACCTAATATTCTATCAGCATCCAGTTTTTAGACTGGACTAAAGTTTTTGCATATTTTGTGATTAGTTTGCCAACAGAAAAGTTCCAGGCACACTCAAGGATGAATTTAGTGGATCATTTGTGAAGCATACTCTTATTCTCCGAATATTGCACAATAAAATATAACTTATTACCTTTCCAAGCAAGGAATTCTTTCAGGCTGGGGTTAGGGTGGAATATGAATACTATTGCTGGCATGCAAATGAATACAGTCTCTCTTGCAAATTCTGCAAGCTTTTGCCTGTTTTTCATACACTATATGAGCTTATTTTCATGCCTAAAATGTGATATACATAATTTGCTCTATACAGAGCCCCTGAATGGTTGGTTACATTTTCACTAGTGATTTATAACAGACACACTGAGGATTAAATCTGAAACAAGCACTTTAGTAATAGTTTCAATGTACAGGAATATATAGGAAATAGTCAAATCATTTTTTTGAAAATATCTTTTAAATGAAGCCACTAAGGATAATTTTTTTAATTTATCTTATATTACTTATTATTATTTTTTAGATGCCTGTGTGTTTTCTAATGAGAGAGAACAAGAAAAGTAAGGATTTGCGTGGGTAGGGAAGGTGGAGAGAATCTGAGACTGCTTGGGGAAGAGGAACTATAATCAGAATATATCGCATAAAAACTGTTTTCAAAAGAAAAAATTTAAATTTATCTCAATGTTTTAAAAATATATGAATCAGTTATTTTCTGGTTTGGTAAATTTGGTACAAGTTATTTTTGAAACAATTGCATTTTATTGTTTCCCCTTTGAGTGATAACTATCATTACATTGTGTATAATTGCAGAATTTCAATTTTTATTGGAAGGTTTCAAATTTCACTAATGCAAACAAATGTGTATGTCACATTGCTTAATATAGACTACATACACTAGGGAAAAGGCCAGTGTTTCATATAAAAATATTAATATATATCAAAATTTTAACTTCTTAGAGGTAAAATATAATAATAATTTTATAGGAGGTTTTAATTCAAAAATATAAGCACAGAAAAATTGTTTTGTTACTGCAAAGAGAAGCATCTCTGACATGGTCTTATCAATATTCTGAACTGTAGGTATAGTAATCAGTTCTTGGGTATCCTTTATGATTTGGCAGTTTTAGGCATTAAAACAAAAAATGGATTGTGATGTGTCATGGAGAATTGTTTTGCAGAATAAAATATGATAAAAGATTTCAAGAATTCTAAAATTTAAAGCTAATGCTATGAATTAGCATAAAACATATTTATTTCTGTAAAAAAATTTAAATTAATATTTTTATATTCTATTTAAATGACTAATTTTATAGATTTTATTTCCAAGAGTTTATATAATCTTCATATCTTATCAAGAAACTTAGGTAATCTTATCTATCACCTTATTGTATGCAATGCAATATCAAAATAAGGCTGTAATTTTAAATTTAGAATACACACACACAGATCTATAACAATTGTCAGGGAATTTTCCCCCTTTATTAAAAATAGATTCTATACTCATGTGATATATCCTGATTTACTTTTGCCCTCCCTCTACTCTTCCCAGTTGTTCCCCACTTCCTCTCCCATACAGACCCTCTCTTTTTCTGTCTCTCATTAGAAAACAACAGTCTTCTAAGAGATAACAACAAAACATAACAAAATGAAATAAAAGATTTTAAAAAATGTATCACATTGAAGTTGAACAAGATGAACCAAGAGAAGGAAAAGATCACCAAGAGAAGGCACAAGAACCAGAGACTCACTTATTATTTTGAGAATTTATTAGGACTGCCTTTATATATACTTTAGGAAGTTTCCACTGTACTAGGTTTCCATGTCATCCTTCAATTGCTTCTCAATCCTAGCTGTCTCTCCCCATATTTTCTTCCTAAATTCTATCTCTCCTCAACCTTCCCTCCGAATTCTCCAATTCTCACCCTTACTCCCAGTATTCCATTTATATCTCTTCTTGTTTACCCCTGCCAGGGAGTTTCATGTGTCTCCCTAATAATGTCCTCTATACCTAACCTCTTTTGGTCTATGGATTATAGCCTGGATATCATTTATTCAAAGACTAATCCATATATAAGTGAATAAACACTGTATTTATTTTTCTGGATCTAAGCTATCACTCAAGATAATTTTTCCTAATTCTATTAGTGTTCAAATTTCATGTTGTCATTTTCTTTAACACCTGAGAAATACTTGCTTGTGTAAATATACTATTTTTAATCCAGTCTTCTGTTGACAGACATCTGTAATTTTTAAAATTAAGATTCAAAGAGTATAGAAAAATTTTACAGAGTGATTTTCCATATTAGTGTAGAAAAGTCATTCTTCAAATCTCAAATAAGTAGTTGAGATCATTATAGGATTGAACATAGACAAGATCTAATAGCTATGGGTTATTTAGTGATTCTCTTTTCCTATTAGAACACTTATTTTTTTCTGATATTGTTTCCTAAATGGAATTTACACACTATAACTTTGTAAAATGTTTAGAAATAACCAGAATTCTATAAGGCAAGTATTTAGCAAGAATTTAAAGAAAGTTCTGCTAAAATAATTGAGATAAAATACTTGATTTCATTAACAATTATGAAAATAAGCTAACATTAATACATCATTCAGATACTAATGCACGTTACAATGAATTTTGTAACCTTGATCTTCTGGATACTGTGAATAATCCCTGATACTAACATCCCTAACTTATAATTCTAATATAATGCTTTCTTAATACAATCAGGTCAAATTTAATCCACTTTCATGTATATTCGCTGTATACAGAAGTTTCTGTCCCATCTAGTCCTGCAGCTGTTTATTACCAAATAGACACACAGAGGCTGATATTAATTATAAACTGTTTGTTCTATTGTTCAGGCTTATTACTAACTATCCCTTACAAATTAAGTTAATTGATACCTCATGCTGTGGGAGCACATTCTGCTCCTTCATCCAATAGCCTTTAAGATACCAGTCCACTAGGGCATGGTTTCTTTTGCTTTAAAAAGCAGTGGTGGCCATGTGTTAGCTCTTTTGCTACCAGCTTCCGCTTCCAGGTTCTAGGCTTTGTTTCTGGTCACATGGAGGGCTGTTATCTAGGACAGTGATCTGTAAGTTTTCCCGCTTAAATAAATAACGCTTTTATTAATCAAATTCCAAACTGGTGTAGGGTTTTTTTTTTTGTGACTTAAGCCTTCAAACTCTTATCTATATTAGCCATGTAGTTTGGTATCTCTTCTCAATAAGACATTCTTATCTTGCTTCCTCTGCTTCTAGATGATGACTGCATTTCTGCCTTTCCTCTTTGCAAAATTCTCCTAGTCTTGTTGCCCTGCCTGTACTTCCTGCCTGACTACTGGCCAATCAGCATTTTATTAAATCAATACAAGTGACAATTCTCCAAAATACCCTGTAAATAGACATGCAATCTGCAGTAATAAAATTTGAGGGTGATTCTTGCTCTTTACTAAGTTCTTATATGAGTCATGTTCCAGTGTTACAATTTAGTTTATTCATAAGTGTGATTTTTTATTTAAATAAAATTTACAGAATTAAATCTCTTGTTTTCTCTATGTAGGTAACATATATGCTTAAAGAAGAAGGTGGGAAGTTGAAAAAAACAGTGTGTTTAAGGGACTATTTGTTTTTACTTTTCATTACCTGGTTGCTTTTTGTTCCTTGCTCAGCAAGCCTACAATAAAAGGTATTGCTGATCTTACATAACAAAGAGTATTTTATAAAGTATTCATCTCCAAGTTTCCAGAAACATTCTCTCCCAGATATGAAGTCTCTATAGTACATTTGTTCATTTTTATTGACTTAGAATGTTGATGGATGGTCTAGGAAGCATTCAGTTCTATAGATAAATTTTGCTAATTCTGGCATAAATATTCGGAAATACTCATTGAAGCAATAGACGATGTTGTATACTTTTGATTTCAATTAAAATTTTGTAAAACAGAAGCAATAGCATATAGGAAATAGTAGAATTGATCACTCCATTTATTGTCAACAGAAAGAGACTCTAGAGGCAGAATTGGCGTTCCCTCTATGTTATCTAAGAATTTGGTATTTGAAATCATAGCTTTGTGCTTTCTTCTTAAACTTATCCATGCTCTTGGAAAGATGTGTGTGTGTGTGTGTGTGTGTGTGTGTGTGCGCGCGCTGATCTTCCAGCACTTCACCAGTCATATGACTTCAGTTCCATTTGAGCTTTAACACTGGCTGCATCCATGTCAGAAGTAATGTTATTGGTGATTTACTTGAGGTACCAGGAGGAAGAAATTTGAAGGATACTTCAAGCTATCATTAGTTAATTAGTTATGCAATTGTAGTTGGGAGGGCACTAGTTTGTTCCTGGCCACCTCACTAGCTTGAACCTGAAATAATCACACAAAAACTGTATTAATTAAGGTTTACGAGCTACCCAACCAGCCCGTAGATCTGATCTTGGCACTAGAAGAGCCATCATTGGGGTGGGATTTGGACACGTGCCAGCAGCCCGGGACAGGGAACTCAGACTTTCCTCATCTTCCCTATACTTCCTCGGCTTCGTGCTGGGCCTATACTCCCAGCATACTGCCTGTCTCTTCCTATCCCACCCAGCTTGCATCCAGAACCCTCCCCCTTCTGCCTCCCTTCCCCCTTGGGGACACTGGGGCTGAATCCCGAGGGCAACCTAGCAGGCGGGAGCTCCTTTGTTTCAATAGCCTCCCTGCAGCAAGCAAGGTAGGCGCTTTGTTTACAAGCTACCCAACCAGCATGGAGATCTGATCTCGGCACCAGGAAATAAATCACTCGAGCACCAGGAGAGCCATCACTGGGGAGTGCCATCACTGGGAAGATACATCAGTAGGCAAGGAGACCTGATCCTGTAAATGAAGATCCATAGGGAAGCATTCGGAGGAAGAGATGGGCAGGCGCCAATGCAAGAATTCACCCAACAATCTGAAAAACAACATGAAACCACCAGAACACAGCGACCTCACAACAGGAGGACAGGAACACCTTAATCAAGAAGTAGAAAAAAATTGACTTTATGAAAGTGATTGATGCCCTTAAACAGCATGTAAAAAAATGCCCTTATAGAAATGGATGAGAATTATAACAGAAAGTTTGAAGAATTGAATAAATCAGTGAATGCTACCCTACAAAACCAAGGAAAAACAATCAAACAGATAATGGAAACAGTTCAAGACTTGAAAACTGAAATGGAGGCAAAGAAGAAACAAAGAAGGCCGGCTGGACATGGAAAATCTAGGTAAATGAATAGAGACTACAGAAACAAGCATAACCAGCAGAATACAAGAGATAGAAGAAAGAATCTCAGATTCTGAAGATAACATAGAGAAAATAAATGCACTGATCAAAGAAAACAGCAAGTCTAACAATCTCTCATCACAAAACATTCAGGAAATATGGGACACAATAAAAAGACCAAACCTAAGAATAATTGGAGTAGAAGAAGAAGAAGAAGTGCAGCTCAATGGTCCAGAAAATATATTTAATAAAATTATAGAAGAAAACTTTCCCAACCTAAAGAAAGATGTACCTATGAAGGTTCAAGAAGCATACAGAACACCGAATAGGCTGGATCAAAAACAAAAAAAAAAAAAAAACATCCGGTCGCCACATAATAATCAAAACCAAAGCATACAGAATAAAGAATATTAAGAGCTGCAAAGGAAAAAGGCCAAGTTACTTATGAAGGTAAACCTATAAGATTTACACTTGACTTTTCTATGGAAACCATGAAAGCCAGAAGGTCATGGATAGATGTTCTGCAGAAACTGAGAGACCATGGATGCAAGCCCAGACTACTATACCCAGCCAAGCTTTCATTCACTATAAATGGAGAAAACAAAATTTTCCAGGATAAAAACAAAATTAAACAATACGTAGCCACAAATCCAGCCTTACTGAAAGTAATAGAAGGAAAATCAATAACCAAGGAGTCCAACAATGACCACAATAAATCAGACATCTAGAGACCCTACACCAGTGCAACTCAAAGAAGGGAAACACACAAACTCTACTACTAAAAAGTGAGGGGAGTTAACGACCACTGGTAATTAATATCACTTAATGTCAATGGGCTCAACTCACCTATAAAAAGGCACAGGCTAAGAGATTGGATACGAAAACAGGATCCAACATTCTGATGTTTACAAGAAACACACTTCAACCACAAAGACAGGCACCTACTCAGAGTAAAGGGCTGGGAAAAGGCTTATAAAGCAAATGGACTTAAGAAACAAGCAGGTGTGGCCATACTAATTTCTAACAAAGTGGACTTCAAACTTAAATCAGTCAGAAGAGATGGAGAGAAACATTTTATACTCATAACAGGAACAATTCATCAGGATGAAGTCTTAATCCTGAATATCTATGTCCCTAATATAAAAGCACCCATGTACGTAAAAGAAACACACACTAATAGTAGGAGACTTCAATACTCCTCTCTCACCAATGGACAGGTCAATCAGACAGAAACCTAACAGAGAAATTAGAGAATAAATAGAGGTAATGAATCAAATGGACTTAACAGACATCTATAGAATATTCCTCCCAAATAGGAAAGAATATACTTTCTTTTCTGCAGCTCATGGAACCTTCTCGAAAATTGACCACATACTCGGTAACAAAGCAAACTTCCACAGTTACAAAAAATATTAGTAACCACCTGTGTCTTATCAGATCACCAAGGATTAAAGTTAGACTTCAACAACAATGCTACCCCCAGAAAGCCTACAAACTCATGGAAACTGAACAGTCAACTACTGAACCATACCTGGATTAAGGAAGAAATAAAGAAAGAAAGTCTTCCTTGAATTCAATGAAAATAAAGAGACAACATACTCAAACTTATGGGACATTATGAAAGCAGTCCTGAGAGGAAAGTTCATAACACTAAATGCCCACTTAAAGAAAACAGAGAAAGCACACATTGGAGACTTAACAGCCCACCTGAAAGCTCTAGAAAAAAAAGAAGCAGACTCACCTAGGAGGAGTAGAATACTGGAAATAATCAAACTGAGAGCTGAAATCAACAAAATAGAAACACAGAAATCAATCCAAAGAATCAATGAAACAAAATGCTGGTTCCTGGAGAAAATCAACAAAATTGATAAACCCCTATCCAAACTAATCAAACGGCAGAGAGAGAATATGCAAATTAATAAGATCAGAAATGAAAAAAAGAAAAGGGGGACATAACCACAGACACAGAGGAAATTCAGAGAATCATTAGATCTTACTACAAAAGCCTGTGTGTCACAAAACTAGAAAATGTAAAAGAAATGGACACTTTTTTAGATAAATAACATATACCAAGTTAAACAAGGACCAGGTGAACAATCTAAACAGACCTGTTAGTCGCGAAGAATTAGAAGCTGTTATCAAAAACCTCCCTACCAAAAAAAGCCCAGGACCAGATGCTTTCAATGCAGAATTCTACCAAAACTTCCCTGATACCTATACTCCTTAATGTATTTTACAATATAGAAAGAGAAGAGTTATTACCAAATTTCTTTTATGAAGCCACAGTTACTCTGATACCAAAACTACACAAAGACTCAACCAAGAAAGAGGATTACAGGCCAATCTCACTCATGAACATCAATGCAAAAATCCTCAACAAAATACTGGCAAACCGAATCCAAGAACACATTAGAAAAATTATCCATCATGATCAAGTAGGCTTCATCCCAGAGATGCAGGGCTGGTTCAACATACGAAAATCTATCAATGTAATCCATCATATTAATAAACTGAAAGAAAAAAACCAAAGGATTGTTTCATTAGATGCTGAAAAAGCATTTGACAAAATTCAACATCACTTTATGATAAAAGTCTTGGAGAGATTAGGGATACAAGGCTCATACCTAAATATAATAAAAGCTATTTACAGCAAGCCGGCAGCTAACATCAAATTAAACGGAGAGAAACTTAAAGCCATCCCACTAAACTCAGGAATACACAAAGGCTGTCAACTCTCTCCATACCTCTTCAATATAGTGCTTAAAGTTCTAGCAATAGCAATAAGACAACATAAGGGGATCAAGGGGATTCTAATTGGAAAGGAAGAATTTAAACTTTCGTTATTTGCAGATGATATGATAGTGTACATAAGCGACCCCAAAAACTCTACCAAAGAACATTTACAGATGATGAACACCTTTAGTATTGTGGCAGGATACAAAATCAACTCCAAAAAATCAGTCGCCCTCTTATACACAAAGGATATGGAAGAAGAGAGGGAAATCAGAGAAGCTTCACCTTTCACGATAGCCACAAACAGCATAAAATATCTTGAGGTAACTCTAACCAAGGAAGTGAAAGATCTATTTGACAATAACTTTAAGGCATTGAAGACAGAAATCAAAGAGGATACCAGAAAATGGAAGGACCCCCCCTTGCTCTTGGATTGGGAGGATCAACATAGTAACAATGGCAATTCTACCAAAGTCAATTTATAGATTCAATGCAATCTCTATCAAGGTCCCATCAAAATTCTTCACAGAACTTGAGAGGACAATAATCAACTTTATATGGAAAAAAAAACCCAGGATAGCCGAAACAATCTTATACAATAAAGGATCTTCTGGAGGCATTATCATCCCCGACTTCAAACTTTATTACAAAGCTACAGTAATGAAAACAGTGTGGTACTGGCATAAAAACAGAGAAGTCGACCAATGGAATTGTATAGAAGACCCGGATTTTAACCCACAAACCTAGGAACACCTCATTTTTGATAAAGGAGCTAAAAGTATACAATGGAAGAAAGAAAGCATCTTCAACAAATGGTGCTGGCACAACTGGATGTCAACTTGTAGAAGAATGAAAATAGACCCATATCTATCACCATGCACAAAACTCAAGTCCAAATGGATCAAAGACCTCAATATCAGTCCGAACACACTGAACCTGATAGAAGAGAAAGTGGGAAGTACCCTACAACAGATGGGCACAGGAGATAGCTTCCTATATATAACCCCAGCAGCACAGACTTTAAGGACCTCATTGAATAAATGGGACCTACTAAAACTGAGAAGCTTCTGTAAAGCAAAGGACACTGTCACTAAGACTAAAAGGCAACCTACTGACTGGGAGAAGATCTTCACCAATCCCACAACAGACAAAGGTCTGATCTCCAAAATATATAGAGAACTCAAGAAACTAGACTTTAAATTGCTAATTAACCCAATTAAAAAATGGGGCACTGAACTGAAGAGAGAATTCTCAGCAGAGGAAGTTCAAATGGCCAAAAGACACTTAAGGTCATGCTCAACCTCCTTAGCAATCAGGGAAATGCAAATCAAAACAACTTTGAGATGTCATCTTACACCTGTCAGAATGGCTAAAATCAAAAACACCAATTATAGCCTTTGCTGGAGAGGCTGTGGAGGAAGGGGAACACTCATCCATTGCTGGTTGGAATGCAAACTTGTGCAACCACTGTGGAAAGCAGTGTGGCGGTATCTCAGGAAATTCGGAATCAACCTACCCCTGGACACAGCAATACCACTCTTGGGAATATACCCAAGAGATGCCCTATCATATGACAAAAGCATTTGTTCAACTATGTTCATAGCAGTATTATTTGTAATAGCCAGAAACTGGAAACAACCTAGATGTCCTTCAGTGGAAGAATGGATGAAGAAAGTGTGGAATATATACACATTAGAGTACTACTCAGCGGTAAAAAACAATGACTTCTCGAATTTTGCATGCAAATGGATGGAAATAGAAAACACTATCCTGAGTGAGGTAAGCCAGACCCAAAATGATGAACACGGAATGTACTCACTCATAATTCGTTTCTAGCCATAAATAAAGGTCATGGAGTCTATAATTGGTGATCCTAAAGAAGGTAAATAAGAAGGTGAACCCAAAGAAAAACATATAGTTATCCGCCTGGCTATGGGAAGTACATAAAATTGCCGGGGAAAAAATTGGGTTCTTGGGGGTGGGGTGGGATGTGGGTAAGGAGAGGTGGGGAGAGAAAAGTGAGAAGGGGAGGATGGGGGACACGTGGGGAAACAGGATGATTGGGATAAAGGAAGGTTGGTTAGGGGAGCAGAGAAGCACAAATCTTAGTCAAGGGAGCCACCTTAGGGTTGGCAAGAGACTTGAACCTAGAGGGGTGCCCAGGAGCCCAAGGCGATGTCCCCAGTTAGTTCATTGGGCAGCTGAGAATAGGGAACCTGAAATGACCCTATCCTATAGCAATACTGAAGAATATCTTGCATATCATTATAGAACCTTTATCTGGTGATGGATGGAGATAGAGACAGAGACCCACACTGGAGCACCATACTGAGCTCCCAAGGTCCCAATGAGGAGCAGAAAGAGGGAGAACATGAGCAAGGAAATCAGGACCACGAGGGGTGCACCCACCCACTTAGACAGTGGGGCTGATCTATTGGGAGCTCACCAAGGCCAGCTGGACTGTGACTGAAAAAGCATGGGATAAAACTGGACTCTCTGAACATGGCGAACAATGAGGGCTAATGAGAAGCCAAGGACAATGGCTCGGGGTTTTGATCCTACTTCATGTTCTGGCTTTGTGGGAGCCTAGCCAGTTTGGATGTTCACCTTCCTAGACATGGACGGAGGGGGGAGGACCTTGGACTTTCCACAAGGCAGGGAACCCTGACTGCTCTTTGGACTGGAGAGGGAGAGGGAGAGGAGTGGGGGGATGGGGAGAAGGGTGGGAGGAGAGGGAGGGATATGGGAGGTTGGGAGGAGGCAGAAACTTTTTTTTCTTTTTCTCAAAAAAAATTTAAAAAAAAACTGTATTATTTAAATCATTGCTTGGCCCATTAATTATGGCTTCTAGTTGAATAATTCTTAATCTTAATTTAATGCATTTCTATTAATCTATTAATCAAGGTTGTGGCTTATTGGATAAAATTTCCAGCATGTGTATCTGGCAGCTCCATCAGGTCTATCTAAGTCTTCCTTTTTCTTCCCATGCTATGGGCCAAGTCAGTTCTTTATTCATTATCGAATAAAAGCAACATATAGACAGAAGGATCTCCCATACCATTTCCCCTTTTCTGTTTAAACAAAAAGGAAGTCTTTATTTTTAACATAGTAAAATAACATATAACAAAACAGGTATCAAGCAAGAATTACAGTTACATTATTTATATCTACTTTATCTTTCATTATAACTCACAAAAACTATAACTATAATTATAAATTCTTCCACTCTATCAAAGAATCCAGAAGGATATAAATGTATAATATTACCTAAGTAAACAAGAAGTACATTGTAAGCAACTTCCAAAACTCTAGAATTGACAGAGACATCTTGCTGCCTGGATAGTCACCCCAAGTTTTTTCTGCATCATTGGGCATCCATCTTCTGCCTACAGGCCCAATAGTATCCAGCAGACATTTCCAAAAAGCAGAAAATTTCAAAGATAGTTGTGCCTATATTGGCAGTTTTCCAGGTACTTTTTTTTATCTCCTGCAGAATGTCTGGCAGACTCTTTCATGAAACAGGAACTCTGAAAAATCATCTCACCTTTAGGCAAGTTTAGCAGTAATTTCTCTTTGCATCCTGCATGTCCAGTTAAGCAGTCCAGGAAAGAGCAGTTTCTTGCTCAAATGGCTAATCAACTCCATAAGGAGCCTCTTCAGTGCCCATCTTCCTCTTGAAGTAGCTTGTGCTGCAGTAGCAGATGTGTCACATTGTCATGAAAAGTCCCAAATTATTAAAATGCCTGCTCTGAATGTCTCTGAAAGATTTGAATAATATCTATCTAACTGAAATATGTCTTTATACATCTAGAAAATCTAACATTACTACAAGCTTGACTATTATAGATGATTATCTATTAACTTATATTTCTGAATTGTACATTACAATTTTTAAATGAGCTACAGAAACACAATACCTTATTCAAGATCAGAAAAACATATATGTATAACAAAAATGACCTTAAATATGTATCAATAAACCAAGATTTATACCAATGCAAATCTCTATAGCATATCCCATTTTAAATACAAATAAACAATTAGAAAATATTTGGGAATATGGGCATAGTTATTTCTCTTCAAACTGCTTCCTGCTGTTTATTTGGCAAAGTAATTTTTAGGGTACTTTTGGGGTGTTCACAGCAATTTTTTATGTGGTCTTGGTCCATAAAACCATATTAGTCTGGAAGCAATCCACAAGTTCTTATTTGCTGCTGAAACAGGAGAAAAACCTTTTTTCCAAAGTAACATATCCTTAGACCCAAATTTAGAAGTTAAGATACCTTTATAATATACATTCTGGTTTAGCCCATACAATGAAATGTCTCTCTGTACTTAATTTCTTCACAGTCAAAAAATTCAAAGATAACAATAATATACTTAATGCAGACTCTCTGTTAATTTTCCATTTTGATGTGGTTTATTTTCCTTTACTCCTTATAATCTATGACTATCTGTACTATGTCTCTTTTAAAGACTTTGTTTTTTAAAACCATTTAATTCTTTTTATAATTGTGATATTCTTTTTATTCTCTCTCCCAAGCCTATGTACATTTATCCAACAGGAGAAAGAAGGCAGTGTCAGTGATATGCCAAGTAGCCCTGCCAGAGACAGATGCTGGCCAGAACCTTGCTGAATAAGCCACAGACATGTGGCAATACACAGATGAATGGAAATAGATTAATTTAAAATATGAGTTACCAAAAATATGCTTAATCTACTGGCCAAACAGTATTGCAAATCATATGGTTTCTGTGTGATTATTTCTGGAGTCTGGTTGGCTGGTAAAGAAACACATGACCTCCTACAACATAGTTTCTTTTTGGCAAGCTCTTACATCTTGAATTGACCCATTTCTATTATTCTGTACTTTATGAGGCTCATTGTTTACTGGCAAAGTTCAAGCATGTCTGTCCCCAGCAGTGGCTACACAGGGTTTACAAGAGCTAGTTCCAGGACAAAGACAGACTCCAAAGCTGAAGAGAAATGCTATCTCGAGAAAACAAAAAAAAAATAAAGAATATCTTGTAATGTGAATTCCACTTAGAATATTTATAATCCCCAGGATCCACATCTCTGGGATGGCAGTACCTTAGCCACAAGAACCAAAAAAAAAAAAAAAAAAAAAAAAAAAAAAAAAAAAAAAAAAAGAGAGAGCTTTGCCATAGCTTCCTGTTTCCCAGAATCAACATACATTAGTGGATAGAAGGAAAAGCTATTATAGAGACCTGTCCAAAATGAATAATCAGATTTTATGCAGAAATTCAGACTTTCAAACTTGTGTCAGAATTGACAGAAACAAATGGTACATGAAGAAATAAACAATCACCATTTGCAGGGCCTTAGTGTGGGCTATGGTGCTGACATGTCTGAATTCTTGGACATTGAGCTGCATGGTCTTCAGATGTCTCTACAGGGAGAAGATGAGCAGGGGGAAATCAATCAGGGTCACAGTGAAGTGTATGAGTATGAACATTAAGTTGGGAAATAAAGAGTTTGAAAATATGTTGATAATTCTTTATATTAGAAGTGTTCCTTTTAGATCTATCAATCCAGATATCAGCATGTATATTAAAAATCATAATTATTAAAATTAAAAGAACCAGAGACATTAAGGGCATGAAAACCATTTCTTTAACTTTCCATTTTAGGCATAGAAAAAGGAAGTTTGAAAAATTGGTTATCTTGAGAAAATAAAAGATGCTGAGGCATGTAGAAAACCAGGAACTTAAATGATTGCTCAATGTCCAGGTGATGTAAATAATTCTGAGCAGTTTTTCAGTTATCAATAAATCTTGGTTAAAGCACAGATGCAAACCAATCTAGTAATACCAACCAGAGTAAATCAATCCTGGAGATGGCCAGAGCAATGAGGACTAAACTCAATGTAGAGATCTTCCTTCTCTTGATCCAGTTCACCTGGGCTATGAATCTATTCCATAAATTTCCCATTAAAAAAGTCTACTATGAAAGAATACAAATATGTTCTGTAGAGCATCCATTCTCTTTTAGATAATGTCCCAAACCAGTTATCTTAATAAATTCATCTATAAAATTGTGTTTGGGGACTGGATATATGGCTCAGTTGCTAAAGTACTTCTCTGTCATGCATGAAGTATAGAGTTTTATCTGAGGCCAAAAAAAAAAAAAAAAAACTGGGCAGAGTGTCAAATGTCTCTATTCATAGAAGTTGGAAGAAGGTAGCAGGTAAGACATAATTTTAATATCATCCTCAAGTATAAACAAATTCAAAGCCACCCTAGGATCCACTAACCTTACCTCAAAAAGCATTCAAAAACCTATCTGAATCATGAGTATTCAATAAATTTAATGGTGTTATAAACGTGCAAAGATGATTTTAAACTAATAAAAGTATTTCTTTGCTAAAGATTTCCTTGTTTGTATTCTCCATGAAAGTCATATAGTATTTATCATAAGCCAAAGTGTACTTCATCCAAGTACAGTATGTGATTTACAAAATTTCCTGAGTGTACTGAGGGCAGATGGGGATGGAAGCATGAGTAATCGGGTTGAGGGAAGGGGAGAGTTCTGAGGAGGACTGCTAGGGTGGCAATTTGGGGTCCGGTGGAAGCCTGGCAGAGGGCACTCTCCCAGGAGTCTACAGGGAGGACCCCAGCTAAGGCTCCTAGCAATAGCAGATAAGCAGCCTGAACTGGTTGTCTCCTGTGACCAGATTGGTACCTGGCCCAGTTGTCACCAGAGAGGTGGGGGCAGATGCAGAGACCCACAGCCAAACATCAGGCAGAGTTCAGAAATCCAGCGGAGGAGGAGAAAAGATTGTAGGAGCAAGAGAGGTCAAAGACACCACTGAACTACTCACACAGTCAACTAAACTTTGGGCAACAGGGGCTCAAAGAGACTGAATCCACACTCAGGGAGTCTGCAGGAGACTAACCTGGTATTTTGCATATACTTTACAGTTGTGTGATTTGGATTCTTGTGGGACTCCTGACAGGAAAAAGGGGTTGTTTCTGACTCTCTTAACTGGCTTTTGGGTCCCTACTCCTCATAGTTGGTCACCTTATCCAGGTTTAATATAAGGGGAGGTGCTTAGGTATACCACAAATTCTAATTGGTTTTTATAATAAAAACCTGGAATCAGCTATTGGGGCAAAAGCTAAAAGATCAGAGAAGTAGAGAAGTCAACCTTCCTCTAAAGAGTTCTTACCATTTGAACTTCTGTTGAGAATTTTCTGTTCAGTTCAATACCCCATTTTAATTGGGTTAATTAGAGTTTTAATGTCTAGTTTCTTGAGTTTTTTTTTATATATATTGGAGATCAGACCTTTGTCTGATGCAGGGTTGATGAAGATCTTCTCCCACTCAGTTGGATGCTTTTTTGTGTTAATGACAGTGTCCATTGCCCTACAGAAGCTTCTCAGTTTCAGGAAGTCCCATTTATTCAATATTGCTCTTATTGTCTGTGCTACTGGGATTCTACATAGGAAGGGGTCTCCTATGCCCTTGTGTTGTAGACTACTTCCAACTTTCTCTTCTATCAGATTCAGTGTGGTCAGATTAATATTGAAGTCTTTAATCCATTTGGACTTGAGTTTTGTTCATGGTGATAGATATGGATCTATTTTCATTCTTCTACAGGTTGACATCCAGTTATGCCAGCACCATTTATTAAAGATGCTTTCTTTCTTCCATTGTATAATTTTAGCTCCTTTGTCGAAAATCAGGTGTTCATAGTTTTGTGGATTAATATCTAAGTCTTCAATTCGATTCCATTGGTCAACATCTCTGTTTTTGTGCCAATACCAATCTGTTTTCGTTACTGTAGCTCTGTAATACAGTTTGAAGTCAGGGATGGCAATGCCTCCGGTGGTACTTTTATTGTAAAGGACTGCTTTGGCTATCCCGGGTTTTTTTTGTTTTTCCACATAAAGTTGATTATTGTTCTGTCAAGGTCTGTGAAGAATTTTGTTGGGATTTTGATGGGGATTGCATTGAATTTATAGATTGCTTTTGGTAGAAGTGCCATTTTTACTATGTTGATCCTCCCAATCCAAGAGCATGGGAGATCCTCCCATTTTCTGGTATCTTCTTCAATTTCTTTCTTCAAAGACTTAAAGTTCTTGTCAAATAGATCTTTCACTTCCTTGGTTAGAGTTACCCCAAGATACTATGCTATTTGTGGTTATCATGAAAGGTGATGTTTCTCTGATTTCCCTCTCTGCTTCTTTGTTCCTTGTGTATAGGAGGAGGGAAACTGATTTTTTGGAGTTGATCTTATATCCTGCCACATTACTAAAGGTGTTTTTCAACTGTTCTTTGGTAGAGTTTTTGGGGTCACTTATGAACACTATCATATCATCTGCAAATAACAAAAGGTTGACTTTTTCCTTTCCAATTTGAATCCCCTTGATCTCCTTAGGTTGTCTTATTGCTATTGCTAGAATTTCTAGCACTATATTGAAGAGGTATAGAGCGAGTGGACAGCCTTGTCTTGTTCCTAATTTTAGTAGGATGGCTTTGAGTTTCTCTCCATTTAATTTAATGTTAGCTGTAGGCTTGCTGTACACTGCTTCAGCCTCCTTAGAGATCATGGAAATGCAAATCAAAACAACTCTGAGATACCATCTTATACCTGTCAGAATAGCTAAAATAAAAAACATCAATGATAGCCTGTGCTGGAGAGGATGTGGAGTAAGGGGAATACTCATCCATTGTTGGTGGGAATGCAAATTTGTGCAACCACTTTGGAAATCAATGTGGCGGTTTCTCAGGAAACTGGGAGTCAACCTCAGGATCCCACAATTCCACTCTTGGGAATAT
Organism: Microtus oregoni; assembly: GCF_018167655.1. Classification (NCBI taxonomy): domain Eukaryota; kingdom Metazoa; phylum Chordata; class Mammalia; order Rodentia; family Cricetidae; genus Microtus; species Microtus oregoni. The sequence goes on from NW_024543061.1 coordinate 72,389,585, forward strand.
ACCAAGATTTGCCCAATCATACTACAAAAGCATTTGTTCAACTATGTTCATAGCAGCACCATTTGTAATAGCCAGAACCTGGAAACAACCTAGGTGCCCCTCAATAGAAGAATGTATAAAGAGGGTGTGGCACATATACACTTTAGAGTCCTACTCAGTGCTGAAAAAAAAAACAATGACATCTTGAATTTTGCATGTAAATAGATGGAAATAGAAAACACTATCCTGAGTGAGGTAACCCAGACCCAAAAAGATGAATATGGTATGTACTCACTCATAAGTGGATTCTAGCCATAAATAAAGGATATTGAGCTTATAATTCATGATCCTGAAGAAGCTACATAAGAAGGTGAACCCAAAAAATAACATATAGTTATCCTTCTGGATATTGGAAGTGGACAAGAATACTGGACAAGGGTTGGGAGCATGGGGGTGGGGGGTAGGATTGGGATAAGAGGAGATGGGGAGAGAGAAGGGAGAAGGGGAGGATGGGGAGAGCTTGAGGGAATGGGATGGTTGGGATGGAGGAGGGGTGGATGAGGGTGCAGGGAAGTAGATATCTTAATTAAGGGAGCCATTTTAATGTTGGCAAGAGACTTGACTCTGGAGGGGTTCCCAGGTGTCCAAGGAGACATCCCCAGCTTATTCCTTGGGTAGCAGAGGAGAGGGTGCCTGAACTGACCTCATCCTATAGTCACACTGATGAATATCCTGCATATCACCACAGAACCTTCATCTGGCGATAGGTGGAGATAGAGACAGAGACCCACATTGGAACACTGGACTGAGCTCCCAAGGTCCATATGAAGAGCAGAAGGAGAAAGAACATGAGCAAGAAAGTCAGGACCGCGAGGTGTGCGTCCACCCCCTGAGACAGTGGGACTGATCTAACGGGAGATCACTAAGTCTAGTTGGACTGGAACTCATGGAGCATGTGATCAAACCGGACTCTCTAAATGTGGCTGATGGTGAAGGCTGACAGAGGAATGAAGAACAATAGCGCTGGGTTTTGATTCTACTGCATGGACGGGCTTTGTGAGAGCCTAGTCTGTTTGGATGCTCACCTTCCTGGATCTGGGGAAAATGGGGAAGACCTTGGACTTCCTATAGGGTAGGGAACCCTGACTGCTCCTTGGACTGGAGACGGAGGGGAAGGGGAAGGGGGGAGGTGAGAGAAGTGGAAGGAGGGAAGGAGGTGGAAATTTTCAATAAAAAATTAATTAATTAAAAAAAAGAGTTCTTACCTCTACCAATGCTCAGACCTAAAGGAAAATTCTGTTTTCATGAATCCTCAGACTGAATGCTATCTCTATGAAACCTCAGAATGAATCTCAGACTGCAACCATCTCTCAGAATCCTCAGACTGCCTCTGAGCTTCTGTCTCCTCCCATCTTATATTCCTCTCACCTTCCAGGCAAATCACTCCTGTCTCCACTTCCTAGTGTTGGTATTAAAGGCATGTGATCCCAAGTGCTGGAATCAATTTGGTGTAAACTCTTTTTCTCTTTTAGACTGGATCAGTTTTGTGTCACCCAGGGTGGCCTTAAACTCACAGAGATCCGTCTGCCTCTGTCTCTTGATGGCTGGGATTAAGGATGTGTGCCACCACTGCCTGGCCTCTATGGCTGACTAGTAGCTTAGCTCTGCACTCTGTTCTTCGGCCAAGCTTTATTTGTTAAATTAAATACAAAATATCACTACACTTAGCCTTACTACAACTTGACATGCCTTGTTTTATTGAAACAGCAAGGGCCTTACTCCAGGCCAAAGGGTATATATAATTCAGTCAGGAGGAATGATGTTCAGATTTTTTCTATCTCTCCTCATCTCCTAGCAATATAAGTCTCATGACCCTCATTTCATGTAAAAAAGCAAAAGAAGAACAGTATGTTTTCTAGGCAAGATGGAAAAAAAACTACAAGACAGATAGTTTCCTATCTAAAAGCTCAGTAGACAATGTAAAGAATGCAGCAGTGGTCATCTAGGGAAGGAGAGATCCAGAGACCATAGCATTGACATGACAGAATTATTTGACTCAAAGGTCTTAATAGCATTTAACACCATTTCAAAGTCTGAATTTTCTTCTTCTGTAACTCAGGCAGTCTATTAACTATGAGTCATTTAAAAAAAAACGTGAACACACTTCTAATTCACAATGCCATGCAGTAAAATGGTAGCAATAGGAAGATAGAAAAGAAACCATGAGACCAAAGCAAAACTCAGCCTTAGGGCAAACAGCAAACCCCGCAGTGGCATGCCCATTTTTCTAGACTCATAGTCAAATTCAATTGGCTTGGTCTGCCACCTGTAGCACATGATTTATCTTTTGACCTGGTTTCAACCAGTACCTATAGTTTTCCTCAGCATACTTTCAAAATTCCAGACACTTTCAGTATTTAAGGATGTACACTTTAGTTTCATCTTGCAACTTCTCACACAACTCACTGAAGAACTCCACTCAGAGAATCTGACCCTCACATCTCTATTGGTACTCAACTTAATCCTATAACTCTTTCATTCTCTCTGTCTCCAAAACCAACACCATGTAGATAATACCAAGTTCTGCTCCCAGCTCAAGCTGAATCCCAGCCGTCTGGGACCTAGGGACTCTGCAGCATGAAATTACCTGAGTGATTGCAGGGCCTTTTTACTCAGGTCCATTCCTGTAAAGGGAATATTTTCAAAAGGGTTTTCAGTGTTTTACCCCATTGTCTTCAGTGAGTGAAATCTTGTCATCAAGATACCTTTCTTATTGCCCAAATACAATGTTGTCAGTTTCTTTGTAGTGTCATTTTCTCTGTTAGCTATTTTGTCAATTTTATCAACAAAATGACTTAAGGAAAAGCTTTGGAAAATGTTGGTACCATAGTAGAGCTGGCTGATCAAACTTTACACTACCATATGACCCAATGCATGATAGCTATGTTTTTACATCCAGAAGGTTCCACAACCTGCCCACCCACTTTCATCAACTGGAGACCAAGTGTTCAAACACATGTGCACATGGAATCCACCTTATATCCAAACTATAACAGAAGTCGTTTGAGTTAATTCTTTCTTTTTTCTTTTCTTTTCTTTTCTTTTTTTTTTGCAAATTCAATGTTTCAGTGAGCATCTTACTTTACAGTGGACAAAGTGAGACCAGTTTGGTTGGATATACTGTGCCTGCCTCTAGAAGAATACAGAGAAAGAGAGAAACTACTGAATTACTTCAAGCCTTTAAAATGGTGGAGTATAGTATGTCTAATAAATAAAACAAAGACAAAGGGGCTGGAGAGATGGCTCAGAGGTTAAAAGCATTGCCTGCTCTTCCAAAGCTGAGTTCAATTCCCAGCAACCACATGGTGGCTCACAACCATCTGTAATGGGGTCTGGTGCCCTCTTCTGGCCTGCAGGCATACACATAGACAGAATATTGTATACATAATAAATAAATATTAAAAAAAAAACAAGGACAAATCATTACACCAGACTTAAAATCTTTGTAGTCACAAGATGAATAAGTAATAGCTCATGAAGTCAGCCAGTATAGGAAGGCAGAAGTATATATGACTGACACAGGAATCAATTTATATTCTTCTTCTGATTCATTCACTGTCTCTTCTTTTATTCACTGCTTTGTGTGACCAAGATTATTCCTCAAGTATGGCATAAGGGATCCACATCATGAGCCTCATGCATCATTTTCTTCATTGGCCACTTGTAATTTGAGTGGTTTAAGGTAGAAAGACAGAAATGTGTCTTCTACTTTGAACAAATCACGATCAAAAAGAAATACAAGACAGAGAGGGCTTTCAAGAACAGTTGGTGGCTTTTTCTATTTTCCCAAGAGTCCAATTGAAAACTCCTAGAAAAGATCTGAGGAGTAATGGACACACGAGCAGACTTCCTTTCAGATCACTCTGAAGAGGGTCACCAAAAGGACCCTCATCACATCGCACTATTTCATCTTTCACATCTTCCTCTATCTTTATGTCTATCTGTCCTCTCATTATCTCTATTAGCTTTGCTTTTACAAAGAAATGTCATGAGGTTGATCCTGGACATTGGCTCTCATTTCAGGACCTCTAGGGTTTTATATTCTGTGATATCTCTTCTTTTATTCACTGTGTAAGTTAATTTTTGTTGACTTATATTCTTTGATCATAGTCCCAGGTTACTTCAGGATTGTTACTTTCAAGTATATCATCACAAAATTATTAATTTCCATTATTCAGTTTCCTACATGGCTCAATTACTAGGAATTAAAATTACTAACTGATATCTCTATTTGGATATCCAAATTATGTGGCATGGGAGAAGATAAATATTCATAAAACCTTGAAAGAGAATATGCCTTCATTTTCATGCTAGCAAATGAGAGTTGAGGTTCTACTCCAACATCTGCAAGCAAAGTTTTCAGTCTATGGCCAGATGATGAAATAGAAGAATATATTTAAATTCATTTGTTACCTTATTATAGGGCTCTTTTTCTTGACATTAGCCACAGAATTAAAAAGAAAAAGGGCTTAAATGGTTACAAAGGAAAGAAAAAGATGTTGGTAAAAGATTAGGTAAGGGAAGTAAGGGCTTACAACTAAAAATATTTTGCTTCCCATTTTTGCTGGTGACATGCTAAGCATCCTCTAGAGCCCTTCAGTGTCAAGAGGTTTCCTCAGAAATCTTCTCCATGTCTCTGAAGCAGTCATGGGGTATATAGCTTGGTCAGAACACCAAAGATCTTGGTGGGATGAATTCACTTGGCTGTGACCATTGTACCAGTTGGTTAAATTTGGGAAAGTAAGTATACTGGTATTCAACTGCAGTTAAAAATGAGACACATAATGGACAAGTGAGAACAATTAATCAAAATTACTGGCAATGTTTAAGCTGTTTGCCGTCTTTCTAGCTTGCTATGACATTTTACTTTTTCCTTTTCTTTCTTTACTTTTTGAACAAAGAAGTTAATATCTTCAGCCATACTTCTACTAAACTAAAATAGATCAGTGTGTAATATTGTTGTGAACATTTTTCATTGTTGCTTTTATCATGAAGCAGTGACAAGCACAACTAAGAAAATAGAGATGTAAGAACATTAGCAAATGTACTAACAAGAACCAGGATGTAGAACATTGTACTCTTTTCAAAGATGACTACACTCTATGGAATTATCTTCATAAAGCATATGAGATCCATGGCATAATTTTGTTTTGCAAAGTATATATCCCGGGAAGATGAGGCTTCATAGTGAATGTAATAAATAATAAAATAAGGCATGAAGTATCATACCCTGTAATTTTCCATCAAAACCAGATGGTACTTACTTCTTCATCCCAGTGAGAGCTCTCATTCTGTGAGATTTATCAAGCATGTCACCCATACATTGACTACAGTATGAAGATATAGTATACATAAAAAAATAAACAAGCAGCTGGGTGGTGGTGGGACACACCTATAATCCCAGCACTCGGGAGGCAGAGGCAGGCAGATCTCTGTGAGTTCAAGGCTAGCCTGGTCTACAAGAGCTAGTTCCAGGACAGGCTGTAAATCTACAGAGAAACTCTGTCTCGAAAAACCAAAATAAATAAATAAATAAATAAACAAATAAGCAAACTTTAGTGAGTTTAAGAAAGGGTAACCTACACATATACATGTGCCACACACAAACACACACACACACACACACACACACACACAAATTCCAATTTAATGACAAGACTCTTGTGAAGACCACATACCAGGGCCTACCCAACCTACACACCACAAACTGCTGGAAATCCACGGTATTGATCCACTGGTTGATTCCCCACTACATATAGAGTCAGCTGCTCACACACTGACTTCTTGACAGGGGTGAATAACATATCAAGCTACTTGAGGAATTGCTTGCAAAAGCAACTGACATTTGAGTGCCACGTCCAACACATCCCAGGAAGTGTTGAGTAAAAAAGCTGCCCATACTGCCTGGCAAGCACAGTCTACCTGGTATTTCTTGTTTCATTTTTAAAAGCCTGTTCTTATATATTTCTATTTTTTTTGCTATGTGCTAGTATGATAATTCAAATATTATCTGTAGTCTTTTGTATGTGTGTGTCTGTGTGTGTGTATGTGTGTGTGTGTTAAATTTTAAGTAGAATGTTTTGGTTTTACTCTCACAGTTTTCCTTCTTAGTTTTCTATGTCAATTGATTCTTCCTTAATTACTATGTTTGGGCCATCTCTATCAGTAGGATGTTTATCTGCAAATTGAAACAGCTGCAAATAAAAAGTAACAGAGAAAATAATTTCATTATCAGTGGGTATATAATAATGTATATATATATATATATATATATTGAACAGTATATAATAATGTTCCCATGAATAACACTGCAGTATGATAACTATTAATATTGACATGATATGCGACTGTATTTTCTATCACATGTAGGTAATGATTTGAAATATAGGAGAGGATGTGCATACAGGATGATCAGGTAAAAGTATCCAAGTTCATATGCATTTATAAAATATAAACACAAGATTGGGAATTTGATTGGCTATGCTAACAATTCAATTATTTTTATTTTCTAACCACAGGACACTGAACAAGTCTTTAAATATCTTCTAATTTCTTTTTTACTATACTCTAGCATGTCAACAAGAGAGTTTGTATAAAACTGTGTAAATGAAGAAATTAAATAGGTGTTTTTCTAATATTTTCTACAAACCATAAGTTTATAAAACTTAGAAAAGAACTTGACTAAAATGGATTAATGAATGGAGTTTTAAGAAATGGGCCTCAGAAATGGCCCAACTGATAATGTATTTAACATTCAACTATGAGGACCTGAGTTCAGCTCCCAATAATCTCTGGAAAAGCTGGATCAGGCATCATGTGTTCTTATTTTCTGTATGGCAATCATAAATTGAGAGTGTATTAATAATCAAAATTCTAAATTATATATATATATATATATATATATATATATATATTATATTTTGCTACATATTATGACTTACTCTTTACTTAAAACCCCATGTAGTAAAATAAACATTTATATACACATATAGTGTAATTAAAAAGAAAAGTTATAATTTTATATGGTATTTAACTATATTAGCCTTTTAGTTACTGCTCATAAACTGTCATTATCAGTAAAATTTTAAAAAATAAAGTTTCCTATTTCAGTACTAAATAAGTGCTATAGATATACTTCATTCACCAAGTAAGAATGGGTTCATGGTATAATCAAGTGATCCCATCAAATGCCCAACATAATGAAGAGTTTAAAATTGGTCACTAAGAGCCTATATTAGAGTTTTGTAGTTAGAATATAAGTAAGTAATTGTGTATTTACATTTTTAAAAATTAGTTCTTAATAGTATTAAATGAAGATTACAACTATTAATAATTTCTTCAAAGAATTTCAAAACACCAATAATACATATTGTACATAGAAATAACATTAACCATGTATACTTAATGTTTTTAGGTAAAAGAAAATGATATACATTTTTGAAAATTTATAACATAATGCAAGAAGCCAAAGAGAGGAATAAAATGTCCTCAAACTACCTCCTCATAGATTTCTTTGTTGTCTAGAACACATGACTGTATGTTGTCTGGATGCCTTAGGCAGTTGGTATATTCTTTTCTTTCAGCCTACATCGAAGGTGCCTCAGTATCAAAAGAGAATTTTGCTTTAACTTAGAGTTTCCTAGAACCAGGATTAATGAGTGGGTTGAAGGATACATGAGTCCAGTTATCATACAAATAATGTGAACTAGTTCACTGTGATGTTTCTCAGCAATCCATGCTGTCAGAAGGGACAGAATGTAAGTAGCATAGAGCAGAAGGAAGGAGACTATAATTTTCATGGCATTTGTGTGTGCCTTGGTGTTGGGATCTTTGTTTCCTCTGGCATTGAGCTGCATATTCTGTCGATGTTTCCACAAAGAGAAGATTAACAGGAGAAAAGAAATCAAAGCCAGTGAGAATGGTGTTACAGCGAACAGAGTCATGTTGAATAACATCAGCTCTGAAAACAAGGAAATTCCCATATCCATGGAATTCACAGTACTATTTCTTCCATATTGATGGATCTTCTCTTCAAGAGTGATGCTCATTTTTATCAGATTTGCAAGCAAGAAGGCCAAGCTTCCCAGCAGTACCCCCACAATCAGTTGTTTAAGTCTCCATTTCAAGTAGTGAATTATCTTCCAGGAGAAATTAGCTACTCTGAGAAAATAAAAGATGCTAAGGGCTGTGGCAAGCCAGAGACTGAAGTGACTAGAAAGTATCCAGCTAAAATGAAGAATTTTTAATTCTGTTCCAATCACAAATAATGCTGGATCACATATAGTGTTGAACCAAATATATATTTCCCAGATTAGAGTAATTCTTGAAATCGCCAATGTAAGAAGGATTTTATCCATTAAGGAAAGCTTTTGTTTAGTGATGCAGTCCAAGAAGTTTGACAGCACTATGAACCCATTGCTCAGATTCCCAAAAATGAACTCCGCAACTATTATTATAGTGGCAAAGATATGCAGAACAGGTTCCATGCTCAGAGAAGGATTTGTGTCTAATAACACTATCATGTGCTGTCCAAGTGCCCCATGGATGGTCCAAATGTGTTATTAAATTCTTTCTTCCCTTTGTTCCAGATCCTTCTGTATTTTCTGACCATACAACAAGCTGAACATTTCCTGATTGACATTTAATCTGCACATTTTCTTGTTAATTTTCTTCAGCAATTCTTGCTAGAGTCCTTGCTAAATATGTTTGTCCACACATGGGCTGAAATGTTCAGCAGATGATTTAGAAAAGAAAACAAATTCAAATTTGCTGATATGCAAATCAAGATATATTCTGTTTTGCATTTTCATCATGTTTCAGATTAAGGGAATTTGGTTGGGCTCCTTGAGATCTAGGGTGATTGGTTATATTGCCACTGAAGACTTAGGGGAAACTCAGAGATGAGTTTGCATTGTTTCATAAGAATTCAGTTTTCCCCAGAGTTCAGGTTTCATCCTTCTAACACTGAGAGTAGACGATGGAAACCAAAAAAGAAAGAATGATTCATGTGAAAAATCATTACCACTCTGTTCTCTCTCTCTCTCTCTCTCTCTCTCTCTCTCTCTCTGGAGAATCAGCAAAATGCAGAAAATGTACAGACTTAGGAAAATGACTAATTTGATATTTGTGTCAATAAAATACTTGTAATACTACTTTCTTTTGACTACAAGTAAGTATACCTTTACTGTTTTATGAGAAAATATTTTATCTCATAAATACATGATTTGTGATTTTAAAAGGTCTGTATTTTATTAGTCATATACAGTTGATCAGGTGATTTTCAGAGCATGAAGATATTTACCACTTCTAAAATAACATCATCTTTGCTATCTCTTTTCCATGGTCCTATTCATATACATCAAGGAATTTAAAATCCAGGCACAGAAGAGCTAGTTATTTGGAGTTGGGGAGATAGAAAAGATATTCTGAGTAGCAGGGTAGAATGAACATACATCTCTAAATGGATCATGAATATCAAAGCTCAGGAAACTTCACTAAAGAGGGATGGATGAGGAGAAAACTGTGAGATGGCAATATCTGGACATGATACGGATGTTGTATTCATCAACTCACAGTAGCTGTAGTGGCCTGTACACGATCTGTACACGAACAGGCCTGTCAAAATTTCAGCAGAGGAGGGAGAGCAACCTGAAGTCCCATCTATACTGAAAGAGTTTTGAAAGTTGATGTCCATCCCAGTAGGCAGAGTCAGTTTCCTTTGGAGATGTGGGATTTAGAAGATTATCCATGCCTTATCAGACTACAATCTATTTATTTGGATATGGATACCTCTAATTGCGTATTGGGAATTATTAATAGCAAAATTATATAAGTAGAATATGAAATTTGTAAGGAAATCATATGGACTAATATGATTGGTATGCAGAGTATAAATGTATGACACTTTCAAAAAATAAAAAGGTTTTAAATAAATAAATGAAAATAACTTAAAAGATTCTATAAAATTGGTTTATACATGCATAGTGTCATGTATTTAAAATTTAGATTTACTTATTTTAATTTATAGGTATAAATGTTTTGCCTGAATGTTTGTATGTATACCACATGCATGCCTAAAGCAGTTGAAAGCTGTCAATGGATGGTCTGGAATTGCAGTTACAGTGGTTATGCCCCCACGATGTAGAACTGGGAATTGAACCTGGGTCCTCTGCAAGGGTAGCAAGTACTTTTAACTGCTGGATCCCTATTCCAGTATATTGATTTTATTTCTTTGTTAGAGGTTCAGTCACAGGCCTTGTGCATTCTGTATAAACTCTCCACCATGGAACTGCACCAACATCACTCTCTGTGTACTCCTACAGGTCATTGTAGAGTCCTTTGCCCAATGTGATCTGATAACTCCACGTAAAACCTGAGAGGACTTAAAAAGGAGAGAGAGTTTAACACAGCTTTTTGTTGGCGGAATGCCGCAGAGAAATTTTCCTGACTCAGCAGCCTCGGCAGGAAAAAAGCTGTGCCATTTTAAAACATGGCTTCCTAGGCCCTGACACTCATGCAAACTCTGGTTATGGTGCATTTCTGGGCCTGGACATTTGTGTGCCCACTCAGGGTCAGGAATAAAGTAGTTGAGACAATGCCAATGGCTCACCACTTCCCACCTGCACCTTCAGGCGGCAGGATGAGGTTTACTAGGCATGCACAAGTGGGAGAGCATGGCCGATTCCCGCCACCATACACAGAGATATTTCCAGGCTGTGCAGTCATCTACAGATTTTTCTGTAACTCAGATAAAAATCTCGTTTTATCTGAAAAAAGCCACACAGTTTTAAAATGCCAGCTTTCCGGGCTATGCTCCTAGCGTGACCTCTGTCTCTTGTAGTAGACATTGAATTTGGATGGGGTTTTGTGAGTAAAGTGCTAAGGCTTGCTTGATGGCAATGTGGACTGATGTGTGCCTGGAATTGTGCTCAGCTCATGGGCACCAAATGGCTGAGGCAGGAGCAGCTCCCGCTTCACTCTACCATGCTAAACGGTGTTGATCTCAGGCATGATCTATCCTAATTACCATAATAACAGTGCAGTTAAGCCTTAGACTGGGCAGGAAACAGGTGGTACCGTATTACCCCATGTGGCGCAAGCTAAAGTTTTTAAGAAGCACTTAGCATTTTAAGAAGTACACCTAAACAGTAAAGAATTACAGATTCACAGTAGGACAGATTCAGACATAAAAGACCTCTAAATGGGTCATAATGTTAAATAGACATACGTAGACTTGGGAGAGAAGAGAAAGAATATAGAGAATAAAGTTAATGCTTTAAAAAATGGGTAAAGTCTTTAAAGAGACAGAGTACAAATAGTTATAGATTAAAAGAAATAAAGAAAAACAAGCCATGTAAAAATTGAAAATTCACAGAGAGTTTGGCTTCTGTATATTGTATATTCTTTCAATTTTTTGACTGTGAAGGAACTAAATACAGAGAGACATTTCATTGTGTGGTTTGCTAAGTTAATCCAACATGTGTATTATAAAGCTATCTTGACTTCAGAATTTGGATCTAAGAATATGATGCTTTGGAAAAGAGGGTCTTCTTTTGTTTTCACAGAGGATGAGACCCTGTGGATTGCTTCTATACCAATATGGTATGATAGACCATGCCCTCCTGAAAGATTGCTGTGAACACCCTGAAAAAATTACTTCACTCAGTTGCCGACTGAAAAGAACCTGACACACAAGATACACCATTAAAGACATGATTAACAGTGGCCCTATACAGCAGGAAGAAGTTTGGAGAGAAATAACTAAGTCCATATTCCTAGATATTGTTTATAAATGTTCTTTTACATTTAAAGGGGGATATGATATAAATATGAATAATTTACATTGGTATAAATTTTGCCTTATTGATAGAAATTTAAGGTCAATTTTATTATATGTATATGTATTTCTGATCTTGATTAAGGTATTGTGATTATGTAGTTCATTTAAAAATGTAATGTATAGTTAGGAAATATGGGTTGTTAATGAATAATCATCAATAATAACCAAGCTTGTAGTCATGTTAGTTAGATTTTCTAGATATAGAGATATATTTCAGTTAGATAGGCATTCTTCATATCTTTCAAAGACTACAGTATATGGCATTTAATGTTTTAATAACTTAGGGCTTTTCATGACAGTGAGACATGTCTGCTCCTGGCAATACCAATCTACTTCAAGAGGAAGATGGGCATCGAAGAGGCTCCTTATGGAGTTTGATAGCCATTAGGGCAAGAAACTGCTCTTGCCTGAACTGTTGCATAAACTGTTGCACAAAGAACCTGCAGAGAGAGGACTGCTGAACTTGCCTAAAGGTGAGATGGTTTTTCAGGGTTCCTGCTTCATGAAGGAGTCTGTCTGTGAGACATTCTGCAGGACACAAAAGAAAGTGATTGAACTGTCTTTAAAATTTCCTGCTTCATGGAAATGTCTGCTGGATACTATGGGCCTGTAGGCTGAAGATGGATGCCCCTACGGTACAGAGGAACTTTGGGTGACTGTCCAGGCAATGAAATGTCTCTGTCATTACTACAGTTTTGGAAGTTGCTTACTTCTTGTTTACTTAGGTAATATTATATCCTTCTGGAGTCTTTGATGGAGTTGAAAATGGTTAGTTATAGTTTTCCTTTGTTATGGTAAAAGATAAAATAGATATAAATATTGTAACTGTAATTCTTGCTTGATAACTGTTTTGTTATATGTAATTTTACTATGTTAAAGTTAAAGCCTTCCTTTTTTAAAACACAGAAAAAAGTGGAAATGATGTAGGAAGGTCTTTTTTCTATGTGTTGCTTTCATTGGTCAATTAAAAAAGAAACTGCTTGATCTGATAGGTCAGAACATAGGTAGGTGGGATAGACAGAACTGAATGCTGGAAGAAAGAAAGCAGAGTCAGGCAGATGCCATTGAAGCTCCAGCCCGACATGGACGTAGGTTAGAATCTTTCTGGTAAGATATGACCCCGTGGTGACATACAGATTATAAGAAATGGGTTGAATCAATACGTAAGACCTAGCCAATAAGAGGTTAGATCTAATGGGCCAGACAGTGTTTAAATGAATATAGTTTCCAAGTAATTATTTCAGGCAAAGCTCGCCAGATGGTGGAATGCAGCCCACTGCTCCTTCTATACCTGTAGGAAGTAGCCAGAATTGAACTGGTACCTCTATACCCACAGAGTATGGGATGTTTGGTTGAAAGTGTCACCCCAGCTGCTGACATACATATGCCCAAAGAGTATGGAATGTTTGGATTAAGGCTTCACCTCAGACCCTGGCATCCATATATCCAAAACTTCTAGAAAGTTTGGGTAGAAAGTCCCATCACAAGCTCCTCCTGTGGGAGTTGCCTCAGTCCAGATTCCACCCCCAAGAAAGCCCGCCAAATGGTGGCCCCTCATTCAGTGATGTTCAAGACCACTCCCACAGGGTATTTAAACTGCTCCCCAGAGAGCAAGCATGTAGATTTCTGGTCTTCCTTCCCCACCTCCTCTCTGAGGGCCTATGAGGGCACCTAGGAGCACTGGCATCCATTAAACCTGGGCTTTTTCTTTAAAAAAAATCAGTTTTGTTTGGTCTGATTTTGATTATTGCATTAGTGGAGAGGTTTATTGGGATGTAAAAACCTTTCATCAATATACACCCTTCTATGACCACAGGTGTTATGGTTCCCATCACATAGTGCTGTGGCTACTACTTAGACATTCCAGGGCCATCCCATGCACCAACAATCAGTCAGGCAAATTATATAGCCACTCAGGATCCTCAGGCCTTATGTGACATAAATTCAACATGATCACATCACCTTGCATGACCCAGCTAAATAAGGCCCTGTGTGCATACATAAGGTAGCTTTTAAAAGCTGGACATGTCCACTCCATGCTCTCCTTGCAGCTTTCTCAGTCCTTTATGAACATGTTTTTCTTTTTAATAAACTCTTCATATGGGTTTTGTTGTGTGTTTTGTGATCTGTTCTGGCTCGCACCCGGTAATTACATCAGGACGATTAAACAAACAGATATTAAATAAGCAGATATAGCACAATTCTTTAAGAAAAATGAGAATGTGAGGTTTTGATTTTGAAGCAAGTGTCTAATATAATAATTTGATCAGCATTTTGTTCAGTGTTTACTATATGTGGTGCTGAAACATTGAATTAGTAATAATAAATTATAGGACCTATAAATAAAATACATAATGATTATAACATATAATTAAATAAAACGTATGAATAAATATAAAATAATTTTAACATATTAATAAAACATTGAGTCAATATTTGAATCCTTCTTCAACAGCAACCAAAAACTGATATTGAACTCATTATAAACAAAATAAGAAGAGTAAACAGTTATTAAACTGTCACGAGGAATACAACATATTTAAAAATTTTCTCATACCATAGGAAAATATTACATTTGGATGATATTAGTAGTATTTTGATTGCATTTATTTTTAATTAAGCTGAGAAAAATGAATCAGAATACTGTATGTTTAGGAAAAATATCAGCAACTCCAGAAACACAAAAATCTTATGGTTTTGGAAGTGTTTATTTCTTTCTCAAAATCAAATAGTGTTTGATTATCAGAAACAAATTAAAATTTAGCCAAATTGATACAATCATCTTTATAATGTGACCTACAATCCTATATTGAGAATGATTGAATTAAATTTATAGATAAAGATCCACCTATAAATGATTGCAGTTGATTTCAAGGATAATGATTTGCCTGTCGGCATGCAAAGTTAGAAGGAGTCAAATGAATGCATTGCACTTCTTAAAGATTGAAACTTCAGGAAAAACAATAGCAGCAAATATAACTCCTTTATGTGCATTTAAGTAAATTAAAATGAAGATTAGAGCTGAAGAATCTCTGACCTAGGATAGTTAATACCAATAAATTTTATTTATAATGGTTAATGACTGGAAACCATTTATAGGTCATCAGAAGGTAAAGTGACTTATCTTCAATGTAGTATCCATTACAGTTCTGGAATACCACTTACCAGGACCACCCGGGAAACACAATAATATAATCATAGAATTTTTTTTTATTTTGTTATAGTCATTGCATGCTAATAATACTCATTTTAAATTGCTTGGTTTAATTTACACATTTATGCAGATGTACAACATAGTTCAATAGAAAGGCCATAGTTTTACATCATCATATTATTATTAATTTTGTTAGTCTTTTTTCATTTGCTGGAAGCAGCCAACAAGTAGAAAGCAACTGTGAGAAAAACAAATATCCACCATAAAGGTTGGAAGTAACATATGGATAAGGGTTTTTGAGTTTTTTTTTTAAATTCTTCTCTCATACAATTTCAACCTCTGTTTTCTCTCCCTCTGTTCCTCCCAATACCTACCCCCTACTAACGTGTCCCCTGTCCTCCATATTCTCTCCTCCTTTGTTTCCCTTCAGAAAAGAGCAGCCCTCCCAAAGCATAACAAGCTACAATTAGACTAGACACAATTCCTTTTATCAGTCTGGATGAGGCAACCCAGCTGGAGGAAAAAAGTCCCAAGAGCAAGCAAATCGGTCAGAGATACCTCCACTCCTACTATTAGGAGTTCTACAAAAACACCAAGCAACAACCAAAACATATTTCCACAGACCCATATAGGCTCCATGATTTCCATGTTTGCAATTTGCAGGGCTGTTCTGGGTCAATGAAGTAGGGTCAGTAAAGTAACTACTATAATTTCAAAACCCTGAGGTAAGATTGATCGATGAAAAGGTTTAACTTTAACACAGTATTTCCATACTTATAAATCATTTTATACACTGTAATTATGAGCAAAAGTAATAAGCCAAAACTTCTCTATTTCAGTTCTAAATAGCTTCATTCAAAATCCTTAATTCAAGTAAACATAGTTTCTTGATCTAATAAAATAATTACATCAAGTGCCTTCTACAATGTATAGCATAAAATGGGTCACTTATAGCCAACAGGTTTGAAGTTCAAAAGTAGAATATAAATAACTAATTGTAGCAGTTTCTAACTGGTAAGGGTAACTATTCATGATTTCCTCTAAAAGGTTATAAATTGTATATAATACAAAAATGTTCATCATAAATATTTAACATTTTTAGGTAAGATGAAATTGTATATACACTTTGAAAAAAGACTGCAGTGATATTCATGGTGTTAGAAAAAAAGGAATACAATACTTTTGAACTGTTGGCTGAAATAAAACTTTCTTCATAAATTTATTTTAATTAAAACATTTTGTTACAGCAACAGGAAAGGTAAGTAAAATGGGTAAAAAAAATTCTACTATTTTGAATATAGCATATATACTATTACAGCCTATATACTTGCTGAATAGGATCTACATGCTTTAAAATAAGATGCATTTATAGCCACCAGAACCAAGAATACATAATGTACATTCATAATCAGATATCTGTTACCCAGTATTTCCATCAAGCTGATTTAGTTTCTTACCATTATTACTCACTTCTTTTTAGGATATATTTATCTGTAGGAAAAATGGTTATAGTGGAGCTTTTGTGATTTGCATAAAACTCCAGGGACTCTTGTCCCATGATTTCTCAAATATAACGAAAATAATTTTATGAAAGAAGATCTTTCAAAATTTGAACATGTTGAACTGAATTTGTAGCCCTTGTTGTCCTGAAAACCACTGTGTAGACCATACTGGCCTTGAACTCAGAGATCTACCTTCCTTCTGAGTGCTGGGATTAAAGGAGTTCTGGGTAAAATAGCATACTATTACTTCTGTTTTGATTTAATTGAAATTAAGCATTAAAATAACTATGTTTTCTGTTCCTGAGTCAACGATATAGGCTTACAACAATAAATTTTATGGCAAAGGAAAAAAGTTCTTGAACTACTTGCTCATAGATTTGTTTTTTCTCTACAACAAAGCATGTTGTTTAGATGTTTCATGTAATTGGGATATTCTGTTCTTTCAGCCTACATCCCAGATGCCTCAGTATCAAAAGAGAAGTCTGCTTTAATTTAGCATTTCCTAGAATGAGGATTAATGAGTGGGCTGAAGGATACATGAGTCCAGTTATCATGCAAATAATTTGAATCAGTTCACTGTGATGCTTCTCAGCAATCCATGCTGTCAGAAGGGACAGAATGTAAGTAGCATAGAGCAGGAGGAAGGAGACTATAATTTTCATGGCATTTGTGTGTGCCTTGGTGTTGGGGTCTCCTTGTCCTCTGGCACTGAGCTGCATGTTTTGTCGATGTTTCCACAAAGAAAAGATTAACAGAAGAAAAGAGATCAAAGCCAATGAAAATGGTGTTAGAGAGAACATAGCTGTGTTGAATAAGAACAGCTCTGAAAATAGTGCAAACTCTGTCTCCATGGAATTCACAGTTGTGTTTCCTCCATATTGATGGAATCTCTCTTCAAGAGTGATGCTCGTTTTTATCAGATTTGCAAGCAAAAAGGCCAAGCTTCCCAGCAGTACCCCTACGATCAGTTGTTTAAGTCTCCATTTCAAGTAGTGAAAGATCTGCCAGGAGAAATTAGCTATTCTGAGTAAATAAAAGATGCTTAGGGCTGTGGCAAACCAGAGATTGAAGTGGCCAGAGAGTATAATGCAGAACATAGCTATTTTTAATTCTTCTTTGGTAATAAATGAAATTGATTGAGTTTTAACCCAAATAAATAGTACTTCCCAGATGAGAGTAATTCTGGAAATGGCCAAGATAATGAGGATTTGATCAACTGGAGAAAGTTCTCCTTTATTGACCCAGTCAATACAGTTTTTCACCATTATCAATACATTGCTCAAATTCCCCAAAATGAACTCTGCAACTACTACAGTAGTGGAGATGCTGTGCAGTATAGGTCCCATGTTGAAACACAGAAAACTCAAAGTCTAATATCACCGCCTATCATGTGCTGAGTAAATGTCTGGCATATGGTTCAATGTGCAGCTAAATTCTTCCTCCTCTTTGTCCTGCTCTTTCTCCAGTCTCCCATTTTAAGCAAGACAGTCATCTCCCATTTGGCAATGAATTTGCACATATTCATGTTAGGTATTTTTCTGCAGTTCTCCGATGAGTCCTAACTAATGTTTTTATATGTTTGCCTTGGGCTATAATATTCAGCAGATGATGTGGAAACCAAGGTCAAATTTGCTGATATGCAAATTAAGAAATACTCTTCCCCACTCTTTTGCATCTTTGGCATGTTTCAGATTTAGGAAATTTGGTTGTGCCAACTTGAGCTCTAAACTACAAAGTTCCAATAGTCTGATTCAGCAAATATAAAATTGAAAGGAGGTTTTGTGTTCAAGAGTCTTTTAAGCCACTGAAGATGAAAAAGACTTGTGGTACAGGTTTGTGTTTGTGAACAAAACTTCAGATTCCAGTGGAACTGAGCCTCCATTTTTTCCACTCTGAGAGCGGAAACTTGCTTCAAACAATGAAAGAGAGATTCATTTTAAAGAGTCAACATTTCTCTGCCAGAAGAAAAGAAGAAATCAGAATTCAAAAATACTGACTTAAGTAAGATGATTAATTTGAAATTCATATTAATAAAATATTTTAAATATTGCCTTAACCTTGACTAATCTAAAATATTATTATTCTACCTGATAAAAAATATTTAGTAAATTAGCAATTCATGAATTGAAAAGCTTTGCATTTTATTAATCACTCAAAATTTTTCAGGTGGCATACAGAACACTTGGACATTTACAATTAATTTTCAAATTTGACTTACAAATTTAAAAAGTTGTATTGTTCCCAATGGCAGTGTACAAAGTTCTTTTTCCATATTCTCAATCTTATATAGCATTATCAAGGTAGTTCAAAATTTGAGGCAGAAGGGAATGATTGAGAAAGGAAAGTGGTTATTTGATTTGCTGAGTAAGTGAGCTCCAGATGTCAGCAGCCATAACCAGCAGGGAGATGGAAAGAGAGAACATCAGAAAAAAATCTAGGCAGTGAGTGGAGTAACTGGGATTTTCAAGATATCTGCAAGTGCTAACATATCAAAAAGCAATCCTCAAAATGTTTGCAAATGCTTAATCCAAAGAGGACTGGGCAAGTATCTGGGAGCCCTAAACTATCCCAAAACCTAATAAGCAGAATGAAGGGAATAAATTCAACTTGTTATACATTTTGTGTGCAAAGTTAGAAAGAGTTAAAAGGAAATGTGGTAGTGAACAGGGTAACTATTTCCTATCTCAAGCAAGCTTAAATTTGAGCCAAAATAGACCAGACTTTAATTGATCATCACTCAAAACTGACAGCTGTGGAATATCGTCAGTTATTTGTTTCCTTGACTGGACTGACATGATACAGAACTTTCTACATGCTAGGCTCACATCCCAGAGCAGAATACATAGTCTTTACTCCCACCTCAATGAAAACATTGGCAGATGTAGAATACAGATTTTTTGTTGTTGTTCTTTCTGCTGGGCAAACCTTGAACCTTCTATGTGTATTTTCTCTTTTCACTTTACTAAATCTTCTCTTATTTTTATTTATTATTATTTTTTTTTGCTTGTTCCAACCACATTTTGGGGAAAGGTGTTCTAGGTGTAGTTCCCCCTAACCTTAGGTTCCCTGACCTAAAGAACAAGGTGGTTACCTACTTCTTTAGTAATCTTCTTGCTTTCTGAGGTAGAAAGGAGGAAGCAGAAAGGCACTGCAAGAGAACCCTGTGAGCCAGTCATCTAAGTGGGAAGCCTTTTAGGTACGTAAGCACATATCTCATTAAAAGGACAATTACTTTTACCATTTCTTAATCTCATCTTCAGCTGGGTCTTCTCTTCCATTTTGGATTAGAACAGTTTGCTTTAGGTTGTAAAATAGGAGTTCCTCTTTATATCAAGATCTTTCCTTACAGAAGGTCACAAACTTTGTATAAGTATGAGAGGCCTATAATGTAGCTGCCTACAAGTGACATTTGTAAACTCTGGATCAACCACCCATGCCACACCAGCCAGAGAATGTTATCATATTCATATCCCCTATGATATCTGGAAAGCAGAGAGCTTGGATATCCCCTTCCTTTGTCTCTTCTCAACCCAAGACTCTCCTCATGATAGTTCTATATTCACTCAGACAAAATAAATATTCTACAGTAATATTTTTTAGCTTTAGATATTTACAATGTCTGAATAAGTAGATATACTGTATTGGAGCTTTTTAATTTTAATCTCACAGGTCTGAAAAATACTACTTTTTATCTTTTGATTCCAGGAGCAAATGAGAGTTTTCTATTATATTTAGAAAAAAAAATGTAGTGATATTCCCTAGAGCTTAATGGTATAGATGGAGCAGCAGGGCACTTCCTGCCTCCTAGCTCCCGGCCACCAGCTAGCTTTACCCAAAATAATTACACGGAAACAGTATTCTTTTAAACACTGCTTGGCCCATTAGCTCTAGCCTCTTACTTGCTAACTCTCACATCTTGATTAACCCATTTCTAATAATCTGTGTAATACCACGAGGTGGTGGCTTACCAGGAAGGTACCTGTGTCTGTCTCGGGTAAGGGAATCATGGCAACTGGCTCACTTCCCTTCTTCCCAGCATTCTTTTCAGTATACTCCTCCTATCTAAACTCTGCCCTATCAGGCCAAGCAGTTTCTTTATTAATTAATCAATGAAAGCAACAGATAGACAGATGACCCTCCTCCATCATAATGGCACTAGGAATCTGCAAACACTGGTCACATAAAGGACAGCACAGAATTTACTTATAAGGAAATATGAAATTCAATCCAAGGCACTGAAGTATTCACAAATATTGATATATACAGAGAGAGATGAATCCAGTTCTTACAGGTCATGGCTCAAGGCCATGATAAAGCTGGGAGCAACTCATTGGTGTACTGATGTTTCAAGTGTTTCACTTTGCTTCTGTGAGTCCTTGAAAGAGAATCATGATCTCTTCTTTTTCTTTAATCATAAAAAATGTGCTACGGTTCCTGGGATTAAACATGGTAATATTTACAAGCCAGAAATGTTAGCTATCTATGTATAAGAATACCATGTAAACATTAATTTTTAGCACTTTATTTTATTGAATCGTTGGTAGTTTCTTCTCCTGATCCCTCCATATTCTCCGCTCATCTCTGCTGCATCGACCCAAAACGAAAAAAAAAAACCTAATCCCTGTTTCATTCCCCCCCCAAAAAAACAAGAGGGTGGGACTGTCTCAGTATAGTCCTCTGATTTCATCTTGTATGATTCCTAAGACCTCCTGAGGTGCCACAGGCCACACATGTCAACACAGACCCCAGTTTCTGCTGGAACATAGACCCATACTTTGGCCCTTGGTCATAGCTCAGGCCCTGATGACATCATGGCTCTAGGTGGAGGAAAAGGTTACTCAGGTGGTAATGGTTATGGCAGTTGTGTGATCACTGGACACTACCAAGGCCTCATATTGGAGCCCCAGCCCTGTGACTCTATGTAACCATTAGTGACAGTGCAGGAGCCGGACTTTAGGTCAAACCCCCAGCCACAGTAGAACCGTGGCCCCCAACATGGTTCATAGCAGCAGCTAGATCTGGACATCACCATATCTCCCAGCAACAGGATGGCCCAAAGACAAAAACTTGGCCCTTGATCTTGGGTGTCTGAAAGGCCTTCGACGGTAACAGAAGCATTGGCCATCAGCACAGAGCATGGCTGTAGTAGGGCCACAGACTCTGACATGGTCCTCAGCTGCAACTCGTGCCTAAACGTAGCCATGTCACTGAGTAGCAGCGAAGACTCTCAGATATGAATGCATCCTCAGTCACAAATCCAGACTCAGGTTGCTGGTTTGACCCTGGAGTTCTTAGTTCATGACACTTAGGGGCAACCAGAGACACATATGTCAATCTGGACTCTGGCCATTACATGGCCCCAGATCCAGACATGTCCCGTGGCAGTAGCCTGGACCTGAATGGCAACTTGGACCTGGGTGGTAGCACAGTCCACCAATCTGTATGACCTCTGCTGTGATTTAGGCTCATATCATGAACATCTTTATGGGCCCTAGTGATAAACTGTGCCGCATAGATCAATGCAGACCCCAACTGCCACTGGACCATGAACCCAGACATGGCCTCAGGCAGCAGTTTGGCCTGATCAACATCCCTGGTCTGAGTAGTAGTGAAAGACTTTGAGGCACCTTAGCATTACTGCACCCCCCCCCCTACCTGGGAACCAGGCCCTAGTAACCAATCACACGTGCACTGGAGCTTTGAATACTTTCCATCCCCATTGTAGTTTCTTCAATAGACCCAGACCCTGGAATTGGGGTGAGACGACCTCCAGGTGTTCCTCCTTGTAATCGCCATAACATTGATCAAGTAGAGTTAGCTGACCATTGAATGAACTGCTCAAAATAGTTGACAAAAGATTTTTGGACTTTCCCTTTGATTCTGTACTACCCCCTTCCTGATTTTATGGTTTTTCCTTTAAAAGAGCTTGTAATAGACAAAGCAGGCGTCCTTCTCCACTCGAGGCTCAGGGACCTCTGCCGTGGCAGAATGAAAATTCCTCTTGCTATTGCATCAACCATGCCGGGAGTGTCTCTTGGGGTGACCTCCTCCTTGGTGGGGCTTTAGGGCCCAACAGTAGCTATGGAACTCATGATGGCAGCATGGCCTCTGGACATCAACAATGCCTCAGGATGTGGCCCAGACCTTAGGCTTTATATGACTTTGGTAGCACCTTGGAGACATGGGTGTCTATATAGACCTCAGCTGCACTAGGTCCACAAACACAGACATGGTCCCCTGCAGCAGCCTAGGCCTGGGTGATACTCTTGCCCTAAGTGACAGCAAAAGCCAGAAGATCAGTACAGTCCCAGTGGCAGAATGGCTCTGAACCTCATCTCAGCCCCAAGAGGCAGTCTAGCCCCCTGGAGTCAGCATGGCACGCAACAGCAACAGGAATCATAGATATAAACACAGACCCTAGCTACTGTAGGCCCAGAGATCCACATATGGCCCTTGGTACATAGACATCTTATCCAGACATTAACGTGATCCCAGGAGGCAGGCAGACCTCCCTCCTTAGCCTACTCCTCACTACCATCACCATGGAGCCAGGTGAAAGCTGGCATCTAACATCTGCCCAATCCTCTAAAATTACCTTTCTTCCTTTATGTGTCTTTCCATGACATATGAACCATTCTGCATCTCTAACCCTCTCGTTCCTCTGCCCACATGCCCTGCCCTTTTAGGTGCAAGGCAGGCCCCTGGCTGCCTTCCTACCAACATGGGTGCAGAGACCCTGGCTGGCTTTCTTCTGCCTGGTGGGAAGATCCCAGTTAGACCCCATCTGCTTTGAGCAGCTGTTGCTGTCCTTGGGTCAGCCTGGGCCCAGAGCCTGAAGCTGATTTTCTTCTCTAATTTTTTTTTATTTTTAATTAAAATGTAAGTACATATTTAACCCTTCCTTTTTTCTTCCTCTCAAATTCCTCCCTCTTCCTCTCATATTTATGTCATCTCTTTTAAAATCATTATTATACATACATTAATAAACATATAAATTTAAACCTTGAGTCCATTTAGTGTGTTTATGCGCATATTTTTTTGATACTGACTACTTGGTATTGTGTAACAAATTAGAGAGTTCATTACTGTGGAAGATTAATTTTCTCTTCATAAGTTGTGCATACCTCTTCATCTAGGCATGGGGCCATCATAAAATTTTTCTCACCTATGTTGACATGTCAACTAATGCTTAATCAATTTAACTTTTTAAAGATTGTTAGTCATTTATTCAACACTTTTAAATTAAACATTTACCAATCTGTCTCAATAACTTTTTACTGAATCCCTTAAAATTATAAATTGCTATGGAACAGATGACACGATTGATTGTTCTATCTACCACTTTAAATGCTTATGTTGTAATTGATCAAAGGAAAAGAAGCTGTATGGTCAAACTAAAAATAACAAAACAGACTTGATGATAATTTTTGTTTATAGCACCTTTACTTTTGGTGCCCAAGGCAAGAAAAGATGTATATCTTCTGAGTGATTATCAAACAACTATGCCTCACCCATAAATAAAATACAACTCCTTGACGAAATATGGATTAATCTCAAGAACATTATGTTGAATGAAAGGTGACACTTTTTTTTTTTTTTTTTTTTGGTTTTTCGAGACAGGGTTTCTCTGTGGTTTTGGAGCCTGGAACTAGCTCTTGTAGACCAGGCTGGTCTCGAACTCACAGAGATCCGCCTGCCTCTGCCTCCCGAGTGCTGGGATTAAAGGCGTGCGCCACCACTGCATACTTTCTTATCTACTATCTCTTCTCCCAAAGTATCATTCTAAGAAAGGGAAATCTTTAGAAGCAGGAATCACATGTCGTTTTATTTTTTTCAGTAATCATGGAATCATGATGACTATTCGCAGAGGGGAAAAACCAGGAAATTTTAAAGGATGTGATTCTTACTATGGCCTATGTATACGTATAGATGCATGGATTTATATAATGGTTAAACTCATAGAATGTACAACACGTCAAAATTATGACAGGATTTATTGTTGTGCTACCTTCAAATAATATAATGAAGCATTTATCTCAAAGCTTAAGACAGTAACAGGCTAACTCTTAGATCATTGGCATTCTCCATTTGGAAATTGAAATATCAGATAACATCACAATTACTTAGTATTTTGAATATTCAAATCATTGTGTTTTATAATCAAATATAAATAAGATATTTTATAAATCATTAAAACTAAGAAATAAAATAAACATGGTATTTTATGTGTTATAATTTTGTCTACAAAAGACAAAAATAATAAAATTAAAACCAAAAGTATATCTGACAGTTCAAACAACTTTGTTCATCTTGTAAATAAAAAGCAGTTATACCTTGCCATGTGTCTATCATCTGGCACCCAATCTCATAAAACTTTATAACATTTAATTTGAGAACTAAATTATATATTATTTTACAAATTCCCATCACACTTTTAAAATACTGATTTTTGTCTTTGATAATGGGTTTGGTATTGTCTTGTCATAGGAGCACAGGTGCCTGTAGAAGCCAGAAGAAAACATCTGATGCCTTAAAACTGCAGTGGCAGGTTGCTGTGAGCCACCTAATATGGTTGCTGAGAAAGAAACTCTTTGGGTCCCCTGAAAGAGCTGCAAACACATTTAACAAATGTACCTTTTCTCAGTCATTACTAACAGAATCCCATGTGGGAGCAACCTATGTCTCCAGATTTTTTATCTGAAATTGAGGTACAGACAATTCTTCATGCACTCACAGCTGACAGCTTCATCCACCTCTAGTTACATCTTCTAACATCACATTCTCATCTTCACATGACAGTTTGTATTCTGTACATGCAACTATTACAAAGCTCTGAAGAAAACATTACCCACTATACCTGTCATGGACCAGCCTCCAGGGATTCACTCGTTCCAGGGTAGGAGCATGAAGATCAGAATTATTAGGCAACAGGAACAGATGTGAGAGAAATAAAAGGCAGAAACACAGAACAACACTGGGAGGAAAATTCAGTGAATACTGAAATCACCCACATTTACTTTCCACTTGGTTATATACCTCACTCCAAAGGGCAGGCAACAGACTTCATTAACATGATATAAGGAATAAACAGAGCATCCTCAGTCAAGCCCTTTACTGTTTGGACAGAACATGTAGCAACCACAACCCTTGACCAAGTATCCTGCAGAGAGTCAGTCCCTAGAACCTCCTGCCAATTCTTTTGAAGGAGCAGGAATAGACTTGAATATTTTAAACTATGAAAAAGGTGGAACAGATCCACCTATATACTCAAAATACTAATTAATCACAACCTAGGACAGTATCTCTTGTTTGTAACTGTACCTATTGTCAACAACTTTGAGAAAGCAAGAATAAACTCAGACTCTCTGACCTTTTGTCAAGGTGGAATGGACTCATCTGTGGGCCCTGGCAATTACTCCTTTTTTAGTTATGTAATAAATCCTGTGCTTCTGCTATAGGACACATGATCGTGCCTGTCTTAGGGGCCCTTTTCCCATTTTTCAGACTTACCTGTCCTCAATAAATACATTCTGTCATGTATGTCCTTTGTCTTAGGCATTTGGGGGAGAAAGATTTTACCTGTCATTGGCTACTGGCCTCTGTAAATAAAGAGCTATGGAAGAGGTCATCTCTGGGTTCTGTGTACATCTGAGCCAGTTTTCTGTCAAGAGAGTTAACCAGAAATAAGATAATGATATGCACTCAGATAATGTTTTGTGGTACATATACTCTTATGGATATAATATCTCATAACAAAGAAGTGGAGGACGATCAGAGGTGGAATTGCCTTTTTAAATATTCTAGGATGTCTTTAAAAATTTTTAGCGACAATCAAAATCCAAATTTTTCCTTTTAAGCATATCAAATCTTAGGATATATTGGCAATATCAAGATTCTTTCAGACAAGCTCTAACCTTTTTATAATCAATAATATCTTCACAATGAACTAAAGCAGTTACAAACATTAACAGGTCAATTCTATAATTCTAGCACACAATATAGAAAAAAATAATATACACACAATATGTCAAATCACAGTTCTTTTAAATCCAGTCTAATCAGAAGCCAAGAAAAGGTTTCTGTGATGGGGGAGCTTTGAGGGTTTTTTCTCTCCTATAGTCCATTTGCATTGCTGCTTTTAAGTTTCAAAAATAAGTTTAAACTGTACCGGTCTCTGAGCAGTAACAAAAACTTTTAGGCTACTCCTCCCAATTCCTGAATATGGACTCTAGTAAGATCTTTGTCTCCATAATGAGTCTTTTTCCCAAGAGGAGAAAAATGTAATCCCAAGATATAGTATGGATAAACTGCCAAACATTCCAACAACATTCTAGAATTTGCTCAAAAGTAAACAAGATACACCGAGGTTCAGAAATTTGTTCAGTAGGTCCACCAAGAAAATAGGTATCACCAATCATCACTACTATCTTTCTTCCTGTCTCAGACTGCAGCATGATGAGATAACCAGGTCAGGAACAAAGGTTCTCACTCCAATGTGTTTGTCGGGCAACCAGTGGCTACAATATCATCAGGACTGGCACTCCTCTATTTTCCAGACAGTTTCTTCCTGTGAAAAACAAAGCACAAACATACCCTCAACCCATATTAAAATAGGATTGTGTCTTTCCATAATAGAATAAGGGTATAAATCCCCTGCTTTTTTTTAAAAGTTGTGTTTTCAGAGCTCTATGGACATGTTAACTGCTTGATTTATAGGGCCAGTAATTTGTTTATCAGCTTCTGTCAGCTTACTGGTGGAATTAGAATTATTATTCCCTTTACTAACCTAACCAAGATGCTCAAGATCCCATGTAAACAACAATACATAGGAACATAGCCTTTGGATAACTCCCAAATATTTTCTGGAATCATTTAAGCTTTCTAAGCTATCTTTCTAATCCAAGCTACAAGTATCACTAGCTGTCAGGTAGCAACTTGATCATTTACATTTTCACAGATGCTTACTTGGATGGGCAGAGCTGTGCTGTGGCCCACGTCTCTTTGCAAGGCTAGGACAGCTAGCTGCATTCTCTGCTGCTTGGTCTTCCCTCAGGGAACCTGGGTCCTCAGCTTGCAACATTCTGTTGAGCCACATGGCATGCAAGTTCCCTCTGCAGCTCAGTGGTTCCACCACAGAGCAGGGATTGACTTAACTGCGGCAGCAGCTCCTAGAGGTCTTGGTGGTCCCACCATTGGCAGGAGGTGGCCCCATGTTCTCATGTTGCCTGTCATGGTTCAGCCTTGGTAGGAGTAAGGATTAGAGTTATTAAGCAAATGGAACAGAGATACAAAAGAAATAAAAGACAGAAACACAAAACAGTACTGGAAGGGAAATTCCATCAATACTGACATTGCCTATATTTATTTTCCACATGCTTAAATACCTGCAAAAGAAGAGGGGCAGGCAACAGACTTCATTAACATGATATAAGGAATAAACAGAGCATCCTCAGTCAAGCATTTTGCTCATTGGACAGAACATGTAATTACCAAACCCTTAGCCCAAATATCCTAGCACCTCCTGCTGATCTCCTTGAAGGAGAAAGAATAAAACTGAATTCTCTGATCTTTTGGTCAAGAGACAGTAGATCAACCTTTGTACTCAAAATGCTAATTAATTACACACTGAATCAGGATCTCTTGTTTGTAGCCACACCTATTGTCAACAACTTTGAGAAGAAAGAATAAGCTCAAACTTTCTGATCTTTAGTCAAGGTGGACCTGACTCAATTTTTTTCCCCTGGCAATTATTTATTTCACCACTTTTCATCAATATTTCTCAAAAATGCAAGTTGCATGCTTATCATTACTTCAATGCCATTCTCCATCAGCAAATAGAAATACCAGATATATCACAATTGTTATAGTCATACAATATTTGATGTAAGACTTTTTAGTGACTGAATGAATGAATTAATTAATTAACAACAATAAGAGAACATGAAAAGTGATTGCAAACCAGAACTCGACACTTTAAAGCATTTCTTTACAGAAATAAGTAATGAATTATCCATTTCTAGAAATAGGTTGATAACTTAATGAAGATTTAGTAGTGAAAATACAGAACACATGATCATTTTCACCTCCTCTATTTCAACTCTTGAACATACCTAAACAGATTACCAATTTTGTTTACTTTATTTTTATTTCTGTCAAATAAGATCATTTTCCTGTTAATGATATGACTGTGCCCCATAGGCTTCTTTACATTTCTATTCATAGCACAATTCAGTTGTTTCTCACTTCATAGGTATATGATGCAATGAAGTAAGGACGTACACTTTCCTAGAAGGATACTGAATTAGAAGACTGCTATCAGTCATAATTTCATCTTTTAGAAATTAAATTTCAAATGTTTTCTTACATTCCTGATGACTGCATCACAAAATGAGTATCGCCCAAGGGCCACAGTTGTACCTCAGAATGATTTATTCCTTATTTCTTTAATTTGAAACAAAGACTCTAATAGGATAATGAGGATGATGTGATCTTGTGATATGGAGAAATTTAAAAAATGCTTCTTGGAATTTTCATTTGAATTCAGGTATGCAGAATACCTGAATTCCAACACGTATTTTAATCTTCTAATTTAAAATGTTTAGGATTTGTAACATTAAAAGTTACATTTATTAGAATAAAGCTATAATGTTCTCTCCATGGTGTTTATTTTTCATATGTACCTGTATATAACATAGGTGTTTTTTTTTTCATTTTAAACATTCAGAAAGCCTCATGGTGACAATTCTCTACATTTATTAATAGAATGATGTCTAATAGTTAATCATCTTATATTAATATATCCCTGAATATAATTATACTAATGTACCTTTATATAAATATATTTCTATGAACGCAGTGTGTTGAATTAGAGTTCACTCCAACCATACATTTTCAGGTTACAAAAGTGTTATTCTCCAAAGCAATGAATAGAAATTCATAAATTTCCAGCATGCAAATGTCTCATGTGGCCTGACGATCCCCAGAAATTGGAGCATATTCCCTAACTATTTTAGGAACCAAGGCGCTGAGTGTTTTGGGGTTTGCCCCTCAGCCACCACAGTACCTTAAGTGAAGCCTGTCTCAGCTTATTGTCTGCCAGGATCAAAACACAAGAGTGGACTGAAGGATGTGCATATCCAATAATCTGGTGATAAAAAAGCAGCATGCTTCTCTCCAGGATTTCAAATCTTGAAATTAGAACAAAAAATAACAGAAGGACAATGGCATGCAGCAAGAGAAATGCAGTTACAGTTTGTAGAGCTCTGATGTGGGCTGTGGTGCTTGCATGTCTGGATTCTCTTGCATTGAGCTGCATGATCTTCAGATGTCTCCACAGAGAAGTGCTGAGCAGGAGAAATGTCATTAAGGACACAGTTAAGGGTATGAATGTGAATATGTATTTGGTAAATAAAATAATTTTGCTAAGTTGCACAAAATTCTCCAAGATAGAACTATAAGACATGTTACTTTTAAATCCATCAAACCAGGCATCAAGTTGTATGTTTGTAGCTATGATGTTAGAAAATAAAAGAACCACAGATGCCAGCAGTGTTACTGGGACCACCTTGTTAACTCTCCACTTTAGGTAAAGAAAGATAGAGTTGAAAAAATTACCTATTTTGAGAAAATAAAAGATACTGAGGCATGTAGCAAGCCAGATGTTGAAATGATTGGACACTGTCAATAAAACAGTAATTATCTTTATCATATTCTCACTAATCAAAAAATCTGACCAGACATTATATAGATATACAATTATAATTACAAATGAGAATTCAGTGAACCTGCAGATGGCCAGAGCAGTGATAATCTGATCCACTGAAGAGATATTTCTTCTCTTGACCAAGTCCATGATGTTCACCACTGCTATGAATCCATTTGCTGAGATTCCAAATATGAATTCTGCAAAGAGAATGGCCACAGAGAAGCTCTGAATGAGATCACCCATTGTCCATAAATAATGCAGGAAGTCTAAAACAACTCTTAAAGTTCCTTAATGAAATAATTTCAAGTGGCAGTGGTATTTATTGAATATTACAAAATATTGTCCCATTGATACAATGATACATTGATACAATGCTAAGCCAACAAACATGAAGGTCTCCAGGACACTGTCATTTTCCAGATACAGAGTTGCTTGGAACAGATGCAGGATGTTCTGAACAAAGCAATCTGCAGTTGACCAATGCTGGAGCAAATACTCAATTTTCATATAATGATATGCAAAAAGCCAATTTGCATGATTTTGAAGTTTTTATCTTTTTTTTTCATTCTGATGATGCTTTTCTCCTCTTAACATCCTCCTTTTGTCTTAAATACACATTTTAGTCTGTCAAAATAAGCCTGGGGCAACGAATAAAACAAAACTCTAGTACACTTACAGAAAACAAAAGCAAAAATCTTCCTAAGAAACAAAGAGGGGTTCATAAAAAATTCCAGGGTATGTACACAGATTCTGTTTAAACCTCCTCATGTGTAAGGTTGGAGTTTTCTAACTGAGTTGTCTCTCAGAGAGGTAAATGCAAAGCAAATATTTAATAAGAAAATGTGAGTTCATTCTGAAGCAAAGATTTGTGACCATAGCCCAAGAACACAAATTCAGGTTGCCCAAGAAAAAAAAAATCAACATGAAAATGGTAGCATGAACTTCTTCTAGTTACAGATAAAAGAAAATCATAAAATAAGGCATTTCTCACATGTGCTGCAGTGGTATGAACAGCTGGTAAGTGGATTACGGAAAAACAGATGAAACTCTGTTGTAGGAGCTGCGGGACACTTCCCGCTGCTCAGCTCCCGGACAATGGCTAGCTTTACCAGAAATAATTACATGGAAACTGTATTCTTTTAAACACTGCCTGGCCCATTAGTTCCAACCTCTTATTGACTAACTCTCGCATCTCGATTAACCTATTTTTAATAATCTGTGTAGCCCCACGAGGTGTGGCTTACCAAGAAGGATTTTAGCCTACATTCATCTGGGGTCAGAGAATCATGGTGACTGTCTGACTCGGCTTCTTTTTCCCAGAATTCTGTTTTGTCTACTTTGCCTACCTAATTTGCTGTCCTATTAAAGGGCCAAGGCACTGTTTAAAAGAATACAGTTTCCATGTAATTATTTCTGGTAAAGCTAGCCAGTGGCCAGGAGCTGAGCAGTGGGAAGTGGCCTGCAGCTCCTACAACAGAGTGGTGTTTTGTTTAAACAGAAAAAGGGGAAATGATGGGGAGAGTCTTCTGTTTTGTGTTGATTTCATTGGTTAAATAAAGAAACTGTGTTGGCCCTTTAATAGGACAGAAAATTAGGTAGGCGGAGTAAACAGAACAAAATGCTGGGAGAAAGAAGACTAGTCAGTCAGTCGCCATGATTCTTTCACCCAACACAGAGGCAGGTTAAGATCTTCCCTGGTAAGCCACCTCGTGGTGCTACACAGATTATTAGAAATGGGTTAGATCAATATGTAAGAGATAGCAAATAAGAGGTTATAATTAATGGGCCAGGCAGTGTTCAAAAGAATACAGTTTCCGTGTAATTATTTTGGGTAAAGCTAGCCAGGTGGTGGGACGGACCCACCACTCGCACAACAAAACTCTGCTAATGCTTTTCGGTATGATTTGAAGATATCATAGCTTTTGAGGTTAGTAGATGTGAGTGTTTTGTTAGTATACTCAAAAGGTTTTTACTCATAACTGAAAGAATAGGGATCAGACACACAATTGGACAATAGATTGTTACTAAGGAGACTAAGGATTGCCAAAATAATTTCATTTTGGATCTGTAACATTATAATTCTCCACAATTGAAAAGTTCTAGTCAATGAGTAGGCTTGGATGTCACCATGGTTCCAGGTGTCAGGGTAGGCCACTAAGATTGGCATGGCTGGGGTACTCGGTCGATAACCTATTTATGCCCTGCTTTCCCCAGGTGCAAATCATGGCATGGAGCTGTTGCTTTTTTTCTCTCATGTTCCCAGGCCTCAAAATTCCTGCTCTTTTGTGCTTGTTTTTGATTTTTGTTTTTATGAGACAGAATTTTTCTGTGTTCCCCTGACTGTACTGAAAAATTGTTCTGTAGACTAGGCTGATGTCAAACTCACAGAGATCTGCTTACCTCTACCTCCTGAATCCTGGACTTAAAGGTGTGACCGCCCCACCACTCAACAATTCTTGTCAATAAAATCTACCTCAAACAAGTCTACAATATGTGATTTAGAATTAGTATACTTGATGCCTAAAAGAGGTGGTGATTCGTTACTGAAATCTACATACGCTTAGTTTGGGTTACACAACTCTCTTACTCTTACTCTTCATCAACTTACCCTCTACCTGCTGAGGTGTTTCTCTCCCCTCCCCCTTATTCCTTTCCGGTACTTTCATATTCAGTGTGATCTACTAAAGACAAAAAATCATTGGTGTGGGGAAGGCAGGAAAAGAGGCAATAAGGAGAGAGAAGGGTATAATAGAGCTGATGAATTCTAATCACAGCTATTACAATTTCCTTAGAGCATTGAGATAGTATCAATGAAAACCTATCATAAAAATTGTGTAACAGATGAATATATTTACAATATTTAACTACACTTCTTATTTTCATTGATAAAATAATGCTGGATTTTCTTCTAATAGAGATGTACTTAAATTTGCAAACTTTATTACAGAATATAAAAATATTTTTAAAATAATCAAATGTTGTTTTTAACTATTTCATGCATGAGGTACTGTATGTGTATCAGTTTCATCCTCCTTCTGCCCCATCTCCTCCCACAAATTCCGCTTAAAATCAAGGCCTTGTTTTGCTATAATTATCATCATACACACATGCACACAAACCAAAAATCAATCTACTAAATATAGTTTTGCTTGTACACACCCATATTTAGGATTGGCCAGCAATAAATAACCTATCAGAAATCTGAAAAAAATTGATATATACATGTTGTACAAAGAACAATGTGAACGGCAATGATTTCTTGAAACAAGCTAACAGTTTTACATATTTGAAAATAGTTTTAAACTTACTGTATAGAGGATAAGTATTTTTATTTGTTATACCTAGCTCCATAATTCTGAAAAAAATGTGAATCATATTCTGAATAATGACATAGTTTTTATTAAAGCAGTATTAAGGAAATGCTAAAGACAGGTTTTCTTGTATATTTTATACATGTTCACAAACACAAAAAATTGCTAATTTGTTAGGCACAGATATACTTTCCAGAAATTTCTTTAGAAATAATTTAAACATAGTCCATTTTTCAAAAGCAATAGGAAGCTACTAATCACACTACATCTCTGATATTGGTTGAAGGACTTTAAGGTTTCGTTTCTTTCAGTCAGAGGCTTGTTTTTACCTACAGCATTGTCAACACTAAGGACTGATTGAACTTTCTGTTTCCCCATATCAGTATGTTGGAATAGCTTGAAGGATATAATGTTCCAATAATAGGCAAATCAGGTGGACTGGCTCATCCAGAGACTTCATATAACTGTGACCTGATATGATTAGAGATAGAAAGAACATGGAAAATAACAGCAGAAAGGAGATCACAGCTTGCAAAGCCTTAATGTGGGCCATAGTTCTTAGATCTTGGCATCCAATTCTGTAAAGAAAGCTTCATTGGCTTAAGGTGTTTACACGGAGAATAGATTAACAGCAAGAAACAGATCAGAGATATGGTGAAGGGAACGGCATTGTTTAGAGTGAATGTCATCATAACTGTATGCTTTAAGACATAAGCCAGTTTGGTCTTCCCAGTCAAGTTGCCACTGTGATCGTTCACTTGGACTTTAACACATGTGGTTATCTTCAGAAGATTAGAAAACAAAAACACCAAACTTCCCAAAAGTACAACTACAATGACACTCTTAATTTTTCCCTTCAAGCCAAGAAAAATAAGCTTTGAGAAATTGCCTATCTTCAGCAAATACAGAATGCTGAGTATAGTTGCCAGCCAGGTATTAAAGGGTTGGTTATATTCCAGGCATAACAAATAAAAAATTTTACTTGTACAGTTAATAAAGCTGGATTAAACACAGTTAAGCACCAATCCATTAATACTATGCAAAGCAAATCAAACCTGAAGATGGCCAGAGCAGTGAGAATCCTATCAGCAAAGGAGATTTTGCTTAATTGATGCAGCCAGTAAAGTTCACAAGAACAATGAAGACATTGGCCAAGCTTCCAAGTATAATCTCTGCCATTATTGCAAGGTGGCAATAACCAGAAAAAAAAAAAAACTCATCGCCTCTGAACAAATAGCTTTTAAAAGAGGAAAACCGAATTTTAGCTCTCATGTCCAGGGCTGTGATTTATGTGAACACACTGATTCCTGTGCTCTGCATTTACAGTCAGTTAAGATCATGCTGTGTTTAAATACAATGGCCCAAGCCGGGCAAAGGTGGCTCACACCTTCAATCCCAGCACTCGGGAGGAAAAGGCAGGTGGATCTCTGTGAGTCCGAGACCAGCCTGGTCTAGAGATCTAGTTCCAGGACAGGCTCCAAAGCCACAGAGAAACCCTGTTTCAAAAAAGCAAAAATAAATAAATAAATAAATAAATAAATAAATAAATAAATAAATACAATGGCCCATGTCTAGTGCAAAAGCATACCTGTGTGCTGGTGAATCTCTTTGGGGCTGTTTTTTATAGAAACAAGAAAGTTTACAAAACATTTCAGGTGGATTTTATTCATACAGCCTTCTAAGAACTTGTGAGTTTCAGAGCTGAGGTTAGAGGGAAGCTACAGTCTCATTTGCAAGCATGCAAATAAACAAATCTATGGATTTGGTTTCAAACAGTTTCCTCCTGCTTAAGCTCACCATAATTTGTATTCATCCATGTTACTGATTTGCTATTAAAATTTTAAATCTCAATCAAAGGATATGCAATGAGTTTGTAAATCCCTTGCTCATTAATGTTTATATATAGAATTATTACTAATTGTTAAATGACAGATCTATTTGACAAGAACTTTAAGGCATTGAAGAAAGAAAATGAAGAGGGCACCAGAAAATAGAAGGATCTCCCATGCTCTTGGGTAGGTAGGATCAACTTAGTAAAAATGGCAATTCTACCAAAGGCAATCTATGAATTCAATGCAATCCCCATTAAAATCCCAACAAAATTCTTCACAGACCTTGACAGAACAATAATCAACTTTATGTGGAAAAACAAAAAACCCATCATAGCCAAAACAATCTCATACAATAAAGGATCTTCTGGAGGCATTACCATCCCTGACTTCAAACTCCATTACAGGGCTACAGTATTGAAAAGAGCTTGTTACTGGCATAAAAACAGAGAAGTCAACCAATGGAATTGATTAGAAGACCCGGATATTAACCCACAAACTTATGAACACCTGATTTTCACAAAGGAGCTAAAAGTATACAATGGAAGAAAGAAAGCATCTTCAACAAATGGTGCTGGCATAACTGGATGTCAACCTGTAGAAGAATGAAAATAGATCCATATCTATCACCTTGCACAAAACTCAAGTCCAAATGGATTAAAGACCTCAATATTAACTGGAACACACTGAACCTTTTAGAAGAGAAAGTTGGAAGTAGTCTACAACACATGGGCACAGGAGACCACTTCCTACATATAACCACAGGAGCACAGACAATAAGGGCAACATTGAATAAATGGGACCTCCTAAAACTGACAAGCTTCTGTACAGCAAAGGACACTGTCACAAAATGACAACCCACTGTCTGGGAGAAGATCTTCACCAACCCTGCAACAGACAACGGCCTGATCTCCAAAATATATAAAGAACTCAAGAAACTAGATTTTAAAATCCTTATTAACCCAATTAAAATAAATGGGACACTGAACAGAACAGAAATTTTTCAACAGAAGAAGTTCAAATGGCCAAAAGACACGTAAGGTCATGCATGACCTCCTTAGCGATCAGGGAAATGCATTAAAAACAACTTTGAGATACCATCTAACACCTGTCAGAATGGCTAAAATAATAACAGCCTTTGCTGGAGAGGATGTAGTGTAAGGGGAACACTCATCCCTTGCTGGTGGGAATGCAAACTTATGCAACCACTTTGGAAATCAGTGTGGCGGTTTATCAGGAAATTCAGGATCAACTTACCCCAGGATCCAGTAATACCACTCTTGGGAATATATCCAAGAGATGCCCAATTATACTACAAAAGCATTTGTTCAACTATGTTCATGGCAGCATTATTTGTAATAGCCAGAACCTGTAAACAACCTAGATGCCCCTCAATGGAAGAATGGATAAAGAAAGTGTGGAATATATACGCACTAGAGTACTACTCAGAGGTAAAAAAACAATGACATCTTGAATTATGCATCCAAATGGATAGAAATAGATGACACTTTCCTGAGTGAGGTAACCCAGACTCAAAAAGATGAATATGGTATGTACTCATTCATAACTGGATTATAGCCATAAATAAAGGTCATTTAGCCTATAATTCGTGATCCTAAAGAAGCTAAATAAGGAGGTGAACCCCAAGAAAAACATATAGTTATCCTCCTGGATAATGGAAGTAGACAAGATTGCCAGGCGAATATTGGCAGCTCGGGGATGGGGATGGGGTGGGGTTAAGGGGAGGTGGGGAGAGAAAAGTGAGAAGGGGAGGATAAGGAGAGCTTGGGGGAATGGGATGTTTGGGATGGAGGAAGGGTGGATATGGGAGCAGTGAAGTATATATCTTAATTATGGGAGCCATTTTAGGGTTGGCAAGAGACTTGACTCTAGAGGGGTTCCAGGTATCCAAGGAGTTGTCTGCAGTTAGTTCCTTGGACAACTGAGAAGAGGGAGCCTGAAATGGCCCTATCTTATAGTCAAACTGATGAATATCTTGCATATCACTATAGATCCTTCATCTGGCAATGGATGGAGATAGAGACAGAGACAATATTGGAGCACTGGACTGAGCTCCCAAGGTTCAGATGAGGAGCAGAAGGAGGGAGAACATTAGCAGGGAAGTCAGGACCACCAGGGGTGTGCCCACCCACTGAGACAGTGGGGCTGATCTAATGGGAGCTCACCAAGGCCAGCTAGACTGGGACTGATGGATCATGTGATCAAACCCGACTCTCTGAACGTGGTGGTCAATGAAGGCTGACTGAGAAGCCAAAGACAATGGCTCTGGGTTTTGATCCTACAGCATGTACTGGCTTGTGGGAGCCTAGTATGTTTGGATGCTCACCTTCCTGGACCTGGATGGAGGGGGGAGGACCTTGGACTTCCCACTGGGCAGGGAACCCTGACTGCTCTTTGGACTGGAGAGTGAGGGGGAGGGAGTGGGAGGAAGAGGAGGGATATGGAAGGAGGGGAGGAGATGGAAATTTCTAATAAAAATTTTAATAAATAATAAACAAAATGTAATACATAAATAAATAACCCAAAATATCCTAACCAGATTGATAAGGGACACTAGGAAGGCTCATACTTCATTAAATCTGAGGAAAACACCTATCACCTATGCATGCATGATTTTTTTCTGAAAAGCTGACAAAAGCTTATGTGGACAGTGCTTGCATGTGCTCACACATGCGCCCTCTCATGCCTCACTCATAAGTAGAAAAATCATTGTACTATTATCTCCGAAGTTAAAGACTATAGTCACAGATACCATGTAAGTTTAAAGTAGACATTCGTTGTACTTCAAGCCATTTGTTCCACTATAAATATCTGTAACATATAAATATTTTCAAACATATGTACTATCATTATATATTTATATATTTATTCTCATAGGTATTGCTAATATCATTTGTATTTAAATATCACTTGATTAAAATAATCAGCAGTATTTTTAAGTAATTTTTTGTCGATTTTTTTTTTAATTTTATTTTAATATTTTGTGTGTTTTGCCTGCATGTATGTTTGTATACCACATGCATTCCCAGTGCTCTCCCTGTGGTTGCTGGGAATCAAATCCATTTGGAATTTGGCTTTCCTTTCTTATCTCTTTTACTTTTTCATATAACATAGATTGGTAGTGATTATTTTTATACTCTAGTCTACGGAATAAAAATGATAGAGGAAAATAATGATGTTATTAAGGAAAGCTTTGTAATTGTGAAAAATAATGGATCTAGGTGAAGATTATTATGAAGTTCAACAAAATTTTGAATTTCTGAATTTGATAGCTTGATACATAACACCTAAGAAGGTAGGTTATAATCCACCTACCATGATAATTTATTTTTACAATTAGTATGCCAATAGTAAATAACATGTATAGAAGGATGTAAACCAGCAGAGACATTCAGCCTAAATAAAAGACTAATGACAGACCAAAGAAATATCCACATACATCTTAGTGAACCAGTGAGTTTCTTTGGATTGCTTTTGGGAAGGTGGGCCAGGGGTTATTTATATGTACCTGAGTGTCTCAGGATAGCTTCACCCACAAGCAGTTTATCCTAGCACCAATCAGGACTTAGGAAAGGTGCTAGATTTGCTGGTAGTTCATCAGTAAGAAAATCTCCTCTTCCCCAGTGATTGTTATTGCTTAAATAACCTGAGAGAGAAGACTTTAGTCTTGTGACTCTCAGGAGCATTCTGGACCTTAGTAGCATGTACTTGCCTGGTATTATGAGTCTATCACATCTCTCAAGGTTTGGACTGATCTCTTACACTAGCCTCAACAGATCAAAAAATAAACAAAGAAAGAAATCACTCTTCCTGTATTTCCACATTATAACACCAAACAGAGTTGTTAAAATGAGCACGAGGGCAGATAGAAGACAAAGGAGGGAGAAGAAGAGGAGGAGGAGCAGAATCAGAAATCCCTCCAACTGGAAAGTTTTAGAAAACAAGATTTTTAAAATAAAATTTCTCTCAAATTTTACATTTAAAAAATATTTGAAATGAATGATTTTGTTTTCCAATTAATTACTGATCAAATTATCAATGATTAATCTGGGTTTTCATTTTTATTAATGAATTCTTTTTTTCTTAACTATATTCTGTCTATAAAGCGAATGCCTACTCTCAGAGAATCACCATATATCATCATTTTGCAGAATGAAGAGTCTTTCAAAACTATATTTGCAAATAAGGGCACAGGACATTTCCAAAAAAAAAAAAAGGCAGTCTAAGATGAAATTTTAAGGCCATAGGAAGGTCCAGCCTCTTTACATGGACTGAATCCTGAACAGCCATACAGATGTATTTATTGATTGCTACAAAAAATATTTCCTAATACCGAGACCCCTAATCTAATTTACATGTCTTACTAAAGGAGAGTATCACAAGCCCCACGACTCTAGACCTTCATTATGTATGGTTGCAATACACAATAATACAATATCTTCAGGTGTGTCAGAGGCATCTTGTGACCAAAGTCATGGGATGGTTGCAATGAACCTTCAGCAAAACAATCACTATTTTTAATAAAGATTCCTCAAAATCACAACTTCTAAAAATCAGCTGTTCAGTCTAATATCTGCCCAACACAGAGATTCTGCTAAATTCCCACAACATTGTTACTGTGACAAAATAATCAGAAACAATCTGCTTAATAAGTGGAAAGATTTTTGGGGGGCTATTGGTTTCAAAGGCTTCATGTGATAGCTACTTGACTCCCCTGGAGCTGGAGTATGTCATGATATACTCCCTTGTAAAGTCATCAGTTGTTGGAGAAGGTAGAAGCCATGCCTGATATCTCTGGTTATGAATTTTTAGTCTGCTAACCTAAGATTTTATCACATATGGGTACTAGACATGTATAAAAGTTCCTTTCCTTATTTATTTTATTAAGATCAAACAGAAAAAGACAACACTATAATAAAGCATGATTACAAAAATGGTTTATTATTCCTAAAAGAGAACAAAAGAACACCTACCTATTCATGAACTGATGTTTTGCTCCTTTCTCTTTTTATTTTTCTAGTTTGATATTTCAGTAGAAATTAGAGTCTCATTTACTAGCAAGCAAGTGAGGAATACTGTCTTGCATTGTGTTGATACATTTTTTTGTAAATTTATGCATGATTTTTAGGTTCATCATACCAACTAGTAAAATTATGAAACTCAGTACCTAGGCAATGATAGAAAAATTTAAATTTGCAGAAGGATCATAATCATCCTGGCAACACTTGAGTGATTTACAGTCACTGAGAATCCATGTTTAAAAAATATTTTTTAATTCTTTGAGAATTTTATATATTTTGATCCTATTTATTTATTTCCCTCAAGTCCTCCCAGATCTATCCCTTTTAATATCTATCTAATTTTGTGTCATTGTTTTTCCTTAAACCTATCGAGTCTATTACACATTCATTGGTGTAACCAACAACTTTCCGACTGAAATTAAATCCTGTTATATGATACTATTCCTGGGGTCAGTATGAACAAGCATCCACTCACCCTATATATGGAACTGGTGGTAGATCCAAGTACAGATAAATTCCAACTTGCTGAACCAATGAGTTTTGTTTGGGATAACTAATGGGAATGTAGATGAAGGGTATAGGAACAGCATGGGTGACAGCCCAGAAAAGCTGAAAACCTGGAGTGCATTGGGTAACCTGCAGCCAGCTCAACAAGTTAGAGAGTGTCCGT
Organism: Microtus oregoni; assembly: GCF_018167655.1. Classification (NCBI taxonomy): domain Eukaryota; kingdom Metazoa; phylum Chordata; class Mammalia; order Rodentia; family Cricetidae; genus Microtus; species Microtus oregoni. The sequence goes on from NW_024543061.1 coordinate 72,430,676, forward strand.
TCCAGGGAGCTAGGTTGACCTAAGATTCATGCAAGCAGCTCAGCTTATCAGAGAATCTTCTAATATCATAAAATATTATTGATAGAAATATGTGCCTGGAATTATTACCCCGGGAATACTTTTTTAGGCATGGAGGAATAAATAAAATTGTAGTTAATTATATTCTTTTTGAATGCTTAATTTGGGTTTAATCAGCATACTGACTAGTGTAAATAAAAATTAAAATAATATATAATAAATTCTAGATGAAACAGGCATAGAATGCTGACTTTGTAATGGGTGAAGGCACCTCTCTTCTTTGAGGCACTTACTTACTGGTATATTGATAGATATTTAACAAATAGAAAAATATAGTCTTTTCAATACACATTTCTCGGGGCTTTGAAAAATACAAAAAAAGAAAGAAAAATACATGTCAATTTTTAATTTTCTTTTGCAGCCGAAATGTCAGTGTGATGCTGTATGCCATTCTCACCTTGTCTGGAAAGACTCTCTCCCCAGGAGCTACTGGCCTGGTGGAAACTGAGATGATTCTAATCCAGAATGTAAGAGCTTCTTGAAAGTGAGTGTAATCCTCACTGTAGACCTAGATCTTGTTTCTTTTCTGAAAGCCTATGAATTCTTGCTATCAGCACCCATTCCACACAGCTCCACCCCTTTGTCCTATTTCTGTTTCTCTTCTTCCTTGAGCTCATTTCCTCCCTGGAAGAAGCCTCACCACAGATACATTCCTGCCACTACACTGAAGGTATGTGTGCTTTTCCATCCTTAGATACTTTCCCTAATATCCCAAAGTAGCCTATTATGCTTTCTACATCTGTCTTAACACAAAATTATGGATAATTGTGGGTTTTCAAATGAACCAGGTTCACTTTCTTTGTTTGATTCAGTGATTTAAAGTACTATCAGACCTAGGCATTAAATTACTGCCTGGCATTCTCTGCCATCTATACTGTATTTGGAAATCATTCCTGACTTTATTTAATTATATACAGTATTCTTCTTTAATTACTAAATTATGATAATATCAAAATTCTCATTGTTTATATCTCCCAGCATTTTTGACATCCTTCCACTGCTTTGGTGACAATCAGTGATGATTAAAAGCAGATACTGAAGGCTGTTAAAGGGAGCTGGATACAGTCTGATGGTCTTTGTTGCTAGTGGAAGAATCAGCTCTACCAGTCAAAGAAGAGACTGGGAATGAGAAAGTGTCTTAGTGTGCAGGTGTGCTGATTCTTATCATTGACTTTTCACAACATAAGAATTTCCAGAGAACGTAGACAACAATGAGGAAAATAAGAGAGACTTAGAGAGATCTAAACTACATGGGAAGTAGAAAGTAGAAAAAGACAAAATATTCTGAGTAAATTGGGAACATGTGGACCTTGGGGGAGGGTTGAAGGGAGGAGGGGAGAGTCAGGGAGGGGAGCAGAGAAAAATGTAGAGCTCAATAAAAATCAATAAAAAAAATTTCACACCTTATATGCATGTAAAATAGACCTAATGAACCAGTTAAAATGGAATGTGTATCATAAGCATGACATGACCAACTTGTACAATACTAAGCGTGGTCTAGATGCAAAATAAATATGGATGTATTGAAAATCCTAGAAGTATTTAAATCTCAATAAATATGTATTTATTAGTAAGCATTTTTTACAGATATATCTATGCATGTGAAATAAAGTAATATTATTTTTACTACTTAATATTATAAAAATATAGAACAAAATGACCATGACTCTGCACAGATTGGTAATTTTAAAGCACCTATAAAGCCATATATCTCAGAAATTTCCATAAGCTGTTTGTCTTTTTGCCATTTTTTATATACTTGAGAATTTCTAAAGGCATTTTTCACAGAACTCAAATAGTCATATCAAAATACCTCGATTGAAGCAAACCTCTAGGAAATGAAAGTAATGTGTTTTTGTTTGCACAGGAGCATGTGAGTTTCCAAACTTTATCAATGACTAGAAAGCACTATGGGAGCTGTGTGTGTACAGAGAAGAATCTGGCCTGCCTCGTCTGAGCTATGTGAGGAGACATATTTTTATGGAAAGAGCTTCAGATTCGGTCATTGGCAAGCCTCCATGTTTACTCCTTTGTTAGTATATGTGGGAGAGTTAAGAGTAAATATGTTATGAGAATCAACTCAGAAATTCTCAAAAATAATTTAAATATAGCATTTGAAGTGAGGATGTAAACAAATCTTCAAACATATTTAAAATGGAGCATTTTCTGCAATCAATAAGTGATATCTTCTGGAACACATTTATGATCATTTTAATCATGGAATTAGTAATTGGAAATTTAGGAAATGGATTCTTAGTACTGGTGAACTGCATGAACTGGGTCAAGAGAAAGAAGATCTCATTTGTAAATCAAATCCTCACTGCTTTGGCAACCTCTAGAATTTGTATGTTCTTGTTATTGTTTAAAACTTTATTAATTTCCTCAATGTATCCAGATTCAATAAGGACTTCAGGGATGACACAAGTTCTAAGTAATTCATGGATGATAGTCAATCATTTTAGCATCTGGCTTGCTACATGCCTTGGTGTCTTTTATTTTCTCAAGATAGGCAATTTTTCTAACTTTCTTTTTCTGTATTTAAAGTGGAGAGTTAAAAAGGCAGTTTCAGTAGTATTCCTGGCATCTCTGGTTCTCTTGTTTTTAAATACTTTACTTATCAACTTGGAATTTAATGTGTGTATAAGTGAATATCAAAGAAACGTATCCTACAGTTTTGATTCTCATTATCGGGCACAGTGTCACAGGCATGTGTTAATTCTTCTCACTACTTTCCTGTTTGTACCCTTTGGTGTATGTCTGTCTTCTTTCCTCATGCTCATCTTCTCCCTCTGGACACATCACAAGAAGATGCAGCAGCATGCCCAAGGATCCAGAGATGCCAGAACTACAGCCCACATTAAAGCCTTGAAAACTGTGATTGCCTTTCTCCTGCTATACACCATTTTTATCTTGTCTCTGTTAATACAAATTTGGAAATATGAGTTGACAAAGAAAAACCTTTTCATTTTATTCTGTCAGGTTGTATATATAGCTTTTCCTTCATTCCATTCGTGTGTCCTGATTCTGGGAGATATGAAGCTGAGACAAGCCTCTCTTTCTCTATGCTGTAGAGCCTGAAAAGCAGGCTCAAAAATATGGAAATCCCAGAACTTCAGAACACTAGAGATCATGTTGTATATTCTAGGCAAAGATTAACAAATAAAATTTTCTTCTCTATTTTTCATTTTCATATTTAAATATTATTTGACGTTGCATAAATTATGTTTTGTTTGCAATAAATCAATAGCTAATATTACTAACTTAGCAAGTTGTGTACAAAGTTGTTCCTAATACACACATCCAAATGAGAATGTAATTGTAACCACTGAAACATAAATATATCAAAATTATATAGACTTTGTAATAATTATTAACCACTGAGATTTTGAGTTATTTCCTATACTACATATGTTTTAGTATCCATATCAAATGTAATAAAAGCATGTGATTGAAACCATATAAATATAAAATAGAATATGTGGATAAAAGCTTAGATAAGAAATGCATACTATCATATAGACTTATAAACCACTGGAAATAAAGGAATTTTATTAAACAAAGAGTTTGATTTGAAATTACTTTTCATCAATTCTTTAGAATCATGAGACTACTTGTTTAATTATTATATCTCTATTATTGGTTTCACTATTAATCGTTTTAAAATAATTTTCTGATTATTAAGACTATGTAATTTACATTTCTAAGTACAGTGTATTTTTCTGTATTATTTTAGGGAACATAGTATAATCTATTTTAGTCCAATGCACATTTATATGAATTAAAATTCATTCTACTTCTAAAACCATTACTTTGAAATTATTGTTTTTTATATTTTGTAGTATTATACATCCATATTATCATCATTTGTAATATTTTATTGATGACCCATACACAATAGAAGATCTTATATTTACCTCTTCTTACTATTTATTGTATGACATAATTGAAAAACCTATAAAATTAAATGAATTTGTGAAATAATTTCAAATAGTTTTACAATATATAGAGGCAGTGACGCCTTGTCGACAACCAAGTGTTCTATGCCGTTAAATCTTTAATATGATATGACTCTAAATCTTACTATTTGTTCAGATGTATTTTCATAAATATTTCAATGTTTCTCGATCATGTTTATGATATACTTTTCCATGCTCTCACAAATATTTACTCATTCATTGAAAAAATGTATGTGGTTGACATCTATTCATTGCACCACTGAATACATTTTAAAGAGAAACAGATACTCAGAAACAAATTGAATCTTTCTTCCAAGCAGTTTCCAAGACAAGAATCTCTTATTTTTCCCAGTTTGGAGATGAAAACTATGGCCTTATGTATAGTAGACAAGTTCTTTAGTATCATCATCCCCAACAGTTACTATAGTGTCTTTGCCTGCATTTCATCTGAGTTCTCACGCATGGTTAATGGTACTTTCCATGTGACTGGTCCAGGACATGAGAGGATCTAGTTAGATGGTGAAAGTAACAACCTTCAATAGAGGGAACACTGACGCAAATTCTCATAAAACACAAGAAGACATTCCCAGTAACCGTTGGTGGCAGAAAAACATTGCATAGAATGTGTAGCTTTGATACTTAAAGCAAGTATTCTCCATTTTCTCTATGATATTTGATATCTAATTAATTTGTCTACCAAAGGCAATACAGTGTTCAGATAAGACTATGAAGTCACACACTCCCTGTAAATATCAGAGTGTTTGTGATGTACTTATCAATGTCATTCAATAGAGAATATGGTTATTAATTTCTATTTCGCATTTGTAGGGAAGGGAAAATTTAAGAACCTTCCCTGTATTTCTGATAAAAAATGTGAATTAAAATATAAAACATGAGGAATTTGAGAGTCTTGCCAACTGAATTTGTCGGATATAGTTACTAAAACTAGACATATCTACATTAAATTTCCATCAAGGGAAACTTACTGACTGATAGAGTAGAATTTGAACAATAACTTCATAGTAGTGTAGGTTTGGAATGTTGTAATTCAGAGGCAAATTATTTTGATCTATCTTTAGTTCTCTAAGTAGTCATTCAATGTATTCCCTTTATGTCTGATGTAATAATATTATAACCATCAGTGAAAATCATTTGAATTTAATAATATAACACAATGCTAGCTATGTATATGTGTATAAGTGTTTAAAATGATTTTAGGGGAATTTTGCATTTGTGATAATGGTATTATCATACAAGGGATTGTATTTGTTACTTTCTTGATGCTGTAATAAAACATTATGACATAATAAAACATATTATGGAAAAGAGATAGTTATAAAGGTGATATGACAGTAAACAGAGGGAGCAAAAAATGAGATATCACATCTTCAGCTCCAAAGACAAAGCAGAGAATGCAAACTAGAAGTGAGATGCAGTTAGGAACTTTCAAAGTCTACTCCCTGTGATATATTTCTTCAGAGAAGCTATATCCCATACCTTAAAAATGCTACTGACTGGGGTTAACTGTTCAAATACCTGAGCCTATGAAGAATATTTTTAATTAAAACTACCACATTCCTCTTACTGAACTCCATAGGTTCATGGCCACATCGTAATGCAAAATGCATTTAGTCTAACATCACCAAACCCTATTATCTTTAACATTTTCATTGCTGTTTTAAAAATCTAAATTGCTTTCTGAAACTCCAGGTAGTTCCTTAATTGTGGTCAGGTAAAATTAAAAAGCAAACTACATAATTTCAACATACTGTGACACATTCTAGAAATTTTAATCCTGAAAGAGAGAAATGGGGCTTTGAAACAAAGCACGAGTTAAATTTTTGTAAAAATCCTATAGAAGGTTCAGTGCTTGGAACTTTAATTCCTATAGGCTTCTATGATTGTGACCCTTTGCTTCCTACAACATACATTTTTCTTTAGGGATGATTTCCATTACCTATGTGAAACTCTCCTTAACAGACAAAGAGAAATAGATAGTGCATTAATCAAATAAAAGAAGCAATATTTAACATGTCTCATCTCAAATCAGTGTTTATGAATTCGCTTATGAGTTTCTTTGTGTTTTTCAAAGTGTTGGAAAGGATTTTAGGTAAAACAAATGATCACGAACAATAATGAAACTAAGATTTTGAGGTGATGTATACAGAAAATCGACGTAGAGGCTTATTTGCCGACTTGACTTGGGGTGTTGTGATGAGAAAGAAGAATTTTTAAATCTTTCACTGACTTTTATTTGTAGAATGAAATCTGCATCCCAGAAGCCTGGCTTACTTAAGCATATGTTTAATTCCATAAAATATCTCTCCTCAAAGTTCATTTTTATTTGATATTGTTATGAAGTAAATTGAAGACAATTATTTCTCTTTCACACACAAAGAATCACTATAATATATATTATAATATATATCCACACAAAGACTGAGTATCTGGAGACCATAAAGAAATAAATGAATTTGAAAGAAAAAAAAGAAGTCAAGCAATATTTTCAAATATAATCTAAGCTATTCTTTAGTCAAGACTATTTAGAACATGGCATTTGAAATTCTGTAATGACAAAATCATTTCTTAAAAATCTACAAGGGATGTGAGAATATATCTTCTGCATCATAATTTAGTGTTGAAGAAATGTTTTGGGATTTAAGAGCACTTACTTATTTTGCAAAGAATCTCTTTTCTGCTTTAGTTTCCAGTACCCATGCTCTTTCTCACATCCCTCTGCAAACCTAGTTCCTGTGGATCCAACAACTCTCCTGACCTTCCAGGTCTCCCATATATATGTGGAACACTTACATACACTCAGGTACATAAAAGACATACACAAAAAATAATTTGAAAAAACTATATTTAGATGATTTCTTGTAATGAAGGAATCAGTTTTCAAAGTGTGAGATATTTGTGGTGCAACACAGTTTTAATTAAAACAAGTAGATTTCGGGAGCATCCATGAAATGCTTCATAAATACTGAAGAGTTAAACTTTAGTTAATCACTGGGAAAGAGATTTCGAGTAATGTTAGCAGAGCGATGTGCTTTGTGAGAATTTCAGGGTAAGGAGTCTGAGTACACATAAGGGTTGAGGGGTTACCTCTAGCTTTGAGGAATACTTTGGAAAGTATTAAAACAATTTTATGACTTTATTTCCTTAGAACTTTTAGGAAGCCAATAGGAAACTGGGAGATTGTAGACAGCAGTGGTGTGTTTATTTATGCTATTATACATATTACAGAAAGTTTAATTTTCTGGGAATTTTGAGAAAAAATAAAGGAAGATATTAATAGGAAAACTCTGCATGTCTTTCCTCTTAATACTCTACATGAATGGAAAGATTTCTAAAACATTATCTCTTGATAATAATAAACTACTCAAATCAGCAGCAGATTAGGTTTCCATCTAATAATTTAGATATTTTCTTCCTGCTCCATTCTTTGAATTTAAATATTAGCTGACATCTATACTTGATCAACTCAAATGAAGCAGATGTTAGACAAGGTTAAAAATAGAAACTATGAAAATAGAAATAGAAACTATGAAAGAGAATATGTCTACATTTGCAAGCAAGCAAATGAGAAATGAGCCTCTCCTTCAGTATCTACTGTGGAAAATTCCAGCCTATAGTGACTAGGACATGCAGTCAGGGGACAGAGCATCTGAGGTGCTTGAGGGACAGTGTATTCCATGCAAACCATTGAAATCACTAAAGTATACTATGTACTTTCCTGCATTGTTCTGTTCAATGGCAGTAAAAGGAATCTGAAACTTCAATACACATAAAAATCCCAATGTTGATTGAATTTCTGGTTTGGAGATTAAGAAATTGTAGCTATGGAGATCTCTCTCTCTCTCTCTCTCTCTCTCTCTCTCTCTCTCATACACACACACACACACACACACACACACACACACAGTCCTAAATCTTGTTTATTAGTAAGCACGATATTCTCATACAGGAAAGAGGAATAGGCAAATTTGTTTCTGAAAATTTTTTTAATGCTTTCACTGTTCTGGTGACCTGCCTTACCTAGATTAGGAGATAAAGTATCTCAGCTGATTAAATCCAATACCTTGCCTATCTCCAGAGCTGTTTTATTTGAAGAAGACATTATTATGCAACTGGGACAAAATGCATTGTTAAGACATTAATATGCAACTTGGACAAAATGCATTTTATAGATAAAAAAATATATAGATAAAAAATGGAGTACAGACATAAGCAGACAACTCTCAACAGAAGAATCTAAAATGGCTGTAAAGCACTTAAAAATGTTGAGCATCCTTAGTTATCAGAGAAATGTAAATCAAAACAACTCTGAGATTCCATCTTTGGAATTGACATTGTAAGAATGTACAAGATCAAAAACAATGATGACAACTTATGCTGGAGAGGTTGTAGGGTAAAGGGAACAATTCTGCATTTTTGGTGGGAGTGCAAGCTGGTACAACCCCTTTAGATGTCAGTGAAATGATTTCTCAGAAAATTAGGAAACAACCTTCCTCAAGACCATTCAATACCACTTTTGGGTATATACCCAAAGGATGTTTAATCATACCACAAGGACATGAGCTCAACTACTTCATAGCAGCATTGTTTGTCATAGCCATGTTTCACGGAAAGTGGTCCCTTTTGTTCCGGCTGCCTGGCTAGCTTACACCTGAAATAATCACACAGAAACTGTATTCATTTAAACCTGCCTGGCCAATTAGCTCTAACTTCTTATTGGCTAATTCTTACATCTTAATTTAACCCATTTCTCTTAATCTGTGTATTGCTATGTGACTGTGGCTTACTGGAAAGATTCTAACCAGCTTTTGTCTCAGGCAGGAGATCCATGGCGTCTGCCACTCTGCCCTTCTTCCCAGCATTCAGTTCTGTCTACTCTGCCTCACTAAGTTTGGTCCTATCAACTAGGCCAAGGCAGTTTCTTTATTCATTACCCAATGAAAGCAACACACAAACAGAACTCTTACACCATAGCCAGAACGTGGAAACAACCTATATGCCCCTTGACCAAAGAATGGATAAAGAAAATGTGGTACATTTACACAATGAAGCACTGCACAGCAGAAAAAGAATAATGAAATTTGCAGGCAAATGGATAGACCTAGAAAACATCATATTGAGTATGGTAACCCAGACCCAGAAAGAAAAATATCATATATATATTCACTCATAAGTGGTTTTTAAACATAAAACAAAGAAAACCAGCTTACAAATAACAATCCCAGAGAATTTAGACAACAATGAGGACCCTAAGAGAGACATACATGGATCTAATCTACCTGGAAAGTAGAAAAAGACAAGTTCTCCTGAGTAAATTGGAACCATGAGGATTATGGGAGAGGGTTGAAGGGGAAGAGAGAGGAAAGGAGGGGAATAGAGGAAAATATATAGCTCAATAAAATCAATAAAAAAGGAAGAAAAATACAAAATTGTTATTTGGTAAATATCAATGATTGCATCTTTGTTACTAGCACCAGCATATTATGTTGACTATTAAGGTGGTAATTTTTTCAAACATATTTTCTTCCCCATAAATTATGTGAGGTAAGCATTTATATTCAATGATCAATATCTGGGTTTCTGTGTTATTTTCTTCTACCAAGAGCAAAAATAATCATCTTTGTATCCCTTTACACCTTCGACTATTTTCACAAAAGGCTTATATTTGAATAATTTCAAAAGTTATTATTCTAAAATAATTTATCAATGCTATATAAGTGAAGATGCATATATGTGTTTCAGTGTTTGATACACATATGGAAATCATCAGAATGTTTGAGAACAGCATATACTATGTTCATATCCTAAAACCCTACTCATATAAAAGTTACCAGAATATTTTCTGCTGATTTGTAATGTTGAGTGCATTTCTCTAGGCTATTATTCTGTTATCTTTTTTTTTGGCATACAAAAGAGTTCCTCTATAGCCCAGTATGGAGTATAACAAAAGTTTATTTATCTGGGGCAAAACTCACAGAAAGAGTAGTGATCCACAACCCCTGCATGTGCTGGAAACTGGAACCAAATCCAACAATCCAGCCTCCAAGAGATTTTGTGTGCTTTTTGTCTGCATTTATAGTATATAAGACCCTGCCCAAAGTGGGTCAGTATCTTAAATGCTATTGGGTGAAGAAATTCCCATAACAGCTCCCTATTTGCCTAAATAAGAGAGTTCTAAGCCTAATATAAAACTGTATACATTAAGAATAAATATCAAGTATTTTCCATGGAAGAGGCAAAAACATATATACAAATTAGAAATACAACCAGCATGAACAACATCAAACAAGAAACATGTGCTAAATATTTCAATATTTATCCTATCCTAAGGAGTCTAAGTCTTATGTTAAAAATGGCTCCGCTAAGTCATGAGGGGAAAGTAACTGTGACTATCGAGTCTTCAACCCCATCAAAGACTTGAGAAGGAAAACAATATTACTTGAGTAAAACGGAAGTACAATCAACAACTTCCAAAAGGTGGAAGAAATGACAGAAACAAGCAGATATGTGGGCAATCATCAAAAGTCTCATTTGCAACATTGGGGCAACCAACTTTGGCTAAGGCCTAGAATATCTGACAGACAATTTTCAGAGGCAGAAAAATTTTCAAAACCCTCTTATCCTGTCTTAGCAAGGATTGGCTGTCTTTTCGCTTATATCCTGCTTGTTCAGTCCAAACACCATGCATTTTGTCAGTGGTTGAGGCATGGACAGTTATTTGCCCAAAGGTCAGTTTTGTCAAGAAGAAAACGAGCTCCAAGTGAAGTTCTTTGGTGTCCAATATTCTCTCGAGAATAGATGGATGTTTCCAAGAGCAATTGTGTCTCACATCAAAAGAATTCTAAATTATTTAAATGCCATATTCTACAGTTCTTTGAAGTGTTTGAAGATTGCCTATCTATGTGGAATACAACCTTTATGCATCTAAAGAACCTGACTAGTCTAACTATAAGTATGACAAAGATAGATGATTATTGACCTTTAATTCCTAATACCTATATAGCTTAAAGACTAAGGCTTCATATTCAAAATTAAAAGATCTTTAAACAACAGTGCAGCAAATGAGAACAATGATCTCAAAATGTAAACAATATATAAGTATCTTGATCAGAGGTAGAAATGTATAGTTCAATATGACAAATATATCCTAAAATTGTATCAATATACAAAATGTCTTAAGCAGTAGAAACATGCATGCATACAATATGACAAAATAACATTGCAGAGGTGCACAAATATTATAAACAGAAATACCAATGTAAATGGTCTATAATAATAAATAAATAATAGCTCACAAGTAATAATCTAATCTACCTATTTATCCCATCTCATCCAAGCCCCTTTTTTCTTTATCAAAAGAGATCCTTGAGCTTAATTCATTTCGACCCCCAACCCTATACCACTTATAATCAATCTCTAATCAAAGTCCCTAAACCTAGAGAACAAACTTTGTTGTGAGAGGGTATGTCATTTTCTAGAATTACTTCCAATTGTCAAGGGGGTGATATTATTTCTATAGGTTTCTATAATTACTAATATGATGGTTAAGTTTCAAGATTACTATCTGGTATAATTTCAGATAGTCTCAGAGTAGTCAGCAGGGTTTTTCTAAAATTTTTACTTGATATTCTGGCCAGAACATTGTAAGAGGGTGTACCATCTCAGTTAGACAAGTTGGAATCATCACGACTAGGAGTAATCAATGTTGTGGATCCACATCTTCTTGGAAACTTCAAAGATTACTGCAGGAAAATTTATGGTTCATTGTAGAAAACTTAAACATTATTTATATAAGAATATATTCAATGAAAGGGAAAATAGAGACAATAATAGGTATGGGGAGAAGTAACAAATTTTGGAAAGCAGAAAATTGGTAATAGTAGTCCTTAAATTTTATCTCCCTTCTCCCTATACCAGGTGGCTCCTCATCTGAGCCAGAAACTCTGACTCTTACTTTTAACAACATGCTTGGATTTAGAGATGAATAACCACTGTCAAACTCCAAAGCCAGCTTTGATTTTTAAGTGAGTCATGACTGTCATTATACTGAGAAGTAGGGAGATGTGTATGTTTAGGTGTAGAGATATTTCATATGTATTTTATTTTTTCTTTTGTGATTATTATTACTGTAAAATTTTTTTATTATTATTTATTTATTAAAGATTTCTGTCTCTTCCCTGCCATAGACTCCCATATCCCCCCTCCCCCAATCAACTCCCCCTCTCTCATCAGCCCAAAGAGCAGACCTGGATCCCTGCCCTGGGGGAGTCCAAGGACATCCCACCTCCATCCAGGTCTAGTAAGATGAACATCCAAACAGCCTAGGCTCCCACAAAGCCAGTACGAGTGCAGTAGAATCAAAACCGAGTGCCATTGTTCTTGACTTCTCAGCAGTCCTCATTGTCCACTATGTTCAGTGAGTCCAGTTTTATCCCATGCTTTTTCAGACCCAGGCCAGCAGCCTTGGTGAGTTCCCGAAAGAATATCCCCATTGTCTCAGTGTGTGGGTACACCCCTCACGGTCCTGAGTTCCTTGCTCAAGCACTCTCTCCTGCTGCTCCTGATTTGGACCTTGGGGTTGTAGTCCAGTGCTCCAATGTGGGTCTCTGTCTCTGTATCCTTTCATCGCCTGATGAGGGTTAATATCCAGGAGAATGACTATATGTTTTTCTTTGGGTTCACCTTCTTATTTAGCTTCTCTAGGATCACGAATTATAGGCTCAATGTCCTTTATTTTGGCTAGAAAACAAATATGAGTGAGTCCATCCCATGTTTCTATGTTTGGGCCTGGCTTACCTCGCTCAGGATAGTGTTTTCGGTTTCCGTCCATTTGCATGCAAAATTCACGAAGTCATTGTTTTTTACTGCTGAGTAGTACTCTAATATATATATATATATACATATATATATATACACATATATATATATGTATGTGTATATATATGTATGTGTGTGTGTATATATATATATATATATGTGTGTGTGTGTGTGTATGTATATGTTCCATACTTTCTTCATTAATTCTTCCAGTGAAGGGCATCTAGGTTGTTTCCAGGTTCTGGCTATTACAAACAATGCTGCTGTGAACATAGTTGAGCATATACTTTTGTTGTATGATAGGGCATTTTTGGGTATATTCCCAAGAGTAGTATTGCTGGGTCCTGGGGAAGGTTGATGCCGAATTTCCTGAGAAACCACCACACTGCTTTCCAAAGTAGTTGCACAAGTTTGTATTCCCACCAGCAATAGATGAGTGTACCCCTTTCTCTAAAACCTCTCCACCAAAGGCTATCAATGGTGTTTTTGATTTTAGCCATTCTGACAGGTGTAAGATGGTATCTTAAAGCTGTCTTGATTTGCATTTCCCTGATAGCTAAGGAAATTGAGCATGACCTTAAGTGTCTTTGGCCATTTGAAATTCTTCTATTGAGAATTCTCTGTTCAGCTAAGTACACCATTTTATAATTGGGTTGATTAACCTTTTATAGTCTAGATTCTTGAGTTCTTTATATATTTTGGAGATCAGACCTTTGTCAGCTGCAGGGTTGGTGAAGATCTTCTCCCAGTCAGTGGGTTGCCCATTTGTCTTAGTGACAGTGTCCTTTGCTTTACAGGAGTTTCTCAGTCTCAGGAGGTCCCATTTATTCAATGATGCCCTTAATGTCTGTGCTGCTGGGGTTATATGTAGGAAGTGGTCTCCTGTGCCCATGTATTGTAGAGTACTTTCCACCTTCTCTTCTATCAGGTTCAGTGTGTTCAGCCTGATATTGAGGTCTTTAATCCATTTGAACTAGAGTTTTGTGCATGGTGATAGATATGGATCTATTTTCATTTTTCTACAGATTGACATCCAGTTTTGCCAGCACAATTTGTTGAAAATGCTCTCTTTTTTCCATTGTATACTTTTAGCTCCTTTATCAAAAATCAGGTGTTCATAGGTTTGTGGGTTAAAATCCGGGTCTTCTATTCGATTCCATTGGTCGACTTCTCTGTTTTTTTTTTTAGGTTTTTTTTTTTTTTTTTGCCAAAGCCAAGCTGTTTTCAATACTGTAGCTCTGTAATAGAGTTTGAAGTCAGGGATGGTAATGCCTCCAGATGATCCTTTATTGTATAAGATTGTTTTGGCTATGATGGGTTTTTTGTTTTTCCATGTAAAGTTGATTATTGTCTTCTCAAGGTATGTGAAGAATTTTGATGGGATTTTAATGGGGATTGCATTGAATCTATAGATTCCTTTTGGTTGAATTGCCATTTTTACTATGTTGATCCTACCAATCCAAGAGCATGGGAGATCCTTCCATTTTCTTCAGTTTCTTTCTTCAAAGACTTAATGTTCTTGTCAAATCGATCTTCACTTCCTTGGTCAGAGTTACCCCAAAGATATTTTATGCTTTGAGGCTATCGTGAAAGGTGATGCTTCTCTGATTTCCCTCTCTGCATCCTTATCCTCAGTGTATAGGAAGGCAACTGATTTCTTGGAGTTGATCTTGTATCCTGCCACATTACTAAAGGTGTTTATCAGCTGTAGGAGTTCTTTGGTAGAGTTTTTGGGGTCGCTTATGTATACTATTATATCATCTGCTAGTAACAAAAGTTTAACTTCTTCCTTTCCAATATGAATCCCCTTGATCCCCTTATGTTGTCTTATTGCTATTGCTAGAACTTCAAGCACTATATTGAAGAGGTATGGAGAGAGTGGACATCCTTGTCATGTTCCTGATTTTAGTCGGATGGCTTTGAGTTTTTCTCCGTTTAATTTAATGTTGGTTGTCGGCTTGCTGTAAATAGCTCTTATTATATTTAGGTATGACCCTTACATCCCTAATCTCTCCAAGACCTTTATCATAAAGGGGTGTTGAATTTTGTTGAATGCTTTTTCAGCATCTAATGAAATAACCATATTTTTTTCTTTTAGTTTATTTATATGATGATTACATTGATAGATTTGCGTATGTTGAACCAGCCCTGCATCTCTAGGATGAAGCCTCCTTGATCATAATGGATAATTTTTCTAATGTGTTCTTGGATTCAGTTTGCCAGTATTATATTGAGAATTTTTGTGTCGATGTTCATGAGTGAGATTGGCTTGTAATTCTATTTCTTAGTTAAGTCTTTGTGATGTTTTGGTATGAGGGTGGCTGTAGCTTTATAAAAGGAATTTGGCAATGGCTCTTCTGTTTCTATATTGTGAAATACCTTAAGGAGTATAGGTATTAGCTCTTCTTGAATGTTCTGGTAGAATTCTGCATTGAAACCATCTGATCCTGGGCTTTTTTTGGAAGGGAGGTTTTTGATAACAGCTTCTAATTCTTTGCGACTAACAGGTCTATTTAGATTGTTCACTTGGTCTTGGTTTAACTTTGGTATATGGTACTTATCTAAAAAAATGTCCATTTCTTTTGCATTTTCCAGTTTTGTGGCATACAGGCTTTTGTAATAGGATCTAATGATTCTTTAAATTTCCTCTGTGTCTGTGGTTATGTCCCTCTTTTCATTTTGGATCTTATTTATTTGCATGTTCTCTCTCTGCTCTTTGATTAGTTTGGATAGGGGTTTGTCAATCTTGTTGATTTTCTCCAAGAACCAACTTTTTGCTTCATTGCTTCTTTGGATTGTTTTCTGTGTTTCTATTTTGTTAATTTCAGCCCTTAGTTTGATTATTTCCCGTCTTCTACTTCTCCTGGGCACGTCTGCTTCTTTTTTTTTTCTAGAGCTTTCAGTTGTGCTGTTGAGTCTCCAACGTATGCTTTCTCCGTTTTCTTTAAGTGGGCACTTAGTGCTATATTGCTTCCTGTTAGCATGCTTTCATTGTGTCCCATAGATTTGAGTATGATGTCTCTTTATTTTCATTAATTTCAAGGAAGACTTTAATTTCTTTCTTAATTTCTTCCTTGACCCAGGTGTGGTTCAGTAGTTGACTGTTCAGTTTCCATGAGTTTGTCGGTTTTCTGGGGGTAGCATTGTTGTTGTCTTCTAACTTTAATCCATGGTTATCTGATAAGACACAGGTGGACACTGATACTTTTTTGTATCTGTGGAGGTTTCCTTTGTTACCGAGTATGTGGTCAATTTTTGAGAAGGTTCCATGAGCTGCAGAGATAAGGTATATTCTTTCCTATTTGGGTGTAGTGTTCTATAGATGTCTGTTAAGTCCATTTGCTTCATTACCTCCAATAATTCTCTAAGTTCTCTATTAGGTTTCTGTCTGATTGACATATCCATTGGTGAGAGAGGTGTGTGGTTTGATGTCTGCTTTGAGTTTTAGTAATATTTCTTTTACATAAGTGGGTGCTTTTATATTAGGGGCGTGGATATTCATAATTGAGACTTCATCCTGATGAATTGTTCCTGTTATGAGTATGAAATGTCCATCTTGATCTCTTCTGATTGAATTTAGTTTGAAGTCAGTTTGGTTAGAACTGAGTATGGCCACACCTGCTTGTTTCTTAGGCCCATTTGCTTGAAAAACATTTTCCCAACCCTTTACTCTGAGGAGGTGCCTGTCTTTGTGGTTGAGTTGTGTTTCTTGCAAGCAGCAGAATGTTGGATCCTGCTTTCATATCCAATCTCTTAGTCTGTGCCTTTTTATAGGTGAATTGAGTCCATTAATATTAAGTGCTATTAGTGACCAGTAGTAGTTTACAACAGTTCTTATTGTTTTTGGTAGTAGAGTTTGTGTGTCTCCCTTCTTTGACTTTTGCTGGTGAAGGGTCGCTAGATGCCTGAGATATTGTAGGCAGTGTTGGCAATGTTGGATCCCTTGGGTTGTGATTTTCCTTCTATTACTTTCAGTAAGGCTGGATTTGTGGCTACGTATTGTTTGAATTTGTTCTTATCCTGGAATGTTTTGTTTTCTTCATTGATAGTGAATGATAGCTTGGCTGGGTATAGTAGCTTGGGCTTGCATCCATGGTCTCTTAGTTTCTGCAGTACCTCTATCCAGGACCTTCTGGCTTTCATGGTTTCCATAGAGAAGTCAGGTGTAAGTCTGATTGGTATATCTTTATAAGTTGCTTGGCCTTTTTCCTTTGCAGCTCTTAATATTTTTTCTTTAATCTGTATGTTTTGTGTTTTGATTATTATATGGCAAGGGGATTTTTTTTTGATCCACTCTATTTGGTATTCTGTATGCCTCTTGAATATTCAAAGGAATATCTTTATTTATGTTAGGAAAGTTTTCTTGCATAATTTTGTTTTTTAATTTATTTATTTATTAAAGATATCTGCCTCCTCCCCGCAACCACCTCCCATTTCCCTCCCCCTCCCCCGATTAAGTCCCCCTCCCTCATCAGCCCAAAGAGCAATCAGGGTTCCCTGACATGGGGGAAGTCCAAGGACCACCCACCTCCATCCAGGTCTAGTATGGTGACCATCCAAACTGCCTAGGCTCCCACAAAGCCAGTACATGCAGTAGGATCAAAGACCCGTTACCATTCTTCTTGAGTTCTCAGTAGTCCTCATTGTCCACTATGTTCAGCAAGTCCAGTTTTATCCCATGCTTTTTCAGACCCAGGCCTGCTGGCCTTGGTGAGTTCCCAAACGAACATCCCCATTGTCTCAGTGTGTGGGTGCACCCCTCGCAGTCCTGAATTCCTTGCTCGTGCTTTCTCTCCTTCTGCTCCTGACTTGGACCTTGAGATTTCAGTCCGGTGCTCCAATGTGGGTCTCTGTCTCTGTCTCCTTTCATCGCCTGATGAAGGTTAATATCCAGGAGGATGACTGTATGTTTTTCTTTGGGTTCACCTTCTTATTTAGCTTCTCTAGGATCACGAATTATAGGCTCAAAGTCCTTTATTTTGGCTAGAAACCAAATATGAGTGAGTACATCCCATGTTTCTATTTTTGGGTATGGCTTACCTCACTCAGGATAGTGTTTTCTGTTTCCGTCCATTTGTATGCAAAATTCGTGGTCCTTGTTCTTTACTGCTGAGTAGTACTCATATATATATATATATATATATATATATATATATATATATATATATATATATTCTCCATACTTTCTTCATCCATTCTTCCATTGAAGGGCATCTAGGTTGTTTCCAGGTTCTGGCTATTAAAAAAAAATGCTGCTATGAACATAGTTGAGCATACACTTTTGTTGTATGATAGGGCCTATCTTGGGTATATTCCCAAGAGTGGTATTGCTGGGTCAAGGGGTAGTTTGATCCCGAATTTCCTAAGAAACCGCCACACTTCTTTCCAGAGTGGTTGTACAAGTTTGCATTCCCACCAGCAATGGATGAGTGTACCCCTTTCTCTAAAACCTCTCCACCAAAGGCTATCAATGGTGTTTTTGATTTTAGTCATTCTGACAGGTGTAAGATGGTATCTTAAAGTTGTCTTGCCTTGCATTTCCCTGATCACTAAGGAAGTTGAGCATGACCTTAAGTGTCTTTTGGCCATTTGAACTTCTTCTATTGAGAATTCTCTGTTCAGCTCAGTACACCATTTTATAATTGGGTTGATTAGCCTTTTACGGTCTAGTTTCTTGAGTTCTTTATATATTTTGGAGATCAGACCTTTGTCAGTTGAGGGTTTTGTGAAGATATCCCAGTCAGTGGGTTGCCTTTTTGTCTTAGTGACAGTATCCTTTGCTTTACAGAAGCTTCTCAGTCTCAGGAGTTCCCATTTATTCAATGATGCCCTTAATGTCTGTGTTGCTGGGTTATATGTAGGAAGTGGTCTCCTGTGCCCATGTATTGTAGAGTACTTCCCACGTTCTCTTCTATCAGGTTCAGTGTGTTCAGCCTGATATTGAGGTCTTTAATCCATTTGGACTTGAGTTTTGTGCATGGTGATAGATATGGATCTATTTTCATTTTTCTACAGTTTGACATCCAGTTTTGCCGGCACAATTTGTTGAAGATGCTCTCTTTTTTCCATTGTATACTTTTAGCTCCTTTATTGAAAATCAGGTGTTCATTGGTTTGTGGGTTAACGTCCAGGTCTTCTATTCGATTCCATTGGTCGACTTCTCTGTTTTTTTTTTCCAATATTCTTTCTTTAATATGTATGTCTTGTGTTTTGATTATTATATGGCGAGGGTTTTTTTTTTACCCAGTCTATTTGGTGTTCTGTATGCTTCTTGAATATTCAAAGGAATATCTTTCTTTATGTTGGGAAAGTTTTCTTCCATAATTTTGTTCAAAATATTTTCTGGGCCTTTGAGCTGTGACTCTTCTTCTTCTATTCCTATTATTCTTAGGTTTGGTCTTTTTATTGTGTCCCATATTTCCTGAATGTTTTGTGATGAGAATTTGTTGGCTTTGCTGTTTTCTTTGATCAGTGCGTTTATTTTCTCTATGGTGTCCTCAGAATCTGAGATTCCTTTTTCTATCTCTTGTATTCTATTGATTATGCTTTTTTCTGTAATCTCTGCTCATTAACCTAGATTTTCCATATCCAGCCGGTCTTCAGTTTGTGTTTTCTTCCTTGCTTCCATTTCACTTTTCAATTCTTGAACTGTTTCCATTACCTGTTTGATTGTTTTTTTCTTGGTTTCCCAGGATATCATTCACATATTTACTCATTTCTTCAAACTTTATGTTATACATCTCATCCATTTCTATAAGGGTATTTTTTACATGTTGTTTTAGGGACTCTATTGCTTTCATAAAGTCAATTTTTTCCACTTCTTCTGTGCTAGGGTGTTCAAGTCCTTCTGTTGTAAGATCATTAGGTTCTGGTGTTTTCATGTTGCTTTTCAGATTGTTGGGTGAATTCTTGCCTTGGTGCCTGCCCATCTCCTCCTACCGATGCTATCTAGTTGGTCCTCTAAAACAGGATGAGATCTCCCCGCTGGCCAGGGGCCCCACTCACAAAATGCCCCTATTTTGTTTCCTGGGTCCTGCTGTGGGCCAAGATCCATCACATCACTCAGGGGTGTCTACAGGAGCAGGACCAGGCTTCCCGTTCACCAGAGACCTCGTCAACAAAAGGTCTACCACTCTGTAGGCCAGCCACCAAAACAAAGACACTCCTGCTGCCCTCTGCCCCGAGCACCCCGCCCAGTGCCCAAACAGGCTGAACTGGGTGATCCCACAGCCCCACAGAAGGGGAGAAGAAGGAAAGAAGTCTCTTGGGGCAAGCTGGGATGGGCCAGGGAGAGAGAGGTCACAGCAGAGGAGGAGCAGTCCTGCAGGCTGACCAGGGAGTCAAGGGGGTCAGGGAATGCCCCCCCCCGCTCCATTTCCTGGGTCCGGCCGCTGGTCAAGAACACTCTCACCACTTAGGAGGGTCTTCAGGGACTGGTCCAGGCTCCCTGTTCGCCAGGGACCTCGCCAACAAAGAACCTCCCACTCTACAGGCCAGCCATCAAAACACCTACTTGAATTAGTTGTAGTGGGACGATTCTTGGACCATCAAAAAATATAAGTTCGCGTCTGCTGCGCCACCGCCCACGTCTGTGCCTGTCTGGGTCTGCCTGCACTGCCACCCATGTCTGCGCCGGTCTGCCCTTCATTTGTATTTTAATAAATAAAGACTGCCTGAAGATCTAAGAGTTAAACAGTCCTACTGGTTAGCTTACAGACCAGATTATGGCAACACACACCTTTAATCCCAGTAGCCACAGTGACATGCATCTTTAATCCCAGTAGCTGCCCTAGATGCCATAGAAATCAGATGGTCTTTAATCCCAGTGGTACATGCCTTTAATTCTAGCCTTGGAGAGGACTATAAGATGGAGAAAAAGACAGCTCTCAGATACAGTCTCCTGAAATTCCTTCAGACTAAGGTCAAGGTAAGAGCCAGTGGCTGACTGTTTTGTTGTTTGGATCTTCAGATTGAACCGCAGTTTTTGACCCTGAGTTTTTATTAATCGTGCTTCATTTAATTGTGTTTCAGTTAGGTAGTGAAATTTTACATTGCAGAGGATATCAATACCATAAGTCAGATTTCTTTTTGTTTGGTGATATTTTTCCAGATAGCTGTCTTTCTCCTTTAGGCATCTGGATGTCCATGGTCTCTCAACTTTTTGAAGATGGATATTTTCCCCCAAAGACAAGAACAGAACTCTGCCTCAACCCTTATAGGGGTTTCCTTACCACCTGTAAGATTGTCACCTCTGTGAATGAGCTGTCATTTCTTTTTACAAAGAGGTTTCTCTTTTTCAAAATAAATCTTTATTAATTTTGATGGTATCCATAACTTTTCTTCTCCTGTGGAGACAAGTGTAAAACCCCTTCCCCAATGTAGCACATCTCCTGGTTTCCATTCTGAGGTCAACAGAACCTTGAAATACATTGGCTGATGGAACTCAATTTTTTTTCTATTATCCAATATCTCTCTGCAGCCATTGTTCCTTCCTTATTAGTATTTAGAAAAATCAAGGAAAATAAAGTATTATGAAATCTATTTCTGGGAGTATTTTTCAGCCCTTTCTGTTTATTTAACATATCCTTTACAATTTGATTTGATCTTTATATAATTGCCTTACATGTAGGATGTGGTATACCTGTAATATGCTTTATTTTATAATAAACAAAAAACTGTTTCATTTTCTTAGAGACATATTGGACCGTTTTCTGTCTTTATTTGTGCGAATATAATCATGATGGTCATAACTTCTAGTAAATGAGTGATTACCAAACCAGCCTTTTCCAAACTCAAAACAGTTTCCCATTGAAAATGGGAATAAGTATCAATGGTGTAGTGTATATGAAGGATAATAAGACCTACCAAACCAAAAGGAACCAACCTGGAGTCTGCCTGAAGCTGTCAAAGGTCCTGTCTGTGCCAAGCCAATAAGGGGCTTCCAAGCAGTATTTCCTGAGTTCCTAGCAGCGGGCACTGTCCGCAGTCCTGATCGTTCCTAGCCTGTGAGAAATGAACATGAGATGTCAACTGTCAACAGATCAGAACTCCTGGGTGCTGTGACGGTATTATCTAAATTTTTCCCTGTTTCTAAATAAATGAATCGGCTGCAAGCCTTCTACCTGACTCCCGGAGCCTGTGTTCATTGAAGTCGTGCCGTTTTACCCCTTTCCCTAAGAAAGACATTATGCCCAGCAATATTTGGAAACCTGAACAGGGACGTCTAACAGGTTTTGAGCTCACCTAGTCAGAGCTCTTTTTTTTTTTTTTTTGTCGCTGTAATTTTTGTGTTTTGCCCAGGACAGGTTCTAGGCATCTTCCTCTCCTCACTTGTGGTGTTGCATAGCACACCCATATGGTGTTATTTTCAGGGAACAGTCCTCTTGGTCCCTTTGGCAAGTGTTGCGGGAGGTCCTCCCACTCCTCCAGCCTATAGCAGCTGAGATACCAGCCCATTGGGGTGTGGTCTCTCTCCCTTTAAAAAAGCAGTCACTTCCCTCTCCTCTCTCTCTTCACTTCCTGCTCCTCCGGTGACTAGACTCCCTTCATGGTTGCATAGAAGGCTGTTGGACAGTGATCTGTAAGTTTTTTCCCCTTTAAATAAATACCACCCTATTAATCATAATTCAAAACTGGTGTGGCATTGTTTGTGACTTACGCCTTCAGTTGGCACCCAACGTTTGGTGTTAGGACCACTCCTTCCCCCGCTCAGCTGCCGGCAACGAGTTCGTCTTGGTGTGAGCCTCCCTTCCTCAGCCGCTGCCTGGGCCTTGTTGGCAGCCTTGTGGCCTGTGTCTTGTGCAGTTCTTTATATCTTTTCTTTAGACAACTCAGATTGACTTCCAGTCCCCACGCACCCTATCGTCTGCCTCCCCACGTGGATTTAAACTCCACAGGCCTGCGTAGTCTCTGCCCACGTGGTTTGCTCTTTTCTGAGTCGTTTTTTTTTTAAATATTTTTTATTTATTATGTATACAATACTCTGTCTGTGTGTATGTCTGCAGGCCAGAAGAGGGCACCAGACCTCATTATAGAGCCACCATGTGGTTGCTGGGAATTGAACTCAGGACCTTTAGAAGAACAGGCAATGCTCTTAACCTCTGAGCCATCTCTCCAGCCCCCTTCTGAGTCATTTTTAAATCTCCCTTGCAAGCACAGCTCTTAAGTGGCACGAACCAGAGCACACAGTTGCTGAAAGCTGCAACCCCTCAGGGTGACTCTGTCACGTGGGGGCTTAAGGGGCTTCCAGGTTGCTCTTCTCTACCCCTGGATTCTGGGTTTCTGGGTCTGTCTCTGGAATTGATTTAATTACATTTACTTTGTTGAGAAACTTGAATTTTCCAGGTGGTGGCGCACGCCTTTAATCCCAGCACTGGGGAGGCAGAGGCAGGCGGATCTATGTGAGTTCGAGACCAGCCTGGTCTACAGAGCGAGTTCCAGGACAGGCTCCAAAGCCACAGAGAAACCCTGTCTCAAAAAACCAAAAAAAAAAAAAATATATCTACTAAGGCACTGAAACAGGACCCCATTTTCATCATGACTCGGCAACAGCACCACCTGCTGGATAATAGGTAATATGGTAGTTTTCGTTTCTAACGCAAATTTTACTGCTTTGTTTTCACTAATACAATGGATTAGTAAATTTATATTTACTAATACAATGGATTACATCATAGAAGGTTTATATGATTATGGGGATACCTTAATTTGCTTGTTACTAGGTTTCAGTTTTCTGTTCCATATTCTATCATTAAGGAAGAGTATGGCACTCCTAAGAACGATAGAATCTTTACAAACTAATAATGAACAGAAGAATATGGCACTCCTAAGAACGATAGAATCTTTACGAACTAATAATGAACAACTAATTGACAGGATTAAAATTATTGAAAATCAGAGGTTATCTGAACAAGTGGATACTATGACAGACAAAATTGACTCCATATCCAAGGGTAACAGAAAGTTACTGAAAGGGTTCAGGCTGTTGAATTTGACGTTCAGACTTTATCACAAAGTTTTGATAAGGTAACAGACAGAATGTACCTCCAAGATAGGAATCTACATGATATACAAGAAAAGTTTAAGGAGGACATGTTATCTTTGAAGGAAAAAATTAAAGCTTTGGAATCACAGGTGCAGAATGGGGAACAAAAAATTGACACCTCAGTGAAATCACTGGAAATATATACAGGTCAGGAGTTTCAGAATTTAAGAGAGACAATGATAAAAAGATTTGAAAAGATTGAAGAAATTATTGCAGCTGGTGAACAGAGTACGGAGGCACAAGGACAGGATACAATGCCTCCACCAGCTATTAGACCTGGCTTACCCAGGGTTCTAGCAACATACCCTATACTTAATTCTGACAAAGCGTCAACTTCTAAAGGCTCAAAGGGAGTCAGAGAAGCTAGATGGACTCCAATAGCAATGAATGATCTGAAAGAATTTAAGCAAGCTGTTGTTAATTTTTGCTTGCACAATGCATATGTAAAGGAAATGATAAGGACTTGGGCTTCTAATGCTAGAGCTACCCCCCATGATTTCCATCAGTTAGTGTCTGCAGTTTTAGATAATGGACCTTCCTTGATGTTTGGAATTTATTTCAGAGAAGAATCCAAACATATGGAACAGCAAGGAAGAGCAAAAGGTGTTGAGGTTTCCCAAGGTCAAATTCTTGGTGCAGGAGAATATGCTGATCCACAGGTCCAAGCTCTTTATGACGATGAAATACTGTGTCTATGTCACCAAGCAGCTTTAAATGCTTGGAATAGGATACAAGATCCAGCAAAAAGGGTTGAATCATATACCAGAATTAGGCAGGGACAGAGAGAACCCTTTATTGACTTTTTGCAAAGATTAATTAAGGCTCTGGACATAGGGGTAACAGACCCAGAAGCTAACGAATACTTCTTGAATCTCTAGCTTTTGAGAATGCAAACATAGAATGCAAAAAGATAATTGGGCCTTTAAAGTCTAGATCAGCACCTATGGATGAATGGATTCAGCATACGATGAATGTTGAGACATTTAGCTATAATGATGAATCTTGGGTAGGAGAAGCGATTTCCAAAGCAATGAGGAGACATCAAACTGCCAGGTGTTTTAATTGTGGTAAATTAGGACATTTGCAAAGGAATTGCAGGCAAAGAATTTCTAGGAATAATATCTCTTCTGGGAATGACAAAAATAGGAGACCTCGGCCTTCAGGTATGTGTAGGAGATGCGGTAAAGGCAGGCATTGGTCCAACGAATGTAGGTCAACAACAGACAGACGGGGCAATCCGATATCATCGGGAAACTCCTTGGGGGGCCTCTCGCAGGCCCCCAAGCCGACAGTGGCCCAGTCATTCCCAGTCACAGTGGAGAACGTGCCTCACCAAGAAAATTAAAAGCTCCAATGTCTGCTGTAAAAAATAATACTGGTCTAAATAATGAATTACATGTGGAGGATGAGTCAAATCGCTTCTCCTACCCGAAGGGTCGGGCACGAAGGGCAAATAGGAAGACTAAGGCCATATATAGCCAATATCGCCATAAATTTATGGGGCTGTGACCTGCTACAGCAATGGAATACCCAGATTAACATTCCTGTAGTTCCAGGAACTCATAATTCTGGGAAGGATATGATAAGGTATTATGGAAAAAGGTCATCAGCCATTCAGGCTGTACAAGAACATACAGCAAATACCAAACCTTTAGAGGTACCAACAGCCCTACCTTTAAAATGGCTAACTGAGAAGCCAATATGGATCAAACAGTGGCCTCTAGCTGAAGATAAACTACAGGCATTGGAACAGCTAGTGCAAGAGCAACTAGATGCTCACCATATTGTAGAATCAACCAGCCCTTGGAATTCTCCTGTGTTTGTTGTAAAAAAGAAATCTGGTAAATGGAGAATGGTGACAGATCTAAGAGCTGTCAACAAAGTAATTCAACCTATGGGCCCACTACAATTTGGAATTCCTTTGCTTTCTCTGTTACCAAAAGGATGGCCTCTTATAGTTATTGATTTGAAAGATTGTTTTTTCACTATACCATTACAAGAAAAGGATAGAGAAAAATTTGCCTTCACAGTGCCTACTCATAATAATTCTCAGCCTAATAGGAGATATCAATGGACTATCCTCCCACAGGGTATGCTCAATAATCCTACATTGTGCCAATATTTTGTAAGTAAGCCATTGGAAATAATTCATAAACAATTCCCCAGGTCCATATTTTATCATTACATGGATGACTTCTTGTTATCTGATTCAAATAAAGATACTTTAGAAAGGATGTTTGAAGAAGTAAAGAAAGTCTTGCCTAGGTGGGGATTACAAATGGATGTTCACCTTCCTAGACATGGATGGAGGGGGTAGGATCTTGGACTTTCCACAGGGCAGGGAACCCTGACTGATCTTTGGACTGGAGAGGGAGGGGGAGAGGAGTGGGGGGAGGGGGAGAAGGGTGAGAGGAGGGGGAGGGAAATGGGAGGCGGGGAGGAGGGGGAAACTTTTTTTTCCTTTTCTCAATAAAAAAAGACACATAAAAAAAAAACTGTCCCTGAAAAGATTCAAAGAGGAAATTCTATTAATTACCTAGGTTACAGAATAGGGTTAGAGAAAATTAAAACGCAAAAGGCACAAATTAGGAGAGACCGGTTAAAGACTCTTAATGACTTCCAAAGATTGTTAGGAGACATTTCCAGTCTACGACCAGCTGTTGGGATAACACCTGATCTATTAGTTCATTTAAACAAAACCTTAGATGGTGATAAAGATTTGAATAGTCCAAGAAAACTGACAGCTGAAAGAGAAAAGGAACTGACAATGATTGAGGAAAAATTACAGGAGGCACATGTGGATAGGGTGAACTCAAATCTTCGCTGCATCCTAGTCATATTGCCTTCCAGAATTTCTCCTACAGGGATTCTAATGCAGAGGGAAGATATTATTTTAGAGTGGATATTTATACCTAATAAACCAAGTAAAAAATTAAAAACTTATGTGGAAAAAGTCTCTGAATTAATTATAAAAGGTGGGCTGAGACTTCGTCAACTAGCAGGTATAGACCTAGCAGAAATTATAATGCCTTTTACTACTGAAGAAATAAAAAAGTTATGGGAAGACAATGAACCGTGGCAAAGAGCTTGTGCTAATTTTTTTTTGGGGGGGGGGGAATTAATAGCAACTATCCCAAAAGTGGTAGACTTATCCTCATAAAAAGAACTTCTTGGATTCTTCCTAGAATTAAACGTGATGCTCCAATAACTGGAGGCCGTATGTTCTATACTGATGCAAAAAAATCAGGGAAAGCAGGTTACAAGTCAGATGAATTGAGTAAGGTGGAAGAAATCCCTTATAATTCTGTCCAGAAGGCAGAATTATATGCCATTCTTATGGAGCTAAGGAATTTTAAAGAACCTCTTAATACAGTTACAGATTTACAATATGCAGAAAGAGTTATCTTGCATATTAAAACTGCTGAATTTAAGCCGGGAGGTGGTGGCGCACTCCTGTAATCCCAGCACTTGGGAGGCAGAGACAGGCAGATCTCTGTGAGTTCGAGGCCAGCCTGGTCTACCAAGGGAGTTCCAGGACAGGCTCCAAAGCTACAGAGAAACACTGTCTCGAAAAACAAAACAAAACAAAACAAAAAAAAAAAACCGCTGAATTTATACCAGATGACACAGAGTTGACTTCATTGTTTATCCAGGTACAAGACATAATCAGGAACAGGCTTTGTCTGATGTATATAACACACATCCGGTCCCATACAGGTCTGCCTGGTCCTCTAGCCCAAGGCAACACTGAGATTGATCAATTATTGATTGGAAGTGTGTTGCAGGCCTCAGAATTTCATAAGAAGCATCATGTCAATAGTAAAGGCCTAAAGAATTTTCCATTACTTGGCAACAAGCTAAGGACATTATAAAGAGATGTCCTACTTGTTCTTTCTATAATCAAACACCGTTGCCTGCAGGGAGTAACCCAAAGGGTACTAAGAGAAATGAAATCTGGCAGATGGATGCGTTCCACTTTATGGAATTTGGTAAATTAAAATATGTACACCATACCATAGACATGTATTCAGGTTTTCAATGGGCTACTGCCCTGAGCTCAGAAAAGGCTGATTCAGTAATCACACATTAATTGGAAGTTATGGCCATCATGGGTATACCTGAACAAATAAGACAGATAATGGTCCGGCATATGTATCTAAGAAAATGAAAAGCTTTTTTGATTATTATAATATAAAACACAGGTATACCAAATAATCCTACAGGTCAGGCAGTTATAGAAAGATCAAATCGTACTATAAAGGATATGCTGAACAAACAGAAAGGGACCGAAAATACCCCCAGAAATAGATTACATAATGCTTTATTAACCTTGAATTTTCTTAATGCTAATGAGAACGGAACGACAGCAGCAGAAAGACATTGGATAATGGAAAAGTCTGCTGAACTAAATCAACTGATTTATTTCAAAGATGTACTGACCTCTCAATGGAAGCCAGGAGATGTGCTACGTTGGGGAAGGGGTTTTGCTCTTGTTTCCACAGGAGGAGAAAAATTGTGGATACCATCAAAATTAATAAAGTTTTGATTTGAAGAGGAGAAACCTCTTGGAAAGAAGAAATGACAACTCATCCACAATGATGATATTCATACAGGTGGTAAGAAAAACATAAAATGGGGGCAGGGTTCTGTTCTTATCTCCACAGGAAAACACTCATTGTTGAAAAATTCAAGGGACCCTGGATGTTTGGATACTGACAGATGGAAAAATACCTGCCCAATAGGAAATATCAAAAAAAAAAAAACTGAATGAGTTTTGTAAGTAAAATATATTAAACCATATTTCTAAATTTATAAAGCTGGTTTTGAAGTTGGACTTTGGCTCAGTCCCTCTCCAATTCCAATCCTGTCAGTAAGAGAAAAAGCCAGAGTTTCTGGAGTTTCTGTCTCATGTCAAGAGCCATGATATGGGACAGAAAGAAATATGAGTTTAGAAAACATCTTTGCTTTGCTTCATATCTATTATACTTTTCATTGAATATATCTATCATGCCTTTCAGTGAATATATATATGATTAATGTTTAAGTTTTTCACAATGAACAATGAGTTTTTCCTGAAGTGATATTTGAAGTTTCCAGGAAGAAGATGGGGCCCCATAACAACAACTCCACCTGGTTGATATGACGCCATGATACTGATAGCGCTACTACAAGACCTGCTTTGGGTACCAGCTGCACAAGACAGTTCCAACTTGGTTAGCTGAAATGGTGCACATCTTATACAACATTTTGGCCAGACCTGCACAAAATACTCAGAGACTATTTGCAATTTTAAAAGACATTGATCTTGAAATTTAACCATCATTTTACTTTCACAGGATCCCCCAGAAAGAACGTCACCCCCATGACAGCTGGAAGTAATTCTAGAGGACGACAGACCCTCTCCCAGTAAAGTTTGCCCTTGGGTTTAGGGACATCATTTAGGGGTTGATTATAATTAGTATATGATTGAGGGTTGGGGGAGGAATTTTATCAGCTCAGGGATCATTTTGGAAAAAAAAAAGAGGGATGATGGGATAATAGATTTGTAATTGTGAGTTACTGTTTTTAGACAAATATATTGGTATAGATTCTTGTATATTGATACAAAGTTGAATTATATTGACTATTGTATGCATGCATGTTTCTACCTCTGTTTAAAATATTTTTATGTATTGACATATATTGTATTGATATATATATTGTATATATTTACCATATTGCAGTGTACATTTCTACCTCTGATTAAGATACTTATATAATGTTTGTGTATTGATATATATTTACCTACTGCAATGTATATTTGTACATTGTTTATATTTGGAAGTCATTTTCCTCATTTGTTTCACAGTCGTTTATTGTCTTAGTCTTTAAGTTAGATAGATATTGAGAATTATATAGATTAATAGTCATCTAAGTTTGTCATTTATAGTTAGACTAATCTGGTTCTTTAGATATACAGAGATTATACTCAGTATAGATAGATAATCTTCAACTTCTTCAAAGAGCTGTAGAAAATGGCCTTTAATCTAACTCAGAGTTTTGTGGTAGTGAGACACAATTGCTCCTGGCAACACCACTCTATTCCCGAGAGAATGTTGAGCACCAAAGACACTCCACCTGGAGCCTTTCTTTTTGGCAGAACTGGCCTTGGGGCAAAGAAATGCCCATACCTCAACCATTGACAGAGATACAGAGCGTGCATCAATGGATAAAACAGGACTGTCATATCCTGCCAAGACAGGGTAAGATAGTTTTGAAAAAGTTGCTTGCCTTTGAAAATAGTATGTCAGTTATGTTAGGCCTTAGCCAAAGTTGGTTGCTTCAACGTTGCTAACGTGACTTTGGGTGATTGCCCAGGTAGCTAGTTGTCTCTGTGATTTGTTGCATGTTTTGGAAGTTGTTTTACTGAACTTCCTAATTACCCAGGTAACATTATTTCCCTTTTCAGATCTTTGATGGGGTTGAAGATTTTATAAATGTAGTTACTTTCTCTCATGACTTGGCCAAGTTATTTATTATACAAGACCTAAGCTAGTTAGAATAGGATATTTGTACTTATTGTATATAATTTCATAGTAGGTTTAGAACTCTCTTATTTAAACAAAAGGGGGAGGTGTTGCGGGAGGTCCTCCCGTTCCTCCAGCCTATAGCAGCTGAGATACCAGCCCATTGGGGCCGTGGTCTCTCTCCCTTTAAAAAAGCTGCCACTTCCCTCTTCTCTCTCTCTTAACTTCCTGCTCTGCCAGTGACTAGACTCCCTTCATGGTTGCATAGAGGGCTGTTGGACGGTGATCTGTAAGTTTTTTCCCTTTAAATAAATACCACCCTATTAATCATAATTCCAAACTGGTGTGGCATTGTTTGTGACTTACGCCTTCAGGCAAGTAAGCATTGGGACCCCCATCCTTTCCTTCTTTTGGAAGGCCCCTCGATCCCTTTGGTAAGTAAACATTGGGACCGTCATCCTTTTCTTTGTGTTGCCTGTCATGTTTGTCTGCCAATCCAGTTAGGAATGCATCTTTTTTTTTTCCTCTTTCAGTTCTCCCAGTGTCTCGACATAAGGACTACTCCCTAGAAGGCAGAACCAAGGCTCAGCTCCCAAACACAATCCTTTGTCCACCACAGAAGTTCCTCATTAATCACTAAACATAAAGATCTAATACAATTTCCCACCCCTGTTGACTCTTGACCACCAGATGTCCATCCTTCTCAGAGGGCTATTAACAGGTGAGATGGAGTGACCTGTCATCTGTGGGAGTGCCATGTTCACCTTGGGAGGGAGAAGTGAGCTATATGGAGGCACCGGAGATGAGGGCCTGGAAGCCAGGCCTGGGGAATGAGAGCTGTGACTGGTTTGAGTGTCCTGCTTGACTGAGATCTCAGGGTGCTGTCCAAGCTTCCGATGTAGGTGAAACTCTGAGGTTTGGGCTCAGAGGTAATAGGCTTCCCTAGCCTGTTGTGCATGTAGGCCACAGTGAAGGCTGTTGGCCCCTCTCAGACCTTCCCTGGACTGTGTGCCTGTCATCTGAGCTGCCTGCTTCTTCTGGTGTTTCTGGCCTTCCATGTGGTACTGATAGGTTGGCAGTTATATGCAACTGATACTGTGGAGTTGACAGTACTGAATGGAGGGTGGCCTGGGGGCCCTCCTTGGGCTTTGGCAGTCTGTCCAGGAATGGCAGCACCTCACTGGTAAAGCTGGAGTCCCAGGGCCTGAGGCCTGTGTCACTATGAGGGTCCAAGCCAACTGGAGCCTTCTAGGTTGCCTACTGCTTCTATAGGGCCTATTGGGACTTTGGTGGGTAGACTGAGAAGTGGAATCTTAGGGTTGGCCCACAGAGATAGGCCAACATTGGATCAGGGTCCCAACTGATGAGGGTAGATGTTCTCTTCCAAGTGTTTATTGCCCAAGACTTTTATAGATGGATAGACCTAGATGATGAAAAAAATGGGACCCTTAGACCTCTATTCCTGATCTGCATTCATGTGTCCAATGCCAGCCTTTGCTATACCAACTACATACTTTCCAATTAAGAAGGACATTTAAAAGAAATCCCACAATAGCTCAAAATTGAGAAATAGATGGTTATTTATTTAGGGGTAAACTCACAAACCAGAATCTTCTGTTTGAACATAGATCAGAAACAGAATCCCGCAACCGGAAAAGAGAGAGAAGCTGGATGCATGGCATATATAGTATGAGAGGCCAAACCCCAATTGGCGAGTAACCACTGGCTTTAAGACTTCTTAAAGCACCTGGAGGCTGGGGCCTTATGATTGGATTATCTCTAGAAGGAAACATTATTTCTAGGAATCCCTTTCCTACAGTCCCTTTTTAGATGAATTTGCTTACCACAATTAAAACATCTGACATTTTGACTTTTCTTAAATTCAAAAATTACTTCTCCTGTCAGAGAAGCATTATAAGCACAAGATCCACTATCAGTGGTATTTTGGATCCATCCATTTATGGGTGATGATCTTGCCTTTAAAGACCTAATGACCCTTCTGCATTTGAAATTTGCATTTTCAACAGTCAAGGATTCAATTAATGTTTATCTAACTTCTGGATATAATATCAATTATATTATATTATTCAATTTATAACTGAAATTAATCCTTGTTAAAAAAATAAGTGAAGACTTCTTTTGGACATCATATAATTTTAGTAAATGACTCAAATTTCTTTCCTGATTTTCAACACTGTCCCAAGCATGTAAAACTGCTTTTGGCATAGGGTCAATGTGTGATCATCAAATGTGCACTATCTTTGCAAATCACCATACTGGTCCTCTCTGAGGAGCTGATGTTGAGAGTTTCAGTACCTTTAACCCTACTTTGTTGTTTAATGACTCTAGCTTCTTTTCTTCACCATGTTTTTCATTGCAACTGAGGACCAGCTTCCAATATTGCTATAACTAAAACTTTGCTTTCTTGTGAAATAATTCTTTTCTGAATTGTTCAAGAATTCACAAAGGGTGAATGCATACCATATAAAATGACTTCTTGAACCTCCTCAAATTTAACATCTCTATAGGTTCCCAATTACCTTCTGAATAGTCTTGGGAGTCTCTATAATCTGGTAGTCATTTTTATATGATAATTGGATAAATTAGTTGGTCTTTAATAACCTTAGACCACTCCTCATCAGTTTCATAATGTAATGGTGTGAGAGGCTCTGCTCTAAATTCCTCTGTCGGCATCTGACCATTTTTCTAATTTTCATTTGTGGGTGTTTCTAAGGCTTATATCTCATCAATCGATAGTCCTTCTAAGGTTTGTATATTTCTAGTCATTTTTTTCTTATATTCACTAGTAAGTTTCTAAGGCTTATATCTTGTCAGTAGCAAATCTTTCCAAAGCTTGTGTCTTACTAATAGCAAATCTTTCTAAGGCTTGTATATTATCGGTCAAGTTATCACATTTGGCACAGTTATCAAACCACTTTTAAGGAATAAAATATGAATAGCTGAACTGATAACATATATGACTAACATTGTGTCAACCCTAGCTGAGTTGCTTATCTCCTCACTTATTTTTTTCCCATTTGTAAGCTACCCATACTAGCACTAAACAGGGTCCTAACTCCCAGCATTGGGGTTTTCTGATTTTTAACGTGAAAAAGCTTTCCCTTCTTTTAAAAATGAATTAGTTTTTTTAAGACCTATTTTTTTCTTTAAGAATTACCAGGTTTATCGCCATATCTGTGACAGATGGAGTGAAGGCAGAATTATGAGCAAGGGGAAGTAGCTGGGTTGGTGGTGTTAGCCTGGGATGGGGTGCAAATAGTTGGAAATCTTCAATATGGCTGGACAGAGGATAACACTGCTGTGGTGGCAAAAGCAGTAAAGGCAGGTAGTCCCAAGTAGAAGTATGGTGGATGGGTATCACTGTGGCCAGGCACCATGGTGGGTGGGGGCTGTGGCTGTTGGGGGTTAGCCAGGCAGTTGAACCAGCTTTGCTTTGCCTTGGCACTAGTGCTGGTCACACAGAATTGGCTTGGGAGGGGAGAGGCAGGCTTACTCTGCTCCACCCATGCAATTGTGCCTACTAAGTAGGGAAGGGGAGGGAGAGGCTTGAGCAGCAAGTACAAGAAAAAAATGAGTAGGAGAAGCCTGATTAGCTAGGACTCAGTGTTGGAGGTCACCAGGTGGCTGACTAAAGAGAATGCAGAGCTGTTGATTGGTGCCAGAAATGAATGGCTGACTCAGACCACTTCAGAACCACAAGATGGATATGCAAATGGCAATGTTTTGAAAAGCCCTTGGCTTGGAAAATTGGTGACCCTTGATGACATGGAGTCATATGAGGAAATGACAACTTTGCCACCATGCAATTTCATCGTGTATAGGGCACTAGATATTGAAACCTGATATTGTGATTTCTTTTACTGTTTTATAAAAAAAAAATAAAACTTGAGAGTAGATATTAGGAAAAATTCTGAGAGATCCAGGGAGTGACACCTAGCAAATTGAAAGTGCCTTGCTAGCCCTCAGCTCCTCCTCTTTTTGCTCTGTGCTCTTTTATATCTCTCTGTGAGTTGAGTTGGCCCAGGAAGTCTATGGTCCACTTTACCCAGCTTAATATGGGTTTCACCCTCAAAACTAAACTCAGACTCGATTGGTGGTCTTGAAGTAGTCAACACAAGCAAATCTCCCCCAATAGTTTCTACCCCTTATTATTCCACTAATTATGCTATTTTATTTTGATGTTTGCCCCTACCTTATTCAGTTTCTCTGGAGTCAGATTTCTACCATCACTATAATTACCACTAATCAGAGCATGGTTCACAAACAGACCCTGGAACTCTCTGATACATATGACAGACTCCTCAAGGCGTACAATGTTGCCTTTCCATTATAAAATAAAGCAGGGAGTATCCTGCACTTAAGGCTACAATCCACTATGTGCCGACAGCTCTCTGTGCTCATTGCAAAATGGTAGCTCCCTTTATAGCAGCAGCAGGACTCCCTCCCTCTCTGGCTGTATAGTGTTTCTAGGCTAGAAGATCTGTCTTATCTTGCTATTCCTAAAACTGGATACTTGACCTTGGTCACAGATCCTTGTAGATGATCTTCCTCTGCTGCTCAAATGATAAATAACTAACTTTTGTGTTCCAGCTATATGATAGGAACATGCTGTCAAGTGCAATTAGGGTGTTACTTCAGATGCTGTTCTAATCTTCTATATTTTCCCTCACTCTGGAATAAAGATGAGCAGTAACACTAAAAATTATCTCTTGCAAAGTTATTTTCAATGTATGCATAAACCATTTGAACCCTGTTCCTCACTTCTGCTCCCTCCTCTCTTATGCCCCAATGGCCAACAATCCTTCAGGGAAAGCAAGACCCACTGGTGTTAGGCAAGGCCAACCATTTATTTCCAGCTGTTCAGACCTGACATAATCACCCAGAAACCATATTATTTGCAATATTGTTTGGCCAATCACTTAAGCATGTTTCTAGCTATCTGTTATATCGTAAACTACGTCATCTCCAATAATCTGTGCCTCACCAGGAGGTTGTGACCTACCAGCAAAGTTTTGGTAGACTCCAGCAGAAGCTCTGTCCTCAGTGGTGGCTACCTGTCTTCCCTTTGAGTCTTTCTCCTTCTTTCTCCCACTATTCAATTTAGTTTTCTCTGCCTAGCTTTATTCTGCCTTGTCCAGGACCAAGTAAGTTTCTTTATTAACCAATGGTAATAAAACATACTCACAGTATGCAGAGGGGAATCCCATATCACACTTGGATAGTGTCAAACCATGTTTCTATGAGACATGATACATGTCATGAAACTGTAGTATCATTGATGAAATCTTGTGTCATCTAGCTAGAGTTTAATAGCCTACATTAGAGTATCCCAGGGTTTCATAACCAAATATTAGACTGAGCTCAAGGAATCCTGCTGAAGAAAAGAAGAAAGACTATAGGCATCAGTGGGGTCAGGACATTATATAGAAATAACTAACCTGGATCATAGTAACTCACAAAATCTAAAACCAACTAATAGGGAGTATACATAACACCAACCTAGGCCCTCTACTTATGTTTGACAGTTGTGTTGCCTGGTCTATTTTGGGACTCCTAACAATGGAAACAGGAGGTATTCCTAATGCTGTGGCTGGCTCTTATGAACCTAGTGAATTTCTGTGCTGAACCTTTTATATATGGGAGGTGCTTAGTCTATTGCAACTTGATATGCCATGTTTTGTTGATACACATGGGAGGACTGCCCCTTTCCAAACAGAAACAGAGGAGGAGTAGATTGAGTGGGGAATGGAAAGGAGATGGAGGAGGGAGTGGGAAGGTAAACTGTAGTCAGGATGTAAAATAAATACATTTTAAAAAGAATATCCCAGTATGCAATTTGCTCATTCTTTTTTGGCTATGCAGACCCAAAAAAATCACACAGAAGGTATATTAATTACAGTATTGCTTGGCCTATTAGCTCAAACTTTTTACTAACTAGCCCTTGCATCTTAAAGTAACCCATTTCTAGGAAGCTGTGGCTTACTGGGAAAAGTTCCAGTTCTGGCCTCTGCCTCTTTCAGTAGCTAAATGGCATCTCTCTGACTCTACCTATTCTCTCTCTCTCTCTCTCTCTCTCTCCCTCTCTCTCTCTAAACATATATATATATATATATATATATATATATATATATATATATATGTTTAGATTTCTCTCTTGACTTTACTCTGCTAATTCATTGGCTAAAACGCCTTTATTCATCAACCAATAAAAGCAGCACATATACAGAAAGACATCCCACATCATCTCCCCTTTTATGTCTAAATAACAAGGAAGTTTTTAACTTTAACATGCTAAAATTACATATAGCAAAACAGTTATTAAGAATTATTTCTAAAATATTTAGTCTATTGGTATCTGGCAAAATTAAAAAAAATATTCTATCATTTGTTTTATCTTTGTGAATCTAAAGTTTTATATCTAATTTCTTTTATCATAACTAAGGAAAACTATAACTATAACTATCTGCCTTCAGTTCCTCAAAGTCCCAAGAAGGATATTACCTAAATAATTAGGAAGTACATTTTAAGCAACTTTTAAAACTCGAGAATTGTCAGAGACATCTCACTGCCTTGAGAGTCACCCAAAATTCTTCTGTAACATTGGGGCAGCCATCTTCACTCTACAGGCCTATAATATCTGGAAGACTTTTCAATGAAGTAGAAAATGTGAAGATTTGTTCTGCCTATGTTGGAAGTTTGTCAGTCACTTTTTGTATGTCCTGCAGAATGTCTGGCTGCTTCTTCTGTGAAGCAGGAACCCTGAAGGATGATCTGGTCTTTTGGAATATTCAGCAGTTACTTTTCAGTGGGCCCTACATGTCTAGTTCATACAGAATAATATCAAGCAGTCCAGACAAGAGAAATTTCTTGCCCAAATGGCTAGCAAACTCCATTAGGAGCTTCTTCAATGCTCAGCATTCTCTTGAAGTAATTGGTGCAGACATGTCTCACTGTCAAGAAAAGTCTAAGTTCTTAAAACATTTTAAATGCCATATTCCATAGTTCTATGAAGTGTTGAAGATAATCTTTCTAATCGAAATATATCTCTGTATATCTAGAAAACCTAACTAATATAATTAAAAAGTTTGGTTATTACAGATGATTATTAATTTGTATTTCTTAAGTATACATTACAGTTTTAGATAAGCTGAATAAACACAATACCTTAAACAAGAGCAGAAATACATGTACACAGTGTAAGAAAATTGACCTTAAATTTGTATCAATATATCAAGATCCATACCAATGCAAAGTATTCCTCTTTATATCATATCCCCCTTTAAATAAAAAACATACATTGATAAGTAATAATTTGGGGAATTTATGTTGTT
The DNA here is from genome assembly GCF_018167655.1 of Microtus oregoni. Classification (NCBI taxonomy): domain Eukaryota; kingdom Metazoa; phylum Chordata; class Mammalia; order Rodentia; family Cricetidae; genus Microtus; species Microtus oregoni. The sequence goes on from NW_024543061.1 coordinate 72,468,447, forward strand.
TTCTCCAAACTGCTCCATGCTGTTTGTTTAGCAAAGCACTTTTAGAGATCATGGAGATCATTCAGTGGGTCTTGTTTCATCAAGCCATATTAGCCTGGAAGGAATCCATAGCTTCTCATCTTTTGTGGGAACAAAGCAGAACCTCTTTTACAAAGCAACATTTCCTTAAACCCCAATTATGAAGTCAAGATACCTTTATGTTGGATTAATTTAGCAGACCCCCCAAATCAAATGTCTCTCTGAAGTCAAAAGGTTCAAAGCAAACACAATTATATACATAATACTGATTCTCTGTGTATACTCCATTTTTATGTGGCTTTTTTCTTTACTCCTTTAATCTATGACTGCCTGTACTCTTTTAGTATTTTACTGTACCTTTAAAGCCTACATACATTTATCTAGAACTGTGACCCATTCAGAGGTCTTTTTCATCTGAGTCTGTTTTTATTGCTTATCTGTAATCATCTTCTGACCAGAAGCACCTTATTTTTTTTAATATTAAGCAGGTGTGACTAGGGCCAACTCTACAGCCCTGCCTGATTGCTCTGCACAGTCCAACATGGTAGAGGCATGTTTGCCAACTTTGTGAGCCTTACACACCACCCCAGCTCCAGGAACACAGTCAGTCTATGATACCACTAAGCAATTAGCAGTACACTACTCATAAACCCCATTTAAGTGCAGGACCCCCCAAAAGAACCAGAGTTTGTGCTGCCAGCACAAACCAAAAAGTCACCATTTCTTAAAGGAACTGAGCCTCTGTTTTTGGCCTGTACAGAGCCTATCAAAAAAAAAAAAAAAAAAAAAAAAAAAAAAGTAGCTCCCAAAAAGCTGTGCTTGGCTCTGTTCTTTTATGTCTTGAATTCCTTTACAAACTCTCTCAGGTTTTATTTGGACATAGTTTCCTCATGTTGATGTGCCCTTTGTAAATGGAGACTGTTCATTCTTTCCTAGCTGTGCAAACCCAAAATAATCACATGGAAGCTATATTAATACAATACTGCTTGGCCTATTAACTCAAGCTTCTTACTAATTAACTCTTACATCTTAAATTAACTCATTTCTACTAATCTGTGTATCACAATGAGGCTGTGGTTAACCTAGTAAGATTCCAACTCTGGCATTTGTCTCCTTTGGGAGATACATGATGTCCCTCTGACTCTGCCTATATTTTTCTGACCAGATTTACCACCTGGCTTTACTCTGCTAAGCCATTTGCCAAAATAGCTTTATTCATCAACCAATAAAAGCACCACATATACAGAAAGACATTTCATATCACCAGGTCTAGAAAAATGCCTCAGAGTTAAGAGAACTTACTGCTTTAAAAGTGGTTTCCTTCACCTAAATGGTAGTTCACAATAAACTGTAACTTCAATTCCAGGAAAGCTTATGTTTTCTTAGAACTTCTTCAGTATTGAGTATAAGTGGTTCACATATATAAACTTAACATAAAATAAAATATAAATATTTATTAAAAGAAACTCATAGAGTTTTATTTAATATATGTTAAGTATACAAATAATGGGTTTTATGTAAAAATTAAAGATTCTGTCAAAATATAATAAGAACATTTGTGTCCAAGTTAAAGTCAGTATTATGTTGACTAATCAAACACTAGTCATGCCTCCATTGTGAAGCAAAGCTATTAATATCACCATAATTAGTAAGGCACTTTATATAATAATTGAGTATAATAAATAATGATATGTAGGTTATCATTATTTATTATTATTTATTATTATTTATTATTATTTATTATTTATTATCAATGGTCTATATGTAAAGAATAAAAAATGAATTTAAAACTCAAAGCAAATATATAAGAGTGCTGGTTCCTAATTAGAAAATTAGGAAAAGTCAATTTGCTTTCTGTATTGGCCATACATCAAGCATTAAAAGAAAAATAATCACTTTATACAATCATGAAAATTGCATATTCTTCATTATTTTTTACCAGACTCTAGGTGTGCCTGATAACATATTCTTCATATTAATGGTCATGTAAGTTTGATATGAACCTTCCTGCAAGATGCGTTATTATACATACTATAGCATAAGATCTTTAACCTTTAGGAAATTTGCCTCTTGTTAATGCTCACATGTAAGGATGTAAGGGTAAACTACTGAGGGTGTAGATTGGTGGAAGCAAATTTGCTGAGCACTTAAAAGGTCATAGCCATGAGTATCAGCAAATAAATATTAATATATCTTTTTATTGCCTACTAGTACAGAAGTTACCGTTTATTTCATAGTATTCATATGTTAAAGAATTCTTTAATTCTAAAATAAGTATGATTGTGTGTTACCATTCATTTAATATCTGGAATGCAGGTACAAGACATGTTTCCTCTGCCTTGTGTCTTAGAACATTTAACATTTATATGTATATTTACATGTTCATTTAATTCTTATTATTTACAAAATAGTAAGTGAGCAATGGTTCTTGCTGCCAAGTTTGATGACAAAAATTTGATCTCCAGGACCTAGACAATAGAAAGAAATAGCCAACTTCTGCAAGCAATCATCTAGCCTTCACCTGGGTGTTTTTGCATTTAAATATTTGTGTCATATGTGCACATGCATGTGCATACATACACAAACCTGTACACATAATAAATAAAAAATTTAAAAAGAATGTATGCTGATTAGGAGTTGATCACTGATAAAACATTGTAAATTTCTATTCATTTGAAAATCTGTGTAGCTTTAGCTCTGTTATAATACAGGTACATGATGACTTAAATTTTAGAAATCATCAATGTTTAGTTAGAATTTCCAGAAATTGTCATACGCCATACTTTATTTTAATCATTAAGCATTAAAAATATTATAGTACATAGCTGAAACAACATGCAAAAATAATGTATTTACAAATAAACACTATATTACTAAAATAATATATATATTTTAAGAATTTTAATCCTGAAACTAGTACTTTATCATCAATATGCTTAAATAGCTTCATGATACTTGGAAAAAATTTTATTTTAGTGCTTCTAATATCTAAGTGTATGCTTTATCTTTTATATTACAGCCTAATAATTTTAGGCTATACATTTGTCAAAACTTTTTGACAAATGCATATTATGTTTTGACAAATGTATATTATGTTTCTTTAATGTTTCCAGTCATTTGCATAGTATTTTTATTAGGTATAACATATAAAATTGATAAAGCATTATAAGATGAATAATGTTTTGAGAGAAAAAGTAATAATTTGTGTAACACCCGATTTTGTGTTACACCCTCGGTACAGTTCGCACGCCATTGTACCGAACGCGAGTCGAGCAAGGGCCTGGAGATTGAAAGAACACACAGAGAGACCAGGGTCAGTCGAAAGGAGATCAGCCGAATGCCAGTTTATTCAGAATTGGGGGAGTCCTTATCTACCTAACTGCTGTGCAAGGATCCCTGCCCAGGCAGGTGGGAAATTACCATATGAACAATGGAGTAAAAGCCCAGCAGCTAACCACCAGGCAGGGCAGGGAGAGCACAGAAACACACAGGAAGCTTAGTTAGCTGATCATAAACTGTCCCAGCAAATGCACCCCAGGAATAAGGGAGACCAGGGCCCTACAAATTCTGAATGAATTTTCCATGAACTGTGCTTCCTCTAGAATAAGGAAGATGATCTCCAATATATTTTAGAGATCTATTGGGTGACCGTCTTTGAACCTGCACCTGAGCCACTACAGCACAGAAAGAGAGGCATGTCTCAGCTTTGTATTTCCCCAGATCCAGACCCAGGGGTGTCCTGAGGGAAAAGCTGCTGCGGCAATCTGGCATAATCTAATATAAATAGTGCTCATCAACCACTCAGTTCTCCAAATTTGGATGAAAAGAGCCACAAAGAAAATGTCACAGAGAAAAACATGGGTGATCACGATTTGCAAGGCTTTGATGTGGGCGTTAGCAAGGCATCTCTGCATCTTTGAACATGCTGCTTTATCTTCTTGTGATGTCTCCATGAGGAGAAGATGAGCAGGAAGAAAGTTAACTGAGAAAGTGTAAAGGGTATGGAAGTGAAAATACCATTGTTAATGATTAAAATAACCCTGTAAAATTCTACAGAGCTATTTGAAGAAAAATCATATAGCAGATGTCCTCTGTCACCATCCATCTGTGCATCAATGTATGAGTTAACTAGTAGAATGTTTAGAAACAAGAGGGCCACAGACATGGAAAAAGTCCCTGAAACTACCTGATTAACTTTCATCTTTAAGCACACAAAAATAGAGTTAGAAAAGTTGGCTATTTTGAAAAAATAAAAGAGGCCAAGGCATGTGGCAAGCCACATGCTCAAATGGTTGCTGAAAATCAAATGAAAACTAATTAGTTTTATCACTGTTCTAGTTGCCACCATGTCTGAATACAGTATGGACACCAAAATAACAATGAGTAGTGTCAAAAGAATGGCGATTCTGGAGAAAGCCAAGGCTGTGAGGATTTGATTCACAGATGAGATCTTTCTTTTCTTGACCCACTCCATGCAATTCACCAGAGCTATGAATCCATTTCCAAAGCATCCTATTAGTATTTCTACAATTAAAATAAATGTAAGTGTGCTCTGTATGGTGTCATCAATTGTCTTTAAGGAAAGTTACAATTCTTCAGGTCACTGTACAAAATTCGAAGATCTGTATCTGAGTCTTGAATTCTTAAAACATACTCACTTTTACAAATACTCTATGCAGTAACAAATAGCAAATATCAGGCTTCAACAATATTAGGCTCATATTGCATCCATTTCTCTGTAAGAGTGACCTTTTACCACATTAAGTTCAGTGAATCTCCATCCAGAAAATATTTCGCAGGCCAGAAGGTCTGGAGTATTTTCAAATGAACCCTAAAGGAAATACTAAATTTTCATTTGCGAAGATGAAAACAGGTACATATTATTTGTATTAGTTCTGTGATTATTCTTTTAATATTTAACCCAGCTACTCTAGATACAGACAAGTAATATCACAAAATCTAACATACAGAATGCAGCCAAAACTTTAACTTCTGTAAGTACTTTTCTGAGCAATGAACACCGAACAGTAGTGTTCTGCATAAGTTCTTGAAACTGACACCTAGATTTGCCTTATAACATTACAGAGATTAATGTTTAAATTCTAGCAATAAGGATACCTTACATCTATACTATTTTATAAAACTTTTGATACATATGCATAAATATCTACAAAGCATGCAATTATCTGAATCACAATCATTTGTTTCACATTAAAACTTTTCCCTTCTTCTTGACTTTTATTGCACAATTGCACATTCAGCCTATGCATAGTTCTGTGATAGATGGTCATACATGTATAAAATCACCTCAGAATTGATGCAAAATTCAGCAAACTAGGAACTACTTAACCTATGCATGTAGACAGAGAAGAGTCTACGTTTTCAGCAGGAATTCTCCTCATTCTCTCCCTTCCCTTTGTCTACTTGATTTTTGCATTAGTATCTAGTTATCATAAAATAAGACGGTAATCCCACACCTTCCTCTAAAATCTGTTCAGTTAGATCACTCATAGGAACCATGTTAGATAAAACAGGTTAGGTACATTAAAAAAAAAGTAAATGAGTTGAATGCCACAACACTAATTGATCAATATCTAAAGTTAATGGAGGGACCAGGAAATACGTTTAAGAATAACTGTCAAAAAGAAAAAGAAGATACGTATCATTAGCCTTAGGGATCAAAGAGAAACACGTGTGGCACTTCAGTATGAAGGTCTCATACCACCCTCGGTCTCCTAAATCAATTCTTAACTAAATGAGAATCAGTGAATTTTTGAAATTCTCACAATTTTACAATATTCGTTTGAAAAATATACAAAGAATAGATAAAAGAATAGAATGGGAATTTTTGAGTCAATTTCTAAGAGTCGAAAAATGCACCTACCTCCTGGGGAAGGAACACTGGCTGTTCTTCCTGGTTGCAAAGATGAGCTCAAGTAAGAAGAGCAACAGGAATGTGATGGAGGAAGGTCATTGGCCAATAAAGAAACTGCTTGGCCCTGTGGGTGGAGTAAACAGAACAAAATGCTGGGAGGAAGAGGAAGTGAGGTCAGAGACTCCACCGGGAGACGCCATACTCCCAGCTCCCAGGCAGACACACGCCATGAAGCTCGACCCAGGATGGACTAGGCTAGAATCTTCCCGGTAAGACCGGTGCTCACCGATTATTAGAGATGGGTTGATCGGGATATCAGAATTAGCCAGTAAGGGCTAGGGCGGAAGGGCCAAGCAGTGTTTAAATGAATACAGTTTGTGTGTTGTTATTTCGGGCATAAGCTATCCGGGCAAGGGGCTGGGGTGCTGGGGATGCAGCCCCGCCGCCGCCCTTATTACTACAGGAATGCAAACACATGGGGGTGTGGCTGTGCAGAGTGTGTGATGATAGTAGTGCTTTATGGGCTATGGACTTTACTGGCAAATTTATATACGTACTATTACAGGTTACAGGGAATATGGCTTTGTGAGTAAATTTTCTCCCTTCATTTATTCCCCAAGCATGTTTGATTCAAAATGATCTCCCAAGTCACGTCTCTGAGGATGGGCTTCCCCTCCAATTCAGAGATAAGAGAGGACGGACAAACAGCCCAAAAGCAAACACAAAGCATTCTTAAGAATAATAAAAGGCAAAGCATTTCCAACAGGTATTACTGTTATTGATCCAATGATATAAGGGTGCTGAAAGTGAGAAAGATGGGTTGATATTTCATCCATGAGGATCTCATTCCTTGAGGGAAATCTCAACTGGGAACTCCAGCTGACAATTTAACCTCCCCCAGTCACTTTTCTGCTAGATGCTGTCAATATTACATGTCAAGGTATTTTATCATTCGGTATGTCTTGTTTTCTTTAGAAGTCTCAGCTGAGGAACCATTATGCATTGCATGAAACTGTCTAATGGGAACCACATTTGGTTGCCTTAAATCAACTTTCAAAGTTTATCTCTGCTGGATGTTTTCAGTGTTGGACATGATGTTATTGTATTACTTATCATCCATGTATCAATATCTTCCTATTTGTTCTTTTACTTTGCTTTGCTTAATAAACTCAGTCATCCAAAATTCAATGTATGCCTGTTATAGATCATTCTCTAGACCATACACACAAGCTATTAGAAAAGAGAATTCTATTCCCTACCAGGGAGGCCTGTTCTCATCCTGGGGCTCTTTCCTGAGTCCAAAACCAAAACTTTTATTCTGCATTGGAAACACCACAGGGTTCCACATGCCACATATAACCTTGGGAAAGATCATCTATCTAGACAATGATAGGATACCAAGGACAATTCTAACATACTTCATCCGCAACCCACCCCCCAAAGTCAGTCCCAAAGAGAGAAGCAATGACTTCATTTTAGAGTAAATGTTGACTTAGGTATATTTTGGAAGCTTTAGCACTATACATTTTTCATTCATATCTTGATTTTATAATTATTATATAGAATTCAATCAATCAAACAAGATAAATCAATCACAATTTAACCTTTATTTCTCTCTATCTGGGTTACGATGAATATAATGATTATCCCATGTATACATTTCTATAAAGATTTAAAATGTTCCATAAAATGTAAAACTAAATTAAATTCTGGAACAGCATCATTCTAATTTAGCAAAAATTAAAACAACTATTATTTTAATTTCTTTCTCTTTCTGAAATACTTGTACTGTCAACTCTAAGCACCCACCCACGGAGACAGTGGGGCTGATCTATTAGAAGCTCACCAAGGCCAGCTGGACTGTGACTGAAAAAGCATGGGATAAAACCGGACTCTCTGAATATGGCGGACAATGAGGGCTCCTGAGAAGCCAAGGACAATGGCACTGTGTCTTGATCCTACTTCATGTTCTGGCTTTGTGGGAGCCTAGCCAGTTTGGATGTTCACCTTCCTAGACCAGGATGGAGGGGGGAGGACTTTGGACTTTTCACAGGGCAGAGAACCCTGACTGCTCTTCAGCATGGAGAGGAAGAGGGAGAGGAGTGGGGAGAGGGGGAGAGGAGTGGGAGGAGGGGGAAGGAAATGGGAGACTGGGAGGAGGTAGAATTTTTTTTCTTCAATAAAAAAAATAATAATAATAAAATTAAAAAAAACAAAAAAAGATACTTTTGAACAATAAAAAGTTGGTTTTGTGAGATGACAAAGAAATTGTGTGATATGGAACATTAATCTATATCAAACTCATTAATCATGTTTAGCTGCCTTCTCAGTGGAAAAAAGTGAAATCATCTGCAATATGATTTTATCTGAACTGAGTAAAAGTGCTGAGTCCTAGGTTGAGAGGGCATGCAGATGACAAAAATAGGAAGACAAGTGAGAATTATTCCTCTGTGAGACTGAGAATGACCAAATAACAGCAGTGAGGTGATGTAGGAAATCCTTCTGTCTATGTGTTACTTTCTTTAATGAATAAAGAAACTGCCTTGGCCTGCTGATAGGGTAAAACTTAGGTAAGCAGGGAAGATGGAACTGAATTCTGGAAGGAAGAAAGCAGAGTCGGAGAGATGCCATGGAGCCACCAGCGAAAGATGCTAGGAATTTTGCCCGGTAAGCCATTGCCATGTGGCAATATACAGATTAATAGAAATGGGTTAAATTAATATAAGAGTTAGCCAATAAGAAGCTAGCAGTGGACAAAGTAGTGTTTTATTAAATATAATTTCTGTGTGATTATTTAGGTCCTGGACAGCCAGAACAAACAAGCAGGCCCTCCTCTAAACATTGAGAGATTAATGATATAAAAGTCTCAGGTAGCTGAGAAACTCCAGATAAGAAAGTTGACATGCTGATGATACCATCTGTGGGAAAATGGGATCTGTAATGCTCCTGATAAAAAGATCAATATACCAATATCTATTGGTATTTAAAATTTGAGACTGCAGAGAAGCATATATACTTATGGAATTTTTCACCCCAAAAGTTCCATTTCTGTTTGTACCCTACTCCGTCCCAGCTGTGTCTCAATGATCACAGTCTTTGGTCCCACAGAAGGGCTGCTGTTTTAATTGTTCTGATTGTAAAGGACCAAGTGATTCTCTAGCAATTGCTCCCTGACCAATCCTGTTCTAAGAAGCTGCAACTTGTACCAACTTCCTCTAGTAATGCTTGAAGTTCAGGCTGATCATTCTAGAGAGGTCAGATTTAAGCATGGTGTGGAGAAGTGACAGCCACATGATGTGGAATTTCAAGACCAAAGTCAGGTAAAGTCTGTAACCCTACCAGACTGAGCTGAAAGGTGGATTACTGAGGTTATCTTTTGAAAGGAACTGAAAGGTTTCCACTCGCCTTAACATCAAGACAATAAATTACCAGAATCTAAAAATTTGGTGTCATTCCACAAACCCTTGCTGAATAAACAGAAAGTGTGCCACCAGAATCTCCAGTAATGCCCTGCACATGACAGAAAAGGCACATGTACATGTTCTCTGTGACTTCCTGGAACAGGATTGGAGGAACTGACTCTATCACCTGGGAATGCTAACAACCCATGTGCCCTTATATTCGTTGAATGTAACATGATCTCTAGATCCTTGATTCATGTTCTTCCTAATGAATTGCACTGATGTTTTGGTGAGTTTGTAGTAAATTATCAGAATATATAATTCATTTTTATCAACTGCCAAAATTTCCACATTGTCTCTAACCTGCAAAGAAAATGACATCAATGAAAGAAGACCAGAAAAATGCAGAGTTTCACAGACTCAAGACCCACATTCTTCTCCAGGAGGGAGTCTCACTCTCTGCCCAATAATCCCTCTGATGTTTGACACTGAGTCTAGTGTCACAGAAATGTCTATTAGCTAATCATTTTGTGGGAAAATTAAAAGAATTTCTACTTTGGATTTTGAAAAACAGTACTCTTCCCTGTGTTTTCTTCAGCACTGCACCAAAATCTACCAATGTCAGACTTTATTTTTTGACTTATTATGACAAAGATTTAGAAAAGGACCTACCAATCTAAGTACACATTTTGTGAATAGAAGCAACATGTCTATTGTGTACTATCAATCTTATTGATGCTTTATGAAATGTCATTCTAATTTAATGTGTTAACAATACTGTAATAATAAGTACCAATAACAGGAAATTATAAGATCCTTAAATAATATAACATACACAGTGAAACACCAAATATGTTGTTCACTCCTCCTTTGACATGGTGCATCCTCTGCTTTTTGGACTAAACAAGATTTCTCAAGTATCCATCTTCTTTATCAAAGTCTGGCTCAGATTGCAAAAGTCCTCTGAACAATCATTCATGGAATTTCCTAAGAGTCCTGTATATACTTCACTGTTATTTTCAATGTTGTGATTTTTAAAATCTATAAGATACATTGGAAAATATTAACTCAAAATGACTTTTGGGAAAGGAAGCTGTTACTAACTAGAAGTGATAGTAGAATAAACGTCATTTTGTATGTAAAACCAAAAAACAATTAACAGCTTGCTGTTAAAGAATATTACATATAAATCTACCAAAACAATTTATATACAGTCCAAATTACGATTGTTATAAACTCCATATGTTTTGTATGTTGCATTTTCTCAGCACTTACACTATTGTTATAGTTGCATTAAGTCTATTATTTGCTGATATTTTGATAGAATTGTGGAATTACCAACTTTTTCTCTAAGAAATGCTTTCATTAATAGAAGTTTATATACTCAATTTGATTCCAGAACTTGCAATCTACAGTGGTGAAGAGTGTTTTTGTCTCCATAGATTGATGGTCCTGATGTTGGCTCTTCTGTTTTTCAACCATTTTTAACTAATGTATCATTGGACAAAATACTTAATGCTCCTGGATCAATATGCTAGATATTATCCATTGCAGATAAATTGCACCTCATCTTAATTGGCTCCTGCCATAGTGAAGTGAAGGGTTTTTTTGTTTGTTTGTTTTTTTGTTTTTGTTTTTGTTTTTTTTTTTTGGTTTTTTGAGGCAGGGTTTCTCTGTGGTTTTGGAACCTGTCCTGGAACTAGCTCTTGTAGACCAGGCTGGTCTTGAACTCACAGAGACCCGCCTGCCTCTGCCTCCCAAGTGCTGGGATTAAAGGCGTGCGACATAAGTGAGTCACTTTCTTAAGATTTGGAAGAAAACACTAGCATTTGGTAAAAGGCCATAAAACTATATAGATTTCAGTGATGTGGGATGCCCTTCTGTATGTTTTGAATATGTCTTAATACCATTGGTTAATAAAGAAGATTATTTGGCCAATAGCCAGGCAGACTAGAGCCAAGTGAGAAACCCAAGCAGATATACAGGGAAAAAGAAGGCAGAGTCAGAAGATGCCATCCAGCCACACAAGGAAGAACATGACAGAGCATAAGCCATGGGGCACATGGCAATATACAGATTAATAGAAATGGGTTCACTTAAATGCTCTATTAAGCATGAGCCTTCAGTCAAGCAGTTTGTAATTAACATTAAGCTTCAGAGTGGATATTCGGGAACTGGTGGGCAGGAGAGAAACCTCCAGTTACAAATGGCATGCACCATCTGAAATGGATGCACATAAGACATGAGAAAGTTTTTTAAAGTTTCAGAATGCACATAAATGGAGCTGTGCTGGAATTCCTAGTCTCACAGTCTCATACCAGTAGTTGCACAGAGATGCATCTCCCAATAGTTGCCTACAAGATGGAGCCAGCTGCCAGCCGCCAGCCACCAGGATCTAAGAAGGCTTCTGCAATGTCACACAGGTCTCAGAATATAAATGCTAATTAGCCACATGTTGCTGGTGGAACAGGTTTATGGGCAATATGCTACAAGCTGTTTGGTGGAGGCATGGACCCACTACTTCCCAGGGTTGAGAGGGTCAGCATGGATCCCAGAGCTGGTGGGAAAAATACCACTGCCATGTTGGAAAACCAAACAGAGAAAACCCAACAGCCAAAACTATGGTCTTAGTCACACCAGTTTAGCATTTTAAATACTTTCCTGGTCAAAAAATGATTACAGATAAGCAATAAAGACATATTTGGACAAAACAAATCTCTAAAAGGTCATCCTGTATTTAATAAATATGTGTAGACTTGAGAGAGGAAGGAAAAAAAGGATAGCAGACATAGATTAAAATAAAATTTAAACTGAGGTCCTTAAAGAAGAAATAAAGTAACAAAAATTGTAATAAGTCATATGAAAATGTAAAATACACAGAGAGTATGGACTACATATACTATTGTGTTTTCTTTAATTTTTTACTGTTAATTAGCTAAATACATAAACACATTTGATTGTGGTGGCTGCTAAGTTAAACCAAAATATGTATTTTAAAGGTAAATTGACTTCAAAATTTGAGTTCAAGGCTATATTGCTTTGGAAAAGTCCTTCTTTATTTGTTTCCACAGAAGATGAAAGGCTGTGGATTCTTCTCAGGTTAACACAGTTTGATCAAGCAAGACACCCCTGAAGGTCTCTAATTGCAATAATGGTCCAGGTTTTCCAACCTCCATAGCAGCTTCAAGGCTACTGGCTGATATGGACAAACTGATGTGGGTTTCCCCTCTGTATGATATGAATATGTTTTATTACCACTGATTAATATACCTAGGTGAGAAAATTAAACTGAATGCAGGGGGGGGAAAAGGCAGAATCAGGCAGATGCCATTTAGCTGATCAAGAAGCAAGATGTTAGGTAACAAACACATAAAACCTAAGTCAGGACTTTTTCTCAAGGATTCCTATTACCAATTCCCCCAATCAGCAGGAAGTAGCATAGAAAACTATGAACAAATTCCCAAAATATTGTTTATAAAGGCTTGTTTTTACTTAAAGGGGGTAGGTTATAGCTGGATAATAGTCATAACCAAACTCTTTCTAAAGAAAAAAGGGGGATATGATATAGAAATGAAAAAGGTAAATAATTGAATCTACTTTGATTCAAAAAACCACTGTTAATCTCAAATTACTTTACATTGGTGTGTGTTTTGGTTTATTGATACACATTTGAGGTCAATTTCATTATACTGTATGCATATTTCTATTTTTATTTTAAGTACTGTGTTTATGCAGTTTATTTAAATTTTAATTTACAGTTAATAAATACAAATTAATAGTCATCTGTAATAGTCAAACTTACAGTCATATTAGTTAGGTTGTTAAGTATATAAATATATTTCACATAGATAGGCAATCTTCAAACACTTCAAAGACCTACAGATTACAGCATTTATAATGTTTTAAAAACGTAGACTTTTCTGACAGTGAGACACAGCTGCTCCTTGCAGCAGCAATTACTTCAAGTGGATGATGGGCATCCAAAAACCTACTTATGGAGTTTGTTTTCAATGTGGCAAGACTATCTATTTGTACAAGAAACTGTTCTTCCCTGGACTGTTTGACAATATGTTGTATAAACTGAACTTGCAGGACTCATATAAAAATGATTGATGAACTTTACAAAGAAGGTAAGACAGTTTTTCAGAAGAATCTTATAGATATTCTGCAGGAGAAAAAAAATGAGTGACAAATTTGCCATAATATGTGAGACAGTCCTTCTGATTTCTTGCTTTACTGAGAAATCTGCCAGACACTCTAAGCCTATAAGCTGAAGATGAATGCTCTAACATTACAGGACAACTTTGGGTGATTGTCCAGGAAACAAGATAAATCAGTCATTTCTAGAATTTTAAAAGTTGCTTTCAATTCACTCTTATTACTTAAGTAATATTGTTTCCATCTCGAGTCTTTGATGGTGTTGAAGACTAGATAGTTATAATTATAGTTTCCTCAGTTATGATAACAGATAAGTTATAGATAAAACTTTAGATTCACAAAGATAGGATAGATGATAGAGGATCTAGTTTAATTTTCCAAATACAAATAGACTAAGTATTATAACTGTAATTCTTGACTGATAGCTATTTTGTGATATGAAATTTACAATGTTAAAGTTAAAGACTTCCTCTATAATTAGATAGAAATAGGGAGATGTGGGTTGCCCTTCTGTATGCTGTGGATACGTCTTAATGCCATTGGTTAATAAAGAAGCTAATTTGGCCAATAAGCAAGGAAGGAAAGAGCCAGGCAAGAAATCCAAATGAGTTACAGGGAAAAAAGAAATGGAGCTGGGAGATGCCATCCAAATTCACTGAGAACAACATAAGTCATGGGGCATGTGACGACATATAGATTAATAGAGATGGGTTAACTTAAATAAATGTAAGTGCTAAGTAGTAGTAAGCCTAAGCCATCAGTCAAACAGTTTGCAATTAATATTAAGGCTTGGAGTGTTTATTCAGGAACTGGCAGGCAGGAAAGAAACCTCCAGATATATTTCAACTATTATTCAAGTTAACTAATCTCTTTCTTGCAAGATAATTTGTCATTTATAATTATGTCAACAGTTCCCCTCACTCCACAATAACTTAAAATATCATGATAAAACAGATAGTAATAAATTCATTACTATTATGTTTTCATATGTCATTTTAATGAACATGGATTAATCGCATACTACTTGAAAATGTAATATTTTTTAGGATTTGAAAGATTAAGTTCTTATGATATCATAACATAAAACATTCATGGAAAGAATATGAATCCACTGTAAAGAGAAATAGAAAAGAAGTCCCACCTCTATTCAAGACGCTATTTGCAATTTCATACCTAAAGGTAAAGGGAAAATCTCATTTTCTCCAGTGGAGTGCCCCTAGTTGTATCAACCACACTCCAAGGCAAGCCTCATGCTCAGGAATATTTGTCCAACACAAAATGAAATCCACCTTTTTTGTGTGTGTGTGGATGCTCTGTTTTGTTTTATCTTGGCATGTTTTGGTCTTACTTTTTTTGTTATTGTTGTTCTTTTAAGTTTTGCTTTTGATTGTTTTTTTCTGTTTGTTTATGTTGGATTGTTTTAATTTGGTTTTGAGAGAGAAATAACAAATGAAAAAACTTGAAGTTTTGTGGGCAGGGAGGTGGGAATATCTTCTAAAATTAGATGAGGAGAAAATGTGATCAAAATACAATGTTTGAAAGAATCTTAAATAAAAATAAAGCTAAGATGAATTTTAAGAAAGCTAAACAATTTCAGACAGATTTCAACTTCTAAAAGTGTTTCCTTAATTCAAAAAATTTAAAGGAACAGTATTTTTATATACAGCATGTTTTATATAGAGAAACTTGTAAAAATAACAAAATAAAGACAACATCATGTTTATTCTCAGTTATCAAATGATTTAACCTTCTCTGAGATTTTCATCTATTTAAATTGAATCTGGTATGAGTCATTACAGATGATGTCTATCATATATCAAGTCTATTCTAAATATTTTGTTATTGTTCTATAATACCACACACATGTCTTATTATAATAATTTCTTTTATAAAAGAAGTAAGATAAGAAATCAACATTATATAATAACTATATAATAACTACCTCAAATGCATATTTTCTTTAAAATTTAAGATTTAAGAGTCTTGTAATGTTGTAGGGTCTGATAATTATATATGAACCTAAAATTATAGACAAGTGTGGCATAGCTTAAAATGCTTAATATACTGAGGTAAGATAATGCTTTTATATATTGCATAAACATGTATCATGCATACTTCAAATTGAAAAAAAATGAGAAAGAACATGAATATACTTGCCTTTCTACTTCAGAAAAAAATTCCTGTGTAAAAATTTACATTTTATATGACTAGAGAGTTTTTGTATGAAAATAGGCATATGCTATTGCAACAATTTTTAGTTAGTTTCATAAACTTAAGAAACACCTGCTCACATGCAAAATTTTTAATGTAATTGGCATAATTAAAATCCAGTGTAAATATTTTTAGAAATTAGTCAAATAACAGCATTTTGGATATACAATGGCTGGAGTTCTAAGGAGACAGAAATACCTTTAGTTTGGTTTCTGTAAAAATTACACCACACCCTGTGCCTGTTAGAGATCAAAGAATGAAAACAATTTCATTATTTCAGACACTGGCTTGCCTCTTTCATAACTAACAGAGTGCTTCTCTGGCTGCCAACTTCTAAACTGGAATAAATCCATGGGTTAAAGGATGAATAATTCTAGTACACAGGTTCATTTAGATGCCACGAGGCCTCCTGGGAGATACTCTTCAGACAAGACTCAAGACAGACACATTTAAGAAGATAGAACCCACAATTTTAAGATATTTATATGGACCTTGGTGCTTCAATCTGATCATGGGATCTAGATGTTTCTCCTAGCTATAGAACACTGATCAAGGACATTGTATTTGTCAACTCTATAAGGATGCATTTGGTCACAGTTTCTTTGTTTGTCTGTGTGTTTGTTTGTTTTTCTATGTTATGTTTTCAGAGAAAGGGTGTCTCTGTGTAACACTGGCTGTCCTGGAACTCACTCTGTAAACCAGGCTGGCCTCAAACTCACAGAGATTTACCTGTCAAAGGTATGTGTTATCAATGCTCAGATTGATCGCAGTTTCAAATCTATCTCTTAACTTCTACAAAACAGCTCTGTAATTAATTTTTTCACCCTAAACCAGAAAAGCTTCTTAGCACATTCCTGGAAAAGCTCAATTTGCATAGAAAACATCATCCTCAAACAGCTCTGAAGTTCTATGCACAGATTACCTCATGGGTGGAATTTTCAGCAACAGGTGTTGTAAGAAAAGTTGATTTCTCATTTGTTAGCTTGCAAATGAAGAGATATTCTTTTCCATGGTTTTGTAAATTGTAACCTTGTCTAGTATCTGCTTATCAAGTGTGGATTTCATTTAGCATTTGAAATCTAAAATGTGGAACATGTAGAAAATGTCAAACTCTGCTTTCTGAAATTGACTTAAATGGTTTATTTTCACTAAATATGTGGAGAGGATTATAGGAAAATACCTGTTGAGTTTTCTTACAATATCTTTCTAAATTTTTTCAGAACCTTCCATAATTAAGATAATAAGCCATAAGTACAAATAAGCACAACCTACCTCCTGGACCTCTTGCATATTTGGCTTCCTATAAGTTCTATGAAAATACAGACATGAATTGTTCCCTTCTATTTTTCATAATGGTCCTCAGAGAATTCTTTCTTAATTGTGATTGGGTTTCTTACACCATAATACATATCTCTCACACTTATTTTGCTCAAATTAGAAATGTTTTTATTACTGTATTTCAAACACCATTCTAAATTGTCTTGACTACTGAATAACTTTAATTGTATTTGCCAATATTGCCAATATTCAATACTTACTTTATTGAATAAATTTCCTACTCATTTCTGTTTTCATCAATGGAGAGGGTCTATTAACCACATTACAAAACAGGCCCCATATCTGGGCATAATTGGCCAACACAAAACAGGCTTCATGTTTTATGTGTGGTTTTTTGTTTTTTATTTTATTTTGTCTGGTATTTTTGTCTTATTGGATTTTTTTGTCTATCCATTTAATGTCTTTTATTTTAAAAGAAAGAACATAAATTTGGAGTTTAGGGAGTTAGAGATTACTTGGAAGTAGTTGGGGAAGAAAATATGATCAAATATATTGTATGAAAATATTGAAGTAAAGAAATACATAAAAAATTCTGTAGACTTAATCCTAGAAAAAAAAAGAATGTACACTGAATGAGGTAACACAGACCCATACAAACAAATGCTATTTTTTTCTGTCATATGTGGGTCATAGCTTCATTTTTTAAGATTTCTGTGATTGCCAGGTGTGGTGGTGCAAGTATTTAATTCCAGCACTTGAGAGGCAGAAGCCAGCAGATTTCTGGTCAGCCTGATCTACATTGTGACAGAGTGAGTTCCCAGAAACCTAGGGCTACACAGAGAAGCCCTTTCTCAAAAAAAAAAAAAAAAAAAAAAAAAAAAAAAAAAAAAAAAAAAAAAAAAAAAGGAAAAGGCATTGTCTGTTCAAATTGAAATGAGTACCTGCAGAGACCACGTATCATTAAGATCATGACAGGTTCCCTGCCTGTGAAAAGTCCAAGGCCCTCCCCCTACCTCCAGGCCTAGGAAGCTGTGCATCCAAATAGACTAGGGTCCCAAAAAGCCAGTATGTGCAGTAAAACCAATTTTCAGTGCCTTTATCAATGGCTACTCAGTCAGTCCCCATTGTCAGCCACAATCAGAGAGTCCAGTTTGATCACATGCTCGTTCAGTCCCGGTCCAGTATTTGGTGAGCTCCTATTAGAACAGGCACACTGCCTCATTGGATGGACCTACCCCTCGCGGTGCTGAGTTCCTTGCTCATCTTCTCCCTCCTTCTGCCCTTCAACTGGACCTTGGGAGCTCAGTCTTTGCTCTGATGAGGGTCTCTGTCTCTATCTCCATCCATCACTGGACTAAGATTCCATGGTGAAAATTATCTGCTATCAACTGTGATTGGGAATGTCTTTCTTTTTTATTCTTTTTAATTAATTTATTTATTTTACATCACAACTGCACTTTTCTCTCCCTACTCATCTCCCATTCTCTCTCATCGATATCTACAGAGCATGGCATATCAAGGTACATTAAGAATCAGGACCTCTACTTATAATAAGGCTTGGGAAGGTAACCCAGTATTAAGAATAGGTTTCCCCAAAACAGTCACAGTGTTAGGGACAGTCCCTGCTCCTACTGTTAGGAGTCACACAAGTAGACCAAGATACATAACTGTCACATATATTTAGAGGGTGTATGTAGGTCCCATCCAGGCTCCTGGTTGTTGGTTCAGATTCTGTGAGGTCCTATGTGCCCAGGTTAGTTGCTTCTATGTGTTTTTTGGTGATATCATTGACCCCTCTGGCTCATATAATCTCTTATCCCTCTCTTCACCAGGGTTCCCCAAGCTTGGCCTAATATCAGTGAGTTCTGCATCTGTTTCCATCAATTACTGGATGGAACCTCTCTGATGAAAATTTTGGTAGGCACCAATCTGTGAGTATTAACAGAATATCATTAGGTATCATTATGTTGACATATTTTTCTCCAGTCATGTTTGATTTTATCATAGGTCTCTGCACCATGCAGGCTTTGGGTCTTGGTACTCCAGGCAGTGTCAAGGGTGGACTCACTTTCATGGTATGGGTATCAGACTGGACAAGTCATTGGTTGTCCACTCTCACATTCTCTACACCACCATTATTACCCCAGCATATCCCACAGGCAGGAAATCTGTAGGTGGAAGATTATGTGGTTGGATTGGTTTCAGAATCCCTCCACTGAAGTCTTTCCAGATCATAGGAGATGGCCAACTCAGGTTATTTATTCACTGTTACTAGAAATCTTAGCTGAAGTCATCCTTGTAGATTTCTGATATTTTCCCTTGCAGCAGATTTCTACCTGACCCCAAAATGTCCCCCTTTCCAGTCATCTCTTTCAGTTATCCCTACTCTATTCACTTCCAACCAAGCCCTTCATGTTTCCCTCTCCACTCATTCCAAGTCCACATACAAAATTGGAGAAGATATAAGATTGAAAGATCTCCCAGGCTTATGGATTGGTAGGATTAACATAGTAAAAATATCCATCTTACCAAAAGCTATGTAAAGATTTAATGTAATCCCCATAAAATTCCAACACAATTCTTTACAAATGTTGGAAGGGTAATATTCGGCTTCACTGAAAAAAAAAATAAACAAGGATAGTTAAAACAATTCTGTATAATAAAAGAACTTCTGGAGGTATCACCATGCCTGATTTCAAGCTCTACTACAGAGCTATCTTAATAAAACATTTAATTAGCATAAAAACAGGGAGGAGAGTCAATAGAGTTGAACTGAGAACCCAGACATAAAGCCACATAAATACGGACACCTGATTTTTGATGAAAAAGCCAAAATTAAAGAATGAAAAATGAAAGCATCTTTAGCAAATGGTTCTTCTATAACTACATTCCAGCACATAGAAGAATGCAAATAGGTTCATATCTATCAAACCGAAAAATCTCAAGTATAAGTGGATCACAGAGCTCAACATAAATCCAGTTACACTGAACTTGTTAGAAGAAAAAGTGGGAAAGAGCCTGAACACATTGGCCAGGAGACAACTTCCTGAGTAGAACACCATTAGGACAGACACTAAGATCATAAGTAATACATGGGACCTCATTAAATTGAAAAACTTGTGTAAGGTAAAGGACACTGTTAGGGACAGAATGACAGCCTTTAGAATGGGAAATTATTTTCAAAAACCCCACATCAGAGGGCTGATTTTCAAAATATATAAAGAACTCAAAAAGTTAGACATCACAAAACCACAAATAATACAATTAAAAATGGTGTATATATCTAAACAGAATTCTCAACAGAAGAATCTCAAATGGCCGAGAAACACTTAAAGAATAGTTCACCATCCTTATCCATCAGGGAAATTGTACGCCCTTCAGCATGACTAAGACAAACAAATGACAGTTTATGCTGGAGAGAATATGGAGCAATGATGTGGGACAAGTGTCTGTATTGATTGGTCAGTAGTCAGGCAGGAAGTATAGGTGGAACAACAAGACAGGAAGTAGAGATGGGTCAATGAGAACAGGAGAATTCTGGGAAGAAGGAAGTCCTAGTCTGCAGTCATGACCCACCACAGAAGAAGCAGAATATGACTGCCTCACTGAATAAGGGACCGAGCCATGTGGCTAGCATAGATGAGAATAATGGGCTAATATAAGTTATAAGAGTTAATAAGAAGCCTGGACTAATGGGCCAATTAGTTTATAACTAACATAGACCTCTGTGTGATTTCTTTGGGAACTTAATTATTGTGGGAACCAGGGAGGACAGAAACTTCTGACAACATAGCAACTGCTGGTAGGAGTGCAAATTTATATAGCCAGTTTGGATGTCAAGATGGCAGTTTCTTCGAAAATTGGTAATTAGTCTACCTCAAGACCCAGATATATCATTCTTGGGCAAATTTCCAAAGGATGCTCAGTCATACCATAGGGACATTTATGTTCATAGCAGCTTGATTCATAATATCCAGAACCTGGAAGCAACCTAAATTTCCCTAACTCATTGAATAAATAAAGAAAATGTGGTGCATTTACACAAAGGAGTATTACTCAGTTATGAGAAACAATGACATTATGAAATTTGCAGGCAAATGGATGAAACTAGAAAAAACTCACCCCAAGTGAGGTAACCTAGATCCAGAAAGACAAACATGGTATGTACTCACTTATAAGTGACTATTATCTATAAAGAATAACCATGTCACAATCCACAGATCTAAAAATGCTAGGTAACAAGGAGGGCTCTAGGTGGGATGCTCGGATATCCCTGAGAATAGATGGCAATGTCTTTTTTATGCTTTGTTTGAATTTGTATGGGAGTTACCTCTACTGAAGGTTGTTACACTCACTTTCCACCGGAATCCTCAAGTCCTGTTATATCTTGAAAAAGTCACATGAAAAGTAGCTTTATACATGTGAGAACTCAGAAGGAAGGAGTTGGGGGGTACTGTTGGGGATGTAGATTAGAAGTAAAGTTTATATAGAATGTATGCTCAAGGCCCTAGGATTGGGAAAAATAAAAGGTATAAAAGTCATATATATATATGACTGCTTAAATATCTCAATCTCTTTGTTTTGTGCCTGAATATAGGAGATGCCTAGTTTTTATTTTATAGCTTCTATTTCTCATTGAAATGTCTTAAAAGGTACAATAAATAGGTATTAACTTTAATATTTTAGATTAATGAGTAAATTTGCAAAGCTAACAAAGTATATTACAAAGGTAAAACAGCAATTTGAAAATATTTATGAAAAATTTTCTGAACAGAGTTTTATAGTCATAATATAATTCAAAATCATATCTGGTGAATATGTAACTGAATGGAACACAGGGTATCTGACTACTTTGCATTGTTTATGTATGATATTTTGAAACTAAATATTTGAAACTATTTTATAAATTTATTTAATTTTATTGCTTATGTTTCTGCCACACAAACATATTAAGAGCATCTGAGCAGAATAGAAGCTGATATTTGTCGTTCATTGATCACTAATATATTGTGAGTGCTGCTCTTTTGATATTCTACTGTTTAACTGTGGCATGATACAGGTACATAATAGAATAAAGAATTAGAAAACAACAATATCATCATGGTGAGGTGTTGAAGGAGCTGCGGGCCGTGTTCCTGCCACCCGGCTCCTGGGCGCCAGCTAGCTTATGCCCCGAAATAATTACACAGAAACTGTATTCTTTTAAACACTGCCTGGCCCATTTGTTCCACCCTCTTATTGGCTAAGTCTTACATACTGATCTAACCCATTTTTAATATTCTGTGTAGCACCATGAGCTGGCTTACCAGGAAAGATCTTAACCTGAGTCTGTCTGGAGTGGGAGAATCATGGCAACTGACTGACTCAGCTTCTTCCTCCCAACATTCTGTCTGTCTACTCCACCTACCTAATTTTCTGTCCTATCAGGGCCAAGGCAGTCTCTTTATTTAACCAATGAAATTAACACAAAACAGAAGGTTCTCCCCCATCATTTCCCCTTTTTCCCTTTAAACAAAAAAGAAAGGCTTTCACTTTAACATAGTAAAATTACATATAACAAAATAGTTATCAAGCAAGAATTACAGCTACAATATTTATATCTATTTTATCTTTTATCATAACTAAGGAAAACTATAACTAACCATTCTTCAATTCCATCAAAGACTCCAGAAGGATATAATACTACCTAAGTAAACAAAAAGTAAGAAACTTCAAACTCTAGAAATGACAGAAACATCTCGCGGCCTGGACAGTCACCCAAAGTTCTTTTGTACCGTTGGGGCATCCATCTTCAGCCTTCAGGCCCATAGTATCCAGCAGACATTTTCATAAAGCAGGAAATTCCAAAGACAGTCCAATCACTTTCTGCTATGTCCCTCAGAATGTCTCGCAGACTCTTTCATGAATCAGGAACCACGAAAGACCATCTTACCTTTCAACAGTCCTCTTTCTGTGGGTTCTCTGTGTCCAGTTTATGCATCAGTCCAGGCAAGAGCAGTTTCTTGCCCAAATGGCTATCAAACTCCATAAGGAGCCTCTTCGATGCCCATCTTCCCCTCGAAGTAGATTGGTGCTCTCAGGAGCAGAGTGTCTCATTGTCATGAAAAGTCCTAAGTTATTAAAACATTTAAAATGCCATATTCTGTAGTCTTTGTAAGATATGAAGAATGTCTAACTGAAATATATCTCTATATACTCAGAAAATCTAACTAACATGACTACAGCATGACTATTATTTATGATTATCCATCAACAACCTATATTTTCTAATTATACACTACATTTTAAAAATGAACTATACAATCACAGTACCTTAATCAAGATCAGAAATACATATACATATAACAAAATTGACCTTAAAATCCATACCAATGCAAATTATTCTTATCTATATCATATCCCCCTTTAAATGTAAAAGAACTTTTATAAGCAATATTTGGGAACATGGGCACAGTGTTTTCTCTCCTAACTGCTTCCTGATGAATGGGGGCACTGTTATTCAGATCTTTCATGGTGTAACCTGTGTGCCAGGGTCATCTCAGTTGGCAGTTGAGTGAAGTAATTTTTTGAAGGTGTTTATAGTGACCTTTCAGGAGGGCGTGATCTATCATATCATATTGGGATAGAAGCAATCCACAGGGTCTCATCCTCTGTGAAAACAAAAGAAGACCCTTTCCAAAGCATCATATCCTTAGACCCAAATTCTGAAGTCATACCCTCATGATATCCGTTCTGGTTCCATTTGGCAGCCCATATAATGAAATTTCTCTCTGTACTTAGCTCCTTCACAGTCAAAAATTTTAAAGAATACACAATGTACATAATCCAGACTCTGTGAATTTTCCATTTTTATGTGACTTATTTTTCTTTATTTCTTTTAGTCTATCTATCTGTACTCTGCCTCTTTAAAGACTTTATCCCCCCTTTTTTTTATAAGGGCATTAACTTTATTCTCTCTCTATATATATTTTTTTCTCTCTCTCAAGCCTATGTACACTCATCCAACATTGTGATTCATTTAGTGGTCTGAATCTGTCCTATTGTGAATCTGTAATTTTTTTTTCTATACAGGAGCAGTTCTTAAAATGCTAAGCACTTCTTAAAAACTGTTTGCACCATGTAGGGGTAATTCGGTAATGCCTGTTTACTTCCAGTCTAAACCTTAACTGTGCTGTTGTTATGGTAATTACGATCGTTTCTTCCTGAGGTCAGCACAGTTCAGCATGGAGCAGCCACTCCTGCCTCAACTCCATTGGGTGCCCCTGAGCTGCACACAGTTCCAGGCACACAGCAAGTCCACACTGGAGCCACACTCAGCAGTTTAACTCCGAGACTGAGCGTGTGGCACAGAAACTCTTTTCATCCAAGTAACAGTGAAATCTGAAACACAGCACTGTGCAGTCTGAAAACACGTCTCTGTATGGTGGCGGGAATCCGTCATGCTCTTCTGCCTGCCTAAGCCTGATTCTGCCATCTGCCCAGGTGCAGGCGGGGAGCACGGAGCCATCAGCACGGTCTCAGAGCACTCTCCTTCCAATCCCAAGCGGGAACACAAATATCCAGTCCCATAAAAGCCATTGAAATGCTTTAAAGCCAGAGTTTGCACTGGCGGCATAGTCCCAGGAAGCTGTGCTTTAAAATGATGCAACTTTTTTTTTTTTTGCTGCTATTGCCAAATCAGGAAATCTCTCTACAGCACACCACCAACAAACAGCAAAAGTCTTTGTTAAACTCTGTTTTTTCTCTGTTTAAAATTAAGCTCTCTCCGGTTTTACGTGGAGTTCATTACCACGCTGGGTGCCACACTGTACTGATAAGCTGCGGGCTACATTCCTGGCTAGCTTTATCAGAAATAATTACACGGAAACTGTATTCTTTTAAACACTGCTTGGCCCATTAGTTTTAACCTCTTATTGGCTAGGTCTTACATATTGATCTAACCGATTTTTAATATTCTGTGTAGCATCACGAGCTGGTTTGCCAGGAATGATCTTAACCTGCGTCTATCTGGAGTGGGAGAATCATAGCGACTGACTGACTTGGTTTCTTTCTCCCAGCATTCTGTCTACTCCACCTAACCAATTTTCTGTCCTATCAGGGCCAAGGCAGTCTCTTTATTTAACCAATGAAATTAACACAAAACAGAAGACTCTTCCCCATCAGTGAGGATTTTTTGTTTTGTTTTATTTGTTTGTTTGTTTGTTTTTGAGACAGGGTTGTTTTTTTTTTTTTTTTTTTTTTTTGTATAACAGCTTTAGCTGTCCTGGAGCTAGCTCTTGTAGACCAGGTTAGCCTCATACTCACAGAGATCTAATGGCCTCTGACTCCCAAGTGCTGGGATTAAAGGCATGCACCACCACTGCCCAGCTTTGACATGGTGTTTTTTAAAACTATCATATATCTTGGTTTGTTATGGTAATGCACTAAATATGTATATTCAAGTAACACTATATGTACTGAACAAGTTCAGCTTATGTATTTAGGAATATATACACACACACACACACACACATACCTATATACACAAAAACATTATGCATGTTACAACACTTAATGAAAAAGAGGGCATGAATTTGAATGAGAGCAAGAAGGGTTATATAAAAGATGAAGGAAGGAAGAAATGGAAGGGAAATGATACAGTTTTATTATAATCTAAAATTATTTAAAAATTACAAGACAAAATATATGATGTTCCTTCAATAATATAGGAAATTATACAATAATATTTGCAAGTGGAAATCCCATTATTAATAAAAATAATGGGAGCATTTTCATAATTGCGGATGCTGACACTAGCAATAAAAATACAATAATTTTAATAAAACAGCCTTATAATTCTAAATAAATAGTAAAATGTAATTTATAATTATAGCTTAATATGGAATAAAGCATCTTTATTGCTCTTTAATTATTAGTCTACATATGATTCATTTATCCTCAGAACTTTTATCTATGTATTCTATATAACCAAATTATATTTATGTGACTATAATTTTAAACTTTTGGTGATTAATATGAACACATATATAATATGAGCTAATAATTTAAAAATCTCTGAAATAAATGACTGATACAAAAATTATATATTGCTATGGTTATATTTCAGTGACTCATATTCATGTCATTTTAAGATAAATATATTAAAAAATAATTTTATATAATGTTCTAAATTTCTAATATTTTTCCATAGTTCCTATTGCATACATAGCTTTTATAAAATTTATGAAGTCAAACAAAGGAAACCAAAATGGATAAGATAGAAATTTTTGTTGGTTAATCTTCTTCTAGAATGTGAAACATAATATTCAAAATTTTAGGGACCTGGGGTCCCCATATTGTTGGGTCTGCATATCAGCCACCAGAATACAGAGAGAAAGTCTTTTCTCAGTTTTATATCTCCCAGAATCAGGACACAAGAATGGACTGAAGGAAAAGCTAGGACAAACACTTGACAAAACAAAATGAAAAGATCTTTCTTCAGTAACTCATATTTCCAAAGTTGTATTAAAAGAAACAAAACAAAAATGGTGTATAGCAGGAGAAAGGCAATCACCGTTCGCAAGGCTTTGATGTGGGCTGTAGTTCTGGCATCTCTGCATCCTTGGACATTCTGCTGCATCTTCTTGTGATGTGTCCACAGGGAGAAGATGAGCAAGAGGAAAGATAATAGGGACACACCAAAGGGGACAAACAGGAAAATAGTGTCAAGAATTAACATGTGCTTACTTAATTCTTCAGGGTAATGAGAACTGAAGCTCATGTTTCCTTGAGATTCATTTATCCACACATCAATATTCAAGTTGACCAGAAAAATATGTAAAAACAAGAGGACCAGGGACACCAGCCATATTACTGAAACTATCTTTTTCACTCTCCACTTTAAATGAAGAAAAAACAAGTTAGAAAAATTGGCTATTTTGAGAAAATAAAAGATACAGAGGCATGTAGCAAGCCAGATGCTGAAATAGTTGGTTATAATCCACAGATGGTGAATGACTTTTTTTACCCTTGCAGTCATTAAATCTGGGTTCAGTACCGTGATAAATAAAGCTGTGTACGATAACCAAAGCAGACAAATTCTGGAGGTCGCCAAAGCAATGAGGATTTGATTAACTAATGAGATCTTCTTTCTCTTGACCAAGTTCATGCAGTTCAGCAGTACTAAGAATCCATTTCCTAAATTTCCAATTATTACTTCCATGGTTAAGATTATCACAAATGTGTTTTGAAAGATACCATATGTTGTTTGCCAAAAATTCCCCATTTTTCATATATGTTTAGTTTTGTTGACACATTCATTTGAAATGCTAAATCTATTTGAAGATTTTTGAGAACCTCTGAGTTTATTCTCATAACATATTTACTCTTAACTCTTCCACACACACTAGCAAAGGTACAAACATGGAAGTTTGCCAGTGACAGAGTCTGAAGCTCTTCCCGGAAAATGTGTCTCCTCCCACAGATCAGGCAAGTCAGACCAGAACTGCTTTCCGCACTCACAGCTCCAGCAGAATCTGTCGTATTTTCTAGTCAACGAAACAGAAAATATTGAAATCTGAAAGGGTAATGTATAAATTAAAAATTAAAAACATTAAATTTTTGTTTTTTCTATATTTACCTTAGTCTACATATTTGTTCTAATTGGGTTAGGATCAAGAAGCTTTAAAAATGTCTTAGTATATAAAAGGTCACAAAACTAGAAATATGTCTATGGAAATTATTTTGAGCTAGAAGGCATATACACAGTTCAAAAGTGCAGATCTTTACAGAGACCTAGCCTCATGATGTCCATAATTCTCATATTTTTATCTAGAAAATAATGCTGTGGATATTTTTATTCTTCAAATATAAGTACTGAGAAAATATTTTCTCATCAGTTCACTTTTCATAAGGTAGAAATAGATACATTTGCACAAATACCCATAAATGTGTATTTAAGATCCAAATCACTTATTTATTTTTCAATAATTTATTCATTTTGTCAATATTATTGTATATTACTTAGTATTGAGTTTTGTAAAGGTTTTCCAGGCCATTTTCCATCATAATTGGTCAAGAATTAAAGTCAAATATCCAGCAAATTCAGGACTACTATACCCATGCATATAAAGTAGAAAACACTTAATCTTTTGTGAATAGTCACAGAGGAGGGTTAGCTCATACACACAGCAAGATGCCTCTTTATTCAGTCTCTCTGTTGCCCTACAGGGCTGAGGACACAGCACAAAAAAATTAAAATTATAGCCACCTACACTCAATTCTCTAAAATACCTACTTTGTCAATATCACTAATTGTCACCAAGGCACATGAAGAATATCATACAGCCTGATAGAAATGAAGAATGACTATCACGGTATAGTTCATCACAAATCAATAACTTAAGAATTATAAAAGGCTCATTTAAATTCAAGAATAATTGCTAAATATAGCCGGGAAACATAAATCATAATCCTAAGGGATGGCAAATAAAGACAAGTACTTTTAAATGAGTAGAGATAATAATTTCAGTCAATAAAGCAGTACTGAGCAAATAAAATGAACCTTATTTATTTGAAAACTTTCACAATTATCCAGTTGTTTAGTGGTGAGACCTATGAATAAGGCATGATAATCCAGAATGGGACATTTAAGAGAAAACATTTTAAGAACATAAAAACACACATACCTTCAGTGTAGAGTCACAAAAATCTCTGTGACCTAGTCACTTCCTGGTAGCAAACTGTACTCAAGTATGAAGAGAAACAGATAGAAACAGGATAAGGGTGGGGCTTTGTGGGATTGGTGCTGATAGTGAGATTTCGTGAGCTTTCAAAAAAGATCCAGGACTTGGTTCTTCAGCAAGAATTATACCCCCTTCCAAGGAGCTTTTCAGGGTCTCAGCATGCAGCTTCCATTCTGGATTGGAAAAGATTTTGGTTCTGTATATAAAACAAACAGCTCCTGGGGAAAATCTTTTCAGATAATGATTTCATGGCATGTTGCATGATTCTAACATTTCATATACTTTGGGAGAGGGGAAAAATCAGTGTCCTGAGGGGAATGCAACCCATCCATTGAAAAGTCAGTGTTATATGTCCGTTTTGTCAAAACTTTGTATATTTTATTCTAATTCTTTATTGATGAACAGGTTTATTCACTGACTACACCAAATTGAATGGTGTCAAAATGAGATAAACCGAATACTCTTGGGGGACACTCAATCACACTGCGAACACTGATTTAGCAATTACATTAATTAAACAAAATTAACGTTGGTTGAGTTTCCAGCTAGTTGACAGCAAATAATCATAAAGCTTCAGAGGACATCTGGAAGAGATAGAGAGAGATGCACTAGATGTAGTAGGGAGGGGTTCTGAGTAGTGCTTGTTTGTGTGAGCAGTACAGGGAGATGCCAACAAGAAGAAAGGGTTAGTTAGTTATTACTTAGCCTCTGTGCTAAAAGTTTATCACCCCAGATTTTGAATCTAGGGTTTTATTTTAAGCAGAACAATAGAGATGTAGCTAAAACTAATTTTAGTGGCATGGGCAGAGACAGTTCCTGCCAGAAGAGAATTCCTAGCAGGTTGCTGCCCGAGTGAGTGGCCAGCCTGCTGCCAGAGAAGCAGGCCGGGAACTGCCGGAGTCATAATTGCTGGCTGAAAAGGCAGTAAATTGAGGCGCAGCCACTGGACTAAAGTCAAAACGGCAAACCATTATGTTGTTTTCTATTTCTATGTACATAAAAAATTATGTCTATTTTAGTAATTCTAGTATATATTTCTATAAAATTTAAACTTTCATATTAAAATCTAGATTAAGTTATGGATGAACAATTTTTCTGATTTTGAGGAAATGAAGAAAATACATTACCCCCAGATGGTGATGCCACATGATTTTAATCCCAGGAATTGGGAGGCAGAGGCAGGTGGATCTCTGTGTATTCAAGGCCAGCCTAGTCTACAGTACAATTGCCAGAACAGGCTCCAAAGCTACCCAGAGAAACCCTCAAAGAAAAGAAAACATATTACCAGAACTTCATTTTTCCCTTTAACATTAGTATTATCAATTTAAAATAAACTTTTGACAATAGAATTTAAAGGTTCATATTTCATGTGAAAAGTAGATCTGAATACTCAACTTTGTTCAACTTTTTTGTGTTTCAGTGTTGTGTGTACATACATGATTTCAGGGTTGACCGTTAGTATTTGATAAAATGTTCGTGGCCTCAACCCTGGGACAGAATAATTCTCCATCTCTTAACAGTCATTAGATACTAAAAGTTCTTTATCTAGGTGTTGCCCAGGTGAGAGTTCCTTTTGTCGTTCTTCAAGCCTTGTTCAGATAACCATATTGTTGAAATTTCACGCATACAGTTTCCATAACATATATAGGAGACACAATCTCAAAGCAGACTTGCTGGCCCTCTGGCACTTAAAATCTTTCTGCCCCGTCTTCTTTGTAGTGTTTGATCTTAGATTTAGAAACTGTCTTGTAAAGGTTCTCTTTGTATCTCGACCCTGTACAGTCATTGATTGCTGCATCAGCCATTTCTTTAAAGAATATAAAATTAAATTAAAGTGCTAAAAACCAAAGAATCATCAATAATTAAAATCAGTCTCATTTCACGAGCAACTCATCAGAGACAAGGATTTTGGTGAATGTTTAAACCAAGATGCAGGGCATATTGGTGTTAATACCTTGTGAATAAAGTGGCCGTTTTTGGGTATAGAGTTTTCACTGTAGCTGATTCCCCTTCTGTTAAAAATTTGAGATTTATCTCCCCCAGCTCAGCACTATTTCAGCTATATGTGAAGACAGTCACACACTCAAAAAACCTGCTTTCCATTACCAGGTTTTTGTTCCTCTCCCCTATGTAAACATTGAGATCTGCCTTCTGCAATTATCTTTATTGACAGGTATTTGGTCAGTATTTTTGAGTCCAGGCAAAGCATTCCATTTAAGACGTGTCCACATATCCAAGAACAAAGAACTGATATACAAGGACATAAACTGATGGCTTTAGTTCAGGAGATTTACTCTTATATCTTACTCTCAGGAAAAATAATTAACCATCTACTCACAAACCTTCACTGGTGTCTCTGACAGGCATCAAGCTTAAGAGTTTGCTAACATTGAAGCTTGCTAAAATTTGACAAAAATTCTAATTGACCAAGGGCCATAAACTTCCCTTGTCTGTTTCCCTGGTCACCTGTGCCTGCAACGTTTTTGGGTCTTTATAGCTTGGTAAGAAAAAGATAGAAGAAGCATGAACAAACAAAAGCACAAAAAGAAGTTAGAGACAAAGCATCCCAGAATTTACCAGACATAGGAAAAAGAAAAAGAATATAGCAGAGAATTGAAATTGGAGCTAGAGTTGAGACCGAAAATTAGAGCTGACACACAAGAAAAGGAAGAACAAATCACAACATCATTAGTGCCAGATCATTTTCTCCCCAGCCAAGGACACCTTTGTATCTGAGAAATAAATAAAATAATCAGAGAATCAAACAAGATAAAGAATCTCTTTAAACTCATGGCCTGGTAATCTTGCACAGTAATCGATTTATAAAGCCAGTCATCACTAAAGAACATGTGTGCCTCTTCATGAGATACAGGCAGACAGTAATGTGTACAAATTAACATGTGTCCTTACATTCCTTAAGTGTATCTAATTATCTTTGTCAAGATTTTACATGATGGTTACGGGCTGCAAACCCTCAGACCCTGAATTTTCCATGACCCCTTGCCTGCTGGAGTAAAGAACTTTTCTTATGCTGGCAACTGCTCTGAGCACGAGACCCTTGTGAGTTCCTGATAACATGGAAGTGGCCTTGCAGCTAAAATAATCCCGACAACTAGGGCATAGCCATTAGTCATGGAACTCTGTGGTGAGCATCCTACTGTTGAATAAAGAGTTCAATGATGTGGAACTGTTGGTTCTACTTTGAGGAAACCCCAGACAGTGGGAAAAAGAGGACAAAAAGGAGTCTGACATAAAACTGGTCCCTATTTCTGTCTTAGAGGCAGTTGATATCAGTCTGGTTGCCCCTTAGATTCTCATGCACGCGGCTCAGGGTGAAGTAGACACTAACAGAACCATATAGCAGAACACTTTTTCTTATCTTTTCTGGCCTCAATTTCTATATGTCTTTTGCATTTCTACACTGGACTTGCTTCTCAGGTAAAAATTGCCACTTTAAACCCAGATACTGGCTCAAGTTTCACAGCCACAGTCAGTTGCACTTTGAACTACAGAACTGTTATTTACTTACTATTCTGTAATTTTATAATATGATCATAAATAAGTTTATATAAAACATACTAAAAAACGTTTGCATCAAATTTATTATTTTAGAAATTAGCTGTGTGTTGACTAAGCTTCAGAAAGTTGAATATTGCTTTTGCTCATAAAATAATCAATACAAAATATCACCATGATAGTATTGATAATCATGTGTGTATGTTTGTACATATGTAAGCTTCATATAATTTTCTGTATCCAGATTATTCTGAGTTGGATAACCCAAATCCAGAAAGACAAACATTATAGGTTCTCATTCATATTTTGATCCTAGCATTGAATTGTCACATTTATGTGTTTAATTCAGAATCCAAGAAACTATAAACAGACCTCTAGTGAGGAAAGGAAAAAAATATCTTATGGGGGGTGATAGGAGAGCCAATGTGAAATGAATGAAAAAAGAAAAATAATTGGGATTGAGTTTTAAGTCAGAAGAAGAATGGGGAAGTAGAGAAGTGGAGCAGATAAAAGGATGGGACAAAACCACGAGGGATGTTTAAAAAAGCTATATACAGACATATTTTATAAATTTCTTACACACACACAATCATATATACTCATATAAAGTAATTAATCATTGCTACCCTACACAGGTGATAATGTTCCTCTCGGGAGCTTTCGACTGACACAAAAAAATACAAGCACCGGATGTGGGATACTTCTCCTTGAGTAGTTGCTCACAGGTGTCCTGAAGATGCCCAAAACATTACAGATTATTACTGTTCTTCTTGGTTGTCCACTGAAGCTTTATAGTGAGACTCAGTTGCTGATAACATTGTACTCATTGGTCATAGATATGGAAATATCAACTTGGTATTGCCTTAAGTTTCCTCCCTGCTGAATAACTGTCATAGTACCAGAAGGTGATTCACATACAACTGAAGTGATTCACATGTTGTTTGATGAGGGAGAAATAGGGAGGTGCCTTACCAAGTCTTACCCAGTCAACAGTCTTACCTAGCTGGGAACCCTGAAAGTACAATAATGGCTGGTGTGGTCAGAGATGCACAAGAATGTGCTAAGGACACACATGTTTTGAGGTTAACAAATTATTTTATGATTGGATTTAAGACCTCCTCCCTAGGAGGACACACAAGTCTGGTACTACAAATCTGGCCAAGAACCCATAGATAAGAAGTTTATAGACTCCAGGAGTGAACCCATAATACCTGGGTGCCCTCTTAATTCATATCTGAATTCATGCCTGTAAAGTACTTCAATACGCAGACCTCATTAGAGAAATTTCTTTGGATAGCAAATAACTTAAATAGTCACCACTGGTCAAAGAGCCGACAGTAACTAGGGAATACTCAACAAAACATAGGGTATCTGTTTCACTCCCTTCCCAAAGATCAGAGACCCTTACATAAGAGGGCTTTAAAAGACAATTAGAATTAGAAGTTGTAGAGGACTAAAGCAATACTATCCTCTGGACATAACAGAACTGCTGCACTCATAAACTCACATTGGCTTGGGTTGGCTGAACGAGACCTGTGCCAGATTAGGTCAGTAAACAGTCTAGCAACGAATAATAAGATCATGAGTAATGAGTCCCAACCACTAACTGTGCAACTATGAATAGTTAATAGCTTATGGGAAAGGGAGAGAGACTTCCTAAGGGTGTGACTCCAGGTGTGGCTCTAGAGGATGACCCCAAACTCAGATGTATATGTACAGCACAAATTGTTATTAGTGGATTATTAAAAGGGCTAAAATAACTCTCACTTGTTGATATGACTAAGATGGATTTACTTAGCAAATAAAATGAGAAAGGTCTTCGTGAGAAACTTGGTGCTGTGTCTTGTCATCATTTACTACAGAATTAAACCTGTAATATTTATATAAGGAGGGCATTAATACCAGAAATCAGGTCAGTATGAAATAGAAAACTATGAAGTTTCATGAGGTAAATTCAGTAATAACTGCACTATTATAAAATTCATGGTTTATCTTTTTTTTTTTTTTTTGGATTTTTCGAGATAGGGTTTCTCCGTAGCTTTTTGATTCCTGTCCTGGAACTTGCTCTTGTAGACCAGGCTGGCCTCGAACTCACAGAGATCCGCCGCCTCTGCCTCCTGAATGCTGGGATTAAAGGCGTACGCCACCACCGCCCGGCTTCATGGTTTATCTTTTAAAGTCACTTTTTTTCCCAAAATTTTAGGCATGAATGATCTGACTTTTATTTTCTATAACAAGAAAAAGAAACAAATGTACCAAGTGGCTAGAAGCATCACTAGAACACACTCCTTTCTCTCATCCTTAGGTAAGAAAAATAGGATAATGAATATTTTAAGTAAATAGACTATCATGGCCAAAGATAATACTTTGACCCTTTGAGTAAACCTGGAATAAAATGCTTTATCATTACCCAGACAATAGGAATAGGATTTCCTCCATGCCCGGTCCTTCAACCTGAATAAATTTCAGTCAGGTATCAATGTATCATACCCAAATGAAACCAACTCAAAAGAAGAGTAAAAAAGTGTGTTTATACATTTATTCTCTCTATGGTGATATACTTTATAAGGGCACTTTACACTGCTATATCATATAGTTTAACGAATACATTCTTAATCCTCTCCTTTGTTAGCACCTTTGCTATTCTGCAGGTAATCTCACTACTACTCTGTGTGTGTGTGTTTGTGTGTGTGTGCATATGCACCAGTGTATGTGTGCCAGTAATATTATAAATATTGTAGGCTAGAGAGTATGACTACAAAATTGTATAGATAAAGTATACATAAATAATATTGTATCTATAAAATATAGGACCTATATGAGATGAAGAATATCTTTGGTTTTGAGTCTGGCTTATTTCACTTGATATATAATCTTTATTCGAATCCACTTTCCTGCAAGTGGCATATTTTAGTACCTTTATATTTCTGATTAAAATTCACACACACACACACACACACACACACTCATTTTTCTTTCATCTTTTTACAGACATCTAGGTTTATTCTACTATCTGGCTATTATGCTCAACATTGAAATAAGCAGAGACATATGATTGCATTTGTTGTACAAACATTTAGATTTTAATGTAACCACTGTAGATCACTATAATATATCCTATACAAGTTTTGAAAAACAAATTCCAAAAAATTCTTCCATTCCTTGGGTTGTCATGTTATTATACAGTAGCAAACTTAAGACTGGGAAAGACGAAGCAGGAAAGCACATTGACCAAAGCAATTATTCCTTAATGTTCTTACCTCAACACTTATGCACTAATGGATTCTGAAACATTTTATCTTTTAAAATCTGTGGAAAATGTCAAGTAGGAAAGTATCACAGTATTCTAAAGATTGGGGTCATTGGAAGATGTTCTATAAAATACTATTATTCCCAAAGTACCGAAAATAAATCCATGAATTTATTTCATGTCCTTGACTAAACAAGAGTCTTGAAAGTAAGTTGGATTGATTTGGCAGTAGGCAAATGAACATATATATTTTCCATTGTTGTGAATTTTGTTTGTTTAGTATTTGCATAACTCAAATTTCTCAAGCTTATACCT
Organism: Microtus oregoni; assembly: GCF_018167655.1. Classification (NCBI taxonomy): domain Eukaryota; kingdom Metazoa; phylum Chordata; class Mammalia; order Rodentia; family Cricetidae; genus Microtus; species Microtus oregoni. The sequence goes on from NW_024543061.1 coordinate 72,504,192, forward strand.
ATCAGCTAGTAAATTTTAACTCTTAATTTATGCAGCATGTAAAAAATGTCTGCAGCTGTAAGTTAACTTGAGACCACCAAGAATGAGCTGAATGTCTCTACAGCACCAAGAATTAATTTTGCCAGAAATATTGGATCCAGGTAGAAAAGTTTGGAGGAACTTCTCTGCAAAGTTTTTCTTTCAAAACTTTCTTTTTTGTTTGTTTGTTTATTTATATTTTGTTGTGTGTTTTTGTGTTTATTTTATTATCTGGAAGACACAAAGTAAGCTAATCATTTATGCAATTAGCTGCTAAAAAGTAGCCTTGGATAGCTTTATTACTCACAGACATAGAAATATACACATACTATATACTACTAAGAGACACAAATCAATTCTGCTAAACTTTCTACAACTACCTTGGAGAACTTATTAAGTCTTAACATCTTTACTTTGGTGTACAAGTCTTCTAGTCTACAAAATTGATAAAAAAAAATAACTTCTGATGTGACTATGTGTTTAATTAGTTGTTATTTACTAAATATATCCAGGAATTTTAAATATAACCATAAAATCTATTATGATTTATTGGAATATTGGGAATGATTAATCTACCTTCAAAAATGAACATTATCTACAGAAGAAAAGAGTATGTGTCAACATATTTCTGCTTTAAGTTTGTGCCCATCAATACATTTAATGACTTTTTTAATAACATATAATGATTGATGATTTTTCTAGGTACCTTAAGATTTGTGAAGCTATTGTGAAAACATCCAGTTTTATATGAAATAACTTAAATATCCTTTGCTAGCACATAGCAGTGCTGTTAACTGCTTCCTGCTTTTAGGGGGACAATGTATTTTCTTTTGGAGGGTTCACAGAGACCTTTCAGGGGATCTTGGTCCATCAAATCACATTAGTCTAGACAGAATCCACAGATTGTCATCCTCTGTGGTAACAAAAGCAGAACCTCTTTTCTAAAGCAATATTTACTTAGATCCAAATTTTGAAGTCAAGATACTTTAAAAATATATGTATATTGATTTAGCTCAACAACCTGTACAATATCTATCTGTACTTAGCTCATTCACATTCAAAAATTTCAAAGAAAACAATAATATACATAATTGTCTCTGCATATAGTCCATCCTTATGTGGCTTATTTTTTTTACTCTATTACTTTTTTGACAAATTTAATATTTATTTTCTTTCTTTATTTCATTAATATATGTTGTATATTCTTTATATTACTTTTACTGTCTCTTTACTCTTTTTCTTCTCTCTCCCAAGTATACATACATTCATACAACAATGTGACCCATTTAGTTTTTCCATCTAAATATGTCTTTATTGTATATCTGTAATTATTTTTTGACCAGGATGCTTTTTTAAATTTTAAATGTGAAACAAGTATAGCTAGTACCAAGTCCGTGGCTCTGTCCAGTCCGACATGGTGGAGGCATGTTTGCTGTCTCTGAGAGCCAAGCAAGATGCCCCAGCTCCAGGGTAGCAGCTAGTCTATGTCAGCATTAAGTAACTAGTACCATGCTGCTCACAAATCCCATTCAAAGGCTTGGTCTACTGAAACAGCTAGAGTTTGTGTTGGACGCATGAACCAGGGAGCTGCCATTTCTTAAGCTGAGTCAGTAAGCCTTCTCTTTAATGAGCCTCCAACAAACAGAACCCATCTGAAAACAAAATGCAACTACCAAGAAGCTGTGCCAAGCTCTGTTTTTTTGTGTGTGTGTGTCTAGAATTTCTTTTCAAAATCTCTCAGATTTTATGTGGACATAGGTGCCACATTGGCACCAATCTGTAGATGGAGGGTGCTGGTTCATTTCCCTGCTGCCCAGACCCAAAATACCACAAATAAACTATATTATTACAATACTGCGTGGGCTATCAGCTCACACTTCTTATTAACTAGCTCTTATATCTTAAAATAACCAATTTCTATTAATTTGTATATCGCCACATGGTTGTGGCCTACCAGTAAGTTTCTGTCCCACATCTGTCTCCTAAGGCAACTATGTGACTCTTCTCTGGCTCTGCCTACTCTCTCCTCCTCTATCTGCTTGGAATGCATGTGTTGCCCTATTTGATGCTACAATAGGCCCAAACAGCTTCTTTATTAATAAATGGTATTCACAACATAAATAAGGGAATCCTACATTTAACCTTATCTCAAACAAACAAACAAAAAATAAAAAAAAGGAGCTCAGTGGTTGGGAGCACTGTCTGCTTTTCCAGAGGACTTGGGTTCAACTTCTGGTGCCCACATGGCAGCTTAGAGCTTTCCTTGACTACAGTTCCAGGGGATCTGACACCCTCACACAGGCATAAATGCAGAAAAAACACTAACACCCATGAAATAAGTATAAATTAAAAAGTATATATTTGAGAACTATAACAGATTTTATGAGAAAAATAGAAATTGATTCATTACAAAGATAATTTTAAAGAATTTTTATGTCATAAGTAAAGCTAGTATTTCACTTGCCAGTGAAGCAGTAAGAAATATTCTTCCTGGTTCCATGATCTGTCAGTTTGCACTTTGAACACTGAAATTACTATTTCTGCAATACCAAATCTTTAGCATAATTTCAATACATTTCATTATGAAGCCAACATTACAAGATGAAAATTGTCATAATTAAAAGGAAGAAGAAATATGATTATAATTACTTGCAGATTATATGAACAAGGAAGAGTGAGTCTGACATTGAACATTCACATGACACTTTCATAAAGCACCTAGCAGTTGGTTCAAAAAAAATGAAATCTCCATATATGCAATACTATAAATACTTGAGTTGGCGCCACATATATGACATCATCTGTCTATCAAGTGCCTATTAAATAATCAGTTTTATATTTTATAGTGTCTAGTTTCCTTTAAAATGGTGACTTATTTCCATATGTACATTATATTCCCAACAATGTTATGATCCATTTTTTCATTATGAAACTAACACCCATAGTGTAATTGACTAAAATGCCACCATGATTCTGATAAAACCTGAGAAACATATTATTTGTAAGTCCATATAGAAAATTTTATGACAAATTTGGCAATTTTCCTAGATTAGAAATTATTTTATGTATTAATTCATCAATTTTATTTTTAATTGTTCACAAGTGTATATATTTACTTGTTCTTTTATTATTGCATCATTATTTATATGTATTTGTGTCATGTATTTGTATATGAGTTTACTTGTCCACACATGTCTGTGTGTTTAGAGGCGTACACTGGATGTCTACTTCTATTAATTAAACCTTATATTCTGGATATAGTGACTCACATTTAAAACTGGAGTTTGCTGTTTCAGCTAGACTGATCAGCCAGTGATCCTCAGTGTCTGCCTGCTTGATCCCTAAGTGCTAGGCTATGTCTAACTTTTGATTGCACCTCAAGTCTTCAGGACTCAACAGTAAAATATAAAATCCATAATGAGCTCTTTCTAAAGACAGTAGCTGTATTTCTGTAGTACAAAATGGTCATTTAAAAAATCAAATAATTTGCTATCACTGAAATTATATTACTTAGCATATGCTTACATGTATATGTTTCATATTCCTATTCTTCTCAAAGTTGTTTTTAGTTTGTATAGCACTTATTTTTTAGAGAATGCAAGTATATTTTTGTAACATGTACATTGAAAATAAAGAATAATTTCTTATAAAATAATCCTCATTAAAATTATGCAAAATTATCCCATCTATTGTGTCAGAGACACAAGAGTCCACATCCTTGGATCTTGCACCTTAACACGGACAGTACCAGAAGAGAGGTCTGCCTCAGCTTAGTGTTTCCCATAATCAGGACAAACGAATGAAGTGATGGAAAAGCAATTATACCAACAGGGCAAAAATATTTGAAAAGTATTTCTTCTCCAAACTCATAACTCCAAAGATGTACAAAAAGAGAGAAAGTAAAAATTACATACAGCAGGAGGAAGGCAAACACAGTTTTCAAGGCTTTGATGTGAGCTGTGCCGCTGACGTCTCGGGAGCTTTTGGCAATGTGCTTTATCTTCTTCAGATGTTTCCACAGGGAGAAGATAAGCAGAAAAAACATTGTCACGGACACAGTAAAAGGTATTAATGTTACCATACTATTTGTTAATACAAGAAGTTTGGAAATGTGTGTAAAATTCTTTATTTTGTAGCTGTAAGATACATTTGCTTCAAACTTATTCATCCATATATCTATGTGGATGTTTGACACTAAAATATCTAACGACAAGAGAAGCAGAGACATCAACAATGCCACTGAAACCACCTTTGTAAATCTCCACCTTAGGTAGAGGAAAATAGAGTTAGAAAAATTGGCTATCTTGAGAAAATAAAGAATGCTGAGAATGGTGGCCAGCCAGATGCTAAAATGTTGAGAAATTACCCAGGTAAGATTAGCCAGTCTTACTGTTGTCATAGTCACTTCTGCATCTGGGTACAATGAAAATATGGATATCACAATGTACAGTGACCAAAGCACAGTGATCCTGGAGATGGCCAGAGCAGTGAGGATCTGATCCACTGAAGAGATCTTTCTTCTCTTGACCCAGTCCATGATGTTCACCAGTACTATGAATCCATTCCCCAAATTCCCAGTTATGAATTCCACATTGAGCATTGTTGCAGATAGCACTTGTATGGCAGCTCTCATTATCTATAAGAGAATGTTCTGATTCTTAAAATCACTGAAGAATAGACATTAATGCAATAATTTTGAATGCCTTGCCTCTACAATTTTTAAAACTGTACAGCGTATACACCTATTTTAGGTTTCATATGCAATAATGAACAAACAAAACAAGCAGGCTCTGTTAGCTTCATGAAAGCATTGCATATTCTAAGTCAAGTCGAGCTCCATTCAGATGCTTTGTTTCATAGCAGCCCAGAGTCTTTTTAAATAATGATAAAGGACATGTTAACATGCAAATTTATATGCATTTATTTGCATTATCTACATTAATTTGCATTTCATATTCTAATCTGATAACTTGCAGTCTGAGGAAGTACCATTGAAAAAACTCTAAGTCATGTAGGAAGAAACTATAATTCAAACCGGCATAACGTATCTCTTAAATAATGATGATATCTCAACACTTCAAATTAGGACTCTAGAGAGACATATGCTCATATTGTCCAAACTATAAGTTATCTCATAACTTGATGTGGATGATTAGTCCTTTAATATTTAATAACAAGAGTAACTACTACACCAATTATTCTGACAAACACACATCACACATTTATTTATAAGTAATTTTACACTTCAGTATCATAGACTTTACACTTATTCAGCATTTCTAATTCTGGTAGATCATTCTTTACATCAAGATATTCATGATGTTAAAAAACTAGTTCCAAGTGAACAAAAGGGTAATAAATATAGTGATTTGGTAAACTTAGGTAAATTTTTCCTTTGCATATGAAAACTAGTACAAATCTATCTGAACCTCTGAAGCAGTCACTATATTGAGGGGGCTCAGGCAAACAGTAAGCGTGCTCCTCACCCTTTGCCTGTTCTTCACTTAATAGAGCAAATTTCTTGGGAGCATCAATGACCGTAATTTGTCTTTCTTTACATCCCGCCATTATTTGCTTTATGGTCAACTAAAAACATCTGCCAAACTCTCTGCTTGAGATATAAAATAAACAACATGAGGCCATAAAAGCTGAAGAGAACACAAGAAAATAATGAAACAATTCAGAAACATCTACTAAACAAAAGATGCATCATTGACTTCATGTGATGTCAGAAAGGATCTAGGGTATTATTGTGTATAAATTGTGCACCCTTTGTGGTCTCTGAAGGAACAATGAGCAAAGGAAATCAACATGAACTGTCTGGAAAGTAAGGTAGGCCAATATGGAACGTATTTTAGAAATTTCAGAAACATAATTGTAGTATCTTCTTAGAAACTGATAATTCTCTTGATTTAGGGGAAGAGAAAAGGCAAAAGAGAAAAAAAATCTATAAGAACTGTGGATGTGTGATTGCAGAGAAGTAGCAAAGTGACAAACTTGTGAATCCAGGCAACAGAGAGTAGTATTGCTCTTCCTGTTCCTGTACCTTACACAGGGTTGAACCACAGTTCCTTGTCTGGTTGATCTTCCAGACAAGGTGAGAACAATAGAAACACTTCATCCTAAAAGCACAATGGAAAATTACTTCATCAGTGATTATAGGAACAATACTCAATTCCTTGTAAATTCTAATTTATACATATTTAGAAAGTACCACATTTCATCTTAATGTTTCATTCACATTTCATATGCTGACAATATTGAGTTTATATAATCTAAAGATTTTATATCTCTCTCCATAAATTACTACAGCTGTATAATCTCAAACTCACACATTTTAATTACCAAAATGGGGCAATATAAATACACGGTTATCAGTATTCATTCAATATGAACACAAATGACCTACTCTAATCGTGGTATGAATAGAACACCACTTCCTAAAAATTTTCAGTTATTTTTTTTTTTTGATAAGAGTAGTTGATGAGAATGGGCTGTGACCTGCTCTGCATTACTCCCAGTAAAATAGATGTTTTGGGGTGTGCCTTACCCTAATTTACTTGACTGGGCAATGTATTGCCTTATTCTATTTCTGGGAATGGTGAAGCAGAATGACTGAAACTTTTTTTCAAGCAAGCAACCACTTTTATTCTCAGCAATGTATCATAAATGAAAACTGATTGCACTAAGAAAGTGTTACCACTTTTGAACTAATCATGTGAAATCAGAAAAATATGGATGGATGGATAGATATATTAGAATAAGGAAAGTGGGCTTATCAAACATAGTTGATTAAGGACTGATGTAACTTTAATAATTGAGGATAGGGAACCTGAAACGACCCTATCCTAGAGCAATACTGACGAATATCTTGCATATCATCATAGAACCTTCATCTGGTGATGGATGGAGATAGAGACAGAGACCCACACTGGAGCACTGGACTGAGCTCCCAAGGTCCCAATGAGGAGCAGAAGGAGAGAGAACATGAGCAAAGAAGTCGAGACCACGAGGGGTGCACCCACCCACTGAGACAGTGGAGCTGATCTATTGGGAGCTCGCCAAGGCCAGCTGGACTGTGACTGAAAAAGCATGGGATAAAACTGGACTCTCTGAACATGGCGAACAATGAGGGCTGATGAGACGCAAAGGACAATGGCACGGGGTTTTGATCCTGCTTAAATATGCTGGCTTTGTGGGAGCATAGCCAGTTTGGATGTTCACCTTCCTAGATATGGACGGAGGGGGGAGGACCTAGGACTTATCACAGGGCAGAAAACCCTGACTGCTCTTTGGACTGGAGAGGGAGGGGGAAAGGAGTGGGGGGAGGGGGAGAAGGGTGGGAGGAGTGGGTGAAGGATGGGAGGAGGGGGAGGGAAATGGCAGGCTGGGAGGAGTTGGAAACTTGTTTTATTTTTTTCTTCTTTTCTCAATAAAAAAATAATAATAATTGAAGAAGAAAGAAAGCCAAAACTCTGGGCCATTTCTTGGCATCAAGGCAATACAGAGGACCAGAAGGTTGGAATACTGAACTGAATTCAGCAACAGGGACACAGTGCATGCTGACATGGCTCATGGGAGAAGATGACCACGCTCTGTTGTGTTAGTGTGTGCCACAATTTCCCCTTCAATGGAAAAGATTTCTATTTGAAATGTGATTAATCAAACTCAGGGAGAGAAATTGGGGTTCAACCAGAAGAACTGAAAAGCAAAAAAGTCAGCCACTGGCTCTTACTTTGTCATCAGCCTAAAAATGGTGATCCTGTCTCCAGGAATCTCAGAATGAGACTGTGTCTGAGAGATGTTGCTCCCATTTATAATCCTCCCTAGGGCTTGGATTAAAGATGTACATCACTGTGATCAAAGCCATACACCACCTGGTTTCTACAGCAATCTGTTGTGGCTACTGGGATAAAAGTGTGCATTATTGCTGCATGGTCTATAAAGCTGGCCAGTATGACTATTTTACTTTTCTAATCTTCAGGCAAGTTTTATTTATTAAAATACAAATGAAATGCTGCTACACTGTATGAGAGTTAAAGTCAGTGAAGGTTTTTTCTAGCTATAAGAGCTAGAAAACTGTGACAGTTTTATCCTCATAAATCCAGCTACTATTACAGACCATGGGTACAATTGAGTCACACAAGGAATACACAAATTGGCAATGAACTATGCAAGTCCCCTTATTCTAAAAACAACCTGTTTCTTTAGTTGATACCTTGTGTGATCTAGACTATCCCTCTGATTAGACTAGACTGGAAATATTTTTTTAAGCATCAGAACTTACTTTTCTAAATGATAATCCAATCCCTTATGTATTAAAGACTTGGATTCACGCTTATAGGTATTTAGGTAGTGATTGTTTCATGAAGGCTTTAACCTAATTAATGCATCAATCCTCTGATAGATTCCTAATTGAATATATAAGTAGAAAGTGGGAGATACTATGGAAAGTAGATCCTGATTAATTGGAAGAAGTGAAATGATGGGAACCTGCATGCATAAATCGTATCTCCAGTCCCTTTCTGTCTCTTTCTACTTCTTGATTGATAAAAAGAAAGGAACCCCTCCTGTCATACTGATCCCCTGATAGTCTGCTTTACCTTGGGACCAAAGCAACCATATAGAGCCAGACAAGCATATATAACCTTCCAAATCCAGGAGCCAGAAGAAATCTTTGTTTAAATTTTCTATGACTCAGTGGCCATCACTGAAGAAGAGGGATTAAAAATCATAAATCTAAAAGGCACTGAATAACTATAAGTAAATGTCTACATCCAGCAGGGCAACTCATCATATGAAATCACAGCATATTCAAAATTTATGTAAGCTCACACCAAACCAATCTCATCAGAGAGACTCCAGTTAGACAATTTTACTGTAGAGTAATGGAAATTGTTAACTTGTAGTAGAGAAAGAAATAGTTTCTATAGGAGTAAAGCCCATGAAAACTTGGTCATGCTCCAGGGGAAGACCACACATTCATGATGCATAATTAATTAAAAACTCAAAGACAGATATTGGGGTTCAATCTGAAGACCAGAAAAGTAAAGCAGTTATCCACTTACTGGCTCTTATCTCAACCTCAGGCTGAAAATGGTGATTCTGTCTTTAGTAACCCTCAGAATGAGACTGAGACTGAAAGTTGTATCCTCTTGTATTATAATCCCCTCTAGTTCTGGGATTAAGGGCATATGCCACTCCTGCCTGGTTTCTATCAAGCTACAGTGGCTACTGTAATGATAATTACAGTAATCAGCAATGATAAAGTTGTGTATCATTGCTGCCTCGTATGTAAGGCTGGCCAATGTGACTGTTTTAGTTTTCTGATTCTCAGGCAAGCTTTATTTATTAAAATACAAATGAAATGACACTACACTTCTCCTTTTTTTCTAAAATAAAAGGAAGTGTATAATTAATATAAGAAAAACTATATACAATAAGCACAATAACTATATATTATACAGGCAATCAATAAATATATCAGCAATTCAAATGATTGAAAAAATTCAGAGTAAATACTCCATATCTCTCCTATCTTGGTGAGTCCAAGTCTTGTACCTAATTTACTTTCTATAATAACTTGCTCTTTGCATCAGATAAACAAAGAAAACTTTGACTATCTAGTCTTCAACACCCTCAGAAACGAAAGAAGAAAATAATATTACCTGAGTAAGCAGGACATGTAAGCAAGTGACTTTCAAAAAAAATGTGAATATAGACAGAAACAGCTGGTTGCCTGAGTAGTCACCCAGATTACCTCTGCAATATATTGGAATCCATCTTTTCAGACTACAGGCCTAGCCTATCCAACAGACTTTTCTTTGAAGCAGGGTATTCTGATGGCTGTCCCTCCTTGTCTTGACAATATTTAGCAGTCACTTTCTTTTGGGTCCTGCTTGTCTAATTAGGACAGCATATTGTCAGCAGTTGAGGAAGGAATATTTTCTTACCCAGTGGCTTAATTTTGCCTCAAAAAAAGTATACTCCTTACGGAGTTTCTTTGACACCCATTATGTTCTGTGAAGTAGATTGGTGCCTTCCAGGAGCAGACATGTCTCATTGTCATAAAAAAGAAGAACCTAAGTTATTAAACATCATAAATGCTATGTTCTTTAGATCTCTGAAGTATGCTAAGATGACCTATCTTAAGTGACTACAAGTTCACTTATAACAGGTGACTAATTGCTAACCTACATCTCCTTATTATCCTAAACAAAGGTAATAATAATTTCCAAGGACTAAAACTTTGCATTACATACTATACCTGAAAAAATATGATTTAAATTTTGAGGTCAAGGCATTTTTAAAATATGCAGGTTGGATTAATCCAGCAGCATTTATAATCAAATGTCTTTTGGTAGCTGTTGCTCCTTCCTTACCAGTAAAACAGTTCAAAGTCAATACAATGACATAAAGTATCCAGATTCACTGTGTACTTTCCATCTTTAATCTTTACATAGAAGCTAAGCCAGAGTGGATGGGAGATGGGAATGCTAGTTCTTCTTCCAAACGCAGGAAGCAAAGTTTGTGTTCCAATTTCTAGAACAAAAATGCCAATTCAAGCTCTGGCCTGGGCTGGTGGCTAAAATGCCTCATGCAAATGGCATTTTTGTAAATTGGTGCCCCAAAAGTTGGGCACCAAATGGTGCCTGATCCTGCCTTCTGTTAGCCTCAGAATGAAACTGAAACTAAAAGCTATCTCCTTTTGTTTTATAATCCTCTCTAGTTTGGGGATATAAGGAATGCACCACTGTCATCTGATTTCTAATACAAGCTAGTGTAGCTACTGGGATTAAAGGTATGTGTCATTGCTGTCTAATCTGTAAGGCTGGCCAATGTGGCTTTTTTGCTCTTCTGAAACTCTGGCAAGTTTTATTTATTAAAATACAAATGAAATGCCACTACACAACACAAAAATGTTTTGGCAGTAAAATATTTCTTTATTGGTTTTGGAGGGAAAAAAGACACAAAGGTGGATGGGTAGTTAAGGGGGTTGAGTCTGGGAAAAACTAGATTATGGTATACGAATATAATCAGAATACCTTGTATGAAATTTAAATCTCTTAGTAAGAAATGGAAACTAAAGCTAGATGAAAATATGGCATCCAGTATTACATATATATGTATATATAGCATAAATTATATATATATATGTTGAGCAACATCTTATTTGTTACTGAAATGTTTTTATTATTTTTTATTATTTTCATTGTATTTATGTTCTCTTTGCACTTTTCATGTAACTGCTTTAGAGCTCACTTCTAGTCTAATAATACTTTTCCTAGATTTGAAGAACCAATCTTTTACTTTGACAGTGTCAACATGTACACAGTGTGCAGTTGGTGTAGGAGGTCCTTCTGTCTATTTGTTGCTTTCATTGGCTGAATAAAGAAACTGCCTTGGCCTTTTGATAGGGCAGAATTTAGAGAGGACAGAACTGAATTCTGGGAGGAAGAAGGCAGAGTCAGAGAGCTGCCATGGAGCCTCCAGGTCAGACATACTGAATATTTCCCAGTAAGCCATGACCGCATGGTGATACACAGATTATTAGAAATTGATTGAATCAGGATGTGAGAGTTAGCCAATAAGAGGCTAGAGATAATGGACTAGGCAGTACGTTATTTAATACAGTTTCTGTGTGGTTATTGCCGGGGTTAAGCTAGCTGAGTGGCTGGGACCAAAAGCAGTCTGCTCCTCTTACTACAGATGGGCACTCCAACATGATGGACTAAATCCACTTAAAAACTTGAGAGAGTTTAATTCTAGATACACAGAAAAAAACAGAGTTTGCTATTCGCTGGGGCATGCCCCAGAGAGATTTCCTGACTCAGCAATAGCAGAAAAAAAAAGCTTCACCAGTTTAAAACTAGGCTTCCTGGGCTGTGCCATCAGTAAAAACACCAGCTATTAAGCATTTCAATGACATTTGTAGGCCCTAGTGTTTCTTCTGTGCCCACTCAGGGTTTGGAGGAAAGTATCTGAGATCATGCCTGTGGCTCAGCTCTTCCTGCCTGGGCAGCCAGTGGGATCAGGCTTGGGCAGGCAGGAGAGCATGGCAGATTCCCACTGCCATACACAGAGATGTTTCCAGGCTGCCCAGTGCTCTGTGTGGCAGATTTGGCTGTAAGTAAGATAAAAAGAGTGTATGTGCTCCACTCTCATTCTCAGAGTTAAAGTGCTGAGTGTGGCTCTTACCTGATGGCCCCAGAGCTAGCAGAAATGGTATGTTCACCATTTTGAAATTGGAGAGAGGTGGAGCCAACGCCCAGAGCAGCTGCAACCAAGCTGCTTAGCATTTTAAAAGCTCTTCAAGACAGTAAAGAATTAAAAACAATGTAATAGGACAGATTCAGACATAAAAAACCTCTAAATGAGTCATACTGTTAGATAAACATACATAGGCTTGAGAGAGAGAAGAAAAAGAGTAGAGAAAGTCATAAATTAAAGTTAATGCTTTAAAAAGGGTAGTCTTTAAAGAGACAAAATATAGATAATCATAGATTAAAAGAAGTAAAAAATGATAAGCCATGTAAAAATGGAAAATTCACAGAGAGTCTGGATTCTGTATATTATTGCGTTTTCTTTAAATTTTTTTATTTTCATTTTTAATTTAAAGAAGTGATTTCACTAGGAAAACTATTTTTTTAGGGCTAAACATTTTTTTTGTTTATTTTATTTTTTAGTTGTTGCAAAAAAAATTTCCCATTTCCCACCCCTTCCTGGCACACATCTCCCCCTCCTCCCACTCCCCTCCCCCTCTCCAACTCCCCCCCCCACTCCATTCCTCCTCCCTCTCGAGAATGAAGAGCAGTACATATTCCCTGCCCTGTGGGAAGTCCAAGGTCCTCCCACTTCTATCCAGGACCAGGAAGGTGAGCATCCAAACAGGCTAGGCTCCCACAAAGCCAGTTCATGTATTAGGATTGAAACCTAGTACCATTGTCCTTGGCTTCTCATCAGCCTTCATTGTCCACCACGTTCAGAAAATCTGGTTTCATCCCATGCTTATTCAGTCCCAGTCCCGCTGGCCTTGGTGAGCTCCCAATAAATCAGTTCCACTGTCACAGTGGGTGGGTGCACCCCTCGTGGTCCTGACTTCCTTGCTCATCTTCTCCCTCCTTCTGCTCCTCATTTGGATCTTAAGAGCTCAGTCTGGTGCTCCAATTTGGGTCTCTGTCTCTATCTCTATCCATCACCAGATGAAGGTTCTAAAGTGATATGCAAGATATTCATCAGTATGGCTATAGGATAGGGTCATTTCAGGTTCCCTCTCCTCAGTTGCTCAAGATACTAAGATACTAGCTGGGACATCTCCCTGGACACCTGAGAGCCCCTCTAGAGTCCAAAAGGATCTAACTACAGAGACATACCTCATTGTGTGGGCTGCTAAGCTAAACCAGCATGTATATTATGAAGGTATTATGACTTCAGAATTTGGGTCTAAGGATATGATGCATTGGAAAAGAGGTTCTTCTTTTGTTTTCACAGAAGATGAGCCCCTGTGGATTGCTTCTAGACCAACATGGTATGATAGACCATGCCCTCCTGAAAGTTCACCATAAACACCCTCAAAAAATTACTTCACCCAACTGCTGACTGAGATAAATCTAATACAAAGGATATACCATAAAGGTCCTGATTAACAGTGTCCCCATACAGCACAAAACAGTTTGGAGAAAAAAAAAACATATTGCCAAATATTGTTTATACATGTTCTTTTACATTTAAAGGGGGATATGATATAGAGATGAATAATTTGTATTGCTATGGATTTTGCATTATTGATATAAATTTAAGGTCGATCTTGTTATATGTATATTTGTGCTTTTGATTAAGATATTGTGATTATGTAGTTCATTTAAACAGTATAATATACATTAAGAAATATAGGTTAATAGATAATCATCTATAATAGTCAAGTTTGTAGGCATGTTAGTTAGATTTTATAGATATGGATAGGCATTCGTCATATCTTTCAAAGACTACAGAATATGGCATTTAACATGTTTTAATAACTTAGGACTTTTCATGACAATGAGACACATCTGCTACTTCAAGAGAAAGATGGGCATCTAAGGGACTCCTTATGGAGTTGGTTAGCCATTTGGGCAAGAAACTGCTCTTGTCTGGACTGCTTCAATAGACATGCAGTACCCACAGAGAGATGACTGCTGAACTTACCTAAAGGTGAGATGATGCTTCAGGGTTCCTGGTTCATTATAGAGTCTGTGAGAGATTTTGCAGGATACAAAAGAAAGTGACTGAACTGTCTTTGAAATTTCCTGTTTCATGGAAAATTTTGCTGGATACTATGGATCTGAAGGCTGAAGATGGATTCCCCAACAGTACAGAAAAACTTTATTTAACTATACAGGCAGAGAGGTGTTTTGGGAGTTTCTTACTTCTTATTTACTTACATAATATTATATCCTTCTGAAGTCTTTGATGCATTTGAAGAATAAGTTATATTTTCCTTTGTTATGCTAAAACATAAAATAGATATAAATATTATAACTGTAGTTCTTATTTGATACCTGTTTTGTTATATGTAATTTTACTATGTTAACGTGAAAGCCTTTTATTTTGTTTAAACAGAAAAAGGGAAATGGTGTAGGAGGTCCTTCTTTCTATGTTTTGCATTCATTGGATGAATAAAGAAACTGCCTTGGCCTTTAGATAGGGCAGAACTTAGATAGGCAGGAGGACAGAACTGAATTCTGGGAGGAAGAAGGCAGAGTCAGAGAGCTGCCATGAAGCCTCCAGGTCAGACGTGTTGAATCTTTCCCGGTAAGCCATGACCTAGTGGTGATACACAGATTATTAGAAATGGGTTAAATCAGGGTGTGAGAGTTAGCCAATAAGAGACTAGAGATAATGGGTCAGGCAGTACTTTAATTAATACAGTTTCTGTGTGGTTATTTCGGGGGTTAAGCTAGCCAGGTAGCCTGGATAAAAAACAGCCCACTCCTCTTACTACATACAGTTACACAAAGAAGTCAGAGACAGCAGGTCCACTGCAGCTGAAATTATAGGCAATTGTGAGATGTCTGATGTGAGTACTGAAAATCAAATTTGACTCCTCATCATTAGCAATATTTGGTGTTAACTACTGAACCATCTCTCCAAGTCTTGAATATAAACTGTAACAAATACTTGTTCACATCTCTGACATTTTCTTCTGATTTTTAGATTATGTCAGGTTTACTTTTCAAATTAGGCAAAGTCTCTGTCTATTTTATCATCATCTTGAATGAATCAACTTTTCTATTGGGTAATATGCAGATTTTTTATTAATAAGCATTATTAAAGAATATTATAATCAATTAAAATTTTGTGTTTGATGAACATGAAATATATGTATAGTATAGTTAATTTTACTTAGAACCTTAAATGAAACCTAATATAGGTACTAATATCACATTATTGGTGACTCATACAGCGCTAAGATTTGTACATTTTTTTCTTTCTTTATTTAATTTCCTCAGCATTACCCCTTATCCTAAATTTTTCTCTCTCTTAGTTAGTCTAAGTTTCTGTGGCTGAAATCCATTCATATTAGCTTGAGAATCAAGCTTTGCTTCTTCATAGTTCAAGAGGATATACATGAAAATAAAGAGGCCACAGATTTGGATGCTGGTGAGGCTTCTTCTAGGAGATGGTAGAGGCAGACATTTCCACAGAGGATTATGCTTTGTCAACATACTCCCGAAGCCTCTCCTTTTCTAGGACTGGTCTCTTCTGATTAGAACCTTGATGTATAATCTCATTTAATTTTACTGATAGCCTTTAAATGGTTATCATCAAGTACATCCACACTGAGGGTTAAGACTTCAGCATTTAGAAACAAATCAGTCTGTGACTATCTTTCTAAAGCAGGCCCATTACTAGCTATTGCAGGGAGAATGCTTGTGTGGGAAATTGTACAAGTCACTTTAAAAACATATTTTAATGAATTCCTAGAGAACTTCAAACATTGTCTTTGAATCATAGTCACCCCATCTCCCACGTCTTCCAAAAACCATTCTCTACTCAATACCCAATTTTTTAATTCTTTTACATTTTTTTTATTTTAATTTTTTTACTCATTTTACATAACAACCACAGTTACTTCTCTCTCCCATCTTTCTACTCCTCTCTAACTCCCTCTTAACCCATCCCCCACCCACTCCTCAGAAAGGGAAAGGCTTTCCATGGGAATCAACAATCCTGGGACATTAAGTTGAGGAAGTACCAACCTTACCTCCCTGCACAAAGATTGAGAAAGGCATCCCAATGTTTAGGACTGGCCTGAACAAAATCACCTCTTGCCAGGATAGGTGTGCGGGTTTGAAGAAATATAAGTAAAGAATATAAAGACACAAAAAAAAAATAACAAGACAGAAAACATAAAATAATACCAGGAGAGTATTCCAGTGATTACTGAAATCCTGAAATCCACACACATTTATTTTTTAACAGCCAAACATAAGCCAAGGGAGGGGGAGGTAACAAAAGGCTTTTTCAACATTATACAAAGGATAACTCTCACAGTCAATTGCTTTATCACTCTGAGACATCAATTATTAGCATTCTGATGTCTAGATAGCAAAGGTCTCTACTCTAGATCAAGTCACTTATGCTGAAGACCACCCCTCCCAAGGTGACCTCATAGTTACAAAAGAAGAATCAGAAATACGTTTGCTAGTCCTGACCATCTGTCTGAATGGTGTGGACTTATCTTAATTTCAAAAGAACCAAGCAATCACATCTTTAGTTGTCATGTACAACTATGCTTGTCAATCTTCAAACTCTGTGACCATCAGACAAAGTGGAAATGGAGCTTCATTTTTCAGCCTTCACATCCCACCATAGGGAATGGGCTTTAAAAAGCTAGCTCATGAATAGGGATAGATCCTGGTCTCACTGCTAGGGGCTGCTCAAACAGAACCCATCTAGGCTCATTAATATAAATAAACAAACAAACAAACAATAGTATACATTTGAGAATTGTAACATATTTAATGAGAAAAAAATCTAAATTGATTCACTGTGAAGATAATTTTAAAGAATTTATGTTAGATAAAGCTTGTATTTTACCTCACACTGAAGCACTAAGGAATATTCTGTCTGGTTCCATGATCTAACAGTTAGTACTCTGGACTCTGAAATTACTCCTACTTCTGTAATAGCAAGTCATTAAAATTATTTCATTACATTTCAGTATGAGTCCAACAACAAAAATAAAATTGTCATAATTAAAAGGAAGGAAAAATATAATGATTATAATTACCTGCAGATTATAGGAATAAGAAACAGTGAGGTTGACATAGGAAATTCAAGTGACACATCTATAAAGCGTCTGGCTAGAAGTTCAGAAAACAAATGTAACCCCCATATCTCTATATATGAGTTAGTAGGTTCTAAACCTTTGCTACATTATAAGATCTCAGTTTCTCCATATGAAAACTGACATTGCACTGGTGAACTCTGTATATGCATAAATCCTTAGGTTTCGGCCACATATATGACACCATCTGTCTAGTAAGTGCCTTTATAACATGTCAGTTTTTAATTTTATGTTGTCTAGTTTTCATTAAAATGGTGACTTACTTCCAATTATAAATATATATTCCCATTATTCTTATACAAGATCCATTGTCTTTTATTGTGAAACTAACACCCATAGAGTAACTGAATAAAATGCCAATGTGAATCTGAGAATATCTAAAAATCATTTGATTTGGAAGACTATACAGAGAATTTTATAAGAACTTAAGCAACTTTTCTAGATTTGAAATTATTTTATAGCTATAAAATTCATCGATTTTATTTTTACTGTTTTATAGGTGTGCTGATTTACTTGTAATTTTATTTTATTATATCATTATTTATATGTATGTGTGTCATGCATATGTATGTGGGTGTCCTTTTTTGCACATGTCTTTGTGTTTAGAGGTGTACACAGGATGTCTACTTCTAAAATTAAACATTATTTTCTTAATATAGGGTCTCTCATTTAAAACTGGAGTTTGCTGTTTCAGTTAGACTGCTCAGTAAGATATCTCAGGACCTGCCTGTATTTGATTTCTAAGTGCTGGGCTGTGCCTGACTTTTAGTTGTGTGCTAGGGAGTTGACCTCAGATTTTCCTGCTTAAACAGCTAAAATGAAAAGCATTACGAATGAACTATTTTCATAGACAATATTTGTATTTCTATATTATTAATTAATCATTTTAAAATCTCAAATAGTTTACAGCCATTGAAATTTTATTACTAAAATATTCTTACATATAGATGTTTCATATTCTCATTCTTCTCAAAATTGTTTACTGTTTCTATAGCATTTACTTCTTACAGAACGCAAATATATTTACAACATACACATTGAAATGAAGAGTAATTTCTTAGGAAGCAATAATTATTGAAATTATGCAAAATTATTTCCCCACTAGTATGTTAGAGACACAAGGGTACACATCTTTGGATCTTGCACCATAACACGGACAGTACCAGAAGAGAGGTCTGCCTCAGCTTGCTGTTTCCCATAATCAGGACACACGAATGAAGTGATGGAAAAGAAATTATACCAACAGCGTAAAAATATTGGAAATTTTTTTTCTCTTTAAAGTCATAGCTCCAAAGTTGTACAAAAAGAGAGAAAGTAAAGATTACATACAGCAGGAGGAAAGCAAACACAGTTTTCAAGGCTGTGATGTGAGCTGTGGTGCTGGCATCTCGGGAGCATTTGGCAATGTGCTTTATCTTCTTCAGATGTTTCCACAGGGAGAAGATGAGAAGAAAAAACATTGTTGTGGATACAGTGAAAGGTATTAATGTGAACATAATATTTGTTAATACAAGAAGTCTAGGTATTTCTGTAAAATTCTTTAATTTATCGCTGTAAGATACATTTGCTTTCAAATGATCCATCCAAATATGTATGTGTATGTTGGTAACTAAAATATTTACAAACAAGAGGAACAGAGAAACCAGCAATGTCACTGAAACCACCTTTGTAAGTCTCCACCTTAGGTAGAGGAAAATAGAGTAAGAAAAATTGGCTATCTTGAGAAAATAAAAGATGCTGAGAATAGTGGCCAGCCAGATGCTACAATGGTTTGAAATTACCCAGATAAGATTACTAATTCTTACTCTTTTCATAGTCACTTCTGCATCATGGTACATTGAAAATATTGATACAATTATGTACGCTGTCCACAGCACAATGGTCCTGGAGATGGCCAGAGCAGTGAGGATCTGATCCACTGAAGAGATCTTTCTTCTTTTGACCCAGTCCTTGATGTTCACCAGTACTATGAAGCCGTTCCCCAAATTCCCAGTTATGAACTCCACATTGAGCATTGTTGCAAATATCACCAGTGCAGCAGTACTCATTGTCTGAAGAGAATGTTTTGTTTCTTAAATTCTCTGATGAATAGATGTTAATGCAATCATTTTGAATGTTATGCGTCAACAAATTTTAAAAATACACAGCATATACACTCATTTTAGGTTTTGTATGTAATAATAAACAAACAGGCTCAGTTGGCTTCTTGAAAGCACTGCATTTTCTAAGTCAGGTTGAGCTCCTTCCAGATGCTTTGTTCCATAGCAGTCCCAGAGCCTTTTTAACTGATCATAAAGGACATGCTGAAGTTTCATATTCTAACATGCAAATTCATATAAATTTATTTGCATTATCTACATGGATTTATCTCTCATGTTTTAATCTGATAAGTTACAGTCTTTAAAAAGACCATTCAAAAACTATCATGCACGAGGAAACTGTAATCCAAACAAGTATAAATTATTTCTTAATTAATTTACTATGTGTTTAATTATTCATCATTTGCCAAATATACCCAGGAATTTTAAATATAACTATGAAATCTATTATGATTTAAAGTAATTTATTTGGAATCTACCTTTAAAAATGAACATTGTCTACAGAAGAATTGTGTATGTGTTGACATATTTCTGTTTTAATTTTGTGCTTATCAATATAATTTAATTATTTTCTCAATAAAATATGATGTTTGATACTTTTTATAGGTCCTTTTAAGTTTTTAAAGCTATTGTGAAAACATCCAGTTTTATATGAAATATCCTAAAGAGCCTTTGTTAGTGCATAGCAGGGCTGTTAACTTAGGGATTCTATTTGATAAACTCACATTCTACTTACTTTTGGACTGCAATGTGCAATCACAAGCAAATTTACTACAAGACAAACATATCATTCTTGTCATTTTATTTAAATTTTAATACTTTTGTCTTTTTCCATTGGACTGTCAAATTTCTTTAATCCAAAGATTTCATCAATTTTGTCATCCCTATACAGGTTTATGCCTTCTACCACCAAGCGTAATGTCCTGTATATATCTAACACACACACACACACACACACACACACACACACACACACCTTTTATTGAGTTGTTCTTATTCCTGCATTTAGTTAGTACAGGGTCTAATCAGGAAGTAGCTCACACACAAATTTCAACAAGAAACTATGTGGCAAATTAGTGGCCTGCACATTGGATTCTCAACAAAACATTTAACTACATTTTTTGTGACTCATTTTGGAAAGCTGTGCTGTTTTCAAGAGAGTACTGTTCTAACGTAGAAAGGGGTGTGTGGGAGTGTGTAGGGGTGTATGTGTGTGTGGGTGTAGGTTCTTTGTTTAAGCTAAGTTTTTGAGTATACATATATAAGTGCTGTGTTGCAACATTGTGACTCCTCCATCTTCCAATCCAAGTCCACACATGAATGTCCTGCTTTTCAAATTCATGACCTCATCTTAATCATTATTGTTACATATAAGCATACACATATATTTATATATTATATCATATATTGCTTTAAAATATGATGTGCAATATTATGTATTACATATATGATATATATTATCTACTAAGGGATTTGGATATAGTAGGGTATCTTCTAATGTTATAAAGTGGTAAAGAATGAAATTAGCATAGAAAGATAAAATGGGAAGGGGAATGAGAAGGCAAGTTAAAGCATGATATTTATTGGGATATATACATGAAGGTCTTTTGAAATGCCCTTTGAAAAACGACTAGAGTAAATGGTTTGTGTGTGTGTGCATGAATTTAAGTTTACTTGCCATATTATGACCCAACTACACATTATATTCATCGTATCAAATAAAATCTCTAGTGCCAGAAATGAGTTACTTTTTTGAGTTGTTGGCCAAAGAGTTGCTATAGAACTCCTTAAACACTACAGGCTATTGTTAATGCCCTTCACTACCCTGAAGAACTTGACAAAAAGATTGCTGGGAAAATGCCTTCAGTCAATGGCCTTTGAGATGCTAGACCACTTTGAGCATGTCCTTGTGTACTATAAAACAGATGTACAAACATGTGTATCTCTCTTGGCTGCTGGATTCAGTTCCTATTCCTCACTCATGCAGAGGACTGTTGATCTAGCAGTCTAACCCTAAATAAAGGACCCTTTATTATACTAAAAAAGGGCAACTGGATGGGATAATAGGTAGATTAGTGTGATCTTACTCACATTAATAATAATAGTGTGTAATAGGACAAATACATGTGAGCTATTATTTGTTGACAATTTACTTGGTATAGATTCTTGTGTATTGATAGAAACTAAAATTATATTTTTCTATTGAAAATGCTCCTATTTCTGTTTACAATATTTGTACACCTATGCAAAGTTATTTTGTCATATTGCATGTATGTATGTTTCTACCTCTGCTTAAGATATTTTGTATATTGATACGATTTTAGGATATTTTTACCATATGCATTATATATTTCTACATCTGATCAAGATATTATACACTGTTTTCGTTTAAGGTCATTGTCCTCATTTGCTTCACAATTTTTTAAAGAGTGTTTAGCATTCTAATATAAAGCCTTCCTCTTTAAGCTATATAGGTATTGAGAATTATAGGTCAAAGTCATCCATGTTTGTCATACTTATAGATTCTTTCTTTTCTTTTTTTATTAAAAATTTCCATCTCCTCTCATTTCCCTCCCCCTTCCTCTCCCCCTCCCTCTCCAGTCCAAAGAGCAGTCCAAGGTCCTCCCCACTCCATCCAGATCTAGGAAGGCAAGCATCCAAACAGACTAGGCTCCCACAAAGCCAGTACATGCAGTAGAATCAAAACCCAGTGCGATTGTCCTTGGCTTCTTAGTCAGCCCTCATTGTTAGCCACATTCAGAGAATCTGGTTTGATCACTGGGAACCCCTCTAGAGTCAAGCCTCTAATTAGCTTTCATTAGATCAGCCCCACCGTCACAGTGGGTGGTCACACCCGTCTCGGTAATGACTTCTTTGCTCATGTTCTCTCTCCTTCTGCTCCTCATTTGGACCTTGGGAGCTCAGTCCAGTGCTCCAATGTGGGTCTCTGTCTCTATCTCCATCCATCGCCAGATGAAGGTTCTATGGTGATTTGCAAGATATTCATCACTGTGGCTACAGGATAGGGCCAGAAGTGGATTCTAGCCATAAATAAAGGACATTGAGCCTATAATTCGTGATCGTAGAGAAGCTAAATAAGAAGGTGAACCCAAAGAAAAACATATAGTTATCCTCATGGATATTGGAAGTAGATAAAATTTCCAGGCAAAAATTGGGAGCTTGGGGATGGGGGTGGAGTGGGGGTAAGGGGAGATGGGGAGAGAGAAGGGAGAAGGGGAAGATGGGGAGAGCTTGGGGGAATGGGATGGTTGGGATGGAGAAAGGGTGGATATGGGAGCAGGTAAGTATATATATTAATTAAGGGAGCCATTTTAGGGTTGGCAAGAGGCTTGAATCTAGAGGGGTTCCCAGGTATCCAAGGAGATGTCCCCAGCTTGTTCCTTGGGTAGTTGAGGAGAGGGTGCCTGAGCTAATCAGATTCTTTAGATACATAGAAACTGTATTCTCCATAGATAAGTAATTTTCAACCACTTCAAAAAAACGTAAAATATGCCATTTATATTACATAGGGTTCTGTTGATGTGAGACGTGACTGCTCCTGGGAGCACCGATCTATTCCGAAAAGAATATTGGGCACCAAAGACACTGCACTTGGAGCTTGTTTTCTTCCTGGCAAAACTAGCCTTTGGGAAAAGAACTGCCCTGCATTAACCACTGACAAAATGCATGGTGTCTGTACTGGACAAGCAAGATAACAAGAAAAAAAGACCATCAAATATTATCAAAAAAGGGTAAAAGATTTTTGAAATTTTTCTTGCCTCTTAAAATGGTCTGTCAGTTATTCTAGGCCTTAGTCAAAATTTGTTGCCCCAACATTGCAAATGAAACTTTGGGTAATTGGCCAAGAAGCCAGTTGTCTCTGTCATTTTTTGAACATTTTGGGAGTTGCTTGCTTGCACTTCCTGTTTACTCAAGTAATATTATTTTTCTTCTCAGGTTTTTGATGGGGTTGAAGACTAGATAGTCGTAGTTACTCTCCTCTCATGACTAAACCAAGCCATTTCTAATATAAGACTGGAACAAGATATGTCATAAGCACAAGAAGAACTCTTTTTTTCTAATAAATGAGCATAATAATAAAATGACTATTAATAGAATTTTGCTTTATCCATAGATCGATGCATCACTGAACATTCATTAGAGAAGTTCTTGCAGTTGATGGCAATTAACACAGAAACCCACAACCAAACAAAAGGTAGAGAGTGAAAGTCTTTGTGGTTTGTATTCTTATTGGGATACCTGTAACGCATCCTCCTCTTCAAGATTCGGGTATACATGTAGAAGAGAAGGTGGACAGATTGTAAGAACCAAAGGTGGTGAAAGACTCTAAGAAAACAGCATTTTCCAGACCCAAAAGGGCCAGTGTACATACAAATTCACAGAGACCATGACAGGTTTCAAGACCAATACCAGTTCAAACCAGAAAAAAATACGACAGTATGGAGAAGGGAAAATGGACTTAAAGTTCCACACCTAACCAAGAGACTATCTACAATTGATAACTTTTGGGGGTGGGAAATCAATTTTCTTTAATGGAGTGATGCTGCATATATCAACCACATCCTAGGGAAGGCCACACACACAGGAATAGCTGGCCAATACATATGTGAATTCTATAATATGTTTGTTTGATTGATTCATTGCTTGATTTTGTTTGGGGATTTTGTGGTTTTTGTTTTTATTTTTTATAAAGAGAGAGAAAGAATATTCATATGCATGGATGGTAAAAGAAGATATGGCAGAAGTTTGGAAAAAAGGAAGGAATATGACAAAAATACATGTACAAAAATGTATATATATGTTATATATGATTTATATGTATATACATTTAGCTAGAATATTTAGACATCTTTAAAAGATTTCCCATGTCAGTTAACTTGACATTTATCTTTTTGGCTACAACTTAATCTTTTTATGGACTTCTAGTTTTAGTTTGCATCTGATTGTTTCAATTCTCACATATTCAAAGGCCAACAATATGCTTTATTCAATATGGTATTATTGATTAGATTAACATATCATTGTTTATGTGCCACTATTAGCATATGTGAGTACTTTAATTCAATAGGCAAAAAATATGAAATCCTCTTATAAATAACAATGTTTTTAATCTCAGTAATCAGGAGGCAGAAACAGGCTGATCCCTCGATTTTGAGGTTAGACTTGTCTACAGAGTGAGTTCAAGAAAAACTAGGGCTACACACAGAAACCCTGCCTTAAACAAACAAACAAAAATGACAAAAGAAAAATGAAGCTCAGGGTTGGGAACACTGTCTGCCCTTCCAGAGGACTGGGTTCTATTCCCAGCACCCACATGGCAGCTCACAACAGTCTGTGACTACAGTTCCAGGGTCTGATACCCTTACACAGACATAAATACAGACAAAGCACTAATGCACTTGAAATAAAAAAATAAATAAAATAAACACAATACACATTTCATAACTGCAGTATATTTTATGAGAAAAAAAGGGAAAATGATTTGCTGTGAAGATGATTTAAAAATATTTATATGATAGGTGAAGTTAGTATTTCACCTCCCAGTGAAGCACTAAGAAATATTTTGCCCGGTTCCACGATCTAACAGTTAGCACTCTGGACTCTGAAATTACTCCCACTTCTGCAATACCAAGTCATTAAAACAACTTCATTACATTTTATTATGAGGCCAACACCAAAAGAAGAAAATTGCCATAACTCAAAGGAAAAATAAACATAATGGTTAAAATTACATGCAGATTATATGAACAAGGAAAATTCATGTGAAACTTCCATAAAGCTTCTGGCTGCCAGTTCAGAAAACACATGCAATCCCCACACCTTTATATATGTATTACTAGGTCCTAAACTTTTGCCACATTAGATCTCAATTTTTCCATGTGAAAACTGACATTGCACTGGTGAACTCTGTAGTATGCACAGATATTTAAGTTGCAGCCACACCATCTCTCTAATAAGTGCCTATAATACACATCAATTTTCTATTTTATAATGTCTAGTTTTCATTAGAATGATGACTTCCAAATGTAAATATACATTCCCAATAATGTTATACATGACCCATTGATTTTCATTGTGAAAGTAACACCCAGAGAATTATTTGAACAAAATGCCACCATGATTCTGAGAAGATATAAAAACTATGATTTGTAAGTCTACATAGAAAAGTCTATGAGAAAAGAGCAATTTTTCTAATTTTGAAGTAATTTGATGCATAAAAATTTATCAATTTTACTTTTATACTTTTACAGTCATGTATATTTACTTGCTATTATATTATTATATAATTATTTATATGTATGAGTGTCATGCAGATGTATATATGTGTGTTTAGAGGTGTAAACTAGATATCTGCTTCTATGAATTAAACCTTATTTTTTGATATAGGGTCTATTATTTAAAACTGCAGTTTGTTGTTTCAGCTAGACTGATGAGCCAGAGATCCTCAGGATCTGCCTGTGTTTGATCCCTAAATGCTGGGCTATGTCTAGCCTTTAGTTGGGTGCTAGGGAACTGACCTCAAGTCTTCATTCTTAAACAGTAAAAGTAAATAAAAAAGTTTCATAATGAACTAATTCTCTAGATAGGAGTTATATTTCTATATTATAAATTAATCATTTTAAAGTATAAAATAATGTATTGAATAAGCTATTGAAATTCTCTTATTTAAAATATTCTAACATGTAGATGTTTCATATTCTCATTCTTCTCAAAGCAGTTTTCAGTTTGTATAGCACTTACTTCTTACATGATTCAAGTATATTTACAATATGTACATTAAATTGAAGAATAATTTCTTATGAAGTAATCCTCATTGAAATTATGCAAAATTATCCCCCACCTACTGTGTCAGATACTCACAGGTACACCTCCTGGGATCTTGCACCTCAACGCTAACAATACAAGAAGAAAGGTTTGCCTCAGTTTATTGTTTCCCATAATCACAACACACAAATGGAGTTATGGAGAAGCAATTATACCAACAGGGTAGAAATATTTGAAAGAAATGTTTTCTTCAAACCCATGACTCTAAAGTTGTACAGAAAAAGAGAACATAAAAATTACATACAGCAGGAAGAAGGCAACCACAATCTTCAAGGTTTTGATGTGAGCTGTGGTGCTGGTGTCTCAGGAGCTTTTGGCAATGTGCTTCATCTTCTTCAAATGTTTCCACAAAGAGAAGATGAGCAGAGAAAACATTGTCGTGGACACAGTGAAAGATTTTAATGGGAACATAGTATTTGTTAATACAAGATGCCTTGCAATGTGTGCATTTTTTTAAATTTGTAGCTGTAAGATACATTTGTATTGAACTTATCCATCCATGTATCTATTAGTATGTTTGAAACTAAAATATTTAGAAACAAGAGGAACAGGGAAACCAGCAATGCCACTGGAACCACCTTTGTAAGTCTCCACCTTAGGTAGAGGAAAATAGAATTAGAAAAATTGGCTACCTTGAAAAAATAAAGGATGCTGAGAATGGTAGCCATCCAGATGCTAAAATGGTTTGAATTATCCAGATAATATTTGTAAGTCTTACTGTTTTCATAGTCACTTTTAACGGTGAGCAAATTGAAAATGTTGATTTCCTTACATACAATGACCACAGCACACTGACTCTGGAGATGGCTAGAGCAGTCAGGATCTGATCCACTGAAGAGATCTTTCTTCTTTTGCCCCAATCCATGATGTTCACCACTGTTATGAATCCATTCCAAAAATTCCCAGTTATGAACTCCTCATTGAGTATAGTTGCAGATTTCACTTGTGCATCATCTCTCATTGTCTTTATGTTCTGTGTCATAAAGTCACTGAAGAATTGGTGTTAATGCAATCTTTTTAAATGTTACGTATCTACAATTTTTCAAATATACAATATATACACTCATTTTAGTAATCAGATGCAATAATAAAAGAACAAACAAACAGAATCAGTTGGCTTCATAAAACCAATGTATTTTCTAATTTAGATTTGAGCTCCATCCAGATGTTTTGTTCAATAGCAGACTAGAGTCTTTTAACTGATGATAAATGACATGCTGCAGTTTCATATGCTAGCATTCAAATTCATGTATATTTATTTGCATTATTACATGGATTTACCTTTCATGTTTTAATCTGATAACTTGAGGTATGAAAAAGTACCATGCAAAAACTCTAACTCATGCAGGAGAGGAAAATGGAATCTAAACCAACACAAGTTATTTCTTAAGTAAAGACGATATATCAACACTTCAAATTTGGATTCCAGAGACATATTTGCATAGTGTTCTTAATTTATTATTTCATTTCTTTAGCATTGAACCCATCCTAAATTTTTCTCTCTCCCTTTGTCTAAGTGTCTGTAGCATGATTCTATTCATGGTAGTTTGAAAATCAAGCTTTGTTTCCTTATAGTTCAAGAGGATATACATGAAAATCAAGAGGCCAGTAGATTTGGATGCTGGTAAGCCTTCTCTTAGCCGGTCTCTTAGAAGGGCCTGTTTCCATTAGCTTTGTGCTATGTACACAGACTCTTGAAGCCTCTCCTCTTCTCAAGAGAACATATCTTTACTGATTAGACTCTTGATTTATAACTTCATTTAGATTTACCGATATCCTTTAAATGGTTAACTTCAAATACAGCCACACTGAGGGTTATGAGTTCAGCATTTGGAAAAAAAATCAGTCTGTGACAGTCCTTATAAAGCAGCCCATTACTAGCTATTGCAGTGAGAATGTATGTGTAGGAAATTGTGCAAATCACTTTAAACATGTATTTTAATGAATTCTTAGAGAATTTCATACACTGCATTTCAGTCACATTCACCTGGTTTCCTATGTCCTCCAAGACCCACTCTCTACTTCATATCCCTTTGTCTACTTTATAGTTTTTTATTTTAAAATATGTCTGCGTTTTATATACCACAGTTCCCTCTTCCTCTTCCCAACCATTGTCCCTCCCTCACTCCCAACTTTCCCCCATTCACTTCTCCTAATGGGTAAGGCTTCCCATGGGAGTCAACAATGTCTGGCAGCTTAAGTTGATGCTCCAACCATGCCCCTTGCATCAAGGTTGAGCAAGGCATCCCTCCATAGAGAATGGACGACAGAATACCAGCTCAAACATCAAGAATAGATCTTTTTACCTTTTAGAGGCCCCTCAGTAAGAACCAATATAGTCTCATTAGTTATGCTTATATACTCATAAATGTATGGCCATTAATGAAGCACATTCAATTGACCGGGGAATGCAGTTTAATGAAAGCTACATCCATGTATTCCAATGAGATCAATCACCCAAAGCTTAACCAGTAATTAGAAAGTCATAGTAATTAATGGAATAGCTAAGGACAGGTTTTGGGTTAAGAGTTTAAGGATAAGGTGGCATAATTTTTGAGCATTTATTTTTTCAATTGAAAAAATATTTTTCACATAATGTATTCTGATCAATGTTAGCCTGACCCAACCCCTCCCAGATTCTTACCACTGCCTCCCCATCAACACAACTCCATGCTGAACATTTAATAATAAAATACAACTTTTTTCTAGGAGACGATTTTGAGAAAAGTTTCCTGTGTTTGAATTTTTAAATTTTCCTTTTGGAATTATTTATAATTTCTTAGTGCGTTCATATTTTTACTTTGCTTCTTTAATTTGTAGGTTTCATGCATTCAAAGGTATAATACGCCATATGCATATTAATAAGTATATCACTGTTTATAAATGATTGACAAATATCATTATTTTCACTAGGAATGAGAGAAGCATGGTGGGAGAAAGAGAATTACCCTTGCTTAGTATGAGTCCCTTACCTGTTCAGTACAGGGTGGTCATCCCTAAGACTCACAAAAACCAAAGTGATGGAGGAAGGTCATTGGTTAATTAAATAAAGAAACTGCTTGCCCTGATAGGTTAAAACATAGGTGGGAGGAGTAAACAGAACAGAATGCTGGGAGGAAGAGGAAGTGAGCTCAGAAACCATGCAGCTCCTGTCAGAGACGCCATGCTCTGCTCTCCTGGGCAGACGTGATTCAGCTCCGACCCAGGATGGACGTAGGCTAGAATCTTCCCAGTAAGCGCACCTTGGGGTGCAACACAGATGATTAGAGATGGGCTAAATTAATATGTGAGAATTAGCCTAGAAGAGGCTAGATAGAAATGGGCCAAGCAGTGTTTAAAAGAATACAGTGTCCATGTAATTATTTCTGGTGTTAAGCTAGCCAGGCGGCCGGGGTGCCGTGGACGCAGCCCCACCGCTCATATTTCAACATCAAAGTGTTCTCAGTAGGTTATATTTCTATATACTTGAACACACATACACACAAGTATAATCAAAGACAAAGAGACTATCAAGATGAAGCAAGATGGATGAGCTCAAGAAAAGTCAGGAGTAAGGGACTGGATGAAAGTAAAGGATAGATAAGCTAATGCAATTTTTTTCACTTAGAAGTATTTTAAAAATTTTTAAAATAAGATAGCATTTTATGAAATAAGACATATTGATACTTATAATGGATTTTATCAAATCAGGAGTAAATAATTCAGTGTGAAGAAAATTTCAACCATTTTATTTGAATGTTAAAAATGTCGTTATACCTGCTAGTGACAAAACTAATAAATATTCCATATACTGAGGTGCCAGTTATTAGCACAGTCATAGAACATTAGAAAGTTCTCTGCCACTTTATCAAATAGTCAACAAAAACAAAAAATCTAAAATCATAAATAGACAAGCAAACATTATATGTAGATCATGAGTTTTATTGGTTTTTCGAGTCAGGGTTCCTCTGTATCACAGCCTTGGCTGTCCTGGAACTCACTCTGTACACCAGGCTGGCTTCAAACTCACTGAGATACACCTGCCTCTGACTCCTGAGTGCTGGGATTAAAGGTGTGCACCACCACCACCTGGCATGATTTTCTAATTACAAAAAACAAGTGACTGTGATTAACATTTAAACTTCATGTAAAATTTTATCAAAGCATTCTGACTTCCTATTCAGTAACCACAATCACTGTATATTATTTCATACCTTATCCAAGTGCCAAAACTGTGCATATGAGGAGCCCAGCTTCTTTACATGAAAATTATTATGTGAATGGCAAATATATACAAAATATCAATTATCTGACATAATAATGGCAAGCTATGTTGTGTGGTTACCTACAAACATTTTCACCTTCTGTTTTGCGAGGAGCACCTATTTTCATTAAGAAAAAGACAAACCCTGATGCATGGGAGAAATGGGATATGTCTTCAGATGCAAATCACTTATTCATAGTAGTTCTTCATTATGAAACAACTCTAGAAAAAATAAAGTTAAAAGTGTGTTATGACATTTACTTTTTCAATATGGTGTTAGGTTTTTATAAACAAATTTTATACAGCTATATCATATAGTTTCACATAAATGTTCTCAATTCTCATTTGTTGTTCTCTAGGGAATCTCACTATTACTGTGTGTGTGTGTGTGTGTGTGTGTGATATTTTAAATATTATAGGTGGGAAGCCTGACTATAAAATTATAATGATAAAATATGCATGGGTAATATTGTATCTATAAATACAGGGTCCATATGAAATGAAAAATAAGGTGCTTGTATTTGAGTCTTTCATTTCACTTGACATAAAATCGTTATTGGAATCCACTTTCCTGCAAGTGATATATTTTTATAACTTTATATTTCTGCTTAAAATTCATATAACTATATCTATATACACATACCTCTATGTTCATTATTCTTTTAAATGTTGATAGACATCTGTGTTTATTATATCACCTGGCTATTAATTCACCATTGAAATAAGCATAGACATATTATTTTTATTGTACAGCCATTTAGATTTTAATGCAATCACTAGAGTTCACTGTAATATATTATATAATGATCTTGACAGAGATTTCCAAAAACAAATTCTTTCATTACTTGAGTGGCCATGTCATTTTTATTACAATCTTAAGGCTAGGAAAAAATAGATACTAAAACATATTCACCAAAGTCATTATTTGTTCATGTTCTTACCTCAATTCTTATGTACCCATGGATTTTGAAAGTCCTTATCTTTTAAATTCTGTGAAAACTTTCAATTGGAAAACTACCACAGCATGCTGAAGATTGGAGTCAGTGGAAGATTTTCTGTAAAACACTGATTCCTAAAGTAAACAAAATAAATCTATGAATCCATTTCATGTCCTTGACTAAACAACAGTCTTTTCTTGTATGTCTTGGAATTAATTTGGCAGTAGGCAAATGAATATATATATATATATATATATATATATATATATATATATATAATTGTTGTGAATTTTGCTTGACTTAGTGTTTGCATAACTCAAGTTTCTCAGGCTAGTATAATTTAACTCAATTTATGGAACATGTAAAAATGTCTGCAGCCATAAATGAACTTGATACCACTGTAAAAGAGTTGAATGGTTCAGTGTTACCAAGAATTAATCTTGCCAGAAATATTGGATCCAATTCCCAATTTTTGCCCAGCAATCCTGTCTACTTCCAATATCCAGGAGGATAACTATATGTTTTTCTTTAGGTTCACCTTCTTATTTAGCTTCTCTAGGATCAATGTCCTTTATTTATGGCTAGAAACCAATTATGAGTGAGTACATCCCATGTTCAACTTTTGGGGTCTGGGTTACCTCACTCAGGATAGTGTTTTTTATTTCCATCCATTTGCATGCAAAATTCAAAATGTCATTTTTTTTTTACCGCTGAGTGGGGAGGGGAGTGGGGGATGGGGAGTGCAGGGAGGGAGAGGGAAAAGGGAGGCGGGGAGGAGGCAGAAAATTTTAATAAAAAAATGCAATCCACAAAAAAAATAAAATAAAATTGGATCCAAGTAGAAAAGGTTGGAAGAAATTCTCTGGACAGTTTTTCGCTCAAAACCTCTCTCTCTCTCTCTCTCTCTCTCTCTCTCTCTCTATTAGTAAACTAATAATTTATTCAGTCAGCTGTTGAAAACCAGCCTTTTAGTATTTTCTTGTTCACAAGTCATAGATTAAGACGAATGCTACGAACACCAATAAAACCATCCACTGAAACACAATTAATAAAAGCTCAGTGGTGTGGGAAGTACTTCTATCTATGTGTTGCTTTTATTGGTTAATGAATAAAGAAGTTGTTTTAGCCTGTGATAAGACAGAATAGAACTAGGCAAGAAAACTAAACTGAATACTGGGAGGAAGTAGGTGGAGTCAGTGAGATGTCAAGTAGCCACTAGAGAAGAAAGAGACAAACTGCAAGCAGGAACCTTGCCACGAGCCTCATAGTAAAATATAAAATAAGGGAAATGGGTTAATTAAAGATTTAAGAGCTAACCATTAAAGTATAGCTAATAGGCCAAGCAGTGTTGTAATTAATATAGTTCCTGAGTGGTTATTTTATGTTTGGGCAAATGGCAAAGAACCAAGCAGCCTCTAACAACATCTCAGGGTCAGAAATTGGGGTTCAGCCAGAATATCCAGAAAGCAAAACAGCCAGCCATTGGCTCTTACCTCAACTTCAATCCGAGGATCCTCCCTCTAGGAATCTCAGAATGAGACTGCGTGTTGAGAGCTGTTTCCTCCAGTTTTATAATCCTTTCTAGATCTGGGATTAAAGGTGTGCACCACTGTGATTAAAGACATACACCTCCCATTTTCTTTGGCAACTAGTGTGGCTACTGGGATTAAAGGTGTGTGTTACCATTACCTTGTTTTTAAGGTTGACTAGTGGGACTATTTTAGTCTCAGATATTCAGGTAAGCTTTATTTATTAAAATAAAATTGAAATGCCACTACATTTGCTTTTTCTGTCTGAAATTTAAAAAGGCTATAACTAATATAAGAAAACTATATACAATAAGTACAATGACTATATACAATATATACAGGCAATAAATACATTAACAAAGTCTAGTTCATTTACATTTGACAAATTTAGAGAAAAATATTTTATATCTATCCTATATTAATGAGTCCAAGTTCTTGTACCTAATATACTTTCTATCATAAATGCGTTCTGTGTCTAGTAAGGTATAACTATAGCTATTTAATCTTCAACTCCCTAAGAGACCCAAGAAGAAAATAACATTAACTGACTAGGAGGAAGTTCAAGCAAGCAATTTCTAAACATATGAGTAATGACGAAACAGCTGGCTGCTGGACGACCCAAGTTTCCTCTGCAACGATGGGTGCATCCATATTTGGACAATAGGCCTAGCGTATTCAACCAACTTTTCTGTGAAGCAGGATATTTTGTGTCTTACTTGTCTAATTAGGACAGCATAGTGTCAGCAGTAAACCTAGGGGCATTTTCTTGACCAGTGGTTTACTTTTGCCACAAATAAAGTAAACTCCATAAGGAGTTTCTTCAATGCCCATTATGTTCTCTGAAGTAGATTGGTGCTGCCAGGAGCAGACATGTACCATTGTCATAAAACAGAAGAACCTAGGCTATTAAAACATCTTAAATGCCATATTCTGTAGTTCTCTGAAGTGTTTGAAAATGACCTATCTATTTAAACTATATCTTTGTTGGACCTTGAAAACATACCTAATTTGACTACAAGTTCAATTTTATTAGGTAATTAACTACTAACCTATATTTCTTTATTATCCTAAACAGTTGATAATAATAATTTTCAAAGACTAGAAAGTTGCATTGCATTGTTCAATGTGCTGTATAGGTATAAAACCTTGAATAAGATGAGAAAAGTATGTACAATATTTGTTAACAAAATTAGTCTCAAATTTGTATCAACATAGAAAATTTGTATACAATATGTAAAAGTAAAACCAGTGTAAAACATTTAAAACAAATGGCTGCTTTTAAAAGGTAGATTCAATAATCTACCTTTTTATCTTACCATATTTATATCTCCTTTTTCTTTTCCTTTCTTTTTCCTTGTCTTTCTTTATTTACTTTCTTTCTTTCCTTCTTTCTTTTCTTTCTTTCTCCTTTCCATTCATCCATCCTTCCTTCCTTCTTTCCTTTCTTTAATTATGTTTTTGATTTTTCAAAACAGGTTTCTAAATAAGTATGAAGTCAGTCCTGGAACTTGCTCTGTTGACCAGATTGACCATGGACTCACAAAGTTTCATCTGCTTCTGCCTCCTAAATGCCTAAATGCTAGGATTAAATTCATGTGCTATCATTACCTGCCCCCCCTCAAAAAAATCCACAAGAACTTTGAATCTAATTTCCTTTGTTTAGCTTTTTTCCTGACCATTATTCATAGGAACATTAAACAGCAAACATCCATAATCCATTTTTTGGGAATGCGGGCACAGTTTTCTAGGCTACTTCCTGCTGATTGGGAGCACTGATAATTGTATGGGCACACAAAGAAAATGTAGGATTGTGGTCAAGTCTGTGGATCATTTCAGCCATCAGTCTTGAAGCTTTTCTGGATGTAGAACTCAGAGGAAACTGAAACAAATGTCCTCTGAAATGTTGGATCATCTGTTTTTACTGGAGATTTTTCAGGGGGTTCTCCTTGATCAAGCATTGTTTTTCTTAACCCAGAATGTATCCACAGCCTCTCACTTCCTGTGGGGAAAAAAAAGCAAAACCTGTTTTCCAAAGTATATCTTAAACTTAAATTTTGAAGTCAAAGCATTTTGAACAAACCTTATTTTTCTTAACCCAGAATGAATCTACAGCCTCTCAATTCCTGTGGAACAAAAGCAAAACCTCTTCTCCAAAGAAACATACACTTTGGCTTAAATTTAGAAGCCAAAGCATTTTCAAAATATTTGATTATAAACATTAATGAATTAATTTAACATATATGTATTTTAGCAATTGTTGTTCCATCCTTGGTGGTCAAACAATTCAAAGACAACACAATAGCATACAGTATCCAGATTCTCTGTGTATTTTCCATCTTTCATGAAAGCTAAGCTGGGGCAAGTGAGAGCTGAGAGCATTGGTTTTTCTCCTGAACCCAGGTTTGTGTTCTGGTTCCTAGAGCTGAAATTCCAATCCCAGCCCTGGCCTGCCTGGGCTGGTGGCTCAAAAACGTCAGGCAAAAGGATTTTTCATAAATTCTTGGCACAAAAAGTTGGGCACCAAAGGTAGCACGATTGATAAAAACTCAGAAAGAGATTTTTGGGTTTAATCTAAAGAACCATAAAGCAAAACAGCCAGTTGCTGGTTCTTACCTCAACCTCACTCTGAAATGGCGATCTGGCTTCTAGGAATCTCAGAACGAGACCATGTGTTGAGAGCTGTTTCCTCCCATTCTGTAATCTTCTCTAGGGATTGAAATAAAGGTGTGCATCACTGTGATTAAAGGCATGCGTAGAATCACCAGGATTCTATGGCAACTAGTGCAACTACTGGGATTAAATGTGCCTGTAATTGTGGCTACTGGGTTTAAAGGTTTGTGTTACCATTACCTGCTCTGTAAGGCTGACCAGTGGGACTGTTTATTCTCAGATCTTCAGACAAGCTTTATATATTAAAATAAAATTGAAATGACACTATAATCCACATGTTTTACTTAGTTTTTGAAAATAAATCTAAGCAACTATGAGGCACAAATTAATACTGTGAAACTTTCTACAGCAACCATGGAGAACTTACCAAGAATTAAATTCTTTCCTTTTTTGCAGCAGCTTTTCAGACTATAATATTGAAGATAATCTTTTGCAATGAACATAGTTGAGCATATACTTTTGTCGTAGCAGCATTGTTTGTAATAGCCAGAACCTGGAAACAACCTAGATGCCCTTCAATGGAAGAATGGATGAAGAAAGTGTGGAATATATGCATATTAAAGTACTACTCAGCAGTAAAAAACAAGTACTTCTTGAATTTTGCATGCAAATGGATGGAAATAGAAAACACTATCCTGAGTGAGGTAAGCCAGACCCAAAAAGAGGAACATGGGATGTACTCACTCATATTTGGTTTCTAGCCATAAATAAAGGACATTGAGCCTATAATTAGTGATCCTTGAGAAGATAAATAAGTAGAGCCCAAAGAAAAACATATAGTCATCCTCCTGGATATTAACCTTCATCAGGCGATGAAAGGAGTCAGAGACAGAGACCCACATTGGAGCACCGGCCTGAAATCTCAAGGTCCAAATCAGGAGCAGAAGGAGAGAGAGCACGAGCAAGGAACTCAGGACCGCGAGGGGTGCACCCACACACTGAGACATTGGGGATGTTCTATCGGGAACACACCAAATCCAGCTGGCCTGGGTCTGAAAAAGCCTGGGATAAAAGCAGACTTGCTGAACGTAGTGGACAATGAGGACTACTGAGAACTCAAGAACAATGGCAATGGGTTTTTGATCCTACTGCATGTACTGGCTTTGTGGGAGCCTAGGCAGTTTGGATGCTCACCTTACTAGACCTGGATGGAGGTCGGTGGTCCTTGACTTCCCACAGGGCAGGGAACCCTGATTGCTCTTTGGGAATTTGCTCGAGGGAGGGGGACTTGATTGGGGGAGGGAGAGGGAAATGGGAGGCGGTGGCGGGGAAGAGACAGAAATCTTTAACAAATAAATTAATTAATTAATTAATTAATTAAAAAATAAAATAAAGAAAATCTTTTGATTTGAGTATATGTTTAATTTTTCATAATTTACCAAATATATCCAAGATTTTTAAATATAACTGTGAAATCTATTATGATTTATTGAATTTATTGGGAATGAGGATTCTACCTTCAGAAATAAAACTGTCTACAGAAGAAAAGAATAATGTATCAACATATTTTTCTTTTACATTTGTGTTCATTAATATAATTTAATAACTTTCTCAATAATGTATGATATATGATGCATTTTTATGTGTCTTCAATTTTGTAGATATTGTGAAAACATTTAGTTGGTATATGAAATATCTTAAATAGCCATTGCTAGTGCATAACATTGCAGTTGTTAAGGATTTAATTTAATAAAATTATACACTACTTATTTTTGCATTGCAATGTGAGATCAAAGGAAATTTACTATAAGACAAATATATCATTCTTGTCATTTTATTAAAATTTTAATATTTATCCTTTTCCATTGGACTTTCAAATTCATCAATTTTGTCATCTCTATACAGGTTTATGCCTTCTACCACTAAGAATAATGTCCTGTATATATCTAACAAACTTTTAATTGACTGTTCTTCTCCCTGCATTTAGTTGCTTCAGTGTCTAATCAGGAAGTAGCCCCCACACAAATTTCAATAGGAAACAATGTAGCAAATTAATGGCATGCAGAATGGATTTTCAACAAACATGTAGCTATCTTTTGTATGGCTTACTTTGGTAAGTTGTATTGTATTCAAGAGAGTATTGTTCTAAGTCAGAAATGCTTTTACACACATATGTGTGTACATGTGTGTGTTTGAGAGTGTGTGTATTTGTGTGTAGGTTCCTTATTTACTCTAAGTTTTAGATGATATCATACATGAATACTGTATTTGAAACATTGAAACTTCTCCCTCTTCCCATGGAAATTCTCCCATGGAAGACCTGCCTTGCAAATTCCTGATCTCATCTTAATTGTTATTGTTACATATGTGAACACACATATATGTATATATTACATACAATATGTAATATTGTACAGTGTTATAAAATATAATATGTAATATTATATTAGTATAAATGATATATATTATCTAGTAAAATGACTGATGTAGTAGGGTATTTTCCAATGTTATAAGGTGGTAAAGAGGGAAGTTAGAATGGGAAGATTAAATGGGAAGAAAAATGGGAAGACAAGTTAAAGTATTATATTGATTGGAGTATTTATATTTTGAACTTCCTTTAGAAAATTTACTTACAAGTATAGACGGTTTGTGTGTGTGTGTGTGTGTGTGTGTGTGTGTAAAATTTAAATGGAATTACCATATCATGACCCAACTAAACCTCATATATATTATTCCAAATAAAATCCCTAGTGCCAGAAATGAGTTGCATCATTTTTGAGTTGTTTGCCAAAGAGTTACTATAGAACTCACTGAATACTACAGGCTATTGTTAATGCTACTGACTATACTGCAGAGTCGACAAAAAGACCATATTACAGATGGCATCAACCACTTATAGCATGGAGAGATCTAACTGCTATTTAGTCTTTAGGCTAGTGATCATCTATAGAAGTTAAGTAATCATCAATTTTACCCTAATCTGAACTCTGTGAGAAGTAATGACATCCTTGCTACACGATATGCCCACTTGTGTAATAGTGACATGGATTAAGTCATAGAGTAACCAACCACTATGTTATTAAATTTAAGGCAAAATTTATGACATGGATCCCATGCTTGATATTATAAATGAGACCAAAAACCTGGGAGCAAAAAAGTCATAAGCACAAGGAAAAACTATTTTTTTCTGATAAATGAGCATAACAATAAAATGATGACTAATAACATCATCAGAGAAGTTCTTGCAGTTGATAGCAATTAACACAGAAACCCACAACCAAATAAGAAGAAAGTGAAAGACTTTGGGGTTTATATCCTTATTGGAATACCTGTAACACATCCCTCTCTGCAAGATTCAGGAATCTATGCAGTAGAGGAGGTGAACAGATTGTAAGAGCCAACGATGTTGAATGACTCTATGGAGACAGCGTTTTCCAGACACAAAAGGACCTGTGCACAAATAAATTCACAGAGACTATGATAGCATGAACAAGACCAATACCAGTACAAACTAGAAAAAAAATATGTCAGTATGGAGAAGGGAAAATGGACTTAAAGTTCCACACCTAACCAAGAGGCTATCTACAACGTATAACTTTTGGGAGAGGGAAATCAGTTTTCTATAATGGAGTGATGCCAAATATATCAACCACATCCTAGGTAGGCACACATTCAGAAATATTTGGCCAACACATATGTGGATTCCATAATTTCTTTGCTTCTTTGATTGATTAGTTGGTTTTGTTTGGAGATTTAGTGGTTTTTGTTTTTATTTGTTATATTTATAACAAATATATTTATTTGTTATAAAGACAAAAAGAATATTTAGTTGGCTGGATGATGCAGGGAGATCTGGGAGAAGTTTGGAGAAGGAAGAAATATGAAAATTTATACATTTATGTATAATATATAAATATATTACCTTTAAACAATTTTACAAGATTTCTTTTTTTTGTTTTTTTTTCTTTCTTTCTTTCTTTATTTACAAGATTTCTTATGTTAGTACTTGACATTTTCTCTTTGATTGTAACTTACTCTTTTTAGACACTTTCTAGATTTATTTTGTGTCTGATAGTTTCAACTACCAAACCTACAACAGGCAAACAAGATACCTTGTTTAATATAGTATTATGGATGGACTAGATTAATACCATTGTTCATGTGCTAATATTAACATATGTCAGTACTTTAATTCAATAAACAAGAAATAGGATATCCTCTTATAAATTACAATGCCTTTCAGCTCAGTAATCAGGAGGCAGAGGCAGGCTGATCTCTGAGTTTGAGGCTAGTCTGGTCTACAGAGTAAGTTCCAGGAGAACTGGGGCTACACATTGAAACCCTGCTTCAAACAAACAAGCAAAAGAGAAAAAAAATAAAAGAGAGGAGTTCAATGGTTGGGGCCCTGTCTGCCCTTTTATAGGACTTGGTTTCAATTCCCAGGACTTACATGGCAGCTCAGAGCTGTCTGTGACTACAGTTCTAGAGGATCTGATACCCTCACACAGACATAAATGCAGGCAGAGAACTAATGCAACTAAATAAATATAAATAAATAATAAACAATAATACACATATGAGAACTATAACAAATTTTATGAGAAAAAATAGAAATTAATTCCCTGTGAAAATAATTTTAAAGAATTTATGTCATAGGTGAAGCTAGTATTCACCTGCAAGGGAAGCATTAAGAAGTATTCTGTCTGGTTCTATGATCTAACAGTTAGCACTCCGGACTCTGAAATTTTTCCTACTTCTGAAATACCAAATTATTAAAACAATTTCATTACATTTTAATATGAGATCAACAACAAAAGATGAAAATTGTCATAATTAAAAGGAAGAAAAAATATAATTATTATAATTAGATGCAGATTATATGAACAAGAAACAGTGAGATTGACATAGAAAATTCAAGTGACACTTCTATAAAGCATCTGGATGGAAGTTCACAAAACAAATGTAATTCCCATATCTTTATATATGAATTACTAGTCTAAACTTTTGCTACATTATAAGATCTCAATTGCTCCATATGAAAACTGACATTGCACTGGTGAACTCTGAAGTATACATAAATCCTTAGGTTGCAGCCACATATATGACACCATCTGTCTATAAGTGCCTATATAACACGTCAATTTTTAATTTTATAATGTCTAATTTTCATTAAAATAGTGACTTACTTTGAATTATAAATATATATTCCCAATAATGTTATACATAATCCACTGTTTTCATTGTGGAACTAACACCCATAGAGAAATTGAGTAAAATGTCACCATGATTCTAAGAATATCTAAAAATCATTTGAAGTGTAAGACTACACAGAAAATTTTATGAGAAATTAAGCAATTTTTCTCTATAAGAAATTATTTTATTTCTATAAAATCCATTAATGTTATTTTACTGTTTATAGGTGTGCACATTTACTTGTAATTTTATTATTATTATAACATTATTTATATGTATGTGTGTCATGCATATGTGGGTGTGCTTGTCTGCACATGTCTGTGTGTTTAGAGCTGTACATTAAATGTCTATTTCTATGAATTAAACTTTATATTCTTGATACAGGGTCTATATAAACCATAGTTTTTTGTTTCATCTAGACTAATCAGTCAGATATCCTCAGCATCTGTCTGTATTTGATTCCTAAGTGCTGGGCTGTGCCTGACTTTTAGTTGTGTGCTAGGGAGCTAACCTCAGGTCTTCACGTTTAAAGAGTTAAAATAAATAGCATTATATAATGAAATATTTCTATAGACAATAACTGTATTTCTATATTATTAATTAATCATTTTAAAATCTTGAATAATTTACAGCCATTGAAGTTTTATTAATAAAATATTCTTACATGTAGATGTTTATATTCTAATTCTTCTCAAAATTGTTTACTGTTTCTATAGCACTTCTTACAGAATGTAAGTACATTTACAACACATACATTGAAAATGAAGAGTACTTTTTTATGAAGAAATTCTCATTGAAAATATGCAAGATTATCCCCCTAATATGTTAGATACACAAAAGTCCAAATTCTTGGATCTTACACCTTAACACTGACAGTATGAGAAGAGAGGTCTGTCTCAGCTTACTGTTTCCCATAATCAGGACACATGAATGGAATGATGGAAAAGCAATTATACCAACAGGGTAAAAATATGTTAAAAAATTTTTCTCTTTAAAGTCATAGCTCCAAAGTTGTACAAAAAGAGAGAATGTAAAAATTACATACAGCAGGAGAAAGGCAACCACAGTTTTCAAGGCTTTGATGTGAGCTGTGGTGTTAGCATCTCTGGCACTTTTAACAATGTGCTTTATCTTCTTCAGATGTTTCCATAGGGAGAAGATGAGCAGATAAAAACGTCGTCATGGACACAGTGAAAGGTATTACTGTGAACATAGTATTTGTTAATACAAGAAGTCTGGGAATGCCTGTAAAATTTTTTAGTTTGTCGCTGTAAGATACATTTGTATTGAACTGATTCATCCATGTATTTATTAGTATGTTTGTTACTAAAATATTTACAAACAAGAGGAACAGAGAAACCAGCAATGCTACTGTAATCACTTTTGTAAGTCTCCACCTTAGGTAGAGGAAAATAGAGTAAGAAAAATTGGCTACTTTGAGAAAATAAAGAATGCTGAGAATGGTTGCTAGCCAGATGCACCAATGGTTAGAAATTACCCAGATAAGATTAGTCAGTATTATTGTTTTCATAAGCACTTCTACATCTGGGTACATCGATAATATTGTCATCATTAGGTACATTGACCACAACACAGTGATCCTGGAGATAGCCAGAGCAGTGAGGATCTGATCCACTGAAGAGATCTTTCTTCTTTTGACCCAGTCCATGATGTTCACCAGTACTATGAAGCCGTTCCCCAAATTCCCAGTTATGAACTCCACATTGAGCATTGTTGCAAATATCACCAGTGCAGCAGTACTCATTGTCTGAAGAGAATGTTTTGTTTCTTAAATTCTCTGATGAATAGATGTTAATGCAGTCATTTTGAATGCCATGTCTCAGGAGTTTTTAAAAATATACAGCATATACACTCAATCCAGGCTTCATATGTAATAATAAGCAAAGAAACCAACAGGTTCAGATGGCTTCTTGAAAGTACTGAATTTTCTAAGTCAGG
This sequence comes from Microtus oregoni, assembly GCF_018167655.1. Taxonomy (NCBI): domain Eukaryota; kingdom Metazoa; phylum Chordata; class Mammalia; order Rodentia; family Cricetidae; genus Microtus; species Microtus oregoni. Next base: position 72,546,956 of record NW_024543061.1, read on the forward strand.
TTGAGCTCCATCCAGACGTTTGTTCCATAGCAGTCCAAAGTCTTTTTTTCCTGACAATAAAGGACATGCTGAAATTTTATATGCTAACATGCAAATTCATACACATCTATTTGAATTATCTAAATGTATTTACATTTCATATTCTAATCTGATAACTTGTGGTCTGAAAAAGGAGCATTCAAAATCTCTATATCATGAAGGAGGAAACTAATCGAAACAAGCATAAGAGCTTTCTTAAGTAACAATGATATTTCAACATTTCAAATTAGGACTACAGAGAGACATATGCTCATATTGGCCTAACTATAAGTTGTCTAATAACTTGATGCATATCAGTAGTCCTCAAATATTTAAAATGAGAATAACTACTTCATCAATTATTCTGGCAAGAATGCACATGTGCACACACAAATGCACACATATCTCACATTTTTCTATCTAAATTATTTCCACTTTAATATGGAAATACAGACTTTGCACTTAACATTGCTTATTCTTATAACTAATTTTGCATATCATGATAGCCATGATGTTTAGAAAATGATTCCAATTGGATACTAAATATAGTGATTCAATAAACTTAGGGAAATTTTTCCTTTGCATATGAAAACTAGTACAAATCTATCTGAACCTCTGAAGCAGTCACTAGGGTGAGAGGGCTCAAGCTCACAGTAAACATGCTCCTCACCTTCTGCCTGTTCTTCACCCCATAGGGCAATTTTTTGTGAGCATCAATGACTTTGAGATTTTTGTCTTTCTTTACCTCGCCCCCCATTATAGGCTCTATAATCAACTAACAACAGATGCCACACTCTCTGCCTGAGATAGAAAATAAATAGCATAATGCCACTTTTCTCTCCAAGCTGAAGACAACACAAGGAAATGAAACAATTAAGAACCAATCAAAACAGAATGAATGCATTATCAACTTCATGTGATGTCAGAAATGATCTAGGATATTGCTGTGTGTAAAGTTCACACACTCTGTGTTCTCTGAAGGAACGATAAACAAAGAAAATCAGCTTGAACTGTTTGGAAAGTAAGGTAGGCCAGTATGAAAAATATTTTAGAAATTTCAGGAGCATATTGTGGTATCATCTTAGAGACTGAAATGTCCCCTGAAGCCTGTGAGTTCTGGGAGAGGGAGGAGCTGCGAGTAGTATTGCTGTGCTCGTTCATGTACGTTACGCTAGGTTGAACACACCTTATGTTCTACCTGAAGAGCCCCTTGGGAAAGGTTATCTTTGAGACAAGGTGAGAATGACATTAACACTTCATACCAAAAGCACAGTAGCAAATTCATTCTTCAGAGATTACTGGGTCTTTAACATTTCTTTGTAAATTCTAATTTACACATATTTAGAAAGTACCATGTTTCATCTTAATGCTGCCATTCACAATTCATATGCTGACAATATTGAGTTCACACAACTAAAAGCTTTCAGATATCTCTCTTCTTAGAGCATTACAGCTACAATCATAATCTCAAACACACATTTTCAGTACCTGGATAGGGCAATATAAGCACACAGTTATCATCTTTCAATCTATAGGAACCCATACAACCTAATTTAATGGGGATATGAAAAGAACCCTACTTCCTAAAAATTTTTAATTATTTTTTCTTCCGTGATGAGAATGTGCTGTGACCTGCTCTGCATTTCTTACAATTGAAAAGAGTTTTGGGGTGTGCCTTATCCTAATTTACTTAATTACTCTATTTCTGGTAATACTGAAGCAGGATGACTGAAACTGTTGTGTAAATCAGCAACCACTCTTCTTTTTCCAGCAATGTATTATTAAATGAAAACTAAATGCATTGATAAAAAGTTACAACTTTGAACTTATCAAAAGAAATCAGAAAGATGTGAATGGATAGATATGTCAAAATAATCTCAGAGAAAATGAGCCTGTGAACTTATCAAACACAGTTGATTAAGGACTAATGTAACCTCAGTAAATTAAAGAAGAAAGGACAAAACTCTTGGTCATTTCTTAGCATCAAGGCAATAGAGAAGACCAGAGAGATGTAATACTGAACTGAATTCAGGAACAGGGATACCGTGCATGCTCTGACTTGGCTCATGGAGAAGAGATGACCACCGCCTGCTGGGTTAACTCAGGCCTCACTTCCTCTTCAACAGAAAAGTACTCTGTCTGAGAATTAAATTAGGTGAAGGCTTCTTCTAATTACAAGAGTTAGAGAACTTATGACAGTTTTATCTTATGAACCCAGCTGCTATTACAGATCATGGGTGCAAGTGAGTCATACAAGGAATACACAAATTGGCAATAGCATGTGAAAGTCCTCTTATTCCACCAACAGCCTCTGTTTCTTTAGTCAATATCTTGTGTGATCTAGGTTATCCCGCTGATGGACTAGACTGGAAATATTGTTTTAAGCATCACAATTTACTTTTCTTTTCTTTTTTCTTCTTTTTTTATTTTTATTTTTTTGAGAAAAAGGAAAAAAAAGTTTCCCCCTCCTCCCAGCCTCTCATTTCCCTCCCCCTCCTCCCACCCTTCTCCCCCTCCCCACACTCCTCTCCCCCTCCCTCTCCAGTCCAAAGAGCAGTCAGGGTTCCCTGCCCTGTGGAAAGTCCAAGGTCCTCCCCCCTCCGTCCATGTCTAGGAAGGTGAACATCCAAACTGGCTCGGCTCCCAAACAGCCAGAACATGAAGTAGGATCAAAACCCAGTGCCATTGTCCTTGGCTTCTCATCAGCCCTCATTGTTCGCCATGTTCAGAGAGTCCGGTTTTATCCCATGCTTTTTCGATCATAGTCCAGCTGGCCTGGTGAGCTCCCAATAGATCAGCCCCACTGTCTCACTGGGTGGGTGCACCCCTCGTGGTCCTGACTTCCTTGCTCATGTTCTCCCTCCTTCTGCTCCTCATTGGGACCTTGGGAGCTCAGTCCAGTGCTCCAGTGTGGGTCTCTGTCTCTATCTCCATCCATCACCAGATGAAGGTTCTATGGTGATATGCAAGATATTCGCCAATATTGCTATTGAAAAAAATTCCGCCTCCTCCCCGCCTCCCATTTCCTACCCCCCACACACTTCTCTCCCTCTCCTGCCACTCCTCTCTGCCTCCCCCACTCTTTTCCCCCACCCTCTCCAGTCCTAAGAGCAGTCAGGGTTCCCTGCCCTGTGGGAAGTCCAAGGTCCTCCCCGCTCCATCCAGGTCTAGGAAGGTGAGCATCCAAACATTAAATTCATATCAATAAAACACAACTTACTTTTCTAAATAATGTTCAAAGCCCTTATGTATGAAAGATTTGGATTCAAGCTTTTAGGTTTATGGGTAGTGATTGTTTCAGGAAGGCTCTAACCTAATTAGTGCTTCAATCTTCTTATAAATTCATAATTCAATATATAATTAAAAAGTGGGAGACACTATGTAAGTGGGTCCTGATTGATTAGAAGAAGTGTGATGATGTGAGCATGCATGCATATATCTTGTCTCCAGTCCTTCTGTCTCTTTCTTTTTCTTTATTTCTAAAAATGTCTCTCCAGTCATGCATTCTTAATAACCTGATAGCCCTATCTGAGACCAAAGCAACCATATAGAGCTAGACAACTCTCCGAATCCATGAGCCAAAGGAAATCTCTTTTTAAGTTGTCTATGTCTCAGTGGCTATCATTGAAGAAGAGGGAGTAGAAAAAAGGATAAATCCAAGAAGCACTGGACAACTATAAGGAAATATCTAGATCCAGCAGGGTAAGTAACTACTCATATGAACTCACAGCACATTCAAAACCATTGTAAGCTCACATCAGACCAAATCTCATCAGAGAGAGTCCAGTTAGGAATACAATCTTACTCCTAGCTATAGAGTAATGGAAAATGTTAACTTCGAAAGGAGAGAGAAATGGTTTTCTCTAGGAGTACAGCTCCTGATAACTTGATTATGCTCCAATGGAAGACCACACATAGAAGAATGTCTGGGCAGCAAAATTATTATTTGTTTAGGAGAGAATAAAGAACACAAAGGTGGGTGGGTAGGAACAGGGGTTGAGTTTGGGAAGAATTAGATTATGGAGTATGAATATGAATAGAATATCTTGTTTGAAATTCAAAACTCTTAAAGAATTAATAAGAAATGAAAACTAAAAATAGAAAAAATATGTCATCCAAAATTTTATATATATACATTGAGCTATATCTTCTTTTTGGGAAGAGTTTGATATAGGTTTTCTCTGTAGCTTTGGAGCCTTTCTTGGAACTAGCTCTTGTAGACCAGGCTGGCCTCAAACTTAAGAGAGATCCGCTTGTCTTTGCCTCCTGGGTGCTGGGATTAAAGGTGTGTGCCACTAATATTCAACATGAGCAATATCTTCTTATTTGGTGCTAATATAGTTTTATCATTATTTATATTTTTCTTTGACATTTAAGTTCTCTTCACACTTTTCAAGTAGCTGCTTCAGAGACTACTCCAGTAATGCTTTCACTAAAATTGAAAAATCAATCTTTTACTCTGAAAGTGTCTACATGTATACAGTGTGCAGGTGCACAAAGAAGTCAGAGACAGCAGGTCCAATGCAGCTGGAATTATAGGCAATTGTGAGCTGTCTAATGTGAGTGCTGAAAACAAAATTTGACTCCTCTGCATGGGCAGTAGCAGTGTTAACTACTAAGCCATCTCTTCAAACCTTGGCTATTAATTGTAACAAATACTTGTTCTCATCTCTGATATTTTCTTCTGAATTACTTTAGGATTATGTCAGGTTTTTTATTTAAATTGGACATAGTCTCTGTCAATTTTATCATCCTCTTGAATGAATAAACTTTCCATTGGGTATCATGGAGATATTTTTATTTTATAGATAAATATTACTAAAGAATATTATAATCAATTAAAATTTCATATATTAAATAGTATACTTACTTTACTTAGAATTATAAATACAATCAAATTCAGGCAATAAGATCACATTTTTGATGACTAAGATTTGTACATTTTCTTTATGTTTATTATTTCATTTCTTTAGCATAACCTCTTATACTAAATTTTTCTCTCTGTGTTTGCTTGCCTAAGTGTCTGTGGCATGATTCCTTTCATAGTAGCTTGAAAATCAAGTTTTGCCCCCTCATATTTCAAGAGGATATATGTGAAAATCAAGAGGCTAGCAGATTTGGATCCTGGTGAGGCTTCTTTTAGTAACTGGTAGAAGGACACACGTCCATGGAGCTTTATGCTATTTACAGACTCCTGAATCCTTTTCTCTTCTCAGGAGGACTGGTCTCTTCCTAGTAGAGTCTTGATTTATAACTTCATTTAATTTTACTGATATCCTTTGAATGGTTACCGTCAAGTACAACCACACTGAGAGGTAAGAATTCAGCATTTGGAAACAAATTGGTCTGTGACAGTCTTTATAAAGCAGGCCTATTATTAAATATTGCAGTGAGAATGCATGTGTGGGAAATTGTACAAATCTCTTTAAAAACATATTTTAATGAATTCCTAGAGAATTTCACACACATTCAATCATATTCACCCCCTCTCCCATGTCCTTAAGCTGTGTCCTCTTTCTATTTTAAAATTTTATTTGTTTTACATATTAACCACAATCCTCTTGCCCTCCCTACCTTCTGCCCCCCTTCCTTCCCTCCCAACCCATTGTCCATCCACTCCTCTAAAAGGGTAAGACCTCTCATGGAATTCAACAAAGCCTGGCACATTAACTTAAGGCAGGACCAAGCTCCTATTATACCTCCATGAATCAAGGTTGAGCAAGGCATTCCACCATAGGGAATAGGCTCCAAATATCCAGCACATGAAATACGAATAGATCCTAGTCCCATTGCCAGGGGCTCCTCAACAGAACCTATCTAGTATCATTAGTGTTGCTTGTATACTCCTAGGGACATGGCCATCACTGAAACACATTGAGTCCACCAGGCAACACAACTTAAAGAAAGCTACCTCCCTGTATTCAGAAGTAGCTGAGCCACTCAAAAGTAGTAGTAATTAATGGAATAAATAATAACAGGTTTTGAGTTAAGAGTATAAAGTCATGGCAGTATAATTTTTGAGCATTTCTTTTTACTAAATGAAAATAAATTTTCCACATAATATATTCTGATCATGGTCCCCCTCCCAAAACTCCTCCCAGATCCTTCCCACTGCCTCCCCACCAAACCAACTCCATGGTGAACACTTAAGAGTAAAATAAAATTATTTTATAGCAAGTGATTTTTAGAAAATCTTTCCTGTGCTTGAATATTATGTTTTTTTCTTTTGGAATTCTTTACTATTTCTAAGTTCTTTCTTGTTTTTACTTTGATTTTTTTTAATAAATTTTACACATACAAGGTTATAATGCAACATATGTGTATTAATCAGTATATTATGGTTATATGTAATAGATATCTGTCATTGTTTTCATTAGAAATGAATGATGTATGCAGGGAGAAAGCAAATTACTCTTCGCTAGGATGAGTCCCTTACTGGTTGTTCAATGCAGGGTGGTGAGCCTAAAGACACACAAAAATCAAAGTGGATTCAGTAGGTTGTATTTCTGTATACTTGTATACACACACACTCGTCAAATAAAATCAAAGACAAAGAGGTAGGAGGGATGAACTCAAGAGAAGGCAGCTAGGAGGGACTGGATGAAGGAAAATGAGGGAGTAAAGTGATGTAATTCTTTCAATTAAAAGAATTTTTAAAAAGAAATATGAAAACATTTTATGAAATAACACATTTTGATACTTATAATGGATTTTATTAATTCAGGACCAAATAATTTAGTGTGAAGAAAATTTCAACCTTTTTATCTGAAAGCTAAAAATATTATTTTAACTGCCACTGAAAAAACTAATAAAACATTCAATATACTGAGGGAATAGTTATTAGCACAACCATAGAACATTTGAAAGGTTCCAGACATTTCATTAAAATGCCAACAAAAACAAAGCTCTAAAATCATAAGAAGATCAACAAATCATTATATGTAGATCATATGTTTCGGTCAGGGTTTCTGTGTATAACAAGCTTGGCTGTTCTGGAACTTACTCTGTAGACCAGGCTAGCCTCGATTGAACTCACAAGATATACCTGCCTCTGCCTCCCAAGTTGCTGGGATTAAAGGCAAACACCATCACCTGGCATGATCTTCTAATTACAAAAACAAGTGGCTGAGATTAGCACACAAAGGTCACGTAATATTTTATCAAAGTATTCTGACTTCCCATTCAGTAATCACAATCATAATATATCCCATTATATATTAACCAGGACTTCCCATTCAGTAAGTACAATCATTGTGTATCCCTTCATACCTTAACCAGGTGCCCAAACTGAGCATCTGAAGAACCATGCATCTTTACTTGAAAATTATATGTGAGTGGGAAAGATATACAAAATATCAATTATCTGACAAAATAATAACACCCTATGTTATGTAGTTACCTACCAAACCTTCTACCATCTGTTCTATGATGTCTTGTTTGCATTAAAAAGACTCCAGGTACCAGAGAAAATAAGTTCAACACATACTTTATTGTTTACTAGATGAATGATATAACATAAAACATGAAATCAATATGTAAACACAACCCATCAGTCTAAGTTGGAAAAATAAGACAGAAACAAAATATTGATAAACTTATAGACTTACAAGATTGTATGTTACTTAAGACTCTTCAGTCCTGAGCACTGGCTAAAAGACAATGTTTCTATTAATCTCAGTTCTTCATCAGAATTGCAGTGTTTACCTGTTTCATTCACTGTATGCAATTTTTCACTCTCTTGCTATTTCTACCAAAAAAATCAATATGAAAATCACACAGGTCAAAAATGTTAATTTTCTTACTACTTATGTAATATAGTAGTTATACTAAATTTTGTTCCAAAAATAATCAGTTGATCATCATAATTAAGTCCTGGATCCTGATGGTATAAAGTAAACAAAAACATCCACAACTTTGTACGATATTCAGTGAGTAAACTGTCACTTGACAGACTTTCCCATTCTTGAACATTGCTGGTGGGAATGCAAACTTGTACAGTCACTGTAGAAATCAATACAGAATTTTCTAAGAAAATTGGGATTCAATCTGCCTCAAGACCCAAGGATACAACTTTTGGGATATACCCAAAGGATGCTACCCAAAGGACACTTGCTCAACTATGGCCATTGTGACTTTATTCAATAGAAGAAGAAACTGGAAACAACCTAGATGTCCTTCAACTGGTGAATGGATAAAGAGAATATGGTACACTTACACAAAGATGTATTTTATTACTCAGCTGTTTTTTAAAAAGATATTATGAATTTTTTCAGGAAAATGAATGCAACTAGAAAATCATCCTTAGTGAGGTAACACAGACCCAGAAAGACAATTATGGTTTGTGCTCACTTATAAGTGGATATTAGCTGTTATGTAATAACCAAATTTTAATCCACAGACTCAGAAAGGTCAGGTAAAGAGGAAGGCTATGATAGAATCATGAAATTCCCTAGGATGTGGAATTACAAAAGATTCTGCATATGGACTGGAGGTAGGTTGGATCAGGAGCTGGAGGAATCAGGGCAGAGAGGGGGAAGGCATGGATGGATAGTGTTTGAGGAAGAATAGGATTGGAGGACACTTGGGAGTGGTATGAAAATCAAGTTCTGCAGAAACTTTATGTAATCTAAGAGGGTGATTCTAATAGAGACCTGGAGGTCCCCATCGGGTCAATTGTTTAGCAGATCTAGGAACACTACAGAAGAGGTGTAGGGCAAGGAGACTGTGGGAGTCAGAGATGTAGGACACTAAGAGAACATGGTCCATCAAATAAACTAAGCAGGGCTCACATGGGCTCAAAGAGATTGAAATGGCAAGCATGAGGCCTGTGTGCATCTGCAACAGGCCTACTGAGTATGTTATATAGCCATTAGCTTGGTGTTTTTGTGAGACTACCTACAGAAGGAGCTGGTGCATCTCTGAGTCTTCCCTGCATTTGAGACACCTTCTCTCTTATTGAGGTACATTATCCAGCCTTAATATGAGGCTTTCGTATTTTCTTATTGTATATTGTCTTATCTTGTTTGGCAGACATCTCTTGGAGGCCTGCTATTTTGTAAAGTGGAAATGGAAGGAGAATGGATATGGGGTAAAGAATGGGGTAAGAGATGCTGTGGGAGCGCATTCCACTCCTTCAGCCAAAAGCCTTTAAGATACCAGCCCACTTGGGTGTGATTTCTGATACTCTAAAAGCAGTTATATAGCGTGTGTCCACTCTCTTGCTTTCAGTTTCCACTTCTGGCTGCTACACTCTGTTCCTGTTCATGCAAAGGGCAGTTATCTAAGACAGTGATCTGTAAGTTTTCTTTTATTATTTGTAATTCTGAACTGATGTGGAACTACTTTGTGACTTCCATCATCAAGGGGAAGCAAGGAAGAGAGAAGGTAAAAGATATATTTCAGTTGGGATGCATTGTATGGAAGGAGAACCTATTTTCAATAAGAAAAGTGGGATATGTTTCCAGATGCAAATCACTTATTCTTAATAGGTATTCATTATGTAGCAACTCTAGAGAAGAATAAAGTGTGTTTATGACATTTATTCTCTCTATATAGTGAGAGGTTTTATAAAGACATTTTACACAACTATATCATGTAGTTTAACATATACATTCTCAATTCTATATTTTGTCACCACCTTTACTGTTCTCCAGCAAATCTCTTCGACTACTGTGTGTATGTGAGAGAGAGAGAGACAGAGACAGAGACACAGAGAGATTATAAATATATAACTACTGTAGGCTTGGATTTTTACTATAAATTATACAGATAAAACATGCATATATTAGTACTGCATCTTTAAAATATAAGACCCATATGAGATGAACACTAAGATATTTATATTTAAGTCTGACTTATTTCACTTAACATCTAATCTTCATTGGAATACACTTTCTTGCAAGTGACATACATTTGTACCTTTCTATTTCTGCTTAAAACTAATATATCTATCTATAGATGGATAGATAGGTAGATAGACAGACAGACAGATAGTTAGACATACATATATTCATATATATTCATTATTTTTTTATCTGTTGTCAGACATATAGGTCTATTCTATCACCTGGCTATTATGTTCACAATTAAAATGAGCAGAGACATATAATTATTTTTGTTGTCATCCACGTTTGTCATACTTATAGTTAGACTAATCTGATTCTTTAGATACATAGAGATTGTATTCTGCATAGATATGTAATCTTCAAACACTTCAAAGAACTGTAGAATATGGCATTTAAATAACTTATGGTTCTGTTGATGTGAGATACGATTGCTCCTGGGAGCATCAATCAATTCCCGAGAGAATGTTGGGCATCAAACACACTCCACTTGGAGCTTGTTTACTTCTTGGCAAAACTAACCTTTAGGAAAAGAACTGCCCATGCAGTAACCACTGACAAAATGTATATCTGGACTGGACAAGTGGGATACAAGGAAAAAAAAATACTGCCAAACGTTACTAAAACTTACTAAGACAGGGTAAGAGGGTTTTGAAAGTTTTCCTGTCTATGAAAATGGTCTGTCAGTTATTCTAGGCCTTAGCCAAAGTTTGTTTCCCCATGTATCAAATGAGACTTTGTGTGATTGGCCAAGTAGCAGTTTTCTCTGTCATTTATTGAACATTTTGGGAGTTGCTTGTTTGCACTTCCTGTTTACCCAAGTAATATTATTTTCCTTCTCAGGTCTTTGATGGGGTTGAAGACTAGATAGTCATAGTTACTTTCTTCTCATGACTTAGCCAAACCATTTCTAATACAAGACTTAGACTCCTTAGGATAGCATAGTTATTGAAACATTAGGATATGTTTCTTGCTTCATATTGTTTATGCTGGTTATAATTCTAATTTTTACATTTGATATCTTTTTTATTATATCTAGTTTTGCATTGGGTTTGGAACTCATTAATTTAGACAAAAGTGGGAGGTGCTGGGAGAGTAATCCTTCAGCCAATGACCTTTAGATGCTGGACTACTTTTGATGTAGCCTTGGGTGCTGTAAAAACAGATGTAGAAATATGAGTATCTCTCTTGGATGTGGCCTTGGGTGCTGTAAAAACAGATGTAGAAATATGAGTGTCTCTCTTGGCTGCTGGATTCATTTCCTGTTTCTCACTCATGTAGAGGACCATTGATCTGTGAATCCATCCCTAAATTAAAAACCCTTTTTTATATTCTATACTATGTTAGGGTAGAACTACTTTATTATAATCGTCAACAAAAGACCATTTTACAGATGTCACCAACACTTCTGACACGTAGCATGGAGAGATCTGTTATTCAACTGGAAACTTCAAACCTTTAGGCTAATGATCAGTTTTAGACGTTAAGTAATCATCAATCTCACCAAAATCTTAACTCTGTAAGATGTAGTTACAACTTGCCTGCATGATATGCCCACTTGTGTAATAGTGTCATGAACTAAGTTACAGAGAAATCAACCACTATTTTATTAGATTTAAGCCCCACACTATGAAATGGATCCTGTACCATATGTTGTAAATGAGACCAAGACACTGCAATAAGATAGGTCATAAGCACAAGAAAAAATTACTTTTCTGATAAATGAGCATAACAAAAAATGACTACTAAAAACATATGGCTTTACCCATAGATCACTAAAACCTCACTTCACCCTCATCAGAGAAGTTCTTGCAGTTGATAACAGTTAACACAGAAACCTACAACCAAACAAGAAGAATATAGTGAATGTTTTTGCGGTTTGTATTCTTATTGGGATACTGGTAATACATTAATCTCTGCAAGATTCAGGAATCTATGTAGAAGAGGAGGTAGACAGGTTGTAAAAGCCAAAGGTGGTAAATGGCTCTAAGGGGACAGAATTTTCCAGACACAAAAGGGCCAGGGCACTTACAAATTCAGAGACAATGACACATTACAAGACCAATACAAGTTAAATCCAGAAAAAAAAAATGTCAGTATGGAGAAGGGAAAATGGACTTAAAGTTCCTCACCTAACCAAGAGGATATCTACAATTTATAACTGGTGGCAGGGAAATCATTTTTCTTTAATGGAATGGTGCTGCATATAGGCAGGGGAACACACGGGAATAGTTGACCAACACATATGTGGATTCCATAATTTTGTTTGTTTGGTTGTTTCATTGGTTGTTTTTGTTTGGGGATTTTATGTTTTTTGTTTTTATTTCTTTATAAAGAGAGAAAAAGAATATTATTTGGGTGGATGGTAAATGGAGATCTCATAGAAGTTTGGAAAATGGAAGGAATATAACAAAAATACATTGTATAAAAATCCTTATTTATATGTATATGATTTATAGATATTTATTTATTCAGAACATTGAAACATCTTTACAAGATTTCTCTGTCAGTTAACTTGACAACTTGACATTTTTTTTGGCTACAACTTACTCTTTTTAGACACTTTCTAGTTTTATTTTGCATCTGATAGCTTCAAGTCCCACTTATTCAAAGGTCAAACAATATACTTTATTCAATATAGTATTATGGATTAGATTATATATCATTGTTTATGTGCCACTATTAAAATATGTCAGTTTAATTCAATAAACAAGAAATATAAAATTTTCTTATAAATAACAATACCTTTAATCTCAGTAATCAGGAGGCAGATGCAGGCTGATTTCTGAGTTTGAGGCTAGTCTAGTGTACAGAGTGAGTTCCAGGAGAGCTGGGGCTACACACAGAAACCCTGTCTCAAACAAACAAACAAACAAACAAGCAAAAAAGAAAAAAAAATGAGCTCAGTTGTTGGGAGCACTGTCTGCATTTCCAGAACACTACTTGGTTTCAAGTCCCCAAACCCACATGACAGCTTACAACTCTCTGTGACTTCAGTTCCAAGGGATCTAACACCCTCACACAGACATAAATGTAGGCAAAGCACTAATGTACATGAAATAAATAAATAAAATAAACACAGTACACATTTCATAATGTAGTAGATTTTTTGAGAACAAATAGAAATTTATTTTCTGTAAAGATAATCTAAAAATATTTGTGTCATAAGTTAGTGTTTCACGTCCCATTGAAGTACCAAGAAATATTATTTTTGGTTCTATGATCTAACAGTTAGCTCTCTGGACTCTGAAATTATTCCTACTTCTTCAAAACTAAGTCATTAAAACAACTTCATTACATTTTATTATGAGGCAAACACCAACAGATGAAAATTTCCATATTATAAGGAAAAAGAAACATAATGATTAAAATTACATGCAGATTACATGAACAAGAAACAGTGAGTTTGACATAGAAAATTAATGTGACACTTCGGTAAAGCTTCTGGCTGCCAGTTCAGAAAACACATATAATCCCCACACCTCTATATATGTATTACTAGGTCCTAAACTTTTGCCAAGTTAGGTCTCAATTTCTCCATATGAAAACTGACATTGCACTGGTGAACTCTGTTGTATGCATAAATACTCAAGTTGCAGGCACATATATGACACCATTTCTCTAGCAAGTGCCTATGAATCACATCAATTTTCTATTTTATAATGTCTAGTTTTTATTAAAATTGTGGCTTACTTCCAATTGTAAATATTTATTTCCAATAGACTATTTAATCAAAATGCCACCATGATTTTGAGAAGATATAAAAACTTTGATTTGTAAGTCTACATAGAAAATTTTATGATAAAAAACAATTTTTCTAGATTAGAAATTTTTTGATGTGTATAAAATTTATTGATTTTTTTACTGTTTCATGGGTGTGTGCATTTAATTGCAATTTTATTATTATATCATTATTTATATGCATGGGTGTCATACAGCTGTATGTATGTGTGTTTGTCAGCACATGTCTGTGTATTTAGAGTTGTACAATGGATGTCCACTTCTATAAATTAATCCTTATAGTCTTGATATAGGGTCTCTAATTATAAACTGAAGTTTGCTGTTTCTGATAGACTGATCAGCCAGTGATTTTCAGAATCTACCTATGTTTGATCCCTAAGTGTTGAACTACGTCTATCCTTTACTTAGGTGCTAGGGAGCTGATTTGAGGTCTTTATTCTTTTTTTTCTTTTTTTTCTTTTTTTTTTTTTTTTTGGTTTTTCGAGACAGGGTTTCTCTGTGGTTTTGGAGCCTGTCCTGGAACTAGCTCTTGTAGACCAGGCTGGTCTCGAACTCACAGAGATCCGCCTGCCTCTGCCTCCCAAGTGCTGGGATTAAAGGTGTGCGCCACCACCGCCCGGCTTGAGGTCTTTATTCTTAAACAGCAATAGTAAATAAAAAATTGCATAATTAACTATTTCTCTAACAGAAGTGGATATTTCTATAGTATAATCATTTGAAAATCTCAAATAATTTACAACCATTGAAATTTTATTACTGAAAATATTCTTACATGTAGATGTTTTATATTCTCATTATTCCCATAGTTGCTTTCAGTTTGTATAGCACTTGCTTCTTACAAGATTCAATTGCATTTACAATATGTACATTAAAATGAACAATAATTTCTTATGAAGTAATGCCCATCAAAATTATGCAAATTATCCCCCACCTACTGTGTCAGAGACTCAAGGGTGCACATCCTTGGATCTTGCTCCTTAATGCTGTCAGTACAAGAAAAGAGGTCTGCCTCAGCTTACTGTTTCCCATTATTAGAACAAACGAATGGAGTGATGGAAAAGCAATTATACCAACACGGAAAATATTTTTGAAAATATTATTTTCTTCAAGCTCATGACTCCAAAGTTGTATGAAAAGAGAGAATGTAAAAATTGCATACAGCAGGAGAAAGGCAACTATAGCTTTCAAGGCTGTGATGTGAGCTGTGGTGCTGGCATCTCGGGAGCTCTTGGTAATGTGCTTTATCTTCTTCACATGTTTCCACAGAGAGAAGATGAGCAAAAAAAACATTGTCATAGACGCAGTGAAAGGTACTAATGGAAACATAGCATTTGTTAATACAAGAAGCCTTGTAATGTGTGTAAATTTTTTTAATTTGCAGCTGTAAGATACATTTGCTTTGAACTGATCCATCCACATGTCTATTTGTATTTCCACCACTAAAATATTTACAAACAAGAGGAACAGGGAAACCAGCAATGCCACTGGAACGACCTTTGTAAGTCTCCACCTTAGGTAGAGGAAAATAGAGTTAGAAAAATTGGCTACCTTGAGAAAATAAAGGATGCTGAGAATGGTGGCCATCCAGATGCTAAAATGGTTAGAAATTATCCAGATAAGATTACTCAGTTTTACTGTTATTATGGTCACTTTTAATTCTGGGTACATTGAAAACATTGATATCATTATGTACACTGACCACAGAACAATGATCCTGGAGATGGCCAAAGCAGTGAGGCTCTGATCCACTGAAGAGATCTTTCTTCTCTTGACCCAGTCCATGATGTTCACCACTGCAATGAACACATTCCCCAAATTTCCAGATATAAACTCCACATTGAACATTGTTGTTGATATCACTTGTATGGCATCTCTCATTGTTTTTATGTTCTCGGACATAAAGTCACTGAAGAATTGGTGGCAATGCAATCATTTTAAATGCTATATTTCTACAATTTTTCAAAGTATACCACATATACACTCATTTTAGTTTTCAGATGCAATAATAAAAAAACAAGCAATATCAGGTGGCTTCACGAAAGAATTGCATTTTCTAAGTCTGGTTGAGCTCCATCCAGATGCCTTGTTCCATAGTAGCCCAGAGTCTTTTTGACTGATGATAAAGGACATGCTGAAGTTTCATATGCCAACATTCAAATTCATATACATTTATTTGCATTATTGCATGGATTTACCTTTCATATTTTAATCTGATAACTTGAGGTCTGGAAAAGTACCATGCAAAAACTGTAAGTCATGCAGGAGAGGAAAATGAAATCTAAACCAACACAAGTTATTTCTTAAGTAAAGATATGTCAACACTTCAAATTAGGACTCCAGAGAGATTTTCTCATATTGTCCAAAAAAACTATCTAATAACTATATGTAGACCATTAGTACTTGAATATATAGTAATGAGAATAACTACTTCATCAATTATTCTGGCATATACATACATACACAAATACCTCACATTTATTTTTATCTAAATAATTTTCTACTTCATTATGAAAGAGCGTAGACTACATTTCTTATTTTGGTAGCTCATTCTTTGAATCAAGATAGTTACAATGTTTAAATATTAGTACCAAGTGAACAAACTGGTACTAAATATAGTGATTCAATAAACTTAGGTAAAGTTTTTCTTATGAATGAAAACTTATACAAATCTATCTGAAACACTGAATTAGTCACTAAGCTGAGGGTGCTCAGGCTCTTTACCTTTTGCCTGTCCTTCCCTCAAAAGGGCAATTTCTTGTGAGCATCATTGACTTTGAAATTTTTTTCTTTCTTTACATCCCACCGTTATTGGTTTTATAATGAACTAACAACGAATGACAAACTCTCTAATTGAGATCATAATGCCACTACTCTGTAGCAGCTGAAGAGAACACAAAGAAATGAGACAATAAAGGAACTAATCAAAAGATGCATCATCAACTTCATGTGATGTCAGAAAGGATCTAGGGTATTGCTGTGTATAAAGTTCACATACTTTGTGATCTCTGAAGGAACAATGAACAAAGAAAATCAACATGAACTGTCCAGAACGTAAGGTAGGCCAGTATGAGACATAGTTTAAAATTTTCAGAAGCATAATTATGGTATCATGTTAGAGGCTATTAGGTCCCATGGCTTGGCTTCTTCCATGTAAGAAAGAGGGAAGGCAAAATAGACAAAGAAAAATTTAAGTAACTGTGGATATGTAATTATACATTCTTAGCAAAGTGACAAAATCATGATTGTGGAGGCTGGAAGCAATATTGCTCTACCTGTTCCTGTACCTTATATTGGGCAAACACACCTTATGTTCTGCCTGAACAACAGCTCCTTGAGAAAGGTGATCTTTCAGCCAAGGTGACACTGACATAATCACTTGATCCCAAAAGCAGAGTGCAAATTCGTTCTTCAGAATACTGGGTCTTTACTCAATTCCATGTAAATTCTAATTTACACATGTTTTGAAAGTACCACATTTCACCTTAATGCTGCCAATACTGAGTTCATATAATTGAAAGCTTTTAGATCTCAAACACACATTTTCAGCACCTAAATGGGACAATATAAATATTTGGTTATGATCATTCATTCACTATATACCATATGATCTAATTTAATGGGGGTATGAAAAGAACACCATTTCCTAAAAATTATCAACTATTTTTCTTTGATGATAGTCATTACTGAGAATGTGCTGTGACCTGCTATTCATTACTTCTGATAGAACAGAAGTTTATGGTATACCTTAGCCTAATTTGCTTGAATGTGCAATGTATTGGTTTACTCTACTTCTGTTAATACTTAAGCAGGATGACTGAAACTTTTGTGTAAGCAAGGAACCACTTTTTTTTAGCAATGTATCATAAAATGAAGACTAATTGCATTAATAAAAATTTACCACTTTTGAACTTTTCAGATGAAATCAGGAAGATGTGGATAGATAGATATGCCAGAATTATCTCAGGGAAGGTGAGTCTGTGAATTTATGAAATATAGTGTTTAAGGACAGATGTGACTTCAATAAATTAAAAGAGAAGTAGTGTCAAAGCCCTGCCTCATTTCTTGGCATCAAGGCAATACAGAGAACCAGATGGTGGAAATACTGAACATGGAGAGATCTACCTGCTATTAAGCTAGAACCTTCAAGTCTTTAGGCTAACAATCATTTCTTGTAGTAATACTAGCAGCGGGGCTGTGTCCCCGGCACCCAGCCGCCCACATGGCTAGCTTATGCCCCGAAATAATTACACGGAAACTGTATTCTTTTAAACACTGCCTGGCCCATTAGTTCCAGCCTCTTATTGGCCAGCTCTTACATATCAATCTAACCCATTTCTAATATCCCTGTAACATCACGAGGTGTCTTACCAGGGAAGATCTTAACCTGCGTCTGTGTCTGGTAGGAGAATCATGGCGACTCTCTGATTTAGCTTCTTTCTCCCAGCATTTTGTTCTGTTTTTTCTGCCTACCTAAGGGTTGGCATATCAAATGGGCCTAGGCAGTTTCTTTATTAATAAGAAATCACTCCCATATCATTTTAGAATTTAAGTAATCATCAATTTTACCCTAATCTGAACTCGGTGAGAAGTAATAATATCCTGGCTGTATGAGATGCCCACTTCTGTAATACTGACATGAATTAAGTTATATAGTAACCAACCACTATTTTATTGGAGTTAAGGCCAACTCTATGAAATAGATCCCATGCCTGATATTATAAATGAGACCAAGAACCTGGGAACAGATATGTCATAAGCACAAGGAAAAACTATTTTTTTGATAAATGAGCATAACAATAAAATACAGCTAATAACATATTGCTTAACCCATAGATCACTAAACCATCATCAGAGAAGTTCTTGCAGTTGATGACAATTAACACAGAAACCTACAACCAAATAATAAAAGAGTGAAAGTCATTGGGGTTTGCATCCTTAATGGAATACCTGTATCACATACCTCTCTGCAAGATTCAGATATCTATGTAAAAGTGGACAGATTATAAGAACCAAAGGTGGTAAATGCCTAAAAGGAAATAGCATTTTCTAGATACAGAAGGACACTGAACTTATAAATTCACAGAAACTATGATAGCGTGAACAAGACCAATACAAGTTCAAACCAGAAAAAAGTCAGGATGGAGTAGAAAAATGAACTTAAAATTCCACCCCTCACAAAGGAGCTATCTACAATTTATAACTTTTGAGAGAAGGAAATCAGTTTTCTTCAATAGAACGATATTGCCTGCATATATCGGCAACATCCTAGAGGAGGCACACACTCAGTGATAGTTGGTCAATACAATAAGAATTCCATAATTTGATTCATTGATGGTTTAGTTTAGGTTGAGAATTTTGCCTACCACAATTGAAACATTTGGCATTTCAATGTCTCTTTGTACCTTTGGAAATTGATTCTCCTACCCAAGCCTCGGTATTATAATCAAATGACTCAACCTTTGCAAGACCCATTTATCCATTGGTATTGACTTGACCCTTAAAGGCCCAAGTATCTGTTTTCATTGTAAACTGGCATTTTCAAAAGCCAGAGGTTCAATAAGTACTTGTCTTGCTTCTGTATCTGTCACCCCTATATGTACGACTTTAGTTAATCTTTGTAAAAAGTCTCTAAAGGGTTCTCTTAGGCCGTGTATGCCTTAGTATATGATTCAATTTTTTTTCCTAGTTCTTGATTCCTGTCATAAGAATTCAAGGCTACCGTATAGCATAGGGACAAGATGTGTCCCTTAAAAATAGCTTGACTCTATAGATGAGCATAATGACCCTCACTAAGTCTTAGATCTTGGGAAGCCTCAAATCCTTGGACTCTACCTTGATGTTTTAGGGCTTTAGCTTCCTCTCTCCAATAGCACTTCCTCTGTTGTTGAGGCCTGTATTCTAGCACTGATGAGACTAATTTAAGTCACTCATATGGAGTAAGCCTATTGATTAAAGTGCATGTCTTTACTATCTCCCTAATAAATGGTAAATGCATGTCATAAGATACTATTGCCCACTTATATTCTTTTAAATCTTTTATGCCTATAGGTTTCCATTTACATTTTGTGTAACTGGTTGGATGTTGAGTATTTGATGGCTTTTCAGAGGTAATAACAGGATAAGTAGCTAAACCTCTTGGTAAGTCATCTCTGACTCTGAGAGATACTTGTGATGCTAAATCCTTTGCCTGTAGCTCCTCTCCTTGCTTATCAGTTTTGACAAGTTCCTCAATCAATTCAAATCATTTTGTCATTGTGTTTTGTACAGCCTGAATCTTTCGACATGTGAATAATTATAATGACTTTATCAAATCAATTAATTTCTGAATCTCATTCTGCACATATGATTTCAAGGTTTTAAATTTTTCCATTAAAGATATCTTCTCATCTTAGAGATTATTTGGATGGTGTGTAGATTGCCTTCCCAGAGGGATGCTCTAACTGATAGCTTATCATAACTTTAACAGATTTTGATAGTCAATATCAGCACTATAAATCCTTTCAGATAATCTATCAGTACTCTTTTGTAAGGTTACATAACCTATTGATATGGATTGAATTTGGCCTGTCTAATTAAGGTAATCATTTGAAATACTATAAATCCTCCTAGCTAAAGACTGTATGCCTCCTAAAAGTTTCTCATGTCTGACACTGTAATCAAACTCTTTATTTAAGTATATAATATGAAGAACAAAGCTAATAGCGACTATGGCCCCCAAAATAAATGTATAAAGTAGCTCATATAACTCTTGCAGAATTCCATCCACAGTAGAAACAAAAAAAAACAAAAAAGTTTGTTAAATTGCTAGACGGTGATATTGTCTGCCATTACCTTGGGGTTGGTTTACAATTTTCCAATTTATTTATTTATTCATTAATCAAATTAACTTACCTCAGTTATAATTTTCAGGAAATTATTGTAGGTATAATAATCTTGATTGGCCAGCAGGTGTCGCACTTGTGTCGCACTTGTGACAGTAAGACAGCTCCAAGATCAGTACCTGAATTACTGGAGACTTAGAATTACTAACAGATTTAGTTAATTACTTTAGAGCCGCACACCCACATACAGAGAAGATTTGAGTTGGGAGGATATCAAGGAACCCAGAAAACTTACAGGAAGTTGAGAGCCATGAGGTTATTGGCCTGAGCCTAGGCCAGATATTTGTTTATATGAACTGGGAAAGTAAGCCTATGTTCCATGTTCAGGATTAGAACCCCTACTCCTGCAGTCAGATCTCCACCTGATCAAAGCAGGCCTGGCAGAAGCCAGAGAAGCAACATAGAAGTTGCAGCAAAAAGCTGTGGGTAGCAGTAACTCAGCCACTTAGTAGGTGGAACCAAGCTCCTCGAATATAGTGAAGCATATAATTCCCAAGTCACTGGAAGGCCAACCGAGCCAAACCTTGTGCACATGCCCATAGGGGTAGTTCAACTATGAGGTGTAGTTGAATAGCATGGGGAGGGAGAAAGTCATGAGGGTCTGAGCAGGGCCCTGGCAATGCTGTGGACTAAGGCCACATGTGTACAGATTTTTTGGTGTACAAAAGAATTGCACAGTAGCCTAGAATAAAGTATAACAAAGGTTTATTTATTTGGGGGTAAACTCACAGGAAGCGTGGTGATCTGCAGTACTTTGCATGCACTGGGAACTTGAATTGAATCCAGCAGCCAAGAGGCCCACACACAATTTTTGTCTGCATTTATAGTATATGAGACCTCAACCAAAGTGGGCCAGTATCTTAAAGTCTTTTGGCTAAAGAAGTTCCCACAGCAAAGAAGAAAAAATAATGATTATAACTGAATGTAGATTATATGAACAAGAAACGGTGAACTTGACATAGAAAATTCATGTGTCACTTTGATAAAGCACCTGACTACCAGTTCAGAAAACAAATACGATCTAAAATTACTATATATGGATTACTAGGTCCTAGACTTTTGCTACATTAGAGACCTCAATCTCTCCATATGAACTGACATTGTACTGCTGAGCTCTGTAATATGCATAAATACTTGAGTTGCTGCCACATACATGACATCATCTGCTAGTATGTGTTAAAAACATCAAATTTCTACTTTCTGATGTCTAGTTTCTGTTAAAATAGTGACTTGTTTCCAAATGTAAGTTATATATTCCAAACAATGGTATACATAACCCATTGTTTTTTATTAT
The DNA here is from genome assembly GCF_018167655.1 of Microtus oregoni. Lineage (NCBI taxonomy): Eukaryota > Metazoa > Chordata > Mammalia > Rodentia > Cricetidae > Microtus > Microtus oregoni. The sequence continues at coordinate 72,568,732 of NW_024543061.1, forward strand.
GAAACTAACACTCATAGAGAAATTAAGTAAAATGTCACCATGATTCTGAGAAAACCAATATACTACTTGATTTGTAAGTCTATATAGAAAACTCCATGAGAAATTAAACAATTTACCTAGATTTTAAATAATTTTATGTGTATAAAATTTATTGATTATTTTTACTGTTTCATAGGTGTTTACATTTACTTGTAATATTATTATATCATTATTTACATGTATTTATGTCATGAATATGTACGCTAGTGTTTTTGGCTGAACCTGTCATGTCTGAGTGTTTATGGGTATACACTGGATGTCTGTTTCCATAAATTAAACTTATTTTCTTGATATAGGGCTTCCATTTAAAATTGGAGTTTGTTATTTCAGCTAGACTCAATAGCCTGTGATCCTCAAGCTCTGTCTGTGTTAGATCCCTGAGTGCTGGGATGTACCTACCTTTAGCTGGTTGTTAGGGAGCTGACCTCCAGTCTTCATGTTTAGACAGTAAAATAAAACAAAAACAAAAACAAAAAACAATGGGCTATTTATCTAGAAAAAAAGCTATGTTTCTATTATATAAATTAATCATTTTAAAATCTCAAAGAATTTGCCACCATTAAAACTATGCTAGTTAAAATATCCTTACATGTATATGTTTCATATTCCCATTCTTATCAAAGTTGTTTTCTGTTTGTCTAGCAGTTATTTCTTACATAATGGTACACAAAATGCAAGTATATTTGCAGCATGTACATTTAAAATAAAGAATAATTTCCTGTGAAATTATAATCCTCATTGAAAGTATGCAAAATTATCTCCTCGATATTGTGTCAGAGACCCAAGGGTCCACATGCTTGGATCTTGTACCTTAACAGCGACAGTACCAGAAGAGAGGTCTGCCTCAGCTTACTGTTTCCCATAATCAGGACATAAGAATGGAGTGATGGAAAGGCAATAACACCAACAGGACAAAAATATTTGAAAAAAAACTTTTCTTCAAACTCATAACTCCAAAGGTGTACAAAAAGAGAAAGGGTGAAAATAACATACAGCAGGAGGAAGGCAACCACAGTTTTCAAGACTTTGATGTGAGCTGTGGTGCTGACATCTCTGGAGCTTTTGGCAATGTACTTTATCTTCTTCAAATGTTTCCACAAGGAGAAGATGAGCAGAAAAAACATTGTCATGGACATAGTGAACGGTATTAATGTAAACATAGTGTTTGTTGATGCAAGAATCTTGGGAATGTGTGTAAAATTCTTTAATTTGTAGCTGAAAGATAAATTTGCTTTGACCTGATCCATCCACATATCTATTTGTATTTCTGCCTCTAAAATATTTAGAAACAAGAGGAACAGGGAAACCAACAATGCCACTGAAACTACCTTTGTAAATCTCCACCTTAGGTAGAGGAAAATAGAGTGAGAAAAATTAGCTATCTTGAGAAAATAAAGGATGCTGAGAATGGTGGCTAGCCAGATGCTAAAATGGTTAGAAATTACCCAGGTAAGATTACTTAGCCTTACTGTTTTCATAGTCACTTCTGCATCTGGGTACAATGAAAATGTTGATGCCAAAATGTACAGTGACCACAGCAGGGTGATTCTGGAGATGGCCAGAGCAGTGAGGATCTGATCCACTGAAGAGATCTTTCTTCTCTTGACCCAGTCCATGATGTTCACCAGTACTATGAATCCATTCCCCAAATTCCCAGTTATGAACTCCACATTGAGTATTGTCACAGATATCACTTGTACAGCAGCATTCATTGTCTGTAAGTGAATGTTCTATGTATTAAAGTCACTGAAAAAATTGTATTAATGCTCTGTCTCTATTGTTTTTAAAAATATACAGCATATTCACTCCTTTAGTTTTCATATGCAATAATAAAGAAATAAGAAAACAGGTTCAGTTGGCTTCATGAAAGCATTGCATTTTCAGGGCGGTTGAGCTCCATCCAGATGTTTTGTTCCATAGCAGCCCAGAGTCTTTTTAACAGATGATAAAAGCCATGCTGAAGTTTCATATGCCAACATGCAAATTCATATACATTTATTTGCATTATTGCATGGATTTACCTTTCATATTTTAATCTGATAACTTGAGGTCTGGACAAGGACCATTCAAAAATCACTGAGCATTGCAGGAGGACACTGGAATTCAAACCAGTATAAGTTATTTTAAAGTAGCAATGATATTTCAACACTTCAAATTATGACTTCAGAGAGACATATGTTCTTATTGTCCAAACTATATGTTATCTAATAACTTGATGTAGACCATTAGTCTTTGAATATTTAGTTATGAGAATAACAACTTCATCAATTATTCTAGCAAACACACACATACATACACACATACACACTTCACATTTATTTCTATCTAAAATTTTCCACTTCAATATGGCAGACTTTGCACTTAATCAACATTTCTTACTCTTATATCTCATTCTTTGTATCAAGATAGTCAAAAAGTTTTCAAATACTTCCAAGAGAACAAAAGGAACTAAATATAGTGATTCAATAAACATAGGTAAATTTTTTCCTTTGCATATGAAAACTAGTACAAATCTATCTGAACCTCTGAAGCAGTCACTAGAGTGAGGGGGCTAAAGCTCACAGTGAGAATGCTCCTCACCCTTTGCCTGTTATTCATGCAATAGAGCAAACTTCTTGTGAGCAGCAACGACTTTGAGTTTTTTGAGTTTCTTTACATTCCACCATGATTGAATCTATAATCAACTAACAACTGATGCTATACTCTCCGCTAGAGACAGAAATTAAACAGCATAATGCCATTGTTGTGCAAGAGCTGAAGAGAACCAAGGAAAATAATAAAACAATTCAGGAACATCTACCAAACAAAAGATGCATTGTCAACTTCATGTGATATCAGAAAGGATCTAGGAAATTGCTGTGTATAAAGTCCACACAGTTTGAGGTCTCTGAAGGAATAATGCATAAAGAAAATCAGCATGAACTGTCAGTAAAGTACCCAGTATGAAATATATTTGGAAATTTCGGAATCATCATTGGAGTATCAACTTATGGACTGAAAGGCTCCTGGCTTTGCTTCTTCCATGTAAGAACGAAGAAAGGCAAAATAGAAAAATAAATATATAGGTAACTGTGGATGTGTGATTGTGCAAATGTAGGAAAGATACAAACTTGTGAATCCAGGGGGCAGTGAGTAGTATTGCAGTACCCATTCCTATACCTCATACACCTTACATTCGACCTGAAAGACAGCTCCTTGAGACAAAGTGAGACTGACATCAACACTGCATCTGAAAACTAAAGTTGCAAATTAGTTCTTCAGAGATTGCTGGGTCTTTAATCATTTCCTTGTAAGTTCTAATTTATACCTATTTAGAAAGTACCACAGTTCATCTTAATGTTGAAATTCACATTTCATATGATGGCAATACTGAGTTCACATAATTGAAAGGTTTTAGTTTTCTCTCCTTAGAGCATTACAGCTGTAATTATAAACTCAAACTCACAAATTTCAGTATCTGGATGGGGCAATGTAAATAAATACACGGTTATCACCATTTATTTAACAGGAACCCATACGATTTAATTTAATTAGGGTATGAAAAAGATACCCCTTCCAAAAATTTTTCAATTATTTTTCTTTGATGATAGTTTTTTGATGAGAATGGGCTGTGACCTGCTCTGCATTACTCACAGTAGAACAGAAGTTTGGAGTGTGCCTTACCCTATGTTACTTGATTGTGCAATATATCAGTTTACTCTATTTCTAGTAATAATAAAGAAGGATGACTGAAACTTTTGTTCAAGCAAGCACTTCTCAGAAATGCGTCATAAAATGAAGACTAATTGCATTAATAACAAGTTACCACTCTTGAACTTATCAGATGAAATTAGGAAGATGTGGATGGATGATAAATCAGAATCATCTTAGGGAAAGAGGGCGTGTGAACATATTAAACGTAGTTGATTAACAACTGATGTTACTTCAGTAAATTAAAGAGGAAGGAAAGTCAGAGCCCTGGGCCATATCTTGGCATCAAGGCAATAAGAAGACCAGAGGGGTAGAATACTGAACTGAATTCAGGAACAGGTACATTGTGCATGCTCTTGCATTGACTCATTGGAGAAGAGATGACCGCCCACTGCTGGATTAGTGTGGGCCACACTTTCTCTTCTACAGAAAATCACTCTCTCTGAGTGTTAAATATGGTGAATATTTCTTCTCTTTACAAAATCTGGAGAACTTGTGACAGTTTTATCCTCATAAGCCCAGCTGCTATTACAGATAATGGGTACAATTGAGTCACACAGGGAGTAGACAACTAGGCAATAGCATGTGCAAGTCCTCTTATCCCATGAACAGCCTCTGTTTCTTTGGTCAATACCTGGTGTGATTGAGATTATCCCTCTGATTGATTACACTGAAAATATTATTATAAGAATCAGAACTTACTTTCTTAAGTGATGATCTAAACTCTTATATATGAAAGACTTAGATTCAAGCTTATAGGCTTATGGGTAGTGATTGTTTCAGGAAGGTTCTAACCTAATTAAGGCATCAGTCCTCTGATAAAATGATAATTGAATATATAAGTAGAAAGTGGGAGACACTATGGAAGGTGGGTCTTGGGTGATTGGAGGAACTGAGAAGATGAGAGCATGCGTACATATATCATGTCCCCAGTCCCTTTCTGTCTCTTTCTCCTTCTTGATTGCTAAGAAGAAAGGGGCCATTTCTGTTATGTAGTCTTGATATCCAGAGAGTTTACCTTAGCCTGGGACCAAAGCAACCATATAGAGACAGAAAACTATAGACAATGCTCTGAATCAGTGAGCCAAAAGAAATCTTTCTTTAAGTTTTCTATGTCAAAGTTACCATCATTTTGGAAGAAGGAGTAGACAAAAACATAAGTGCAAAAGGTAGTGGACAACTTTAAGTAAATATCCACATTCAGCAGGGCAACTATTCAAATGAACTCATAGCACACTCCAAACCTGCGTAAGCTCATGCCAGACCAAGCCCTATCAGAGATCATTTAGGCACACAATCCTCTCCTAGTCATATAGGTAATGAAAACTGTTAACTTGTAGGGGAGAGAGAAATGGTTTTCCTTAGGAGGAAAGCCCCTGATTACTTGATAATGTTCTAAGGTAAAACCACACATACAAGAATGTCTGGCAGCACAAATGGTTCCTTATTGGTTTAGGAAGAAAAATATGGACACAAAGGAGGGTGGGTATGTAAAATTGTTGAACTTGGGTAGAATTAGATTATGGGGTATGAATATGAATAAAACACCTTCTTTGAAATTCAGAACTCTCAAAGGATATATAAGAAATGAAAACTAAAAATACATGAAAATATGTTATCTAAAATTTTGTGTGTGTATACATTGAGCAATATCTTATTTGTGGCTATAATAATATTATTTATTTATTTATTCTTTCCTTTGATATTTAAGTTCTCTTCACACTTTTGATGTAGCTGCTTCAGAGCTTACTTATAGTATTAGTTTCCCGAGAATCAGAAGACCCAATCATTTCCTCTGACAGTGTCAACATATATAAAGTGTGCAGGTACAAAAAATAATAAGAGACAGCATGTCCACTGCAGCTGGAATTATTGGCAATTGTGAACTTTCTGATGTGAGTACTGAAAATAATATTTGACTCCTCTGCATTAGTAGTACCTGGTGTTAACTACTGAGCCATCTTTCCAACCCTTGACTATTAATTGTAACAAATTGTTTACATATCTGACAGTTTCTTCTGGATCACTTTTGGTTTTCTTTTCAAATTAGATGACGTCTCTATCAATTTTATCATCCTCTTTAAGGATTCAACTTTCCATTGGGTATTATGCAGATATTTTTGTTTCATTTAATGGGTATTATTAAAAAATATTATAATCAATTAAAATTTCATATGTTTGATGGTATAGTTAATTTCATTTAGAACCATAAATACAATTTAATTTAAATAATAAGATTACATTTTTGGTTACTTATACAGAGGTAAGGTTTGTACATTTTATCCTTCTTTATTATTTCATTTTCTCAACATTACCCCTAATCCTAAATTTTTCTTTCTGTGTGCTGTGGGACAATGGTTGTACCTTGTCACTTGTACATGAAATAAATGCTGATTGGCCAGTAGCCAGGCAAGAAGTATAGGCAGGATAACCAGGCAAGAAGTACAGGTGGAACAACAAGAATTCTGTGAAAAGGGAAGTTTTAGTCTGCAGTCTTCACCCAAACAAAGAGGAAGGAAGACACAGAGCAAGTAAGATGTGACTGCCTCACCAAAAAGGTATCAAGACACATGGCTAACACAGACAAGAATTATGGACTAATATAAGTTATAAGAGTTAATAAGAAGCCTGAGATACTAGGCCAATTAGTTTATAATTAATATAGACCTCTGTGTGATCTTTTGGGGACTTAACAACTTCAGGAACCAGGGAGAACAGAAACCTCAGTCAACATCTGTGTTCATTTGTCTGGGTTTCTATGGCATGATTTCATTCATAGGAGCTTGAAAATCCAGCTTTACTTCCTCCTAGTTCAAGAGGATATATGTGAAAATCAAGAACCAGTAGATTTGGTATTGGTGAGGCTTCTCTTAGTGGCTGGTAGAAGGACACATTTCCACAGAGCATTATGCTATATAAACAGACTCCTGAAACATCTCCTCTTCTCAGGAGGACTGGTCTCTTCTGATTAGACTCTTGATTTATAACTTCATTCAGTTTTACTGATATCTTTTAAATGCTTGCCATCAAGTACAGTCACAATGAGGGTTAAGACTTCATCATTTGGAAACAAATCAGTCTGTGACAGTCTTTATAAAGTAGGCCTATTATTAGCTATTGCAGTAAGAATGCATGTGTAGGAAATTGTACAAGTCACTTTAAGAACATATTTTAATGAATTACTAGAGAATTTCATGCATTGTATTTCAGTCATCTTTACTACATCTCCCATATCCTCCAAGACCCACTCTCTATTCTATAGTCAACATTTTGCACTCTTTTACATTTTTATTTTTTTTATTTATTTTACCTACCAACCACAATTCTCTCTTTCACCCCTCTGTTTCCCCTATATCCCTCTTAATCCATTCACCATCCACTCCTCCAAAAGTGTAAGTCCTCCCATGAGAATCAACAAAGTCTGGCACATTAAGTTGAGGCAGGACCAAGCCCGTATCCACACTCCCTGTCATCAAGATTGAACAAGGCATCCCACCATAGGAAATGGGCTCCAAAAGGTCATCAGGGATAGATCCTGGTAGCACTGCCAAGGCCCTCTCAAACAGAACCCATCTAGTCTCATTAATATTGCTTATATACTCATAAGTGTATGGCCATCACTGAAGCACATTCAACCCACCAGGAAACACAGCTTAAAGAAAGCTGCCTGCCTGTATTCTAATGAGAGCAATCACCAATAACTGAACCAGTCATTCAAAAATAGTAGCAATTAATGGAACAACTAAGTACAAATTTTGAGTTGAGTTTAAGGATATGGTGGTATAATTTTTGAGTATTTTTTATTGAAAAAATATTTTTCTTATAAATATTCTGATTATTATTCCCCTCCTCCAACTTCTCTCAGATTCTTCCCACTGCCTCTCTATCAACTCAACTCTATGCTGAACACTTAATTGTAGAATACGTTTTTCTAGCATATGATTTTTAGAAAAACTTTTCTGATTGAATTTTGTATTTTTCCCTTGAAATTATTTACTATTTCTAAGTACTTTATTTTTACTTTGATTTTTTTTTATTTATAAATTTTGCACATATAAGGTTATAATACAACATATGTGTATAAGTATATCACTGTTCATTGATAACTGATGTGTCTTTGTTTTCATTAGAAATAAGAGATCTATGCTGGGAGAAGGCAAATTACCCTTGCCTAAAATGAGTCCCTTATTGGTTTTTCACAGGGTGGTCAGCTCTAAAACACACAAAAATCAAAGTGAATTCAGTGGTTGTATTTCTATATACTTGCACATGCATACACACATGCACACCAAGTATAATCAAACACAAAGAGGTCAGATATTATGCAGAGAGAGAAAAAGAGAGTTTTACCTGGGGTTACCATCGGGTCCATCTTCAAGTAGATCTAGGAACACTACAGAAGAAAATCTGGGATACTGGGATACTGTGGGAATCATAGATGGAGAACTCTAAGAGAACGTGGCCCATCAAATAAATAATTAAGGTTCACATGGTCTCACAGAGACTGAAATGGCAAACACGAGGCATTAGGCCCTCTGAGTATGTCATTTACTTGGTGCTTTTGTAAGACTACGAACTGTAGAAGCTGGTGGATCTCTAAGTCTTCCCTGCACTTGAGACTCTTTTCCTTCCCTTGGGTTGCCTTATTCAGCCTTAATATGAGGGCTTTCACCTTTCCTTATTTATCTTATCTTACCTTGTTTGGCAGTCATCTCTTGGAGGCCTGATCATTTCTGAAGTGTAAATGGAAGGAGAATGGATATGTGGTAAGGAGAATGGGGATAGGGGGAGCTAAGAGAAGTGAAGTTAAAAGAAATTGAGGTTGGGACATATTTCATTGAAGAAGACCCTATTTGCAATAAGAAAAGACAAACCCTGATGCATAAGAGAAATGGGATATGCTTCTAGATGCAAATCACTTACTCATAATAGTTCTTCATTGTGAAGCATTTAGCACACATAAAGGAACTTGAGTAAAACATTGTGTACTTCTGAGATAATTTTCTAGAGAAGATGTCTAACTATTTGTAGTTCCTTACTTCTTAACTGAAATTATGATTATGTTCCTATATTTGGAATTATCTTATTTACATATACTGCCAGTTATATACTTTTATATCTCATATTCATATATTTTCTCTCCTTTCCTATTAGAATCCAATAAATTAAAAATCTCAAATTTCTGAATGTCACTAAAATTATGTTAACTACTATAAAACATGTTTACATCTAAATAGCTTGAATTTGTAAAATTATGCTAATACCTATACCTGTTTAACTTCTTATAGAGTTGTAGCACATTTATAATGTTTTTTCCAGACTAAATTATAAACAAATTAACATAGAATAGATGAATACTTTAAAAGTACACAATGATGAACACTTTTTCTTATAAAGTGACTTTTATATACATTATATAATATTACCCCCCAGCTATGTCAGGGACCCTAATATTTCACAGTGTTAGGTTGTGTACATCGGGCAACACAGCATCAAAGAGAGGCTCATTTCTGGTGTGGGAGGTCCTTCCATCTACGTGTTGCTTTTATTGGTTAATGAATAAAAAATTGACTTGACCTATAGCAAGGGAGAAGGAAAGTGGGGTCAGAGAAAAGCCATGCAGCCGCCACTGAATATAGACTCTGGAAGTTTTACCCGGTAAGCCACAGCCACGTGATTATTTCCAAGAGTCAGGACACAAGAGTAGACTGAAGGAAAAGCAATTACATTGGCAGGGTCAGACAAAATGAAAATCTATCCTGAATAACAGTTGTCCAAAGCTGCATAGGAAAAAAAGAATGAAAATGATGTACAGAAGGAAGCCTTCCACGGTCCTTAGTGTGCAAGGCTTTGGTGTGTGTCCCACCACTGGCATCTCTGGATCCCTTCGCTTTGAGCTTCATCTTCATATACTTGCACTGGGAGAAAATTAGCAGAAAGAAGTCTGTCAGGAACATAGAAAAGGATATGAATATAAGTGTGGATGTTGACTAATAAAGGAAAACAGGAAACCTGTAAAAGATGCAATGATCTGGAACCATAAAACTATTTTTAATGAGTCAGTCTGTATATCAATGTGTTTTCATCACTTAGATATTTAAAAGGAGAACCAGAGACAACAAAAATGTAATGTCCCTAAAACTGACTTCTTTTTTTTTTTAAATATTTATTTATTATGTATACAATATTCTGTCTGTGTGTATGTCTGCAGGCCAGAAGAGGGCACCAGACCTCATTCCAGATGGTTGTGAGCCACCATGTGGTTGCTGGGAATTGAACTCAGGACCTTTGGAAGAGCAAGCAATGCTCTTAACCACTGAGTCATCTCTCCAGCCCTAAAACTGACTTCTTAACCCCCCATTTTATTTATTTATTTATTTTTAATTAATTAATTTATTATGTATACAGTGTTTTGCCTGGGTGAATTCTTGTACACCACAAGAGGGCACCAGATCTCATTGCAGATGGTTGTGAGCCACCATGTGGTTGCTGGAAATTGAACTCAGGACCTCTGGAAGAGTAGTCAGTGCTCTTAACCTTTGAGCCATCTCTCCAGCCCTTAACTCTCCATTTTAGGTAGAAAAAAATGTAATAAGAAAATTTTGCTACCTTGAGAGAAAAAAGACATTATGGCTGGTAGCTAGCCACACACTAAAATGATTTAAAGCAATATATGACAACTTAATCATTCTTACCAACTTTTCAGCCATCAAAATCACCTTGGTAACTCTTCCTTTCAGAAGAGAAAAGCAAAATGGGAAAATTTTGCTATCTTGAGTAAATAGAAGATGATACTGCCCAGTTGAAATTAGTCACTGTTACCAATTTTATGGCTAGCACTAAATCTGAGTACTGTGAGGATATCAGTATAATTAGTCCAAAGCAAATTAGTTCTGGAGATCTCCAAAGCAGTGAGGATCCACTGCAGAGATCTTTCTTACCTTGATCCAATGCATGCAGTTCACCAAGAATATAAAAACATTCCCAGTATTCACAATTACAAAGATCACAGTGTAATTGGTTATATGTATGGCAAGACTACTGCATGTAAGAAAGTGTACTGATGTCTACATTCACTGAAGTGTATTTGTTAGTGCATTCATTTATAAAGCTAAGTCTATATGTCTTTTAAAATCTGATAACATTCTCACTTTTTAAATCTCCTAATCTATTAACACATAAACAAGCACCTGATTTTCCAAAATGGAGAAATTCTGCTGTGAATGCATTTCTAGCACAGTCCAGCTGTTTCTTCCCGGTGCCTGTACTACAGTAGAAGTAGGTGTAACTGAAGATGAGGTAAATGTTTAACTCTCATAGACTAATATACAAATGAAGATGCATTTACTTGTATTGACTTTTTGGTTTTGTTGTCACTGCATGTTTTATACTAACAACTTGAATTTTGGATATAATCTTTTTTTATTGAAAATTTCCACCTCCTCCCCTCCTCCAACATCCCTCCCCTTTACCCACTCTCCCTCCCTCTCTCTCTCCAGTCCAAGAAGCAGACAGTGTTCCCTACCCTATGGGAAGTCCAAGGGCTTTCATGCATCCCCCCCCAGGTCCAGGAAGGTGAGCGTCCAAACAGACTAGGCTCCCACAAAGCCCATCCATGCAGTAGAATCAAAACTCAGTGCTATTGTCCTTGGCCTCTCAGTCAGCCTCCAACGTCAGCCACATTCAGATTGAATGTCCCATTATTTCCAGTCCAACTGGCCTTGGTAATCTCCTATTAGATCAGTCCCACCATCTCAGTGGGTGGGCACACCCCTCGCGGTCCTGACTTCCTTGCTCATGTTCTCCCTCCTTCTGCTCCTCATTTGGACCTTAGGAGATCAGTCCAGTGCTCCAATGTGGGTCTCTGTCTCTATCTCCAACCATCACCAGATGAAGGTTCTATGGTGAAATGCAAGATATTCATCAATGTGGCTATAGGATAGGGCCATTTCAGGCTGCCTCTCCTCAGCTGCCCAAGGAACTAGCTGGGGACATCTCCATTGACACCTGGGAACCCCTCTAGAGTCAAGTCTCTTGCCAACCCTAAAATGGCTCCCTTAATTAAGAATCTACTTCCCTGCTCCCACATCCACTCCACCTCCATCCCACCTATCCCATCTCTCACCATCCTCCCCTTCTCCCTTCTCTCTCACCATCTCCCCCATCCCCACCCCACCCTACCCCCATGCTCCCAACCCCTGTCTGGCAATCTTGTCCATTTCCAATATCCAGGAGGGTAACTATATGTTTTTCTTTGGGTTCACCTTATTTAACTTCTCTAGGATCACGAATTATAGGCTCAATGTCCTTGGTTTATGGCTAGAATCCACTTATGAGTACATACCATATTCATCTTTTTGGGTCTAGGTTATCTTACTCAGTAAAGTGTTTTCTATTTCCATCCATTTGCATGCAAAATTCAAGATGTCATTTTTTTTTTACAGCTGAGTAGAACTCTAAGGTGTATATGTGCCACACCTTCTTTATCCATTCTTCTATTGAGGGGCACCTAGGTTGTTTCCAAGTTCTGGCTATTACAAATAATGCTGCTATGAACATAGTTGAACAAATGCTTTTGTAATATGATTGGGCATTTCTTGGGTATATTCCTAAGAGTGGAATTGCTAGGTCCTAATGTAGGTTGTCTCCAAGTCTCCTGAGAAACCGCCACACTGATTTTTAAAGTGGTTGCACAAGTTTGCATTTCCACCAGCAATGGATGAGTGTTTCCCTAACTCCACATCCTCTCCAGCATAGAATATCATTGGTGTTTTTGATTTTAGCTATTCTGACAGGTGTAAGATGGTATCTAGGAGTTGTTTTGATTTGCATTTCCCTGATCATTAAGGAGGTTGAGCATGACCTTAAGTGTCTTTTGGCCATTTGAACTTCTGTTGAGAATTCTCTGTTCAGTTCAGTATCCAATTTTTAATTGGGTTAATTAAGTTTTAATGTCTAGTTTCTTGAGTTCTTTATATATTTTGGAGATCAGACCTTTATCTGATGTGGGGTTGGTGAGGATCTTCTCCCACTCAGTAGGATGCCATTTGTCTTAATGACAGTGTCCTTTGCTTTACAGAAGCTTCTCAGTTTCAGTAGGTGCCATTTATTCATTGTTGCTTTTATTGTCTGTGTTACTGGAGTTCTCTATAGGAAGTTATCCCCTGTGCCCATGTGTTATAGACTATTTCCAACTTTCTCTTCTATCAGATTCAGTGTGGTCAGATTAAAATTGAGGTCTTTAATCCATTTGAACTTGAGTTTTGTGCGTGGTGATAGATATGGATCTATTTTCATTCTTCTACAGGTTGACATCCAGTTATGCCAGCATCACTTTGCTTTCTTTCTTCCATTGTATAATTTTAGCTCGTTTGTCAAAAATCAGGTGTTCATAGATTTGTGGAATAATATCTGTGTCTTCGATTCAATTCCATTGGTCAGCATCTCTGTTTTTGTGCCAATACCAAGCTATTTTCATTATTGTAACTCTGTAATAGAGTTTGAAGTCAGGGATGGTAATGCCTCCAGAGGTATTTTCATTGTATAGGATTGTTTTGGCTATCCTGGGATTTTTGCTTTTCCATATAAAGTTGATTATTGTTCTCTCAAGGTCTGTGAAGAATTTTGTTGGGATTTTAATGGGGATTGCAATGAATTTATAGATTGACTTTAGTAGAATTGCCATTTTTACTATATTGATCCTACCCATCCAAGAGCATGGGAGATCCTTCCATTTTCTGGTATCATCTTCAATTTCTTTCTTCAAAGACTTAAAGTTCTTGTCAAACAGATCTTTCACTTCCTTGGTTAGAGTAACCCAAGATACTTTATGCTATTTGTGGCTATCATGAAAGGTGATGTTTTTCTGATTTCCCTCTCTGCTTCTTTGTTCTTTGTGTATAGGAGGGCAACTGATTTTTTGTAGTTGATCTTGTATCCAGCCACATTACTAAAGGTGTTTATCAGCTGTAGGAGTTCTTTGGTAGAGTTTTTGGAGTCGCTTATGTACACTATCATATCATCTGCAAATAATGAAAGTTTGACTTCTTCCTTTCCAATTCGAATCCCCTTGATCTCCTTATGCTGTCTTATTGTTATTGCTAGAACTTTAAGCACTATATTGAAGAGGTATGGGGAGAGGGATAAAATCTTCTTATAGCCTCTATAAAGCAGAAGGAATCTGATATGGTTGTAGGATATGTCTTATTTCCTGAGGATATTTCAACAATTTTAAATTAAACTTGCAAAGATATTTGTACTTATCTTGGTCAAAGCACCTCCCTATAAGATATCAGATATTTAATAATTTCACGTGGGTCATTAATCTTTGAACATTTTATAATAAAAAGAATACTTAGTCTTCATTTACAATCACACACACAATTATTTGGATCTAAATTTTAATTTTCCAATTTAGTAGTACATAGTGTCTATTTATTCAATATTTTTCATGTATATAGCACATTCTTAGTATCATAATTACATCTAAAACATTGCTTCTCAAATGCTACCAAAGTGAATGCTCATAATTCCAGCACCTAAGAAGTGGAAGTGGGAAGATCAAGAGTTCAAGGTCATTCTTGGCTATGTAGGCAATTTGAGGTCATCCTGGACTACATAAAACAACATTTGAAAAATCAAATATGCAAACAAAAAAGAAAAACGGAAGAGAGAGAGCTTTCATGTTAACAATACAGTATTACTGATGCAATCTGTAAAATCTTGGAAGAATTTTTCCTTTATACATAAAAACTATTGTCTTGTCTATGGCCATGTCACCCTGAATGCGTCTGATCTCGTCTGATCTTGGAAGCTAAGCAGGGTCAGGCCTGGATAGTACTTGGATGGGAAACTATTGTCATCACTTGGATCAGACACTTGGAAGAAGGAACTCATCCTGGCATCAGAATATTTTGTCTTTTGTTCTTCTTTGACCAATAAGACAAATTTCTTGAAAAGTTCCAAGGACCTTCAGATTTTATTGACATCCCCTAACCTCCCACACTAACCTGCTCTATATCCAACATTCACCAAGCTCAATAAAAGATGATGTGTTCTCTGCTTAAGATAGAGGATACATATTAAAAGACAATTGTTTCCACATCCGAAAAATAATTGACCAAACATGAAGTAATTCAAAGCCAACTACCTAAGCAAGAAAAATGTATGAACCATAATCCTCAGAGATAGCAAAAAAAAAAGGAAATGTGCATGAAATGTTGACATATCTCAGACCTTACAAGCAGTGGTGAGGGAAAAAAATGTGAATCCAAATGTCTTAAAATGCCTCATATCAGAAAAGCATGCTAAGGCAGTTTAAGTATGAAAGGTGGTAAAGTAAAGTAGTTTTTAAAATATTTTACAGAAAATAATTGAAACAGAACTGCAGAAAACTGAGATTTGCTTTCAAACAAAGAAGAGTTCCCTGGGTGAGCTGTTTCTGTGTAACAAAGAGAACTTTTAGGAGTGGGACAAGAGGAATAAAAAAAAATATAAATTATAGTGTATGTGTGCTTAGAGAACACATTGAAACTAAGTACTGAAGTTGACCTCTGAAATGGGTATTCAAATCCCTAAACCACCTCTTTGTACTAGAACAATGCTGGTATTGCCATAGACAAAACTCAATTCCTTTGACAAAGGAACATCAAATGTGTCGTAAGAAAATTCAGTATGTATTCATGTGTTCATATGGCAAACCATTCTCTAGCTAACAGTAACAGAGAAAGGAACATGTCTCCACAAGGGATTTTGAACTGACACTACTATATGAGAAACAAAGAAAACCCAGGTAGTCGAGTGACTGATGATTCCTAGATTGTTGAATAGCATGCATTTCAATGTGGATTTACTAGGTTTGTAATTGATTACTTATTTCTGGATATATAATTGAAACACATAGTTTCATCATCACTAAGATTTTGTGTTGTTCCTTTGCCTGTAAATAAATTGTTACTGTATATAGCAAAAAAAGAAAACTCCAAACTTGTTTCTTTTCTGTTGTTAATGAGTAAGAGTTATAGAAACCAGACCACCAAAGGATAAAATTGATTACAACGGTATAAACCAACCATTTTCCCCAGAAAAAAAAAACTCTTTCTGAGAATCTTTACTGGGAATATAACATTAATACAAAAATAGGGTCTCTCTTCTTAGTGTGTGACTCTGTCAAACAGCATTCATATCCCCAGAAAGTCAGCCAAAATTAGTGTATAAAAGCACACATGAGTGAGTCAAGAAGTAAACAATAGTGAGACTATACTCTAGATTATCCCTCAATTCTCAATTACTAGAACTCAAGATTAAGGCATAAAATGTTTCTTGAATAGACAACATGGGGTTGAATATGGGAAATAAGGAAAGGAGATACTCTGTGGCTTGAGTAAAATCTGGCAAACTGATGCCCTAAACTACCATCCTTGTTTGGTTTATAAATGCTCCCATTCTCTACCTCTGTCAAGAGGTATATGGAATCAATGTCTTCCATGTCTCTGTAGTTACCTCTTATGTGAATCAACCCTTTCCCTTTAGGCTAGAATGAACTGGATTCAATGACAAGGACACTGTGAATGCTTCTGGCATGACCCTCAGGGGAGACTACACTGCTGCTGTGTTAGTGTAGGTCCACACCCTCTTCAACAACAGAGTACCTTATTTCTGAGAAAAGGAAAAAAATTGCAAGAAGAGAGAATGAAATTATGTGTACGATACTTCTACACACAAGTACCAGTGATCCTATAAAAGCCACATGCTCTTAATAATACATAAGTACAGAGCATGAACACACCCAAGTCACACAGAGGGCAAACAATACTGAGTCCAATCCCATATAGGTCTCCAGATGGCCTGCTTTGTTTGTCAACACCTTATGAGAATTGGATTATCCTTCTATTTTGTCTGCCTTAGAATTCCATACTACAGCATTGTTTCCTATCACTCACATGCCAGAGTGTACATTGGGCCTCCTAAAAGTTTGGAACAGAAAAACATACTACATTTTATAATACTAATGTGTCACCTTTATTATGGTATCCAAAGACTGGAAAAAACGTAGTTGTTAATACAGGGATCTATAGGTGTTGTTACATATACCACTGGAGACATTTGTAGAGGGTAGAAGTAGAACAAATAAAGAGAACCTTGTGGTTGTATTTGCTTCTCTTACTTCATAGTTGACTTAAGACATATCATAGGTAAACTGTATGAATCATGTTTCATGTGGCACTCCAACGCATGGTAACTAATGGATAAAGTGTTTACATTGTTTTTAAGGAATTTTGAGTTAGCCATGCCCATATCTATTAGTTTAAAATATCACCCCCTCACTCGGGGCTTTTCAATATCCAGTGTGATTTTTCACATCACAGGCTTCAAGTTCCACCTACAAATTATGCAAATATTACTGGCTTTCTGAACTTATATCCAATGAATAGCTAAGAAGCTTGATAACATATGAGAGTAAAAGCTATTCATCCATTCTGTTTCTTAGTTTCTTTCCTCACCTTATAGATGAGTGCTTCTTCATTTTATAAATACATTAAACCCTGTTTCTGGTGAGGAAGATCTGAGACCAAGATTCCCATCTCTACATTCTAAGCTGTCAAGTGAATTATTTCTAGGAAATTATTTCTAACAAAATTTATTCTTTCAATAACTGTTATGCGTCTGCTTTGGTATTGCCAACACTATGCATATTTGACTTTAGCCATAGAAGAAAGAGAGGCCAAACAACTATTGAATTAATGTCAGACAACTCTTTTTCCTGGGCATCAGGAAAAAATACTGACAGCAGAAGCAAAGCTAATGACAGGATCTGTTGATAGAGATTTCTGTCTCTTGCAGCTGTTCAGTCCAAAGAAACACACAGAGGTCTACATTAATCATAAACTCGCTGGTCTATCAGCTCAGGCTTCTCATTAACTCTTTCTTACCTCTTAAATTAGCCCATAAATTTGTCTGTGTTAGCCATGTGGCTTGCTACCTTTATCAGTGAGGCATTCTCCTCTCACTTCCTCTGAATCCAGGTGATGATTGCAGACTGCCCTTTTTTCTTCCCAGAATTCTTCTGTTCTGGTTGCCCTGTCTCCACTTCCTGCCTGGTTGCCCCACCTATACTTTCTGCCTGGCAACTGGCCAATCAACATTTTATTAAAACAATAGAATATAAGTAACAGCATAAAAGACCATTGTCCCACAACACTTTGCCTCCTTTTTTTTCAAAACTAGAACTCTGAATCTAATCTCCTTTGTTTAGCTTTCTTCCTGACCATTATCCACAACAACTAACCAGCACTCTAAGCAAAGGAAAAATCCATAATCCATTATTTGGGAATGAGGGCATAGTTTCCCAGGATACTTCCTCTTCATTAGGGGCTCTAATAATTTTATGGGGACAGAAAGAAATTTTTGAATTATGGTCAAGTCCTGACTGGAATATTCTGTGAGGATTGATCATCTCAGCCAGCAGTCTTGAAACTGTTCTGGATGTAGAACTCAGAGGAAACTCCAATAGAGGTTCTCTGAAATGTTGGATCATCTGTGCCATTCATTCCTAGCAGAAATTCTTCTGAGGATCTTCCTTGGTCAAACTTTATTTTTCTAAACCCAGAATGAATCCACAGCCTCTCATTTCCTGTGGAAACAAAAACAAAACCTCTTCTCCAAAATAACATATCTTTTGACTTAAATTGTGCAGTCAAGGCATTTTCAAAATATGTATGTTGGATTAATCCAGATATAACCAAATATTTTTAGCAGCTGTTGTTCATTCCTCAGCATTCAAACAATTCAAAGAGAATGTAATAACACACAGTATCCAGATTCTCTGCATGTTCTCCCTCTTTATATGGCTCTATTTTAAATTCTATTACTTTTGTTTTTACGTTTAATTGTTGGCTTGTTGAGACTAGGTTGCTCTGTGTATCTTTGGCTGTCCAGCCACTCACACTGTAAACCATGTTATCCTTGAACTCACAAAGATCTGGCTGCCTCTGCCTCCCAAGTGTTGGAATTAAAAATTTGTGCTACTACACCCAACTACTCACTATCTTTTTTTTTCATTTTAAGGACTTTATCCTTTATTTTTCTCCCAAGCCTGCATATATTTTTAAACACACTGTTAACCATTTAGAGGTTTTCTTTATTGCTGAATCTATCTTTACGGTATATTTCTCTTTTTCTGACCATGTGAATCTTTAATTTGCTAAGTGATATGGCTAGGATTAAAGCTATGGCTTTGATGGCTGGATCCATCCCATTCCTTAGCTTTCTGAGAGTCTAGCCTCATGGCAGAAGTATTGGCTGGAGCCGTCTTTATTGCCACAGCTCTATGGAATTTCAAAGTCCCTACCACCACCAAGAAGTAAGCTGATGGCTATCCATAAATACTATTTAAATGTTTACTGGTGGGTCTTCTTAAAATAGCTGCAAGGTTTTTGCAGCTAAAGCTGAGTCAGGAAGCCTATGTTAAATGATATGCACTTGCTTCTAGCAAACAGAGCCCACCTGAGAAAATGCTGCTACCAAGAAGCCATGCTTAACTCTCCTCATTTTTTGTCTAAAATTACTTCCCATGCTTTCTCAGGTTTTATGTAAATGCAGTTGTCCACATTGTGTACCATTTTGGTGACAGAGATTTATGTCCTGTCCAGTCCCACAGCAATTTAATCCCAAACAAGCACACAGAGGTCTACATTAATCTTAATCTGGCTGGCCTATTAGTTCAGGCTTCTTATTAAATCTTATAATTTACATTAGCCTATAATTCTTGTCTGCATTGGCAACATGGCTTGGTACCTTTTTCAGCAAGGCATTCTCATCTTGCTTCCTCTGCATCTGAGTTGTAGCTGCAGGCTCATCTTTTCATCTTCCCCAAATTCTTCTGTTCTCCTCGCCCTACCTAAACTTCCTGCCTGCCTGATCATTCTCCCTACACTTCCTGCCTGGCTACTAGCCAATCATCATTTTTATTAAAATAGTACAATGTAAGTGACAGGATAAAAGACTTTTGTCCCACAACTATGATCCTTCTAAGCACTGAGCCCAATGAAAAGACATAAGACATTGTTATGAAACCAGGTAGTATCAGAGGTCAGGGTACTTCTGAGTGTTATGGGTAGGCAGTAGTGGAAAGAACTTTATATGTGTTCTCTCTTACTTTCTCAAATACATCCCTCAGATACATGGAACTGACTTTATGTTAGAAGTCCTAAGATAAGACATTCATGGACTTCAAAGTTGTTTCTTGTTCAGTCTCTGGATTTGGAACCTGATAATATAAAATATATTCATACAGAAAATGTACTAGGAAGGTATTATCATAAATATCACTTTATAAGAGAAACAGGTCTTTAATTTACATAAAGTCAGTTTCTAGTTTTGTTTAGAAAATAAAATATCATTATATGAATCTATTATTCACAATGGAAAAAATGTATTTAATTTATTAGAACCTATTATTTTTTCTCCTAAATATTGAAATATAATGAATTATAACAGCTTTCCATATTTCTATCTACTCTTTTCATTTTTTTCTCCTGATATGATTGTAGCAAGGCTCTATTTTGTTAAATTGTAGAGTTGTAAAATGATCAGTCTTTTGTTCTAAAATGCTTCTATATGTTCAAAACAAAACTTGAAAATATAAATAGCTAATAAACAAGAATCTTTAACAAATTCTTTCTTTACTATTAAAAATCATCAACGAAGTGTACCAGGGGACAAAGGGTTATACATGTTTGGAGCTGAACCTAAGCCACCACACCACCAAGAGAGAAGCCTGCCTCAGTTTGCTATGTCTCAGAATCAGAGCACATGAGTGGACTGAAGGAAAAGTAATGATAAGTGCAGCAAAAAGCAGATGTTTTTCCTCTAGAAACTGAGAGACCCAAGCTTGTGTGGCAAGAGACATAAAGAAAACTACATAGAAAAGGAGAAAGGCGACCATCATTTGCAGGGCATTGATGTGGGCCATGGTGCTGGGGTCTCTGGTGTCTTTGATGTTGTGCTGCATGTTCTTCAGATGTGTCCACAGGGAGAAGATGAGCAGGGTAAAAATGATCAGAGACACAGTGAACGGAATTAATGTGAACATTGTGTTAATTAAATATATAAGTCTGTAAAACTGTGTGTAATACTTTGATGTGGAATTGTAAGATGGATTTCTTTTGCATTTTTCTGTCCAATCATCAATATGTGTGTTCATTGCTAAAATATTTACAAACAAAAAGAGCAGAGACAGCAGCAATGTCATAGAAACCACCTTTTTAAACCTCCACTTTAGGTAAAGAAAAATATAGTTAGAAAAATTGGCTATCTTGAGAAAATAAAATATGCTGAGGGTGGTAGCCAGCCAGATACTAAAATGATTTGCAATAACCCAGATGTTATTTTTTATTCTTACCATTTTCACAGTCATTTCTAAATCTGGATAGAGTGAAGATATTAGTGTAACAATAAATGTTAACCACAGCATATTTATTCTGGAGATTGCCAAAGCAGTGATGATCTGATCCACTGAAGAGATCTTCCTCCTCTTGACCCAGTCTATGATGTTCACCAGCACTATGAATCCATTTGCAGCACTCCCAATTATGAATTCCACAATGATCGTAGCTGCACACATGCTCTGTATGGCAATATCCATTGTCCATAGCAGAATATCCTGATTTCTGTAGTCACTGAAGAATATTTGTTAATGTATTCATTTTAAATGTTTTAAAAGAAATTCATAACATCTTTCCTAAGAAAATAACAAATAAAAAAATAATGAAGATTTACCAATATAGGTAATCATAGTTGTATTTATGAAAGTTTGCCTTTTTACATGGTTCCACTGAGTTATATCCAGATTTTGGGTGTCCTCTGGTAGACTGATGATTAAGGAAATACTGTCATCTGAGATACTGAAATATAAATAAAGACATGTTGATTTCCATTAGTTTTCTATTTTTTCTTTCTATGGACAAGAAATAATCAAATCTATGAGTTATGGAAAGAAATAATTAAAACATTCTAAGATGGGAAGAATGTAACAAGAATCTCAGGAAACAAGAGTTCTTGAATATTGAAGATATTTTCAGTAGTTCAGATTAAGACTCTAGGGGCTTATCATCAAAGCTCTTCTACAAATTATTACCTACTAATAACTTCTTGTAGAACATTATTGCTTAAGGACATAATATTACAAATAAAACTTTATAATTCACAATAGAAAACATCTGTACATATTCATATATAAACATACACTTATTTGAGGTCTAAATATTAATCTTTAACTTCATTGATATATTTTTTAATTTATTTAACATTTATCATACATTGAGCTCTGACTTTATTACAATTCATAAGAAATTGTTTCAGTGTGCTTCCATATTAAACTATATAGTGATAGATGTGAATATTTTCTAAACTTTGGGTAATGGGTCCTTTGTACATGGAATGTAGTAAAAATCTGTTGTAGCTCCCTGAAGAAGTCACTGAGGTGAATGAAGCAGCTCATTTATCAAGATCATATAAAACAGTGAGACACTAAGATGGAGACACAGGCACATCCATTTTATTTTGACATACTGTATGTTCTTGGCATAACTGAGGGGACATGTTTCAACCTTTATCTCCTACCCTAGAATAAAAACGTACCATAGGAGCATAAAAGACAATGTAGCCTTGACACTAAGTCATGGGGAATGTTATTGTTGTAGTCCAACCTTAAATTGTTTCAATTTTCCTGCAGAACTAGCATAAATTAAAACATATTTGAAAAATGAATAACTGTAAAGTTTGTATTCTACTCAGTTGAGGTATTTACAATTTATGGAATATTGTTTGTATGGTGAACACAGGTAATATGACTATGAGCTGGCAGCAGAGATTCACTGATGTTCTTGACAAAGTCAGATTCATTGGAGTCTGGAGTAGGCTTATAAAACAGTGTTCAAAGATATATTGTATTCTTAAAATGAAAGAATTGAAAAGGTGCATTGGAAAGTTGATTTCTGATGTGAACCTTAAAGGGGAAAGTCAAAGCCATGAGTCTTATCCAAAGGCCCTGCTTATGCCTTCTCCTCTTATCAGCAGTTATCCTTGTCTGTTTCATCTTAGATTGATGGACCAACTTAGAGATGTACCACAGCTCTCTCTTAAAGAGTTTACTATTCTTATATATTCTGTAAATAGCACATACTTGCTAGTATATCTGACAATTCTCCTACTAATCACATCTGAATTGCATTCTTGTCTCCTCTCACCTAAAGCACAAGCCTCAGCATGTTCACAGACCTTTAGGAAACTATCAAATCCCATAGGTACCATGTAAATATTTTTTTCTTATTAGTAACAGGGTCTGTGTATTTGACATTACTCTTTACCTTTTAGATTTCTGTCTTCATATTAATGTGTTGGGAAACTATAACAACATACCAAAGGGCTCAAACAATAGAAATTATTTTTCTCACGGTTCTGAAGGTTAGAAATCCAAGGTCAATGTCCCACAGGGTGGTTTTCTGGTGTGTTGGCTTTCTGGTTTGTCTGGCTCTCTCACTGGCTTGATGTCAGGTTGTCTGATCAGGAAGCACTTCCTCTGAGCTTACATGGTCTTCCTCAAAGCACATGCCATTCTGATTTAAGCCCTATTATCTTTAAGTCTCTATTGGACTAGGAGCCTTCTCCTGACAATTTCAATTGCATCTCCTTCTCTCTAACTCAATCAGAATGTGAAAGAGACTCAACTGCATGTTTTGTTTGTTGGGCTTTCGTTTGCATTGTTTTGCATGGAGTTCAAACAGTTCAGCCTATGAGAAAAAACTTGAAATAAGACCCTTAACAACATTTACAATGATTTGGAGGGAGTGAAAAGTAACACTAGTATTTTTGACAATTATATTAACTGATTCAGTTTGGGGTCATAATTTTAGCCAAGAATTCTAAATGATACTCCTCCCCTTGGAAGAATGACTCCTCTGTTTTATGGAGTATAATTTGATAATATTTACTCCATACTTTCAATAGTTGATTTCTGACATATGCATTTTAAGTTTCAGTATGACTGTGATGACTTCAGTTTCAATGAAATGTATGCAAATGGAAATATGTTATGAAGTTTTAAACTGAATATAGAGTGTAGAAACCATAATAATGGGTTACTTTCATTGTTGTTGTCAAAATTTTTATTTTTTCTTGGTTCATTTCCTTCATAAAACCACACTGTGAGTTCGAGGCCAGCCTGCTCTACAAGAGCTAGTTCCAGGACAGGAACCAAAAAGCTACGGAGAAACCCTGTCTCGAAAATAAAATAAATAAATAAATAAATACACTGAAAAAAGAAATTACAGAAAACAAGCTTATTTTGGCTTATGGTTCAATGGCAGAGAAATCAGGACAGCAATAGCTTGAAGAAGTCACATGTCCACAGTCAGGAAGCAGTCTCTTTTCTCCATGTATGTACTTATAGCCCAAGCTCCTAAACTGGGATCACAATGAGCCAATATTCCCACTCCAGTAAATATCCTCAAGGTCATCCCTATAGACACTTAGATAAACTGTTTCAGGTGGCCCCAGAAGCTCATATCCTGGTGACTCTACAGTCTAATAAATTGCCAATTAGCACTAACCATTACAATTTTTCAAGGTTTTTTTTAATAATTTTGTTATAGGTTCTTATATGTGAGAATCACATAGGCACAGGAAAACACAGTACATAACATGACATATTTGCTTGTATCATTATTTTAATTTAACAGAAGAAATAACAGTACATACTAGATACTTTTAGCATATTTTATCAGAAAACACAAAAAGGATTTGCTGTATAAATAATTTTATAAACTTTATCCCAAAGCTAGAAATAGCATTATCCTTTCTTCATAAGCATTAGCATGTTCTCAATTCACAAACAGCAATGCCAGCTTACACCTTACTTAGCATTTTGAACATGCAAAATGCTCATTATATAAATCAACACCAATCACTCAAATAATTGGCAGGAAGATGTAACATTGTACTTATGTGTAGATGATATCAAGTTTTGTCTACAAAAAGACAAGAGAGTAAGTTTAAAACATAAGGTAGATGTAATAGTTTGACAAGACATTTATTTCTAGGTCATCAAAATGACAGACAAAATAACTCTGATACACAAATTAAACTTTGACTACCTGAAAAAATATCACCGAATCTATGTACTCAAATTGCATATTCTGTTACATTGTTTTCCTAATGGATTTTTATGTGTCTCTACGCATGATTTTCCCCCTGATGTTTCCTGTAAATTTGAGGAAAATCTCACTCTGCTAATGGCTGATTGCACAGACTATTATCTTCAAAGACCACTAAGTAAGCTTTTTAAAACATTGCAACTTCAGCTGCTTCAAAAGAAAAATACCACAGGCATACATATGCGAGCACTAGTTACTCTGTACATAAATTAATTTGCCAGAGACACTTTACAGTTTCTCTTTCAGAGAACTCCTACCCAGATTTTAAGGTTTCACAAATTAGCAAACAACTATGATGCTGGGGTTCTGATGGAGGAGACTCAGAATGCACTTGTATAAAAGATTAAAAGGAAATAGTGCCACAAGAAGGGTTAAATGGGGATGGGGAAGGGTACTAAAGGGAACACAGGGAGAATTAACTAACATTAAACACATTTTAAGAAAAAGTCATATGGAAATTTATTAGTGTATAAGCTTCCTAAAATATCCAGTAGATGTATTAGGATCTCTGCTTTCTAAGTCATGATTGAGTCTTAATTTTTAATGACCAACATTTGGTACATCTTCACTAAGTTGTTTTTAATTTATCTAAAATTATAAATTTGTATCTTAATAGCTATGCCTCACATAAAAAACAATATGTCTTTCCCAAGAGTGTTAATTTAAAATCTTGAGAAACTATTATGAGTGAAACAATGACTATACCCACATATGGCATAAGTAGTAGTTTATTAAGCCAAATATGATTATTGCAGCCAAGGAACATGGCTTCTGGATTTTTACATAGTATGTTCCAACACTGAGGTAGTACAGAAGCTTTTAATGATCACAGATTAAAAGAAAGTTATAAATCATGTTATGTTCCAAATACATTGGTAGAGACCACAGGTAGACCAGCTAGTGTTAATGAGGAAACAGTCTAGGTAGGTTTTAGGTGCTACTTGATGACAATTTTTTAGCTTTCATTTGGAAAAGCTCCTGTTCTTCTAAGAATATATTTTAGAGACTTTACTTGTTAGGCTTGCAGATGTTAGATCAGACACAGAGAAATAGCATAACTTTACTCTGAATCTGTTAGACTCCAACTGATCACAAACAAAAATTCTAACAAATATATCAGCTTTTGTAGAATATGGATATAGATGAACTGTTTTTTGTGAACCTCAATTTATATTATTATAATAGTGACAAAATTAATAATATATTTTATAAAGATCTCATTTTGTAGTGGGTTACATTGATGTGTTAAGACTCTAACACGCCTCTGTAATGCTGATTCCAAATGTATTTTTTTTTTTTTTGGTTCTCGAAAAAACCAAATGTATTTTTATAAATGTGATCACATTGTAGACAAAAGATTATCAGGTAAAGAAAGCTAAACATGAAAGAATTTCTTAGGAATTGACTTTCCTTTAGAACATGCATGATGATCCAGAAATTTAATGTAGAATGGAGCACTTTGCATCTTTGGGCCAACACTTCAACCACAACATCACAGAAAGGGAAGCTTTTCTCAGCTTACTGTTTCCCAAAATCAGGATAAAGGAGTGACATGAAGAAAAGGCTATTCCAGTAAATAATCTAAATAAAAAAATTATATCATTCTCCATTGATTCAATGCTGAAGACATTTATGGCAAGGGAAATCAAAAAAATGGTATAAAGAAAGAGGAAAGCAATTCCAGTTTGCAAGGCCTTAATGTGGGCTCGGATGTTGGTATCTCTGGAATCCTTGGCAGTGTGATGCATCTTCTTCTCATGGTTCCACAAAGACAGTATTAGCAGGAAAAAAGCCACCAGTGATATAGTAAAGGGGATGACAGCAAAGATAGAGTTAGTGGATAAAATACTTTTGAGAAATAAAGTAGAGTTCATCAAACTAAAATTATAAGGCATATTTCTTCCATTCACATCAATCCAGACATCAATATGGGTGTTGATGACTTTGATGTTTAAAAACAAGAGGACCAGAGACAACATCAGGCTCATTGGAACCACCTTCCTAACTCTCCATTTTAGGTAAAGAAAAAATGAATTAGAAAAGTTGACTATTTTAAGAAGGTAAAAGATGCTGAGTTTAGTAGAAAGCCAAAGGTTAAAATGATTTGCAACAACCCAGGCAATACTGGTCACTCTTAGTATTGTTTCTGTCAGTTTGACTGAGTAAGTAAGAAAAAGCAAAATATTTATTTCTATAAGCCAGAGCTGAGCAACTCTGAAGACTGTCAGAGCAGTGATGATTTGATCCACTAGAGAGATCTGTCTTCTCTGAACCCAGTCCAGACAATTCACCAGTGCTATGAAACCATTTAACAGACTCCCAATGATGAATTCCAAGGTCAAAATGGTAGTAAATATGCTATCTA
Organism: Microtus oregoni; assembly: GCF_018167655.1. Lineage (NCBI taxonomy): Eukaryota > Metazoa > Chordata > Mammalia > Rodentia > Cricetidae > Microtus > Microtus oregoni. Next base: position 72,596,038 of record NW_024543061.1, read on the forward strand.
TGATTGAAGCCATCACCTGTAAAAAAATATGGCTGTCTGTTACTTGTAGCTGCATTCATCTAAGATGCTATTTCTATTTGATAAATGGAATATCAGAGAGAATCACTCTTTGAAATTTTACCCAGCCAATGCAAAATTTGAGATAGTCCTATGGCTGACTTCATAGTTTCCCTCATAAAAATCTTGCACCTTCTGCCACATTCTATCTGAGCTTCATCTAGATAGTAGATGTAGGAGGAGAGCCCACTTGTGAATCCCGGCCGCCAGGCTTGCTTAGTCCCAAAATAACCACACAGAAACTGTATTAATTAAATTACTTCTTGGCCCATTAGCTCTAGCCTCTTATTGGTTAGCTCTCACATCCTGCTTTAACCCATTTCTATTAATCTGTATATGGCCACATGGCAATGGCTTACCGGGAAAGATTATAACCAGTGTCCATCTCAGGTGGAGGATCCATTGTGTCTCTCTGACTCTGCCTTTCTTCCTCCCAGCATTCAGTTCTGTTTTCTGCCCACCTACCTAAGTTATGCCCTATCAAAAGGCAAAGGCAGTTTCTTTATTCATTAACCAATGAAAGCAACACATAAACAGAAGGACCTCCTACACCAAGTAGATATCTTACACATGGTAACCTGGAGTTGTTTTTAGCTGGTGTTAAAGAAATGCTTGATTTTCATGTGCTACAATGTAAACAAAATACATTATTTACATTCAAGTGCTGTACACCCTACAATACATATTTTGATCTCATTATTGTTTTTTTTTCAGGGACAACTGACATTTTAAAAGTAAAACAAACCTAACATGAAGAGTATGAGCAGATGGGATGGGGTATAGCAATGTACAATTTAATTTCATCTCTCAAGAGACGGTGGCAGGGAGATTTCTGTGAGTTTGCAGCCAGTCTGGTACTAGAATTACCTATGAAAATGGTTATAAATATGCTATTTAGGGTAAGAGTCATCACCTGTAAGAGAAAATCTATTTCATTTTCATAGAGACTTCCATGACAGTCAGATCTGCATATTGAGAACCCGTCTCAGAAAAATGTATACATATAAGTTCATACATAAAATTTCTAAAACCATTTAGGATTTATAATATCTATTGTACATACACAGACATTACTCAGATCTCATAACAGAAATTATTATCATTGCCTAGTAGTCTCCTGGAGACATTCTGATAATAATATTCATGCAATATTTTGCTTTTTACAAGTGAATGTATATATGCATATATATATGTCCATTTATCTTTGTTTTTGCTACAATAATTCTAATTTTTCACTAGTTCAGTATTTAATATTAATCCACCTCATGTTCAGGAACATTGCAGATAAGACAGTGCCTCAAAAACCTACAGTTAATATTGACTCTGAAATAAAAAGATTCAGTAAACAATGAAGTATTTATTTCCTGGGCACATGAAAGATTCTAGAAATCAATTTATACTAACATTAAGCAAGACTCACCCTCCTCCAATGCCTCACCTTTGCCCAGTAGAGCTGATATTCTCATAAGTCCCAAAGCCTTCAGATTTTATCCACCTGCTCCACCTCTTACCAACATCTGCCCTATGTGGACAACAGAGCTGACAAGATAAATAAAAGATGTCATGCTTCTGGTTTGCATGAGAAGTAAACAGAAGGACACAATTATTCTTGACAAATAGTCAAAAAAGTGAAGCTGTAAATGCTATCAAAGGCAGGAAATGTTTCCTGTCATCAAGTTCACAGATGGTACAGAAAGAGATGGGCCTTTTTATTGTTAATATCCTAGATACCAACTCCATTTACCTAAGCAACCTCTACTAAAGACAGGTTATCCAATATATGAAAATGCACAAATTCTCTCAGAGAGGTATTTTGAGTAATAATAATAGAACATCTTGTTAAACCTTTATATGAAACTTCTAAGAATTGAGGGAAAGTATAACAAGAGTACACAGGAAGGAGCCCCTGTCTGGCTCAGCTCAGATTACGTGCTAAAATTGAGTACTGAGGAGAGGGCAAACCAAAAGCAAATAATGACGTTAGTGGTCCACGTCCAGTGAGTTGGAGTATCAGAACATCATGTAGTTCATAAAAGAGACAGATAGGGCTCTATTGAGTGTGTACTTTCACCCCGAGGAGAGTTCCTACTACAATGCCTTTCAGTCTACATGGGAAACAACATGGGTTTGACTTCTACTTCCTAGGCAGACAAACATCTCTAGGCAAGATAAGGATGTTAACAAGAGTAATTCCCAGAAATTAGAATGCATTATAAATTAAATCTATCTCAGACATATAGACATATGTCTTTCATATGTGCTTTATAATAGGATGTGCTTGACATCCAAAGAAATGGAAATTTAAAAAATGAAATCAGAATGTACTGAGGCACAAATTACAATGTAGAAGAACAAGAAGTTACCAAGATAGACTTATAAATGTTCAATACATATCAAAAAAACCAAGAATTCATTAAAAGAAAGTAACATTAAATGTCTACATGAGCAACATTGAGTCATAATTCTGCAAAACCCTAACATATAACTAAAAAATAGGCATATAATTTGAAAAATATAAAGGGGTGCTATTATAAGTCTTATCGTATATATATATATATATCATATACACATTGAGACATGCATATTTACATGTCTTTTATTTAATAAGCTTAGTTGAAAGACCTTATAGGAACGTTTAGAAACAGCTTAAATGAATGCTTGCTAGAAAAATGCTTGGATGCAAAGAGATTACAGGTTCTATTAGCTATCAAAATGATCCACTCCCTGACCAGAAAATCAAAAGTACTTGTTATTTGTTAACTAGATAAAGAAGATTTTTTAAATTAAATCTCACAAAGCAAAACTGGAGAGATGGCTCACTAGTTAAACCTATTTGCTGCTCTTGCAGAGGAAGGAAGTGTGTTTCTCAGGATCCATATGACTCTCAATATCATAACAGCTGTAGGTGGATCTGATACCACTGGTCACCTTGGGCACCTGAATTCACATTCATATACCCACACAAAAGCACATACATTGCTACACAACTAGAAATAAACTCATAAAGTTCACGTAGAAAACCAATTCTGAAGATAGCAAGAGATCAGAGAATTTCAGCTGAGAAGACATTTGAGGACTCAGTCAATGAAGCTCACCACCAAATACTATGAATATACAACATTTCTAAAAACAAATCCTGTAATTACTTGGGTGAAAATCATGCTCAGAACAAGATACATAGCTTACTAAATATTTGAGGGAGGGGTAAACACGTCCATGGTGCATGGTGGTGGTTCTTAATCAGTCTAAAATATTCTGATACCTGATTGATCAGTGTTCATTAGAAAAGCATGACAGCATGCTGAAGTCAGAGTTCAAAGTTGTTTTTATTAAAAACATTGTCTTTAACAAGACAATTTAATATAGTTTCAGACTGTATTACTTATGTAAATGTTATAAGCTGGATTCTTTCATAACTGATGTTGCAATAAAAGCTGAATTCTCATTTGCATGCTTGCAAATGAGAACATATTCCTTTTCATGATTTTGTTGTGTTTTGCTTTGCTTAACTTTTGCATCATTTGGTCTCAGCAAGCTTGGAGGTTGGTACCAGAATATGGAAGCCAAATTAGAGAAAGTATGTCAGAGTCTCTTAAGTTGATGAAATTTAATTGGATACATGTTGCGTGGGTATTCTTGCTTCTCAGTGTAATTATTTCAATAACATATTAGATTTGTATATAAAAGGTATTTTAAAAGTTTGCCTTCTATTGCTGTGAAGAAACACCAAGACCATGGCAACCCTTTTAAAGAAAAACCTTAAATTGAACTAGCTCACAACTCAGACATTTATAGTCTATTATTGTCATGACAGGTGGCATGGTGGCATGCAGGCAGACATGCTAGAGAAGGTGCTGAGAATTCTGTATCTTGATCCTCAGACAACAGGAGCAACTCTATGCCACACTGAACATAGCTTGAGCATAGGAGAACTCAAATCCCACTCATAGAGTGACACAGATCCTTCAACAATGCCATACCTACAAAAGACACACCTCCTTATAGTGTCATGCCCTATTGATGCAATTTTCTTTGAAACCACCATAGCCTTATTTTTCCTTTCAAATCTTTCCACTTATTTTAGGTACCAACAGGAATGGCAATATCCCTTTCACTGGATACCAAGTTCATCTCTTCACCTCCACTACCACCCAAAGATTTTACTCATTTCCTGAAAAGAGTCTAAAGACAATTAGTAACAAATTATTTTCCTTTCATTTCAAAATGAACCAATTCTTGAGAACTGATGGGGATTTAAATCTCCATTTCCACTGACTCTTGAGGCAATAATACTTATCAAACATATTGCTCATGTTTAAGGTTCTCAAAAAAGATATTTAAAATTTACTCTGTTTAATACTTAAATATTGTATGATTAAACTATTCAGGTATTTTCTAGACATCCTTAAATTCAGTCTGATTTTTATTGGAAGTGCATTGTACACAAAGAACAGTTACCTTAGGAAACTGATTTTATGAACTCCCAAGCCTGTCTCTATACTTGAGAAAGCCGCTCACTGAAAGGTATCTTGTCCAAAATTCTCTGAACAAAACTCTTTGAGAGGGGGCTGAGGAGGATTGCTGGACTCTGTGTTCTGGGGTCTGGCATGAAGAGCTTGTCCATTTTACTAATTCAAGCACTGACAGTGTCCAGCTCATCTAAATCATACACTTTGGGTGAATATTTGCGTTTGTACACCATCACTTTCCTTCGCTGTGGGCTAGTTTTATGTTTCTGAAATCATCTATAATAGTTTTTTGAGTGTAGAAAGAATCTTGGGCTTTTATTACACTTTTACGCTCCTGATTTTCTGTCATTCATTTATTCTTTCATTTTAGAGCTTGCCATACATACATATCCTGCTAATGTATTCACAAGCAAAGGGGAATTGAAAATAATTAGAAAAACACAACTGGGCTCAACACTTTTTGTTATTTCCTAAAGTAGAACGTAACAGTGTTGGTGCAGCACCAACATTGTTTTAGGAGCTATGAGACTTTTAAGGTGTAAGGTGTAAGGTATGGCTTATATAACTATCATACTGCTCCATATAACAAAATTGTACATTGTGATTTCAGGAAGAGGCCTGGAGTCAGTCCCCCAACAATTACAAAAGTATGTATATAATATATATATATATATATATATATATACCCACAAAAAAGTGTTATAAGTTTAAAAATCAAGTTTAGAAATCAATTTGCTCATACAAACATGTTGTTGAATGCCACTGTCTAAATATAGGACTTTAGATAATGTTCTTAACTTCTTCAGCTTTTGGTTTTCTTATACAGCAATGCATTGATTCATATTTTCAACAGTGAAAATGATAATGCATGTAGAAACTGGATGTCATTATTTTTATAAATCAAACCTAAGTAAATAATTTTCCAAAATTGTGTTTTAGACTGCTTTGATGTTTTTTTTTTAACTTTTGATTTAATTATTTTGGCTACTTATCATTCCACTGCTTTTTCTTTTACCAAAGCTACATAGAAATTTTATGTATTTGGAGGAAATTATCCATGTGAGCGTAGATGTTCTTTTGATTGCTGTTTTAGATTAATGCTAATGTGCTTTGTTCATTTGATTTATAGTACAATGTCCATTTCAAGGGCACAATATATTATTATTATAATGATTTTCATAAAGCATTGAATTATGATAAGAAATATATTCTATGTAACATTTATTAAGAATGTTTTGGGTAATTACAGGTCTGTGTAATAGTTTGATGTTTCTTTGCAATGATTGTGTACATTTGTTTCTCAATGGTTCCAAATGTATTTATCTAGCTGTGCTGGTTATTGTTCTCCTTCTCCCTAATAATCCTACTTCTGCTTGATATATAATCTTACGAAATATTTAAAACTTTACTGAACCTGGATTAAGTTTGCACTTCATTGTTAAAATGCCACATGCTATTTGATATTATATTTGAAAAGTAATCATGGCCATAATTATTGTATCACTATATTATTTTTTCATTTATTATTTGACTTTAAAATATATCTATAAATATTAATACATTTAATTTTATAAGATTTAATTTAATCTTAGCATTTCACCATCAAATTTCATTTAATATTAATTTGCTAAATAACATTAAATATAATTTAACAGTAATTAGTAAATCAGCTGTTTTTCCATTCTGCAAACAAATGAAAACTGTATTTATACTTCTTTGTATAACACACTCACCAGCTATACAATGCCTTAAGAAATTGATAGCATTTGGTATTGGGCTTTAAATTGTGCATTCTATGGGTCTTTTTTTTAGTCACTATTCACATGTGGCTTGAAAAACACTCTGAATTTTGGTTATTTCATATGAATTGTTAGAGGAATCCTCTTTTGATGGGTTCTAGATCACTTTGTGATCACTATGTAGCATTATTACCTTTTATAATCTGAATACCTCAACATTTTTACATTAGAAATATGTGACTAATGAGGATTATAAAATGTACATATCACTCACTGTACTGTAGAAATATTAAAATATACTTTTTGGGTGGATTCAAATTACATATGTTCACTTCTTATTTTATGACATACATTTTAATGAAAATATCTCTAAAAGAAAAAATAAAAAAAAATATGCTGTACATATACAGCTTGCTTTCTCGCTGTTGTGAAAAATATCATAGCTGAAAACAACTTGGGGAGGCAAAGATTAATTTAGTTTAAACTTCCATGCCACAATCCATAACATCACTGAGAGAAGTCAAGGCAGGAACTCCATCAGGAACTGAGGCAGAAATTATGGAGGAAAGTTATTGACTGGCTTGATCCTCGGCTTACATTCAGCTGCCTTTCTTATATAGCCCAGGCTTACCTGTCCAAGATGGCATTGCCCACAGTAGGCTGGGTCATCCTTTATAAACTAGCCACAAAGAAAATGTAGTGCAGGCATGACTCTCTTGAAAAATTCTGCATTTTTTCAAGTTCACAGCTGATGCCAATGCAACATCCAAAGACTAGGATGATTTGTTGGTGAAAACAAGCCATAAGCAAAACATTGCTCTTCTCTAAAGCTTCATAAGACTCAAAGTTACTGAAGACATTACAGAACTGAACATGGGGTACATGACCATGCTTCCCTCTATTTACTAACTGATTTCTTGAGTTTAATCTGTTTAAAAATTTTCAATTATCTATGAAACTTATTAATTTTCTTATGTATCGTTTATTATTGTTATAAAATAAATGCTAACATCTTATATATAACCATGTTTTTATTTTAAATATAGTTTATTATGAAAATATTATAGCAAAATCATCACATCTCTGACAAATTCAAACATAGACAGATTTTAAATAATGTTAGGTCTCTTTCTATCTTTCTGTTCAAATTCTTAAATTGAACTTCACGCTTTTTAGGACCAAAGATTGAGTCTTTTATGTTCTTATCATATAATATGAGTTTTAATATATTTTTTTATTTTTCCATTCAAAAATTTACACTTCCTCCCCTCCTCCTATTCCCCTCCCATTCCCCACTCCCTCTCCTCCCTTCCCTTCCCTGCTTGAGAGAGGGCAGGGATCCCTGCCCTGTGGGAAGTCCAAGGCCCTCCCCCCTACATCCCAGGCCTAGGAAGCTATGCATCCAAATAAACTAGGGCCCCCAAAAGCCAGTACATGCAGTCAACACAAATCCCTGTGCCTTTATCAATAGCTTCTCAGTCAGCCCCCATTGTCAGCCACAATCGGAGTGTCCAGTTTGATCACATGTTCGTTCAGTCCTGGTCCAGCTGGATTTGGTTAGCTCCCATTAGAACAGGCACACTGCCTCAGTGGGTGAACCAACACCTCACGGTAGGTGCTGACTTATTTGCTTGTATTCTTCCTCCTCTGCCCTTCAACTGGACCTTGGGAGCTCAGTCTGTTGCTCTGATGAGGGTCCCTGTCTCTATCCCCATCCTTCACCAGATGAAGATTGTATGGTGAAATTCGAGATAATCATCAGTGTGATAGTGGGGCAAGGACAGTTCAGGCACCCTCTCCTCTGATGCCCAAAGACCTAGTTGGGGACATCCTCGTGGACAACTGGGATCCCCTCTAGAGGCAAGTGTCTTGCCAACCCTAAAATGGCTCCCTTAATGTAGATATCTTTTCCCTGCTCCTATATCCGCCCTTCCTCCATCTCCACCCTCCCATTCCCAAGCTCTCCCAGTCTTTTCCTTCTCCCTTCCCTCTCCCCTCTGCCTTTCCTCCAACCTCATCCCCACTCCTACCCTCACCCCCATGCTCCCAACTTTTTCCTGGCAATCTTGTCAGCTTCTAATTTCCAGGAGGATCCATATATGATTTTCTTTGGATTCACCTTGTTATTTGGCTTTTCTAGGATTGTGAACTATAGGCTTAATGTCCTTTGTTTATGGCTAGAGTCGACTAATGACTGAGTACATACCATCTTCATTTTTTGGGGGGGTCTGGGTGATAGTTGATCAAAGTCCTTCCCAGTATTCTCTTATCTTCCTCCCTCACCTGCTGAGTCCATTCTTTCACAAACTTCGTGTCCTTTTTTGTGCCTTTCTTTCCTTAATTGGAGTTGCCTCCAGGACCATAGTTAAGATGTTACTTAGTTATGGTACAGCAAAGTTTCAGTGACTATGTCTCTCAGGAATACAACTCACCCTTATTTAAGCAACCGTTCACTTGATATAGCTATCTCCTCAGGGAGAAGCAAGGTTTACAAGGCCAATCATGGAATCTTCATGGGTCTAGTCTTGTGTAGAAATCCTGCAGGTAGCCACTGTAACTGTGAGTTCATGGATGCATCAGTCAGGCTGTATTCATGTACAGAAGACAGTGTAGAACATACTTTCCCACTCTCCAGCTCTTACATTGCTTCTACTACTTCTGGTCATATGTTTCCTAAGTCTTAGAAGGGATGACATAAAGGTCCCATATGAAAGACCAAGTACCCAATACTTGCCTCTTCTCAGAACATGGACCAATGATGAGTCTCTGAATTAACAAATGCCTACAGCAAAGAAAAGCTTCTCTGGCAGAGACTGACAGTGGGAATAATCTAGGGGTATAAATATTGATATTTAGAAGACAGTTTGACAAAATGCCAATTTAGCTAAATGATGTAATAAGTCCACACCCCAACCCTATATGGAAAACTTTCTACCCTACTAAAATATGACTATGACCTACCATAAAATTTATAAAGTCATTAATTAATCAAGGTTGCTAAAGAAAAAACATTAAATCAGCATTTTGGAATAGATATTGTTCTGGCCTAGGGTTAGTTAAGAGAGAGAATGCCAGTTACTTCATATTTGTGTGAGCCTCTAAGATCAATGATCAGCACCATGAAAGAAAGAGGGGGAGAGGAAGGTGATGAGGGAGTGATTTTTTATTAATAAAGATACTGCCTAGACCCATTTGATAGGCCAGCCCTTAGATAGGCGGAGTAAACAGAACGGAATGCTGGGAGAAAGAAGCTGAGTCAGGGAGTCACCATGGTTCTCTCACTCCAGACAGACGCAGGTTAAGATCTTTCCTGGTAAGCCAGCTCGTGGGCTACACAGATTAATAGAAATGGGTTAGATCAATATGTAAGAGCTAGCCAATAAGAAACTGAAACTAATGGGTCAGGCAGTGTTTAAAAGAATACAGTTTCCGTGTAATTATTTCAGGTAAAGCTAGCCAGGTGGCGGGACACAGCCCGCCGCTCCATATTTCAACAGAGTGGCACCCAACGTGCTAATGAACTCCACATAAAACCTGAGAGGGCTTAAAAAGGAGAGAGAGAGAGAATTTAAGACAGCTTTTTGCTGTTTGTGGGTTGCGTGCCGCAAAGAAATTGTCCTGGCTCACCAGCAGGAAAAAACTGGCTGTTATGTTTTAAAATGCCAGCTTTCTGGGCTGTGCCGCCATTGCGATCTCTGTCTGGCTCCTGTGGGAGACAGAGCTTTTAAATGGAACATTTGGAGTAAAGCTCTACGGCTTGCTTGATGGCAATGTGGACTGCTGTGTGCCTGGAACTGTGTGTGGCTCAGAGGCACCAAATGGCTCTGAGGCAGGAGCGGCTTGGCTCAGCTCTGCCATGCTGAACTGTGCTGGTCTCAGGCAGAAACTACCGTAATTACCATAAAAACAGCGCATTTAAGGTTTCAACTGGGCAGGACACAGGCGGTACCGTATTACCTGTACATGGTGCAACTTAAGTTTTTAAGAACTGCTTAACATTTTAAGAAATGCTCCTGGATAGTAAAAATATTACAGATTCACAATAAAACAGATTCAGACATAACAGACCTCAGTGGATCACAGTGTTGGATGAATGTACGTAGGCTTGAGAGAGAGAAGAATAACAATATAGAGAATAAAGTAAATGTCTTAAAAAAAGGGTAAAGTCTTTAAAGAGACAGAGTACAGATAGTTAAGAGATTAAAAGAAATAAAGAAAAATAAGCCACGTAAAAATGAAAATTCACAGAGCGTCTGGATTATGTACATTGTGTTTTCTTTAAAATTTTTGACTGTAAAGGAGCTAAGTACAGACAGACATTTCATTACATGGGCTGCCAAGCAAAACCAGAATGGATATAAAGGTATTACGATTTCAAAATTTGGGTCTAAGGATATGATACTTTGGAAAGGGTCTTCTTTTGTTTTCACAGAGGACCAGACCCTGTGGATTTCTTCTATCCCGATATGGTATGATAGACCACGACCTCCTGAAAATTTCCTGTGAACACCCTCAAAAAATTACTTCACTCAACTGGCAACTGAGATAAACCTGTCACACAGGTTACACCCTAAATGATCTGATTAACAGCGCCCCCATTCAGCAGTAAGCAGTTTGGAGAGAAAAAACTGCGCCCATGTTCCCAAAATATTGTTTGTAAATGTTCTTTTACATTTAAAGGGGGAAATGATATAGGTATGAATAATTTGCATTGGTATGGATTTTAAGGTCAATTTTGTTATATGTATATGTATTTCTGATCTTGATTAAGGTATTGTGATTGTGTAGTTCATTTTTAAAATGTAATGTATAATTAGGAAATATAGGTTGTTGATGGATAATCAAAAATAATAGTCAAGTTTGTAGTCATGTTACTTAGATTTTCTAGATATATAGAGATATATTTCAGATAGGCATTCTTCATCTCTCTCAAAGACTGCAGAATATGGCATTTAATGTTTTAATAACTTAGGACTTTTCATGACAATGAGACATATCTGCTCCTGGTGGCACCAATCTACTTCGAGAGGAAGATGGGCATCGAAGAGGATCATGATGGAGTTGGATAGCCATTTGGGCAAGAAACTGCTCTTGCCTGGACTGTTGCATAAAATGGACACAGAGAACCCGCAGAGAGAGGACTGCTGAACTTGCCTAAAGGCGAGACGGTCTTTTGGGGTTCATGACTCATGAAAGAGTCTGCGAGACATTCTGCAGGACACAGCAGATAGTGACTGAACTGTCTTTGGAATTTCCTGTTTGATGAAAATGTCTGCTGGATACTATGGGCCTGAAGGCTGAAGATGGATGCCCCAATGGTACAAGAGAACTTTGGGTGACTGTCCAGGCAGCGAGATGTCTTTGTCATTTCTAGAGTTTTCTTATTTCTTGTTTACTTAGGTAGTATTATATCCTTCTGGAGTCTCTGATGGAGTTAAAAAATGAATAGATAGTTATAGTTTTCCTTAGTTATGATAAAAGATAAAATAGATATAAATATTGTAGCTGTAATTCTTGCTTGATAACTGTTTTGCTATATATAATTTTACTATGTTAAAGTTAAAGCCTTTCTTTTTTGTTTAAACAGAAAAAGGGGAAATGATGAGGGAGTGATTTCTTATTAATAAAGATACTGCCTAGACCCATTTGATAGGCCAGCCCTTAGATAGGCGGAGTAAACAGAACGGAATGCTGGGAGAAAGAAGCTGAGTCAGGGAGTCACCATGGTTCTCTCACTCCAGACAGACGCAGGTTAAGATCTTTCCTGGTAAGCCAGCTCGTGGGCTACACAGATTAATAGAAATGGGTTAGATCAATATGTAAGAGCTAGCCAATAAGAAACTGAAACTAATGGGTCAGGCAGTGTTTAAAAGAATACAGTTTCCGTGTAATTATTTCGGGTAAAGCTAGCCAGGTGGCGGGACACAGCCCGCCGCTCCATATTTCAACAGGAAGGTAGAAAGGAAAGAGGCAAAAATGGAAATAACAAAAATCATAAAATGATTTAAGTCTTTTTCAGCTAAATTCAAATTTTATGTATAAAGTAGGCAGCTAGAAAATTTCATAACATTTATATATCACTCACAATAGAAAATACATACAAATTTACAAAAATATTACATAGGACTTTTCCAACTTATTCTATTGTCATCATGAAAGTTGTCTAATACTGCCTTCAACTTGTTTCTATTCCTGTAATTCATTTCTTGTTTGACATATCTACATTAGCATATTTAAAAATTTATGCACATGTCTTTTGTTGTTTGAACATTTCATAATGCATAGAACATGTTTTGATCAAACCTACCATGTCATCCCTCTCTTCTAATGTCTCTCTATACACTCATCACTTTCTCTCCCAAATTTCTGTAATTTTAAACAAAATCTGTGCTGTTGTATACACTTCTTATAGGACCATCTACTGGATCATGGATCTCAAGGTCCACATATTTTACAAGAATTGACTCTACCTCCCGAAGAGCTATCAGTTGCAAATTACTCCTTGAATGGAGGTGGAACTTTATGAATCTCTTTCTTATCCACGCTATAATTTTATATATTTTAATAAGTTTTATTTTTAAATAATGATATTTTACATTGTTTTATAAATACCAACATGGTTTACATATTGAAAGTATCTTATTTTACCATATTTGAAAGAATACCTAAATAAAATTTCTAATATTTATGACTATAGACATTTATTTATTGTAGTTTTTAAGACTTTTTTGAGAATTTTATATGAATACTAAAAGTACTCCTTCTCCTTCAATTTCCCATATATCACCCAGTACTCTCAAATATATAACCACTTCATTCATTCATAAGTCTGTATGTGTATGTATGTGTACATGTTTGTGTGTGTATGTGTGTGTGTGTTCACATCTTGAACACTTGGGATCAGATAGTCAATTAGGAGATTCATTCCTGGAAAAGCTAATTGCCCTCTCTTAGCAGCATCAATTGCCTGAAGTTCTTCATCAAGGAGTTGCGCCTTCTGAAATGTCCCTCATTTATATTGACGTCAAGTGCTGTTGTCATTATGCAAGCATTGTTTAGGCAATCATATTGTTAAGATTTAATAGGTTCAGCTTTCCTATCACATTGAGAAGTGTAGTAATAAGAGGAGCGGCGGGGCTGCGTCCCGAGCACCCTGGCTGACTGCTCGGCTAGCTTATGCCCCGAAATAAAAACACACAAACTGTATTCTTTTAGACACTGCTTGGTCCTTTAGCTCTAGCCCTTACTGGCTAATTCTGATATCCTGATCAACCCATCTCTAATAATCTGTGAGCACCGGTCTTACCGGGAAGATTCTAGCCCACGTCCATCCTGGGTCGGAGCTTCATTGCGTGTGTCTGCCCAGGAGCCGGGAGCATGGTGTCTCTCTCTCTCTGAGGCGTCTGCTCCCGAGAGGAGAGCTGTCAAGTCTGAGCTCACTTCCTCTTCCTCCCAGCGTTCTGTTCTGTTTACTCCTCACACCTATCTTCTAACCAATGAGGGCCAAGCAGTTTCTTTTTATTTAACCAGTGACCTTCCTCCATCAGAGAAGACAGTATCTAGCATGAATTATCCTGGCCATCTGGCGCTTATAATCTTTCCACTACCTCTTTTGTAATGTTCCCTGAGGCTTATATACACAATTTGCATCATAGAAGCATCGGCTGGAGCTGTGTAACTCATGACCACTTGTTCTCTGTCTTTTTTATCAGCTGTGAATCTCTCTTGTAACCACCATCTGCTTAAAAAGAACGTTCTCTGATGAGGGGGGAAAGCTGCATTCATCTGTGGATCTAAGTATTTAGAATACAAGTAGAAAGTAGTGTGGTTTAGAAGCATGGGAGCAGTGGTTCTCACCTCAGGCCTGATCCTCTCCAGCCACAGGTAACTCGTTATGTTCACAGAGCCAGACATTAATTTCTACTGAGTAGACTTTATCAGTCCAATTAGATAGCAATGAAGATATAAGTGTTAGTATTATTCCATTTAGGTGTTGTAATAGGAGCGGCGGGGCTGTGTCCCGCCACCCAGCCGCCCACACGGCTAGCTTTATCCAATTAATTACACGGAAACTGTATTCTTTTAAACACATCTTGGTCCATTATATCTAGCCTTTTCTTGGCTAACTCTCACACCTGGACTAGCCCATTTCTAATAATGTGTGTGGATCCACGAGCTGGCTTACCAGGAAAGATCTTAACCTGTGTCTGTCTGGAGTGGGAGAATCATGGCGACTCCCTGACTCAGCTTCTTTCTCCCAGGATTCTGTTCTGTTTACTCCACCTACCTAATTTTATGTCCTATTAAAGGGCCAAGGCAGTCTCTTTATTTAGCCAATGAAATTAACACTAGCCAGAAGACTCTCCCCCATCATTTAGGATATCTTCATGAGCCAATTATTATTAATTTTACAGGCTTTAAGTCTGGGTGGGATTTTGTATTTTTCTCCATTGGCAGCTTGCATTAGCACCTTCTGATACTATGAGAGCCTAGCCCTCAGGGAGGAGGCTTCCAAGACCTTTCCAGTTTGATTCCTCTGAATCCTATACCTAAACTGTGTGATGTCTTCAACAATAGAATCTTATGTAAAACTCTGGGAAGCAACCAAGGACAAGGAAAATAGATTATATTTTCGGGGAGTCTGCTGGATGTCCAATCAACAATTTGAAATGGGGTTTCTCATATTTAGTACTAGAATTTTCTTAGGTAGAATATGTCCCTTGGGTTATTATTATCACCCCATGTTATACAATTCCAAACTCCATTACATTTTTATCTGTGAGAACTTAATGATGTTACTCTATGGGTTTTCAAACATCCTTAATGTTATTTATCTCTCATTCCTCTTTCCTCCCACCAATAAAAGTCACTCCATTGTTGTTCTTCATTTTCACTCTAGAATGTTTGTGTCCTATCCTCTCTCTAGAGTTCTTTCACTGTTCCTCCCCCATTTTCCTTTTCTATTTTCCTGGCTTCCATAGTTATTTCAGGTTATATCATGAAACTTACAAGTAATTGGGTGGAACTGGAAATAGTATGCTAAATGAGTTAAATTAGACCCTGAAAGACAAATGCCTCATGTTTTCTTTTGTTTGTGGATCTTAGCTCTGAAACATTGGAGCATATAAACTGCCCACAGACATAGCTTTTAAGAGATGTGTACTGATATCGTTGTCTATGTAGGTTTATAACAAAGATTACATGGTTCCCAAACTGTTCAACTGCTAATTCACAAATACTTAGAGAAAAACATTTATTATATATAAATTTCTTCATGTGAGAATCTCTTGTCTCCTGATTTTCCTTAAGGATATGCAATATCTGTGCTGCAATAGAACTAAAAGAAAAACCCACCTCAACCTTCTGTTTGCCCAAATCAGAACAAATGGGTGAGCAGAAAGAGCACCATTTCCCAAAGTCCAGACAGATAAAAAGATAAGGTATTTTTCCTGTGAATCAGAACTCCAAACCATCACTAAATATGAGAGAAAGTAAACAGTGTATAACAGTACAGAAATAATGACAGTCTGCAAGGCTCTGATGTGGGCCACAGTGCTGATATCTCTGTATTCTTTGGCGTTGCGCTGCACATTCTTCAGATGTCTCCACAGGGAGAAGATGAGCAGAAGGAAGGTTGCCAGGGACATAACAAATGGTGTGAATGAAAACACAGGATTTGTAAAAAAAAGAAATCTGCAAATTTGTGCATAGTTATACAATCTGGAAGTATGAGACACATTCCTTTGGACATCGGCAATACATATATCATAGTTTATTTTCATAACAACAATGTTTAATAACAAGAAAAATAGAGACACTAACAAGGTCACCAAGATGGCATTTTTAATTCTAATCTTTAAGTAAAGAAAAATAGTGTTAGAAAAGTTGGCTATCTTGAGGAAATAAAATATGTTTAGGATTGTAGTAAGCCAAAGGTTACAATGATTGATCATTGTCCAAGTGATCAAATATAATCTTTGCATTTTTCCAGTAAAGTATAATGCAGGATAAAGCACAGATATCCAACCATCTAAAAACACAAACCAAGTCATAGTGATCCTGGAAATTGCCAGAGCAGTGACGATTTGATCCACTGAAGAAATCTTCCTTCTTTTGACCCAGTCTATGCAGTTCACCACAGCAATGAATCCATTTCCTAAGGTTCCCATTAGGAATTCCACACTTAAAAAGATTGAGAATATTCTCTCTAGGACAGCAACCATTGTCTGCAAAATAATGTCCAAATTTCTGAGAATTTGTTAATATATTCATCCAATGTTTCTTCATAATATGTATTATATTCCTTTTAAAACTTACAGATATAATATCACACAAAAAAGCCGTTTGATTTCTTAATGACCCAGTCTACTTGTTCCACCATGAAAGTCTTGGACAGATAGATCAGACAGAAACTTCATCCAAACACTAACTTACTTGTAGGACTCTGGAATCTGATTTAGTTATTCATATTGAAGGAAACACTGTGTTTTTGTACTGCATACATACATACAGATAACAATATTTAGTTACTCTTTTTGTTTGCTATCAAACATATTTTATTATCTGAATAATTGATGAAAGTAATGTTCTAATTAATACAGAATAGTAATTATTTATTAATTAATAAAGATCTGCACTGGTATGTGGAAATTAAGCATAGGGAGTCATTAGACTCTTCAAAAGAGGTTCAGCAAGAGGATACATATATGTGTGTGTATATGTATGTATGTGACATATATATGTGAGTAATTCCAATATTAATTATAAACTATTATCTAACAATGTGGCTGAAACCATAACTGCTTAAGTGGTTAATACTGAGAATAATATTTATTGATCACTTTACTTTATACAAATGCATGTATACTGACAATCTCCATAAATACACATTAGTTGGTGCTAAATTTCTGTTTCTCTAATGTAAAAATTCAACTGGCTGTTTTGCTCATTACAATACATATGGCTCACACTTAGTATCTTGATATTAAATATTGTTTAGCCAGGGCCCTCAGATATAAATTATGGAATATTAAGAGTAAATATTCATTAACCGTGAGTTGTATACTCTATCCATGCGAAAATGAGTGGAAGTTTCTTTGTCTTCTCTTGAAGAAGTCAAAAAAGAAAATCTACAAGGAATCTCTTTTAGCCTTCTTTTCTCTTTACCAGTAAGACAAATTATTTTATTAACATGAATGGCTTTCAGAATTAATCCATCACCCTCACCCTCAAAATCTATTTTGTGACCATCATTACAGGAGCCAAAGTAGATAAAAATGATTTTCTTCCTAGTCCAAATGGACAATGAGCAATATCATAGGATTTTTTTTCTCCTCAATAGGGAAAGGGTAACTTGAGAAAAAAAAACTAACAAACTCAGCACTACTTCCAGAGTCACATGGAAAAAATGTATTGTAAATATCAGAGCTGATTGACAAAGACATAGGGTAGCCCTACTGCATGGAGTGTGAGGCTGACTATCCTTTGCCTCCTGCAACAATATTGTGCAAAGTAAATGAATCCAATCTATTTTTTAAATTCCCACACATACTTAACTTAGGTATAGTAGAAGAACTTTGGAAATCTTTCAGGAAAACCAAAAATAAAAACAAATACATAAATAAAAATTAAAACTTACCAAAAGGAATGCAGTTCTGTTTGATATGACTCCTGTCAGATAAGAATGATGAACTCAGGAAAGCTCAGGAGACATGCAAACTACCCTGGGGTGAGGTTCTGTGGAAAGAGCTGGCATAGGGAACCTCACAGACTCTTGGGAAGACTCAGGACTTGGGAACTCATCAATAGCTACACATGCTGAGGCATGCCACCACAGCTCCTGCCACTCTGCCCTCCAAACACTTAAGGTTCTACTTTTACAACATATTCTAGGCAAAGAACCTTCTGTACCTTCTATATAAGAGAAGAATACCAATGGGGAAAATTACCAAAAATTACAGCTAGGAAAGAAGTTTTGAAAAGTCAGTTCCTGAATTAGGAACACTACTTTGAAATCAAAAACAACAACGACTGTGTTATTTATTTGCAGGTTTCCATGGGGGCCTTTTGACCAAAAACTTAACTCAACTAAATATAACCCATCCCTCAAACTGGAGGTTTCATTTGGTGGCAAGAGACATCTAGTTAGGGCTTTGTATCCCAGTTATTTGGTGACTCTACACAGGTATTTTGTCATATATATATATATATATATATATATATATATATATATATATATAGCTTTAAATATTAAATATACATAATATTTCATAATATTTAATGCATTTATTAAATAGCATGTGTATATGTTAAAAAATCTATCCTAGTAGGGTTCCAATAGCCCCTTCAATTGTCCCTTAGTTTTAGCTGATGCTCCCTAAATTCCCTCCTATCTCCCCCTCCCCATTTATCTTGCCATTCTACTCTCCTGTCCCTTGGTATCTCCTTAACTATAGTCTATTTCTTCTTCCTCAAAAATTCTTATTTCATCCCCAGTTCCTTACTTTATACCTATGGTTATTCAAAGATATAACTGAATAACATCTATGGTTATTCAGATAGTGGTATGCCTATTGAAGTATTAGAAATTAATATCCACATGTAAGAAAATTCATGCCATACTTTTCTTTTTGGTTCTTGGTTACATCGAATGATTTGTGTCTAACTCAGTCCATTTACCTGTGGATCTCATGGTTTGATTTTTCTTAGTAATATACTAATGTCCCACCGAGTGCATAAATGTACCACATTTTCATTATCTATTTATCTGTTGGCAGACAACTAAGTTATTTCCAATTCTGTCTTTTATGAATAGAGCAACAATGAACATAAATGAGCAAGTGTTTCGGTAGCACAATATAAAATCCTTTGGGTATATACCCAAGAATAGTATAGCTGGATCTTGGCGTTGACTTATTCCCAACTTCCTCTGGAACTACACAATGAATTCCACAGTGGCTATTTGTGTTTGCTTTTCCACCAAAAATGGATCAATGCTCACCTTATATGACAGCCTTATCAGTGTGAGTTGTCATTTGCTTTATTGATCTTTGTCATTATGATTGGTGCAAGTAAAATGAAATCTCAAAGTGATTTTGGTTTATGTTTCCATAATGACTAATGATGTTGAATATTTCTTTAAGTATTTCTTATTCATTTTTGCTTCCTTTCTTAAGAACTATCTTTAAATCTCCATACTATTTTAAATTGGATTGTTTATTTTCTTGATGTTCAGTTTTAAGAGTTCTTCATACAGTCTATATATTAGGCTTCTAACAATGTGTAGTTGACAAAATTTTTTTCCCATTATGTAGCCTGGTGTTTTTTCCAAATGAGGTGTCCTTTGTCACACAGAAGCTTTTCAGTTTCATAAGGTCTCATTTATTAATTGTTGATCTTCATTTCTGTACTAATGCTGTTCTGTTCAGAAAATCTTTTTCTGTTCCTATAAGTTTAAGACTACTCCCACAACTTTATATCTATTAGAATCAAAATATCTTGTTTTATATTGAGGTCTTTAATCCAACAGGAAATGAGTTTTCTACAGGGCGATAGATATGAATCTATGTGTATTCTTCTACATGCTGCTATTCAGTGTGACCAGCATCATTTGTTGAAAATGCTGTCTTTTTTTTCAAGTGTATTTTTCTGTCATCTTTATAAAATATCAGATGTTCATAAGTGTGGTAACTTATATGTAGATCTTCAATTTGATTCCATTGATCAATATGTTTGTTTTTATGACAATATCATGCTGTTTTTATTACTATAGCTCTGTTGTAAAATTTGTGATAGGGGATGGAGATTCCTACAGAAAGTTTTTGATTATCCAGGATTTTTTTTTACTACCCTGGATTTTTTTGAGTTTCCATATAAAGATGGAAAATTTCCTTTAAATTTCTGTGAAAAATTGTGTTGACATTTTGTTAAGGATTATGATGAGAAGATTGTTTTTGGTAAGATGGCCCTTTTTGTCTGATACCCTCTTCAATGTGCAAAGTTAGGTAAGAACTACTCCAAGATAATTTACTTTTATGGCCATTGAGCAAGGTATTATTTCCCTGATTTCTTCTTCAGTCTGCTTGCTGTTTGCATATAGGAAGACTGCTGATCATTCTGAATGTGTTTATCAATTATAGAAGCTTCCTGGTGGATATTTTAGAGTCATATATGTATCATGTGCAAATAAAGATGCTTTAATTTCTCTCTTTTCTATTTGCAGCCTTTTATCTTACAGTTGTCTTATTTTCCTAAGACCTTAAGTATTATATGGAATACATATAGAAAGAGTTGTTGATATACTATACTTGTCTTTTGTCTAAGTTTAGTGCTTTTAATTACTCCCTGTTTAGGTTGATGATGTCAGAGTAGGATTGCTGAAAAATCACCTTTATTATGTTGATGTTTATCCCTTATAACCTTAGTCTTAGTCTTTCCAGGACTTTTATCATGTGATGGAGGAGGGTCATCTGTCTATCTGTTGCTGTCATTGGTTAATTAATAAAGAAACTTCTTGTCCTGAGAGGTCAGAACATTGGTGGGTAGAGTAGACAGAACAGAATGTTGGGAAGAAGGGAAGTGAGTTAGATGCCTTAGCTCTCCTCTCCTAGATGGACACAGGTTAAGATCTTTCTCTGTAAGCCATCACCCTGTGGTGCTACACAGATTACTAAATATGGGTTAAAGAGTTAGCCAAGAAGAGGCTGGATATAATGGGCCAGGAAGTGTTTAAAAGAATACAGTTTCCATGTAATTATTTCGGGTAAAGCTAGCCAAGTAGTGGAACGCAGCCTGCCACTCCTCATCACTGCAATCATGGAGGGTGTTATGTTTAGTCAAAGGATTATTCTGTTTTTAATGAAATTATCATGTGTTTTTTCAGTCTGTTCACGAGGTGGATTATATTTATCAATTTACGTGTATTGAATCATCTCTATATCTCTTGGGTTAAGCCTACTTGATGATAGTGGGTGATTTTTTTGATGTGTTCTTGGATTCAGGTTACAGGTATTTTATTGAGAAATTTTGTGTCTATGTTCATAAGTGAAATTGGTCTGTCTGTAATTTGCCACATAGACTAACAGTTGTTTGATGATTCTGTTATGATACTCTTCTCATTGTTATATTTTGCATGAGATTTTAAAGAAATCAGATCTTTAAGAAATTCCCAGTAATTATCATATGGAGTTCATACATTATATTACATTGGTTACAAATTGGTTAATGAATTATGTGTAAAAATTTCTGCACTTTGTCATTATTTTATATTTGAAATAGAGAATAGAGAGTTTTTCATGTGTTTAGGTTGAAACATTTTTAAGAATGTAAAATGAATGGTATGGTTGACAAATCAGAGGACTTGATGTGGTTTCAAACCACAACAACTTAAAATAAATAAATGGAACCTCAAATTCTCAACAGAAAAGTATAGGAAATCAATCCCTTGCCTTGTGGGAACATATAAATCACTGAAGTCATAGTTATGGCACTTCTTTCTTCACTGCCTTAATCAGAGTTTCCTACAAGCAACTGCCTTCTAGTAAATTCATTATTATTGACAATAAAAAGAAGAAAAGGAACAACAACAAAAAGACCATCCTAAGTCACTTGTCATTCTTTACTGAAGGGATACTGTTTATCCTTGACTAACGGATATGTATATCAATACAAAATTTCTCAAAAAAAATTAAACTGTATTGCCATATAATCAATCCATGTATCCATCTTTTATGCTGCATATATTATATAGTACATATAATATATTATGTATATATGTGTATGATTATTTCAGTACCATTTATAATAAGTAAGCCATGTAATAAGAATAGGTTAAAAGAAATAGCTAAACAGATTAAAACTGTGAGGGTTTTTTATCATATAGAGATAATAAAAGATTTATAAATAACTACTGTGGTGGTTAATCTTAATACTCAATTTGATAAGATCTAGAATCACATTCAAGGACTTCTGGGCATGCCTGTAGAGAATCATTTTCATTAGATTCATTGAGGTAGGAAAACCTGCTTACTGTGGGTGACACCATTCAGTGAAATGATCCCTGATTATATTTATATAGGAGAAATTAATATGAGCAAAAATATTCATCACTGTTTCCTTTGTTATGACAGATGCAATAAAACAACGACTTCAAGTGCCTTCTGCCAGAACTTTTCCTTCATGATAGTCTGAGCATTAAAATAAAGGTTTCTTCCTTAAGTTGCTTTTGTCTAGGCATTTTATCACACCAAAATAAAATTATCTAGGGTGCTAGGACAAAATAGAAACCCTGTTACTGGAGTTTGTATTATAGGTATAAAAGAGCCATGGTCATCTGTGATTACCCACACAAGAACTGAGAAGACTGGGCCCAGTAACATTCCCTCTTAGAATGGTAGAAGGTCCTTAAACATGACGTGGTGGCATATGAGACTACTCATGAACCCGTGTATAGGGCAGAATATGAGGTGGCATATAAGATACCCTCTCTAAACATGAATTTATATATGTGGTTAACTATTGCTGTGGAGAGATATCTTCTTTGACCAGTTATCTGTATCCCCATAAATAACCTTGATTGAAGTTGTTGGTTCAACAATACTACCATGGGTTGAACTTTTTGTTTGATATGTTATAGCTAAGCAATCTTGAGTGAAAAAATTTATATTCTCCCATGAAAAATAACATGTACCACAAAATTTTTCATATCAATTCAGATTTTGTAAATTGGCTCTTCTCTTGGTTGCAATTTTTACATGATATTATGAAATGAAAGCTGAAATCTCAGTTGAACCATGCAAATAAAGACATGCTCTCGAAAACATGCAAATATTTTCTTTCATTATTTTGCAATTCAGCTTTGTATATTTACATATGCTAGTAAAATATTTTTACTAAATATACCAAACCCATAGTGAATGTTTGAATAATTTAAGCTTGTTTAAATACAAGTTTGTTTATATCATATCAAGGTGGTTACTATGAGAGCAATCAAAATACTGGATTTCATTATGGCAGATTTATACATGCATATTACTCTTCTTGCCTTGGTTCGTCACTCATCACCTTCTCTTGAACCCCATCCTCATGAAACTGATACTCTCCTACCACCTACATAGCCTCCCTTCTACTTTTATGCCCTTTATTTCTAAATCTAAATTATGAATATGAAAGAATACATTTAATTTTATTTTGGGGTCCTGTTTATTTTTCTTAACATGATGTTCTCAAGTTCTATTGATTTCCCTACAAAGAGCATCATTTTACCCTTTCTTATGACTGATATACAATTGCAATATTTTTCTAACATTCCCCCATTGACAGGCATATTAGCAATCCATACCTTTGCTGTTATCACTGACTATTGACTATAAGAAATATACCTCATTGCTAAAAACCCATAGAAACTATAAGTGAAATGGTAGACATTTGTGTATCAAGCAAATAGAAGTTAAAAATAGACTATCTTCTCTGGAGCTCTGAATTGTGATCTGGTTATACTTTGCTTTACCTCTCAAATCCACTTATGAGTGAGTACATACCATGTTTGTCTTTTTGGGTTGGGGTTACCTCACTCAGGATGACTTTTTTCTCATTCCATCCTTTTCCCTGCAAATTTTATCATGTCATTGGTTTTTTTTTTTACAGCTGAGTAATACTTCACTATGTAAATTTTATTTAACCATTCTTTAGTTGAGAGGCATCTAGGTTGTTTCCAGTTTCTAGCTATTATGAATAATGATGCAAAGAACATAGTTAAGCAAGTGTTCTTGTGGTATAATTGTGCATCTTTGGATATATGACCAAGATTAATATTGCTGGGTCTTAAATTAGACTGATTCTCAGTTTTCTGAGAAACCACAGTACAAATTTCTAAAGTGGCTGTGACAAGGATGAACCTAGGATAGACACATGGATCACCCTGGGAAGGGGAAATAGATAATCTCTCCCGAGTAAATCAGTGACAAGGGACACATAAAAGGGAGGGAATAGGGATGAGAACAAAAGGGAAAAGATTGTTTGAGCTGGGGGAAGAATGGAGTGGGAGAACAGAGAAAGAGATATCTTGTCAGAAGGAGCCATTATGGGGCTAGGGATAAACCAGTTACTGAGGAAATTCTCAGGAATCCACAAGAATGACGCCACCTAAGACTCCTAGCAATAGTGGAGAGGGTGTCTGAACTGGCCTTCAGACTGGTCACTAAACTAACTGTCATCATTGGACGTTCATTCAGAAACTGATGGAAAGAAGATGCAGAAATCTACAGCCAAGCATCAGGTTGACCTCCAGGAGTCCGGTCAAAGAGAGGGAGGAAAGATTATGTGAGCAAAGAAGTGAAAGACCTATATGACAATAACTTTAAGTCTTTAAAGAAAGAATTTGAAGAAGATATAAGAAAACAGAAAGAATGCACATGTTCTTAGATAGGTAGGATCAACATAGTAAAAATGGCAATCCTACCAAAGGCAATTTATAAATTCAATGAAATCCCTATTAAAATCCCAACACAATTCTTCACAGACCTTGAAAGAACAATAATAACCTTCATATGGAAAAACAAAAAATTAAGATAGCCAAAGATATCCTGTACAATAAAGGAACTATGGAAGCATCACCATCCCAGACATCACGCTCTATTATAGAGCTACAATAATGAAATTACCTTGTTATTGGCATAAAAACAGACTGGTAGACCAGTAGAATCAGATCAAAGACCCTGTGAACACTTGATTTTTGATGAAGAAGTTAAAATTATACAATGGAAAAAAGAACACATCTTCAACAAATGGCATTGGCATAACTGTATGTCAACATGTAGAGATATGCAAATAGACTAATATCTGTCCCCATGCACAAAACTCAAATGCAAATGGATCAAAGACCTCAATATAAATTCAGCCACAATGAACCTTATAAAAGAGAAAGTGGTATGTAGCCTTGAACACATAGGCAGCAGAGATCACTTCCTAAATATAACACCAGTAACATGGACACTGTGAGCAAAAAGAAATAAGTAGGCCTTCTGCAAATGAGAAGCTTTTATAAGGCAAAGGATACAGTTAATAAGATAAAATGGCAGTCTACTGAATGGGAGAAAAACTTATCAACCTTTTAACAGACAAAGGACTAATCTCCAAAATATATAAAGAACTCAAGAAATTAGGCATCAAAATATCACATAATCCAATAAAAAAAATGGGGCACAGATCTAAATAGAAAATTCTCAACTGAAGAATCTCAAATGGCCAAGAGACACTTAAGGTACTTCTCTACATCATTAGCCATCACGGAAATGTAAATCAAAATGACTCTGAGATACTATCATATAGCAGTCAGAATGGCTAAAATCAGAAACAACAATGATAGCTTATGCTAGAGAGGATGTGGAATAAGGAGAACAAGCCTCCATTTTTGTTGAGAGTAAAAACTTACACAGCCGCTTTGGAAATCAGTATAGTAGCTTCTCAGAAAATTGGGAATTAACCAATAAGACCCCGCAATACCACTCATGGGCATATACCCAAAGGATGCTCAATCATACTACAAGTATATTTTGTCAACTATGTTCATAGTAGCATTATTTGTAAAAGCCAGAATCTGCATACAATCTAGATGATCCTCAATCAAAGAATGGATAATGAAAATGTGGTACATTTACACAATGGAGTACTGTTCAGTGGTAAAAAAAAAAAAAAAAAAAAAAAAGACATCTTGAAATTTGCATACAAATGCAGAGAACTAGAAAAAAACAGACTCATATAAACAAATGCAGTATGTACTCACTCTTAAGTAGATATTAGATGTAAAGCAAAGGCTACCCAGGCTATAGTCCACAACCTCAGAGAAGTTAGGTAACAAGAACCCTAAGAGAAACATATGTAGATCCCCCGAAAAGTAAATAGATAAAAACTCCTGAAAAAAATGGAATCTGTAACATGAGGGCTGGCTTATTGGGGTTTCTGTCCCACCTGGTACCCCACAGTCGGAAAGCCCCAAAGAAAATCACACAGAGTCCGCATTAATTATAAACTATTGGCCCATTAGCTCAGTCTTTTTATTAGTTCTTGTAGTTTATATCAACCCATTATTCTTATCGATGTTAGCCACATGATTCAATACCTTTCAGCCGGGCAGGACTATACTTAGGATGTTATTTAGTTATGGTACAGCAAAGTTTCAGTGGCTATTTCTGTGAGGAATACAACTCACCCTCATTGCAGCAACTTTTCACTTGCTATAGCTATTTCCTCCGGGAGAAGACAGGTTTACAAGGCCTATCATGGAATCTTCATGGGTCTAGTCTTGTGCAGAAATCCTGCAGGTAGCCACTGTAACTATGAGTTCAAGGGTGCAACAGTCAGGCCATGTTCATGTGCAGAAGACAGTATATAACATGCTTTCCCACTCTCCAGCTCCTACATTGCTTCTACTCATTCTGGTCATATGTTTCCTAAGTCTTAGAAGGGATGACATAAAGGTCCCATGTGAAGGACCAAGTACCCAATACCTGCCTGTTCTTGGAACATTGACCAGTGATGAGTCTCTGAATTAACAAATGCCTACAGCAAAGAAAAGCTTCTCTGGCAGAGACTGACAGTGGGAATAATCTAGGGGTATAAATATTGATATTTAGAAGATAGTTTGACAAAATGTCAATTTAGCTAAATGATGGAGCAGGTCCACTCCACAACCCACCCATTGATTGTTCCTATAAGGAAAACTTTCTAACCTACTAAAATATGACTATGAGCTACCATAAAATTTTAAAAGTCACTAATTAATCAAGGTTGCTGAAGAAAAAGCATTAAATCCAGCATTTTGGAATAGAAACTGTTCTGGCCTTGGGTTAGTTAAAGAGAGAGAATGCCAGTTACTTAATATTTGTGTGACCCTCTGAGATCAATGATGAGCACCATGAAAGAAAGAAGAGGGGAAGGAAGGTAGGAACGAAAGAGGCAAAAATGGAAATTGTAGAAGGAGCTGTGAGCAGGCCTGCTTTTCATCTTACCTGGCTCCTGCATGGCTAACTTAGCCCCAGAAATAACAACACACAAATTGTATTCTTTTAAACACTGCCTGGCCCATTATCTCTAGCCTCTTACTGGCTAATTCTCATATCTTGTTTTAACCCATTTCTAGTAATCTGTGTAGCACCATGAGTTTTGGCTTACCGGGAAGATTCTAGCCTACCTCCATTTTGGACTGGAGCTTCATCACGTCTGCCCCAGAGAGGAGAGGCATGGCGATTGTCTCACTTCCCTCTTCCTCCCAGCATTCTGTTCTGTCTATTCCACCCACCTATGGGCTGGCCTATCAAATGGGCCAAGGCAGTTTCTTTATTAACCAATTACCTTCCTCCATCATTTCCCTCCCCCATCAGGAAATAACAAAAATCATAAACTCATTGAAGTCTTTTTCAGCTAAATTAAAATTTCATGTATGAAGTAGGTAGCTAGAAAATATCATAACATTTAGATATCACTCACAACTGAAAATACATAAAAATTTACAAAAATATTACATAGGAGTTTTTCAATTTATTCTATTGTCATCATGAAAGTTGTCTAATATTGGCTTCAAATTGTTCCTAATCCTGTAATTCATTTCTTATTTGACTTTTCTCCATATTGCATATTTAAAATTTTATGCACTTGTCTTTTGTTGTTTGAGCATTTCACACGTTCATATAACATGTTTTGATCAAACCTACCCTGTCATCCCTCTCTTCTAATGTTTCTTTATCCCCTCATCACTTTCCCTCCCAAATTTTTGTAATTTTAAATAAAATCTGTGCAATTGTATATGCTTCTGTATAGAACCATCTACTGGAACGTGGATTTCAAGGTCCACATATTTTACAAGAATTGACTCTACCACCCAAGGAGCAATCTGTTGCGAATAACTCTTTGAATGGAGGTGGAACTTTATGAATCTCTTGCTTATCCATGCTATAATTTTATATATTTTAATAAGTCTTATTTTTAATAATGATGTTTTACATTGCTTTATAAATACAAACATGGTTTATATATTGCAAGTATCTTATTTTATCATTTTTGTGTAGAGAGCTACGTGGAGTCACACATGATAATCAGCTCCTAATATTGGCTAAAACCTGACTTATGCTATTATCACGCAATGATTGTCAGCTGCTTGCATATGCGTGAACCTATGGGCAGTGCCCACCTTGCAATCCGGGGTTGGCAGCCCGTGCCTTTTAAAGGGCTGGGAGAGGTTTGCCCGGAGAGAGAGAAAGAGAAAGAGAAGGAGAAAGATTGCTGTGAATAAAGTCCTGAATAAAACTGCTGCAAGAAGAGCTCCGGTGTGGCATCATCCTTGCTAGTTGAGGTGGCCCCTATGGGGAACCTCCAAACCTCTCTCCGTGGAGCCCAGAACTTGCTGCAGTCAGGAGTGCACTGGTAAATCCTCAGGTAAGGCCGGGGATCTGTGACAAAAAGCGGGTTTTCTGCTCTCTCCGGTAGAAGGGAAAGCGGGGTAGCAGAGATGCGACTAAAGCAGAAGGGTCAAAGAGAGAGCCACGACAAGAGTGGACGGGTCAAAGTGAAACTAAAAGAAAGAACAGGATTTTAGAATGGGTGCTTCAACATCACACCCGATTTTTCTGGCTCTTAACAAGCTGTTACAGAGCACATCGGAGAGGTTTTTGGCTGAATGTGACACAATTGCCTCTTGGTTTGCCGTCACTGGCAATCTTAATGTGTCATCCAGGGACAAGCTTGGTAGAGATCTGGATTTTGCCGCTGAACAAGGTACGCTAAGGAAAGGAGTTATATTCATGTGGTTTGAATTAAAGAGACTTCCTGAGTTTGCAATGGAGTGTGAGCAGCTGCAGCTCCAAGGCCAAGAGGCTCCAGGAGGCAAGCGCTGAGGAGCTGCAATGTGTGCAAACACCCGGGGCCTGCCTCGAGGACCGAGGACCAACAAGGCATGAACGCTAGGCCCGCTTTCAGTGCAGGCCTCAGGGCACAGAAGTGCAGCACTGTTGCCACAAGGCTCATTGGCCTGGACCTCTGTCACAGCCCTGGGCAACCAGCCAAGCCAGGATCCGCCCCACCCCTATGGGGTAGGGGCCAGCCGCTCTGTGCTGCCACACCTCCACCTTCCAGTTCAGTGGGGAAGTGGAGCCTCTGCCTCTCCCCAGTCTCTGCTATGACCAGAGCGCGACTGGAAAATGGCAGTAAATTGCAGTCTAAGAATGCAGCTTCCCCGCTCAGCAGGAAGTAGCCAGAGAGATTGACAATGCCCAAATTCCCTATAAGATAATTTAAGCAGGGCCCCTTCAGAGCAGAAGCATGATCAGCTGGGCTGCTAGGGAAGCCAAAGAGGTGCTTGAGGGAGAAGGTGTCTTCCATGCACTCAGGTGCCAAGAATGAGTATGCCACGGGGGTATGGCAGCTGGGGTATGTTATTTAGGGGACTGCTGAAGGAGCAGTGGTTTCTGACTGCTCCTGGGGTCATGGCAAAGCCACTCCTAAAAGTCCCGAGTCTGATACAGTCACACACCTCTGTTCACTTGAGGGGAAGAGGGTGTGTGGGAAATAGTAGGAAAAGAGAGGCAAGTCTATACCCTAGTCTGTCAGAACTGGAGGAATCTGACATTTCTATCCATCTGGGGCTGTGTGTGACCAGCATTCAATATGACTCATGCAGCTAATTTGTCTAAAAAATTAGCTATCTTTTAGGTAATTGGTCTGGTGAATTCGAAAATCAACTGAAAAAAGCTGCGAGTGGCAATTGCAACTGCAAATTCCACATGCATGGATACCAGCCTGGCAGAAGGACTATCCTCCTGGATCACTACAGCCATGTATCATCTGAAGGAGTGGGCGGGATAGGAGCCCGTTAATGGTGCTTGCCTCCCTGATATGCCTATGGTGCATTTGTCACATAAGGGTTTCACAGCATCGCAATGCAGTTATGATCATTCAGGCCTTCACGGCCATTGAGGCAGGACAGTCCCCTCAAGCTTGATTATCTATATTTGAGCACAGGATGCGAGGCTTGTGCACTGCACTTGAGGTCAGAGAAGTCAACCTCAAGAAGAGCCAGTCTGATTGCATGTGGGTTGGTGTCTAACTCCCACCTCTGTAAAAAGACACTGGACAGTTCTAGTGTTCTCTGAGTGGATGACACCTGGACAGACACTAGTACATGTTCCATTTTTAACAGAGATCAGACCTCTACTCTTGCCTGTTGCTTTACAAAACAAAAATCGTGGAGCCACACCTGATAATCAGCTCCTAATATTGGCTAAAACCTGACTTGTGCTATTATCACGCAATGATTGTCAGCTGCTTGCATATGCGTGGACCTATGGACAGTGCCCACCTGGCAATCAGGGGTTGGCAGCCTGTACCTTTTTAAGGGCAGGGAGAGGTTTGCCCAGAGAGAGAGAGAGAGAGAGAGAGAGAGAGAGAGAGAGAGAGAAAGAGAAAGAGAGACAAGGTCCTGAATAAACTGATAGCGAGAAGAGCTCCGGTGTTGCGTCTTCCTTGTTGGTCGAGGCAGGCATGACATTTTTGAAAGATAATAAAATTACTAATATTTATGACTGCAGACATTATTTTTTGTAATTTTTAAGACTTTTTGGTGAACTTTAAATGAGTACTAAAAGTACTCCTTCTCCTCCAGTATCCCATAGTGTCACCCAGTACCCTCAAATATATAACCACTTCATTAATTCATAAGTTTGTATGTGTACATGTGTGTATGTGTGTTCATACACATGTGTGTTCACACCTTGAACACTTGGGATCAGATAGCCAATTAGGAGATTCATCCCTAGAAAAACTGATTACCCTGTCTTAGCAGCATCAGTTGCCTGAAGTTCTTCATCAAGGAGTTGCGTCTTGTGAAATGTCCCTCATTTATATTGACCTCAAGTGCTGTTGTCATTATGCAAGCATTGTTTAGGCAACCATATTGTTAAGATTTAATAGGTTCAGCTTTCCTATCACATTGAGAAGACAGTATCTAGCATGAATTATCCTGGCCATCTGGAGCTTATAATCTTTCCACTACCTCTTTTGTAATGTTCCCTGAGGCTTATATACACAATTTGCATCGTAGAAGCATCCACTGGAGTTGAGTAACTCATGACCACTGGTTCTCTGTCATTTTATCAGCTGTGAATCTCACTTGTAACCTCCATTTGCTTAAAAAGAACTTTCTCTGATGTGGGGGAGACCTCCACTCATCAATGGATCTAAGTATTTAGAATACAATTAGAAAGTAGTTTAGTTTAGAAGCATGATATCAGTGGTTCTCATCTCAGGCCTGAAACCTCTCCAGCCACAGGTAACTGGTTAAGTTCACAGAACCAGACATTACCTTCTACTGAGTAGATTTTATCAGTCCAATTAGATAGCAATTAAGATATAAGTGTAGTAATGAGGTGAGCAGGCATGCTTTTCACCTTGCTCGGCTCCCGCATGGTTAGCTTTACACTCCAAATAACAGCACACAAATTGTATTCTTTTAAACACTGCCTAGCCCTTTAGTTCCAGCCTCTTATTGGCTAAATCTCACATCTTAACCGCTGGCTCCAAGGCAGCTGCTTCACTTTCCTTCTTCCTCCCAGCATTCTGTTCTGTCTACCCCGCCTATCTAAATTCTGACCTATCAGGCCAAGCAGTTTCTTTATTGATTAACCAATGAAAGCAACAGATAGACAGATGACCCTCCTCCATCATTTCCCCTTTTTCTGTTTAAACAAAAAAGAAAAGCATTAACTTTAACATAGTAAAATTGCATATAACAAAACAGTTATCAAGCAATAATTACAGTTACAATATTTATATCTATTTTATCTTTTATCATAACAGGAAAACTATAACTATTCTTCAATTCCATTAAAGACTCCAGAAAGATATAATATTACCTAAGTAAACAAGAAGTAAGAAACTTCCAAAACACTAGAAATGACAGAGACATCTCGCTGCCTGGACAGTCACCCAAAGTTCCTCTGTACCATTGGGGCATCTATCTTCGGCCTTCAGGCCCATAATATCCAGAGACATTTCCATGAAGCAGGAAATTTTAAAGGCAGTTCAGTCACTATCTGCTGTGTCCTGCAGAATGTCTCACAGACTCTTTCATGAATCAGGAACCCAGAAAGACCATCTCACCTTTAGGCAAGTTCAGCAGTTCCCTCTCTGTGGGTTCTTTGTGTCCAGTTTATGCAACAGTCCAGGGAAGAGCAGTTTTTTGCCCAAAAGGCTAGCCAACTCCATAAGGAGCCTCTTTGATGCCATCTTCCTCTTGAAGTAGATTGGTGATGCCAGGAGCAGAGTGTCTCATTGTCATGAAAAGCCCTAAGTTATTAAAACATTAAATGCCATATTCTGTAGTCTTGGAAAGATATGAAGAATGCCTATATAACTGAAATATATCTCTATATATCTAGAAAATCTAACTGACATGACTACAAGCTTAACTATTATCGATGATTATCCATTAACAACTTATATTTCCTAATTATACATTGCATTTTAAATGAACTACACAATCACAATACCTTAATCAAGATCAGAAATATATATACATATAACAAGATTGACTTTGAATTTATATCAATAAAAGTAAAATTTATACCAATGTAAATTATTCATATCTATATCATTTCCCCCTTTAAATGCAAAAGAATGTTTATGAACAATATTTGGGAATATGGACGTAATTATTTTTCTCCAAACTTCTTCATGCAGTGTAGGGGCACTGTTAATTAGGTCTTTCATGGTATAACCTGTCTCCTAGGTTCATCTCAGTCAGCAGCTGAGCAAAGTAATTTTTTGAGAGTGTTCACAGCAATCTTTCAGGAGGGCGTGGTATATCATACCATATTGGGATAGAAGCAATCCACAGGGTATCATCCTCTGTGAAAACAAAAGAACTTTTCCAAAGCATCATAACCTTAGATCAAAATTTTGAAGTCAATACATTTTCAACATATCTCTCTTGGATTAGTTCAGCAGCATTTATAAACAAATATCTTTTAGCAGCTGTTGCTCCTTCTTCAGCATTCAAACAATTCAAAGAGAGCATAATACCATACAGTATCAAGATTCTCTGTGTATTTTTCATCTTTGTGTGGCTTTATTTTAACCTCTACTTCTTTTGTTTTTTACTTTTATTTTTTGAGACAGGTTCTCTGTATATCGTTGTCCTAGAATAACTCTGTAGACCAGGCTATCCATGAACTCACAGAGATCCACTGGTCTCTGCATCCCAGGCATTGAGATTAAAGGTGTGTCCTGCCATACCTTGAAGTCAGAGAAGTCAATCTACCTCTGCCCCCCAAGTGTTGGGATTAAAGGTGTGTACCACCACACCCAACTACTCTTTCTTTCTTTTTTAAGAACTTTAACATTTTTTTTCAAGCCTGCATGTATTTTTAAACACACTATAAACCATTTAGAGGTTTTTTTTTTTCTCTTTGAATCTCTCTTTACTGTATATCTCTCTTTTTCTAACTACATTAAGTCTTAAGAGAGGATTAAAGCCATGGCTCTGATGGCTGAATCCAGCCCATTCCTTAGCTTTCTGCAATTCCAGCCTTGTGGCTGAGGTACCGGCCAGAGCTGTGTTCATTGCCACAACTCTACAGTGTTTCAAGGTCCCGGCCAGCAAAAAAGCTGCAGCATTCTGCCCACAGACCATACTCAGTCAGACTGCCTGCCTGAAAGAGACAGAGTTTGCCCTGGCAAAACAGCCCAGAAAGCCAGCATTTTAAAACAGCGCAGCTTTTTTCCTGCTATGGCTGAAAACCAAAAAGCATACATTCAGTTTTTCATCAACACCATTTAAGTGTTTTGTGGCAGGACCTCTTAAAAGAGCTGCAGGGTTTTGCAGATAAAGCTGAGTCAGGAAGCCTCTCTTAGATGAGAGTGCTTGCTTGCCGATAGCAAACAGAGCAGACCAGAGAAATTGCTGCTACCAAGAAAACATGCTTTACTCTATTCGTTCCCAAGCCTTCTCAGGCTTTCTGTGGATTCAGTTATCCATGTCGGGGCACCATTTGTAGTGATAGGAGGGGCGAGCAGACCTGCTTTTCGCCCTGTTCGGCTCCACATGGTTAACTTTACACTCGAAATAACAACACACAAATTGTATTCTTTTAAATACTGCCTGGCCCATTAGTTCCAGCCTTTTATTGACTAATTCTCACATCTTGATTAACCCATTTCTAATAATCTGTATAGCACCATGAGGTGGTGGCTTACTTGGAAAGATTCAGCGTGTCTGACTTGGAGGCTGGCTCCATGGTGGCTACCTCACTTTCCTTCTTCCTCCCAGCATTCTGTTCTATCTACTCCACCTATCTAAATTCAGACCTATCAGGCCAAACAGTTTCTTTATTAATTAACCAATGAAAGCAACAGATAGACAGATGAGCCTCCTCCATCATATAAGTGTCAGTATTATACCATTTAAAATATCTTTATGAGCCAATCATTATTATTTTTCACAGGCTTTAAATCTGGGTGAGATTTTGTATTTTGTATTTTTCTCCATTGGCAGCTTGCATTAGCACCTTCTGATACTATGAGAGCCTAGCCCTCGGGGAGGAGGCTTACAAGACCTTTCCAGTTTGATACCTCTGAATCCTATACCTAAACTGTGTGATGTCTTCAACAATAGAATCTTATGTAAAACTCTAGGAAGCAATCAAAAACAATGAAAATAGACTATATTTGGGGGGAATCTCCTGGACCCCCAATCAATAATTTGAAAGGAGGTTTCTCATATTTGGCACTAGAATTTTGTTAGGTGGAGTATGTCCCTTAGGTTAGTATTATCACCCCATGTTATACAATTCCAAACTCCATTACATTTTTATCTGTGAGAACTTAATGATGTTACTTTATGGGTTTTCAAACATCCTTAGTGTTATTTATCTCTCATTCGTTTTTTCTCCCACCAATAAAAGTCACTCCAATGTTTTTCTTCATTTTCACTCTAGAATGTTTGTGTCCTATCCTCTCTTTAGAGGTCTTTCACTGCTCCTCCCCCATTTTTCTTTTCTATTTTCCTGGCTTCTGTAGTTATGTCAGGTTATATCATGAAACTTACAAGTAATTGGGTAGAACTGTAAATAGTATACTAAATGAGATAAGTAGAACCTGAAACACAAATGTCTCATAGTTTCTTTAATTTGTGGATCTTAGCTCTGAAACATTAGAATATATAAACTGACCACAGACATCGCATTTAAGTGACATGTATTGATATCCTTGTCAATGTAGGCTTATGGCAAAGGTTACTTTGTGTTCTGTTCGGTTGTTTAATTCACAAATACTTAGAGCAAAACATTTATTATATATAAATTTCTTCATGTGAGAATCTCTTGTCTCCTGATTTTCCTTCATAATATGCAAAATCAATACCTAGATAGTCTTGGCACTATGTTTCTATGTTTTTAACCAATAGCTGAGCCACAATAGCACTAAAAGAGAAGTGCACCTCAACCTTCTATTTGCCCAAATCAGAACAAATGGGTGAGCAGAAAGAGCACCATTTCCCAGAGTCCAGAAAGACAAAAAGATTAGGTATTTTCCCTTTGAATCAGAACTCCAAGCCATTACTAAATATGAGAGAAAGGAAATAGTGTATAACAGTACAGAAATAATGACAGTCTGCAAGGCTCTGATGTGGGCCACAGTGCTGATATCTCTGTATTCTTTGGCATTGTGTTGCACATTCTTCAGATGTCTCCACAGGGAGAAGATGAGCAGGAGGAAGTTTGCCAGGGACGTAACAAATGGTGCAAATGAAAACATAGGATTGGTAAATAAAAGAAATCTGCAAATTTGTGCATAGTTATACAATCTGGAAATATGAGATACATTCCTTTGGACATCATTAATACACATATTACAGTATATTTTCATAACAACAATGTTTAAGAACAAGAGAAATAGAGACACTAACAAGGTCACCAAGATGGCATTTTTAATTCTAAATTTTAGGTAAAGAAAAATAGTGTTAGAAAAGTTGGCTATCTTGAGAACATAAAATATGCTTAGGCTTGTAGTAAGCCAAAAGTTACAATGATTGATCACTGTCCAAGTGATAAAATATGTTCCGAACATTTTTACAATCAAGTGTAATGCAGGGTAATGCACAAATATCCACCCATCTAGGAACACAAACCAAGTCATAGTGATCCTGGAAATTGCCAGAGCAGTGACGATTTGATCCACTGAAGAAATCTTCCTTCTTTTGACCCAGTCTATGCAGTTCACCACAGCAATGAATCCATTTCCTAAGGTTCCCATTAGGAATTCCACACTTAAAAAGATTGAGAATATTCTCTCTAGGACAGCAACCATTGTCTGCAAAATAATGTCCAAATTTCTGAGAATTTGTTAATATATTCATCCAATGTTTCTTCATAATATGTATTATATTCCTTTTAAAACTTACAGATATAATATCACACAAAAAAGCCGTTTGATTTCTTAATGACCCAGTCTACTTGTTCCACCATGAAAGTCTTGGACAGATAGATCAGACAGAAACTTCATCCAAACACTAACTTACTTGTAGGACTCTGGAATCTGATTTAGTTATTCATATTGAAGGAAACACTGTGTTTTTGTACTGCACACATACATACAGATAACAATATTTAGTTACTCTTTTTGTTTGCTATCAAACATATTTTATTATCTGAATAATTGATGAAAGTAATGTTCTAATTAATACAGAATAGTAATTATTTATTAATTAATAAAGATCTGCACTAGTATGTGGAAATTAAGCATAGGGAGTCATTAGACTCTTCAAAAGAGGTTCAGCAAGAGGATACATATATGTGTGTGTATATGTATGTATGTGACATATATATGTGAGTAATTCCAATATTAATTATAAACTATTATCTAACAATGTGGCTGAAACCATAACTGCTTAAGTGGTTAATACTGAGAATAATATTTATTGATCACTTTACTTTATACAAATGCATGTATACTGACAATCTCCATAAATACACATTAGTTGGTGCTAAATTTCTGTTTCTCTAATGTAAAAATTCAACTGGCTGTTTTGCTCATTACAATACATATGGCTCACACTTAGTATCTTGATATTAAATATTGTTTAGCCAGGGCCCTCAGATATAAATTATGGAATATTAAGAGTAAATATTCATTAACCGTGAGTTGTATACTCTATCCATGCGAAAATGAGTGGAAGTTTCTTTGTCTTCTCTTGAAGAAGTCAAAAAAGAAAATCTACAAGGAATCTCTTTTAGCCTTCTTTTCTCTTTACCAGTAAGACAAATTATTTTATTAACATGAATGGCTTTCAGAATTAATCCATCACCCTCACCCTCAAAATCTATTTTGTGACCATCATTACAGGAGCCAAAGTAGATAAAAATGATTTTCTTCCTAGTCCAAATGGACAATGAGCAATATCATAGGATTTTTTTCTCCTCAATAGGGAAAGGGTAACTTGAGAAAAAAAACTAACAAACTCAGCACTACTTCCAGAGTCACATGGAAAAAATGTATTGTAAATATCAGAGCTGATTGACAAAGACATAGGGTAGCCCTACTGCATGGAGTGTGAGGCTGACTATCCTTTGCCTCCTGCAACAATATTGTGCAAAGTAAAGAAATCCAATCTACTTTTTAAGTTCCCACAAATACTTAACTTATGTAAAATAGAAGAACTTTGGAAATCTTTTAGAAAAAAAACAAAAATAAAAACAAATACATAAATAAAAATTAAAACTTACCAAAAGGAAGGCAGTTCTGTTTGATATGACTCCTGTCAGATAAGAATGATAAACTCAGGAAAGCTCACGAGACATGCAAACTACCCTGGGGTGAGGTTCTGTGGAAAGAGCTGGCATAGGGAGCCTCACAGACTCTTGGGAAGACTCAGGTCTTGGGAACTCATCAATAGCTATACATGCTGAGGCATGCCACCACAGCTTTTGCAACTCTGCCCTCCAAACACTTAAGGTTCTATTTTAACATCTTCTAGACAAAGTAGCTTTATTTATGAGGAGAATATCAGTGGGGATAATTACCAAAAATTACAGCTAGGAATCAATTTAATAAGTCAGTTCCTGAATTAGGAGCACTACTTTGAATTCAAAAGCAATGATGACTGTGTTATTTACAAGTTTCCATTGGAAGAAAAACTCATCTCAACTAAATATAACTCATCCCTCACACTGGAGGTTTCATTTGGTGGCAAGGGACATCTAGTTAGGGCTTTGTATCCCAGTTATTTGGTGACTCTACACAGGTTTCTTTCATATATATATGAAAGATATATTATTTATCAAATATACATAATATTTAATATACACGTTAAATAACATGTGTATAGGTTAAAAATCTTCTACTCTACTAGGGTTCCATCTGTGTCTTCAAATGTCCCTTAGTTTTAGCTGATGCTCCCTAAATTCCCTCCTTTCTCCCCCTCCCGATTTAATCTTCCCATTCTAACCTCCTGACCCCTGGTATTTCCTTAACTATAGTCTATTTCTTCTTCCTCAAAAATATTTCTTTTCTTCCCCAGTTCCTTACTCTATAGCTATAGTTTTTCATAGATATAACTGAATAACCTCTATGGTTATTCAGATAGTGGTATGCCTATTGAAGTATTAAAAGTTAATATCCACATGTAAGAGAATTCATACCATATTTTTCTTTTTGGTTGTTGGTTACCTCGAATGATTTTATAACTCAATCCATTTACCTGTGAATTTCATGGTTTAATTTTTCTTAGAAATTTACTAATGTCCCATTGATTGTATAAATGTACCACATTTTCATTATCTATTTATCTGTTGGCAGACAACTAAGCTATTTTCAATTTCTGTCTTTTATGAATAAAGCAGCAATGAACATAAATGAGCAAGTGTTTTAGTAGCACAATATAGAATCCTTTGGAAATCCAAGAATAGTATATCGGATCTTGACATTGAATTATTCCCAACTTCCTGAGGAACTGCCACAATGAATTCAACAGTGGCTATTCGAGTTTGCTTTCCCACCAGCAATGAATCAATGCTCACCTTATATGACAGTCTTATCAATGTGAGTTGTCATTTGTTTTATTGATCTTTGTCTTGATGTTCAGTTTTATCAGTTATTCATACAGTTATATATTAGACTTCTAACAAATGTGTAGTTGTCAAAACCTTTTCCCATTCTGTAGCCTGATGCTTTTTCCAAATGAGGTATCATTTGCCACACAGAAGCTTTTCAGTTAACAAGGTCCATTTATTATTGATTTCAATTTCTGTACTAATGCTTCTCTGTTCAGAAAGTCTTTTTTTTTGCTTGTGAATTCAAGACTATTCCCCCACTTTATTCCTGCCAGATTCAATATTTCTTGTTTTATATTGAAGTCTTTAATCCAATAGGAGATGAGTTTTCTGCCAGGTGATAGATGTGGATCTATCTGTATTCTTCTATGTGCTGCTATTCAGTGTAATCAGCACTATTTGTTGAAAATGCTGCCTTTTTTTAAAGTGTGCTTTTCTGGCCTCTTTATAAAATATCAGACATTTATAAGTGTGGTAACTTATGTGTAGAACTTCAAGTTGATACCATTGATCAATATGTTTGTTTTATGCCAATATCATGCTGTTTTTATTACTATAGCTATATAGTACAATTTGTGATAGGGGATGGATATTCCTACAGAATTTTTTTGATTATCCAGAATTTTTTACTACCCTTGATTGTTTTGTTTCCATTTAAAGATGGAAAAGTTCTTTTCAATTTCTGTATTGACATTTTGTTAAGGATTATGATAAGATTGTTTTTGGTATGATGGCCCTTTTTATTATGATACATTTTCAATGTCTAAAATTCAGTTAGAACCACCTCCAAGATGTTTTACTTTTAAGGACATTGGGAAACATATTATTTACCCTATTTCTTCTTCAATCTGCTTGTTGTTTGCATATAGGAAGACTGCTGATCTTTGTGTGTTCATTTTATACCATGCTACTTCTTCTGAATGTGTTTATCAACTGTTGAAGCTTCGTGGTGGATATTTTATAGTCATGTATGCATCGTGAGCAGATAAAGATAATTTAATTTCTCCCTTTCTTATTTGTAAATTTTTATCTCTTGTAGTTGTCTTATTTTCCTAAGACCTTAAGTATTATATTGAATATGTATGAAAAGAGTATCCTATCCTTGTCTTTTTCCTGATTTTAGTGCTTTTAATTTCTCCATGTTTAGGTTGATGATGTCAAAGTGAGATTGCTGAAAACTCACCTTTATTATGCTAATGTTTATTCCATATATCTTTGTCTTAGTCTCTCCAGGACTTTTACCATAGAGGGTGTTATGTTTAGTCAAAGAATTATTCTCTTTCTAATGAGATTATCATGTATTTTTTCAGTCTGTTTATGAGGTGGATTATATGTATCAATTTACATGTATTTAATCATCTCTATATCTCTTGGGTGAAGCCTAATTGGTGATAGTGGGTGATCTTTTTGATGTGTTCTTGGATTTAGGTTACAGGTATTTTATTGAGAATTTTCGCATCTATGTTTGTAAGTGAATTTGGTTTGTCTGTAACTTACCTCATAGACTACCAGTTGCTTGTATTGATTCTGTTATGATACTCTTCTTATTGTTACATTTTGCATGAGCTTTCAAGACACCAGATCTTTAAGAAATTCCCAGTAATTATCATATAGATTTCATACATTATATTACATTGGTTACATATTGATTCATGAATTATAGTTAAAAATTTCTGCACTTTGTCATTATTTTATATTTGAAATAAAGAATAGAGAGTTTTTCATGTGTTTAGGTTGAAACATTTTTAAGAATGTAAAATGAAGGATATGTGAAGGCGTAAGTCACAAACAATGCCACACCAATTCGGGGTTATGATTATTAGGGTGGTATTTATTTAAAGGGGAAAAAACTTACAGATCACTGTCCCAGGCAACAGCCCTCTACTCAACCAGGAAAGGAGTCTAGTTGCAGTCGGAGCAGGAAGTGAAGAGAGAGAGGAGAGGGAAGTGGCCGCTTTTTTTAAAGGGAGAGAAACCACGCCCCAGTGGGCTGGTACCTCAGCGGTGATAGGCTGGAGGAGTGGGAGGACCTCCCGCAACAGATATGGTTGACAAATCAGAGGTCTTGATGTGGCATAAAACCACAATAACCTAAAATAAATAAATGGAACATCAAGTTCTAAACAAAAAAGAAGTACAGGAAATCAATCCCTTGCCTCTGTGGAAACATATAAAACACTAAAGTTATAGTTATGGCACTTCTTTCTCCACTGAATTAAGCAGAGTTTTATAAAAGAAATGCTATTGTTATTTTGATGGACACAGTGCTTTCTAATAAATTCATTATGTCTGACAATAAAAGAAGAAAAGAAACAAGAAAAACAAAAAGAGCAGCCTAAGGTCACTTGTTGTTCTTTTCCTGTGCTTAAGGGATTCTGTTTATCCTTGACTATAGGGTGCAAAATTTCTCAACAAAATTTCTCAAAATTTTAAATTGTATTGCCATATAATCAATCATGTATCCTTCTTTTATTCTGAATTATTATGTAATACACATAATATATTATCCATATATGTATATGACTATTTAGTACCATTTATAATAACTAAGCCAAGTAAGAAGCATAGGTTCAAGGAAATAGCTAAATAGATTTAAAATGTGAGGGTTTTTTATCATATAGAAATAATAAAAAATTTATAAATAACTACTGTAGTGGTTAATCTTAATGCTCAATTTGATAACATCTAGAATCACCTTCAAGGACTTCTGGGCATGCCTATAGAGAATCATCTTCATTAGAGACATTGAGGTGGGAAAACCTGCTCATTGTGGGTGACACCATTCAGTGAAATGATCCCTGATTATATTTATATAGGAGAAATTAAAATGAGCAAAAATATTCATCACTGTTTCCTTTGTTATGATAGATGCAAGAAGAACAATGACTTCAAGTGCCTTTTGCCAGAACTTTTCCTTCATGATAGTCTGAGAGTTAAAATAAAGGTTTCTTCCTTAAGTTGCTTTTGTCTAGGCATTTTATCACACCAAAAGGAAAATTATTTAGTGTACCAGGACAGAAAAGAAGCCCTGTTACTGGAGAGGATATGACTCCTTATGGGGAAGCCACTAATATTATTTTGCTAACTGTATATGTTATATCTCACAAACTGTTTTCCAAAACTTGTGTTTTATAATGCATTATTATTGTCTAATGTATGAAGACACATAAACAGTTAAAATTCTAGTATGTTATTATGTTATGGCGTAGTACTTAATGAAAACACTACATATGAGAACATAATTTAACATTTATCACTACATTCACAGCTCACAGAACATTGTAGATGAGGGTATGCAGATATGAGAAGGAATATAAAAGCCAGAAGAAGGGTAGGGTATAATGGAACTTTGTGTTATAGGTATAAAACGGCCATGGCCATCTGTGATTACCCACACAAGAGCTGAGAAGACTGGGCCCACTAACATTCCCTCTTAAAAGGGTAGAAGGCCCTGGAGCATCACGTGGTAGCATATGAGACTACTCATGAACTTGTGTATAAAGCAGAATATGAAGTGGCATATAACATCCCCTCTCTAAACATGGATTTACATATGTGGTTAACTATTGCTGTGG
Source organism: Microtus oregoni (assembly GCF_018167655.1). Classification (NCBI taxonomy): domain Eukaryota; kingdom Metazoa; phylum Chordata; class Mammalia; order Rodentia; family Cricetidae; genus Microtus; species Microtus oregoni. Next base: position 72,638,967 of record NW_024543061.1, read on the forward strand.
AGAGAGATCTCTTTTTTGACCAGTCATCTGTATCCCCACAAATAAACTTGATTGAAGATTTTGGTTCAACAGTACTACCATGGGTTGAACTTTTTGTTTAATATGTTATAGCTAAACTATCTTGAGTGAAAATATTCATATACTCCCAGAAAAATAACATGCAGCACAATTTTTTTCATATCAATTCAGTTTTGTAAATAGGCCCTTCCCTTGGTGGCAATTTTACATGATGATATGAAATGAAAGTTCAGATTTCTGTTGAACCATGCAAATAAAGACACTCCTCGAAAACATGTAAATAATCTCTTTCATTGTTTTCCAATTCAGCTTTGTATATTACTGGATTTCATTATTGCAACTTTATACATGCATATTACACTTCTTGCCTGGGTTCATCACTCATCACCTTCTCTTAAACTTCTCCTTCATGAAACTGATCCTCTCTTACCACCTACATAGCATCCCTTCTACTTTTATGCCCTTTATTTCTAAATCTAAATTATTAATATGAAAGAATACATTTGATTTTATTTTGGAGTCTTGTTTATTTTTCTTAACATGATGTTCTCAAGTTCTATTGATTTCCCTACAATGAGCATCACTTTATCCTTTCTTATGCCTGATATACAATTGCAATATTTTTCCAACATTCCCCCATTGACAGGCATATTAGCAATCCATGCCTTTGCTGTTATCCCTGACTATTGTCTATAAGAAATGCACCTCATTGATAAAGACCCATAGAAACTATAAGTGAAATGGTAGACATTTGTGTATCAAGCAAATGGAAGTTAAAAATAAACTCTCTTCTCTGGAGCTCTAAATTGTGATCTGCTTATCCTTTGCTTTAACTCTTGTATACACTTATTAGTGAACACATACCATGTTTGTCTTTCTGAATCTGAGTTACCTCACTCACCATGAATTTTTTCTCATTCCATCCATTTGCCTGAAAATTTTATCATGTCATTGTTTTTTTACAGCCAATTAATACTTCACTGTGTAAATGTAACACATTTTATTTATTCATATTTTAGTTGAGAGTCATCTAGGTTGTTTCCAGTTTCTAGTTATTATGAATAATGATGCAAAGAACATAGTTAAGCAAGTGTCCTTGTTGTATGATTGTGCATCCTTTGGATATAGGACCAAGATTGATATAAACTGGGAATGAATCTCAGTTTTCTGAAGAACAACTGTACAGATTTCTAAAGTGGCTGTGACAAGGATGAACCTAGAAGAGACACATGGATCAACCTGGGAAGGGGAAATAGATAATCTCTCCCGAGTAAATCAGTGACAGGTGCACATAAAAGGGAGGGAATAGGGATGAGAACATGAGGAAAAAGATTGTTTGAGTTGGGGGAGGAATGGAGTGGGAAAACAGGGAAAGAAATATCTTGTCAGAAGGAGTCATTATGCGGCTACGGATAAACCCAGTACTGCAGAAATTCTCAGGAATCCACAAGAATGACCCCACCTAAGACTCCTAGCAATAGTGTAGAGAGTGTCTGAACTGGCCTACAGATTGGTCACTAACATAACTGTCATCATAGGATGTTTATCCAGAAACTGATGAAAAGCAGATACAGAGATCTACAGCCAAGCACGAGGCCGAGCTCCAAGAGTCCAGTCAAAGAGAGGGAGGAAAGATTACATGAGCAAAGAAGTGAAAGGCCTATATGACAATAACTTTAAGTCTTTGAAGAAAGAAATTGAAGAAGATATAAGAAAATGGAAAGAATTCCCATGTTCTTAGATAGGTAGGATCAACATAGTAAAAATGGCAACCCTACCAAAAGCAATTTATAAATTCAATGCAATCCCCATTAAAATCCCAACACAATTCTTCATAGACCTTGAAAGAACAATAATCATATTCATGTGGAAAAACAAAAATTTAAGATAGTCAAAGCAATCCTGTACAATAAAGGAACTATGGAAGCATCACCATCCCAGACATCACACTCTATTATAGAGCTACAATAATGAAAATATCTTGGTATTGACATAAAAACAGACAGGTAGACCAATAGAATCAGATCAAGGACCCTGATATCAGTCCACACACCTATGAACACTTGATTTTTGATGAAGAAGTTAAAATTATACAATGGAAAAAAGAACACATCTTCAACAAATGGCACTGGCATAACTGTATGTCAACATGTAGAGAAATGCAAATAGATTAATATCTGTCCCCATGCACAAAACTCAAATCCAAATGGATTAAAGACCTCAATATAAATTCATCCACAATGAACCTCAAAAAAGAGAAAGTGGGATGTTGCCTTGAACACATAGGCACCAGAGATCACTTCCTAAATATAACACCAGTAACATGGACACTGTGAGCAAAAAGAAGTAAGTGGACCTTCTGCAAATGAAAAAATTTATAAGGCAAAGGATACAGTTAATAAGATGAAATGGCAGCCTACTGAATGGGAAAAAATCGTATCAGCCCTTTAACAGATAGAGGAATAATCTCCAAAATGTATAAAGAACTCAAAAAAATTAGACATCAAAATATCAAATAATCCAATCAAAAAGTGTGGTACAGATCTAAATAGAAAATTCTCAACTGAATAATCTCAAATGGCTAAAAAAGACACTTAAGGTAATGCTCTGAATCATTAGCCATCATGGAGATGCAAATCAAAATGACTCTGAGATACCATCAAGCAAAAGTCAGAATGGCTAAAATCAGAAACAATAATGATAGCTTATGCTAGAGAGGATGTTAAAAGGGAGAACAAGACTCCATTGTCGGTGGTAGTGCAAACTTGCACAGCCTTTTTGGAAATCAGTATAGCGGTTTCTCAGAAAATTGGGAATTAACCATAACACCCAGCAATATCACTCATGGGCATATACCCAAAGGATCCTCAAACATACTACAAGTATATTTTGTCAACTATGTTCATAGTAGCATTATTTGTGAAATCCAGAATCTGCATACAATCTGGATGATCCTCAATCAAAGAATGGATAGTGAAAATGTGGCACATTTACACAATGGAATACTACTCAGTGGTTAAAAAAAATGGCATCTTAAAATTTGCATACAAATGGATAGAACTAGGAAAAAACATATTGAGTAAGGTAACCCAGACTCATAAAGACAAACACAGGAATCATTCACTCTTAAGTAGATATTAGATGTAAAGCAAAGGATACCCAGTCTATAGTTCACAACGTCAGAGAAGCTAGGAAACAAGAACCCTAAGAGAAACATACGTAGATCCCCCTGGGAAATAGACAAGGTCTCCTAAGAAAATTGGAATCATAGGGATGGAGGCAGAAAGACGGGTGAAAGAGAAGGAGGGGGAGATGTGGAGAATGGAGAAGAACATGAGGAAATGGGGTGATCGAGATGGGTGAAAGACCAAGAAGGAAAACAAGGAAAGAGATATCTTGTTTATGGAACAATTATGGGGCTAGCAAGAAATCTGGTGCTAAGGAAATTCCTAGGATTCCCCAAGGAATGATCACAACTAAGACCCTAAGCAATAGTGGAGAGGGTGCCTGAACTGGCATTCCACTAATAATCAGATTGATTACAACCTTAATCATTATCACAGAACCTTCATCCAGCAACTAATGGAAGGAGATGAAGAGATCCGTAGCAAAACACTGGACTGAGCTCCCAAAGTCTAGTCAAAGAGAGGGAGGAGTGATAACATAAGTAAAGGTTTCAAGACCATGATGGGTAGGTATATCTACTGAAACAGCTTACCAGAGCTATTGAGAGCTCACTGACACAGGACTGGCGATGGGGAAACCAGCATAGAACCAAACTGGGCCTGCTAAATGTAGGGGACAGACAGTTGTATGGCTGGGGTAGTCTGTGTTGGAGGTGCTTTTCAAAAAAAGGAAGTGAGAAATTTAAGGCAACAAGAAAAAGCAAAAGGACTTGAGATTTCTCTAGATCAAATTCTAGGTGAAGGACTTTACTCTGATCCTCAGTATCAAGCTCTTTGTAATGACCACACCTTGTCCCTGTGAACCACAGAAGCTTTAAAGGTTTAGAACAGGTGTCAGGAACCAAGAAAGAAGTTGAATCATATCTCAGGGTTAAACAGGGTCAGAGAGAACCTTTTAGTAACTTTTGCAAAGACTAACTAGGGCTGTACAAATAGGGGTAACTGAACTAGAAGCTAGATGTATAATAATTGAATCTTTAGCTTATGATAATGCCAACAATGAATGCAAACAGATCCTTGTGCCTTTAAATATCAATTCAGCACCCATGAATAAATGTATTTTGCATACAATGAATGTTGACTATGATACTGAAACATGGGTAGGAGAAGCAATTTCCAATAGTAAGAAAAGACATCAGAATACCAAATGTTTTCATTGTAGTAGAATGGGACATCTGAAAAAGAATTGTAGACAACTCGTTCCTATAAATAATGCCTCCTCTGGGAATGGCAGAAATAGCAGGACTCAGCTTTCAGGCTTATGTAGGAGGTGTGACAAAGGTCAACATTGGACCAATGAATATAGGATAATGACAGATAGACAAGGCAAACTGATACCATTGGAAAATACTGTGGGGGCATTTTTCAGGCTCCCATGATGAGTATGGTTCAATCATTCCCAGTTACAGTGGAGAACATGTCTTGCCAAGAAAATTAAAAAATCCAATGCCTAGTGTAAAAAGCAATACTGGTCTAAATGATGGATTAAATGTGGAGAATGAGTCAAAAATGCCAGAAGGACAGAGGAAATGTATATTTTGACAGACTTCTATAAATCATCAAAAACCAAAGCTAAGAGTCTGTAGAAATGGCATTTTTATTGAAGGCTTTTTAGACACAGGTGCAGATATATCATTACTCCAGAATCTTGACATCTGAATTGTCCAGTTTCTGGGAATTGGGACCCTATCTCAGGTAAAACAAAGCATGAGATGGGTAGAATACATAGTGCCATCAGGGCAAATGAGAAAACCAAGGCCATAGATAGCCAATAATGCAAGGAATTTGTGTAGTCATTACCTATTACAGCAATGGAATACCCAGATTGATGGAGGAAAGTCATTGGCTAATAAAGGAACTCCCTTGGCCCATTTATTGGTTAGAGGATAGGTGGGAGGAGTAAACAGAACAAAATGCTGGGAGGAAGAGGAAGTGGGCTGAGTCTCGACAGCTCTCATTTCGGGAGCAGACGCCTGAGAGAGACGCCATGCCCCGCTCCCGGGATGAAGCTCCGACCCAGAATGGACATAGGCTAGAATCTTGCTGTTAAGTGCACCTTGGGGTGCCATAAACAGATGATTAGAAATGGGCTAAATTAATATGTGAGAATTAGCCTAGAAGAGAATGGGCCAAGCAGTGTTTAAATGAATACAGTTTGTGTGTTGTTATTTCGGGCATAAGCTAGCCGAGCAGGCAGCCAGGGTGCTGGGGACGCAGCCCCGCCGCCGCTCTTATTACTACAGATTGGCGCCCAGACGTGCGGACAACTGTATCCAATGAAAGCCTGAAAAGCTTGGAAAAGAGTAAAGCATGTTTTCTTGATAGTGACAGTTTCTCGGATCTACTCTGCTTGCTAGAGGCAAGCAAGCGCCTCATCTAAGAGAGGCTTCCTGACTCAGCTTTAGCTGCAAAACCCTGCAGCTCACTAAGAGGTCCTGCCACGAAACACTTAAATGGTGTTGACGAAAAGCTGAAAGCATGCTTTTCGGTTTTCAGCCGTAGCAGGAAAAAAGCTGTGCTCTTTAAAAATGCCGGCTTTCTGGGCTGTCCTGCCAGGGCAAACTCTGTCTCTTTTATGCAGGCGGTTCCTGCGGTTTGCAAGCACAGGCTGCTGAAGCTCGCTTGCTGGTAGGGACCTTGAAATGCCATAGAGTTGTCACAGTAAACATGGCTACAGCCAGTACCTCAGCCATGAGGCTGGAAAGCTAAGGAATGGACTGGATCTAGCTGGCAAAGCCACGCCTTTAATCCTACTGATATTGCTTGGTAAATTAAAGACTCGTATGGTCAAAAAAGAGAGATATTCAATAAAGAGAGATTCAAAGACAAAAAAAATTCTAAATGGTTTAAAGTGTGTTAAAAATATATACAGACTAAAAGTTAAAGTTCTTAAAGTAAAAAACAAAAAAAGGAAGAGAGTTGTTGTGTGTTGTAGCACACGCCTTTAATCCCAGTGCCTAGAAGACAGAGGCAAACAGATCTCTGTGAGTTCAAGGTGTAGTAGCTTACACCTTTAATCCCAATGCCTGGGAGGCAGAGACAGGCGGATCTCTGAGAGTTCAAAGACAGCCTGGTCTACAGAGTTACTTCAGGTCAAAGATACAAAAAACCTGTCTCAAAAAGCAAAGAGTTAAAAGTAAAAATAAACAAAATAGAGGTTAAAACAAAGCTACACAAAGATAAAAAATACACAGAGAATTTTGATACTGTATGCTATTATGCTCTCTTTAAATTACTTAAATGCTGAAGAAAGAGCAAAAGCTACTAAAAGATATTTGTTTATAAATGCTTCTAAACTAATCCAACATCGATATTTTGAGTTTGGATCTAAAGATATGATACTTTGAAAAGGAGTTTCTTAATTTGTTTTCACAGAGGATGAGACGCTGTTCATTTCTTCTATTCCGATTTGGTATGATGGACCATGCCCTCATGAAGGGTTCCAGTGAACATCTTCAGAAAATTGCTTTGCTCAACTGCCAACTGAGATGAAACTAGCACAAAGGTTATACCGTGAAAGACCTAATTAATGACACCCCCATTCAGCAGAAAGCAGTTTGGAGAGAAAAAACTGCGCCCATATTCCCAAATATGGTTTATAAACGTCCTTTTACATTTAAAGGGGGATATGATATAGGTATAAATAATTTGCATTAGTATAGATTTTGCTTTATTGATAGAGATTTAAGGTCAATTTTGTTATAAGTGTTTCTGATTTTGATTAAGGTATTGTGATTGTGCAGTTCATTTAAATATGTACTGTATAATTAAGAAATATAGTTTGTTAATGGATAATCATCGATAATAGTAAAGCTTGTAGTCATGTTAATTAGATTTTCTAAATATATAGAGATATATTTTAGATAGACATTCTTCATGTCTTTCAAAGATTACAGAATATGACATTTTAAATGTTTTAATAACTGAGGACTTTGAATGACAATGAGACACTCTGCTCCTGGCAGCACCAATGTACTTCAAGAGGAAGATGGGCATCGAAGAGGCTCGTTATTGAGTTTGGTAGCCATTTGGGCAAGAAACTACTCTTGCCTGGACTATTGCATAAACTGGACACAGAGAACCCACAGAGAGAGGACTACTGAACTTGCCTAAGGTGAGATGATCTTTTGGGGTTCCTGATTCATTTTGAAAGAGTCTGCGAGACATTCTACAGGACACAACAGATAGTGACTGAACTGACTTTGAATTTTCCTGCTTTATGGAAATGTCTGCTGGATACCATGGGCCTGAAGGCTAAAGATGGATGCCCCAACGGTACAAAAGAACTTTGGGTGACTGTCCAGGCAGCGAGATGTCTTTGTCATTTCTAGAGTTTGAAGTTTCTAGGTTCTTGTTTACTTAGGTAATATTATATCTTTCTGGAGTCTTTGATGGAGTTAAGAATAGTTAGTTATAGTTATAGTTTTCCTTAGTTATGATAAAGATTATTGCAACTTTTACTTGATAAATGTTTTGTTATATGTAATTTTGCTATGTTAAAGTTAAAGCCTTTTTTTTTGTTGTTGTTTAAACCGAAAAAGGGGAAATGATGGAGGAAGGTCATTGGCTAATAAAGGAACTGCCTTGGCCCATTTATTGGTTAGAGGATAGGTGGGAGGAGTAAACAGAACAAAACGCTGGGAGGAAGAGGAAGTGAGCTGAGTCTCGACAGCTCTCATTTCGGGAGCAGATGCCTGAGAGAGATGCCATGCCCCGCTCCCGGGATGAAGCTCCAACCCAGAATGGACATAGGCTAGAATCTTGCTGTTAAGCGCACCTTGGGGTGCCATAAACAGATGATTAGAAATGGGCTAAATTAATATGTGAGAATTAGCCTAGAAGAGAATGGGCCAAGCAGTGTTTAAATGAATACAGTTTGTGTGTTGTTATTTCGGGCATAAGCTAGCCGAGCAGGCAGCCAGGGTGCTGGGGACGCAGCCCCGCCACCGCTCTTATTACTACACCAGATTAACATTCCTGCAGCCCCCAAAACTTATGTTTCTGAAGAAAATATTAGAAGTTATTACAGATAACAGACACCAGCCATTCAGGCTGTACAAGAACACAAAACAACTGATAAACCTTCAGAGGTACCCAAAGCCCTACCTTTAAAATGGTTAACTGAGAAACCAATATGGGTTAAGCAGTGGTCTCTAGCTGAGGAAATGGTGCAGGCTTTAGAACAGCTGGTATAAGAGTAACTACATGCTCGGCATATAGAAGAATCTACCAGCCTTTGGAATTCTTCTGTGTTTGTTGTAAAAATGAAATCTGGGAAATGGAGAATGGTGACAGATCTTAGAGCTATTAACAAGGTTATTCAACCTATGGGTTCGCAATAATCTGGAATTCTTCTGACTTCTTTGTTACCAAAGGCATGGCCTTTCATAATTATGTATTTAAAGGATTGTTTCTTCACTATACCTTTACAAGAAAAGGATAGAGAAAAGTTTGCCTTCACAGTGCCTATTTATCATAATTCTCAGCCTACTAGAAGATATTAATGTCCTGTATTCCCAGAGGGAATGTTCAATAGCCCTACCCTGGGCAATACTTTGTCAGCCAGCCATTGGAAATAATATGTAAGCAATTTCTTAGGTCTATAATTTACCATTACATGGATGACATTTTGTTATCTGATTCAAATACAGATACTTTAGAAAGAATGTTTGAAGAAGAATGTATGCGTAAATAGGAACTTGGCAACAGCACCACCTGCTGTGATAGGTAATATGGCAGTTTTCATTTCCAACGCAACTTTTACTGCTTTCTTTATTAATAGAATGGATTATATCATGTGAGGTTTATATGACTATGGGGATACCTCAATTTACTGGTCACTGGGTTTCAGTTTTCATCTCCATATTCTATCATTAAGGAAGAATATGGCACTCTTAGGAACGATAAAATCTTTACAAACTATTAATGAACAACTAGATGAAAGGATTAAAATTATTGAAAATCAGAGGTTATCTGAACAAGTGGATACTGATAGGCAAAATTAATTCCATATCCAAGGGTACTACGAAGTTACGTGAAAGGACTCATACTGTTGAATTTGACATTCAGAAGTTATCATAAAATTTTGATAAGGTAATAGACAGAATATACCTCCAGGATGATAATCTACATGATATCCAAGAAAAGTTCAAGGAGGACATGTTATCTCTGAAGGGAAACATTAAATTTTGGAATTACAGGTGCAGAATGGAGACCAAAGAATTGATACCTTAGTGAAATCATTAGAAACATATGCAGGTCAGGAGATTCAGGCTTTACGAGAGAGAATGATAAAAAGATTTGAAATTATTGAGGAAATTATTGGAGCTGGTAAAAAGAGTAAGAAGGCCCAAGGACAGAATATGGTGTCACCACAAGCTGTCAGAACTGGTTTACCCAGGGTTTTAGCATCATACACTGTAATTTACCATGACAATTAACCATGATGGGTTAAATGTGGAGGATGAGTCAAAAAAATCCAGAAGGACAGAGTAAACATATATCTTGGCAGACTTCTATTAATGATCAAAGACCAAAGCTTAGAGTTTGTATAAATGGCATTTTCATTGAAGGCTTATTAGACACAGGTGTGGATGTAAGTACCATTACTCCAGAATCTTGGCATCCAAATTGGCCTCTTAAAGAGGTAGATGCTCACTTCCCGGAAACTGTAACTCTATCTCATGTAAAACAAAGCAGAAGATGTGTTGAATGCATAGGGCCTGAAGGGCAAATAGGAAGACTAAGGCAATATATAGCCAATATTGCCATAAATTTCTGGGGCCATGACTTGCTATAGCAATGGAATACCCAGATACCATTCCTGCAGTCCCAGGAACTCATAATTCTGGGAAGGATATAATGAGGTATTATGGAAAAAAAGGTCACTAATCATTCTGGCTGTACAAGAACATACAGCATCTAGCAAAACTTGAGAGGTACCAACAGCCCTCCCTTTAAAATGGTTAACTGAGAGGCCATTATGTATCAAGCAGTGGTCTCTAGCTGAAGATAAATTATAGACTTTGGAACAGCTGGTACAAGAGCAATTAGATGCTCACCATATTGAAAAATCAACCAGCCCTTGGAATTCTCCTGTGTTTGTTGTACAAAAAGAAATCTGGTAAATGGAGAATGGTGAAAGATCTAAGAGCTATCACCAAGGTAATTAAACCTATGGGTCCTCTACAATTTGCAATTCCTTTGCCTTCTCTATTACCAAAAGGATTGCTGCTTATAGTTATTGATATGAAAAATTGCTTTTTTTTACTATACCTTTCCAAGAAAAGGATGGAGAAAAATTTGCCTTCACAGTGTCTACTTATAATAATTCTCAACCTACTAAAAATATCAATGGACTATCCTCCCACAGGGGACCCTCAATAGTCCGACATTGTGCCAATATTTTGTAAGTAAGCCACTGTAAATAATATGTAAACAATTTTCTGAGTCTATAATTTAACATTACATAGATGACATTTTGTTATCTGATTCAAATACAGATACTTTCGAAAAGATGTTTGAAGAAGTAAAGAAAGTCTTGCCTAAATTGGGATTAGAAATTGCTCCTGAAAATATTTAAAGAGGAGAGTCTGTTAATTACCTAGGTTACAGAATAGGTTTACAAAAAATTAGAACACAAAAGGCATAAATTAGGAGAGACTGGTTACTGACATTTAATGACTTTCAAAGATTGTTAGGAGACATTTCCAGTCTACGACCAGTTGTTGGGATAACACCTGATCTAATAGTTGATTTAAACAAAATCTTAGATGGTGATAAAGATTTGAATAGTCCCAGAGAATTAAAAGCTGAAGCAAAAAAGGAACTGACAATGGTTGAGAAAAAATTACAGGAGGCACATGTGGATAGGGTGAATCCAAATCTTAGTTGTATCCTGTCATATTGCCTTCCAGAATTTCTCCTATAAGAATTTTAATGCAGAGGGAAGATATTATTTTAGAATGGAAGGAATATATATATATATATATATATTCTAAAATATATTATTACATGAACCAAGTAAAAAATTAAAAACTAATGTGGAAAAAGTCTCTGAATTAATTATAAAAGGTAAACTGAAACTCTGTCAACCAATAGGTATAGACCCAGCAGAAATTATAGTGCATTTTACTACTGATGATATAAAAAAAAAAAACTTATGGAAGACAAGGAATCATGGCAAAAAGCTTATGCTAATTTCTTTGGAGAAATTAAGAGCAACTATCCCCAAAGTGATAGACTTAATCTCATAAAGAGAACTTCTTGAATTCTTCCTCAAATTGTACATAATGCTCCAATAATTGGAGCCCATACATTTTATACTGATGCTAATAAATCATGGAAGGCTGGTTACAGATCAGATGAATTGAGTAAGGTGGAACCGAAGGCAGAATTTTATGCCATTCTTATGGTGCTAAGGGATTTTAAAGAACCTCTTAATATAGTAACAGATTCACAATATGCAGAAAGAGTTATCTTGCATATTGAAACTGCTGAATTTATACCAGATGATACAAAATTGAATTCATTGTTTATCCAGGTACAAGACATAATCAGGAATAGGCTTTGTCCTATGTACATAACACATCCAATCCGATATGGGTCTGCCTGGTCCTCTAGCACAAGGTAATATAGAAACTGATCAGTTATTGATTGGAAGTGTGTTGCAGGCCTCAGAATTTCATAAAAAATTCACTTCAATAGCAAAGGTGTAAAGAAAGAATTTTCTATTACATGGCAACCTGCTAAGGAGATTATAAAGAGGTGCCCTACTTGCTCTTTCCATAATCAAACACCATTGCCTGCAGTAAGTAACCCAAAGGGTACTCAAAGGAATGAAATCTGGAAGGTGGATGTGTACCACCTTACAGAATTTGGTAAATTAAAATATGTACACACCATAGACACGTATTCAGTTTTTCAATGGGCAACTACCCTGAGCTCAGCAAAGGCTGATTTGGTAATCACACATTTATTGGAAGTTATAGCCATCATGGGTATACCTGCACAAATAAAGACAGACAATGATCCAGCATATGTATATAAGAAAAGCAAATGGGTTTTTTTGCTTATTATAATATAAAGCAAATTACAGGTATACCAAATAGTCCTACAGGTTAGGCAGTCATAAAAGGTTCAAATCGTAGTATAAAGGATATGCTGAAAATCAGAAAGGGATGGAAAATACCCCCAGAAATAGATTGCATAATGCTTTATTAACCTTGAATTTTCTTAAAGCTAATGAGAAAGGAACAACAACAACAGAAAAGCATTGTATAATGGGAAAAAAAAAACTTCTGAATTGAATCAACCAGTATATTTCAAGGAAGTGTTGAACTCACAATGGAAACCAGATGTACTACATTGGGTAAGGGGTTTTGATCTTGTTTCCACAGGAGAAGAAAAATTTTGGATACCATCAAAATTAATAAAGATTCACTTTGAAAAGGAGAAACCTATTGAAACAGAGAAATGACAGCTCATCCACAATGGTGACCAACATACAGGTGGTAAGGAAAGCCATATAGGATTGGGGCAGGGTTCTACTCCTATCTTTGCAGGAAAATACACATCATCAAAAATTCAAGAAACCCTGTATATTTGAATGCTGACAGAAGAAAAAATAACTATCCACTAAAGAGCATCTAGAAAACAGAATATGGTTTATGAATCCAGGTATGGGTTACACTTACATTTACACACACACACACACACACACACACACACACACACACAAATATATTCAGCTGGTTTTGGAGTTTGACAATAACTGTATTTCTCGAATCCAAGCATGTTGTTAAAAGAAACATTCAGAGTTTCTGTCTTGATGGAGGAAGGTCATTGGTTAGGTAATAAAGAAACTGCTTGGCCTCATTGGTTAGAACATAGGTGGGAGGAGTAAACAGAACAAAATGCTGGGAGGAAGAGGAAGTGAGCTCAGAAACCATGCAGCTCCTCTCAGAGATGCCATGCTCCGCTCTCCCAGGCAGATGCAATTCAGCTCCGGCCCAGGATGGATGTAGGTTAGAATCTTCCCAGTAAGACTGATGCTATACAGATGATTAGAAATGGGCTAAATTAATATGTGAGAATTAGCCTAGAAGAGGCTAGATAGAAATGGGCCAAGCAGTGTTTAAATGAATACAGTTTGTGTGTTGTTATTTTGGGCATAAGCTAGCCAGGCGGCCGGGGTGCTGGGGATGCAGCCCCGCCGCGCCTATTACAACACTGTCTCATATCAGAAGCCATCTGGTGTGGGACAGAAGGAAGACTTTAGGAAGAATTTTTACATTCGTCATGCCTGTTTTTGTCTACATCATATTCTTCATTGAATATATCTATATAAGAATGATGCTTAAGTTTTTCATGACAAACAATAGATTTTCCTACAGATCCTTTTCCTGCAATTATCTTTGATGTTTTTAGGAAGAAGATGGGGCCCCAAAGCAATAACTCTACCTAGTTGAGATGACATCACGATGCAGACAGAGCTACTATAAGACCACTTCTATATTTGGGTACCAGCTGCTGAAATGGTGCACCTTCTCATGAGATTTTGGCCAGGACTCCAAATAAGAACTTTGAAAAAAACCTATCTAACAATTGCTTGGAAATTGTTTGCAACTATACTAGACAGTAATTTTGAAACCTAACCATTACTTTAATTTTGCAGGATCCCATCAAGAGAACATTGTCCCCATGAAAGCGAGAAGCAATTCTAAGAGACGACCTCCCCTATCCCAAAAATGTTTGTCCATAGGGTTGGGAACACTGTTTAGAGGTTGTTGATTATTACTTGTATTAGATAGAGGGTTGGGGTGAAAAGTATGTTTGTTTTAAAAAGATGGAATAGTAATAGTGTGAATACTTGTGAGCTATTATTCATGGATAACTTACATTGGTATAATTTTGTATCTTGATACAAGTTCAAATTATATCTGTTATTTTTGTTTATTTGTACACCTATACAAAGTTATTTTGTCAGATTGTATATATGTATGTTATTATCTCTGTTTAGGAAATTTTGTATACTGATACAACTTTTAGGTTATATTTTCATATTGCCTAAAATATTATTCCTACTCAGACAGATACTTATATATTGTTTACATTTTGAGATCACTGACCCCATTTGTTGCCCATTTCTTTACAGGTTATTTAATATTCTGACATGAAGTTTGAGTCTTTAAGTTATACAGGTGTTAATTATTATAAGTCAATAGTTGTTAATGCTTGATGTACATACAGTTAGACCAATTAGGTTCTTTAGAGACAGAGATTATATTCTGTATATATAGGTAATCTGCAACCACTTCAAGGTTCTGCAGAACATGGTGTTTAAATAACTTAGGGTTCTTTTGACAGGAGACATGATTACTTCTGACAGCACCAATCTATTCCCAAGAGAATGTTGAGCACCAAAGATTGATATATGACACTCCCACATCATAGCTTCTTATTTGCTAACTCTTACACCTTAATTTAACCCATCTCCATTAATCTATGCATCACCACAAGGTCATGGAATACCAACAAAGTTTCAGCATGTCTGTTTCCAGTAGCAGTTTCATGTCTTCTGCTCTAATTCCTCCTTCTTTCTCCCAGCATTCAGTTTAGTTTTCCCCATCTACTTCTATTCCCTGTGCAGACCTAAGACAATTCTTTATTAATCAATGGTATTCACAGCATACAGAGGGAAATCCCACATCAAGCAGGCGTTCTTTCGGGCCACCAACCAATTCCCAAATAAAGAAATGGATAATTAGTGTTATTTATAATGCTTGGCCTTAGTTTATGCTTGTCCCACTAGCTCTTATAATTTTTATTTAATGTCTCTTCACCTACATTTTGCCTTGAGAATTTTTTGCTTTTATTCTGTATGTCCTACTTTATGTTTGTCTGTATGGCAGTTGCCAGGCTGGTTGACCCCAGGCATCTTCCTTGCTCTCTAACTTACTCTTTTCCCTTTTTTCTTGAGCCTAGATTTCCCCTCCTTCTTATTTTATCTGCCCACCAGCCCTCCTATCTCTCTGATGCCTAACTATTGACTGTGCAGCTCTTTATTAGACCAATCAGGTACCTTAGTCAGGCAAAGCAACACTTATTTACATCATTAAATAAATGCAACATAAGCAAATGCTTTCATTGGTTAATTAATAAAGAAACTGCTTGGCCTGATAGGTTAGGACATAGGTGGGTGGAGTAAACAGAACAGAATGCTGTGAGGAAGAGGAAGTTAGGCAGATGCCATGCGTTTCCTCTCCAGGGCAGATGCAATGAAGCAAGCTGCCAGGTCAGACATGCTGAATCTTTCCCAGCAAGACTGGTGCTACACAGATTACTAAATATGGGTTAGGCAAGATGTGAGAATTAGCCATTAAGAGGCTAGAACTAATGGGTCAAGCAGTGTTTATATGAATACGGTTTGTGTGTTGTTATTTCGGGTGTAAAGCTAGCCATGCTGGAGCCAGGCAGGACAAAAAGCAGGCCTGCCTGCAGCTCCTTCTACAAAGCTAGAGATAATGGTACAATCAGAGATTTAAATAATATACTTTCTGTGTGTTTATTTTGGGAGTCTGGTCAACCAGAAAATGAATAAGCAACCATCCTTACAACACCTGCTACTCACTGGCTGTGCAGTTCTCAACAGAATCCATGTGAGGGTCATGTGCATTGAATCCATGGTCATGATTTCTATGAACATTCTGGTTCCTGAATTCTTATATGAACAGTCAATAACTGTGATATCTGAAAAGTAACAAACCTTTCTGTATTTTTTTCTACAAACTATTCCAAAGTCATGGACACCACATGATCAGTTTTCTAACAGAAACAGCTCCATTTCTCAGCACCATAAAATTTCTACATTAGTAATGTTTTTATTGCTTTGACAATATTACTGACATAAGCCTACTAGAGAAATTAAAGTCTTGTTTTAACTTGCAGTGTGAGGGTATAGGTCATTCTAGTGGTGAAACCATGGTGATAGGAATGGATCATTTAATAACAACAGAAACATGACTGCTTGTTCTATCTTTTTAGAATAGAAAGCAGAGAAAAAAAATGAACATGCTCAGGTGGTTTTCTGCTCTCCCCCTCTTTCTATTTCTTTCACCCAGGAATTCATTTTGTGGAATGGTGGTAGCAACATTTAGTGTTAGTCCTTTGACTTCAGGTTATTCTCTCTTAAAAGCCTTCACAAACATTTTAGAAATTAAGCCTCAGTGAGGAGCAAGGTGTTTATTAATCTCATTAAGCTGAAAATGGATGTTATCCATCCTAATATGCATACACTACGTCATTTCACAAGTACTTTAGTGTTCATATATTTTTGTGCCCATTGACAATAATGAAACCAATACTTTGACATACCAAATGATCATTGTCTATTCAATTATAATTTAGCTAAAAATGGGAGGTAGGATATCTGGTTAACACTTTTAACAATCTTATTAATATTTGCCATTTTCTAGCTATGAAATGCAGGATGAAGTGCTTATGGTATATTTTAATTTCTTTTTTCCTCAAAGTGATGTTTTTTTCATAATTAAACATGGACAACATTGCCTAGTATTCTGCATATAGCATACTTAAGCATTTTCTTCTCCATAATTTCTATTTTTAAAGGTTAGTTTCCAACCATTTCCATCAAATAAAATCATTTTACTCACTTGCCTTCTATTTTTTTACTAAATGCATTAACAAATGTGAATGTTCCATATTTCACTGAAATTTTCAAATATCAGTTAAGTTCAGCTGTAGTTTGAGAATTGGTTGAAATATGTAGTCTTGATTTGATTTTACCAATGGTTAAGTATCATTTATGTTCCAAATTCATTAAATATTCTTATTATTTATATTTTATTAATGAAAGATTTAATTTTGACAAAGAACATATAATGTAAAACAATAAATCTATTAGCTAGAACAAGACCTTTTGTACTCAGTAGTAGCCTATACAAAAGTACATTCTTCTTTGAAATTGTTGTGTATTCTTTACTAGTAAAGAATTCTTTATTTATAAAGTTTATTAAAATATCATTGACAAGTTTTATCTCTCTTTTATTCTATAATTCCATTCCCTTTACTCCCTCCAAACCCTACCATATACGCTTGTTAGTTCTCCTTAAAATTCATGACCTTTTTCACTAGTTATTACTGTATGCATATATGTATAGGCATATACATATATATTCCTAAATATAAACTGTTCAGTCTATACAATGTTACTTGCATGTATCATTTGGGATGATGTAGCCTATTCTGTGAACTTGTGAAATAATTAAATTTTTGTTGGTTATTGAGCTAATACTTTGTTAAATTGTAATAATTTGATCCATTTATTTTGGTCCTTTATTTTTAAAACTAAATTTTACATATTTGTTCATTTTGTAAATTTCACTAGATCTTTGAAAATATCATAAAGTAAGAATCTACATTCACCCTCTTCCATAACTCTACCCAGATTCAGCCTCCCACTTCTCTACCCACACGTTTTATGTCTCCTTTTATGTTTTCAACCTTTGCTAAGCACAATTTGTGTACTCATATATCCTTGAATATAAGGTCTGCCACTGGCTTGTGGTTGGTTCATAAGAGGCTATATTCCTTTAAGAGAATGTCCATCTCCCCACAAGCAATGGTTGCCAAGGATCCTTGATTTGGCTGTGGGCCTCCATTCATTCCTCCCCTCTCCATGCTGGAATTTGTTCTACTTTGAGCTTACATGGGTCTTGTATCCATTATCACAGCTACTATAAATTCATAGCATCTGCCCTACAGTGTCCAGAAAACAGTTTCCTTGAAGCCATCCACTTCCTCTGGCTCTTACATCTTCCTTCCTCAACCACTGCAATGATCCCTGAGCATTATGAGAAGGGCATGTGGTAGAGCTGTCTCATTTAGGGCTGAGCATCCTACAGACTTTTATTCTTTCCTCCTTGACCAGGTGTAGGCCTCTGTGTTAATTGTCATCTATTACAAACAGAGGCTTCATAAATGGGGGTTGAGAGATGCATTAATCTGTAAATATAATCACAAGGAGCCGTTTTATTACCATGTCCATTTACCAATTTAGCAGAATCAGAGTCCTTGGTTCTCCTATGGATTCTATGGCCTGTATAGCCTCAGGTTCTTGGCCTAACAATGGTGTGAGGTCTGCATTTCATTTTGCCGTGCACCAAAGCCCCTGTCTGTGCTCTATGCGCTAGAACCCAGTTAGTGAACTTCAGGCAAGGGGCTGGAGGTTGAGAATACACACACAGAGACACAGACCTTCCAACACTGGTACCAAAAACCCATCTTTAATAGCACCATGGAGGCTTAAATACTGCTGTCAATGGTCAACAGGTGAAAATCCCATCCTCTGGTCCTCTAAGCTAGGCACAGCTTCTAGTAACTTCAATTAGAAGACTCTAGACAGGGAAGAGAAGCTGAAGGCCAGGACTTAATTGGTCCCAAGATCTCCTCCCCCCTAATTTTTTTTTATAAAACAGAAGACCCTCTTGTCTTAAGTCATCTCAGAAGAGTAAACTCTTACCTCTCTTTGGGAGGCCCCTTCCCTGTCCTAGGTGGGTCCTCTTCTGTAGAAGCTGCCCGTCTACAGAGAAGTCTTCATTGTTGGCGTAGTATTTGCAACCAAACCTGGAGTACATTCAAGTTACTGGCAAACAGGCTCAGAAGGACTTGCTAAGTGACCATATGCTGCATTCTCATGGGTTGTCTGATCTTACACAGAATTCAGAGATGAATGCCCTTGGCAACAGGCATTAAGATTGCCAGCAATAGGGTCCCCTGTTACTACTGGATCCAGCCTCTCCTTTGGGCTATGGTATTCTACCAACCCTTTGGCTGTAGTAAGGAGTTACGGGCTGCGTTCCTGCCACCCAGCTCCCAGCTGGCTGGCTAGCTTATGCCCCAAAATAACAACACACAAACTGTATTCTTTTAAACACTGCTTGGCCCATTAGCTCTAGCCTTTACTGGCTAATTCTCATATCCCGAACAACCCATCTTTAATAATCTGTGTAGCACCAGTGTTACCAGGAAAGATTCAGCCTGTCTGACCTGGCAGCTTGCTTCATTCCATCTGTCTGAGGCATCTTACCTCACTTTCTCTTCCTCCCAGCATTCTGTTCTGTTTACTCCACCCACCTATGTTCTAACCTACCAGGGCCAAGCAGTTTCTTTATTAATTAACCAATGACCTTCCTCTGTTATTTGGCTAAAACAGTTACAATCTGGTGTGCTAATTGTAATATTTCAAGGGCTATTCAAGTAACCATTGAGTTGTTTCACCACATAAGAGGCATTAGCAATATTAACAGATGTCACACAAATGGAATGATAAAAGTGTGAACAAGACATTTGTTGTACTAGCCCATAAGTCCACCTGCTTCTACAATAGAGCAGTCTCTTGATTTAAATTAGAAAGTCCAAATTTAATGTGGACATTCAGGATATTCTGAGTCTGGAGAGCATCATTGACTTGTCTCGCCAGTTTATCCATGGTGTCCGACAACAACGATGTTTGTGCCATTGCCAGTCCTGCGACCATGGCTGCAGAAGCAGACACCGCAATGACAGCAACCACTGCAGCTGTCTCTCCAGAATCTCGTTGCTCTCTATACAGGGTCATCTTCAGTCTGCTTAGCCTTTTTGGTAATTGGCAGTGGTATGATGGCTGGTACCCGAACCACCAAGGCAGCACTGGAGTGGTCATCCCAGCAGTCGTTCAGGCCACCGTTTCTGAAAGAAAAACCAAGAATATCTTTTCCCTCAAAGGTGCTATTCCATACTTCAAAAAGGAAAAGAAAAAAAGAAAGAAAACTAAAACAAACAAGGGATTTAATAGTGCCTGAGCTTTCAGAGAAATATTCCAAAAAAGAAAGATAAGAACTACACTCACTTGTATAGGATTCCTTTAAAGTAATATTCATAGCCCAAAATATGTAACAAAACATAGAGCATTCACAAAGGAAAAGGTCTGATTAAATAGAAGCCTGTCTTATCACCATATTGCTTAAAGCAGTTCCAGCAGTGCAGTTTGAGAATTAAAAAGATAAATACAAAGAACTAACTTGGCTCACTGATCAATACAAGGTGGTTCCTTACCAGGCTTCACACAGTGCTTTCTGCTTGATTGGGACTCACCAGGAGGCTCATCAAGAGAATGACAGGTGTTATTCTCAGGCTCATCACGGGATCCTTTCTCATCATTTTCCACAGCCTGAACAAATCGCTCTGGTACCCAAATGGGCTTGTCCATTCCTGGAAGAAAAACACAAACAGTTCCTTTCACCCTATCCAATAGGGGCATAGGCTCCTTCCATTGTCCTGTAATAAGGTCTTTGGAACTGGACACAGCCACTGCTGGGGTACTGTCCCTGTAGTCCCACGGTTATTGCTCCATACACTGAGGTTTTACAGCCCTGGAGCAGGGCCCTCTGCCAGTTTCCCTGCCATTGATTAATGATAGGTGGCAAGGGTTTCCCATCTATATCTGTTTTGGAGCGGCATTTATTAGCCCAATGTGCTCCCCTTCTGCATCTAGGCCCCATGCCAGGTTTCCTCCTTCCCTCATTATCAGCTGTGGGCATTTCTTTCGAAAATGACCAGGAGTTCCACAATTAAAACAATTACAGCCTCCGGCCTTCTCTCCCAGTCCTCTTGTTTCTCCAAAGTTGAATAGCTGCTGCTATAACCTGGCCGTGAATGAAATTCCCATCTATATCTCTGCATATCCTGATATATTCATTTAACCTTTTTGTTTTGTGAGGGTGTAATGCTTCCTTACAATATCTATTGGAATTTTCAAATACAAGTTGCTTTATTATAGGCATGGCTGTTTTCTCATCTCCAAACAATCTATCTGCTAATTGTAACAGTCTATCTACATAATCTTGGAATGGTTCAGATGGTCCTTGTAAAACTTTTGATAATTGATCCCCAGCTACTTTGTTAGGTAGGGCCTTCCAAGCTTTAGTGGCAGCTGCAGCTATTTGGGTGAATACTCCTGGATCATATAGAATTTTTTGCTGCAAATAAGCATAAGTCCCAGCCCCAGTTAACATATCTAAATTACGTTGAGCTTTACCCGCTAGAGCATTTGACTGGGCCGTTTGCTTACAATTTTCCTGATATTCCCCTTGCCATAGGAGATAATCTCCCCCAGATAATACAGCACAACATAATTGCTGACAATCACTTGGTGTTAAATTCATAGCAGAGAAAGATTCTACTGTGGCCAACGTGAAGGGTGCTTGAGCCCCATATGCAGCAACAGCTTCCTTTAATTGCTTCATTTCTTTAAATTGTATTGCAAAATGTTGGTGAATTATTTGCCCTAGGTTGTTGGTGTCTGGCACCTCCATCACTGGTGCAACCATGTGTACAGGATGGAAACAAACTCCCTTGTTTTGTTCAGGGCCAGAGCCCCTACTCAACTCAGACCACCAAACTTCATAATTATAAGCTGGTGGGGCCGAGGGAGTTGGGTGTAAATCTTTTTTTACTTATGTTTTCTCAGTTTTCTAAAGAGATTTCTAATTTCCTTACATATGATCTCTTCCTCTTCTTCTGATGAATCTTCTCTATCCTCCACAAACTCTAAATAATCAAACTCCTCCCTAGCATCTGATTCTTTTCTGAACAAAGCAGAGAAGATACTGCCTACAGCTCCCATCTTAACTCCTCAATATGTCCCTGTAGGCCAGGAACAACACTGTGAATGACCCTGTTTGCTTACCTCTTTCTGCCGGGCTGAAACCAAGTGAAGGACGTCAGGATTAACACATACCCCAATCCACCCTCACCTTCCGAGGGCGACCTCTCAGTGTTCCCTTTCCTGATATTTCGGTGGGACCTCCAAATGCCGCGCACCGCAGGCTCCCATCTGTGCTCTATCAGCTAGAACCCAGTTCGTGAGCTTCAGGCAAGGGGCTGGAGGTTGAGAATACACACACAGAGACTGACCGACACACAGACCTTCCAACACTGGTACCAAAAGCCCATCTTTAATAGCACCATGGAGGCTTAAATACACTGCAGTCAATGGCCAACAGGTGAAAATTCCATCCTCTGATCCTCTAAGCTAGGCACAGCTTTTAGTAACTTCAATTAGAAGACTCTAGACAGGGAAGAGCAGCTGAAGGCGAGGACTTAATTGGTCCCAGCACATTATATAGTGAAAAACTTATATTCAGCCAGAACATGTTTCTGAGACTATTAGACAAGTTGGCATCTCTTTGCCAGAAGAGCAGTATCTCGTACTGTGAAACTTGCCCTTATAAAGGAAGTTTTCAGGTAAGTATCAACTCAGTCTCTTGATGTTTCATCTGAATTTGGCAGTCTTTCCATTTATTGTGTTGGCTGGGCATTCCCAGATAAATCATTCCACAACTTTGTCAAGTTTTTTTTTTCTTAAGCTGTCTGCTAGCAACTTAAGACCCTTCTAAGTTTTTTTAGATCTCAGAAACTAAGTTTCCTCTCATGAAAAGTCACTTAGTCAAACATGTATAAGAGCTAAAAGATTATCTACTAATTTAATATAAAAAAATCAGCATTTATATTTAAAACACTCATGTTTTATTTTATGTCACCTGTTTCTGTTTAACTGTCTGCAGTGACAGAAAAAATAAAAATAGACATCATTTCTTGACATGTTATAGTTTTTTAACAGATAAACAAATGAAAGCATTGCATAAGGAGAAAACAGAAAGAACCATACCAAAGCAACAAAGAAAACAGGAATTTGAAAGAATTTATATATTTGATGAATTACAAGTCTCATTTTTAAAATATTCAATATGTCTATCTTCTCCCTAAATATTTAAACAGCATTGAACATACATACACATGTGATGCTTCCTTCTCCACATCACTCTTGCACTTAAATCATTTTAAAACGTCTTATTTTCTTTATAACTTCACTTACTAATTTTGTTTACCTCTTATCTGTACTATTTAATTAGTACTAACAATATGTAAGCCTAGAAGACACTCACATTTATCTAACATAGATCACTTACAACTTCCTCTAAATTTCTTTACCTAAGAACCTGGTTGCTTCAAACCTAGTAAAATATAGGTGTGTGATGCCATAATGAATTTTGCAATTTCTAAGTTGACTCTCATGTTTTAAATGATAAACTGAATATTTTATTTCTACTAATCCATAACTTATATGTCAATTCTTTTATAATATTTACTCACAGTTTCTATATAAAAATACATTTTAAGTGTGTCCTAGTTTGCTTTCTAGGGATATGATAGACAGCATGACCAAAAGCAACTTGGAATTGAAAGGATCTATTGCAGCTCATTGTTATAGTCAATCATGAAGGGAGGGCAGGGCAGGAAATGAAGGCAGAAAGTGATTCAAAAGCCATGAAAGAGCACAGCTTACTGGCTTGTTTTCCATGATTTTCTCAGCTTGATTTTTTTTAGACAGCCTAGAACCACCATTCCAGGGGTACTACTGCCCATAGGAATTGGGCCTACACATATCAACCATCAATTAAGTAAATACTTCACTGAATTTCCTATTGCCCAATTTGATGGAGGTATTATTCAGTTGAAGTGTGTTCTTCCAAGATGATCCAAGCTTGTGACAAAAAAAAAAAACTAACCAGCACAGTATCTAAAATTACAAATTCTACTTTAGAAAACACATATAAATACATATCCTATATTTAGATTTCTTGTTCTGACATGTTTAAAAGGAATTAACTGGTACAAAATTAAGGTTTGCTATAATCATTTCTTGCATTCAACTGATCTACATTTATACAATTTTAGTATCTAAAAATTAACATATTTTATATGTTCTAGAAAGACTGTAGAATGCTTAGATAACATTTCTTCAAAATACTCTTTTGCAAGTTGAAAAGAAAACATACATTTTTTTATAAAATTCAGAAGCTGAATAAATTTAAATACAGAAAATTTTGTGATCCAATGTTCCTTTAAGGTATGCAAGATGATCTACACAAATAAGCCCTGGTTCTTTGCACCTCAGGGTCCCTGTCTTCCTGCCTGCATCTTAGCCACAGCAGCACAGAGAGGGAAGCCTTTCTCAGCTTAGTATTTCCCAGAATCAGGATACAGGGGTGCACCGATGGAAAAGCAACTCTTGAAGACTGTGTGAACAAAAGTAGCATCTGTTTTTCCAGAAGCAGAGACCCCCAAACGTTAGCAAGAAGAGACAGAAAGAAAAGGACATACAGAAGGAGAGAGGCGATCATTATTTGCAAGGTTCTGATGTGTGCCGTGGTGCTGGCGTCTCTGCATCCTTGGGCACTGTGCTGCATCTTCCTCAGATGTTTCCACAGGGAGAAGATGAGCAGGAGAAAAGTGACCAGGGACACAGCAAAGGGTATGAATGCAAACATGGTGTTTGCAAATAAAAACCATAACGAGGAATGTTGTAGGTTATTCAAACTCAAGTTGTAAGACTCATTTACCTTATACTCAGTCATCAAGATGTTCTCAGGTAAATTAATAACTATAATATTTAAACACAAGAGAAACAAAGACACAAACAATGTCACTCTCACCGCTTTTTTCACTCTAAGCTTAATATAAAAGAAAAGAGTGTTGGAAAAATTTGCTATCTTGAAAAAGCAAAAGATGCTTAGACTTGTAGCAAGCCAGAGACTAAACTGGTGGGATGCTGTCCAGATACTGTGTATTATCCCAACCATTCTTTCATTTATCCACTCTCCTGGATAAAGCATAGATATACACCAATTCAGTAATACTAACCACAGCAGCACAATTCTGGAGATGGCCAGAGCCGTGAGGATCTGATCCATTGAAGAGATCTTTCTTCTCTTGACCAAGTCTATGATGTTCACCACTGCTATGAATACATTTCCAAAGTTGCCAATTACAAATTCCACACTCAGAATGACTGTAAATGTGTTCTTCAGGACACCACTCATCTTCCAGCTAATGCTCCAATTTATGTTGTCACTGCTTAAGATTTATTAACATATCTTACAAAACTGCTGTGCATATTCAATTCTCAAAACCCCATAGTATGTTCTCTTAAACAGTGTTCAAGTCTAATACCAAATGAGCAACTAGGACTTGGTAATCACTTCATACTTTCCAAAATAAAAGTCTTGTATTTTCCCTGACAGCTGTACTGAGCTCCATCCAGACGTGGTGTGCATTATATACAGCAGGCTAGAGACAATGCAAATTTTGATGAAGGAAAAGCTGATCTCGTGCACTAATATACAAATAAAGATATACTTATTTTCATCATTTTGCTCAGATCTCTTAGGTATTAATCTGGTACTGAGTATTGGGTAAATTACATAGAAATTCTATCCCCTATATAAGGCAGCAAAAATCTGAACTTGTGCCTAGGAATTCCTTAGTACCACATGTCTTTAAATACCTTAACCAGCTATGCTCCAGACCTATGCACAGTATGTAAATCATTTCTAGAAAGCTGTCAACAATAAAATAATCTTTGGAAATCATATTTGTTAAAAGCTCAGTGCTGAGAAAATACATATTCATCATTTGATTTTATGCAAAGGTATGCACATGCCAATATCCATACACGTTTAAACCCAGAGTCCATACTTTTTTCTACTATGCAAAAATGTATAATTCATGTGACTCATGCATGGCACTCTGATAATTTTAAGGTGCTGTTTGTTGTTTAAAAAATGCTAGCAAATGTCAATCATGGAACATTGATTGCAATCATTGTGTAAAATAAGACTATTGTGTGACTGCATGTGAGAACATGTGTGAATATCCTTATAGTTCCAGGAAGCAATCACTAAGATGTATAATCTACATACACAGAAAGGGTCTTCCTTTTCCTCTTCCCCTTGTAAGTTACATTTCTCCATAGACACCAAGGATCTATAGTTTTATCCACCTTCCTTCTATTGTTCCAACATCAATTCAGTTGTTTTTACTAATAGGCACCAAGGTACATGAGATAGACAGCCTCACAAAACGTGAGACAAGTAGTGTTTTTGAGTCCTTCTTCTTCAATAGCTAATACATAAACAAAGGTCCAATAATAAAATATTAACAGTACATAACAAGATGACAGAAAAACATGTATCATAGTTATTCTACTGTTTATGATTGACCACACCTTCAGTTCCTTGAAATAAGATTAATTTTGAAAAAAAAACTGAGGAAAAACACAGAGAAAAGATTTAGGACTAAATAATCAGCCATACCCATTTCTGTAAATGTGCTTAGGTAATCACTTATAAGAAGACTATATGAGATTAATTTTCTTTCACTTATTGGAAAGGCATGAGGAGACAAAATGGCAGGGAAGCAAGAGCAAAATTTTACAAAAAATACTAAAAAAAATATAGAAAATATATTTTCATCCATGTGAAAACAAGAAGCTTCCTTTTACTTGACTCCTTCCATGAGCTAAAAATGAAGTCTGGAAAAAAAAAGACAAAAAGAAATGTAGACAATCTTGCTGTTGAGGTCCTGTAGAATAAATGTTGAGATGGCAGATTGCTGGACTTCTCATCTCTAGTCTATCGAGGGCACATTGAACACTGAAGGCCTTCCTTGAGCCCATCACTGCTCCTTTGATTCTGAACAATAAATGCTACATTTAAGTTCCACCTGAATAGCACCTTCTGTAGGAAGTTAGTTTTCTTTCCATGTCATGTGAGAAAGTGACAGCTTGCATTTCCTCAGACAGAAGTGTCTTAAGCCATTTATAAGCTACTGTTGTATGTAGGTGTCTTTACAAGACACTTGCATTTCTTGTTCAATTATTCACCCACAAGAAGCTTCATATGTTGACTATACCAAGCGTTAGTAATCAAATTATAAAGCAAACCATTCCTCGCTGTGATTCCCCAAATATTGCAAGCCTTTGCACTGTTCTCCAGCCACTTTGTGGACGTCTGCATACATGTAGGGAGGAAAGAAAGCCCTGAGTGAGTAAAGTCCTGAGTGAATGTGCATTGTTGACCATGGGCACAGTCAGGTCAAGTATTCTAATGCTTCAGCTCCATAGGAGCAGCAAAGTTTTCCCCAAATCAGGCTGAGATGGATGGCAAAGGTTTCCTTGGGAGTCTCAATGTGACTAGTATGTACAGATGTAGCAACTGCAGCTACCTCTTCCTGGATGTTTACAGCCTGAGACTGCTCACTTGCAGAGACCTCCTACCAAGACTAGACAACCCCTCCTCTGTATGGAACATAATGAACGTGCTGACATTTCTTGTAGAAGTGGTCGTAGTTGTCTCTCTGTCAGAATGTATACACCCCACCTATCCTTAGGTTTTCTGTACACATGTCAGACCTATCTACTTTCTCTCACCACTGATAGTCAGTGTTACTCACCTGGGATGGGAGTTATGGAATGGACTTCAGTGAAAAACCAGTGTTTTCAACAAAATCAGCTTTCAAACCCTGAAAAGTTACCTAAAGATCTATTATCATCCTAACACGTGTCAGAAGTGGAATCAGAATCAAAGGAACTGTAAGGCTGATGATGTATTGGTTACCAAGAAGTGCCCAAAATTAGAGATTTATAAGTGAACTAAAAGTAAATAAAAGCATAGGATTTATTTAAGTTTCTTTACATGAAAAATATGTTACATGTGATGAGCATTAAAATGTTATGAAGAATATAGATTATAACCACATACATGTGTCTTCTCATATTAACATATTGCTGACTCATTTTTCATTTCATACATCCCAAAATTTATAAAAATGTATCCAAAAACACATATAAAAGATATTCAACATGCATTTATATTTATTAATTGAATAAAGGAATGAATAAATGGCTCTAAGAAAGTAAGAAAATCTATTCCAAGAACATACTCTACAATTTGAAAACGGTTTTCAAGCAAATATTTTCTAAAATAAAATTTTCTTTTACTAAAGATTTAACATTTCATGTAGAATTTATAACCATGCTCTTATTTCCGTGTCTCAACATCTGCATCTAACTAACAATTTTTACCAGTTTCACGAATTTATCTTTTATTTCTGACACATAACCAGGTAAATCCTTTCCCTCATCAAGAAAAATTCTTTTTGAAAAGGACAGAGATCATTATAGAAAACCACAACCAATTAAAATGCAGAGTTGTGAATGCCAGTCCCAACTCATACATCTACAAAACATTCCAGCACCTGAAATTCAGGGATCATTACAAAGAGAGGGGGTAGAAAGATTGCAAGAGCCAGAGAAACTGTGTTTACTCTGAGATTGTGTCTCCTAGAAATATCAGAAGTTATACCCATAAAGTCTTATCAACGTGACTGCCTAAACATGATGTGAACAAGGAAAACACCAGTAATCATGCTCTCATAGATAGGTAAAATTTCACAAGACCTTATGTCCAGACAACTAAGCAATGATAAAAGTCGGATCAATAGTCTTCTCAAGAGAAGAACATACCACTTGGTTATCCAAAACCAAATGGTATGCCCTGAAAACATACATGCAAGTACCACCATATATCCTGATAAGTTTATAAACACACACACACACACACACACACACAAATGCACACAACCATGCATGCATACACATACACACACACACACACACACACACACACAAAATGATGATTAATGAAAGTGAGGGCCCTTGAATTTCAAAGAGAGCAAAGAGGGGTATATGGGATGATTTACAGGGAGGGAAAAAGGGTGAAATTTTTTAATTATAATCCCACAAAAATATTTTTTGATTATGTGTATAACCAACAAATCACATTTAACTAATAAATATGTTCTGAAAATTCTTCATTTCAAAGAAGTAACAGATAAGACTACTCAAAGAACAGTCACAGCCAGGCAAAGTGGTGCGCAGTTTTAATTCCAGCACCTGGCAGGTAAAGGAAAGCAAAGATAGGTAGAGCTCTCTGACTTCACACCCAACTAGTCTACATAGTAAATTTTAGTTTAACTAAGGCTCCACAATGAGATTCCTGTCTCTAAAACCCAAGAAAAATAATGAATAAAAAAATGACATAGTCCTATTCTAAATTTTTTAAATATTATTTTTATATGCATTCAGGTTATTTGAACTTTCAACAATCTTAATTTATTTCTCATTTCTAATACAACAGTTTTGTTACAACTTCTATATTAAAATTTTAGTATGGGACTGCTTAGTGTGTGTGTGTGTGTGTGTGTGTGTGTGTGTGTGTGTACATGTGTTTTCCCCAAGCATAAAATAAACATCCCATGTCTGTCTTGGGGTTCATCTAACCTTGTTCTGATACCAATTCATTGGAAGAAGCAGAACAATATAATGATAACAAGGTCTATGGCAATGATAATGATGTTATCAATATGTCCTGTTAGGAGGATGACTCTGACCTGGTATTCCAGCTATTACTCCCCAACCCTTACCACCTTGGGAGACCAGTGGTTCTCAACCTTCCTAATGCTGTGGCCTCTTAATAAAGTTCATCATGTGGTGATCCCAAACCATAAAAAATATATTTATTACTACTTCATTACTATAATTTTGCCACTATTATGGATCATGGTCTGTGTGGAGTATCCTGAAGTGCTGATATACATAATTGTATTTGCTAAGGGTTTAATGAATTTAGTTAGTTCTTATTCAAAACATTTATTTGAAAACTTTAGTTTTACACAATAATTCATAATAAAAAATACTGAAAGATTATACTTATCAAATGATTTTTAATCAAAATATTTTCTGCACTTTACTTGTGTGTTACTTTATACACAATGAAAATTTCAACTTAATTTTTCCCCACAAGACTCAGTAATCTTAGATGAGGTGGATTCAGATTGCATAATTATTTACAATATTCTAATCTTCTCTTTTGTGTTTGGCTTTGAGATTGTGTTTTAATTACATTTCCTCCTTTCCTTCCTCCTCCAAAACCACATATATACCCTTTCCCACTCCCTTCAAACTTGTGGCCACTTTCCATCAGTTGTTGTTGCATGTGAGCATATATTTATATATGCATGGATACATATTTCCAAATATAGTCTGTTGAGTCCATATAATGTTAATAGTATGTATGCTTTCTGGAATGATCTTTTGGCACTGGACAATGAATTGGTGTGCTCACCCCTGGGGAAGACCACCTCACCTATTTCCAGCTTTACTCAGCACCGGTTGTTCTTTGTGTAGGACTGAGGATTTGGGAGCTTTTCCACATCCAGTTTGGCTTGTTCATTGTTGTCCTCCTTGTTCAGTTGACATTTAAGTGGACATGTTCATGAGACTTAATTGATGTAGCTTCTGATGCCACTAGTGGGGGACATAACCTCAAAGCAAAGTTCCTGATCTTCTGACTCTTATGCTGTGGGGCAATGGTCTGTACCCTGTCATTTATATTTTAAATAAATGCTGATTGCCCACCAGCCAGGCAGGAAATATAGGCAGGATGATGAGGCAGGAAGTAGAGGTGGGGCAACAAGAATTCTAGGAAGAAAAAAGTTCTTTCTGCAGTAGTGACATAGCCACAGAAGAAGCAAGATGTGACTACCTCACCAAATAAGGTACTAAGCCACGTGGCTAACATAGACAAGAATAATGGACTAATATAAGTTATAAGAGTTAATAAGTCTGAGCTACTAGGCCAATCAGTTTATAACTAATACAGACCTCTGTGTGATTTCTTTGGGACTTACCAGCTGTAGGACCAGGCAGGAGAGAAAACCTCAGTCAACACTCTTAATAATTTTTTTGCCTCCTCTTTCATATTATTCCCTGAGTTTGGGGTGTGGGAGTGTTTTCTAGATGCATTCATTAGGACTGGGCTTCACAACTCTGCATTTCAATTGTTGTGTTTTGCTGTAGTGATCTTAAACTGTTGCAAAGAGAAATTTTGATGAGTAAAGATTATATTTATCTGTGAGTATAGGGACAAATGGTCATAGATTGTTGTTAGGGGTTATGCTGACTTAGTAACTGGTTTCGTAGATTCTCCTCCAATAATCATGATTTTATTAGCTATTATTTGGTGAGCAGTTAGCTAGTTTCTCAGGAACAGACATGTTATCGCTCTTGTTGAGAGGCTTTTAAGTACAGTTATAGAGTAATTGCCAAGATATATGTGTCACTATCAAACACATAGGATTAGTGTGTCATGGTGGTTATTGATGTGATTCACAGGTGCCACAGCTCGGTAGGGATGTTAGTTACCTCCCTCTTTTATCTTATACAGTGGCTTCTAGTACTTTGAACACTAGTCCTCAAGGAGTATGGTTATAGGTCAGTTACAACTCTGGGCTCTGGGCCCAGTTTCTAAGTGTGTAGTGTCTTCAGCAATAAAGACCTTCTAACACTGGCAATAACCAAAGGAAAAACTGAAACATACAATAGACTTTCTGTTCTAGGAGTCTTTTAGACTACCCTGGCTATTAGCTCAAAAGAAGACTAGTCATGATTAGCATTGGTCATTTTTTAAATAGTATTTGACTACCTCTTAGAGGGAGTGCTGCCCATCCAAATGACAAAATTTCTTAAAACTACACATATGTCTGTGTGTGCATTCACGCACACACACACACACACACACACACTCATAATGTATGCATGTTTGTATATATACTGAATTTTAGGTTTTCTTATAGTTAGTGGTATGTTCTTTGTGACTTTTTCAGGCCTTCATATGGTATTTTACCTATCGATGATTAGCATTGGTCATTTTTACCTCTCTCCTCCTTCCCTAAAATGCTCCCCTTTATCTCTTTCTTTATAAGATCACTTGTACACTGTTATTCCCCTTTACCTTCCTCCCATTTCTTTGTATATACCCCCCAAGGAGCCCTACTTTTCCCATTTCCAGTATTGGATCACTTGTTTCTGTAAACTGATTGATCATTCTCAAAAATTTACATAATGAACACTGGAATTAATTAGGGACCCAAGGTGGCCATATCTTTGGAATGGCATCTTAGCCACCGTAGCACAGAAAGAGTAGCTTGTCTCAGTTTACTGTTTCCCAGAATCAAGACAACTGAGTGACTTGTAGGAAAAGCTAATCCAGAAGAGTATTCAAACAAAATGATCAACATGTTCTCCACCAATCCAAAGATTGAAATTTCTATAACAATAACAAGTAAATATATTACATATATAATCAGGAAAGAAAACCCAGTTTTCAAGGCTTTCATGTGGGCCATAGTGCTGGTGTCTCTGGATCTTTTGAAATTAAGCTGCATCTTCCTAATATGCTTGTACAGGGAAAAGATGAGCAGGATAAAAGCTACCAGGGACACAGTGAAGGGGATGAACATGAACACTGAGGCTGTGGGTAAGAAAACATGCGATGAGTTGGTGAATAAAAAAACTCTGGAATGTAGTGTCAAATTCTTCAAACTATCAAACATGATTCCTTCAGATGAATTAATCCATAAGTGAATACATGCCACTGTAACTACAATGTTTAAAAGCAAAAGGATCAGAGATAACAGTAATGTCACTAAAACCACTTTTTTAGCTCTCCACTTTAGGTAAAGAAAAATAGAATTAGAAAAATTTGCTACCTTGAGAAAATAAAAGACACTGAGGCATGTAGCAAGCCAGATACTTAAGTGGTTATTCACTATCCAGACAATTTCAGCTACCATAAACATTTCTGAAGTCATGAACAAATGTGGGCACAGTATGAATAACAACATAAAAATGAGCATGGACAACAAAAAACTGAGTCTGGAAAAGGCAAGAGCAGTAAGGATCTGATCTACTGAAGAGATATTTCCTCTCTTGACCCAGTCAATGATATTCACCAGTGCTATGAATCCATTTCCTATGGTTCCTGTTGCTATTTCTATAAATAAGGAGAGTGATGAAGTAGACCCTATGCTGTTGTTCATGGTCTATGATAATATGCTTCAATTTATAATATCACTATGCACATTTTTAAAAGCTTTGTATATTGGTTATTAAAAATTCAAAATATTAATTCTCTAAATTCTATCTGCACAATACTGTCCAGGAAACATTTAAATGTGCCAGGACTTGGTCCATAATTTCTTCTGAAAATCTTGTTTCTTTCTTCCCAATAATCCCAGCTATTCTTCATCCAGACACTTCATGCCTTACATCCAGCAGTTTGAAGTTTTTTTCAAATTGAGTGAAATGGTGAATTCTTATCTGCTCACATACAAACAAAGGTAAATTTATTTGCATTATTTTCACTTTGCCTTATCTACACATTTTAGTCATTCAAACTGAGTAAGTTCTGAGCAATACTATAATCCATATAGTAATTTAAAGGACTATGAATTGGTATATGGTACTGCCCAGTGTGATTATTAATAAAGATTATTATTAAATCAATGAACAGAAATGTTATTATACATACACACACAGATATACAAATACAGATATGTAAATCTATGTAGACATTGGTCAAAAATCTTGATACATAGTACTCAAATTGTCTTAAAAACTCTTTAGAGATTACTGCTTCTATGTTCTTGTCACAGGGATTATACTAGTCCTTTTACTTTGCATCAATCAATATGAACTTGACACACATGCATAGGAACATATTTATGTAAATCCATCCCTCTTGTGTTGTCATTCCAGCAATTCTCACTGATTCAATCACCATGCATCATCTAGGTCAGGCTTAGTAAAATAAAAATTTTGTTGTATTTATTTTATTTATTTCAGGATTAATAATTAAATCTAGATCCTTACCCATTCCCTGTAACTGTTCTTACTGACAAGCTATATGCCTAGCCACCTTTATACTTTTTATTGTGAGAGAGTCTCACTGAGTTGCTTAGTCTGACCTTAAAAGTCAATCTATAGTCTAGACAGGATTTGAACTTGTGATCCTCTTACCTCACAATTACCTGGGATTATAAACTGGCTTCCCCAAGGGACAGCTCCCTCATAGTTTTTTTTTTTTATGGTTTTGTTTTTAACATTGTTTTACACAGAATTCTAAGTTACTATTACATGTAAGCAATGCAATTACTCATTAATCTTTGGGAATCTTCCTCCATGTGTAGAAATGAGGCACTTTTACTGGAGCTGTTGTTAAGGTAAACAAGTTTCTTTGAACAGAAAGAATCCTCTTTAATCTCACCTCTTCCTGTTCATTAGGTTGATTCCTTTATGAGCATCAAAGAACCAAAGCTTTCTATCCACCTTTCCTCACTTACTATATGCTGTGTAACCACCACTTTGGGCACTAAGGCAAATAAAACAGAATTCACAGCCTGGTGACGTGGTAAGTAAAAGGCATGCTATAGTCATCCTTATTTAAGGAGTTATTAAACTAAAGAAAATAGTATATCATATGATGGCATACAACAAAATAACAAGTCTCTTAATTCTCCAGAGAAACTTGTAGAATTCATTGTGAAGGACTGACTGACTGTATTTCCTATAGTCCCCTAAAATCACACTGTCCTTTATATTTTTTAAAACTAACAAGTGCACTACAGTTATGGGAAAGATATATTGAGAATGAAACCAGGCCAGAATGGGCAAATTTTAAGGAAATAGTAAGAATGGAAATAAACATACCATCAGTATAGAGACAGGATGCTCCCATGTTAGTTCTCTGAAGGCACTGTAAAACACCTGAGGTGATTTCCTTAACAAGAAGGAATTTTTGGCTCACAGTCCAGATGTTTCAGCTCAGGATCACTTGGCTCCACCGTTTTGTGGTCTGTGTGGTAAGGCAGAACATCCTGGCAATAATGGAGCAGAACTACTCCTGTCATGAGGCAACAAAGCAGAATGAAAGAATACAGTTGTAGACCTAATCTCTCCTCTGGAGACACACCTCCAATAACTCAACTTCCTTCTCCTAAGCTTCTCCTACTTTTTAAAGATTCCACCACTTCCTATACCACTCCAGATTAGCGGCCTAGGCAATAATGCATGGCCTTTCATGGACATTTAAGACAAATATGCAATGGTTCTTCTGGCTTACCTCCTCTAGGTCATAAGGATAAGCTTTGAGAAGAAAAATGCAAATTAAAGCATAGGGGTTATCTGTGTGGAGTGAATGCTGATGGCAGAACTTCCTGGGCTTTCATAAAAAAGCTGAAAAGTCTGGCTACACTCAGCCCCAAGGCACTGGTCCTGAAGGAACACTGCATCTTTTCCACTCCGGACAGAAATACCTTAGATTATCACTTGAACTCCACATTCTGGGTAAGGACAGCCTTTTTCAAACAAGATGAAAATAGCTCTAAGGGTAATTTACAATGAGTACAAAAGTCAGAAAAAGTAAGTCAGCATGTACGAGCAGTGTTTATCCATTTCAGAACCAACATTATACAAAAGAGAAGTGATCAGTGAGTTTTGTGTTAGGTGTGTCGTTCTTAACATGTTTTATATACTGCATGTACCAAACAAAGACAATGCAGTGAATCAGACATAATTTCCTGTGTATCTCTGGATATTGATCTCTGTTTCTAAAGTTATAATCATCTGCCTAAGTGTTGTTATATGTAATCTTTGAAAAGCTTCTGTATAAAAGTCATTATCACTGAAGAGAAAGAAGTAAATTTATTATGTTCTCTTCTACGTAGGTTTTTAGTAATGTAGCTTCTTAATGTAACTCATACAGATAAAGACAAATGTGCATTGTTTTACAATATAAATTCATTCATAAATATGCATCTATCTAAATATACAGAATCATAGTGAGAAATATGTGGGCAATCACCTTTTGCCCTGTGAGAGACTATGTATCTGTGTTCCTGGTAAAGAAAATATATGACAGCACATGAGCAGTAAGGCCCTCAAAACTGACTATAATCTAATTACTTGCATCCTGGGGCTCTGTTATGATTAAGGAGAACAAGAAAAACCAGTAAGAGGCAGCTCATTTCCGTTTAGTGGCCAACCATAAAACCCAGGAGATGGCAATGTCCTGAAAAGCTAGTAATTTTTAATCACTGCTATCTGTATATCAAAGCTCTACTGAAAAATATACTAAACTATATCACAAGAATGCCAAGGTATATAACCTGGGGTAACCAAAGATCCATGGTCACTTAGCATATAACAATGCCTGAAAGACAGGATTTAAAATCATATTCTCTGGGAATAGCAGGCATGAGGCTTTGACTTAATTAAATATCTGAACTCAAGAAACTTTGTAGCCCAATAAATGGTTGTGGTAGTTTCTGAATATCAGGGCTCCTCCTTCAAAAGTTTTGCCTCCTGCCCAACCCAAGATATTTCTAATACATTTACGTGCTTTAACTAGTCCTGAATGTATAGCTGAAATTTACCAATTTGACAACTAACAAACTCTCCTGTTTCTCTCAATCTCCTGATCTGTGAAATAAAGGGAATGATTATATACAAGATCAAAAGATCTCAAAGTCTATGAAATACTCAAGCTCTTTTATAGCCAATAATATACAGTCATTATAGACTTCAAGGAAAAAGAATGATTGCTACAACAGTCTTAAAAATTAGGAGAAAACATGTTAAATTTTATCATATTAATAGTGGGTGAACATATTTGGATGCTGTTATACCCAGATGGAATACAGGATAAATGCAGATTGGCATACATTTGCATTACCCAAACAGATGTCCTCCAAGTATAGTCATTGAGCAGTCATCATTAGTGCTGGCACTCTATACATGCTTCTGAGTTGATAAATGTCTCTTAGTGGATGATCAGTCTTAAGAATCTCATCACAATTACCAAGGGTTTCTAAGAAAAGCAAAAAACTTCACTGCTTCATATAGACTCTATCACTTCAGTTAGCAAATCTTTTGATTGCATTTGTGGGATTTTAATCCCAGAGATTGTACCCAGAACTTCATGCATGCTAAAGTACCTCTAGTACCCTGCATCAAGTTTTACTGTTCATAAAATGTAATGCTCATTCAAAATATTAATTACACAATAATTTTATTATCAGAAGTAGAAAATTCTAAAAATATAAAATCGGATCCAAATTCATAAGAGGGGAGTTACAATAGATTCTATCCAGAGGAAAATTTAGAAAACTTACATGACACAAAGTGGTAAAATATTGAGTAGTGCTTCTCAACCATCCTAATGCAGCAACCCTTTAATAAAGTTCCTTATGTTTTAGTTACCCCAATCATAAAATCATTTTATTTCTACTTCATAACTGCAATTTTGATACTGTTATGAATTATAATGTAAACATCTGACATGCAAGATATCTGATATGTGACTACCAAAAGGGTTACAATCCAGAGATTGGGAAAAGCTGATCTAGAAAGAGAGAATAAAAGTCTAGAAACACGACTTACCAAAATTAAAACAGTACATTATAAAAAAATTAAACAGATTTATAGCAAAGAACAATATTGGAGCAATTATAAAATTCTTCCAGAAATAAAGCCTATGTGATTGAATCACTAGAGTACTTCCAAATCTTTAAGAAATAATTTGTACCAATAATTCACAAACTATTCCATGAAATGAAAGAGAAAGGACAGAATTTCCCTGATGCAAAAACTAGATAAG
Source organism: Microtus oregoni (assembly GCF_018167655.1). NCBI lineage: Eukaryota > Metazoa > Chordata > Mammalia > Rodentia > Cricetidae > Microtus > Microtus oregoni. The sequence goes on from NW_024543061.1 coordinate 72,676,627, forward strand.
GATACAACACCAAAGAAAACTAAAGGCCAATTTCCCTAAAGGACACAGATGAAATAAATCTATTGCAAACCTTATTTAAGAACACCTTAGCAGGAGATGAAGGCAGGGAGATCTGAAGCTTAGTTAGTCATGAATACACAATGAATCTGAGACTAGCTTAGGCTATAGGAGACCCTTTTACAAACACAGATAAAGGTATTAGGTAGATTGTGTACAATAACCAAATTAGTTTCATGTGAAGGGCATATACTTCACTGGAAAATCATTCGCACTCCCATTGTTTTTATTTGGTATACTGCTTAAGATTTTAGCAAGCAAAATAGTTCAAAAGAAAGAAATAGAAACAGAAAAACAAGAAGGCATAGTATTTACATTTCCAGATAGTGTGAACCTATGCATAAAAACACTAAAGCCTCCAATAAGAAACTCCAAGATATTATACTTTGAACAAAGCACAAAACAAAAATAGAAAACTCAGCACACAAAAAAAAACAGTAGGTGTCTGTATATTCATAAAAAAAACCTTGGCAAAAAATTAATGCCATTTATATATAATACTTCCAAGAAAAATAAAATAGTAAATAAAATAAATCTAGTCAGAAAGATAAAAGAACTCTAAAGTGGAATATTTTAAGATAGTAGTTGAAGAAGACACTAAAAGATTGAAAAGCCTCTCATGCTCAGGAATAAGTGGAATAAGATTGTGAAAAAGCTGTATCATCAAATGTAAATTGTAGATGTGTCACAATTACCTTTAGAATCAAGTTAAATTCCCAGCACAACTAGACCAATCATAAAGTTCACATGGAAACACAAATACCCCCAAATAGTTAGAACAATCATTAGCAGAAAGCAGAACTGAGGTATCAGAAAACAATCTGAAACTATATCATGCAACCACATTTAAAAAAAAAAAACAGCCTAGTATGGACATAGACAAGGCTAAACACTACAAGAGTAAAAAATACACTCTAGGACATAAGACCTTAAATAAGACCTAACACATTCTAACATCTGGAGGAAAATGGGTTAATCACTTAAAGACAAAGGCACAAAGTCCTCCCTAAAAAGACTCCAATAGCACATGAAATAACTCCAAAAGTAACATATGAGATTATTTGAAATTAAAAAGCTTCTGCATGGCAATGAAAACCATTGGCAGAGTAAAGAGACAGTACACAGTAGAGGGAAAAAATGTTGCCAACTATGTTACAGACAGAGTTAATCAATGCATTAAGAACCTCAAAATGAACTCCCAACAAAATCATCCAACCAACAAATGGGTTAATAATCTCAGGACAGGAAAAACAAATGGCCATTAAATACTTGAACAATTATTCAACACCCTCAGCATTCATAAAGTACAAGTTAAAACTGCTTTGAGATTCCATCTCACCCCAATTAGCATTTCTGTCTTCAAGAAAACAAAGGACTATAAATGCTGTTGAAAACAGAAGGAAAGGAGGAGCCTTTTATTTCTGCAGGGCTGGCCTAAACTGGTTCAGTCACTAGGGAACCCAGAGCTCAAACCAATGAATACATATGACCTAGCCAAATCATCCTAAACTATATAGTTGAAGGTCTCTAAGTCAATGAGCCACAGATAAACATGCATATTCGCATTTATTGAAGTACTATAAAGCCTATTTATGTCTCTTAATGATGAATGGAAAAAGACAATGAGACAATAAAGCCAATGTCATTTTACACAACTTTAAAATAATAGAATTATCATACTTTCAGGAAAATGGATGCAAATGTTGATTATTGTGCTAAGCAAAATAAGGAAGACTCATAAGACAAATACTCATATGTTCTCTCATACTCAGAATTTGATTAGATTTAAATCTATATGTATGTGTATTACATACTTGTGTGCAGAAGAAAGAAGATAATTGGAATCATGATGTGAAAGCAGGAGGAAAATATTTGGGTGAGGATGGAGACTACCAAATGGTCTTCAAGGGGTGGAAGGACAGAAGTGAAAGAGGGTTGAAGAAGAAAGATGCACAATGATGAGAATGTGTGAAAACCCCCTAATGAAGCCATTATTTGTGTGCAAGTTAAACTGTTTTTAAAAGCAGGGAAGAAATACCACTTTGTTTATAATATGGTGAGCAAGAAGATACCACCATGAAAGTGTCATTCAGAAAAGACTTTGGGGCATTCAATCTTAAATGGGATCTCTTCATCAAAGCCCACCCCACAAGGCTCAGGGAGCTCAGAGAGAAAGGAGGTGGTAGAAAGATTGTAAGAGCCACAGGTGATAGATGACTCCAAAGACCATAGTGTTTTCTAGATGCAACAGAACTGATGCTCATACAAACTCACAGAGGCTGTGGTAGCATTCATAGGGCCTGCACAAGTTCATGCTAGGTGTCCTGGCATTTACAGGGGGGTGTAGATGTGGAATATCAATCATAGTCAAGCAGCTATTTACAAATAATTCCCACTGGTAATGAGAAAATAAGTTTTCTCTAATGGTGTGTCCCTGGATATATCAACCATACTCCAAAGCATGCAGCATTACCATCAATAGTTGACCAACATAAAATGATATCCATGGGTCTTTTTCTTATGGACTTTTTTTGTTGTGTTTTGTTCTATTTCTGGCATTTGTCTCTTACAAATCAAGGAGATGCATCCTTTCTACCAAGGCTTTATCTGACAAAGAGTCAACACATAGGCCTGTGACAACATCATTTTTCTTAACTCAGGATAAATGAATTGTTTGAAGATTAAATGGTATTCCAGCATTTTAAGTGGACTGGATCATTTGACAACCTATCAGAGCTCAACCTTGTATGAAGACACACAAAATAGAACAACAGAGAGCAAGTAAAGGAGTCCATGGTTTGCACAACCTTCCTGTGGACCATGGTGATGACATCTAAGAACATTTTGCCATGCAGTCTCATCTCATTGGGATGCTTGATCACTTAGTGGAATAGTAATGGGAAATGAACCAGGGATGTAATGCTATGTAGAGTTTTGTAAGGTAAATAGTCGCAACTTACCATTAAAAAAATACTCCTTCCAGCCAGCAGTGGGAGGCAGAAGCAGGTGGATCAAGGCCAGCCTGGTCTACAGAAGCGAGTTCCAGGACACAGAGAACTCCTACCTCAAAAAAAAAAAAAAGAAAAAAAAAACAACTATCCTTCCTTTGGTCTTCTATGTTACATTTTCTATATATTTATCTACCTGTGTTGGTTCATGTAAGTTTCATTGTCTAGTAATGTTACCATAGCAACTTCAGAAAACAAAAGCACTGAAGTCCCCACAGCAGCAGCAGAATGACACCTTTCTATTTCAAAAGAAATATGAGAGATTGGATAATTTGGCTATCTTAGTAGATGAAATATGCTGAGGCTGGTAATAAAGAAGGTGTTTGAAGATTGTTGCTATCACAGACAGAATGTATATCCATCTTCACTTGTCCATTTTATCAACCTGGGTGGACTATGGAAACTGGATGAATACCTTTGTCTTCATTTCTTCACAGAAGCCAGTTAGGGGAACAGCCAGATTAGTGGGAATTCCATCACTGGGTAGGATTTTTTTTTCTTTTACCTTTTTGTTTTTTCTGCTGACAAGGTCAGAATGGTTTGCAGTACTATGGAAATGTTAACACAATTTCCAAAAGCAAATTCTGTCAATAGCCAGGTAAAATATGTGCTCATTAGTAGCTTTAAATTAGGAAAAACATGGAGCAAAGCCTACAGAACTGTTTGCAGTTTATAACCTCCTGCACTAAATTTCAAACAATACCTGGTTTGTGGGTGGGCAGTAAAGTCCCTGTGCTTTTACACTCTGTGCTTGATGCTAATGGGAAAGAAACATTTAAGTCAAAGCCAAGTTCACTTCTGGTTTTATTAAATAGTATTATCCTCAAAGAGTGCAAAAGAACGCTGAATCATGCACCGCATACACTTACCACAGCTGTAATCATCAACATAAAATGTTAAAGTCAAAGTCTTATTTGCTAGTATGCAAATAAAGGCATATTCTCTTCTGCTGTTTTGCAAGATTTTTGCCTTCTCTAGTCTCTACGTAAATGGATATCACCAAGTACCATTATCTTAAAATTCAGCAGGGGTTGCAGGGAATGCAAAAAGTGGTGGATGAGCCTCATTCCTCAGAGAATGCCATAAGTATTCTTCAACATCAATATATTTTACTTCAACTAACACATTGGCACTATGCATCAAAAATTAGGAATAGTTTTTAAGGTTGCATTTCTCTTAATGTTTCCTAGTTTTTTCTGGGATCTACCAGGAAAGTTTTTTTACCCCTACAATTATCTGCAGGTAGATTGTGTTTTTTGTATTATTTACAAGCAGTACACACACACACACACACACACACACACACACACACATACACATCAGCAGCACCAAAACAATTCATATATTTCATTTGATTTCTGAAAAATAATTCTAGAGTTCTATACAATATGAATTATTTTCTGTAATTGCAAATAAAAAATGTTATTAAGCTCAACATGCCCTTCTTTCACAATCAAGAATGCAGACAGTTTCTTTAACTAATAGTTCAAAGTACGTGTGTGTGTGTGTGTGTGTGTGTGTGTGTGTGTGTGTGTGTAAATACCATACTGAGCATGTGGAGGTCTATTGACAGAAACTACACTTTCATTTCCCAGTTGCCCAGACCCAAATAATCATTTAAAAATTATATTAATTACAACACTGTTTGGCCAAAGGCTCAGGCTCAGGTATATTCCTAACTAGCTCTTACATCTTAAATTAACCCATTTCTATAAATCTATGCATCACCATAAGGCTGTGTCTTACTGGTAATATGTTGGCATCTTTCTCCTCTGCAAGATACATGACATTTCTTTGACTCCATCTATTCTATTTATCTCTGTTTGGATTTTCTACCTGGCTTTAGACTGCTATGTCATTAGCTGAAACAGCATTATTCACCAACATATATATACAGAAGAACATGCCACATCACCTCCCCTTTTCTGTCTAATTAAAAAGGGAGGTTTTAACTTTAACATAGTAAAATTACATATACAAAACAGTTATCAAGCAAGAATTATAGTTAAAATATTTAGTTCATTTACATTTGGCAAATTAAGGAAAGTAATCTCATCTATCTTATCTTAGTGTGTCTAAAGTTTTATATCTAATTTATCTTTCATTGTAACTAAAGAAAACTATAATAACTATCTTCAACTTCATGAAAGACCCCAGAAAGATATAATATTACCTAAGTAAACAGGAAGTGCATTGTAAGTAACTTTCAAAGTTCTAGAAATTACAGAGATATACCACTTCCTGAACAGTCACCCAAAATTCTTTTGTAACACTGGAGCATCCATCTTTAGCCTATAGGCAGATAATATCTGGTAGACTTTTCACTAAAGTAGGAAATTGAAGGTCTATTCTGTCTTGTACTGGCAAAGTTCACCAGTTGCTTTCTTTGTTTCTTCTGTGAAGTAGGAATCCTGAAGGACAATTCTGTCTTCTGGAATGTTCAGAAGTCACTTTTCTATGGGTCCTGCAGGTCCAGTTCATATAGCATACCATCAAGCAGTCCAGGCAAGAGCAATTTCTTGCCCAAATAGCTAACCTTGTCATCCTGAAGGCAAATTCCATAATGAGTTTCTTCAGTGTCCATCAACCTCTTTGAAGTAATTAATGCTGCCAGAAGAAGACATGTCTTATTGTTAAGAAAAGTCTAACTTCTGCCTGGCAGTGGTGGCAGACACCTTTAATCCAAGCACTCAGAAGCAAAGTCAGGTGGATCTCTGTGAGTTCGAGGCCAGCCTGGTCTACAAGAGCTAGTTCCAGAACAGGCTCCAAAGCCACAGAGAAATTCTGTCTCAAAAAACAAAAAAGAAAGAAAGAAAGAAAAGTCTAAGTTCTTAAAACATTTTAAATGCCATATTCTATAGGTCTTTGAAAACTCTGAATAATACCAATGCATCTGAAATACATCTCTGTACATCTAGAAAACCTAACATGACTACAATTTGACTACTTATTATAGATGATTATCTACTAATCCATAATTTTTAATTATACATTACTTTTTAATGAGCTGTATAAACATAATGCCTTACAGAAGAGTAGAAATATACATATAACAAAACTGGCCTTAAATTTGTATCACTAAACCAAAACCCATACCAATGTAAAGTATTCATTTCTATATCATATCCGAATTTTTTTCTTTAGAAAGACCTTGATTGTGACCACTAACCATTTCTAATCCCCTTTAGATGAAAGCAAACATTTATAAACAATATTTCAGAATTAGGGTGTAGTTTTTCTAGATCACTTCCTACTGATTTTGGTGACTGTTAATCAGACCTTTCATGGGGTATCCTGTGTCCATCTCAGTCAGTAGTCCTGAAGCTGTTGTGGATGTTGGAATACCTGGGCCTTCACTTCAGGGGTTCTGGTTTAATCTAACCATAATAGCCAATAAAAAAAATCCACAGTTTTCTCTCCTTTGTAGAAACAAAAACAGAACCTCTTTTTCCAAACTAACAAACATGTTCTTAGACTTTAATTCTGTAGTCAAGATACCTTTAAAATATATATGCTGGTATAGCTTAGCAGCCTGTACCATGAAATGTCTCTCTGTACTTACCTTATTCAAAGTCAAAAAATTCAAAGAAAACACAATAATATACACAGTCCAGTCTCGTTGTGGACTTTCCATATTTATGTGACTTTTTAAACTCTATTTCTTTTAATTTTATTTTTTAATTTTTTGTTTTTTGAGACACGGTTTCCCCTTTATATCTTTGGCTGTCCTAGAACTTACTCTATAAACGAGGCTGACTTCAAACTCAAAGATTTCCCTGCCTATGCCTACAAAGTGGTATGACTAAAGGTATGTGCCCTAATACCTATTTTATTTTAAGGACCTTCTCTATCCTTTTTTCTTTTTTTTTTCAAGCCAAAATATATTTTTAATATACTGTAAAGTGTTTAGAGATTTTTTTCATCTGAATCTGTCTTTACTGTGTATCTGTATCTCTTTCTGATCTCATGAGCTTTTAATATGCTAAGTGATATGGCTAGGGTTAACACTGCAGTTTTGTCAGCTGGATCCACCCTGTTCCTTAGCTTTATGAGAGTCTAGCTTCATGGCCGAGGTACTGGCAGGGGCCATATTTATTGCCACAACTCTGTGGAGTTTCTTGGTCCATACCACAACCAAGAAGCCTGTTGCTCATAAACACCATTTAAGTATTTGGTGTCAGATCCTCTTAAAAGAGCTGCAAGGTTTGTGTCACTAACACTGAGTCAGGAACCACCAGTTAACAGAGCCTATCAGAGAAAAAAAAATGGTAACCAAGAAGCTGTTCTAGACTCTGTTCCTGACAGCCTAGAATACTTTTTTTCAAGTTTTCTCAGGTTTTATGTGGAAATTTTTGCTCCACATTGGAAACCATTTGTTGATAGAGACTGTGCTTTCATTTCTCAGCTGCCCAGACCCAAATAATCACATAGAAACTATACTAATAACAACCCAGTTAGGATAGAGGAAGTCCTTAAAAACAGAAATAACGTAGTCAGTGGTGGTGGTGCACAGCTTTAATCCCAGCATTTTGGAAGCAGAGGCAGGTGGATCTAAGTGAGTTTTAGGCCAGCCTGACATACAAAGTGAGTTAGAGGACATTTAAGACTGCTACACAGAAAAATACTGTCTTAAAAAACAAAAATTAAAAAATAAAAATTAAAGAAATAGAGTTTTTAAAAGGCCACACAAAGATGGAAAATATACAGGGAGTCTGGATACTGAATGTTATTGTGTTATCTTTGCATCATTTGGCTGATGAGAAAGGAGAACAGCTACTAAAAGATATTTGATTATAAATGTTGTTGGATTAATTCAACCTATATATTTTGAAAATACCTTGACATCAAAATTTAAATCAAAAGATATGTTACTTTGGAGAAGAGGTTTTGCATTTGTTTCCACAGGAAATGAAAGGCTGTAGATTCATTCTGGGTTAAAACAAATATGGTTTAATCAAGAAAGACCTCTGAAAAATCTTCATTAGGAGAGGATGACCCAAATAATTAAACATTTTAGAGCACCTCTGTTGCAGTTTCCTCTGAATTCTACTTCCAGAACATCTTCAAGATGCTGACTGAGATGATCCAGTCTCAGAATACTTCAGTCAGTACTTGACCATAATTCGGAATTTTCTTTGGGTCTCCATAAGATTACCAGGATCCCCAATGAGGAAGAAGTAATCTAGAAAACTATGCACACATTCACAAACAATGAATTATAGATTTTGTCTTTATTTGGCATGTTGGTTACAAGTTGGATAATGGTCAGGAAAAAACCTAAACAAAGGAAATGAGATTCAAGGTTCTTGTTTTAAAAAGAAAAAAAGGTGAATTGCTATGGGATAATGCTTTTGTACACTGTAAAGATTTGTCACACTTATTGGTTTAGTAAAATGCTGATTGACCAGTAGCCAGGCAGTAAGTATAGGTGGAGCATCCAGACTAGGAGAATTCTGGAAAGAGAAAAGACAGAGATGCAGACACCACCCAAACACAGAGGAAGCAAGATGAGAATAGTGCACTAAGAAAAGGAACCAAGCCACATGGCTAACCATAGAAAATAATTATGGGTTAATTTAACTTGGAAAAGCTAGTTAGTAACAAGCTTAAGCCAATAGGTCAAATGGTTTATAATTAATAAAAGCCTCTGTGTGTTTCTTTGGGGCTGAATGGCTGTGGGACTGGACAGGACAGAAACTTCCATCTAGAGAGTTCAGAGGCCAACTTCAAGAAATTGCCTCTCACCTACCATGTACTTTTCAGTGTTAGAACTAAGTCCTCAGGGTATGAGTTAAAAGTCTTTATCTGCTCCTACAGATACTTAATAATAAGTAGTCAGTTTTAAATTAACTTTTGTAGGAATTTTACACACAGTACTAAAATCCACTCCTAATCTTTCTGCCTCAGCCTCCAGAGTAATTGCAAGACATGACTTGAGCAACTTTCTCTTACAGGTGTTTTCCTGAGTCTGGAGACAGCTTCCCTCCATGACAATCATTACTCTCATTCTCTTATAATATCTTCATGCATAAAGGCTAAGTTTTATCTAAGAACCTCAGCTCTACACATGGAAACAGTATCACATCTGTGTGGGTACCATATTGCTATGAGGAACGCAAATGGCTGACCAACAAACACTATGACATCCCTTTCTTAGTGGCTACCAATCCACATTTTATTGTAAATCACATGTTTTTTATCAAATTATTTCAGAATGCTAAATGGAAAATAAAATAAAGTTATTTTCAATTAATAAATATATAAATAAACTATGCTTCTTTTAAAAAAATTAATTTAGTTGTCTGGAGATGGCTCAGCAATTGAAAGCACTCACTATTCTTGCATCCTGGTTTTCATTCTCAATACCCACATGGTAGTTCACAATCATCTGTAATTCTAGTTCTAGGTGATTGAAGGCCTGATGTGAAATGCCCCTCTGTGTACTGTGACTATGTTTTACTACCATTTATTAATAAAGAAGCTTCTTTGTCCTATTGCAAGGCATATTATTGCTAGGGGAGATATCCAAGCAAAGACGCAGCGGAAAGACAGATTCTGAGAGACAACAGTGGTCTCTGGAGAACCAAGGCGTGAGACAACAAGTCACAAGCCATGTGGTATAATATAGAATAATAGGAATGGGTTAACTTAAGTATAGGAGCTAGCTACAAGAAAGTCTGAAACTGGCCTGGAGAGATGGCTCAGTGGTTAAGAGCATTGCCTGCTCTTCCAAAGGGCCTGAGTTCAATTCCCAGCAACCACATGGTGGCTCACAACCATCTATAATGAGGTCTGGTGCCCTCTTCTGGCCTCCAGTCATACATACAGTCATACAGAAAGAATATAATAAATAAATAAATAAATAAATAAATAAGAATAAAAAAGAAAGTCTGAAACCATCTGCCAAACAGTTCGTAATTAATATTAAGCTTTAGAGTGGTTATTTGGGAACTGGTAGGCAGGAGAGAAACCTCTAGTTAGAAAGGCCCTTTTCTGTCCTCCACAGGCACTGTATGCATGCAGTACACATATAAAAATGCAGGCACACACTAGTGCACATAAAATACAAATAAATTCATCTATAAAAACAAAATGAAACACTTGGAGTTGAACATAAAGTGTAAAGAGTGAAGGGACTTATTTGTGGAAATAAGCCATAAAGAAAGAATTTTACATCTCTAAGAATCCACAGGATTGTGTCCTAATTCAAATTTAACAGCACTAATTCAAATTTCACACAGGGCATATGACCACATCACTATGCTCAGTTCCCAAAGCTTCCTTTTCTCAAATTAGTTTGAATGTTCATGTATTTGAATAAATTTATGCATTTTATTTATTTACTCTTCCTTTATCCAGACAGTCAATACTACCAATCTACATAAACAAAACAAATTTATGTAAATGACATCAGTGAATCTAAGTTATTGTTCATGATCACATAAAGCAGTTGTTCTCAACCTTTGGTTTGCAACCCCATCAGAAATCACAAATTGTCAATAATCTTAGAAACTGAGACACTGCGCCTTACTCCCTCTCTAGGCAAGTCCCCCAACATTCAGATATGCCCACATTTGAGTACCCAGAACTGTACTAAATGGTCGAAGCAATGAGCCTTCCTAATTTCAGAATGTAGCAATGGAAAACATAGATTAACATTCCTCCAATCTCAGAAGCAAACTAAAAGATAAAGAACATTTCTGAAAGAATTATTAAAAGTTATTATCAAGAATGTCCACAGACTGTCCAAGTTGTACCCAAGGAGGGCACAACAGCTGGTGATGAAGGTAACAACAGTCCTACCTTTCAAATGGTCTTGAAACACTTCAATGACCCGGCATTTTTGTGTTTTAAAAACAAGGCTTTTCTACTTCCCATCACCAGGAGGATAGCTATATGTTTTTCTTTGGGTTCACCTTCTTATTTAGCGTCTTTAGGATATCAAACTATAGACGCACTGACCTTTATTTATGGCTAGAAACCAATTATGAGTGAGTACATCCCATGTTCATCTTTTTGGGTCTGGGTTACCTCCCTCAGGATAGTGTTTTCTATTTCCATCCATTTGCATGCAAAATTCGAGAAGTCATTGTTTTTTTACCACTGAGTAGTACTCTAATGTGTATATATTCCACACTTTCTTCATCCATTCTTCCATTGAAGGACATCTAGGTTGTTTCCAGGTTCTGGCTATTACAAATAATGCTGCTATGAACATAGTTGAACAAATGCCCTTACATATGATCGGGCATCTCTTGGGTATATTCCCAAGAGTGGCATTTCTGGGTCCAGTGGTAGGTTGATCCCGAATTTCCTGAGAAACTGCCACACTGCTTTCCAAAGTGGTTGCACAAGTTTGCATTCCCACCAGCAATGGATGAGGATACCCCTTTCTCCACAACCTCATCAGCAAAGGCTATCCTTGGTGTTTTTGATTTTAGCCATTCTGACAGGTGTAAGATGATATCTCAAAGTTGTTTTGATTTGCATTTCCCTGATCGCTAAGGAGGTTGAGCATAACATTAAGTGTCTTTTGGCCATTTGAACTTCTGTTGAGAATTCTCTGTTCAGATCAGTGCCCCATTTGCTGGGCAAAAAATTGGGATCTTGGTGGTGGGATGGTAGGGGGTAAGGGGAGATGGGGAGAGAAAAGTGAGAAGGGGCGGATGGGGGGAACTTGGGGAAATGCGATGATTGGGATAAAGGAAGGTTGGATAGGGGAGCAGGGAAGCACATATCTTAATTAAGGGAGCCATCATAGGGTTGGCAAGAGACATGGACCTAGAGGGGCTCCTAGGTGCCCAGGGCAATATCCCCAGTTAGTTCCTTGGGCATCTGAGGATAGGGAACCTGAAATGACCCTATCCTATAGCCACACTGATGAATATCTTGCATATCACCATAGAACCTTCATCTGGCAATGGATGGAGATAGAGACAGAAACCCACACTGGTGCACCAGACTGAGGTCCCAATGTCCCAATGAGGAGCAGAAGGAGGGAGAACATGAGCAAAGAAGTCAGGACCACAAGGGATGCACCCACCCACGAAGACAGTGGGGCTGATCTATTGGGAGCTCACCAAGGTCAGCTGGACTGTGACTGAAAAAGCATGGGATAAAACTGGACTCTCTAAATATTTCGGACAATGAGGGCTGATGAGAAGCCAAGGACAATGGCACGGGGTTTTGATCTTACTTCATGTTCTGGCTTTGTGGGAGCCTAGCCAGTTTTGATGTTCACCTTCCTAGACCAGGATGGAGGGGGGAGGACTTTGGACTTTCCACAGGGCAGGGAACCCTGACTGCTCTTCAGACTGGAGAGGAAGGGGGAGAGGAGTGGGGGGAGGGGGAGAAGAGTGGGAGGAGGGGGAGGAAAATGGGAGTCTGGGAGGAGGCGGAATTTTTTTTTCAATTAAAAAAAGGCTTTTCATGACAGTGAGACAGGTCTGCTACTGGTGGTATCAATTTATTTCAAAAGAGGATGATGAACATCAAAGACTCTCCATATGGAGTTTGCTCTAATTTGTGGGAAAGTTAGTCATTGGTCAAAGAGACTGTTTTTTTTTTCCTCAACTTGTCCAAAGTGGACAAGCAGGACACAAAAAAAGGCAATAGCTGAACTTTTTCAAGACAAGATAGGACAGTCCTTCAAAATTCCTCCTTCACAGAAAAGTCTGTCAGATATTTTAGGCATGTAGGCTGAAGAGGTAAGTCCCAGCATTACAGAATAACCTTAGAGTGACTATCCAGGCTGCCAGATTTCTCTGTAATTTCTTAGTTTTGGAAGTTGCTTGATCTGCACTTCCTGTTTAGTCAGGTAATATCATATTCTTCTCAGGTCTCTTGTGAGGTTAAAGACAAGGTAATTATAGCTACAGTTTTCCTTAGTTATGGTAGAAAGTAAATTAGGTACAAAACTTAGGACTTACTAAGAAAAAAATAGATTCATATATTAAGATAGATAGATGATAGATAGAAGATAGATAGATAGATAGATAGATAGATAGATAGATAATATAGATAGATAGATAGATAGATAGATAGATAGATAGAAGATAGATAGATAGATAGATAGATAGATAGATAGATAGATGATAGATAGATGATAGATGATAGATAGAGAGAGAGAAAGAAAGAGAGTATTTCTCCGATTTCACCAAATACTAATATACTAGACATTTTGAATGAATTTCTTAATTGATAATTGTTCATATTGTATGTAGTTTTAGTATTTTATAGCTGAAATTTTTCCTTTTTATTTAGACAAAAAGTAGGATATGTTGTGGCCATTCCACTGAGTCAATAAACCCTTGTTGAATCAATGGATGGGATCATGGAATGACTGACTAAGATCAACCATAAAGTTTCAGAACAACTAGGGAGGACTACTAGAGGCAGACAGGAAAAGAGCCATTCTGGGGAGATTTCCAGGGCTGGTGGGTTGGGAAAAATATGGCAGAGGGTCAACCAATCGACTCACTGCTGTTCCTTAAATTTATCAGGTCTTTATCTCAATTTCTGACTCTCAAGTTTGTATTATACTGGGATAATTAGGTAATTGTTTAAGGTATGAAACTGCAATAAACTAAAAATGTTTTTATTTTATAAAGAAATATTTACAATCAGTGACTATCCTTCATGGTGGTGTGTGACTGACAGAGGACAAGACATTAGCATTAATTCCATCCCCTACACAACCAAAGGAGAAAGGATATAAATCAGCAGGTCGAGGCACTTTGCTAGTGGCCCAGAAGTTTTTTTTACTTGTTTGTTTGTTTAATTTTCTAAATTGATCTTATACTTGAAACACTGGATAAGTATATCTGATGTCTAAACCTATACTATGGACTCAATTCCTTGACATTTTTCCAGGTTATGAATTCATTCTTTTGTCATAGAATGAAATAATTATTCACACCTCACTTGTTTGTGTATAGACGCATCTTGTATATTACATGAATAATTTTAAATCTTTAAAGAAATAACTATTGATAGTCAACTTACACTAATATTTGTTTTTACACATAAGTGGTCCTAATGCACATCTTTCTATGACAATATACATATTTATACCTTTTCTGAAAACCTGGACTGTGTTTGGATAGTGCTTAATCTACATAGAATTTTCTGGAATCCATAAAGTTACAAACAACTGGAAAATATTTGATTAGTACAAATTTACACATCAAAGCATTGCTTATCATTAGATTCACCCACATTCATGCAGTCTCTATTCCCTTCAGATGCTGTCACATCATGAGCCCCATTCTGCAGTCTCTCTTTCATTCCTCTAGAACTTCAACAGTACTTCTCAGCTCCTGTGACTTTTCAAGACAGCAAGACCCTTAAAGAAAGGGCAGAAAACAGAAAAACTAACCACTGTTATATACTAAGTATTCCATTTTTTTCCTGCAGAGACTTCTTACCAGGACTGTCCATGGCCCCTCTGAATCACCTGATGTAGCCAGACTACCAAAACACATACTGTTTCCATCTCCATTTAGATGATCTCAACTAACCTTGGGTCTATTTCCTCATGGAACAACTTCTTCTCCCTCTTGTTCTCTCCCACAAGAGACCTTAAAAACATCCTGACCTCTGTGACAGACAGAATCTTATCCTTATACCCTGCATTGCTGCCTGTCTATCTTCTGCTCCAATGAATTATTTGCCTGAAGGCTAGTGACTTCTGTGTTTCATAAACCTGATTCCTTTCTAACTATTATAAACTTATTTTTCTCTAGAATGTGGAAGAGGACATCTGAAATGTTTTAGGTACCTCAATTCTCTGTATATTTGTATCTACACCTCAGCCACCACAGCACTGAAAGAGAGGCCTGCCTTAGCTTACTGTTTCCCAGAATCAAGACACATGAGTGTCCCGAGGGAAAAGCTATTGCTGTACCCCAGAAAAACAAAACCATAAGATTGTTTTGTAGAAAGTTAATATTCCAAGTCTGTAAAAGAAGTGACACAACAAAAACAGTATATAGTAACAGGAAGGTGGCCACACTTTGCAGGGACTTTATGTGGGCTGCAGTGTTGACATCTCGGAATCGTTTGGCATTGCACCGCATGCTCTTCAGATGTCTACACAGGGAGAAAATGAGCAGGAGGAGAGTAATCAGGGTCACTGTGTAGGGGATGAGTGTGAACCTCACGTTGGTGAGTAAAATGAGCACATAAACGTCTACAGTGTTATTGGAACTATACCTGTAAGGTGTGTTTACTTTAGGTCCATCAATGAGTATATTTATGACTATAATGTTTATAAACAAGATTATCAGAGACACCACCAGTGTTATCAATACCACTTTTTTTGCTTTCCATTTGAGGGTAATAAAAATGGAATTTGAGAAATTAGCTATCTTGAGAAAATAAAACATGCTGAGGAATGTAGCAAACCAGACACTGAAATGATTGCTCACCATCCAGGAAATAATATGCCTTTTTAAGACTGTTCTCATTGCCATTGCAGCTGGGTCCAGTAATGCTACCAACAAAGTTGTGACCAATGAAAACAAAAAAGCAGTTCTGGAGATGGCCAGAGCAGTGAGGATCTGATCCACCAAAGAGATCTTTCTTCTCTTCACCCAGTCCACGATGTTCACCAGTGCTATGAATGCATTTCCTAAACTTCCTATGATGAATTCCATATTTACAGTAGTTATAAGTGTGGCCTGTAGGATAGCGCTTATTGTCACTGCCATGATGACGATTTCTTCTGCAAAACTGATGATATGCTAATGCAATCTTTTAAAACTCTGTGTCTGATTCTCAACATATTTGCTTGCATAAACTCTCATAGCCAAAGTCAAAGATC
The DNA here is from genome assembly GCF_018167655.1 of Microtus oregoni. NCBI lineage: Eukaryota > Metazoa > Chordata > Mammalia > Rodentia > Cricetidae > Microtus > Microtus oregoni. The sequence continues at coordinate 72,692,515 of NW_024543061.1, forward strand.
CAAAATTTACTAGTGAGCTGGGTTGTTTTTTCCATAAAAAGCTTTGTTGAAGACAGCCCAGCTACACATCATCCAGATGTTCTTTGCCTGAAGTATCTTCTGTAGTTGCCACTGAAGTAAACACTGACTACCTACAGGATGCCATGAAAATAAAATTAAATTAAATTGTTTTTTTTTTGTCTCATCCACATTCTTTAGTCTGAATACATTTTTTCTGGACCACTAATATTATAGAAATATAACTAAGTCAAGAAACAAAAATCTGGACTCACATATAAAAACAGTAGCTTCTAGAATACATCAAAATACTATCTATAAAAGCCCCTATATATGTTTTCCAAAATATTATCATTACATTTTCAGTTACCTAATAAATGAAAAAAATCACTGTTCTTCAAATACTTGATACTGAGGATACTAATGATTTTACTTTTAATAAGGCCATCATTCACACATATGCCTGTACATACAAATATATATGAATAAACATATTTTATTTTATCTAAATCTTCATTGTTAATTTAAACATTCATGTTTAACATTTATTGTGTATCTACTTCATGCTAGATACTATGATAACTGGTGAGACATTGTCTAAAATTACTTTAAAGTACAGTTGAGGTAATAGTAATATAAATATTTATAAACTTGAGACTTGTATCTACAAGAAAAAAATATAGACATTTTCCTCCAGTGCTATAAAATAAACAAAGATTCAATAAATGGCTTTGTCTCTTTATGAAGAATATTCACAACAATCTGTTTCCTTATGCTATTATATCTGATTTCCCTACCAACACCAAAGAGTTTCAGACATTATCCATTTCCTCCACTTTGCATCAAGAGCTGTGCCACTAAGCTACCTGAGGTATCGTGGCAGATAAAGAATGACTGTTTAGACTGTGCCTAGATAATCTGCAGAATGATTCTAGCTGTCATACCATTCCCCAAAATACAACAGAAGAATCAAAGATAACAAAAAATATGTAATCAAGGTTCAGGAAAAGCTGGGATGATGCACATGGATAAATACAGCTCAGCACTAAAGAGACTCACGAGGAAGACAAGTTTAAAGCTAGCCTGGGCTGCATGATGAGATATAGTCTAACAACAATAACATAAACAATCAAACAAACAAAAAACCCTATGCAGTTTGCAGGAAAGATACAGTATTCCAGGATAACCACAAACTCAGTCTCCTGGAAATCAAAACAAAACAGAAAACTTCAAGCATTAGAGGTAAGAAATAATGAAGAGGTAATTTAGCCCATCTATTAAAAGATACAGTATTCCAGGATAACCACAAACTCAGTCTCCTGGAAATCAAAACAAAGCAGAAAACTTCAAGCATTAGAGGTAAGAAATAATGAAGAGGTAATTTAGCCCATCTATTAAAATATTTTAAGTGAAATTTTTAAGAATAGAAAATAATAGAAACATAATCTTACGGTAATGTAAAAGCAAGAAGGTCCTCGTAGTATGAGTCCTTCCCAGTAAAAAAAAAAAACAAGGAAGAAGACAAAGAGAAATGCAAAACACTCTAGGGTGGGGTTGTGTGGAGTGGGGGTTGCTGCTGGCACTTCAAAGTTCAAGATCAAAATTCCATCAAAAGGGATGGAATTTGTGTCTACTGGGAGAGAGCAACTTAAACAATGGGTACCTCCCTAAGCCAACCACTAACCTGCACCTTCCACCATAAATAGGAAACACTTGAATTTCTTACTAAACATCAGTGTCTAGTAAAGATGTCTTTTCCAGAAACAGTGAGAGTGTCACCAAGAACAGTTCCCATGTATTTTATATACAGAATAAAATGACAGATGGTGATTGTCTTATGAATGTCTTTGTAAATGTTGTATTTATATAAATTTACAAATTAGTGCATTAATTCTTGTTTTTATTTCATTATTAATACATTATATGATGTCTCTGCCAAACACAGCAATTTAAAAGGATTTAAGCAAACAAAATTCTATCACTGTATCTCTGTTTATATCACTATATTTAATGCAATAATCCACTAACTATTCATCTTCAATATCTATATTTAAAAATAATAAAACTATCACCATCACTACAATTTATTTTTTAAAAAACTCAAGCAATAAGTTGCTGAAACTCTATTCTTTATAATTTTTATTATTTTATATTTTTCTTTTATTTTTTGAGATCATAATTACATCATTTCTCTCTTCCATTTCCTCTATCAAATAAACTCTCTGATATATCCCTCCCTGCTCTCTTTCAAATTTATGACCTCTTTTTCATTATTCTTGTAATATACATATATGTATATCCATATATCTTCTTAAAAACATAAATGTAACATGTTCAGTGTGTATAATGTTACTTAAGTTACATAAGTGTAACTTTTCAGTGATGACTATTTAGTATCAGATAATCAATTGAAAAAATTCCTGGGAAAGATACTTTTCTTGCTTAGTATTCCTTGGTCACTATAGTTTATTTGTAGGATGGAGGCCTCATGGTTTTTCCTCTGTTCACTATAGTATTTATTATTGTTGTCCTGTTCAGTTAATATATTATGTTACTTTTAATATAACTTTTACAGTTTGGGGAAGAAAAGGGTGGTTTCTCTGTAAACGGATGGGTAGATACATAGATTGAGAAATGGTGATGGTAAGTGAATGATAAATAAATGACTGATAAATGGTAGATTTATGATGATAGATAGTTGATAGATGATGAATGGAAATAAACATAGATGAAAAGATACATAGATAGTTACATGGATATTATTACATAGATGAATGAAAGACTGATAAATTTGTCCAGACTGCCTTATTCATCTATGGAAATATTCAGCTATGTTCTCAGAAAGGAAATGGTGGAAGTCTCCAACAAAATTCCTGAAATTCATAAAATTTAACCCATGTTCTCCCCTGGTATTCACATTTTAGGAAAAAGCACAACTATTAAGAAATAAGTGTTGTGCTCAGTGGACAAAGGAAAGGGTCAGAAGACAGTGTCCTGGAAATGAGTCTCCTTCACTACTGCTGAGAGTTTGCTGTAGGAAGTCTTACAGCTAGTGGTTTCCTGGGGCATGGCCTCTTATACTATATATGCTGATTTAGAGAATGTGTTTGGCCTCTTTTCTGGCCTCTTTGTTCTGGTTACCGGGTTCGTTTTCTGATCTCCATTCAAACAGAAGATTCTGATTTGTGAGCCTACCCCTAAATAAAAACCATTTATTTCTCAATTCTGAGCTAGTGTGGGATTTCTTTTAAGCATCCTTCCACATTTGGCGCCCACATGGAACTGAACTCCATGACTCGCGGGTGGACTGCCTAAGGGCCTAGCCAGTCCATGCCTGACTGCTGCATTCCCTAGCGTGATTTCTTGCCATGTGGTAACTTTGTGCAGCTTCTGGTTTCTGTTCTCTGCCCATGATTTCTGGTCTTCTTCCTCCGTGTAATTGCTTTTAATTTGTCAAGCAAAGCCTATTTCTCTGTATTTCACCAGTACCAAGGCAGAAAACTGAAGCAGCTCAGAAGCTAAAGCTGCTCAAGACTGTTCCTGTCACCACCATGAATCTGCAACCACAATATCTGCTGGACAATAAAAATTAGTACACTTAAAACAATGTACTGGATCCTGTAACAGGTAATTAATAAATCATTATCCCAGATTATATTAATGTTGAAAATTTTAGTAATTTTTTTGCTAATACTATGGATTGTATTATATAAGGCATATCGGTAATGGTGATACTTCGATTTATTGGGTATTGAGATCCAGCTTTCTTCTCCATATTCTATCATTAAGAAAGAATATGGCACTTTTAGAAATGATACAATCTTTACAGACTAATAACGAACAGCTACCTGACAGGATTAATACCATTGAAAATCAAAAGTTGCCTGAAAAAACTAATACTATTAAAAAGGATAGCATTGATTTGATAGACAAAATTGAATCCATATCTAAGGGTACTAAGAAGTTATCTGAAAGAATTCATACTATTGAATTTGACAATCAATATTTGTTAAAAAGCTATGATAAGTTAGCAGAAAGACTATCTCTCCAGGATGGCAGTCTGCAAGCTATTCAAGTAATGTTCAAGGATGAGATGATGTCTTTAAAGGAGAAACTTCAGACCTTGGAAGCACATGTGCAGAATGAGGACCACAGGCTGGGTGTCTCAATGAAATCACTAGAAATATATACAAGCCAGGAGATTCAGCCTTTACAAAAGACAATAATAAGAAGATTTAAAGTGATTGAGGAAGTTATGGGAGCTGATGAACAGGGAAAGAAGGTACAAGGACAGGATTCAACATCACCAGTAGCTGTCAGAGATGACTTACTCAAGGTTTTAGCTTCCTACCCTGTAATCTACTCTGGCAAAGCATCAAGTTCTAAAGGCTCTAAAGTATACAAAGAAGATAGATGGATACCTGTAGGAATGAATGATCTAAAAAAAAATTAAGCAAGATGTTGTAACTTATGGTTTCCATTCCACATTTGTTAAGGAAATGATAAAGTCATGGTCTTCTAGCAGTAAGGCCACCCCACATGACTGGATTTAGTTAGTTTCAGCAGTCCTATTTGATGAACCTGAATTAATGTTTGAAATTTATTTCAGAGAAGAAGCCGAAATTTTGGAACAACAGAAAAAGCAAAATGTCTTGAGACTTTCCAAGATCAAATTCTTGATGAAGGCCCCTATGCTGACCCACAGGTTCAAGCTCTTTACAATGAAGAAATCTTGTCCCTATGCCACAAAGCTGTCTTAAATGCTTGGGACAGGATTCAAGAACTACAAAAACGAATTAAATCATATACCAGGGTTAAGCAGGGCCAAAGAAAATATTTTACTGACTTTTTACAAAGATTAACTAAGGCTGTACAAATAGGAGTAACAGACCCAGATTCTAGATCAGTACTTATTGAATCTCTGACTTTTGAAAATGCAAACTTAGAATGCAAAAATATACTTGGACCTTTAAAAGTTAGATCAGTACCTATGGAAGAATAGATGCTGCATACAATGAACATGGAGATTAAACTTTAATATGGAATCTTGAATAGGAGAAGCAATTTCCAAAGGAATGAAGAGACATCAAAATGCCAAATGTTTTAATTGTGAGAGAATAGGCCATCTGAGAAGGGAATGTAGACAAGGAATTCCTAGGAATACTATCTCCTCTGGGAATGGCAAAAATAGGAGGACTCAGCCTTCAGGTATATGTAGAAGGTGTGGCAAAGGCTGATGCTGGATCTATCAATGCAGATCAAAAAAAGTCAGACAAGGCCACCCGATAGCATTAGGAAACTCTTTAAGGGGTCTCTCACAGACCCCCAAGCCATAAGTGGCCCAGTCATTCCCAGTCACTGTGGAGGATATGTCTCGCCAAGAAAATAAAAACTTCAGAGCCTTTTGTAAAAGACCATACTGTTCTATATGATGGCAGAAACATAGAGGATAAGTCAAAAATTCCAATAGGAAATAGAAAATGCATGTCCTGGCAGACTTCTATAAATGTTCAAAGACCAAAGCTAAGATTGGGTATAAATAGCATTGTAATTGTTGGTTTGATAGACACAGAAGTGAGCATCATCAAGCCAGAATCTTGGCATCCAAATTGGCCTCTTCAAGAGGCAGATATTCAGTTACTAGGAATTGTAACCATATCTCAAGTTAAACAAAGCAGGAGATGGGTTGACTGTATTGGGCGAGAATGTCAAAGAGGGAAGCTGAAGCCATATGTAGCTGATATTGCAATAAATTTATGGTGTCATGACCTGCTACAGCAATGGAATGTCCAGGTTAACATTGCTGCAGTCCCAGGAACTCAAAATTCTGGGAAAGATATTATAAGGTACTATATACGAAGGTCACCAGCCTTTCGGGCTATACAAGAACATAAAGCAACTAGCAACCCTTTAGAGGTACCAACAGCCCACCTTTAAAATGATTAACTAAGAAATCACTATGGGTTAAACAGTGGCAATTACAGAAAGATCAAATCGAACTATAAAGGATATGTTAAAAAAAGAAAAAAGAAAGGGGTGGAAAATGCTCCCAGAAATAGATTATATAATGTTTTATTAAACTTGAATTTTCTTAATGCTAATGAGAAAGGGACAACAGCAGCAGAGAGACATTGGATAATAGAAAAGTGTTCTGAAATAAATCAACTGGTTTATTTCAAGGATGTGTTGATCTCACAATGAAAGCCAGGAGATGTGCTACGCTGGGGAAGAGGTTTTGCTCTTCTTTCCACAGGAGAAGAAATAATTATGGATACCTTCAAAATTAATAAAGATTCAGTTTGAAAAGAAGAAACCTCTTGAAAAAGTGAAATGACAGCTCATCCACAATGGTAACAACCATACAGATGATAAGGAAACCTCATAAGGGTTGGGGCAGAGTTCTGTTCTTAAATTTGCAGAAAAATACTCATCTTCAAAAATTCAAGGGACCCTGGATGTTTGAATGCTGACAGAAGGAAAATTAACTATCTATTAAAGATCATCAAGAAAAAAAGAACCTGATTTATGAGATCAGGTTGTATATATATATATATATATATATATATATATATATATATATAATTTATGAAAATATAGAGCTAGCTTTGGAGTTTGACACTGGCTCTGTCCCTCTCTAAATCCAAGCATGTTGTTAAAATAAAAATTCAGAGTTTCTGTCTCATGTCAGGAGCCAAAAAATTCATGGGATTGACACATTTTTGTGATGAACTTAGCTTCTGTTATTTTACCAACCTTCTTTTAATTCAGTCTCTGAATTACTTACTTTATAAAAATATATTTTAACTGTTTTGTGTTGGCTATTGTGTATTAAGAATAACCATCAAACAACACAGATGTGATTTCAATTGCAATAGTGATTTTGATATACTGGGAGAGATAACTGGCAAAGATGAATGATTGAGTTACTTTTATATTAGTAATAGGGTTTCATAATAATTAATTAAAGAGACAGAAAAATCACCATTTAATGGCCCTTTAAGGTGTTGAGATCTTATCATCCTTTGTGTGTGGCTACATCTTTTCGGGGTTGCTTGTATGAGAAGTAAATTAAGCCCAGGACACAAATAAGGAATTAAGAGCAGTGTCCAGAGTAAGGACAATCACATGTGAAAAGCTGCTGTGTCATTCATTTGGTCTATCCAGTCACATTGCTTTCATGCTCACCCATTTGAGCAGTCTTTCCTATGGCACCACCACAAAAATAAAACAAAACTAGCAAGGTTTATGAGTATCACAAAAAAAAATTATCTTCTCCTTTGAGTGAAAAACTAAAAGATTTTGGAGAGATTAGCTATCAAATAAATAAAGTAAGATGAGTGTATTTAAAAACTAGATATTAAAATATCTGATTGTTCCAAGGTTATATAATTAATAATTTTTTCATACACACACATGCACAAATACATGCATATTAAACTGAGTTAAATGAATATTTATTAGTACTGTGCAAAGCAAGCCACTTCTAGAGAGAATTAGAACAGTGAGAATTAGATCCTCTGAGACCTTTCTTCCTCTCTATCCAGTCATGCAGTTAGTTCATCAGGGAAGGCACTGGAAAAGTTTCCAAGGGAAACTCTGTAGGTAATGAAAATAAAAGTATTGTTAGTTGGTAAATTCATCATTGTTGACTAAAGCCTGCAAGAAGTTGGGCTTGAGTTTGCATCTTCCACACATAAACAGTCTTAAGTATGATAGCACACCAGTACATCCCTGCTCTCTCAGGTAGAGACAGTCAAATCCTGAATCTTAGAAAATCAGTAAGTTTGATTTTTACTGAGAGTTGAACAAATAAAGCATTTTTTTTTTTTTGGTTAGTAACACAACAAGTACTGTAAAGACTGCTTCCTGCACAGGCAGCAAGATCATTTTCATTCATCATTATATTAACCAGGATGAAATGTTAGTTACATAGCAGTATATTAGCTTTCTCAAAGCAAACCAATACTGAAGACAGCCAAGACATTAAGAATTTCATCATCTTGGGACATATAACTTCTCATGCCAGAGTCAGGGCAATTAGACCAGAGATGACATGGAGACACTGACAAAATGTTCTAAAGCAAAATCTGCAATTTAGATGGAGAATACAGGCAAACAAATATAAGGCAAACATAACTGGGTGAAATTTATAATCTCTTGGCAAAATACATGGTTTCTGTGTGGATAGTGAGGTTCTAGATGCTTTTATATTCTTGTAAATATTAATGGATAAAACAACATTAAGATAAAGGTAAATTTTAATTCTATCTTTATTATTAACTGTAATGCCAAACCAACATAAAATAACTCTAACCCATAACCTTACTACAAGCCATAATCTTCAGTTGTTGATTTTGAATTTAAAGTTGCGTTTTCATTTGCTCAAATGCAAATAAACACATATTCCCTTCCACTGCTTTGCAATGCTTTGCCTTGTCTAGGCTTTGTGTAATTTGAATTGATCAAGTTTGGGTGTCAGACAGTGAAATGTAAAACCCAGTATATGGTAGATGTGGAGAATGACTAATGAGATGGATAAGCCTCTATCCTCGGGAGAAGGCACGAATAGTCCTGCAACATCGATAGCATGCCAGTGCATGGGATGCACACAAAAGTGTTTAAAGGAACTACTCTCTGAGGTTTTTACTTATTAACGAGTCCTTGGTTTCTCTGCTATTACCCTGAAACGTCCACCTGCCCTACAATTGTCTGCTGATAATTGTTATATGCTATAATATATACAAACAATTCATGTGCACACACACAAGTCACCATTCAAGACAACACAGCATAGAAGTAATAAAAAGTTAGATCACATGAGAGCTTTTAAATGTCTTGTCTTCTAGACTCAAACTGACCAAATAACAAGTGAGCTAATCAGTCAATGAGATGTTCCAACTCCCACCCTGTGTTAGTTTATACCTTCATCTGGGCTCTGAGAAATTCTCAAATCTCAGAGCCAGCAAGGATACTAAGAGCAGGACCATCAGCATCCTGGAGGAGGCTCTGTAGTTTCCTAAGCCTGTGCTCGAAAAAGCAAAGTAGCTACTTTTATTAGGAGGAGGCAAAAATGGCACATTTGACCCCCACAAAGGGTGACCCTCCTTTTGACACATTAGTGTACTTTGCTCCCTTATTTCTCTTTGGTACTTTAGCCCACTAAGGTGAAAAATGAAGCAGTCTGACATTGTATCATTTATTAAAGGTCCAATGTGTGATATGGGCAGCTTACCATCATTAAAGGATTACTGCCCATGCAAATAACCCAGGTATTGAAATTAAATTTCCATCACTACTTAAATGTGTGTCTAGGTGATACTGCTGAGCCACAACCTGTGTTATTTATGGGCATTTGGAGTATTCTCATGGGGCATATGTGTCTTTAGAGACTCTACAGTTTTCAATGGATACCATGAGAGCTTTTACTTTTGCTATAACTTAATACTCACTAGTCATTATTTGTCCCTTTGATATTTACCTGGTTGTTTGGTGCCACTGAAATCCATGCATAGATGTTTAATACATCCTGACAACACTTCGATACATAGCAACAGAAGGGAGACCCACAGTCTTCTCAGGCCCACAAATATTTTACTAGCCTCAAGAGATCTGAGTCTAACCAGAAAAGCGTTATTTATATAGACAAGATGGCCTGCCACCATTTGTTCTGATTAATATCTTAAAAGAAGTCAAACTAAATTGGCCATTGGAAACTAAAACGAGATTTCCACTGTGGAGCATTATGAGTATATCTCTCCTGTTATGAGTATGTGTTTCATGTTGTAATATTTACTGTGTGACTCTTTCCTTCTCCAGTATGTTCCATGAGACTCTTCTTTGGGTGTTCTTTCTTTCAAGAAATCATTTTATTCACTGTCACTATACTTGATTGACCACAATTATACATTTGTTATACAGGCTAGTGGTGCGGGAGGTCTTTCCGTCTGTGTGTTACTTTTGTTAGTTAATGAATAAAGAACTGCTTTGAGCCTATGGCAGGGAAGAAAAAAAACTAGGTGGGGAAAGCTAGACTGAATGCTTAGAGAAAGAAGGGCCGAGCAAGGGAGATGCCTTGTAGCCCCACCGGAGACAAATGCTGCAACTTTACCTGGTAAGCCATAGCCACAGGGTGATACACAGATTAATGGAGATGGGTTAAATTAAAATTTAGTAAAATACAAATACAAGTTATTAAGCTGTGTACCTACAAGTTATAAAGGTTTGAGGACAAATACACATTATCAGATTTCTCTCTCACACTGCCTTTCATAGTCTTAAAAATACTTTTCATTGTACAAAAATATCTGTCAGAGTCACTCTGACATAAATATGCTACTGTTTATACAATGTATATGTCTAAAACTTCTGTTTTCACAAACCCAAAGAATTCTGGTGAGTTACAGGGAGCCAAATTAAAGGATACACCTTAAACAGGTCAGATACACCCCTCTCAATTCCCTGATCCTAATCTTTTTCTTTCACTTAACTTTGTCCTCTCTTCTGCCAATACCTAAAATAGGTTTAAGAGACACCAGACATTTACATACCACAAACACCAGACAGGAGCAAAAAGAGACCAGCTATGCCAGGATGTGACCAGCACCTAGCCTTCTTGGGTTCCCCCCAAAGACAACAGCCACAAATAAGCAAGAAGCAGTCTTTAGAATCCACCACCCCAATTCCTTTAACCTTTGGTATCTAACCTCTTGCCTTTTTATTATAAAAAAGATATGGGAATGTAATGGTCTGTCCTGTCTTTTAAGAGGCAAGCCATACCCACTCCTCCTTTGTCTGCTGAGGCAGGCAGATCATCCTTTCTGCTGGCAGCCTGAGACTCTCTTTTTCATCTCCCTCTCAAGGAGACAGCTTTTGTCTCTCCTCTCTCTCTCTCTCTCTCTGCTCTGTTCTTCTCCTTCTCTCCTTCCCTTCCATACTTCCATCACCCACTAAATAATTATCCAACCTCACTCTGCATGGCATGCCTATCTGTCTGTCTCTCACCTGCTGCCACCACATGGCTCACTGCCTGGGACCAGCCACCTTCAGACAGCCATGGCATGGTCTTCTGTGCCAGTACCTGCCTAAGACTGGCTGCTCTCAGGACCTGCTGCCCCTGCCTGCCACCACATGGCCTACTGCCATCACTTAGGGACCTGTAGCAATTCTGCCACTGCAGCTACTTGGGATCCCACAGCATTTTATTTTTACCATAACACTTTGCTTTCTCCCTCTTGAAGTTAAAAAAAAAAGTACTGTATTTTTAATATTGCACTTTTAAGGGGAAATTTTGGAGTTTTAAAGCTAGATATTTTTTAAGGGACAGTTTTTTAAATATTTACTAGGCTATGGGAAGCTTTAAGTTTACAAAATTATCTATATTATTAATATGTAAACTTAGAAATATATAAAAAACTAAAACTTAAGGTCATGGTCATAAGCAGCAAACACTAAACACTTGAAACATAGGAGTTCATGTTTTGTAATACAGCAAAGCAATGACCTAGGTAATCTGACAAAAGACTTTGATCAGCTTCTAAGCATATGAGTTTGGACTCTTTGGGGGATGAAAGACCTTTTACAGAGGTAGCCTAGAACTACCTAACTATCAAATGATTGCATTGATTTTTATAACAATGACAAAACTGCAATTGTGAAATAGCAAAAGAAACAAATTTGTCATTAAGAAGTCACCACCACACGGGGAACTGTACTGAGGTATGAAGGATTAGCAAGGTTGAGAACCACTAGTTTAGAGATTATCTTCTCATCTAAGATCTATTCATGCTTGAGAATGTAGATCTAGCCTACTTGTCTTTGCTAACGTTGTTAAACTTACATTATATTGATAAACTGAGTCCTATAAGAAATTGTTACATTCTGCAATGGTTTACTATAAAAGCATCAAGAAATTTCCCAGTATCTCTGTGAAATATGTTTATGAGTTAAAAGGTTTATTTTGATACTCAAAGGAGCTTCAATGAAAAAGTTGTTGTTTTTAATGCTCAGACTTAACAGAGATAAAGCTATAAAGTCCTTTCTCCAAGGTCAGGCATTTAGATGAAGCTCCTATTGCCTCAGGGGCTTAGAAAAAGTTCCTACTTGCTAAAATGGGAGTCACTCTTTTTATCTCTGGTTAAAATAACTCAAGACCCTTCATTAACATGTGGATATAGTGCCTATTAACTTGTTAAAGGCAATGCTAGCCTCTAGGCTCCCTCAGTTCCTGCTCACAAGCCCTACCCCAGAAAGTCCTATTCTTATGAAAACTAATAAGTTATCGTAAATTAATGAGAGCCTTGGGGGCCAGCTTCAATCAAATTTCAGGGGTCAGAGATAAAGCAAAAGCCAGCATAGGACTCAGGATATCTGAGGCAAAAGAATCTCTCACTCTGTGCTTTTCTGATTCAGTTTCTTTATTGTTCTCTCATTATTCTATAGCAGTTTTGCAAAGCTTCCAATTTTTACACACACACATACACATACACACACATACACATACACACACACACACACACACACACTGCAATTTCCAGGCAATAGCAAGATTACAGAGCTTGAATTTCTCAGGGTCATAAAACAAATAAAAATTGCACAAAATGACCTGTCAGCTTGTTTTATGGATCAAGATGCTTGTGGCTAGCAAATGCCTCAGGCAGCTCTAAACAACAAGGGCATTTGTTCATCTTCGTTAATAGAAATTTTATTTGTAATAGCCAGAAGCTGGAAACAATCTAGATGCCCTTAGACCAAAGAATGAAGAAAGAAAATGTGGTAGATTTGCACAACAAAATATTACTCAGCTGTTAAAAACAATAACATCATGAAATTTGAAGACAAATCAATGAAACTAGAAAATATCATCTTGAGTGAGGTAACCTAGACTCAGAAAGATAAATATGGTATGTACTCACTCATAAGTAGATAGAAACTGTAAATTAAAACATAAACATGCTACAATCCACAGATTCATAGATGCTATGGATCAAGGCTAGATGGAAATTCTGAAGGAGTCCCCTTTTCTGTAGCATGGCTGGGTATTGAGCTCTGCTAATGAAGATCAAACGGTGTAGAGATTATTATAAAAAGACCTCAGCAACCTTTGTGTGCTCACAATAATAATGAGGTTTTCCTCCAATAAAGTAATGGACATGTTTTGAAAAGGGAGATACTGGTACTTGGCCATTCTCTGGTAGTATGACAATCTACTCAGTTCTTCCTGTACTTAAGGGATTTGTGGGAAATCAAGCAGGTGTTTAGTCCTGTCACCTTCCTCTATTTAATATGATTGCAGTCTCAGTTTTCCTAGATTCTAAGAGGTAAGGGATGATAAGGTGAACGGTCTGAAATAGATAGCAATTTGATAACGACTTTCAGATGTGAATAAGAAAAAGAAGAGTAGAGTCCCAGGGTCAAAGACTCAGACTGAACAACAGTGAAATTAGTTGTCCTTGGCTTGGTGTATTCTGAAAGAAATCAGCAGGTTCTGCCTAACTTCATACTTTCATGTTCTTTCCCAATCTTATTTAATGTTAGCAATGCTTAAAAAGGTTAATGCATCCTGAAAGAAAAATATTATCTTGTATAATCCAAAACATAGTCTTTACTGTTAGTTCTTCTCTAATCGCTGTTCAGTTTTGTCTGATGAACATATAGGTGATATTTAATTTATAATTTCCATATTCCAGGGAAGATATGAGTGGGGAAACTCCTAAATATAACATATTGCACAACAGGTGAGAAGAAAATGACTGGTCCAGGTACCCAAAGAGGACATTTTAGAAATATAATAGCTTTTCTCACATGTTATTAATAAGAGCTATTTGCAGTTAAGAAAAACTGACAGAGGAAGATTAAATCTTCCCAGGGCAATGCCCACTTACCAGTTAATCAGTTACCCAATACCAAGTGGTCAGCCCCGAACTCATATACATAAGAACAACACTAAACTGATTCATCAGCTTTTATATCTATATCTACATCTGTGTGTGTATATGTGTGCACTTCTGTGACTGAGTAAAATTAATTAAAATAGGTCATATATTTGAAGAGAGTATGGGAGGTGTTAGAGGGAAGACAGGGATAAGAAGAGAAATGAAAATCATGTAATATAGTACTAGTGTAAAATTTTTGTTTTTAAACAGAAAAGTCCTTTTTAAAAGGTATAAAAATGAATTAAAAATAAGATCAAACTATAGAGTTCTATGGAACTCTAGAGATTAGTTTAGAAATGAAGAATTTGACTATAATTAATGTAAAAAATTTCAATGCAAAATATGTGAGGAAAATAAGAAAAATCAGTACAGAACATAAGTACAGGGCACAAGTTTAGTGGACAACATAAAGTGTCAAGACTGTGGTGGACAAAGTTCCCTTACTAAAGCTTAAACTTAGAAGCGTATGAAGTGTGTCTGCATGGCAAACCAAGAATACAAGAGAACAAATCTTTTAAAGGCTATATTAGACCAGATAATCAAGTGCTGAATTTTTATTAATCTTTAATAGTGGCAGTGATGAAAGACATATTTCCTAAACAAATTAAAGCCAGTCTAATGAATCATTCTGAAATAAGTGGGAGGGAGGTATGTTATAAGAAGTTTTATGATTCAAAACAAAATGATTCATTTCATGATTCTTGTATTCTGTTCCTCTAGATTAGAAACTCCATTGTGGATTCCTTGGCTCTTTTCTTTAATATTTTTAACTCTATTAATGAGAACAAAAGATGTTAGCCCATATATATTTCACCAGTGTAGCTCTGATGAAAGCTAAATCCCTTTATGCTAGGATAATTGTTGTAACTGGGTAGACTGAACGTCAATCTTGTGTTACTATTTGGTCGTGTGCTATACGAATGCATTGATCATTACATAATTTATGAGATCAATTAATAGTTGAGCATAAATTAGTTTCTGTCAAAGAAATGCGAACTCACAGTTAAATTTGATTTTACAACTACAACAACCAAGAAAGAAAGTTATATAGTGATAGAATTTAAATTCTTATATTTGAGTCAATTGCTTGGAGAGTGTTCCTTCAACAATATCATTCAAGTAACAATGCTGTATCCATATCCATTAGAAATGGCATACTGACAATCTCCTCCACACTGTATCCTGCTGTGATAAGAGCTAGAAGAGGAAAAAGATGTGTAGGACATCCTGCTGTGACAGTCTTGAGTTCAGTGACATTACAAAGGCACCATTCTTTTGCCACTTCATTAAGGGAGATTCTCTCAGCCTCCACCACACACTTTAGAGAAACATCAGAGTCTCCTCCAGGATGTGAGGAGTCCTATTCACAGAGACCCTGAGCTCACCTCAGAGCATTGATGCAAGTATGAGAATTTGGATATAGATGTTTGTGGCTATGTTTCGGGGAAAGGAAACCATGATGATGAGAGCAAAGGAGAATAGAAGGAAGTAACTGTGAATAATTGACCTATGTCCTCACCACGCATCGACATGTTTTCAGTATTAGTATACATTAAATTGCACAAGAAATACATAAATATGTAAATAAATATACAAAACCATAAATATGACCAAAGCATTAGGGATAAGAGTTTCATTCCTTAGGAGATCCTGCTATGCTGTCAGGTTGCAGGGGAAACGGCGAGGCTAGAGGAAGACTGCTGTGAAGACACTGTCCTATACAAAGCAACATTCCTCAAATGCTTTCCTCTTAGATTTGCCACCTGTGACAACATGTGAAGAGAAAAAAAAAATGTTTAATGAAAGAAAGGTGTAAGCAGACACTAAAATAAATACTGAAATATGTACAGTAAAACTAAGTATAGTGAGTGGGTCATGCCTTTAATCCCATCACTAGCTAATTGGATGCAGCAGGATCAGGAGCTCAGTGTCATTCTCAGCTACACAGGGAGATTTCGGCCAATCTGAGTTACTGGGGGCTGTCTCAAAAGAGTAAAAAATTCAAAATAAATGGGATTTTAGCTAAAATAAGCAGGTTATTTGGGGGCTGCCAGAAAACAATAAAAAGTTGATCATTTAATTTGACATATGTAAGTGACACTTAAAATAGCAAGAACTTACCAAGCACCTTACATCTTCCCCTCTTCCAGCAGAACAGTCTGACTGACCACTGTTTTCATAGTAGGGTAGGTAGAAATTGAAAGTTACTTTACTATGTATGATATTGGTGACCTCTGGAGATTTGAGATTTAGCCTTTCAAGTAATCTGTATTTTTTAGGGGTCCAAAGTGAACAATTCCACCCCGTCACCTGCGTAACAGAAAGGAAAACCCAATTTTCTCATCCTTCAACTATTTCTTCATTTCCTCTGTCTTTCTTGATTCTCTAGAACAGTGGTTCTCAGCCTTCCTTATGTTTTGACCCTTTAATACAGTTCCGCAGATTGTGGTAAGCCTCAAAAATAAATTTTTATACTATTTTATGCTTATAATTTTGCTATTATGTATTATGCTGTAAATAGTTTTTGGAGATAGACGTTTGCCAACAGGTTGAGAACTGTTGCTCAAGTGTCTTCTTATCATCATTTTGATGTAAAGGAAAGAATGAGTACCAGAGCCCATTCACACTTCAGAAATCTGCCACCATCTTTAGTCCCAAGACTATGAGCAGCACCAACAAATTCATTAAGAGACCCCTACAGCAGAAATGCTGCAAGATGAGGCCATGTGGGAAATGTTTGATGGTGGTTCCTCGGTGGTTGTAAAAAGTTTTTACAACTTCCTTCTTCTCCAGTGTTTTTTTTTTTTTTCAAAAACTGCAGTTTTGTGAACAAATGCGTAGACATAGGGATCTGTGTCTTTTTTTCTGTGCATTTCTTTTTTTTTAATTTATTTATTTATTAAGGATTTCTGCCTCGTCCCCTCAACCGCTTCCCATTTCCCTCCCCCTCCCCCGATCAAGTCCCCCTCCCTCATCTGCTCGAAGAGCAATCAGGGTTCCCTAACCTGTGGGAAGCCCAAGGACTGCCCACCTCTATCCAGGTCTTGTAAGGTGAGCATCCAAACTGCCTAGGCTCCCACAAAGCCAGTACGTGCAGTAGGATCAAAAACCCACTGCAATTGTTCTTGAATTCTCAGTATTCCTCATTGTCCGCTATGTTCAGATACTCTGGTTTCTCTTCAGATCGTATAAATCTTTCGCCTTTTCTGTGCATTTCTGTACTCAGCTGTGTACCTCTCGTGATAAAAACAAAACAAAAAACAAAACAAAATAAAAACGTGACCTGTTTTCTCAGCAAGTGCTGTCTGAACCACCACTCTGGTTTTTTTTTTTTTTTTTCTCCTCCAAGATTCCATTGTGCAGCTCAAGTACCTTCAGACTTCAGTGCTCACTTAAGCACAGGGCTCTCTTTTGCTTATGCAAAACACACAGGCTACAAGTCAGTAAAATGTCCCAAACTATCACTGACTATATCAATGATACTAATAGTTTTTCTTCATTCATTTCCTAATTTTCAAACATCTTCTTGCTAAATTAAAGTAGGTTATACTTAATTTGGTCCATTTTAAGGAAATACTTTTCTCAGGAATACATGTGTGAGATTTTTTTTGTATTATTGGTTTATGAAAAGAGGAGGAAAGAATTTCAAAAAAAAATGTGAGAGAAATGAGGTTGAAGAGACAGACAGGTCATGGGAGAACAGATTTAGGTGTTAAGATCAGAGAGGGATAATAAGAGTAGAGTCTTCTGTCTGCATCCATATAATCTGCTCTTTACCCATACAGAAGCTGATGGACTAATTCAGAACCCAGATGATCAGTCTCGTGTGAGCATTCCTGATTCATCTGCTGATATAAGGAATGAAGATGACAATTCGCAGCAGGAACAAGTATAAGAAAGTTACCAACAGCAACACTCACCTCTTTCTAGAGACTAACAAGAATATCCTCAACAAGAAAGCCAGTAGAAGGGACTTATTTCTGCTGGGAACGAAAACCAATCATTTAAGACTAAAGGTCATTACTCTCACACACACATTCATTAGATCTCAGTTTTTTTTAAACAAATGAAACCATTCTTTTAGACCTGAAACATGAGTATTTCCAATGCCAACATTTATAGTAATCTAGGTAACAAGTTTGAATCAAATATACTTAGCATGAGTGACTTTCATTTCTTCATTCCTCAAACTGTAAAAATTAAATTTAAAAACATGTTGAAATGACATAACACTAGGCCCCATTTTTTTTATCTGTATGTAGATATTCTGGGATAGTATCAAAAGACTTTAGCTTCTAACAAGTTCTCCAATGAAATTCTGGTTTTGAAGAACACAGGCCTCCCCTCAGTTGCCTTTTCCCCAACAATTCCTATTTGGCTTGAGTTGTTTTTCTCAATTACAACAGTGTTCTTTGCTTAATCATTTGTCTTCTATATTAACCTGACTTCCCACTTCAAGATTTGCCTGCTCTTTTCTCACATCTTCTACAGAGATCTAGGTTCCCTGGTCAGTGATACCTCAGTTTCCTCTTATTCAATATGTTTTATTTTTAAATCAGTCAGTGTTCAAATTATTGCAGAATCCACCTAGCTGCAAAGGCACAAAATAAATTAAATATCATGCATCCACTTGTCTCTCCGATATTGTCAGTACAACTTATCACTTTTCACTCTTTTGGGACATCTTTAGAAAAAATGTTTAGCTTCTGCATGAAAAAAGTTATACACTATATGCAGATTTATAAAGTACTCATTTCAAAAATATGTTCTTAAATCTTACACATTACTTCAGAGATAGGCATATCAAAGTAGCAGCATTCAAAATTAGCTTACAAAAACCAGGAACCTTCCTACATTCCCAAAAGATTTTTCTGAAAAAGAAATTAGGGATAAAATCCTATTCAAAAACTCCTGCATTGCTTTAGAGAGCCATGGGTCTCAGGTTTTATGCTCCCGTTGCTGTGTTTTTGTTTTGTTGGGTATATGCTTTGGCTATAACTTTCCTGTTGCTTATATTTTAGAAAGTGACTGAGAAGATAATGTCCTCAGAGACACACTTACGGGTAGAACACTGCAATCTTATCTGTACCTTTAATATCCCATCAGAATATCAGTGGGATGTCTGAAGAAGTTCCCTTTCTCATATCGGTGACACTGAAATTTAAGAACAGTATGAAGGACCTTTGGGATTGGACAACCCTTTCACAGGGGCCACATATCAGATATCCAGCATATCAGATATTTACCTTACTATTCATTACCTTAGCAAAATTACCATTGTGAAGTAACAAAGAAAATAGTTTTATACTTGGGAGACACCACAGCATGAGGAAGTGTATTAAAGGATCACAGCATTAGCAACATTGAGAGCACTGCTCTAGACTATGAAGAATTACGACAATTATGTTTAATATTAAAGCAAGCATTTCTGTATCTTTGGGCCTGCATCTAGAGCACCACATCCCAGAAAGAAAAGCCTGTCTTAGCTCACTGTTGTAAGGATTTATAAAAAGAGGTATAGCCTAAGAGAAAAATCAAGTCCAGTGGCTTAAAAAAACAAAGCAATTGTATTTTTCTCCCAAATGACAAGAGTTCCAAGCCTGTGAAACAAGTAGAAGAGAAAAAAACAGGACACAGAAACAGGAAGGTGACCAACATTAGCAGAGTTTTTCTGTGGGCTGAAGTGCTGACATCTCTGGACTTTGGGTGTTGTGTTGCATGGAATTCAGATGTCTCCACAAGTAAAAGATAAGGAGGTGAGAGAGGGATCAGGGCACAGTGAAGTGTATAGGCAAATGAGTCTAAGAATGTTGGACATGGCTCTTTTAGTTGGAATTTTAGGACATATTTCCCTTTTATCCATCAATCTAGGCATCAATGTTTAAAAACAAAATCAATCAAATCAATCTAGGCATCAGTGTTTAAAAATAAAATGAGCAGAAACACCAGAAGCATCTCTAAATGTATTTTTTATTTTATTCTCCACATTAGGCAAAGCAAAACAGAATTTGAGAAATTGGCAGTCCTGAAAAACTAAAAGACATTGGGGCATGTAGTGGGCCAGATGTTGAAATGTTTTCTCACTGTCCAGAAAATAGTAATTATTTTTATAACTTTTATAATCATTAAAGCTGGGTACACTGCAGGTATCAATGAAGCTGTGAGTAGTGACCACAGGAACTAATTCTGGAGATGACCAGAGCAGTGAGGATCTGATCCACGAAAGAGATCTTTCTTTTCTTGACCAAGTCCATGGTGTTCACCAGTGCCATAAATGCATTTCCTCAATTTCCTATGATGAACTCCACTCTTAGAGGCTGAATAATGTGACCTGCAGCACAGCACTCTCTGTCAGTAGAGGATGCTCCACTTTCCACTGAGCTGCTGAAGAGCTGTCAATCCCAATCCTCTAAAACACTATATCCATGTGATTCTTAAGAAACCGTAAACCGCCACTTTTATGAATTCTCAGATACAAGGTCAAAAAATGCAAAGACTCACTGGTGAGTGGTTCATAATTTTCTTTACAGATATCTAGTGTTGTCCAAGACAGCCCACCTGAGTTTAATCCCCACACCCAGGCATTATATACAGCACCCTGGAGTCCTCTGCAGTTCATCCTGAAGAACACAAAACTCCTCTGCCTTCATCAGATTTCCGTGTCTGCATATTATTGTTTGGCTCTTTGGTTTATAGACAAGTAAAATTAAAAAAAAATCTAACTCACACAGCAGGCAATAAAATCTACCCTGACATATAGAAGACTTTCATTAACAGTGCAACCTGTGAGGGACCTATGCGTGTTTTCCAAAATTCTTCCTCCAAGCTGTTAGAATTAACTGAAAATCTCATAGAAGTCATTATTCCTCAGGAGTTAGCACTAAAATACTAGATAGTTTTCTCTTTCACAGTCATGCATACACACGTGTACATAGACACACAACCAAAAATATAGTTATTTCGGTGTAAATATCCTTTATTTCTCACTTTAATAATCTATGTTTATCATTAATTAACATTTACTGTGAATCACATGCTTGCTTAGCAATATAGTAGTAATGTAAACATTCCCAAAAACTTTTAGCTATTTTATCTATACATGAAAAAATTCTTTTTTTTTTAAGTTTTTCAAGACAGGATTTTTCTGTAGCTTTGGAGCCTCTGTAGATCAGGCTGACCTTGATTTCACAGAGATCCACCTGCCTCTGACTTCTGAGTGCTGGGATTAAAGGCGTGTGCCACCACCACCTTGCTGCAAAGAAAATTCTGTTGTGACAGAGAACAGACAGAAGCTTACATAAATGCATCTACACAAGATTCTTCTTCATTCCTTAGTTTTGCTTGTTAGTAACTCATAGATATTCTGATACTATCCTCTTTTCTTCAATTTGCTCCAGTACCCGTTCTGTTATATCAGTGTGAGCATCAAAGAAGATACAGAATGATATACTGCCTAAGCAAGCCTAGAGATAGTCTGACTTGGGAGGGCATGGTTTACTGTAGGTAAGGACACCTCTGGGCTGGGAATACACACTTGTATAAGAAAGCATACTGAACAAGCCATGAGCAACAAGCCAAGATGAAGCAATAATCTATTGCTTTAGCTAAGACACATAATTTTTTATGTGACTTCTGGGGATTTGAACTCAGGTCTTCATGTTTCGCATTAATTTTCTTACTCACTAAGGTATGTGTCCCCTCTTTTAATTTGTTGACTCTAAGTTGTATGTGCCCTTGCCGTATGAAAGTTCAGTGAAGTTCTTGTTTCTTTTTAATTCTATGACCAATTTCACACAGAATGCCATGACAATATATTGGTGTAATCATTCAATCATTTTTATAGAGACTGTATTGAACCATTTCTCAATTTAGGTCTTCTTCATACCAATGCCTTCTCTGGCACTTCAGGATATGGGATCTTGTCTTAATTTATTGCCTGAAAACACACAAACTAATATTGTGATCAACTGTATGTAGAGGAGGTTTCCAAATATCAATAAATTCCTTTACAGTTTTGCTTCATGGACATCTCAATGTCTATCAAATAGATATGGTTTGTTGTTGTTTTTTTAATTTATTTATTTATCAAAGATTTCTGTCTCTTCCCCGCCATCACCTCCCATTCCCCTCCTCCCCCAATCAAGTCCCCCTCCCTCGTCAGCCCAAAGAGCAATCAGGGTTTCCTGCCCTGTGGGGAGTCCAAGGAACCCCCACCTCCATCCAGGTCTAGTAAGGTGAGCATCCAAACTGCCTAGGCTCCCACAAAGTACATGATACCCTGGTATGAAGAAAGTATGGTTTGTTGTTGATTTTTAAAACCTAATCCTGAATGTATCATTGACATCCACCAATGTGGCAGCTAGCAAATTCTTCTACTGATTCTTAACTGAGGAATAATTATATTGTTACATATGAGATTGAACTATCTTGAAGGCTGTGAAGTAGTGTGTTACCACAACCAGCAAAATTTAATGCCAATGCTCTTCAAAAAATGAGCCTGAAGCCGGGCGGTGGTGGTGCACGCCTTTAATCCCAGCACTTGGAAGGCAGAGGCAGGCGGATCTCTGTGAGTTCAAGACCAGCCTGGTCTACAAGAGCTAGTTCCAGGACAGGCTCCAAAACCACAGAGAAACCCTGTCTCGAAAAACCAAAAAAAAAAAAAAAAAGAAGAAGAAGAAGAAATGAGCCTGATTACTACAACAAAAGTCTTAAAAATTATAGAAAACAGTTTTGAATGCTTCTTATATTAATATCACATTAACATTTTGGACCCTGTCATAACCAAATGGAATTCAGCATGAATACAAATTATCTTAGATTTGCATTGCCCTTGTAATGCTATCCAGGTAATAGTATACTCACTGAGCTAGCATCACTCTATCACTTTTTATGTAGATACTTAGTTGATGGATGTATCTTGATAAATGTTCATTCAAAAAAACATAAACACAATTGCTTTCTGTCTCAAAGATGAAGAAAATACTTGTTTTGTATCAGGGTTTTGTTACTTCTGTTCTGTTTTTTTATTCATTTGTGTTTGGGGGATTTTGACGGTGGGATGAAAACCGGTGATTCACCCCTGATAAACACTATCTCCAACTAAATTACACCACCACCTCTACCTCTCAGTTTGACATTCTGCAAAATATAATGCTAATTAGAAATTTTAATAATATGATCATTGTTGCCTATAAGTACAAAATAAAAGATTCATAAATAACATAAAATATTCCCAAATAAATAAAAACCCAAATTAATTAAAGTAGACATAAAAGATAGATTCTTATGAAATCCAAAAGGCTTTTAGGAAATATTTTGAAATTTTATATTTCAAGGAATAATTGAAATATCTAGAAAGATTGATATCTCACACATTTTTTTCATTAATCATTGCAAAATCTTAAAGACTTAATGATTGATGTTAAAATGTTACTAATATCAGTTCTTTTCTTAGGTGGTCCATATTCAAACCTTTCTTCATACAACAATGTACATATTTGCACCTTTTCTGCCAAAGCATAATTCTTTTTCCAATACTTAGGGTACACACAATTTCCCCAAATCCATAAAGTTACATACAGCTGAAAAACATGCAGTGTGTACGAGTCTATACACACAAGATTGTTTTATTGTTTTATCCTACAGCCCACAGCAATCTCTCCTATCATTTCTTATTGTCTCACAGACATGGCTACCACTGCCAACAGTCTATCTACCTCTCCTCACAGTTCTCACAAGAGCCAGTCTCCCTCTGTCTCCAAGCAACCAGTCTGTATGGAAATCAGAACCCTAAAATGAGAAGAGCTGTGGACAGAACAGGTGACCACTATTCCAAAACATCCTGATAAAGCACATTCATCTTGCAGAGGCCTCTTTCAAGGGAATGCCTTTGAGTCCCCTTAAACGTCCACTTCATTAAGAAATACAGAAACACATGATGTGTTTAAGTCTAGTTAGATAATGTTAACCTGGTTTGGACCCATTTCCTCCTGGCCTAACCCCTTTCCGTTTTCCCTGCTTTCTCACTAGAGATCATACATAAAAAAACTCTACTCTCTTTTGCAGGAATGATTTTTACATCCAGGCCCTTTGGTGCTACCAACAAGTTTAGTAGGATCCTGTCTATCTTTATAATAGATTCTGTCTGAAGGCTGATCCATCTCTGACTCTTTTTCTATACTAATTTCTCCATAAAATCTAACACTTATAAACTGAATTTTCTATAGAATGTGGAAGATGATTACTGATATGTTTTAGGGACCCAAGTTATCAGCATCTTTGGAACTGCACCTCAGCCACCAGAGCATAGAAAAGCATGCCTCTCTCAGAGGAGTGTTTCCCAGAATTAAGATCCAGGAGTGTACTGAGGGAAAAGAAATTCCTATACCAAATAAAAACAAAACAATCGGAGATTCCTTCTGAATGCCAGCCTTCCAGAATTGTAAAAGAACTGATAGGAAGAAAGAAGTATATAATAGCAGGAAGGTGACCACAGTTTGCAGGGTCTTTATGTGTGCTCGGGTACTGACATCTCTGGAGCCTTTGGCATTGTAATATATGTTCTTCAGATGTCTCCACAGGGAGAAGATGAGCAGGAGGAAAGTTATCAGACACATAGTAAAGGGGATGAGTGTGAACATAGCTGTGGTGATTAATATAAGCCTGTAAACCTGAGTATATTTACTTGAGATAACACTGTAGGACATATTTGCTTCATGACCATCAATCCAGACATCAAAACATCTGTTTATGACTAGAATGTTTAAAAACAAAAGGAGTAAAGATGCAAGTAGTGTCACTGAAACCACTTTTTTAACTCTCCACTTTAGATATAGAAAAATAAAGTTTGAATAATTGGCTATCTTAAGAAAGTAAAAGATACTGAGGCCTGTAGCAAGCCAGATACTGAAATGGTTGGTTATTGCCAATTGTATATCAATTATTCTAATAATATTTTTAGTTACAATTGTAGCTTGTTTCATCACATATATCAATACAGTTGTGACTATTGACCACAAAAAAGCAATTCTAGAGATGGCAAGAGCCATGAGGATTTGGTCCGTTGTAGAAATTGTTCTCCTCTTGACCCAGTTTTTGATGTTCACCAGCACTATGAATACATTTCCTAAACTTCCCATTAAGAGCTCGACACTTAAAATTATTAGAATTATTGCACGTAGGACAGCACTCATTATAACCAATAAGATGCTGTGATTTCTACTACACACTTAAGGATCTGTCAATGCAATCTTCTAAAATGTTACTTCTATATAATTCTTGAAAATTCATAGCATCCAGCATAAACTCCCATACACAATATCAAGCAACCTTTCATTTACTACTGAGTTAGTTTTTAGTTTTGTTCACAAAACTAAATACAATATAGATGGAGCTCATGCAGCTAGTGAGTGCCTCCCACACATCATCCAGATGGCCTTGTAGTTGATGGCGATCGAAACACTGAATTTTTACGTCCTGTCATCAAAATAAAGATATTTTTATTTGCATTTGTTTTGTGCGCTATTTCTGTACATATTAAATCTGGATATCTTTTTTTCCTGGACCAGTGATACTGCACTCAAAAATCAAACAGACACAACAATATGAACTTCACTAAATACATCAGTATGATGTCTGTGCAGTGACTTGTGCAAAATTTTTACAGTTCTTATCATCAGTTGATAATCTCATATACACTATTACTCCTTCATTGGTACTGAGAATAGCAAGAAATTTATTTTACAAGCTCATACAAAACTACTGTTTTTTCCATTTTTACCATTTCATACATATAGACAGAAACATACATTTTACGGAAATACAACTTCTCTTCATTCTTTATTTCAGTTATTCAAGTTGACCATTTACTTTTCACTTGTTTTTCATCTAACTCATACTTACTACTGTTACAATTAACAAGATATTCAATAAAATTCCTTCAAGAATAATCAATGCACTGGAAATATAACTACTTTGTAAACTTGTGATTCTTTTATCCCCCTGTGTGAACAAAACTAGAAACTACCCTACTGTGTAATAAAGCAGACAAGAGTTCAAATTCATTCAACTATACTGCAAGAACACTCTTCATTTCCTGTGTCTTTCCTGTTAGTACATCTGTCCCTGACACACACCACAGCAACAAGTTTCATATATTTCTCTCTGCACAGCAATGATATCTGCTCTATTACCTTCACTGTAGGTATCAAGGCAGACTCAGGATGATGCAGCACCTAGACTGGCGAGGAAAGCAGCATGACATCACCAGTCTCCAGGAGCTAAAGAATAGTCAAAGAAACAATGATGCCAATACAACAGAGTGACCAAGATAATATAGAAAATTACAACAAAAGCTTCAGTAAAATTCATGGGGTTGTATAGTCTAGTAAACATAGCCCAGATTAAGTGGCTAACCCATGAAAGCCAGTTTGAGTTTCATGCTAAGATAGTCTACAGCAACAGAAACCTTTAGAGAATGAAGAAAAGGACATGTATTACAATACATCCTGGGGAGCAAACTTAGCTCAGTTATTAAACAGTTTTGAAGGAAATTACTAAGAAGAAAATCATGACCATACCATAATTGCAGAGACAGGAAGATCGTCTTGGAGTTGCTCCTTACATACATACAACAAGGAAGAAGAAAACAATGAAAAATGCAAAACACCCCAGGGGTGGGGCTGAGTAGAGTGGATGCAGTTACTGGAACTTTACGATCCACTCTGGAAAATGATAGAATTCATATTCACTGGCAGAAAGCAACATTCAACCCAGGTACTACCCTGAGCTTTTCCTTTCATCTTCAGCTCTGGATAGGAAGTATTTGAAGTTCCACCTGAATGGCAGTTCCTAGGAGAGAGGCTTTTACAGACAAGATGACAATAGCACCAAGAAAAATTTACATTTATTTCTCTATAGAACAACATGACAGACCATTTCCTCAAAAAGAGCTATTCTCTTTAGGAATGTTTTTATAAATCTTGTATGTATATGTATGCTTATATTAATGAATTTCATGTGTATTTTTCTGATTGACAAGTTTTATATGCTGTTTTATATGCAAAAAAAATTGAAGATGGTTTAACAAACCAATATTCAAATGATGTATCTCTGTATTGAGATCATTTTGTTTATGATGATAGTTCTTCATTTTCTTTTTTAAAATGTATTTTATTTTAAATTGTGTCAATTTGTATCAGTGTGTTCTCCTGGATGCCAGAGGAGTACTCTGAAGCAAAAATTGTGAACTGTTCAATATGGTGTTGTAAATTGAGTTCAGGTCTTCAGGTCTCCTTCTTTTCAAAAGGCATATGGATCTTAACCACTAAGTAATCTCTCCAGTCTCTCATATTTTGCTTTTATGTAATTAGACAAGATTCCAGATCACCATTGCTCTAATTTATCAGAATTTGAAGCAACATATTATGAAATTCATTTTAGTTTATTGTTTTATTGATTATATTTATTTCTTTAAATTTTTCATTACTATTTTATAATGCCATACAATGTGTTTGTATTATATATACCTTCCTCTTCCAGATTCCTCTCAGATCCAACTTTACCTTCCTACATGTTCAACTTTCTATTATCTATCTAAATATATAGCTCGCTAGCTAGCTATCATCTATCTATCCATCTATTTCTATCTCTTTATGCCACTCTCTTTATCTCTCTCCCTCTGCCTTTTTAATCCACCAAATCCACTTTGTGGTATCCAGTATTCTTGTGTATAATACTTTCTGTGGTGTGTGGCTGACCTACAGGGGTTACGTCATTAAGGAAAATTAATTTTCCCTCTCCTAGAAGTTTTCACTAGTGAAACTTCATGCCCTCTCTCTTTAAAAAAAAAAAGAATTTTTTTGACAGTAATAAAAGCTTTGGCTAAAACCAACTTAGGGAAGAAAGAGTTTATTTCACCTCTTGTCTAATTCTATATGTCATTTTCAGCATGTTTTAAAGTGTGAAATTATATTTGTTTGGATACAGGCAAATGTTTTTACCTGTATGACACACACACACACACACACACACACACACACATATATATATATATACACACACACACACATTCCATGCTATTCGTTAATAATATTAAAATTTTCAAAAGTTTATTTCATGGTATAAAATTATATTATACTGATACTAAGAGTTCCATTTGTATAACCCATGTTCACATCCTTGTACAGCAACATGTACCCCTTCATATGGGACAATGAATTTTTCACATAGAATTTTGTAAAATTTACAAAGCTCCAATTGAAGAATAAATCATAAGTACAAATGTAAACATACAGAATCTCTTAAGAATAGGTCTTCCTCCAGAAAATAGGAAACAACGCCTTACATAGTTTAAGGACTTGGGGGTTCTGCAACATTGAGCTTTTACCTTAACCACCACATCATGGACAGAAAAGCCTGTCTGAGCTTAGTGTTTCCCAGAATTAGGACACAGGAGTGGCCTGATGGAAAAGCAAGTGCTGCACCATCAAAAATCAAATTGAATAAACTTTTTAAATGGATATCATTTTTCAAAGACTGCATAACAAGTGCCAGAAAGAAAATAGTATATAGTGACAGGAAGGTGACCACCATTTGCAGGGCCTTTATGCGGGCTGTGGTGCTGACATCTCTGTATCCTTTGTTGTTGTGCTGCATGTTCTTCAGATGTCTCCACAGGGAGAAGATGAGCAGGAGTAAAGTTGTTAGAGACACAGTGAAAGGTATGAATGTGAACATAGTGTTGGTGAGTGTCAGAAACCTAGGAAAGTATTCATAGTCATTTGAATCAGAACTGTAGGACATGTTTGCTTTATATCCATCAATCCAGACAACAATATATTCATTTATGACTTTAAGATTTATAAACAAGAAAAGAAGAGACACCAGCAGTGTCATTGAAACAACTTTTTTTGCTCTCCACTTTAGGAAAAGAAAAATTGAATTGGAAAAGCTGGCTATCTTGAGGAAATAAAATATGCTGAGACATGTAGCAAGCCAGATGCTGAAATGATTGACCACTGTCCAGGAAAAATTACTTATTCTCAAAATTCTTCCACTTATCCCTAAGGATGGATACAGCTCATATATCAATAAAACTATGACCAGTGACCACATAAAAGCAAGTCTGGAGATGGCCAGAGCAGTGAAGATCTTATCCACTGTAGAGATCTTTCTTCTCTTGCCCCAATCCATGATGTTCACCTGTATTATGAATCCATTTCCTAAACTCCCTATAATGATTTCCACACCTAAAATGATTGGTAATATGTACTCTACAATAACTTTCATTGTTACCAAGAGATGCTCAAAATTCTACTGTACTGCTAAAGGTTTAGTAATGTGATCTTCTAAAAGAACATGTCTATGTGATTCTTGAAAATTCAAAGCATAGTTGTTATGAATATCCATACAAAATGTCAAGCAAATATTAAAATTCATTAGTGACTTGGTTTATAGTTTTCTTCACAAAAAATAATATATTGTCCAAGACAGTTCAGAAGCACTTCATTTATGTCCGACATACTTTACACATAACAGCTGGAGGTTGTCTGTAGTTGATGCTAAAAGAAACAATGAATTTTCATTTGTGTCATCAAAAGTCTTATTTGTAGTGCCATAAATGTCTACTTATTAAATTTAGCTTCTAAATTTCTAGGCAAGCTAAAATTCAAGCTGGCAAAAAATAAGAATGACGCTAAATACATTAAAATAAAAATTCTATATGGGGGACATACTTTTATTTTCAAGGTTTTTTCCCTTAAGTTATTAGAGTTGCCTACTTATCTAATAGAGATAATTACTCCCCATGAATTCCTTGTACTGATAATACCGATCATTTTTCTAGATGATGCAACAAGGTGATGTATAATTAATTCTGCATGAAAATACAAATGTACACGAGTGGATAAATATAAAGTTAGACATACATCCTTTCATTTCTCTCTTCAGTAATTCCTATTTGCTATTAATGGATATTTATTATGCAACTAACTTATTCTGAGTACTGTGTTGGTGGTTTAGACATTGTGTAAATTACTTTCAGGTGTAAATGATGCAATAAATATTCTGTAAACATTTACCTATTTTATCCATGAACAAAAATGCTTTGGAAATATCCTTGTGCTACTTAACAGACAATAAGGTTACATAAATCAGTCTACACCAGAAGATTCCCCCTCACTTTCTGTATCTCTCTTTGTAGTACATCCCATTTCCCCTGTCAGTACTAAGGAGCTTCATTTGATTCCAATATATGCTTCATTACCCTCTCTGTAGGCAGCAATGAAAATGCATAATGGTGCAATGCCTAGGCAACTGGGAAATCGAGCATAGCATTAAAACATTCCTCAAAAGCTAAAAGATATTTTAAAAAAGCAATGACACAAACAGTACAAATACAGAAGAAAATATACATCAAACACTACAATTACTTCTGTGATTCTACTGGCAAACACTGTCCAGCACTTAAGAAGTTGATTCAGCTAGGCGGTGGTGGCGCACGCCTTTAATCCCAGCACTCAGGAGGCAGAGGCAAGCGAGCGGATCACTGTGAGTTTGAGTCCAGCCTGGTCTACAAGAGATAGTTCCAGTACAGGCTCCAAAAGCTACAGAGAAACCCTGTCTCAAAAAAAGAAACAAAAAAAAAAAAGAGGAAGAGGTTGATTTAGGAGGCTAGCAAGTCTGAAAACAGTCTGGTATACATGATCAGATCTTTTCTCAAAACAATAAGAACAAGAACAGAAGTCGGTAGAGATTGCAGAGAAAGACAAGGAATGTTGCTTGTTGATGGAACACAAACTCACACAAACTCAGTCACCTGCAGGAATGCTGTGTAAAAAAAGTGATATTCTTACGATTGCCCCACAATTGAGGAACAGCCATACTGAGAAAATTAACTAACCTGTCTATTGAAATGTTAAGATAAAGTGCTAAGGAAGGATAGAAGCATAAGCATACCATCACTGCAGAGACATGAAGGTCCTCTTGGCAAGGCTCCTTCCTTACAACACTGAGAAGACAGAAATATGCAAAACACCCTGGAATGGAGGTAGAGTGAGTGCTGCTCCTGGAGCTTTTCTTTCTGAGAAGTGACAGAACTTGTATCCACTGGGAGAGTAGCAATCACTCAGGGGAGGTTCTCCAAGCACCTCCCCTGCACATTCTGCTCTGAGTGGGAAAAAGGGACAGTTCCACCTGGACTGCAATTGCTGGGAAAGACAGAGTTTTGAAACAAGAAGAACAGCACCAACAGGTCCCACATAATTCCTCTACAGAACAAATGACAGATCACTTCCTAAGAAGCGTGGGTGTCCAAGTAAATTTTATATTTACATCTATGGCATATATTTACAAATCAGTGTATTTCATATTTTGATTAGGTACAAGTTTTATTGACTTACTAAATACAAGTAATTGAAAAGGGTTTAGCAAATCTAAACTCGCCCTGTGTACCACTTATTTATGTCACTACCTATGAATCTCCAATGCCTATACATGTCTTTTAAATAAAAATCAATTGGACTCTCAATTATAACACTCAAATTTACCAAAAATTTGAGAAAAAGCATTGAAACTCCTTTCTCCCTATTTTTTAAATTAGTATTGATTTTAGTATAATATTTCAGATTTAAAGTAAAATGGTGATTTCTAATGTAACAAAAATATTTAAATATGTATTATAGATTGGTGGATGATGATACATGATTGATGACAGATAATATAAGATAGATAGTTTATAAATATAGATATATAGCTCATACTTACATGCACACGTATATAAACAGATGATAGATTATAGAATCAACTTTGTTCATCTCTACAGAACTAGGTTCTCAGTAAGAAGACCATGTTACATGCCCAACAAGGTTATCATAACTGCTTAGATTTTTTTTGTCTGTTTATCTTTTCTTGTATACATAGATATCAAGTGTTGACACTTGATATTGGGCAACTGGTGTGGGAGGTTCTTCTGTTCATGTGTTGCTTTCATTCATTAATTAATAAAGAAACTGTGTTGGGCCTGATAGGGCAGAACTTAAGTAGGAGAGAAAACAAAACTAAATGCTGAGAAGAGGGAGAGAGTGAGAGAAGCCATGGATCCTCTCCCTGAGATGCATGCCTCTTAGAATCTCCGGTAAGCCACAGCCACATGGCAATACACAGATTTATGGGGATGGGTTAAACTAATATTTAAGTGTTAGCCAATAAGAAGTTAGAGCTAATGGCCAAGAAGTGTTTTAATTAATATAGTTTCTGTGTGGTTATTTCAGGTGTACACTAGCCAGGTAGCCGGGACAAACAAGCAGCTTTCCCCCTTGCAACAGGCAACCTCTCTGGAAGGTTGTTCCTGGAGAAGTCTGATTCTCCTCTTTCATCAGATATTTACCACCCATAATTCTTCCATCTAGAGAATAAGACCCTGTGAAATTTCCTGTTCATGTTGCCATGTCTACTAGTGTTGTCACTGTTTTTGTCAGATAACAATATTGTTGAGAGTTCATGGGTACAACTTCTTCTCATATACCATCTCATAGCAGATAAGAATAATTTTGATTCTTAAAATCTTTCTGTGTACTCATCTGTGATTTCCTCTAAGTCTTATTAGGTTGAAGAACCCAAAAACCCTTATTATATGCATTTTCAATCAGCTTTTGATTTCTGAAATCTTCCCCATCAGTTTCAAAAAGAAACTCCTGATAAAGAGGGAGAGCTATTCTCACGGTATACGTATGTTTATTTAAAATATGCTTAGAAATTACATTGGTTTAGGAAAACAGCAGTAGAAAGTTCTCCCTTCCAAGTACCTCCTCTCACTCCCTTCAAGTCTACCAGTTCCCCATCCCTCCAGTACGTTGTGCTAGTTAGTTTTGTGTCAACATGACACAGGATATAGTCAGCTGGTAATAGGAAACACCAATTGAGAAAATGCCCCCATACGATCAGGCTGTAGGCAAGCCTGTGAAGCAGGCTTATACGTGTGTATCTGTCTGTCTGTCTGTCTGTCTGTGTGTGTGTTTATTGGGGAAGGTCCAGTCCACTGTGGGTGGTACTAACCATTGCCTGGGGGCTCTGGGTTCTATGAGAAAACAGGCTGAGCAAGCCAGTAAGCAGCACCCTTCCATGGCCTCTGCATAAGCTCCTGCCTTCTAGTTCCTGCTCTGCTTGATTTTCTGTCCTGACTGACTTCCTCAGTGATGGACTACAATATGGAACTGCAAGTTCAATAAATCCTTTCCTCCCCATCTTGTTTATGTTAATAGTGCTCATTAAAACAGTAGTAAGACTAACTAAAATTTCCATAATCTAGTCTTAATCCTTATTTTATACAAACACATACACACATACAAACACACATAAACACATACACAAATATATACACATAAAACATACACACAAAGACACAAACATATATGCACATGCATATATATACAAAAACACATATACATAAATACATACACATACAAACCTACATACAATTATGCATAGATGTACACACAGAGACACAAATAAATACATATAAATACACATACAAGTGTATACACACAAAACACACATATACACACATAAAGACACAAACACATACACAAATGTATACACACAACACACATTATACACAAACAAATGCATATACATAACACCATGTGGCAAAATGTAGACTAATACAAATGGGTTAATTTAAGTTGTATGAACTAGTTAGTAATAAGCCTGAGCTATCGACCTTGCATTTATATTAATATTAGGTTTTTGTGTGTTTATTTGGGAGTGGCTGCTGAGAAAGTATGTTTACACACAAATACAAATACACACACATATATACAAACATATATGCACATATATAAACACAACCACATACAATCCACACACATGAACACCCATATACAAACACACATATACAAACACACAAAACATACACAACCACACACATAAACATGCACAAACAACACAACACACAGAAATACACATATACACAAACACATATGCATAAACACACATACATAAACACACTCACATACATATATATATATACACACACACAAATATACACACACAAAATCACACCACAAACAAACACAAACAACCTACACACTCATACAGGCACACAATGGATTCTGTTACTTAGTCTATTTAACTAGCTTGTGCTCTTTAACAAGCTAATAACATTAATATTATGGTTATTATTGAAATGTGTTTATTTATAGCTATCATCTCTGTCTTTGTTACTAACCCTATTTTGTGATTCAATAATTGCAGTTTTCTTTTCTGTAGAGTTTTGTTTTTATGTGAATTCCTCTCTTCAGTCTGAAGTATTGTATCCAGTATTCTCTGAAGGACTGGTTTGGTTGACAGGAAGTCTGTGATCCTGTTAATATCATGGAAACTTTTTCTTTCTCTTTCAGTTGTGGCAGATAGATTCTCTGTTTAAAGAATATGAATTAGGTTCATTAGTCTTTTAGAATTTTGAGCACGCTATTCCAAGATCTTCTGGTATATAAGTTTGCAGAGAGAAGTCAACTGTTATTCTGATGTTTCCTTCATATGTGATTGTAGCATTTCCCTTAGCAGTTTTTAATACTTTTTTTGTTCTGATGTGGGATTCCCCTCTGTATGCTGTGAATAGCATTGGTTAATAAAGAAACCATCTTAAGCCTCTGATAGGGTAGAGTAGAGCTAGGCAGGGAAAACTAAACTGAATACTAGAAGAAAGGAGGTAGAGTCAGTGGGAAGCCATGGAGACATACACGCCGGTAGGCCACGAGCCTCATGGTAAAATATAAAATAATAGAGATGGGTTAATTCTACATGCAAGAGATAGATAGTCATATATTTAAGTAGTTGGCCAAGCGGTGATTTAACTAATACAGTTTCTGTGTGGTTATTTCGGGAGTGTTGGCAGCTGGAAAAGGAACAAGCGGAGGACAGCCATGAATACACTAGCAGCCTCATACTACAAATTGGTGCACCAATGTGGCCAAATAAAATCCACTTAAAACCTGAGAGAACTTGAAAAGGAATCCTAGACACAAAATAACAAAGTTAATCATGGTTTGGTAGCAGCAATTTGGTGGACTCTATATACATGGCTCTTTTAAGAGAGGTTTTCCTGATTCCGCAGTAGCAGAAAAAAAAAAAAAAAAGCTGTGCAGTTTTGAAAGAGTTTCCTGGGCCCTGCTGCCAGTACAAACTCTGAAGAGGTTTGGCTACGGAGCATTTAAATGGGGTTTTGTGAGCAGAATGCTACAACTTGCTTAATGGCAACATAGAACCACTGTGTGCCTGAAAATGGGGCTGTGAGCATGGCTGGTGCTAAACAGACCTCTGCCTTGCCATATTGGACTATGTGGAGCCAAAAGGCAAAGCAGCCTTAAAAGCCCTTAGCATTTTAAGAAAAGCCCCTGGACAGAAAAGAATTAAGGATACACAACAGGACAGATTCAGACATAAAAGACCTCTAAATGGGACAAAGTGTTGGATGAATATATGTAGGCTTGAGAGAGAGAAGAAAATGAGTATAGAAAGTTATAAAAAGCCGGGCGTTGGTGGCGCACACCTTTAATCCCAGCACTCGGGAGGCAGAGGCAGGCGGATCTCTGTGAGTTCGAGGCCAGCCTGGTCTACAAGAGCTAGTTCCAGGACAGGAACCAAAAGCTACGGAGAAACCCCGTGTCGAAAAAAAAAAAAAAAAAAAAAAAGAAAGTTATAAAAAGAAGTAAATGGTTTATAAAAAATAAAAATAAAAATAAGTCTTTAAAGAGACAGAGTATGGACAAATAGATTAAAAGAAGTTAAAAAAATAAGCCACATAAAGATGGAATATACACAGAGAGTCTGGATTATGTATATTATTGTGTTTGCTTTAATTTTTTCGACTGCAGAGAGACATTTGATTTTGGAGACTGCTAAGCTAAAACAACATATATGTTTTAAAAGTTTCTTGATTTCAAAATTTGAATCTAAGGATTTGTTGATTTGGAAAAGAGGTTCTTCTTTTGTTTCCACAGAAGATGAGAACCTATGGAATCCTTACAGACTAAGGTGGATTGATGGACCAAGAACCTCTGAAAGGTCACCATGAATATCCCCCAAAATACTTCATCCAACAAACAGCAGAAAGCAGTTTGGAGAGAACTACACCCATATTCCCAAATATTGTTTGTAAATGTTTCTTTATATTTAAAGGGGGATATTCTATAGAGATCTGCATTGGTATAGATATTGGTTTATTGATACAAACTTAAGGTCAATTTTGTTATATTGTGTTTATGTATTTCTGATCATTAATAAGATATTGTGCTTGTCATTTAAAAATATAATGTATAATTAAGAAATACGTGTTAATAGATAGCCATTTGTAATAGTCAAACTTGTAGTTATAATTAGTTACATTTTATAGATAGATAGATAGATAGATAGATAGATAGATAGATAGATAGATAGATTTTAGTTAGATAGGTATTCTTCAAATTTTTCAAAGATCTTCAGAATATGGCATGTAAAATGTTTTAAGAAGTTAAGACTTTTCATGACAATGAGACACATCTGCTCCTGGTGGCACCAAGCTAATTCAAGAGAAAGATGGGCATCAAAGAGTCTCCTTATGGAGTTTGTTACCTATTTGGACAAAAAACTGCTCCTGCCTTGACTGCTTAATGGTATGCTGTGTGAACTGGACATGTAAGACCCACAGAGAAATGACTGCTAAACTTGCCTAAAGGTGAGACAGTCCTTCTGAGTTCCTGCTTCATGAAAGAGTCTGCTAGACATTCTTCAGAACACAAAAGAAAGTGACTGACAAACTGCCAATATAGGCAGAACTGTCTTTGAAATTTTCTGCTTTATGGAAAAGTCTGCTGGATACTATGGGCCTGTGGGCTAAATATTGGATGCTCCAATGGTACAGAAGTATTTTGGGTGACTCTCCAGGCAGCAAGATGTCTCTGTCAATTCCAGAGTTTTGGAAGTTGCTTACAAAGCACTTCCTGTTTACTTAGGTAATATTATATTTTTTGGAGTCTTTGATGGAGTTAAAGAATTGATAATTATAGTCATCTTTAGTTATGATAAAACAAAGTAGATATAAATATTGTAACTATAATTCTTGAATTCTTGCTTGATACCTGTTTTGTTATATGTAATTTTACTGTGTTGAAGTTAAAACCTTCCTTCTTATTTAAACAGAAAAGGAGAGGTCATATAGAATTCCCCTCTGTATGCTATGAATACCATAGGTTAGTAAAGAAAAGGTCTCAGGCCTGTGATAGGGTAGAGTAGAGGTAGGTGGACAAAACTAAACTGATTGTTGGAAGAAGGGTGGAAGAGTCAGTGAGAAGCCATAGAGCTGATGCTGGAAACAGATATGCCAGACCTTGCCAGTAGGCCACAAGCCTTGAAGTAAAACATAAAATAATGGAGATGGATTAATTCTAGATGCAAGAGCTAGCTAGCAATACACTTAAGTTATTGCCCAAGCAGTGATTTAATTAATAGTTTCTATATGGTGAATTCATGAGTCTGGGTGGGAAGTGAACAAGTGGAGGGTGGCTCAGAGCACACTAGCAGCCTCTTACTACGTTTTCTATGTATCTAGTGTTTTAATTATTTTGTATTATCGGGAGTTTCTTACATGTCCTGCCTATTTTAATGTGTGCTTCATATATCTATATGGGTATGTCTTTTTTACCTTTTATTGAAAGTAGATATTTTTCTCATATAATAGCTCTTGATTACACTTTGTTTGACTCTATTCTCCCCTGTTCCTACTTACTTTCCTACCCATCTGTATATACTCCCTTTCTGTCTTTCATTACAAAACTAGCATGTTTCTATGGGAAAATTTATCATATAATAAATATAATAATATAATATAATGTGGTAAAACAAAAACTAATATAATCAGAATACGACAAAGGAAACATGAGGAAAAGTGTCCAAGAAAAGACACAACAAATTAATACAGATGCTACAAAGACCCATTCATTCACACATTCAGCAATTCTGTAAAAAGCACCAAACTGGGTGCCATTATCACACGTAGGATCAGGAGGAGGAGGAGGAGGAGGAGGAGGAAAAGGAGGAGGAGAAGAAGAAGAAGTAGAAGAAGAAGAAGAGTGTATGTGTCTCTGTGTGTGTATCTTAAAATTAGAAATAAAATAAAGCCTTGACTAGCATACAAGACAAGAATCCTTCAAAGATTTCACTGAGTGGCCTACAGGCTCTCACAAGGAGTTCCTGTTGGAGTTGGAAGCTGTGATAAAGCAGAGTGAAAAAGGTTGTGTGTGTTGGGGAGTTGGGGGTTGCATCTGTGTAATTTAGAGATATTTCATTTGTATTTTAAAGCTTGCCTGAAGGTCAGTGCAAAGTAGTCACACTAGCTAGCCATTCAGGCCAGGCAATGGTGGCACACACCTTTAGTCCTAGCAGCTACACTACTTAGCCATAGAGACCAGACAGTGGTGGTGCAAGCCTTTAATCCCAGCACTAGAGAGGACTATAAGGCGGAATGATACAGAAACTTGTTCTCTTCCAATCTGAAGATTACAAAAAGGTAAGAGCTCTCTAGTATCTTGGCTGCTTTCACTTTTCGGTCTCTGGGATTTTATTATTCGTGCTCTAGTGTGATCTATAGAGAAAGAGGCAGGGAGGAAGGAAGAAGGGAATGGGTGCTCTGCTACAGAGCTGGGTGTAAGACGAGGACACTGTTCTGAATGTGGTATGTCTTTTCAATTGGGAAAGTTTTCCTCTATAATCGTGATTACCTGATCTTTACAATTGACATGAGGTTCTATTCTTCCTTTTATGCCTATAATTAGTCAATTTGCTTTTTTTTTATCATCTGCCAAATTTCCACTATATTTTTTGTGTGTTTTTAGCTTTTCATAATTCTTCGATTAAGTGGTCAAATTTTAGATTATTTTTATGTCCTGAAATATTTTTTTTTTGTTGTTTTTTTTTTTGTTTGTTTGTTTTTTGGTTTTTTTTGTTTTTTTTTTTTTTTGTTTTTCGAGACAGGGTTTCTCTGTGGCTTTGGAGCCTGTCCTGGGACTAGCTCTGTAGACCAGACTGGCCTCGAACTCACAGAGATCCGCCTGCCTCTGCCTCCCGAGTGCTGGGATTAAAGGCGTGCGCCACCATCGCCCAGCTCCTGAAATATTTTTGACTTGAACATTTTTTGTTTGTAACCCTTTTCTTCAGCTTTCTAATTAGGCTAGTAAGCATTTTGATTCCACCATCATTTCTGCTTTTGTTCTCTTTAATATTTGTATTTGCTGAATTTATTGCTTGTTTTAAAACTCTTGATTGTTTTAAAATAAATTTATTCAATCACATATTTGAGTTTCTTGGACTTTACTTAGGAATTTATTCCCAGAGGTATTGGTTCATGTTCCCTTTCAGCTCCTTGAACTCTGAAAGCCCCAGGGATCCTACTGTCTCCACCCACATGCAGCACTACACAGCCTTTTACATAGATTTTGGGATGTGAATGCATATGCTCTTGCTTTTTATCTGGTGGTCTTACTAACTAAGCTATATTCCAAGATTCCTTTTTAAATATGTTGACCTTATGCTGTATGTGCTTTGACTTATTGATGTTCAGTGAGGTTCTTGCTTATTCCCAAGGTGTGTTAGGTAGTGAATCCAATCTTCTATCTACAGAAAAACTATTTCCATAACTGTTCAAATGAACTCTTCTTGATAAGCTACCTTCTTGGCACATTCAGACATGGGCCTTTTCTGAACTTACTACCTGAGAACAGAAAAACTCTTGTGGTCCACTGTATGAAGTGTAAGTTTCTGAATATCAATACATTTGCTTCAATTCTGTTCTACAATGTAAACAAGGAACCCATAGGTTCTTGCCTGACCCTGATTATGTAATTAAAATGCACCAAAAATTGTTGCTAGAATACTTTCCTATTGCTCCTGATCTGTGAAGTAAGTAGTATTATCAGAGGCAGAACTAAAAAGCAAAGTGGAAAACAGAAGAGGAAGACATACAAGTTTTACCATTTGCCTTCATGTACTCTATCATGTGTGTAGTAATCTGAGCAGCGGGGCTGCATCCCCAGCACCACGGCCACCTCGTTAGCTTATGTCCCGAAATATTTACACACAAACTGTATTCTTGCTTTTTTTTTTTTTTTTTGGTTTTTCGAGACAGGGTTTCTCTGTGGTTTTGGAGCCTGTCCTGGAACTAGCTCTTGTAGACCAGGCTGGTCTCGAACTCACAGAGATCCGCCTGCCTCTGCCTCCCAAGTGCTGGGATTAAAGGCGTGCACCACCACCGCCCGGCAAGCTTTTTTTTTTGTTTGTTTGTTTTTTGTTTTTTTTTTTTTTTTTCACAAACTGTATTCTTTTAAACACTGCCTGGCCCATTAGTTTCAGCCTCTTAACCCATTTCTAATAATCTATGTAGCACCACGAGGTGAGCTTACCAGGAAAGATTCAGCATGTCTGACCTGGTGGCTGGCTGCATCGCCATCTGCCTCAGAAAGCAGAGCTATGCATCTTCCCCGGGAGAGGGGAGCATGGCGTCTCTGCTCCAGAGAGCAGAGCTGTCGAGTCTGAGCTCACTTCCTCTTCCTCCCAGCATTCTGTTCTGTTTACTCCTCCCACCTATGTTTTAAACTATCAGGGCCAAGCAGTTTCTTTATTGCTTAACCAATGAAATCAACAGATTGATATATGACACTCCCACATCACATGTGCAAACATACAGCAGTAAGGTTGGTGGAGGAATGAATAAAGGAAAGAAAAAGAAGAAAAGGGAAAGACCAAAATACCCCCAAATATCTCTTTTTTTCAAGTAAAGAAACATAAAATTAGAGAATTTGACTCACTTGAATATAAAACACCCTGATACTAGCAGAATACCATGTGCTGAAAAAGTTGCTGCTCTAATTACAGCAAAAGCAGTTATTTCCCCCTTTCTATTAAATGAATTCTGCTGAACACTAATTGAATACCGGAAAATTAACTTTCCTTGAGAACACCAATTCTGAAGACAACCAAGCCAGTAAAAACTGTAGCGGTGGGATTGGCAGGCTGAGGCCCAGAAATAATTACACAGAAACTGTGTAGACCGCCTCGGCGGGTTACTCAGTCTAGGGGTGTAACCCGCCTGGCTGATCAGTTATTTCAGGGTCCCAGAGAGGTATTATCTGTAAGATAATGGGTGAAAGAGAGGAAGGAGGCCATGCTAGGTTTGTCAG
The DNA here is from genome assembly GCF_018167655.1 of Microtus oregoni. Taxonomy (NCBI): domain Eukaryota; kingdom Metazoa; phylum Chordata; class Mammalia; order Rodentia; family Cricetidae; genus Microtus; species Microtus oregoni. The sequence continues at coordinate 72,733,649 of NW_024543061.1, forward strand.
AGCCTCCGTTTATTAGAGACAGGGTTACAGCTTATATAGGATAAGGAGTTTGGCTTGGGATGGGGGCGGGGGCATGGAATCTTGCCACGTGGTCCACGGTCACATAGGTCAGGAGGTTACATTCGGTCAGGTCATGTAGGCCAGGAGTTCACAGGTTGACACACCTAGTTCTCTAGATAGTTTGGAATGTGGGGTGGGTTCTGCTAACAGATAGCTCTCTATTAACAGCTAATTGGGTGTGGGGTAGGCTCTGTCAATAGAACAGTTCTTAATACAATTGGGGGTGTGGGGTTTTCTGCAGACTCCCCAGGGCGATGGTTCCTGTAATAATTTTAGGAGGAAACAGCTCCTGACAAAACTGTATTCTTTTAAACACTGCCTGGCCCATATCTCCAGTCTCTTACTGGCTAACTCTAACATCTAGATTAGCCCATATTTAGTAATCTGTGTAGCACCACGAGGTCGTGGCTTATCGGGAAGGATTGTAGCCTGCTTCCATCTTGGAGAGGAGAGCTATGGCAACTGCCTCACTGCCTTCTTCCCAGCATCTTGTTCTGTTTTTTCTGCTTACCTAATGTTCTGTCCTATTAAAGGGCCAAAGCAGTTTCTTTATTTAACCAATGAAATCAACACAAAACAGAAGACTCTCCCATATCAAAAACACCATCAACCAGGCATATTTTTTTTATTCTCCTGACAAAGTTAGAACATTTTCAAGTGATTAAAAATTCACAAAATTTCCAAGAAAAAAATCTGTCACTAGCTCAACAGAAAAATGTTCTCAGCAGTCAATCAAAGTCAGGGAAAAATATGAAGTTAAGTACAGCACTGGTTTAATTTATAATCTGACTTACAATTCTGTCAATACATATAATTTCTGGGTGAACATGAAGCTCCTGCTATTTTTATGCCCTGTGGCAAATGTGAAGGAGGAAGGCAGCATTAACTAAGACAAAGTTCAGGGCTGGTTATTAAAAGCACCATTATCCAATATAGTGTCAAATAACTCCAAACACAAGTTGTATGGCCTGACCACAAACCTTAATCTTCACCTGCTGATATTGGAGGCAAAACAGAATTCTTATTTGCTAGCACACAAATAAAAGCATACTGTCTCTCATTCTTTTGCATGGTTTTGCCTGTTCTAGGCTCTTACTTTGAATTCATCCAACCTAGATACTGGATGGTAAAATTTCAAAACCCAAAGCATGGAGGATGCAGGTAATAACCAACATGAAAGTTAAGGCTCAGCCTCAGGAGATGACATGAAGGAATCTTCATTACTGATCACTGATTTTAGTACAAACGCTGGACCTGTGCAGAAGACTTTAAAGAACAAATCTATAGGGTTTTTCTTCTCAGCATCCCTGTTTTCAGTGCATCCTCTAGAAAGTTCATCAGCAGAAAATTAGGGTTTGACATAACTCTATTATTTATGACTAAGAAAATACAATTAAAACTACTTACACATTCTATATGGTTTATTAGAAGCATACTAAGGGACATGATTGCTATTCTCGGGACTTGCTAAACTGCCCTACCTCACCTTTTACATTCAGACATGGTGATAAGTTCTATAAAGTATGTTATCAGAGTTAAAGTCTTTTATAGGGATTTATCTCATGAGTATATTTTATTTTTTCATGTAATCTTTTAGAAAATTTTTTGATACCTTGTTTATATGTGGGTGTCTACATGCCTTTATGTTCACTATAGCAATGCTCAGTGCCCATGGAGACCAAAATAGGGCTTTGGATTCCCCAGAACTGGAGTTACAACGATTATGAGTGCAGGTGTGAGTGCTGAGAACCAAATCTGGTTCCTTTGCAAGAGCAGAAAATGTCTTAACTGCTGAGTCACTCCTCCAGCCCCAAGTTTTAAAAAATACTTTGAAGAGTTTTATTCAAAATGCTAATAGCCACGTGATATTCCATAGAAAGGTATTTAAAAGGAGGATGTGGAAGTGATAGTCACCTTAGAAAACTAAATCTATTTAGTCACATGTCAATATCTACATTGATTCATATCTTGATTCGTATACATCTATTCAGCTTACAAAATATGTTTGTGGTGGTTTTAATGCAAATTATCCCATAGGCCCCTATATTTGAAAACTTGGTCCCCAGTTGGTAGAACTGTTTGGGTAGGGTTAGGAAGTGTATTGTTGCTGGAGAACTTGTGGTTATCAGGAGTAGATTTTGAAATTTCTGGCATTAAAGCTCATGCCATTCTAAGTTAGTACTCCACCACAGTCTTCCTCTTTTATGTGAATCAGATTTAAGATTTCAGCCACTGCTCCAGTGCCCATGTGCCTGCCTGCCTGCCTAACATGTTCCCTGCCATGAACCCCCAAATCAAAAACTTTCTTTTGTAAGTTGATTTGTGATGTTTGTTGTCCAACATGGGGCATTGTTGGAGCCCATGTCGCTACAACACAGATAATTATTTTCCCTAACTGAACTGAAAGGGAGTCGAGAGGAATAATCAGACGCAACTTACACGGTCATCATGGAAGGGCATCTCAGTGGTCCTTCTCCTGACGATCTCCCACGTTTATTATTCAAACAGCTAATACACCATCAAATCAATAGAGCGAAAAGTACATTAGGCTGTCTGCTAGGTAACCAGGTGAACACCTTCTGTCACATCCACATCTACCTGTATGCTAGCTGTCACATAGGCTTGAATTAGCATCTCTATAAGATATCCTCCAAATTACAAAGGAAGAAGCACCAAACATCCTGACCCCTAAGTCATCAGCTTCAGCCAACACTTCCCCTCAGGCAATCTACATTTATAACAAAAGAGAAGGAGCAGCACATTCTGGCTATTGTTAGGCAGAGACTGCTTGTCTGCAGAGCTACAAGACCACCTCAGATCGGGCCCATGGCTTTTGTGCCTGGCTGCCACACCATACAGAAATATGGGCCTACAGGGCTTGTATTTCCACATAGGACATGAGAAAGCTTTCATAAAAAGGTTCCAAACACACAACAATGTAGCCAAGTGCAGCTTCTTACTCCTGCAGTCTGTCATGCGGGCTACTGTACAGAGACAAGTCACTTGGCCACTGCCTGCAGGCTTGAGCTGCCAGCATGCCATGAGCTAAGCAGCATAGTGGTTTAAGGTTTTGCTCATGCAGATAGAAAAGGTTACAGATAAATGGTAAAGCAAGTTCTGATGGAAAAAAAAAAACAAAACAAAACTGTGAGCAGGTTACACTGTGTTTATCAATGTTCCAATGTGCTAGGCTTAAAAAAAAAGAAAAAAAATGTATACATTGATAAAATTAGTTTAAAAATAATAAAGTCTTTGAAGAGAAAATAAAGTAATAAAAGAAAAAAATAAACCACATGAGGATGGGAAATATAACACAGGCAGTTTGTACCGTATATGGTTATTTGCTAATTTTGGATTTTATGAAAGCTAATAAACGGAAAACAGCTATTGGAGGACATTGGATTGTGGTGTAACACCCGATTCTGTGTTACCCTCTTGGTACAGTTTGCACGCCACTGTACTATTTGCGAGCCAGGCAAGGGCCTGGAGATGGAAAAAACACACAAGAGACCTGGGTCATATGAAAGGAGATCAGCCAAATGCCATTTATTCAACGTTGGGGAAATCCTTAATATACCTAGCTGCTGCACTAGGAATTGCCCCCAGGCAGGTGGGAAATTGCCACACCAAAGATGGAGTAAACAATGCCCTACACTAATCACTAGGTGGAGTAGAGGGAGCACAAAAACAAACAGAATGTTTTAGCTGGCTGACCAGAAACTGTTCTGAAGATGAACCCCAGGAGCAGGGATAGACCCAGGCCCTACATTGTGGAAGGGACTGGTGCATTAAACAAGACTATATATTTTAGGGCTGCCTTGGTTTCAGGTTGGAAATTCAGAATGAAAAATATGTTTCATTGGAGGAGAGGTTGTGCTTCTATTTTCACAGGAAATGAAAAACTGGATTTCTTCAAAATTAACTGAGATCAGATTTGAGCAGGGGAGACCTCCAGGGGATATTTAGCTATAGATATGAGTAAAGAAATCAAGAACAATAACAGGACAGGTGACATGTAGGCTGATCCCTCTACATGGGAACAGGTCATAGATGAGACATGATAAATCATGTTGGCTACAGAGTCCTCATGACTTATTGTTATATGTCATCCTTTCATAGGAGGTGGATGGAGGTTCACATTACAGTTTAGTTATTCTGACCAAATCGACTTACAAAGTCGACAGTGGCCTTTTACCTGCTCAAACAAAGAACAACAAAATAAAAAAATCGTTTTTAACTTACTCATGCACACCACACATTCCATACTTATGTTAATGGATATATGCATGTTACCTTTAAGAATTTGTGTGTTTGCAGAGCAAGGGGACCAAACACCAATGAAAACAAATGGCCCAGCATAACCAGCTTTTCACAGTACCTATGTTGCAGTGTTTTCAGAGTTCTGCATCCAGAACAGCTTCAATGCTGCTGGCTGAGTTGTCCAGCCTCACAGACTATTCCAACAAGGATTTAGATAAGTCTTGGACATTTCCTATTACACAGAAAATGGAAAACAAATGTTATAGCTAGAATTTGACCATTATTCCAACTTTCCCAGGATCCCCTAAAGAATCCCCAGCCAACAGGAAGCAGTCTTGAGAACACAACATCTACATTCCCAAGAGGTGGGATGGAAGTTTATTTCAGTCAATTGTTGGATTATGAATTTTGATTTTTGTCATCACTTGAGGTGGTTGGTTACAAAATGTTACTGGTCATGGTCAATAAGAAAATTAAACAGAAAAAAATAGAAAGCTAAGCAAAGGAGATTAGATTGAGAGAATATATATATATATATATATATATATATATATATATTCGCAATCTCAATTAATACTTAACAAGTTGACACACCAAATGCTAGATTTGCCAGGGGAGGCCAACCTGGCAAAGTCCTTGGGGTCATGGCTGTGGAAGATGGTTATTCATGCCTGTAAATTCTCTCATGAGCCACTTCATTTCTTCCCTAAGAACAGTTTTGGGTATTTTCCATTGCTTGTATGTTTATCTCATGTAAATATTCCATCTATTGAGCACACATATGGCTATGGATAGGAAGATGATTTCTGCTTAAATTAAACTTAATTCTTCACAATAGAAATAATCCGAGTGTATTTTACATAATTCAGACTAACATAGAAGAATTCTCAGTCACAAATACAGCTTTTACACAGACAGCTAATTTTAAACTCTAGAACAAATGCAAAGCAGGCTGGCTGGCCCTGGAGACAAATATCTTGTTGCCCCTAGAGACAAATACATGAGATCATTTTCCCAGGTGTTTTGCTGGTTCAAGGTCAGGATAGAAGCAACCTTTAGTAGATATACCTTTTTCAGTAATTGACTTTTTTTTTTCAAGTAATTTGAATCTCAGTCTCATGGTTCAGCCATTTGTTCACTGTCTAGGAACCCTTACCAACTTAGAGCTATGTGCATAGCCAAGTGTTACTTACTGACCAGTCAATGTGACATTGCTAGTCTAAAAGAAACCACTTGACTTGCCATATATTAAGAGAATTAGGCGGGCCCTGGAATTGTAACATAACTGTCCAGAGTTTGACTGGGGAGAAGAGCAGCAGAATTTTTCTTAAGCATTTGCTGCAGTTGTGGGTTTTTTTGCAGCACCCTGGGTGCTGACTGTAGGCAGTCCCCATCCCAAGTCAGTAATACATATGAAGGTTGGAGGACAGCTATGTGGAGCCAATTTAATCATTGGGAAAGAGAATATAGATGTCTCAGCAGGTAAAGAGTCTTATCTGGTGACCTGAATATTTTTATAGTTTTGAAAATTGTCTGTGTAGTGGAAATAATGGATAAATATATCCAATGTCTAAGTCTGTGTTTTATCTATGTTATTAAATGTTCTTATGTTAATACTATGATACAAACTTACACTCCCTTTTGCTCGTATACATACAGATAAGTACCTCACATATTACTCAATAATTTAAAAATCTTAAAATGTTAATGACTGATATGAAAATTAAGATAACAGGTTTTTATATTTAAATGATCCATATCCACATCTTTCTTTGTATAGCAATATGGATATTTACATCTTTTTCTGTAAAAGCTAGAATATATTTGTCTAGCACTTAATTTATATAGCATGTTCTAGAATTTGTAATTTGGCATACAATTGGAGAATATTTAGAAAGTATAAATTTATACATATAAGGATTCCTTAAGGTTAGGTCCACATCTGCTATAGACTCTCTCCACTTCAGATGTTGTTGCTGTTATGTTGGGAGCATAGCCCCAAGCCCCTGGCCTGGGAGTTGCTTTGTTCTGGACTCCAAATCCCAGCATGCCTGGTCCTGACCCTCCCCCCCACCCCCCCCCCCACACACACACTTCCAGAGGAGAAACATGTGGTTTTTGGGTCTGCATATGCTCCCTGGATCCTGTCTCCCTGCCATGAGCTCAGCCACCTGAGAGCGTCATTCTTAATAGAACGATAGGCATTTTGATTTGGTTTGATTCTACCTAACTGAATTTCTTGTGCCTGTGGAGATGCCCTTTTCTTATCATATGGAGGTTCCACCAAGGAGACTTAGTTTTTTCCTGAGGAGTCCAGGCCCGAGGGCCTGGGTCTGAGGCCACGCTGGAAAATGGGCCTTCCTGCACACCTGCTCTGCCAAACAAGTTCAGCTTGACTTGGTGAGTTTCCCTTTTAAACTGCATGCAGGTAGGGTATTGGGGTGACTCATTCGTTTTTTGGGCTTTTCTTGGAGACATGGCCATGAGAAAAGTCTGAGTGGCATTAGCAGAGGCAGGGCCCTCTCCTGAGATGGGATTTGGGTGCTGAAAGATGTTCCCTCCCAATTTCTCATGTACCCCATATAGATTAAATGTATATTATGACTGACTCAGTGCCGCCTCTCCAGTAGACGCACTGCGATGGGCCGCGTCAGAAGCGTGGTTTTAAAGTGGAGGCGGTGGCGGGGAGGAGGCAGAAATCTTTAATAAATAAATTAATTAATTAAAAAAAATCCACTGTACAGGACCCACTGGGCTGCTCCCTGCCTTGGGGCATCTCATACCAATCTTTCTTTAGAATGCTTCCTTTGCTTACTGCATTAAATAAACTTCTGCTTAAACTTTCAAAATAAGTGGGTTTCTTACGTTTCCTAGCCAATTTCAAATACCTTTAAGTGGGCACTTCAGACCTTTTAAATTGTAACACTCACTTAAAGCAAATTACACTCCAAGCCTGCATTTTTCAAGTTTGATGTTTTCGCCCTCCCCTTCCGCTGGTTTTTCCTCTTTTCATTGGCGATTTCACTCTTTGTCCTGCCCCTACTTCCATCTCTTTCTGTTTGTTCATGTGCCTTGTCCTGCCTCCACTTCTCTCTCCATGCTTTCTTTCGCCAACCTCCCACTTTGTCCCACCCCTACTTCCGTCTCTATGTTTTCATTGGTGCTCCTGCTCTTTGTCCTGCCCAGACTTCCAGACCTCCGTGGCCTCAGGGGCGCTCCACCACTGTGCACCCGCTGTGCTCAAAGCCTGGTACCACACTGTGCCCATAAAGGCAGTGGAGTCCCAGTTACTCCTGACAACAGAGAGGCAGCACCTCCGGTTCCAAGAGCATACTTGCCCAAATGTGCCTGCAGTTTGCGGGATGGCACTTCCCCCACCAGTTGCAGAGATCTGGACCCTGGCACCGACCAGGCACTCCATTCTCCAGCTGTTTCCCTGGTGCTCTGACCTATGCTGCCACACCTTTCCCTATTGACAATGAATCCATTTTTTCCCACCTATGCTTCCACTCGCTCTCTTGCCTAGTAAGCTGACACAGCTCTCTAAGTCTGTTCTGTTTCTCTGTTGAAAAAAATGTGTCCACAAACTGTGTTTTTGTGTTGTAAATTTAAATGTTGTGTATATATGTACTTCTAGATTACAACAGCTAAAATACCAAATAATAACACTTGGTTCTCAACTGCCTTTATAGACCTGAGACCATGGCATTTCAAATAAGAGCTTTTAACATAAAAACAAGCCAGCCTTTGCAGCACCCTGTATAAGTCCTCCAAGAAGACAAAGCACCCACACAAAAGCAAAAAGGCCTTTTGCTCAGGGAATTGATAAGCTTATCTGCCAAGCCAGGTAAGACATTCTTCCCCTCACAGGAAAAATCTGTGGGCCTCTCACACTCAACAGCTAATGACAAATGTTGCCTGATATTCTCCAAGGATCCGGAGAGGACTTGGGATTGCCTTCTGGCCAAAAGCTGTCTCGTTTTTTTGCTCATCTATTCCTCCTAGATCTGTCTAAAGGAATTTGACAATTCAATGTAAATGTTCTTTAACAGGCTTCATAGTCCAGGATTAACAGGTTTCAAACTTCAGAGTTTCAAAGTTCTCAATTTCCTCTAATAGCCTTCTACCAGTTCTCTTACAGGTTCCTAAAATGTTCCATTACTACACCGAAATCAAGTCTGGTAAAATCCAAGGTTTTTAATTTTTCAGTTTTAAGCATAATTTTCAGATTACTCCTGCTGCCTAAGCCAAAAACAACCTACAAAAATGCTCCCATTTGAGAAGGAGAAAAGTAGAATGGTACAGAGTGAAAGGAATAGACAAGAACTTCTGGCTGATGAATGAAAACAGTTTTAAACCTTGCAAATGATTTTTCAAAATGGAATTATAGGCCATATTTCTTTTATGTCTAACAGTCCAGACATCAGTTTGGGTTTTTATGACTACAGTATTTATAAATAAGAGTAACACAGATCCAACAATGTCACTAAAACCATTCTTTGTATTTCTACTTTAGATAGAGGAAAAAAAAACATTTGAAAAATTGACTATCTTGCAAAAATAAAAGATGCTGTGTTGTGTAGCAAGCAAGATACTGAAATGATTGATCACTGTCCAGGAAATAGTAATAATTCTGAGGCCTATTACACTGTTCACTGATGCTATGTAATGCCTGTGTGTGAAATCACTTGTGAATGCTGACCACAGAAAAATTACTCTGGATATGGCCAGAGCAGTGAGGATACTGTCCACTGAAGAGATCTTTCTTCTCTTGACCACTCCATGATGTTCACTAATGACATGAATGTTTCCTAAATTTTCTATGATGAACTTTACACTTAAAATAATTATTTACGTGATGTATCAAATAATTCTCATTGACTCCAGTTTCTACGACAATGATGAAAATTTTTTATATATTCGAAAGTGTTATGTCTATATAATTTTTGAAAGTATATAACATTCATGTTTTGAATTACTGTATACAATAACAAGCAAACCTCAGAATTGTTTCAGAGTTGGGTCATAGTTTCCCCCACAAATTCCTTGTGCTGTGCTAGAAACCTTAACTAAGCACATGAAGATAAACTGTCTTCAGTCTGACTATGGGACAAGGCCAGTTCAGGCACCCTCTCCTCCACTGCCCAGGGTCCTAGCTGGGGTCATCCCCGTGGATTCCTGGGAACCCCTCCAGAGCCACGCCTCTTGCCAACCCCAAAATTGCCGTGCACCGTGTCGTGCTCCCCCCTCCCTGCACTCTATGTGCTAGCTTCGGGCAAGGGGGCTGGAGGTTGAGGAAACACACACAGAGACAGACAAACGGACCTCCAATCACTGGTACAAAGCCCTTCTTTAATAGCACCATGGAGGTGCTATTAAATACCCAGCAGTCAATGGCCAAGAGGTGAAAATCCCATCCTCTGATCCTCTAGGCAAGGCACAGCTTTTAGTAACTTCAATTAGAAGGCTCTAGCAGGGAAGAGCAGCTGAAGGCCAGGTCTCTAATTGGTCCCAATACAAAATGGCTCCCTCAATTAAGATATTTCCTTCTCTGCTCCCATATCCATCCTTCCTCCATTTCAACCATCCCACTCCCCCAAGCCCTCTCAACCCTCCCCTTCATTCCTCCTGCCCCCCCACTCCTCTTCCCTCTACCCCAACCCTATGCTTCCAACTTTTGCCAGGTGATCTTGTCTGCTTCTAATTTCCAAGTAGATCTATATGTTTTTCTTTGGGTTCACCTTATTACTTAACTTCTCTAGGATCACAAATTATAAGCTCAGGGTCCTTTGTTTATAGATAGAATCCACTAATGAGTGAGTACATACCATATTTGTCTTTTGGGGTCTGGGATATCTCACTCAGGATATTGTTTTCTATTTCCATTCATTTACATGCAAAATTCAAGATGTTATTGTTTTTTACCACTGAGTAGTACTCTAATGTGTAGATGTGCCACACTTTCTTTATACATTCTTCCATGGAGGGGCATCTAGGTTGTTTCCAGGTTCTGGCAATTACAAATAATGCTGCTATGAACATAGTTGAACAAAGGCTTTTGTAGTATGATAGGGCATCTCTTGGGTATATTCCCAAGAGTGGTATTGCTGGATTCTGAGGTATATTGACTCTCAATTTTCTGAGAAACTACCACACTGATTTCCAAAGTGGTTGCACAAGTTTGCATTCCCACCAGCAATGGATGAGTGTTCCCCTTACTCCACATCCTCTCCCGCATAAGTTATCATTGGTGTTTTTGATTTTAGCCATTCTGACAAATGTAAGATGGTATCTCAAAGTTGTTTGATTTGCATTTCCCTGATAGCTAAGGAAGTTGAATGTGTCCTTAAGTATCCTTTGATCATTTGAACTTCTGTTGAGAATTCTCTGTTTAGTTCAATACACCATTTTTTAATTGGGTTATTTAGAATTTTAATGTGTAGTTTCTTGAGTTCTTTATATATTATGGAGATCAATCCTTTGTCTGATGTGGAGTTGGTGAAGATCTTCTCCCTGTAGTCAGACTGATGACTATCTTGAATATCACCATAGAAACTTAGTCTGGCAGTGGATGGAGACAGAGTCGGAGACCCACATCAGAGCACTGGACTGATCTCCCAAGGTCCAGTTGAAGAGCAAAAGGAGGGAGAATATGAGCGAGAAAGTCAGGACCTTGAGGGATTCACCCACTAAGACAGTGTGCCTGAGCTAATGGGAGCTCACCAACTCCAGCTAGACTGGGAATGAACGAGCTTGGGATCAAACTAGACCCTCTGAATGTTATTGACAGTTGGGGCAGACTGAAGGGCCAATGATAATGGCACTGGGATTTGTCTCTACTGTATGTACTGGCTTTTTGGAATCCTATTCTCTTTGGATGCATACCTTCCTAAGTCTGGGTGTAGAGGGAGGGTCCTGGCCTTCCCACAGGGCAGGGTGCCTTGCCCTCTGTTAGCACTGGAGCAGGGTGGGAGGGAGGGTGTAGGGTGAGTGGGAAGAGGGGAGGAAGTGGGAATTTTAATTTGTAATATTTTTAAAGTAGTAAAAAGAAAGAAAAATATTTAAAAAAGAAAAAATATATGTCTTACAACTCAGTCTGAAATTCTTTATAGTTGGTGAGGAAAGACACATTGAATTCTCGTGTGCTGTCATCAAAGTAAAAACACACTTATTTGCATGGTTGTTATGCTCTGCCTTTTGTACATATTAAGTCTACTTACTTTTTTCTTTACAAGGAATATTAGAGAACTCTGACTCAAATAACAATCAGCAAAATCTAAACTTGCATGGGGAATAATAATCTCATTAAATACATCATACATATATAAGAGCATACCAGCAATACTAACACAGAGCTCTCATTTATTTAGATCCAAATTCCTTACACGTTCCACTTTATTAATTCAAGTTTATCACTTACCATTTTCATACAACTAACTCTTATGTTTAGCACTATTACTTACCATTGTTCAGACATTCTCTAAGATCTCTTTCAACTGCAATTGATAAAATAATATAAATAACTATAAACTAATTATTAGTTTATCAAGATATATAACAAACATGAAAATCTTCCCATTATGTTGCAAAACTTACAGTGGTCTTAAGTGAATCCATCTATGCATCAAGAATCCTCTTCATTCTCTGCATACCTCTTGTTGGTCATCTGTTTATCCCACCAGGATAAAGGAGCCTAAGACATTACCGATTTCCTCCACTTTGTACCAGAACTGTATCATTTCTGAATGTGGACATCAAGGCAAATGCTGAATGATACATTGTGCAAATGGAGACTGCATATTTATTTCCCAGCCACCTGGACAAAATAATCACAAGAAATTATACTAATTACAATACTATTGGCCAATGGCTTAGCCATATTTTAGCTAGCTTTTACATTTTAAATTAACCCATATTTTTTGTCTATGTTTAGTCATATGGCTTGGTACCTTTTTTGACTAAGGCATTCTTATCTTGCTTTCTCTGCATATTTTTTTAGCAGAAAAGTCTTTAGTCTGTTAAACAATATGGCTAGGATTAAAATTGTGGCTTTGGTTGCTGGCTCCACCCCATTCCTTAGCTTTTTGAGAATCTAGCTTTGTGGAGGAGGTACTAATGGGAACCATGTTTATTGCCTCAACTCTGTGCAGTTTTAAAGATTCGTGCCTCCATCAAGAAGCCTGCTGCTGGATCCTCATACACACCATTTATGTGTTTGGTAGCAGAACCTCTTAAAAGAGCTATTATGAGTGTTTTGCCACTAATGTTGAGTCAGGTAAGATTTCTTAAAGGAGCTGTGCCTCTGCTCACCACCAGCAAACAAAACCTAACAGAGAAAATTTGGTAACCAAGAAACTGCACTTGACCCTGAGTTTGTATGTCTAGAGTCTTTTTTAAAGGCCTTTTCTCAGGCTTTATGTGTAAATTCTTGTCAAAAGTTTGGCACCATTATGTAAATGGAGACTGTACTTTCATTTTCTAGTCACTCAGACTCGAATAATCACAATAAAGCTATATTAATTAGACCATTGTTTGGACAATTGCTTAGGCATATTCCTAGCTAGCTCTTACATTTTAAATTAGCCCATATTTTTTGTCTATGTTTAGCCATGTGGCTTGGTATCTTGCTTTACTGAAGCATTCTCATTTGGCTTCCTCTCTGTCTCACTGATGACTGCATTTCTCCCTTTCCTTTTCCCAGAATTCTGCTAGTCTGGTTGTCCTGCCTGTGCTTTTTGCCTGGATACTGGCTAATCAGCATTTTATTAAACCAATGTGTATGGCAAATATTTATACTGCACAAAAGCATTATCCCACAGCATATACTGCATAAATAATCAGAGTCAAAGGAAGACATTAATGCTTCCCAAGAGCTAGGGGTAATCAAAGAATCAATAAAGGAAGTTGCTAAGAATAGAAGCATAAGCAGACTATTATTGAATAGATAGAAAAGTCCTCCTGGCATGGACCCTTCCACAACAGAGAGGAAGAAGACAAAATAATGCAAAACGCCCTATAGGTGAGGCTATATAGAGTGTGTGCCTGCTACTTGAACTTCAGGATCCCCTTTAGAAAAGTGATGGAGTTGTACCCCCTGGAACAAAGTAACACTCACCTTAGGAGTATCCTTGCTCTACACCTTCCTCTCTGGACAATAATCATTTGAGGTTCCATCTGTGCAACAGTTCCTGGAAAAGCCAGTGTTTTTTTGACAATCTGAGAGTAACACCCAAAACAGTTCCCACACGTTTCATCTCTAGAGCAAAATGACAGAACATTTATCCAAAAGGGCTATTCTCTTTATGATTTCCTTGTCAATCATGAAAATTTTGTCTTCCCTACAAATATAAGTATCTATTGATAATGATTATGTGTCATAGATTTATTACTTACTGACAATAATCACATTCTCACTATTGCAGCCACTCATAAATTTCATTTGACTTATAGAAAACATTTTAAGTGTTTTTCAACACCTGAAGACATGAAGACTATATGGCAGTCTTAAGGTTCCAGTATTTTCCTTCATTCTGCATGTTTCTAATTCCTTTGGAACATAAGTGCCATGTTTTGGTCTTTAACAATGGTTTCTTACGAACTGAATTTCATAATTTAATGTTACTTCTTGAATTATTTTGAGTATTCTGTATATATATATATATATATATTCTGCAATGATCCCTGAGCCATGGGTGGAAGGAGTGTAGTTATAGATGTCTATTTATGGGTAACTATTCCACATTCTCATAATTTATTATGGAAACACAAGATGCCCAGAATAGTCAAAACAATCATTAACAAACAAAAGAAAACTTACTAGAAGTATCACCTATCCAAACTCTTTTTTTTTCCTTTTTTTTTTTATTGAGAAAAGGAAGAAAAAAAAAACAAGTTTCCACCTCCTCCCAGCCTCCCATTTCCCTCCCCCTCCTCCCACCCTTCTCCCCCTCCTCCCATCCTTCTCCCCAGCCTCCCACTCCTCTCCCCCTCCCTCTCCAGTCCAAAGAGCAGTCAGGGTTCCCTGCCCTGTGGAAAGTCCTAGGTCCTCCCCCCTCTGTCCATATCTAGGAAGGTGAACATCCAAACTGGCTAGGCTCCCACAAAGCCAGCACATTGCATAGGATCAAAACCCTGTGCCATTGTCCTTGGCTTTTCATCAGCCCTCATTGTTCGCCATGTTCAGAGAGTCCAGTTTTAAACCATTCTTTTTCAGACACAGTCCAGCTGGCCTTGGTGAGCTCCCAGTAGATCAGCTCCACTGTCTCCACGAGGGTGCACCCCTCGTGGTCCCGACTTCTTTGCTCATGTTCTCCCTCCTTCAGCTCCTCATTGGGACCTTGGGAGTTCAGTCCAGTGCTCCAGTGTGGGTCTCTGTCTTTATCTCCATCCATCACCAGATGAAGGTTCTAAGTTTGCCACAAAGTTATAACAATAAAAATGCCGTGGCATTGGCTGAAAACAGATATACTGATCAGATGGACAGAATTGGCCATCTGTATATAAGCCCACACTCCTACAACTGCATGAATTTTTTAATAAACAAGCCAAAACACACACTAAATAAAGGATAATGTCTTCATGAAATGGTCCTGGTTTGAATGGATAAGCCATGTATAGAAAAATGAAACTTGGTCCTTATATTCCACCCTGCACAACACTAAACTCTTAATGGATGAAGAACTTTAATATAATGCCTGATACCCTGAACCTGACAGAGGAGAAGCAAAAGATGTGGTTGACTTGATTGGCAAGGAAAGGGGCTTTTAGAACAGAATTGAGGTAATTAAGACCAACAATAAATAAAAAGAAATCATGAAAATATAAAACTTCTACAATACAAAGGAAACCATCATTGAAGGGAAGAGGCAGTTTATAGAATGGGAAAAGGCATATCAGCCATATAGTTAACAAAGATTTAATATCTAGAGTATACATAGTATGTACTCTTAACCACTGAACCATTTCTTCACCACCATATATATATACTTTTACTCTTTTCTAAAAGCATATTGATTTTCTTTCTGTCTCTTTCTTTGTCTATTTTTTGGCATGTTGACTTTGAACTATTATCCTTTTTGCCTCAGCTTTTTGATTATCTGGAATTCCATGGCTATACCATCAATCTTTCTTAATTGTTTTTACACATTTATTTAAGTATTTTCAATACTCTTTTTATTTCTTTCTCATCCATGTAACAATGGTATATAAGATACAATGTGATAAAATAAAATGGAAAGTATTACAATATACAAAATATAAAATATTGCTCTGTGTAAATTAGTATTTATGTACGTTTATGGTGTGGGATCTCTATGAGTTCAAGGATAGCTTGGTCTACAGAGCGAGTTCCAGGACAGGCTCCAAAGCCACAGAGAAACCCTGTCTCAAAAAAAAAAAAACCTTGTCTCAAAAAGCCAAATAGGGCTGGAGAGATGGCTCAGTGGTTAAGAGCATTGCCTGCTCTTCCAAAGGTCCTGAGTTCAATTCCCAGCAACCACATGGTGGCTCAAAACCATCTGTAAAGAGGTCTGGCGCCCCCTTCTGGCCTTCAGGCATATGCACAGACAGAATATTGTATACATAATAAATAAATAAATAAATATTTAAAAAAAATAAAAGAAATAGCAGTTAAAATAAAGTCATGTAAAGATGAAAAACACACAGAGAATCTAGATACTGTGTTCTCTTTGAATTGTTTGAATTCTGAGGAAGGAGCAACAGCTGCTAAAAGATATTTGTTTATAAATGCTGCTGAATTAATCCAAGATAGGTGTTTTGAAAATACATTGACTTTAAAATTGAAGTCAAATGGTATGTTACTTTAGAGAAGAGGATTTTCTTTTGTTTCCACAGGAAATGAGAAACAATGGATTCATTCTAAAATAAGAAAAATCAGGTTTAATCAAGGAAGACCACCTGAGAAATCTCCAGTAGGAACAGATGGCCCAGATGTCAGAGTTCTAACTCCAGAACAGATTCAGGATGCTGCCTGAATTGATCAAGCCTCACAGGATATTCCAGTCAGGACTTGATCATAATTCTAATTTTTCTGTAGGTCCCCATAAAATTATCAGTGCCCCCAACCAACCAGAAGTAGCCTGGAATACTATGCCCACATTCCCAAAGAATGGACTATGGATATTTTCCTTTGTTTGGTCACCATAGGAAAAAAAAATAAAATAAAATAAAAATAAAAACAAAAGAGAGGAAGTGATACCGGACAATGGTCTGTATTTTGTCAATTATATTTTAAATAAATGCTGACTGACCAGCAGCCAGGCAGAAAGTATAGGCAGGACAACTTATTAACTCATTTAGAACTTTCTGATAGGACTGGACTCATTTCTGTATCTTATCTGAGGTTGTCCATCACACTTTGGTGTGAGAAGTTCTTCTGTCTCTGTGTTGTATTTATTGGTTAAGGAATAAAAAACTGGCTTAGCCTATAGCATAGGAGGAGGAAGGTGGAATCAGAGAGATGCAATGGAGCCACTGCCAGAGTCAGACATGCTGGAACTTTTGCCAGAAAGTCCCTGCTACATGGCAATACACAGATTAATGGAGATGGGTTAAATTAAGATGTAAGAGTTAACCAATAAGAAGTCAGAGCTAATGGGCCAAGCTGTATTTTAATTGATAAAATTTCTGTGTGGTTATTTTAAAGCTGGGAAGCTGGGAACTAACAAGCAGCTTCTTCCAACAGCACTTTTTTATTATTGTTTAGTAACTTTCTTTGTCTTGTAGATTAATAAAATTTCTATTTGTCCTTTATCCTGTTTCTTTATTGAGGATTACATGAGCTACATTATTATTCAGTAAATAAAAAACACTTGAAAATCCCAGTGAAAGGCCAGATGGTGATGGCACACGCCTTTAATCCCAGCACTCGGGAGGCAGAAGCAGGTGGATCTCTGTAAGTTCGAGACCAGCCTGGTCTACAAGAGCTAGTTCCACGACAGGCTCCAAAGCCACAGAGAAACCCTGTCTCAAAAAAAAAAAAAAAAGAAAAGAAAAAAGAAAATCCCACTGAATATTCTGTAGATACTGTATTTTTCAATTTTAGTAAAGAGTTTATATTTGGCTGCTTGTGAACTTTATGTAGAATCTCAAGATAAGTTACTTACCATAGAAAAAGGTACCAAAAACAAAATGAAGATGAAAGAATTTAGTATAAGTCTGGTGTAGTAAAACAATGAATTTATTGAGGTTACACATTGGAGCAAGGTTAGAATTACTAATAAGAGCATAGTGATTCAAGCAGGCTACATCATTGAAAATCCACCCCATCAATATACCAACACACTTGAAAATTTACAGGCATGTTTGCCCATTTCCTTTTTTTCCAGCAATTGTTATACTTACTTAAATTATACTTACTTAAAAATATCATTTTTAAGTCATTTTTAAGTCATATCACTACATAACCAGCAAAAAATATAATTAAAAATATTACTATAAATAATAATGTGTACATAATATGATTTCATATCAAGAAAATACAAGACAATGAGCTTTAGATACAGAATTCATGTTATCTTCTAACAATACATTAAACATTTAATTAATAATAAAATAAACTTTTTGTGGATGTTGACTCCGATGGTCACTGTGACAGGATCTACAGTCACACCAAAGATGTGGACATGTCTGTGAAAGTGTTTTAGTTTACAGTAATTGAATTGGGAATATGCACCCTAAGTATGAGCCAGACCATTCTGTTGGCTATAATCCCAGTATGAATATAACAGAGACAGTTAGTTAAACATCAGCATTGAGCTATCCTTGCTTCAAAACTGCAGATATAGTATGACTATCATCCTGAACATCATGTTGTTATACTTTCCCTACGATAATGAACAGAATCTTCAAACTGTGAGCCACAATTATCATACCTTCTTAATTTGATTCCTTGCATATCCTGGCACAACAATTAGAAGATTAATAAGCTTTCAGGACATCAAACAAAATCAACAACAATAAAATGACTGGACTTGTTTGAAGACACATTAGCCGGCTTTCAAATACCATGAAAGAAGAACAAAAACCTCATTTTTTTATATTCTTTTTCCACCAGATTTCAGGTATGGCTGTTACCAGTTTCTTCCTATAGATATTTTTTATTCTATGTGTCTTTTACATCATGCATCTTGATCCCATTCATTTCCCCATCTTTTTGCTTCTGTCTTCCACTCCAGAACTTCCCCCAAATAAAGCAAAATTTAAGAGAAAATGGGAGGAAAAGAAAATTAAAAAGGGAAAAATGTAAAAATCTCATGATGGAAGCTGTGATGCAATACAGTGAGTCAAACCAACAACTCTTGCTCATTTAAATTTACTTGCAAGTGTTCATTGAAGAGAGACACCTGTCTTGTTCAAGGCCTCTGGTTTCTACTACCCTATCTATTCTGGGCCCTCGCTAGGGTTTTTCCTAGAAATCCTGCTGTCTCCTAGATATCCTGTTGTTGCTCTGTTTTGTGGAGATCCTGAAGCTTTGGGTCTGCAAGGCAGCTCCCTTCACATGAACCAGCAAATTACAGATGGAGTGGATGATGGGCTGTACCAAGTCATATCCTTGGGTCTGGGCCTGGGTAACTATACTTTACCACATGTGAAATGGGGATAACTTCTCCTAACCTTTGAACTTTGGTACAGGTTCACTCACACCTGCACTAAGAGAGTTGACTCTATTTTGGTTCCCTAGTGAGGTGCTAGGCCTGCTCTCCAGAGTGTTGCAGCTGGTTGGGAGTAAGGAAGAGTGTTCCTGTTCTTATGATCACAAGGTCAGCTCTTCCACCTTTCCAGGGCATTGGTGGGTAGAAGGGAGGGCATCACTACTCAGCCCATGTCACCAGAAGATAGATAAAAAGCAGAGAGTGCACTCCCATACTCATAACCATGGTGCTGGCTCATCCACATGTGTATAACAGATTTGGCTCTATTGCATTGTCCTGGCAAGGAGCAGGGCCTCCTCTCCTGAGTGCTATATCTGGTGGGGGTCAAGGAGAGCTCTCCTGCAACTATGACCACTATGCCAGTTTTTCCACTTGCCCCAGGCACTGCTGGATGAGGGAGCAACTCTCTTCAGCCCATGCCACCACCAAAAAGAAGGATAATGGGGACAGTTCTCCCATGCTCACAATTTCAGGGCTGGCTTGCCCACACCTCTGTTTACATTGTTGGCTCTATTTCCTGTCCTGGTGAGATGCACAGACTGCTCTCCCAAGTGTTACAGCTGGTAGGGGTCAGGGTTGGATCTCCCGTACTTATGACCTCACAAACATTTCTCCCACCTGCCTCAGGCATTGATGGGAAGGGGAAAAGTCTCATTTCCTCACCACCACCAAACAGATGAATAATGGGGACAACTCTCCCATTCTCACAATTTTAGAACTGGCTCTCCCACACTTCCATTAACAAGCTTGGCTCTATTGTGCTGCCCTGCTGTGGTGCAGGGAGTTTTGTAGCTGGTGGGAAGCAGAGACAGCTCTCCCTTTCTTGTTGCCTTGAGGACAATTCTCTCTATTGTCTTAGGCATTGATGGGTAGAGACTGAAGGAAGGTATCTCTCCCCAGCCCATACCCCTATGTGAGAAATTAGGGTTGGGCTAGATCTCTCATGATCACATTCTCAGGATTGGCTCACCTGTGCTGTCATCAACAGGATGATCTCTGCTGTGTTGCCCAGACAAAGTGCAGGGCAAGTTTTCCCATGTGTTACTGCTGGTCAAAGTGTCATCTCCTTCACCATCTCAGCCTACTCCCTTCCTTTCTTATCTCATCAGATATGTCTCTGTCCACAAGACTTAAACCATTCTGTCTCTCTACATACTGTACCTCTGTTGACACTGAGTATCAATCTGGCTGGTGCTTGGAGTTGGAGGTCCTTTTGTCTATATGTTACTTTCATTGGTCAAATAAAGAAACTGCCTTGGCCTTTTGATAGGACAGCAGCTTAGGATAGGCAGAGTAGACCGAACAGTATGCTGGGAGAAAGAAAGAACAGTCAGGCAGACGCCATGGCTCTCCGACTCGAGATGGATGTAGGTTAGAATCTTCCCGGTAAGCCACGACATCATGGTAAACAGAGATTAATAGAAATGGGTTAATCAAGATGTAAGAGTTAGCCTTATTTTATAGAGTTAATCACTTACATTTAATAATTTACATATACTTACTTTCACAAATGTTTTATATTTCACTCAAAGATCATATTAAAATTGCAGAAAGTCTATTAAGGGACAGAAAAATTTCATTATAATGATAGTAGGAGTTCTACTATAAGGTTCATTTTCATATCATTTCTTGTATAACAACATACTTCCTTTCTTATCTTCTATATATTTACAATATTTTTAGACAATGCTTGATATAGACAGAATTTTGCAAAGTTTACAGTTACAACTAAAAGATAAAAAGAAAGAAAAAATATAAATATGCAGAATTTCTTATATATAGGTCATCCTCTAGAATACTGAACAAAACCTCTTACATGTTCTAAGAACCCAAGAATTGTAACATTTAGCTTGCACTTCACCCACCACAGCAAGAACAGAAATCCTTGTCTCAGCTTGCTGTTTCCCAAAATCAAGACATATGAATGGCCTGAAGGAAAAACAAGTCCAGTATCCACAGAAAACATATGGGCTGTATTTTTATGATGAGGTTTATTGTTCCAAGACTGAAAGGCAAGTGCCAGAAAAAAAACAGTATATAGTAGCAGGAAGGCAACCACCATTTGCAGAGTCTTTATGTGGGCTGTGATGTTGATGTCTTGGGAGCCTTTGGCATTATTTTGTATGTTCTTCAAATGTTTCCACAGTGAGAAAATGATCAACAAAAAGGTGATCAGAGACACAGTAAAGGGTATTAGTGTGAACATAGTGTTTGTAAGTAAAACAAGTTTACAAAGTTGTGCATTACTTGTTATAGAACTGTGAGATGTGTTCAGCTTATATCGATCAACCCAGACATCTATATATGTGTTTATGATTATAATGTTTACAAAGAAAATGAGCACAGACACTAGCAGTGTCACTAAAACCACACTTTTAATTCTCCACTTTAGGTAAAGAAAAAGAGAGCTTGAGAAATTGGCTATCTTGAGAAAATAAAAGACGCTGAGACATGTAGAAAGCCAGTTGCTAAAATGATTAGTCAGTATCCAGGAGGCATTAGTTATTCTGATAATTTTTTCAGTTATTAATAAAGCTGGAGACAGTGAAGACATCAGTATGATTGAGATTATTAACAATAGAAAAGCTATCCTGGAAATGGCCAGAGCAGTAAGGATCTGATCCACAAAAGAGATCTTTCTTCTCTTGACCCAGCCCCTGATGTTCACCAGTGCCATGAATGCATTTCCTAAAATTCCTATAATAAACTCCACACTTAATATGATTAATAATGCGGCCTGTAGAACAGCACTCATTGTCACCAAAAGGATGCTTCAACTTCTACTGCACTTCTGAAGACTTGGAAATGCAAACTTCTAAAATGTTGTGGTTTTCCTCACTCTTGAAATTATATAAAAAAAAAACTCAGTGTGTTATAAAGTCTCCTATACAATATCAAACAATCTTTAAAATTCATTCATGATTTGGTTCATATTTTTTCTTCACAGACATAATAAATTGTCCAAGGCAGCCCAGCTTAGTATCTAACAGATACTGTGTATCATATACACAAGAACCTGGCTTCTTGTAGATTGTGATGAGAGAAACCTTGAATCCCCATGTACTGCCTTCAAAACAAAAACATATTTACTTCCATTGTTTTTCCAGTTTACATGTTGAATAGTGACTACCAGCTACTAATTTCCTGACAAGCAAAGTCATATGATTTTAACTCACTTAGAAGAGAATAATTTTTGAATTGGTAAATGAAATAAGAACTTCAATAAATACATAAAAATATGTACATATAAGATCCTATAATTTTTTACAATGTTTATTCTGTGATCTGTCACTTACCTTCTTATATGTCAAAGAATTTATTTCATTATTGCTCATACCGAGAAGCTGATCATTTTCTTTTAATAAACACATAACATACACTAATGCATAAATATTCATATCTTTGGGTTACACCCCATTCACTCTCACTTTATTAGCTCGTTCTTATCATTGGCATTCATTTTTGATCTAACTCATGCTTAGTACTGTGATAGTTATTAAGATATGGCATAGAATTCCTTTCAAGTGTAATTGACACATAATGTAATATGTTCTGTTCACTTGTAACTATTTCATCTGTGCATGCACAGAATTTGGAAATATTTCCCTTGTGCTACTAAATAGACAATAACTCTACATAAATTCATCTACACAACAAGTATTCTTCTAATTCTCTATGTCTCCCTTGTACATACATCTGGTTCTCTATCAGCACCAAGGAGCATCAAATATGATTCATGTCTCTTTATTTTGCTCCAAAATCTACTCATTTCCTTTAGTGTAGGAATCAGGGCAGATGAGGGATGTTTAAAAAAGCCAGGATATGAAGCCTGGCATGATAACATTCTTCAGGAGCTAGCAGATAGTCAAAGAATTCATAACAAAGTAGAGCAAAATGATTGAGGATATTAGAAAAAGATATAACAAAAGCACGTAACTTTGTTATAGTGATACACTTTTGTGTCTTTGGTCTAGTACTGAAGAAGCTATTGCAGGAGAAAAACAAGTCTGAAATCTGTGTAGATTATATGCTGAGATCTGGTCTCAAAACAACTTTGGTTTTTAGATTTCACAGAGGAAAACATGTTGTTTTGCATATGAAAGATGCACCACCACCTTAATCCCCTGAAGCAACATTGAACAAAGAAAGTGAGCCCAAACTGCCTTGAAATTTCTCACAAATGCCCAACATCCCTCAGACAGATATACTGGGAACATAAATTAGCCCAGTTATTGAAAGTCTTAATGGGTAATTGATCAGAAATAGAAGCATGAGCATACCATCAGGGCAGCAACAGATAGGTCCTTCTGGCCTGGCTCCTGTCGCAAAGCAGAAAAGAATTAAAATACAAAGAAGAATGCAAAGCATCTTTGGGTGGGGCTGTATGGAGTGGCTGTAGAACTTCAGTGTCTTTTGGAACACTGACAGAAATTATGTGTGCTAGAAGAGAGGAACATTCACTCTTGTTGCTTTCCTGACCTCTGCATTATCACTTCTAGATTTAAAAAAAAAAAAGAAAAGAAAAGAACTACTCAAAAGCTTAATATTATATATAACCATGTATATTAATATAAATGGTTGGCAGATGGCTAAGGCTTATTATTAGTTGGCACTTAGATTTAAATTAACGAATATATTTTATCTATGCTTTTCCACACAGTTTATGGCTTGTTACTTCATTTTGTGCATGTCTTACTTCCTTGGCAGATGGGTGGAATTTGGCTTTCTTGCCCAGCCTTATTCTGCCTGATTATAGGCCAAATCAGCTTTATTTATCAGTCAATGAAAGCAATGCCTATTCACAGCAGACAGAAAGACCAAACCACAGCATATTATCAGGGAAATGTGAAGAGTGAATAAATTTCTGCATGAACAGAATTCTCAAACGAAGAGGCACAATAAACCCTACCTACTTTATTTGATTCCTCGAGTATCCTGGCACAAGAATTAGAAGATTAATAAGCTTCCAGGGCATCAAACAAAAACAACAACAATAAAACGACAGAACTTGTTTGAAGACACATTAGCCAGCTTTCAAATACCATAGAAAGAAGAACCAAAACCTCATTTTTTTAAGTTCTTTTTCCTCCAGATTTCAGGTATGGCTGTTACCAGTTTCTTCCTATAGATATTTTTTATTCTATGTGTCTTTTACATCATGCATCTTGATCCCATTCATTTCCCCATCTTTTTGCTTCTGTCTTCCACTCCAGAACTTCCCCCAAATAAAGCAAAATTTAAGAGAAAATGGGAGGAAAAGAAAATTAAAAAGGGAAAAATGTAAAAATCTCATGATAGAAGCTGCAGTGTAACTCCTTTATTTATCTTTAATTGCAAGTGTTCATTGACAAGAGACGTTAGTCTGGTTCAAGGCCTCTGATTTCTACTACCCTATTTATTTTAGGCCTTAGCCTAGATATCCTGTTATTGTTCTGTGTTGTGGAGATCCTGAAGTCTGGCATCTGCAGTTCAGCTCCCTTAACATGGTCCAGCATATTATAGATGTGGTGGATGACAGGGTATCCCAAGTTGTATTCTTGGGCCTGAACCTAGGTAACTATAGCTTTGGTCTACTACATGTAAAATGGGGACAACTCTCCCAAGCATACAACTTAGGGACAGTTTACTCACACCTGCACTAATAGGTTGGTACCCTAGTTAGGTGCTAATCCTGCTCTCCAGAGTGTTGCAGCTGGTTGGGGGTCAGGGAGAGTGTTCCCATTCTTATGACCACAGGATCAACTCTTCTATCTTCCTTAGGTATTCATGAATAGAAGGGAGGGCATCACTACTCAGCCCATGTCACAAGAAGATAGAGGAAAAGTGGGGAGTGCTCCCCCATACTCATAATTCCGGGACTCACTTACCCACACCTGGGTAACAGAGTTGGCTCTATTGTGCTGTCCTGGCAAGGTGCAGTGCCTGCTCTCCTAAGTGCTGTAGTTGGTGGGGGTCAAGGAGAGCTCTCCTGCACCTATGACCACTATTCCAGTTTTTCTACTTGCCCCAAGCACTGCAGGATGAGGAGGACAGATCTCTTCAGCCCATTCTACCACCAAAACGAAGGATAATTGGTATAGTTCTCCCATGCTCACAATTTCAGGGCTGGCTTGCCCACACCTATATTCACATTGTTGGCTCTATTTACTGTCCTGCTAAGGTTCACAGACTGCTCTCCCAAGTGTTATAACTGGTGGGGGTCAGCGTTGGGTCTCCCATACTTATGACTTCACAACTATCTCTCCCATTTGCCTCAGACATTGATGGGAAGGGAGAAAAGCCTCTTTTCCTCACCACCACCAAACAGATGAGTAATGGGGACAACTTTCCCATGCTCACAATTTTAAGACTGGCTCTTTCACAATTCCATTAACAGACTTGGCTCTATTGTGCTGCCCTGCTGTAGTGCACGGCCTGCTTCCTAGAGTCTTGCAGCTGGTGGGGAGCAGGAACAGCTTGCCCTCTCTTTTTGCCTCAAGGTCAGTTATCTCTATTGTCTTAGGCATTGATGGGTAGGGACTGAAGGAAGGTATCTCACCCCAGCCCATACCCCTATAGGAAATGAGGGTGGGGCTAGATCGCCCATGATCACACTCTCAGGATTGGCTCACCTGTGCTGTCATCAGCAGGATGGTCTCTGCTCTCCTGCCCAGACCAAGTGCAGGGCAAGTTTTCCCATGTGTTAAAAAAAGCATCAGCTCCCTCACCATCTCAGCCCACTCCCTTCCTCTTTTGTCTCTTCAGATATTCCTCTGTCCACAAGACCTAAACCATTCTGTCTCTCTTTTAAATCACTATGCCACATACTACATACTGTACCTCTGTTAACACTGATAGAATCCATCTGGCTGATGTTGCAAGGTAGCAGGTTTTCTTCTTAGAGCATGAAGCATGGAGTAGGTAGCCCCAGGACTCCATGGAGGTGTCTTTGTCCCACACAGGTCACCCTGGTAATGGGCTGAGCCATGCTTCCTCATCACAAAGAGATCATTATAGTGCCCATTGCCCAGTGACATAGACTTCTGCTTGGTGTGTTTGGATGCATGACATGGGATGGGGAGTTTCTCTAGAGTTCTAGTCACGGGTCAGGGTTAGGATGCCCCTGGCCCATAGTTGGTTAGGTCCTGCCTATTCTGTCGATATTTTACTTAAAAGGCCTCTCTCTTACAAGAGTCATTCTTCTTGTTCTCTAATGATATCTTCATGCACTGAGAGATACATTGACTATCTCAGAATCTCAGCTTCTATACATGAGAAACAGTACCACACAAATGTGAGTGCTAAAGTTAGAGGTTCACAAATGACCACATACATAAATACTAAAACATTTTTCTTTAAAGGCTTTTTATTACACATATGCACATTAAAAAAGAAAACCTAGCCATCCAGAAACCATCAGCCTGATATGATT
Organism: Microtus oregoni; assembly: GCF_018167655.1. Classification (NCBI taxonomy): domain Eukaryota; kingdom Metazoa; phylum Chordata; class Mammalia; order Rodentia; family Cricetidae; genus Microtus; species Microtus oregoni. The sequence continues at coordinate 72,760,052 of NW_024543061.1, forward strand.
TGTTAGAGAATATATGGTCTGATTTAAAAAGTATTTGTTTCTAAACATTCCCATTCTTCTCTCTCATTCTCTCTCACTTTTGTAGCTCAGTACCCTTCTCTTCCTCAGTCTTGTTTGTTGTCTAAGGTTTCTGTCCTGCTCAGTTTTCACAATCATTAAGTCCCAAAGAAATCACACAGAGGTCTACATTAATTATAAACTGATTGGCCCATTAGCCCAGGCTTCTTATTAACTGTTATATTAGCCCCATTATTCTAGTATATGTTAGCCACATGGCTCGGTACCTTTTTCAGCGTGGCAGCTTCTTCTGTGTCTGGGCCAGGACTGCCAAGGAATCGGCTTCCTTTTTCCCAGAATTCTGCTGTTCTCATTGACCATCCTCTACTTCCTGATGGTTGTCCCACCTATACTTTCTACCTGGCTACTGACCAATCAGCATTTATTTAAAATATAATTGATAGAATACAAACAATTGTCCCACACCACTTGTTCATCTTAAATTGCTCAGTTCTTTGATTAAATTTATATATTTCACTTAGTGTGCACTTTTCCATACAGTTAAAGCAAAGTACCTAATTAACAAAAGTTAATGTTAATAACACACTAGTCACCCTAGATTGTAGTAAGAGGTCACTTGTTCATTTCCCAGCTGCCAAGACTCCAAAAATAACCACACAGAAACTTTGTTTTGTTTTTGTTTTTTGTTGGGTTTTTTTTTTTTTGATTTTTGAGACAGGGTTTCTCCATAGCTTTTTGTTCCTGTCCTGGAACTAGCTGGAATTAGAACAGGCTGGCCTCGAACTCACAGAGATCCACCTGCCTCTGGCTCCCGAGTCCTGGGATTAAAGGCATGTGCCACTACTGCCCGGCAGAAACTGTATTAATTAAATCACTGCCTGGCCCAATAGTTCTAGCTTTGTATTAGCTAGCTTTTACATCTTAGTTTGGCCCAATTCCATTATTTTATATTTTACCATTAGGCTCATGGCCTACCATCAAGGTTTCAGCATGGCTGTCTCTGGAGGTGGCTTCATGGCTTCTCTCTAACACTACCTCCTTTCTCCCAGAATTCAGTTTAGTTTTCCTTGCCTAGCTCTATTCTATCCTATCACGGGCTTAAGACAGTTTCTTATTAACCAATGGTATTCATAGCATCATAGCATACAGAGGGAAATCCCACATCACCTCCTCTTTTCTGCTTAAATAAAAAGGAAGATTTAACTTTAACCCAGTAAAATTACATATAACAAAACAGGTATCAAGCAAGAATTACAGTTACAATATTTCTATTTATTTTATCTTTTATCATAACTAAAATTATAATTATATCCTAATACAAACTATAATTCCAACTATCAATTCATGAACTCCATCAATAACTGCAGAAGGATATATTATTACCTAAGTAAACGGGAAGTGCATTGTAAGCAACTTCCAAAATTCTAGAATTAACAGAGACATCTCGCCACCTGGACAGTCACCCAATGTTCTTCTGTATTGTTGGTGCATCCACCTTCAGCCATAATGCCCATAGTATCCAACAGACTTTTCCATTAAGCAGGAAATTTCAGAGACAGTTCTGCCTATATTGGAAGTTTGTCAGTAACATTTTTTTGCATCCTGCAGAATATCTAGTAGACTCTTTCACGAAGCAGCAACCCTGAAGGATCATCTCACTTTTAAGCAAGTTTAGCAGTCATTTCCCTGTGGGTCCTGTATATCCGGTTCACACAGCATACAATCAAGCAGTCAAAGCAAGAACAGTTTCTTGCTCAAATGGCTAACCATCTCCATAAAGAGCCTCTTCAGTGTCCATATTTTTTTGAAGTAATTGGTGCTGCCAGGAGCAGATGTGTTTCACTGTCATGAAAAATCTTAAGTTCTTAAACATTTTAAATGCCATATTCTGTAGTCTTTGAAAGATTTGAAGAATCCCTATACATCTGAAAAATATCTCCGTACATCTAGAAAACCTAAGTAACATAACTACAAGCTTTACTATTATAGATGACTATCTATTAACATATATTTCTTAATTATACATTACATTTTTTAATGAGCTGGACAAACACAATACCTTAATCAAGATAAAAAATACATATACACATAGTATAACAAAATTGACCTTAACTTTGTATCAATAAACCAAGATCCATACCAATGCAAATCTCTATAGCATATCCCCTTTAAATGTAAAGAAATATTCATAAACAATATTTGGGAATGTGGGTGTAGTTCTCTCCAAACTGCTTCCTGCTTTTTGTTGGCCAAAGTATTTTTGGGAGTGTTCACGACAACCTTTCAGGGGCTCGTGATCCATCAAACCACATTATCCTGAAATGAATCCACATTTTCTCATCCTCTGTGGAAAGAGAGGAACCTCTTTTAAAAAGCAACAAATTTTTAGACCCAAACTTTGGAATCAAGATACCTTTAAAATATATATGCTGCTTTAGCTTAGCAACCCAATATAAAAAAAAGTCTCTCTGTACTTAGCTCCTTCACATTTGAAAAATTTAAAGAAAACACAATAATATACATAATCCAGACTCTGTGAATTTTTCATCTTTACATGGAAAAATATATAAGTATTTTTCTTACTCTACTACTTTTTCTACAAGTTTACTTTGTCTATTTAAAGACTTTGCTTTACTTTTTAAAAGAAAACAATTTACCTCTTTTTATAATTCTCTACACTCTTTTTCTTCTTTCCGAAGCCTACATACATTTATCCAACACTGTGACCCATTTAAAGGTCTTTTTCATCTGAATTTGTCTTTATCGGGCATCTGTAATCCTTTTCTGAAGAGAAATAGTTCTTCTTTTTTTAATGCTAAGTAGGCATGGCTAGGGACAACATGGCCTTGCCTGTTTGTTCCACTCAGTCCAACATGTTGGAGGAGGTTTGTTCATTACATCTAGGAGTTATTCTCTCCACCCTGGATCTAGGGTTGGGTCACAGAAGGTCTTTATTGCCATTAAGCAAGTTGTAGCACTCTGATCACAAACCCCATTTAAATGCTCCATAGCCATACCTCCAGAAGAAGTCAAGAGTTCATGCTGGCAGCACAGCCTAGAAAGCCACCTTTTCAAAACTGTGTGGCTTTTTTTTCTGCTACCACTGAATCAGGAAAACCTCTCTTAATGGAGTTGCAGCAACATGCCCACAAACCGAGCAAGAAGCTGTGTTAAACTCTGGGGGTTTTGTCTTTGTTTTTGTTTTTGTTTTTTTTGTCTAGATTTCCTTTAGAAGCTTTCTTGGGTCTTATGTGGATATAGTCGATCATGTTGGCATGCCAATTTGTTTGTCTTCTGGATGCCTGGCAGCTCAGACCCCAAAATAATCACACACAAAAACTATGAAGAATCCTACATAACAAGATTACTCCAAGTTCCTGTGATAGCCTATTGTTTTCAACCTTCAAAAAATACATGTGAATAGTCACATAAGTAAAGGAAAAGCATGAATTCCCTCACTATGATATTCAGCTAAGACATTGTTGAGATTCAGTGCTTGTGGACATATATACTAAAATAGATTGTATTGCATATATAAAAACTATATAGAAAAATACAATGCATTTCCAGTGACAGACATGTTCCAAAAATTATTGATTTTTATATTACATAATATAGGAAATTTGAGAAAGATTAATACATTTCTTAAAATTTCTACGTTGATATATGTGAAACATTGGGCTAAATATATGTCCATGTCATTTCTTAGCTTATTCTTGACTATGAAGTTATATTACAGAGTTAACCATGTACATTTAATAGTCTACATATACTTACATGCACATGTGTCTTATGTATTAGTCAATGATCATATTAAAATTACAGAAAGTCTATTTAGGAAAAAAATTGTATTATATTGATATTAGGAGTTTTACTGCAAGATCCATTTTCACATCATTCCTTGTATAACAACATACATCCTTTCCTATTTCCTATACATCTACAATATGTTTGGACTAGTGCTTGACATACACAGAATTGTGCAAAATTTATAAAGTTACTACTAAAAGATAAATAGAAAGAAAAAAATACAAATATTCAGAATCTCTTATAAACATCCATCCTCTAAAATATTGAAGACAATCACTTATATGTTCTAAGAAGCCAAGAATTGCAACATTTAGCTTGCACCTCACCCACCACATCATGGACAGAAATGCTTGTCTCAGCTTACTGCTTCCCAACATCAAGACACATGAATGGACTGAGGGAAAAACAAGTCCAGTATCCACAGAAAACAAATTGGATATTTTTCTATGATGAGGTTTATTGTTCCAAGACTGAAAGGCAAGTTCCAGAAAAAAAAAAAACAGTATATAGTAGCAGGAAGGCAACCACCATTTGCAGAGTCTTTATGTGGGCTGTGATGTTGATGTCTTGGGAGCCTTTGGCATTATTTTGTATGTTCTTCAAATGTTTCCACAGGGAGAAGACGATCAACAAAAAGGTGATCAGAGACACAGTAAAGGGTATGTGTGAACATAGTGTTGGTAAGTAAAACAAGTTTATAAAGTTTTGAATTACTTGTTATAGAATTGTGAGATGTGTTCAGCTTATATCGATCAACCCAGACATCTATATATGTGTTTATGATTATAATGTTTACAAAGAAGATGAACACAGACACTAGCAGTGTCATTAAAACCACATTTTTAACTCTCCACTTTAGGTAAAGAAAAAGAAAGCTTGAAAAATTGGCTCTCTTGAAAAAATAAAAAACGCTGAGACATGTAGCAAACCATATGCTAAAATGATTGGTCAGTATCCAGGAGGCATTAGTTATTCTGATCATTTTTTTCATTTATTACTAAAGCTGGACACAGCTCATATATCAACATAATTATGATTATCAACAATAGAAAAGCTATCCTGGAAATGGCCAGAGCAGTAAGGATCTGATCCACAAAAGAGATCTTTCTTCTCTTGACCCAGCCCCTGATGTTCACCAGTGATGGAGGAAGGTCATTGGTTAAATAAAAAGAAACTGCTTGGCCCTCATTGGTTAGAAGATAGGTGGGAGGAGTAAACAGAACAGAATGCTGGGAGGAAGTGAGCTCAGACTCCATAGCTCTCCTCTCAGGAGCAGACACCTCAGGGAGACGCTATGCTCCCAGCTCCCAGGCAGATGCATGCGATGAAGCTCCGACCCAGGATGGACATAGGCTAGAATCTTCCCAGTAAGCGCACCTAGGGGCGCTACACAGATGATTAGAAATGGGCTAAATTAATATGTGAGAATGAGCCTAGAAGAGGCTAGATAGAAATGGGCCAACCAGTGATTAAATGAATACAGTTTGTGTGTTGTTATTTCGGGGATAAGCTAGCCAGGCAGCTGGGGTGCTGGGGACGCTGCCCCACCGCCCTTATTACTACACACCAGTGCCATGAATGCATTTCCGAAAATCCCTATGATGAATTCCACACTTAAAGTGATTAATAATGCGACCTGTAGATCAGCATTCATTGTCACCAAAAGGATGCTTCAATTTCTCCTGCACTTCTGAAGACTTAGAAAAGCAAATTTTTCTAAAATGTTGTGGTTTTTGTCACTCTTGAAATTATAAAACAAACTTAGTGTATTATGAACTCTCCTATACAATATCCAACAAACTTTAAAATTCATTCATGATTTGGTTCATATTTTTCTTCACAAACAAAATATATTGTCCAAGGCAACTCAGCTTAGCTTCTTGCAGATACTGTGTATCATATGCACAAGAACCTGGTGTCTTGTAGACTGTGATGAGAGAAACACCAAATTTCCATGCAATGCCTTCAAAATAAAAACGTATTTACTTCCATTGCTTTTCCAGTTTATATGTTGAATAGTGACTACCAGCTACTAGTTTCTGGACAAGCAAAGTTATATGATTTTAACTCACTTATAAGGCAATAATTTTTAAATTGGTAAATGAAATAAGAACTTCATTAAACACATAAAAATTTGTACATTTAAGATCCTGTAATTTTTTACAAGGTTTGTACGACAATCTGTCAGTCACCTCCTAATATGTCAAAGAATATCACTTCATAATGGCTTATACTGCAAAAGCTGATCTTTTGTCTCTTAATAAACTCACAACATACACTAATGCATAAACATACATATATTTAGGTTAAACCCTCTTTGTTCTCATTTCATTAGCTCGTGCTTTTCATTGACATATATTTTCTATCTAACGCATGATTAGTACCATGATAGTTATTAAGATAAAGCATAGAATTGCTTTCAAGTGTAATTGACACATAATGTAATATGTTCTGTTCACTTGTAACTATTTCATCTGTGCATGCACACAAATTTGGAAGTTTTTCTCTTGTGCTACTAAAAAGACAATAACTCTACATAAATTCATCTACACAACATGAATCATTCTAATTCTAGGTATCTCCCTTGTTCATATATCTGGTTCTCTACCAGCACCAAGAAGGCTTAAAATATTATTTATTTCTCTTTATTTTGCTCGAAAGTCTATTCATTTCCTTCTGTGTAGGCATCAGGGCAGATGAGGGATGTTTAGGCAAGCCAGGATATGAAGCCTGGCATGATAACATTCTTCAGGAGCTAGCAGATAGTCAAAGAATCCATAACAAAGTAGAGCAAAATGATTGAGGATATTAGAAAAAGATATAACAAAAGCATGTAACTTTGTTATAGTGATACACTTTTGTGTCTACAGTCTAGAACTGAAAAAGCTAATGCAAGAGAAAAACAAGTCTAAAATTTGTATAGATTATGTGCTGAGATCCTGTCTCAAAACAACACAGGTTTTTAGATTTCACAGAGGCAGAATGCTGTTTTGCATATGAAATGTGCACCATCACCTCAATCCCCTGAAGCAACATTGAACAAAGAAAGTGAGCCCAAACTGCCTTGAGATTTCTCACAAATGCCCAACATCACTCAGACAGATATACTGGGAACATAAATTAGCCCAGCTATTGAATGTCTTAACGGGTAATTGATATGAAATGGAAGCAAGAGCATACCATCAGAGCAGCAACAGAAAGGTCCTCCTGGCCTGGATCCTGTTACAAAGCAGAAAAGAATTAAAATACAAAGAACAATGCAAAGCATACCAGGATGGGGCAGTATGGAGTGGCTGTAGGTGTAGGAACTTCGGTGTCTCTTGGAACACTGGCAGAAATTATGTGCTGGAAGAGAGGGACACTCACTCTTGTTGCTTCCCTGACCTCTGCATTGTCACTTCTAAATAAAAACAAAAACCTTAAGTTCTACCTAAACAGGAATTCCTCAAAAGACAATATTTTCCCAGACAAGAAATGAATGTAACAAGTGACAAATCCCCATATTTTTCTATAGAACAAAATAGCATATTATTTTCTAAGAAAGGGGCCATTTATCAAATGACTTGTAAATTTTTTACACACATTTAAAAATTAATGCGATTTATGTTGATTTTTAATATCCATATTTTTTGTTTGTATCAAATATACGTAACAAAAGAGGCTTAGCAAATCAATTTTATCTATTCTTTTCTAAATTAAGATAATTATGATAACAATAATAATAGTAATAATAATAATAATTCTCTACCTTAACCTTTCATTTCTACATTCTACTTTCAAATAAGCTAAACTAAATTCTGGATTATCATCACTCTACCAAAAATTTAAACACATATATTCTTGAAATGCTTTTTTTTTACAGATTTTTTTTAGAGACGGTTATCTCCCCAGATAAGTACTGCATTTTCATCATTTTCAACCCTTCCTCTCATACCTCTAACTCCCTTATGTCCCTCTCTACTCTTTGTAAGATTTATAATTTCAAACAGGTGTAAGATGGTATGTCAGAGTTGTTTAGATTTGTATTTTCCTGATAGCTAAGGAAGTTGAACATTCCCTTAAGTATCATTTGGTCATTTGAGATTCTTCTGTTGAAAATTCTCTGTAGGGATGCTGCTCAAACATACTACAAAGGCATTTGTTCAGCTATGTTCATAACAGTATTATTTGTAATAGCCAGAACCTGAAAACAACCTAGATGTCCCTCAAGCAAAGAATGGATAAAGAAAATGTGGCACATTTACACATTAGAATACTACACCGCAGTAAAAATCAATGACATCTTGAATTTTGCATGCAAATAGATGAAATTAGAAAACACTATCCTAATTAGGTAACCCAGACCCACAAAGATGAATATGTTATGTATTCACTCATAAGTGGATACTAGATATAAACAAAGGATATAGAGCCTAAAGTTTATGATCCTAGGGAGGCTAAGTATTAGGGTGAACCCAAATAAAAAACATATATAGATTCACTTGGAAATTGGAAACAGACAAGATTTCCTGACAAAACTGGGAGCATGGGGTTTGGGGGAGAATAGAGGGTGGAAGTTGAAGAGGAGAGGAGAAGGGGAAGAGTGAGAAGAACTTGAGGGAATGGGATAGTCAAGATGGAGTAAGGACAGAGATGAGAGCAAGGAAAGAGATATTTTGATTGAGGGAGCCATTATGGGGGTTAGCAGAAACCTGGCTCGAGAGAAATCTCTAGGAATCCACAAGAATGACCCTATCTAAGACCCTAAGCAATAGAGGAGAAGGGCCTGATCATGACTTGTCCTGTAGTCAGACTGATGACTATCTCAAATATAACCATAGAACCTTCACCCAGCACCTGATGGAAACAGAGGCAGAGACCTGCATCAGAGCACTGGATTGAGCTCCCAAAGTCCAGTTGAAGAGTGGGAGGAATGAGAGTATGAGCAAATAGATCAAGACCATGTCGGGTTCACCCACTGAAACAGTCTACCTGAGCTAATGGGAGCTTACCAGCACCAGATGGACTGGGAAGGAACAAGCATAGGACCAAACTAGTCCCTCTGAATGTGGTTGACAGTTGCATGGCTGGGGCAGACTGAGGGTCCACTGGCAATAGTACTGGGATTTATCTCTACTGCATGTGCTAGCTTTTTGGGATCCTATTCTCTTTGGATGTATACTTTGCTCAACCTAAATATAGTAGGGAGGGCCTTGGACCTTCCACAAAGCAATGTGCCTTACCCTCTCTGAGGACTGGATGGAGGTTGAGTAGGGGGGTATATGGAGGGAATGGGAGAAGGGGAAGGAGTGGGAACTTGAATCGGTATGAATAATGAAAAAAAGTTTTTTTTAAAAAAATGAATATAAAAAGCATTTACAACTTCTTCCTCTTTAATTCTTACTCTCACATATATGTATATTCATATACATTCAAATCAATATGCATATATATATTTGAATGCAACCATATTACATTTTTTTAGTGTTACTCATATTACATATGCTTAGGGTGGATCACTTGAAATTGGATTACCTGTGAGCGTCCTTATTCCTGGAAAAGACTGGTTCTCTTTCTCTGAGAAACCATTAATTATCTGTAGCTTTTATCTAGGTCTTGCCATAAATTCTGCTCTGAGCTGGTGAACAATGCTCATTGACATATGTCTGGTCAAGGTGCTCTTTGTAGATTATAGAGGACCTACTGAACAAAATCCACCAAGTACATGTTCTCTAGTCGGTTCTCAGCAACTTTGGAGCCTGGCATAGAATACAATCCCATTCTAGGCACCAAAACTGTCCAGATTAATCTAAGTTTTGTAATTTTTGTTGAAAAGTCATGCTTTGAACTTCTATTTTTTCCCTATAGACTATATTGTGTTCTTAATGTTATTACAGCTTTAACTTTCATATATATTTGGATATTTTTACTCACTTACTAACTTTTATCAAGCTATAAAACATTTAAAATGATTACTGTGTATTAATTATTAATTTATCATTTTCAAGAATTGAGTGAAGAAATTGTGATCCTACTTGTATTATCTTATTATGTATTTCATTTATTAACATAATTGCCTCTGAATTTTGATATCATTTATATTTATAAATACATTTATCATTATTTTGTGTGTGTGCTGCAAAGAAGTCTCAGACTAGTCACACTGAAAAGTGAACTCTTGGAAAAGCCATGCTGCAAAATGAACTCTTGACACTAGACCCCACAGCCTGGGAAAAGCAGATAGCAGCCATGGCAGACCCTCAAAATGTCAAAAATAGTCTTCTTTCTTCAAATTGTTTTGTTAGGCACTTTGTCAAATAAACTTAAAAAGTAATCAGTACAGTTTCTAATGATTGAAACAAACCAAAGCAATGTCTACACCTTTTTGTATGCACATTACTTAGGTATCAAATGTAATAAGAAGTGTGTACGCCTTCGCACAAATATGTCACATACTTTAGCCATTCTCTTTTTACCAGGCTGTGTGTGCAGCTTCTTCTAGTTGTGTCTTCTGAATCCATGTAAAAGCATCCCTCTAGTAGGGCTTGCAAGTCTGGCTCCCCTGCCACAGGCTCCAATCCTGCACATAAGAAAGAGCATCATCACATTCATGTAAGCTGTAAAGTGCACAGGTGAACTTCTGTAAACAGTATAACATCTTCCTCTTGTGATAGACAATTACACAGGCATACTTTTTATAGCATTTATTTCTCATCAAATTATCACTAAAGAACATAGAAAGAATGACCTCAATATTCGTATTTTCAATGAATAAACTTAAATCCAACAGTCTGAAAAGGTTTATTGGTCAAAATAAGCTGTGAAGAAAGAATCTTACTCTTCTAAGCATCCATACTGTTTGGCCTCACTAAAGCTTTAGTAATACCTCACACTGGGTGTGCAACCACTCAGTCATGCTCAACTCCCTGCTTTTCTCATCTTCAACCTAGTTCATGTTAAAGTAGTCATTTATTTGATTAAATTTATGCATTTCACTTTCATTTCGATATTAATAATATATATGTACAATAGAAGCTCATATTAATCACATGCTTGTTAGTTCTAAGTTTTTATTCCTGTGGTATTTGTTTGTTTTCCACTTTAGATAAATAAAAAAGCTGTGGTCAAAGAAACATCAGCTCTCCACTGTGATAATTAACTAACACACTATCATTCACATGATCTGGCATTCATTAGCATAAAATTACATTTCATGCATAAAAACTACAGAGAAAAATGCAATGTATTTCCTAGGGATAAATACACATTTTTAGATAAAATTTTATTCTAAATAAGACCTAAAAAATTAAACCAGTCGACATGCCATTGTGAAGGGGAGAGAAATCTCACAAACCATAACCATAGATGAAGAGCTATAGGCAGTTGATTGTTGCTGAGTGAGACACAATCAGGCTTTCTCCTTCATAGTTTATCCAATTCCAAGTGGTCAATTCCAAATATAAGAGGCCATGAATTTGAGATGGAGTGTGAACCATAAGAAGAGATGCACAAACATGGTGATAAATGATTTAAATATTACTCATATGAAATTTTCAAAAATGTAAAACTTGTTTTTTTAAAAAGGATACTTTTGTGATGGACAATAAGTACTTTAGCTTCACTTGCCCACACAATGAACTTGAATGAACTTCAGTTGCATACCCTAACATTAACTTTTCCAAAGCAAACCAATTTGAAAATCTCCATAGCAGTGAGATTTTCATTACCTGGGGACATACAATTTCTCCTGAAAAACAGTCAGCAGTTTTCAAATGACATAGAGATACATAGTAAAATTTTTCTTAAAGTAAATCCTTCAACCATTTTGATAGAAAGTGTATCCACTGTTGGTCTTAAATCAGGAGGCAGTGCAAACAAAACCCCAGCATCACCAGCAATAAGTTAATCTCCTGACATAAAGTTCTGCCAACATCTGAACAGAAGTTTGGTAGAAGAATGAACTCCTGGACAGATTCAAGGAAAAATGCAACATAAGCCAGAATGATGGTAATAGAGAACATCATTATTCAAAAAAATGCAAAATAACTCCAAACATGTACTGTATGTACATACCACAAGCCCTAATCTTCAGTTTATGGATTTTCATTTGCTAGCATGCAAAGGAAGACATATTCCCTTTCATTGTTTTGCAAAGTTTTGCCTTGTATAGCTCCAGTGTGATTTGAATTCATCTGACTTAGAAGTTATCTGGTAAAATTTTAAAACCATGTGTGGGGGCTGCAGAGAATGACTGAAGTGAAAGATGAGCCTTGGTCCTCAGATGACAAGAGTGATTCTTCAAGATTGTTAGGTCAGCTTCTTCAGTTATCACATTGCAGCACTGAGAACAAATGAACGAAAATGCTCCTCTTTCCAAGATCTGCTTGTTTTCTGTGGGAAGTCCATCTTCCCTCCAGAGATCCACAGATAATCACTATGTGTTAGTGCACTGTTATTCACAACCAAGTCTCTCTCTATTTCTCTCTCTCTCTGCCTCTGTCTCTGTCTCCCTCTGTCTCTGTCTCCCCCCACCTCTCTCTCTGTCTCTCTCTGTCTCTATGTCTCTCTGTCTCTGTCTCTCTCTCTCTCTCCCCCACCCCTCTCTCTCTCTCTCTCTCTCTCTCTCTCTCTTTCTCTCTCTCTCTCTCTCTCTCTCTCTCTCTCTCTCACACACACACACACACACACACACACACACACTTCAAGGCTAAAAACATCATTCAAGACCCAATTGAGGGTTCCAGAATTAGAAATCCAGGCTAGGGGTCCAGCCCCTAAACCTGCTTCTGTGTTGAAAGCTGCTCATAACAGATATCTTGTCAGAAGTGATCTGTGTAAAATATCACGAGGAACTTTTGAAAAACTAAATCTGTTTAGTGTTGTGCTCCATCAGCACTTTTGAAGTCCCAAGGAAGAAGCTGGGCAAGCTTCGGATCTAGATACCAAACTGTCCAGTTTATCTGGGTTCTGTGATTTCTACTGAAGATCTGTGCTTATGTGTTCTCTTTACTACTCAGTGGACCCTGCTGTGTTTGTAATGTTGTCTCTTTATATTTTCATTTTTCTCTATATTCACTTTGTGACTGCTTACAGATTTCACCAAGCCTTTTGAAATATTTAAAATTCTTGCTGTGTGTTATGTATTAGTTATCAGTTTATCAATTTGGAAAAGTTTTTATAGACTTAATTATTGTGGCTTACTATTCATTTCATTATTAATATAATCTCTTTATCTAAAAACACTTCATACTTTAAATTTTCAATTATTAATATAACTTTATTGTTCTATTGTGGTGTGTGTGTGTGTGTGTGTGTGTGTGTGTGTGTGTGTGTGTGTGAATTCAGACAAATGCATGCTATAGTGGAGAACAGAGAACAACTTTTGTGACATGGTACTCCCCTTCCAGCTTCTTCTGAGGTAGTTTTTTCTACTATACTGGTAGTCTGGGCTGGCTGCCTTATGAAACCCCAGGTAACTCTCCTGTATTCCCATTCTCTTTGGCCACAGAAGTGCTGCAATTAGATATGCATGTTGCACATCCATTACTAGCATGTTAAGTACTTCTAACAGTCTCAACTGGCTCTATTTATTTTGTGTTTCACTAGATAATACTTTTCCATAAACTTTTTTCTCGTTGTTATAGATTCAGAACACACCTTCATATTAAGAAGCTAAATAAGACCCATACAATGACAACTCCAACTGACCCATTATGTGGGTGGTAGAAATCTCACAAGGCTCCATCCTTAGATCCGGAGTGCTAGACAATTGCTACTGACAGAGAGAGAATGAACCTTCTCTAGGAACATCTCATGCAAGGCTATCCAATTTCAAATGTTTGTTCTGAAACACACACACATATGAGCAATACCAAATGGATGCAGCACAATATATATGAATGATATATATATATTGATATATATATATGATAAATGTTTTTAAAAAGTATGTGCTAATCATAAAGTCAGACATTTAAGGTGGAAATGGGACATGAGAGGAGTGGGTTGGAGGATGGAAATTATGTAAATATTATATTATGAAATTGTCAAAGTACTTATTAAATTTGAAAAGAAGCTTTAAAAATATGAAAGTTTCAGTAAATCTACTAAATAAAAATTTTATATCATCCTCTAGCAAAAGGATCCTAAATATTAGACTGTGGTCACCAACATCCTCACAATTCCATCATTAACCAAGAAGGGAAACATGGATATTGGACCATGCCTGCAGTCATTTGACTATTTGTGTTCTTTTTAACCTTTATCTCACATCCCTTTTCAGAGACTCTCACTAAGTTGATCAAACTGCCTATGAAGTCTGTAGCTTTCTGTTCCTTTCTCCTGAGAAGCTGGGACTTCTGCACCACCAGTCTCAGCCCTTACTCCTTATTATTGTAAAACTTTATTAACTGATTTTCAAGTATTTTCATGGTTTTGTCTGTTGTAGGACACATCTATATAATACATAGTATGTGAAATAAAAATATACCAAATATCAAACTATGGAAAATACATATTTTGTGTTAGGGAGTTGGCTTAGTGGCTAAAAATATATGTTGCTCTTTCAGAGACCTATGTTTGATACCCAGGACCCAAATGTTGGCAATCAACTGTCTCTAACTCAACTCCATAGGGGCCAACAGCCTCTACTGACCTCTTTGAATAGCAGTTATAAATTTATACATTCTGAAAATATTCATAGACATAAAATTAATAAATCTAAAACTTAAAAATGAAATTAGAGTCAAAATAATATCTAAGTATGTAATTTTATTGTATAGAATATTATTTGCAATGCATGAAACTTAATAAATCTGTATTGATCTAAATTTGTGATGTGTCTGCTTTTCATTGACTATAACATATTTATGTATTTCTGATGCATTGAGCAATTTCTGTAACTTATCAGATTCTTCTTTTCTTCTTCTGCACTTCATTTCTTCTTCAGTAATCTGCCTTGTCTGCTTATCCTAGATTGATAGAATTGATAGCAACATTTAGTCCCATTTCTTTATTAAGGTGGCAGTGAGTGTCATTGATTGAGCAAGAAACACATGTATATATAGTGTGCACACCAACAATATCATTTCTTTATTCATAAGAAATATTAAAAAATCTATGACAATATAGCCAACTCTGTTAGTGCAGGTGTCGGTGAGCCAGCACCAAAGTTGTGAGCATGGAAGACCTTCCCCAATTTCTCATTTGTCTTGTGGCAGATTGGGAGAAGGAAAGTAGACCTCCTCCAAGCCCATCAATGCTTGGGGCAGGTGGCAGAGCTGGCTCTGTGGTCATAAGAGGAGGAAAGCCATCTTTGACACCCACCAGCTGCAATACTTGGGAAAGCAGGCACTGCACCTCAAGAGGGCAGCACATTAGAGCCAATCCAGTTACCAGGTTTGAGCAAGTCAGCCCTGGAATCATGACCATATTAGATCTTTTCCCATTTCCCATCTTGGAGATAAACCCTACAAGTGCACAGGCCCGAACTCAGGGTTATAACGTGGCCTGCCCAAACATTCAAACTTGAATTGCTGGAGCACATGAATGAACATTACTTGCAGATCGAAAGCTGCAGTATCTCGACAACAGGGTCCCAGCAGAATGTCAGAAAGAATCCTAGTGGGGGTCCTTTATTGATTATGTAGTGAAGATCATGAGCCTTGAACCAGAACAATGAATTTTTGCAATGAACGCTACAAGTAGAACTGTATGGAAAAGGGAGTATATGGTGTGAGGTGTTTGGTCCTACTACAGCTTCCAAGACAATATTTTTTCATTTTTTCACTAGTTTTACCTTTTTATTTTGTTTCTCTCTCTCTTTCTCTCTCTTCTCTTTCTCTCTGTTTGTGGAGGAATGCAGGGACAGACGGCCAATGTGAAAGGACAGGGAACAAATGGAATCAAGATACAGGATGTGAAAAACACATAAAATATTTTTAAGGTAAATAAATAAAAAATACCTTCAAAAGACAAAATAAGCATTTGTATACACGCAATTGTAAACAATTTAACATTACTTTTTTACATTACAAAATATCAACTTTTTACCAATTGCACAAATTTAAGATTTATTTTCTCAGCATAGTTACATTCTATTCAATTTCTAAAAAGATTTCTCATGTGAATATACCTTTACAGAAATAACTTTGTAGACATTTTCTGAATTTGACTTTGAATCTGATGGGGTTAGTGTCTTGCGATATAACTTCTTCTCTGACTTTTCCTAGGGAGATGTCAACAGATGCCTATTTACTCCAGGTAAGGCATCCACAACAGCACAAAGAAATGACTCTATTCAAGTCTAGATCAGTGAATCAATGAGTTTATTAGGATTACTAGCAGGGATGGGTGAGGGCTCCTTATTAATAACATGGAGAAATAAGAGCAGCTTCACCCCAGAAAGTCAACCCCCACTCAGCCTGTGTGACAAGTCAAAGAAGTTGACTTGCAGCTCCCAGAACTTTCTGCAGATGGCTGAAACAATTCTCTCTCTTAGGAACTGTTTACAAGTACTTAACATGTTCCATGTTTAAGCCAGTTCATAACATAAACTAAACAAAAAATATAAATACTTAAGAGTATTATTTAGCTAAATATCCACATAAGTAATTATTTACAGATGCTATGATTTTGTTTCTGCAAAAGACAAAAATGAGCGCTAGGCACAAAACTTCTTTCATACTTACTAAACAGGTGTTTATTTGAAGTTTGATATTAATAATCTTCTCGGGATCTAGAATTGCCAAAAGACAAACCTCTGGGCATGTGTAAGACAGACATTCTACATTAGGTTAATTAGGGTGGGGAATCTCACTCTGACTGTGAGTCATGACATCCTGAATTGAGTTCCTGACCTAGGAAATGAGAAAAACATCAGAGCAGCAGCATTTATATCTGCTTCCTGACTCCAGACACAATATGACTATTTCCCTGAATGTCCCATTGTCATGCCTTCCCTGCCAAGACAAGATGTACCTTCAAATTGTCAGTGAAAGTTTCCCTATTTCTCCCCTAAATTGCTTTCTCAGGTATTTAGTCACAAAAACAAGAAAAATGAGCAAGACAGATACTGTAATCCAATAAATTGGTGCCAATGTTGTTGCCTAAAATTTGCTTAAAACCTGAGAGCACTTTCAAAGGAATTCTAGACACAAAAATACAGAGTTTAACACAGCTTCTTGCTGTTTTCTGGTGGCATGCTACAGCTCCTTTAAGACAGTTTTTTCTCACTCAGTGGCAGAAAAAAAAAAAGCTGTGTCATTTTAAAATGCAGGCTTTCTGGGCCATGCTGCCTGTGTGACCTCTGGCTCTTTTGGGGGACCAAGTATTTGAATGGAGTTTGTGAGAAGACTGTTGTATCTTGCTTAATGGTGGCATGGACTGGCTGTGTGCCTGAGAATGGGGCTGTAGACAAGGCTCTCAGAGGCAGCAAATAGGTCTGCCGTGCTTGACTGGGCATGACAAGCAGGAAGTACAGTATATACTGGAGTAACAATGCAACATAAATTTTGTAAGAAGTGCTTAGCATTTTAAGAAGTGCTCCTGGATAGTAAAATTACAGATATACAATAGGACAGAGTCAGACATAAAAGACCCCTAAATGGGTCACAATGTTTGATAAATGTACATAGACTTGGGAGAGAGAAGAAAAAGAGTACAGAGACTTATAGAAAGAAGTAAATGAATTTCTAAAAAGAATAAAATGAGGTCTTTAAAGAAACAGAGTATAAGACAGTCACAGATTAAGAGGAGTAATGAAAAATAAGCCACATAAAGATGGAACATTCTCAGAGAGTATAGATTATGTATATTATTGTGTCTTCTTTGAATTTTTTGACTGTTAAGGAGCTAAGTACAGAGAAAAATTCATTGTATAGGCTGCTAAACTAAACCAGCATATATATTATAAAGATATCTTGGGGCTGGAGAGATGGCTCAAGTGGTTAAGAGCATTGCCTGCTCTTCCAAAGGTCCTGAGTTCAATTCCCAGCAACCACATAGTGGCTCACAACCATCTGTAATGAGGTCTGGTGCCCTCTTCTGGCCTGCAGATATACACACAGACAGAATATTGTATATATAATAAATAAATATTTAAAAAAAAGATATCTTGACTTCAGAATTTGAGTCTAAGGATATGTTGCTTTGGAAAAGAGGTTCTTCTTTTGTTTCCACAGAGGATGAGAACCTATGGAATCCTACCAGACTAATGTAGATTGATAGACCAAGAGCCCTTGAAAGGCCACCTTGGAAACCCTTCAAAATATTACTTTTCCCAATAAACAGTAGAAAGAAGTTTGGACAGAACTATGCCCATATTCCCAAATATTGTCTATAAATGTTTCTTTACATTTAAAAGGGAATATGCTCTAGAGATTTGCATTTGTATTGGTATTGCTCTATTGATACAAGTTTTAGGTCAATTTTGGTATATGCATTTTTCTGTTCTTGATTAAGGTATTGTGTTTGTATAGCTCATTTAAAAGTATAAAGTGTAATTAAGAACTATAAGTTAATAAATAATCATCTATAATACTCAAGCTTGTAATCATGTTGATTAGGTTTTCTAGATATATAGAGATATATTTATGTTAGATAGATATTCTTCAAATCTTTCAGATACCTTTAAAATACGACACTTAAAATGTTATTATTTTAAAACTTTTCATGACAGTGAGACGCATCTGCACCTGGAAACAACAAGCTAAAAAGAGAGGATGATGGGCATTGAAGAGACTCCTTGGAGTTGGTTGACCACTTGGCAAGAAACTGCTTTTGCCTGGACTGTTTTATAAACTGGACATGCAGGACCCACAGAGAACTGACTGCTGAACTTGCCTAAAGGTAAGATGGTCTTTTGGGTTTTTGTCAGATGTTCTGTAGGATACAAAAGTAAGTGACTGGCAAACTGCTAATATAGGTGTAAGTGTTTTTGAAAGTTCCTGCTTCATGAAAAAGTCTGCTGGATACTATGGGTCTGTAGGCTGAAGATGGATGCCCAAATGGTGGAGAAGAACTTTGGGTGACTTTCCAAGCAGCAAGATGTGTCTGACAATTCTAGAGTTTTGGAAGTTGCTTGCAATGCACTTCCTGTTTACTTAGGTAATATTATATCCTTCTGGAGTCTTTGATGGAATTGAAAAATAGGTAGTTATAGTTTTCTTTAGTTATGATAAAAGATAAAATAGATATGAATATTGAAACTGTATTTCTTGCTTGATAACTGTTTTGTTATATGTGATTTTACTATATTAAAGTGAAAGCCTTCCTTTTCGCTTAAAGAGAAAAGGGGAAATGGTGTGGGATATCCTTCTGTCTATGTGTTGCTTTTATTGGATAGTGAATAAAAAACTGCTTTGAGCCTATGGCAAGGGAAGAACAGAACTAGGCTGGAAAAGCAAGGCTGTATGCTGGGAGAGAGAGGGCGGAGTCAGAGAGACACCATGTAGATCTGCCAGAGACAGACACCAGAACTTTCTCCAGTAAGCCACAGCCATGTGGCAATACACAAATTAATATAAACTGTTTAAATTAATATGTAAGAGTCACCCAATAAGAAGCTAATGCTAATGGACCAAGCAGTGATTTCATTAATACAGTTTCTGTGAGATTATTTTGGGTCTAAGTAGCCAGGAACCAACAAGCAGCTCTTCCTGCAATAGACATTCTACATTAGGTTAATTGTGGTGAGGAATCTCACATTTACTGTGAGTCACAAAATCCATGAATTGAGTTCCTGACCTAGAAAATGAGAAAGCCATCAGAGCAGCAGCATTTATCTCTGCTTTCTGACTCCAGAAATAACATGACCATTTTCCTGAATGTCCTGTTGTCATGCCTTCCCTGCCATGATTACATGCACCCTCAAACTGTCAGTGAAAGCCTCCTTATTTCTTCCTTAAATTTATTGTCAGGTATTTAGTCACAAAAACAAGAAAAATCAGCAAGACAGATACTAACATATCAAATATCCTACCTTAGCTTTCTGTACAAATTAAATAGTTATTAAGTATCACAGAAAAAAAAATCAGGCTTAAATTAAGCACAAAGACTTCCCATTATTTTCTGTGTTTTTCCATCAGATTTTAAGTATGGCTGTCAGCAGCTTCTTCTCCCTGATACTTGACCTGAAATTAAGGGAAGGCCTCCCTCTGTAAAGATTATTGCTATAATTAACTTCAAGGAAAATTGGCTTTCTATACATGAAAGACAGCAACTCAACACTGTGAGTGTAAAAGTGACCTACAAATTAATAACATAACATCTTTCTTTAGTTGATGCCTATTTCTCAATCAAATTTGAAATCATTAGTTTCTCATAAAATTATCTCTAAAAAATACAGAAAATAGGCTCAAAATTTTTTTAATTTATAAGTTTCAAAAGCTTCATTTAAGGTAAAATCTAGGCCAAACATCAACACAACAGTCTGAAGGGATATTTTTGTATCAAAATAAACATTGAAGAAAGAATCTTATATTTTCTGAAAATTCTCAGTGGTCTCTTACTAAGAGTCACACTGGACTGACCACAGAGCATGTGACCACTCATCCATGTTAATCTCTCTAAACTTCCTTCCCTTCTTTGACTCAAATAATTTTAAATAATTCCCTTATTTGATTAAGTTTGTGTATGTTTTGCCTACATTTCTATACTAAAAACATACAAGTAAAACAACATTTATGTTAATTAAATGTGAGTCACTTCAACATTAGTCTAAATTTTCATGCCTATAGGAAAATTCAGGTACATAAACATAAAATGTTACAACCAAATTCCTGCTGAGATGTTTGACAAAAACACTACCATAGGCATATTTGGCATTGATAAGCATAAAAAGTAAAATGTATTATAATATGTATATAAGAATTAAATAGAAAAGAAATCCCAGTGATAAACATGTTTCAAGAATTCATGATTCACCAGTTTAATGATATACATAGGAAACTTGGGATAAACTGAAAGAATTTTTAATTTTTAATTGCAGTCTCTTTCTCTCTCTCTCTATCTCTGTGTGTGTGTGTGTGTGTGTGTGTGTGTGTGTGTGTGTACAGCTAGCAACTCTACTGATAAATAAGTATAAAGATGACTTAAAAATGTAGGAATCAATTCCATCCCCAGAAACAATTAATAGTGGACAAAAATATTTAAAATGTAAAAGTGCTTACTCACTGGGTAAGAATTTCTTCCTAAGTTTTCTAAATTGTTCTTACATCTAAAAAATAAATTAAGTATATCTTATGTGAGTCTATATTTTGTTATTATATTATTATACTTATATATTATAATATTATATATTATTATAATTATAATATATATTATTATACTTTATTACATGACATTTTAGAGAATAGAGATCATTCCTATACTGACAAAATTAGAGGCTTCCTTTTTAAGTGCCTCACTTGAATGCATATACATAATATCTAACTTGTTATTCGTTGATCACTTTAATATCTTTACAAATTTAATGACTGATAAAAAAAATAGTTTTTAAAAATGCTGCAAGATCCCCAGCGGTTTCCAAGAGGTGGCTCGTCCCAGGTGGGCTGGTCCCAAGCAGCAAATCCCTGACCGGAAGAGCCGCCAGTCCGGGCATGCAGCGCTGGGCTGATCCCGGCTCCCAGTGAAGTCCCCGGAAGGTGCAGTATCCCAGCAAAGTTCCCAGAATGTGCAGCATCCCAGCAGCGAGTGGCTGAGCAGGCACATGGGTGGGAGACACGTGGGCAGATATATTGTATGGAATAGAATTGAATGTTTATTACTTGAAGGAGGGGGGAAAGAAGGAGAGAGAGAGGGAGAGAGAAAAGGAAGAGAGAAGAGAGAGAGACAGAGAAGGGCCCGAGAGAGAGACGCACACGTGCCAAGAGGGGACAGACAGAATCTAAGATGGCGGGGGAGGGCAGGGGTCACCGGGAGTGGGCGTGGCTGTCTCAAGAGATGAAAACCATAACAATCGTGATACCAGTTCTTATATGTAAATGATTCAAATATACATAAACATTTTTAAAACAATAAACATGCATGCATCTTGTCTGTAGATCTGTCATATGTCTGAATAGTTCTTGATCTACACAGAATCTTCTAAATCTCTAAAATAATAGCTATCTGAATAATTTTGAAAGTGTAAATGTTTATAAAAAGACTTTCTTATATTATATCCCAAGCCTATAGTGGACTCTATTCCCTTTGTTGCTCCTGACAACAGATGTGAGGATTGCACTCTGCAGGCTGTCTTTCTCTTCTTACAGCTCTTACAAGAGCTCAGTTTGCCCCATCTCATGGGAATAGTCCTTTAATAACACCCTAAAAGATGTGCAGGACAAACAAGTAACTAATCACAAACTAATATTCTTAGAAAACTCCTTTTTCCAGAATTGTCATTCTGTTTTACCTACTTAGCCAGAAATCCAAGAAAGCATAATGTTCCTGTCTTCTTAGTTAGATGGTGTCAGCTAATCACAGATCCACACTTGCATGGTATAATGTGGTCCCCATTTATGAATTTCTGAGAAGGAACAAAATTAACCCTGTTCTCATGAGATAGATATTGCCCATGTTTTGGCTCTTTCTTATGGTATCTGCCATCTTAATAGATAACTCTACAGTATCTGCATTTCTAATAAACCCTTTGCCTGAATGAGGATCTCCACCCTGGTCATCCCTAAATTGTAACAACTATGAACGGATTTTTTTCTAGTGTATAGAAGCTTATTCCCAATATGTTTCATAGAAAAGACCATTTTGTATGTTTGAGCCTGCACCTCATCCACAATTGCACAGAAAGCAAGGACTGACTCAGTTTCCTGTTCTCTAGGATCAGGACACATGAATGGACTGAAGGGAAAGCAATTCCCATTATCTGTAAAAACAAAACTATGTGACTTCTATGCTTAAAGTCAGCATTCCAGCATAGTAAAAGATGAGACAGAAAGAAAATCATATACAGTAACAGGAAGGTGACCACAGTGTGCAAGGCCTTTATGTGGGCTGTGGTGCTGACATCTCTGGAGCCTTTGGTGTTGTGTTGCATGTTCTTCAGATGTTTCCACAGGGAGAAGATGAGCAGGAGAAACAATGTCAGAGATGCAGTGAATGAAGTGAGTGTGAACATAGTGTTGACAAGTAAAACAAGTCTAGAAAATTCAGCCAAGTTACCTGTGATAGTACTGTAGGACATATTTGCTTCATGTCCATCAATCCAGACATCAATATGTGTGTTTATGATTAAAATGTTTAAAACCAGGATGAATAAAGATATAAACAATGTCACTAATATCACCTTTTTTACTCTCCACTTCAAATAAAGAAAAATATAGCTTGAAAAATTAGCTATTTTGAGAAAATAAAAGATGCTGAGACATGTAGCAAACCAGATGCTGAAATGATTGGTCACTGTCCAGAAAATTTTGATAATTCTCATCACTTTTCCAGGCATCATCAAAGTCGTGTAGATGGATGAAACCAATAAATGTACAATTAATGACCAGATCAGAATGATCCTGGAAATGGCCAGAGCAGTGAGGATCTGATCCACCGAAGAGATCTTTCTTTTCTTGACCCAGTCCAGGATGTTTACCAGTGCCATGAATGCATTTCCTAAGTTTCCTATTATGAATTCGACACTTAAAATAAATGTTAATGTGACACGTAGAATATAACTCATTGTTACTAGAAGGATGCTTTAGTTCGTGGTACACTGATGAAGATGTCTTCTAAAATACTATGAAATTATTGAACTCTCGTAGCATTCACTGTCATGAGCCCCTATACACAGTGTCAATCAAACATCGATTCACTACTGATTTGGTCCATAATTTTCTGCAGAAAATTTTAGAACCTCCAAGTCAGTTAGGTTAGAGTCTATCCAGATATTATGTGTCTTACACATAGCACGTCTTTTTGTAGATATGGAAGAAACACTGAATTTTCATGTGCTGTCATCAAAACAAAGATATACTTACATTCATTGGCTTTTACTAGTTTTTCTTTATAAATATTTTAGTCTAGATAATGGCTTTCTAGACAAGTAACATTAAGGAATTGTAATTCATAGCCATTAACCAAATTGAGACTGATATATAGAAGAAAAACTTATTAAATATATCAAAGTAATATTTGTCCAGGTAACTACGAATGCTTCCCAAAGTTCTTATAGCAAGGTATCAGAGTTGCCTATAAGTCTCATAGATATTATTGTCTCTCAGATATTCTGTATTAAGAAAAATAATCATCTTATTTTTTTTCAGGGACATGCATACAAACACACAATGCTACTCAAAAGAAGAGAAACATTCAAATGTCATTGGCTCATCATTTTAATAAATCTGTTTTAAGATTAGTGTTTGCAGGCATATTGGGATGATTATACTGCTATAGTTGTCAAGATGTTGTGTAAAATAGTTTCCAAGTATAACTGATGTAATAAAAATATAAATTTTCTCAAATGTCATTCTTTCATCTCTGTATATGAGCAAATCTAGAGAGTGTCCTATCATGCTCTCAAAAAAAGAATTTCAATGAATATATACACAAACAAAGGATCTTTTCTAATCTCTGTATCTCCCTTTGTTAGTACATTTACTACAGTTAGCACCTAGGACCTTCAGATAGAATCATTTCTCTCTACTTTGGACCAGTATCTCCTTCATTGCCAACATCACAAGCTTCAAGGATTATACATGACCTAGATAAGCAGGAAATGAAGCAAATAGGACTATTTTATTGTGTTTTAATAAACAAAGATAAGAGAAGCAAAGCAGCCAACCCCCAGAGAGCTCTTACCTCTACAGATTTTCAGACTGAAAAGAGAACAAGTTCCTGTCTCATCCCACCTTATATTCCTCTCTAGTATTGGGATGAAAGGCATGCACCACCTCCCAGCCTCTATGACAAACTAGTGTAGCTGCTGGTATTAAAGGTGTGTTCTACTACTGCCTGGCCTGTATAGCTAACTAGTGTGGCTGTCTTTGCACTCTTTAGGCAAGTTTTGTTTATTAAAAAATAAAATATCACTATATTTACCATTTTGTCTAAGTTTTAAAAAGAAGGCTATAATGGAAGAAAAACTGTATACAATTAGTACAATAACTGTATACAATATATACAGGTAATAAGTATATCAACAATGTCTAGTCCTTCACTATTTGACAAATTCAAAGAAAATACTCCATATCTATTCTATCTTTTTGAGTTCAAAGTCTTCTACCTAATTTACTATCTATTATAAACATCCAAAATTATCTTTTGGTATCTCTCAGTCTTATCCCTTTTACACTTCTTCAGTGAATATCTTTTCTGAGTATCATAGTCAAGGAAAACTATAACTGTCTATCCTTTAACTACCTCAGAGACCTGAGAAGGAAATAATATTAACTGATGAAGCAAGAAGTGCAAGCAAGAGACTTCCAAAGAATGTGAGTAATAACAGAAACAACTGAATGCCTGAACAGTCACCCAAAGCTCCTCTGCAACTTTAGGGAATCCATCTTCATGATAAAGACCTATAACATTCAACAGACTTTTTTATTGAGCAGGACTTTTGGAGGACTGCTCACCTTGACTAGACAAGTTTTGTCAGTCATTCTCTTTCGTGTCCTGCTTATCCAATTAGGACAACACACTGTTGGCAGTCAAGGCAAGGGCATTTTCTTGCCCAGTAACTTGCTTTGGCCACAAAGAAAATAAACTTTATATGGAGTTTCTTCAATGTGTATTATCTTCTCTGAAATAATTGGTGCTATCGAGAGCAAACTTGTCTCATTGTCATAAAAATAGAATCTTTGTTAATAAAGCATCTTACGTATCATATTCTGTAGATCTCGGAAGTGTTTGAAGACAATCTGTCTATTTAAAATGTATCCATTTGACCTTGAAAACATACTTAATATGACTCTACAAGTTCAATTGTAATACATGATTAATTGCTAACCTGCATTTCCTTATTATCTTAAATACTTGGTAATAATAACTTACAAGGGCTAGAAATTTGCATTGCTTTGTTACATGAGCTGTATATATACAATGCCTTGATGAAATTAGAAATTTATGTACAATATGCTTTAATAAAATTAATCTCAAATTTATATCAATATACAATTTTTATACAATATACAAAAGTACAATCCAACACAGAATAGTGAAAACTAGTAGTTGCTTTTAAAAAGTATATTCATTAATCTATTATTTAATCTTATCATATCTCTATCCTCCTTTTTTCTTTTCATAATAGATTCAATAATCTATCCTTCTATCCCATCAAAGCATGGCAATAAAACTCTTCAGGCGCTAAGGATAATCAAAGAATTAATAACTAAAAGTCAATAAAAAAGAACCAGGAAGACAGAAAAACAGGTGTCAAAGGCTACAGTAAAATCGATGTGGTGATGCACAATGGTAAACTTAGCCTAGCTGTGAAGAGATGGATATAGGATTATAACTACCCCAAAAACCCATGAGAGATAAATAAAACACTGTTTAAAACAAACCCTTTATAGAGATTACAGGCAAGGCATGAGGTATCCCATTGTGGAGACTGGATCAAAATCTCAGTAACCTGGAGTAAATGTCCAACAATTACAGAACAGCTATACTAAGAAGATAAAAGATAACATGCTTAAATATGTAAAAAATTTTAGGGGAAGTTGCTAAGAATAGAAGAGTGAGCATACCAACATTGCAGACACAGGAGGATTCCTGACATGGCTCCTTCACACAACAAAAGAGAAAGGAGAAAAAGAGAAATACAAAACACTCCAGGGGTGGAGCAGTGTGGAGAGGAGGCTGGGTTCTTCTGAAAATGCCAGGTTTTTAAAAGTAACAGAAGTATTCACCAGGAGAGAATAACACATACCACCCGAATGGGCACCCCTGAGCTCCTCCTCTGTATCTTCTGCTCTGTACAAGAAACACTTTCACCTGAAGAACAAGCAGTTCCTAGGATAGCCAGACTTATCCAGACAAGATGAGACTAGCAACAGAAAGACTTGCCACATATTTCATCTTTAGAGTAACATGATAAAGCATTGTCTCAGAAAGAAGGAATCTATCAGTTGGGAGAATAGAGAGTATAAGGGGCAGTTGGAAGAAATGGAGAGAGCTGAATATGATCAAAATGCATTGTATTAAATGTTCAAAGATCTACCAAATAAACTTAAAGACGCCATGCCACTCCTCTCCAGGACAGAGGTGATGAATCTCTGGCCAAAGATGGACGTGGGCTAGAATCCTTTCCGGTAAGCTACTGCCTCTTGGTGCTACACAGATTACTAAATATGGGTTAAGCAAGATATGAGAGTTAGCCAGTTAGAGGCTAGAGCTAATGGGACAAGCAGTGTTTAAAAGAATACAGTTTCTGTGTTGTTATTTCGGGGCATAAGCTAGCTGGGCAGCCAGGAGCTGAGTGGCAGGAACGCAGCCCGCAGCTCCTTCTACACCTGATTACTTGTTTCTCTATCAAAGCACATTGTATCAAACTTTCAAAAAACTACCAAATGAATTTAAAGAATTGTGATGACTTGTTTCTATATCCATAGATCATAGCATATTTCAAGCCCCATCAGAGAAACTTCTTCTTATGGTACTTGACAATTAAAATAGAGACTCTCACCTGCTCATATGTACAGAAAAAAAGAGTGGGGCCTTCTCATCTCTAAAATGAGCACTCATGAACACCCCACCCCTCAAACCTTAGGGATTTTCATGGAAGAGGACAAGAAAAGACTATGAGAGAAGGAAAGAATGGGTAATAGCATGAAAACTGGTTGTCTTTTTTTTGATAAATAGGGCAGTTGAACATGTGAACAACATGTAAAAACCTGAACAAGCTCAATCTAGACAAAACCCCAACATAGAGAGAGGAAGGCAACACAAAACCCTACTTCTACCTGAGAAACCTCAGGTTTTGATAGCTGTGGGAGAAGAATCAGTAGAATCAATGATTAAACCACACACTGGGGAAGCCCCATCTCAAGAATAGTGCAGCAACAAAAAGTAGACTCTATGAAATGAAAAGAACTCAAAGTTTGGGTGTGAAGCAAGAGGAGGCAACAGTTATGGGAGCAGATGGAGGAGTGAGATAATATGTTCAAAGTACATTGTATGAAATTTTCAAAGAATTAATAAAAATATTCTTACATAAAAGAATCAAAGAAAAGACAAAACAAACTCCTACATATCACAAGAGTAAATTCTTAATTTTCCTTTATAGGTAAGAAAATGCAAGATTAGAGATCTTAGCCGCTTTGAACAAATACACCAGATGGTACAAGGATCACTTCCACCAGGAGCGTTAAGGACACCCTTCTTCACATGCTCATTATTTGAACCCAGATGAATTACAATTCAATGCAGTGTGTTAACTTTACCTAAGGAAACAATTCTGGAGACAGTTCAAGGAGTAATAATCCTATCACCAGGGATATCTTTTATCCCAGTAATACCCAAGCTATTTTCAATGCTACAAAGACATTGGCAGATTTCCCAAAACCAAATGCTCACACAAACTGGATAAAAAATATGCTCAGTATTAACTAAGCTGGTGTTACTGTTTATGATTAATAATCTTTCCAAAAAAGCTTTAGCAATACTGTTTTTGGGTGGAAAATAAAGTCTTATATCCATTTCGCTCATTTTTTTATTTACCTTTGAGAATTTAGTATATTTGCATCATTTCTGCATACTTTTCTTCCATCTGAACTCTCCCATATACTTCTCCTTGCTATCTTTCAAAGTCATCACCTACTTTTCATAATTTTTGTTACACACACACACACACACACACACACACAAACCTTTCAGTCTGAATGACTTTCTAGTGACTTTTACTTTCTGTAGACCATGTTAAGGAGGAATACAACATTAACCAAGATTAATGCTTAGTTTAATGCTAGTTTCGTAGAAAAAAAAAACCTGCTATCCCAAAACAACTCTAATCATTCATTGTATGCCCTCAGCACAGGCCCCAAATTTAACTCTGGTCCTGAAGGTAAATCTGAATTCTCATTTACTAGCATGCAAATGAAGGCATATTCTCTTTCACTGTTTTGCAAGCATTTTCCTTTGTCTAGCAAATGGAGCTCATGAAGTATGAGTATTATGCAGCAAAGCTTTAAAAGTTTTGAAGTTGCAAAGATTTATTATTTTTTTCAGTCCTCAGGTGATATCATGAATGGTTCTTCAACATCAGGACTTTGATTCAGCAGATAAACTGGATTCATGTAATAGAGCTTTTTCTTTCTACGGTGTCTTGTTGTCCATAGGATCTCTTTGGAAAATTCCTCTTCTCTACAATTATCTCCTGGTAATTAATGTCTTATAGCTTCATTATATTCAGTCAAGAAGCAAACACACACATACACATACACACAGACACAGACACACACACACACACACACACACCAATCCAAGGCTGAGAATAAGACACCATTCAAGAAATCATTGCTGTGATCACTAAGATAGAATTCCATTGTCTAGATATAGCAGTATATCTAGTGTGTTGATGAAGTGAAAACTACTAATGGACAGGAATCTTGCTAGAAGTGTTCTGTATAACTTATTGGTAGTTGTGCTAAAAAAAAAAAAAAGCCTGATGAATGCTGTGTTCTGTTGATTCCTAGTACCTTAGCAGCCATATTAGAAGAAAACTGGACAGGCTTTCATCTTGGAATTGAAAATGTGAGATTTCTCTGAGATTTGTTTTTTAGTGAAAATTGTACTGTGTAATTCCATTTTTATTGCCCTGTGGATTGTATTGTGTTTGAAATGTTACCATTACATGATTTGTACTTTATCTTTTATTGATATTTACTATATTTTCACCAAGAAATCTATAATTTGACTCTTATCTAGTTTTTTATTTATTGAACTTCATCTTTGACTTTTAGCATTTCATATTCATAGGTTCCATGATGTGGGAGGTCCTTCTGTCTGTGTGTTGCTTTTATTGGTTAATGAATAAAGAAGTGGCTTGGCCTATAGCATGGGAGGAAAAGCACAGAGTCGGAGAGACGCCATGGAGTTGTGGCCAAAACTTGCTGATAAGCCACTGTCATGTGGTGATACACGAATTAATAGAGATGGGTTAAATTAATGTGTAAGTGATAACCAAGAAGCTAGAACTAATGGGCCAAGCAGTGATTTAATTATAGAGTTTATTTGTGATTATTTTGGGTCTAAGCTAGCTGGATTGCAAGGAAGAACTAATGGCTCCCTTCCAACAGTTCCATCTCTAAATATTTATTCAACTGCAGACACTTTACAAATCAGAGCATTTCTCTCAGCACTGAATATATGCATACTTTCTTTTCTTATTGTTTCCTAAGCAATAGAATAACAAATAACTAATCACTGCACAATTTTCCTGTTTCCCAATTCAGCCCTTTATCTGCTTCTCAATAAGAGAATTTATACATACAATATTCAAATATAGATTGAAATTTTCAAGTGTCAATGAACCATGTATAAGTACTATAACATCCTCCTTCAAGTAGCTACCTATTATACATGTTCACATTTTATAACATGTGTATCCCCAACAAATTGTCTCTGGAAGACATACAGAAAATAAACTCAACATGTTTCCAATAAGTAGCTAAATAAATAAACAAGGTTAAAAGAGGAAAATATGAGAAAACAAACCTAGTAATATGAAGGGTTTCCTTCTGAAGAATCAATAATTCTTACAACAGATTTAACATCATTGGACACCTGCCACATGAATAAATATATACATAAATATTACATTTAACATAAATCATTTAAAAATGACAAAGTATCTAATTATAGATAGAAAATTTAATTTAGCTAATATTATTTGTTCATATATTTATTTACTCCATATTCATTTATATCATTGTAGAACAATACAGATATTTCCATATTTTCTACCAATGCTGTAACAGTTAGGGTAGTCCTAATCTACACAAAATTTGGCCAAATTCACATTACTACAAGTAAAGTACAGAAGGTGGAAATTTATACAAAAGTAATTTATTAAGAATTAATATACCTCTAAAATACAAAAGACGATCTACATATTAGGAAACTGGGGGCTTCACATCACTGAGCCTACACCTCAGCCACCACACCATGGCAATAAATGCCTGTCTAAGTTTAGTGTTTCCAAGAATCAAGACATATGAGTGGCCAGAAGGGAAAGCAACTCCAATAGTCCAGAAAAGCAGAGAAACTGAATTTTTCTGCTTATATAATGTTACAAAACTGCAAAAGAAGTGACAGAGAAAAAATGGCATACAGTAACAGGAAGGTGACCACCATCTGCAGAGCCCTTATGTGGGCCGCAGTGCTGACATCTCTGGATCCTTTGGCATTGTACTGCATGCTCTTCAGATGTCGCCAAAGGGAGAAGATGAGCAGGAAAAACACGGTCAGGGTCACAGTGAAGGGGATGAGTGTGAACATAGTGTTGGTGAGTAAAACGAGCCTAGGAACTTGAGAATAATTACTTGAGATAACACTGAAGGATGCATTTGTTTCAATGCTGTAAATGAAGATATCAGTGTGTGTGTTTATGACTAAAATGTTTAAAAACAAGAAGAGCAGAGATGCCAACAGTGTCCCTGAAACTATTTTTTTAACTCTCCACTTTAGATGAAGGAAAATAGAGTTTGAAAAATTGGCTATCTTGAGAAAATAGAAGATGGCTGAGACATGTAGCAAGCCAGATACTGAAATGATTGGTTGCTGTCCAGGAAATACAAATTTGTTTCACAATTCTTCTAGCTATTCTCATGGCTGGAAGCCGTTCAGATACAAATAAGCTTGCAGTTAATGAAAAGAGCAAAAAAATTCTGGAAATTGCCAGAGTAGTCAAGATCTGATCTGTGAAAGATATCTTTCTCCTCTTTACCCAGTCCATAATGTTCACTAGCACTGTGAATGCATTGCCTAAATTTCCCAGTAGTAATCCCACATTTAAAATAGTTAATAATATGTAATGTAGGACACCATTCATTGTTTCCACGACAATGTTCCAAATCCCACTATAGTGCTAAATATTTCTTAATACAGTCTTCTGATGTAAGTCTAGATGATTCTTGAGATTTTATGACATGCTAATTTTAATGAACTCATTGTACAATGTCAAATAAACATCAAAATTTATTGATGAAGTGGTTTATAGAGTTCTTCACAAAAATCTTACATTTTTCTAGAAAGCCCAGCTGAGGTTCCTTCGGATGCTTCATACAATACACACAGTGGACCAGAGTCCTCCATGGTTGATGTTGAAGAAAACATAATTCTCATGTACTGTCATCAAAACAAATAAATTTATTTACATTGTTTGACATTCTGCATATTACATTGTAACCATTTGATTCCTGACAAGGAAAAATTATATAATTCTAACTCACATAAAAGTCAAAGTATCTTGAATTCTATTTAACATAATAATCCCTTTAAATATTTCAAAATGAAGCTACTTAGGCATCGATACATATTTTCCAAACTTCTTTCTACAAGCAAACAATTACCTAATAGTCTTATATAGAGAGTAATTCTTCAAATATCTTGGGATGAGAAGATTAATAATTTTACGTTTTATAAGGTCATATATGCATTCACACACATGCAGATAATAATATATGCTAGTTTATTTATATGCATTATTGACATTGTAATCCCTTTCATTTCTGAGTTAAGTAATTCAGGTATATCATTTACTTAAAATTTATTGTGCATTTCACTTATGATTGTTAGGAGCTGGTATAAAATTGATTTCATTTTTAATTCCTAAAGTAGTAATGTAAATATTCTAAAGAGTTGTGACTATCTTATTCAAACATGTAAATAAATATGGAATAATTCCTATTCTATTACAAAGCAGACAATAAGTTTATATGAGTTTATTTGCACAACAAGAATGCTTTTCATTATCCATATCTCCTACCTTTGTTAATGCATCTGATTCCTTCACCAGTATGAGTCTTAGGCACTATTCATTTCTCTCCAGTTTTCACTGACATTTGCATCTATGCATATAAAGAACAGTAAAGAGCCCAGGCAAGCCAAGAAATGGAGCAAAGGGTCAGAATATTCTTTTAGACCTAATGAATAGTCGAAGAATCAATAACACAAATGTGAAGTATCAAAATAAGACATCAGAAAAACATGTTTAAAACTTTAGTAAACTTGGCCTAGTGGTGCACATTGGTATATGTGGCTCAGCACTGAAGAAAACTGGGCTAGTTGGTGAGACCCAGTATAAGCATAACACTGACAAAAATGTTATATTGAAGGAAAAGCTATAGGTTATTGCATGTGAAAGATGGATTATAATTGTAAATTGGAGCAATAGTGAGCAAAGAAAGTGACAAAATTTCTAGAAAAGTAACATTAACGTACCTGACAACAGAAAGGTCCTCATGGAATTCCTCTTTCCCCATAACAAAAAAGTCAGAAGTGACAAAGAAAAATGCAAAACACATTAAGGGAAGGGTGGGGCTGTGTGGAGAAAATGCTAGTACAATAGCTTCAAGGCCTTTAGGAAAAGTGACAAAGCTTGTATGCATGAGAGGCAGTAACGCCAACCCAGGAGCTTCCCTGAGCCCCTCTTCTCCACCTATTGCTCTGTACAGGAAACATTTAAGGTTCTACTGGAATAGCTGTAGCTGCTGGACTCTGTAGGCCAAGTTGCTTTGTTCAGATTCAAAACTGCAACCCTATTAATAGTGACAAGATTGCTGTGAAAGTCTCTGACACAGTTGTAGGAAAAGAGCCCAAACTTCTACTGAATTGATGGAAGACACTCCTTTAAGAGTGGAGTAACCCATATTCAAGAGACAAAGCAGCAAAGACAGAGCTACAGAACAAGCATAGGCTTCCATCCCAGTGCAGGTCACTCAGCAAGGTGTAAGTCATGTGCTTATAAATTCAGTCACAGGCAGAGTGGCACAGTCCATTAATATTTTAATCATGAATCTATGTGAGACCTCAGATATCTTGTTTTCTATTTTTTTGTGAATATCTTATGTCATCAAGATATTCTGACATTTTGAACTATAATGGAATGTTGTGAGCATTAGGTTTAATTTTCTAAGTGGCCATCCAGGTACTGGATGGTGGCAGGGAAAATATCCAGTGAATTGAATATTTTGTTCCTTGCCTGCTATGAACTTACAATATGCTTGCTTGAAAAGAGTTTAGAAATATTAAGAGGAAATAAAACACACAAAAGTAACAATTGAGAAAGTTTGCTGTCAGGCCTTCAATGTAGCTCAGTGGAAAAATGCTCTTTAGTCATGTACAAGACCCTGGGTTAAATCAACAACCATAAAAATAAAAAAAAAATAAGGAAAGGAATCTTCTTAACTTGATTTTATAATGTTAAATGGTTTTTGCATATAAAATAACTATTAAGAAAAGTAATGGTAGTAACATTATCCACAGTTGAAAAGTATATGAGATTTTATTAAAATATTTTACATGGTTTTCAAAAACTACCATATTGTCACAAATGCCATCTACTTTGGTGTTTCAGCTTGCTGCAGTTAATACTTCTTGCATTTTAATAATATATTAACATTTAACTTAAAATTGTACAATAAATAGCCAGGCTTTGTTCTGAGAAATGTTTCTGTTTGTGTAAATTTGCAACCTCAAAGTGAACCAAACGAAAACAGAACCAAACACTTCATACTACACACATATTTCATAATGTGTTTAATTGTTGATCTTTTATAGCCTTCAAATCATTCACTCATTAATTCATCCATTTATTAATTATGTAAAATAATTTGACAAATCTTTTGCTTTCATTTTAGGATACTAAGAATAAACAGAATTGACATGATTTTCCCTCCCAGGATGCTTTTTATGTATTTGAGGAGATTGATGATGAACATGGTTAACTATGTTACTGAAATGAACTCCCTTTACTTTTACATAATAATGATAAGATTTTATAGCACCTCAATTTTAAAGAAAATGAGCTCAATTTGCTGGTCCTTCATGTGAACTTTGATGCTGCAATCTTATCATCCTCTGTGTAGAGCCCCATCTTCCTCGTCATCTTGCACAGAAAGAAGATTAATTCCAGAGCACAGAGCAGAGGTGTAGTGCAAAGTGTGAAGAGTCCACAGTGAGGGCAGTCCCATGTCAGTGTGAGGTAAGTGTGAAGTGTCTACACTGAAGACAGTCATATGTGAAAAGCAGTCGTGTCCTTCATCTTGGTTTTTGCAGTCAAATTGCTTTTATAGTCACTCAACAGAGCAGTCTCTTCTATGTTTACACCATAAACATCACAATCAAAACTTGTGCACAGAGATGTATGTGCAGTATATACACTCATATGTGATAGTATAAACACCCCGCTCCACAAGACAAAGACCATAGAGGATGTCAGGTGTTTTCATGTATCACTCTGTCCCATTTCCTTAACGTAGGATATCTCACTGAGCCTGGAGCAGAGATGGTGGCCAGCAAGCCTCAGGGATCCTCCAGTCACCACTTCCCATGCCCCACAGCACTGGTGTTACAGACATACACCATCATGCCCTGTTTCTTATGAGTTATGTGGATTTGAACTTAGATCCCCATGGTTGTGAAGATTCTCTTACAAACTAAGTCATCTTCTCTGCCTCCCCTTCAATATATCTACTTTATATATGCCCTTAATTGTGGGTGTAGTCAGTTATTCTTTACAATTCCATGACCAATGTCAAGCAAACAGTACCACAGTGTGTTAGTTTGTGATCTCAATCCTCTCTTTTTGAAAACAGTAAATTCTTAAAATTGCTCAAATTAACTCTTGTTCATATACTCTGTGTCCCTCCTGGAGACCAAAGGAATTCATAGTTGACTTTGAATTGAAGCTGCATTCTTGTTTGCTAGCATGCAAATAAGGACATACTCTGTTACAACATCTGTAAACACTTTAATTTCTCCATTATTTGTGTTAAACAACTTTAGTTTTCTGTTAATAAAATGTTATATTTAATAAGTATATTATTCAGAGTGTTTTCTTGGAATCCCAGGAAACTAATACTCTTTAAAGAGCTAGTACTATGCATAGCTTTGTTTAAAACTGTGCACTTGTTACAGAGGCCAACACACATACCTCATAGGAGAATTAATAAAATCCTGGCAAACAGAATCCAAAAACACATTAAAAATATTATCCATTATGATCAAATAGGCTTTATCCCAGAGATGCAGGGCTGGTTCAACTTGCAAAAATCTATCAATGTAATCCATTATATAAATAAACTGAAAGAAAAAATATGATCATTTCATTAGATGTGGAAAAAGCATTTGACAAAATTCAACACCCTTTTATGATAAAGGTTTTGCAGAGGTTAGGGATACAAGGATCATACCTAAATATAATAAAAGCAATATATAGCAAGCCAACAGCTAATATCAAATTAAATAGAGAGAAACTCAAAGCCATTCCACTAAGTTCTGGAACAAGACAAGGCTGTCAACTCTCACCATATCTCTTCAACATAGTGCTTGAAATTCTAGCAATAGCAATAAGACAACATCAGAAGATCAAGAAGATTCAAATCGGAAAGGAAGAAGTCAAACTTTCGTTATTTGCAGGTGATAGGATAGTGTACATTAGTGACCCCCAAACCTCTACCAAAGAACTCCTACAGCTGATAAATAACTTCAGTGAAGTGGCAGGCTACAAGATCAACTCAAAAAAATCAGTAGCCCTCCAATACACAAAGGATAGAGAAGCAGAGAGGGAATTCAGAGAAACTTCACCTTTTACGATAGCCACTAATAGCATAAAGTATCTTGGGATAACTCAACCCAAGGAAGTGAAAGATCTATTTGACAATAACTTGAAGGCATTGACTAAAGAAATTGAAGAGGACAGCAGAAAATGAAGAGACCTCCCATGCTCTTGGATGGGTAGCATCAACATAGTAAAAATGGCAATCTACCAAGGGCAATCTATAAATTCAGCGCAATCCCCATTAAAATCCCTACAATTCAGAGAATCATTAGATCTTACTACAAAAGCCTGTATGCCACAAAACTGGAAAATGTAAAAGAAATGGACACTTTTTAAGATAAATACCATATACCAAAGTTAAACTAGGACCAGGTGAACAATCTAAATAGACCTATTAGTCGGGAAGAATTAGAAGCTGTTATCAAAAACCTACCTACCAAAAAAAGCCCAGGACCAGATGGTTTCAATGTGGAATTCTACCAGAACTTCCAAGAAGACCTAATACCTATACTCCTAAATGTATTTCACAATATAGAAACAGAAGAGTCATTGCCAAATTCCTTTTATGAAGCTACAGTCACTCTGATACCAAAACACACAAAGACTCAACCAAAAAAGAGAATTACAGGCCAATCTCACTCATAAACATCGAAGGAAAAATCCTCAACAAAATACTGGCAAACTGTATCTAAGAACACATTAGAAAAATTATCCATTATGATCTGGGCTTCATCCCAGAGATGCAGGGCTGGTTCAACATACGAAAATCTATCAATGTAATCCATCATATAAATAAACTGAAAGAAAAAACCATATGATCATTTCATTAGATGCTGAAAAAGCTTTTGACAAAATTCAACATCCGTTTATGATAAAAGTCTTGGAAAGAATAGGGATACAAGGGTCATACCTAAATATAATAAAAGCTATTTACAGCAAATCGACAGCTAACATCAAACTAAACGGAGAGAAACTCAAAGCCATCCCACTAAAACCATGAAAACGACAAGGCTGCCCAATCTCTCCATACCTCTTCAATATAGTGCTTGAAGTTTTAACAATAAAACAAAATAAGGGGATAAAGGGAATTCAAATTGGGGGAAGAAGTTAAACTTTTATTATTTGCAGACTATATGATATTGTACATAAGTGACCCCAAATGCTCCACCAAAGAACTCCTACAGCTGATAAACACTTTTAGTAATGTGGCAGGATACAAGATCAACTCCAAAAAATCAGTCACCCTCCTATACACAAAGGATATGGAAACAGAGAGGGAAATCAGAGAAGCATCACCTTTCACGATAGCCACAAACAGCATAAAATATCTTGGGGTAACTCTAACCAAGGAAGTGAAAGATCTATTTGACAAGAACTTTAAGCCATTGAGAAAGAAATTGAAGAGGATACCAGAAAATGGAAGGATCTCCCTTGCTCTTGGATTGGGAGGATCAACATAGTAAAAATGGCAATTCTACCAAAGGCACTCTATAGATTCAATGCAATCCCCATCAAGGTCCCATCAAAATTCTTCACAGGTCTTGAGAGGACAATAATCAACTTTATATGGAAAAACAAAAAAACCCAGGAGAGCCAAAACAATCTTATACAATAAAGGAACTTCTGGAGGCATTAGCATCCCTGACTTCAAACTCTATTACAGAGCTACAGTAATGAAAACAGTGTGGTATTGGCATAAAAACAGAGAAGTCGACCAATGGAATCATATAGAAGACCCGGATTTTAACCCACAAACCTATGAACACCTCATTTTCAATAAAGGAGCTAAAAGTATACAATGGAAGAAAGAAAGCATCTTCAACAAATGGTGCTGGCACAACTAGATGTCAACCTGTAGAAGAATGAAAATAGACCCATATCTATTACCATGCACAAAACTCAAGTCCAAATGGATCAAAGACCTCAATATCAATCTGAACACACTGAACCTGATAGAAGAGAAAGTGGGAAGTACCCTACAACATATGGGCACAGGCGATCGCTTCCTAGGTATAACCCCAGCAGCACAGACATTAAAAGAAACATTGAATAAATGGGACCTACTAATACTGAGAAGCTTCTGTAAAGCAAAGGACACTGTCACTAAGACAAAAAGTCAACCCACTGACTGGGAGAAGATCTTCACCAACCCCGCAACAGACAAAGGTCTGATCTCCAAAATATATAGAGAACTCAAGAAACTAGACTTTAAAATGCTAATTAACCCAATTAAAAAATGGGGCACTGATCTGAACAGAGAATTCTCAACAGAAGAAGTTCAAATGGCCAAAAGACACTTAAGGTCATGCTCAACCTGCTTAGCGATCAGGGAAATGCAAATCAAAACAACTTTGAGATATCATCTTACATCTGTCAGAATGGCTAAAATCAAAAACACCAATGATAGCCTTTGCTGGAGAGGTTGTGGAGGAAGGGGTACGCTCATCCATTGCTGGTGGGAATGCAAACTTGTGCAACCACTTTGGAAAGCAGTGTGGCGGTTTCTCAGGAAATTCGGGATCAACCTACCCCTGGACCCAGCAATGCCACTCTTGGGAATATACCCAAGAGATGCCCGATCATATGTAAGGGCATTTGTTCAACTATGTTCATAGCAGCATTATTTGTAATAGCCAGAACCTGGAAACAACCTAGATGCCCTTCAATGGAAGAATGGATGAAGAAAGTGTAGAATATATACACATTAGAGTACTACTCAGCGGTAAAAAACAAGGACTTCTTGAATTTTGCATGCAAATGGATGGAAATAGAAAACACTATCCTGAGTGAGGTAACCCAGACCCAAAAAGATGAACATGGGATGTACTCACTCATAATTGGTTTCTAGCCATAAATAAAGGTCATTGAGTCTATAATTTTATATCATAAAGAAGCTAAATAAGAAAGTGAACCCAAAGAAAAACATATAGCTATCCTCCTGGTTATGGGAAGTAGACAAGATTACCGGGCAAAAAATTGGGATCTTGATGGTGGAGTGGGAGGGGGGTAAGGGGAGATGGGGAGAGAAAAGTGAGAAGGGGAGGATGGGGGGAACTTGGGGAAATGGGATGATTGGGATAAAGGAAGGTTGGATAGGGGAGCAGGGAAGCACATATCTTAATTAAGGGAGCCATCTTAGGGTTGGCAAGAGACTTGGACCTAGAGTGGCTCCCAGGTGCCCAGGGCGATGTCCCCAGTTAGTTCCTTGGGCAGCTGAGGATAGGGAACCTGAAATGACCCTATCCTATAGCCACACTAATGAATATCTTGCATATCACCATAGAACCTTCATCTGGCGATGGATGGAGATAGAGACACTGGCGCACCGGACTGAGCTCCCAATGTCCCAATGAGGAGCAGAAGGAGGGAGAACATGAGCAAAGAAGTCAGGACCACAAGGGGTGTACCCACCCACGGAGACAGTGGGGCTGATCTATTGGGAGCTCACCAAGGCCAGCTGGACTGTGACTGAAAAGCATGAGATAAAACCAGACTCTCTGAACAAGGCGGACAATGAGGGCTGCTGAGAAGTCAAGGACAATGGCTCTGGGTTTTGATCCTACTTCATGTTCTGGCTTTGTGGGAGCCTAGCCAGTTTGGATGTTCACCTTCCTAGACATGGACGGAGGGGGGAGGACCTTGGACTTTCCACAGGGCAGGGAACCCTGACTGCTCTTTGGACTGTAGAGGGAGGGAGAGAGGAGTGGGGGGAGGGGGAGAACGGTGGGAGGAGGGGGAGGGAAATGGGAGGCTGGGAGGAGGGGGAAATTTTTTTTTCAATAAAAAAAATAAAAAAGAAAAAAAATTCCTGCAAAATACTTCACAGACCTTGAGAGAATTATTGTCCTATCATCTCAGATGTGTTTCTCTTGTAGATAAATAAAATTCAAAGCACCTTTCATGCCTTTCAGGCTTTTCAGCCTTTTATCAATGTTTGTCAAAAGTATTCCTCATGTGTAGAGTTTTGGTGATGTTACTGGTTTGGATTCATTGAGTTTTAAAGCAATTGACTTTTAAAATAATCCACAATTTAGAGGATTAAGGTTTAAACTTTTCCTATGATTTCATTATGTTCTTTGAACACCTGTTTCACATAGAAACAAATGGAAGTACAATACTTCTAAGACCAGTTAGACAATATCAGTTAATAGCAGAATCATTCCATCCTGGCCAAACACTTTCTCCATTCCCTCTCCCTCCTACAGATAGAAAATGTAACCTTAAAATTTAGAAAACCTGC
Source organism: Microtus oregoni (assembly GCF_018167655.1). Taxonomy (NCBI): domain Eukaryota; kingdom Metazoa; phylum Chordata; class Mammalia; order Rodentia; family Cricetidae; genus Microtus; species Microtus oregoni. The sequence goes on from NW_024543061.1 coordinate 72,800,803, forward strand.
TTTCCCTGGGAGGCTGGTAACTGACCTTTTCTGCACAGACTGTTGCCAAAAATATTTGCTTATTTCCCAGCCGCGCTGCCCCAAATAATCACTAAGAAACTATATTAATAATAACAGTGCTTGCTCTATTAGCTCATTCTTCTTAAATTTTATCTTAAATTGAGCCATTTCTAGTAATCTGTGTATCATCACATTGTTGTGGCCTATCAGTAATATTTTTTCCAGCTTCTGCCATCTGCCTCCTGCAGCAGCTACATGGCTTCTCTTTGACTCTGCCTGCTATCTCATCTTCTCTCTGCTTGGAATTTCTACCTTTCACTATTCTGCAATGCAATAGGCCCAAGCAAATTCTTTATTAGCCAATGGTATTCACAGAATAGAGAGGGGAATCTGCTGTTGGACAATGGTCATGTACCCTGTAAAGACTTGTCACTTTTATTGCTTTAATATAATGCTGATTGACCAATAACAAGGCTGTAAGTATAGATGGGGCATCAAGAACAAGAGAATTCTGGGAAGAGGAAAGTTTCGGTCGGCAATCATCAAACAGACACAGAGGAAGCAAGATGTGAATGCCTCTCTAATAAAAAGTACCAAGCCATGTGGCTAACATGAACAAGAATTATGGGTTAATGTATAATGTAAGAGCTAGTTAATAAGAAAGTTTGAGCTAATAGTTTAACCAGTTTATAGTTAATGTAGGCCTCTGTGTGTTTCTTTGGGACTAAATAGCTATGGGACCAGACAGGAGAGAAATATTTGTTAACAAATGGTGCCAAAATGGACAACTCTGTACACATAAAACCTAAGAGGTCCTGAAAAGTAATTCTGGACATAAAATAACAAAGTTAAACATGCCTTCTTGGTACTAGCATTTTCTCATGTGAGCTTTGTTTGCTAGAGTCAAACACATCTCATTTAAGAGAGGCTTCCTGACTCAGATTTAGCTGTAAAATCCTTGCAGCACTTTTAAGTGTCCTGACCAGAAAACACTTAAATGGTGTTTATGAATGGCCTGCAGCATGCTTCTTGAAAGTGCCAGGGACTTTGAAACTCCACAGAGTTGTGCCAATAAACATGAATCCTGCCAGCACCTCTGCCATGAATGTAGACTCTCAGAAAGCTAAGGAATGGAGTAGATCTAGTCATCAAGACCAAGGCTTTAATGCTAACCATATTGCTTAGCAAATTGAAGAATCACATGGTCAGAAAAAGAGAGATATTCAGTAAAGATAGATTCAGATGAAGAAAACATTTAAATGGTGTTTAGTGTGTTTAAAAATATGTGTAGGCTTGGGAAACAAAAGAGAAAGGATAAAGTCCTTTAAAAAAGAAATAAAGAAAATAGTTTGGTGTGGTGGCATATACCTTTATCCCAGGACTTTGGCAAGATAGGCAGGTGTGTCAATATCTAGTGCTTTGGAGTCCCTGGGTAAGAGTCTTGTGCAAATCAGGACAGGGGATATAGAGTATGAACAACTGCATAGCAAGCTTTATTTTGTATGGCTTTTATACAGACTAAAAAGCATTACCTCATCTCTGAAACCCCCCTTTACTCACATACATGATCATGAGAAACTCTTGCCTCACCTTGCAAGAAACAATACCTCAATTAATAACAGTAATAAAAATGAAAAGAAGTACATAGAAACAAGACAAAATGTATACAGAAGCAAAGCACTCCTTTGTAACTGGTAGAACGTGAAGAACTGAGCTCAAAGGCCACTTCCCTATCCAGGGTAAAGATTCAGACAGAACGTTTGAGAAATGAGCAGAGAAAGTTTGCTTTCATCTATGCTTGGTTTGCCAAGCAACCATTTCCCAACTTTGTCTCATCCGTCCCAGGAAGAGACTGAACTCTAAGCCAGTTCTGTGTCTCCACACAGGTAGATCTCTGTGAATTCAAGGAGAGACTGGTCTAGAGAGTGAGTTCCAGGACAGCCAAAGATACATAGAGAAACCCTGTCTCATAAAACCAAAAAAATAAAAATAAAATAAAGTTTAAAATTAAGCCACATAAAGATGGAAAATAGACAAAGAATGTGAATACTTCATATTATTGTGCTACCTTTGAATTGCTTGATGGCTAAGGAAGAAACAACAGTTGATAAAAGTCATTTGATTATAAATTCTGCTGGATTAATCCAATATATATATTGAAAATGCCTTGACTTCAAAACTTAAATCACAAGATGATACTTTGGAAAAGAAGTTTTGCTTTTGTTCCTACAGGAAATGAGAGGCTGTAGATTCATTCTACATTTAAAAAATCAAGTTTGATTAGAGGAAGAAGACACCCTGAAAAAAATCTCTCATATAAGCTGTTGGGCCAGATTATCCAACATTTCAGAGGGCCTATTTTGGAGTTTCCTCTGAATTCTACATCCAGAACAGACTCAAGACTGCTTGTTGAGATGATTAAGTCTCACAGAATATTTTAGTCAGGACTTGACAATATTTCTAAATATTCTTTAGGTCCCCATAAGTTTATCAGTGACCCTAAGCAGCAGGAAGTAACATAGAAAACTATGCACACATTCTCAAGAAATGGATTAGGGATGTTTATCTTTCTTTAAAGTATTGGTTACAAGTTATTATGGATAATGGTCAAAAAATATCTAAACAAAAGAGATTAGATTCAGAGTTCTTATGTGCAAAAAGAGGGCAAATGTTGTGGGACAATGATCTTGTACTGTAAAGATTGTCACTTGTATTCCTTTAATAAAATGCTGATTGGGAGGCAGCAAACTCCACAGGAGTAGGACTGAGCCAACTACCCAGGCCAGAGGCAGCAAACTCCACAGGAGCAGGACTGATACAGTGACCTGGACTGGAGTGGATCTGAGAAGGTAAACTCCACAGGAGCAAGAGTGGATCCAGACCAGGAGCATTTGTGGAAGCATGATTGGGCCAGAAACCTAGGCTAGAGAAGACCTGAGGCAGTGAGCTCCACAGAAGCAGGACTGAGCCAGCCACCTAGGACAGATCAGGCCTGAGATGGCAAGCTCAGGGGGCGCAGGAACAGTTCCAGATAAGGCACATTTGAGGAGGCAGGACTGAGCAAGCAACCTGGGATGGAGCATACCTGAGACAGAGAATTCCACAGGAGCAGGTACAAGGGAACAACCACTGAATGAGTGGGCCAGAACCAGAGATCTCTGCAGGTCCAGGTGTGAATCTGGGACCTTTGAGGGAGTAGACCTGAATCAGGACCCCTTTGTGCAAGCATGAATCTGGGACCTCCACGGAACTAAGCCTGAGCCAAGATCTTTATCAGTTTGTGCATGAATGAGTCTAGGACCTCCAACTGAGTAAGCAGAAACCAGAGACCTTTGCAAGTCCAGGAATGAGTCCAGGACCTCTGAGAAAGTAGGCCTGAGCCAGAACCTCTGTGGGTCCAGGCACACCCAAGTATGGGACCTCCAAGGGAGTAGATCAGAACTAGTGAACCTTGCAGGACCAAGTCCAAGCCAGGGACCTCTGCAAGAGTGGATGCAGATCAAAACCATTTACAAAAGCAGGTCTGAGCCAGTAACTTAACCCACAGCAGGCCTAAGAAAGTGAACTCCATGGGAACTGAGCAAACCCCAGGAGCGCTGAGAGACCTCCAGGAACAGAAAGTGACCAATGGGATAACTGGAACAGTGGCACTGACTGTACCATAAGGAGCAACCATCTGAGCCTTAGATTCAGTGACACCTGGAAGATTAATCACCAGTCACAGACAGCCCAAACTATACCAATTAGAGGAAAAGATGGGTAAACAATGTATGAACATATGCAACACCACAAAGAGCAACATAATACCAGTAAAATCTAGTGACCCCACAACAGCCAGACTTGAACAACCAAATATAGATGACGCAGAAAAAAAATGACCTAAAAAATAACTTCAGGAGAATGTTGGAGACCCTTAAAAAGAAAATGAGAAATTCTCTCAAGTAAATGGAGGAAAAGACAAACAAAAAATTGGAAGATATCAACAAACCCTTTAAAGAAAACCAAGAAAAAGTAATCAAACTATTCAAGATTTGAAAACTGAAATAGTGACAATGAAGAAAACACAAACCAAGGGAATTATAGAAACAGAAATTATGACAAAAATATCAGGAACCACAAATGCAAATATAAACAGCAGAATACAAGAGATGGAAGAGAGAATCTCGAGTGCTAAAGATACAATAGAGGAAAAAGACTCATCAGTCAAAGAAAACATTAAATCTAACAAAAGTTTAATGCAAAATATTCAGGAAATATGGGACACATGAAGAGACCAAACCTAAGAATAATAGGTATAAAATAAAGAGAAGTCCAACCCCAAAGCAGAGAAAATATAGTTGACAAAATCATAGAAGAAAACTTCCCTAAACTAAAGAAAGATATGCTTATGAAGATACAAGAAGCTTACAGAAGAGCCAATAGACCAGATCAAACAAACTCCCCTTGCCACAAAATAATAAAAACACAAAACATATAGAATAAAGAAAGAATATTAAGAGCTAAAAAGGAAAAAGGAAAAGTTACATATAAAGGCAGTTCTATCAGACTTACATGTGACTTCTCAATGGAGGCAATGAAAGTCAGAAGATCCTGGTCAAGTGTCATGCAGACATTAAAAGACCATGGATGCCAGTCTAGACTACTATACCCAGTGAAACTTTCAATCACAATAAAACGACAAAATAATAGATTCCATGACAAAAGCATATTTAGCCAATATCTAGTCACAAACCCAAACCTACAAAAAGTAGCAGAAGGAAAACTCCAACCCAAGTGTTGTTCTTAATTTCTGTTTGTCCTATGGGGTAAAGACAATTACGCAGGGAAAAGACACAGACACGCGGCGGTACCACGTGGTAGGTACACTTTTTAATGGGAAGGGAAAACACACTAGGAAAAGTGAAAGGAAGGGACAAAGGGAAGGGTTAAGAAGGGGAGGGAAGGGGCGAACTCGTGGCTTGTCCTTGCTTTTAACAGAGGATGCAAAGGCTTCTGGGAAATGTGTCCCGCGCTTGCCGTCCAGAGGGATGTTGGGAGTTGTAGTGTTGCAAGGGAACAACATTTCACCCTTTTGGTTTGATTAAAAAAAAATTGGGGGACCTTAAAGGGTAGGGAATGGGGGCGTAGTCCAGTCTCTCATGGCTGCTTCCTGCTGACTTTGGGCGTTGAGGGGTCCAGGGAATGTCCGATTATCTTGGCAATGTCCCACTGGCGTTTGCGGTCGCTGGTGCAGTTGGTCACTGATGTCCATGTCCAGGGTTGCTGGCTGGTGTAGTCGGTCGCTGATGTTTGAAGTCCTGGCTGTCGTCTGAGGCGGCTGATTGAAGAAATCTGTGTGGCTTTTCCTGAGTAGCTGGGTCATCATTAAGATGCTGGAAGGCAAAAGTTGCATTAGTAAAAGAAAAAATTAAAAGAGGGGGGGGATTTTTGGAGAGCTGGGGTGAAGAGGGGGGGGGAGAGGGTCTTAGGATGTCCGGGGATAAGAAATGATAAAAAAAAAAATTAAGTGATACTTATTCCTTTGTGTTTGATCCGTTGGGCTGGCATCCCAGAGTTAAGGAAACTGTCTTAAAAGAAATAGATTCTAACCATACATCTCTTAACATTTTAGGGAGCCGCTGCTGCAGTCAGCGGCTGACCTGTTACGTAAGAGCTTTGTAGAGGAGAATCTGCTTACCACTTGTCTTCGCATTTGTTGGGGGTACCTGTAATGACAGCTAGACGGTTATTTATGAATTTAAAGAAGGGAGGGTGTGTTAACACAGTGACGGATCGGGACCATTGTTGTCCTTAGACTGTAGTAGGGGGGCTGAATCCGGCGTCCTTTGGAACTTAAGAGTACAGGGTCCGGTTTGAGTCACCGTGTATGAAGGATTATCTTGAGCCAGTCGAGGTGGAGTTCTTGTGACATCTTATCAGGATCTGTCCAGGTGAAGGCAAAGATGTTCTGAGACTGAGGGCTCGGCTGGCCTGGCGGGTGCGGTGATCACGTGGCAATGATTTCTGGCCTTGTCATTCCTTGAGTGGTAGATCTTGAAGGCCATCTCCAGGATCTGTGCCTGTGGAGTTAAGGGACCCTTCTCCAAACGTCTGAGTTTTGCCTTGATGTCTGAGTAGGACTGGTTGACAAAGTGGGACATCAGGAGCTGTCTGCCCTCATTGGATTCTGGGTTCATGTTTGTGAACTGTAGCATAGCTTTGGTGAGACGGTCAAGAAATGCGGAAGGATTCTCGTTTGTATCCTGAAATATTTCTGCAAGTTTAGAATAATTGACTGGTTTGAGAGCCGCCTTTCTTAATCCCACCAGAAGGCAGGTTAAGAATCGGTCTCTGGACAGAATGCCCCCGGGGGAGTTGTAATCCCAGTGGGGTTCCTGTTCGGGCACTGCCTCTGCACCAGGTGGGTGAGAAGGCTGAGTCTGGTGTACTTCGTCAGCATGCAGTCTCGCCTGCTCCCAGACCCGTCGGCGTTCCTCAGGAAGCAAGTTGTTAAAGAGAATCATATAAATATCATGATAAGTTAGGCTGTAAGATTGGGTTAAATATTGAAACTCTTTTGTGAAATTAGTGGGGTTAGCCGTATATGACCCTAGTAGCTTAGAAATATGTGAAAGTTCCGATAAGGCGAAGGGGACGTGTACCCGAAGTGGGCCCTCGACCCCAGCTACCTCTCGTAAGGGCAGAACGGTAGCTGGTTTGGGTTGATCAGGGTCTGCTGCTGCGGCAGCGGCTCGTGAGCGTGTAAGGGGAGGGGTGAAATTAGGCGCAAGGCGGCGGGTGGGGTTAGCGCCTGAGGGGGTCTTGGAAGACCGAGGCAGAGGGGTGGGGCGGGGAGGTGAGACGGAAGAATCCGAAGTCGATTCGGCCCGCCTACTGCGCCTCCTGTGCTGGGAAGAAATTGTTAATTGTCTTCGCAGTCGAGTCCTGCTGCGAGAGAAGTTAGGTGAAGCTGGATCGGAAAGGCTGGGATATATGAGACGGGGGGAATGAGATTTTTTGGGGGATTCAGAGGAACAGGAAGGCGACCCAGAAGGATGTTTACGCGGAACTCCTGGAGACCTAGGAATGGAGCGTTTAGAGGCGTGGGGAGAAGGTGTAGGCGACTCCTTTTTGTACCTAAAAGAAACTTTTGAAGGAGGGGGGATAGAGGAGGTGGCCCCCGATTGGGCAGGGTGGGAAGGAGTGGTGTCACGAGGTCGGGGAGGCGGGGGGTCATCATCGGGGTCCATGGTCGGAGCGGAGGGTTCCTGGAGGGAGGGTAGAGCCAAAAACATGTGAGCCGGTGAACAGTGTGACGAGGTAGATGGGTCAGTTTTTAGAGCCATATAAAAGAAGGCCATCACGTACATTAATTCCTTCCATTTGGCTGACCGGTGACAAAAATTTGCCAGCTCCCGCAGAGTGTCAGGGTCAAATGATCCCTGAGAAGGCCAGCGAATAGAGCCCTGTAAATTGTATTTAGGCCAAGTCTTGGAACAAAGCCGTATTAACTTGGAGAGTTTTATGGAGGGAATGAGGGCGTGGGGTTGGAGAGCTTCCAGAAGCTGTCCGAGTGGGGAAGATGGGGGGACCGGTTTAGAATTTTTTGAGCCCATGGCCGAAGTGCAGCCCAGCCGCAAAAGGTACCAACAGAGTACCGCGAACACGGCAAGCCAAAAACGCAGGCGTCCGTGCGAATTTGGGGAGTGTTAACACTTAACTGCCCCGAGCCCAGCAACCGTACGGGAGAGAAAGTCCCGGCTGGGAGGAGGCGATTAAGCTCTTTAGGGCACAGGGCCCGGAGATGCCATAAAAAGTGGCCCGAAAGTGGACAGGAAAAAGTTAGAAAAAAAAGGAAGAAAGAAGGAGAAAAAAAAGCCCGGAGCACCGAACTCCGGGTGCGCGGACTGAGCGTTTCGGCCGAGGGCAAAAAAAAACGGGGGAGGCGGGTTAGCAACCTAGCCCTAGACCGAGGTGTGCAAAGAAAGCCGGCCGGACAGTCTTTGAACGCCCCAGGGGGAAGGAAGCCAACTCAGGGTAACTCACGGATCAGGATGAAGCTGTTGAAATGGCCGTGGAAACAGGTGGTGGTGAGCGAAGGCTGTCGGTTCTTTGGACCTTGTCGGTGAAGCCCAGAGGCTTAGCGGAGGGAGAGGTTTCCGAGTCGATGCGGCGGCACCAAAATGTTGTTCTTAATTCCTGTTTGTCCTATGGGGTAAAGACGATTACGCAGGGAAAAGACACAGACACGCGGCGGTACCACGTGGTAGGTACACTTTTTAATGGGAAGGGAAAACACACTAGGAAAAGTGAAAGGAAGGGACAAAGGGAAGGGTTAAGAAGGGGAGGGAAGGGGCGAACTCGTGGCTTGTCCTTGCTTTTAACAGAGGATGCAAAGGCTTCTGGGAAATGTGTCCCGCGCTTGCCGTCCAGAGGGATGTTGGGAGTTGTAGTGTTGCAAGGGAACAACACCAAGGAAGCTGACTACATCACCAAAAACACAGACAACTGATGATATCACAACAGCAAATCCCAAAGGATAGAAAAACATACAAATTAACATCATCAACAACAAAAACTAAATTAACAGAAGATAGAAATTATGGGTCATTAATATCCCTTAATATAAATGAACTCAACTAACCTATGAAAAGACACAGGCTTCTTACACCTGTCAGAATGCTTAAGATCAAAAACACCAATGATAGCCTATGCTGGAGAGGATGTGGAATAAAGGGAACACTCATTCATTGCTGGTGGAAATGCAAACTAGTACAACCACTTTGGAAAATTGGGAGTCAACCAACCTCAGGATCTAGCAATACCACTCTTGGAAATATACCCAAGAGATGCCCAATCATACTACAAAAGCATTTGTCCAACTATGTTCATAGCAGCATTATTTATAATAGCCAGAACCTGGAAACAACCTAGATGCCCCTCAATGGAAGAATGAATAAGAATGAATAAAGAAAGTGTAGCACATCTATACATTTATCTCAGCAGTAAAAAACAAAAACTTCTTGAATTTTGCAAGCAAATGGATAAAAAAAAGAAAACGCTATCCTGAGTGAGAAACCCAGACCCAAAAATATGAATATGGTATGTACTCACTCATTAGTGGATTCTAGCCATAAACAAAAGACATTGAGCCTATAGTTCATGATCCTAGAGAAGCTAAGTAATAAAGTGAATCGAAATAAAAACATACGTAGATCCTCCTGGAAATTGGAAGCTGACAAGATTGCCAGGCAAAAGTTGGGAGCATGGGATTGAGGTGGGGGCAAGGGGAGAGGGAGAAAGAGAAGGGAGAAAAGGAAGGTTGGGGAGAGCTTGGGAGAGTGGGATGGTTGAGATGGAGGAAGGACAGATGTGGGAGGAGGGAAGAAGATACCTTAATTGAGGGAGCCATTTTGAGGTTGACAAGAGGCTTGTCTCTAGAAGGGTTCCCAGGAGTTCACCGGGAGGACCCAAGCTAGGACCCTTGGCAGTGGAGGAGAGGGTGCCTAAATTGGCCTTGTCCCATAGTCAGACTGATGACTATCTTGAATATCACTATAGAACCTTCAATGGGTGAAGGTTGGAGATCATAGACAGAGACTCACATTGGAGCACTGGACTGAGCTCCCAAGGTCCAGTTGAAGAGCAGAAGGAGGGAGAATATGAGCAAGGAAATCAGGACCACAAGGGGTTGGTTCACCCACTGAGACAGTGTGCCTGAGCTAATGGGAGCTCACCAAATCAAGCTGGACTGAAATTGAACAATCATGGGATCAAACTGGACCCTCTGAATGTGGCTGACAATTGGCACAGACTGAGAAGCCAATGATAATGGCACTGAGATTTGTATCTATTGAATGTACTGGCTTTTTGGGATCCTATTCTATTTGGATGCATACCTTCCTAAGCCTGGATGAAGGGGGGAGGGCCTTGGACTTCCCACAAGGCAGGGTGCCCAGCCCTCTCTTAGGACTGGAGGTTGGGAGGGTAAGTGGGGGAGCAGGAGGGAGATGGGAGGAGGGAAGGCAGTAGAATTTGAATGGTATTATTTATAAAGTAATAAAAAATAAAAAAGACACAGGCTAACAGATTGGATATGAAAACAGAATCCATTCCTCTGCTGCATACAAAAAATACACTTTACCCTCAAAGACAGTCATTGCCTCAGAGTAAAGGGCTGGAAAAAAATATCCAATCAAATGGACCTAAGAAACAAGCTGGTGTAGATATCCGTATAACTAAGGAAATAGACTTCAAACTAAAATCAATCAAAAGAGAGAAAAAAAAAGGCATTTCATGTTTGTCACAGGAAAAATCCATCAAGAGGAAATCTCAATACTAAATATCTATGCCCCAAATCAGAGAAACATCACCCTTTACAATAGCCACAAATAGAATAAAATATCTCAGAGTAACTCTAACCAAACAAATGGAAGACTTGTATGACAAGAACTTTAAATCTTTTTTTTCTTTTTTTTTATTTTTATTTTTTTTATTGAGAAAAGGAGAAAAAAAACAAAACAAGTTTCCACCTCCTCCCAGCCTCCCTTTTCCCTCCCCCTCCTCCCACCCTTCTCCCCCTCCCCCCACTCCTTTCCCCCTCCCTCTCCAGTCCAAAGAGCAGTCAGGGTTTTCTGCCCTGTGGTAAGACCTAGGACCTCCCACCTCCGTCCATATCTAGGAAGGTGAACATCCAAACTGGCTGGGCTCCCACCAAAGAACTTTAAATCTTTAAGACAAGAAATTGAATAAGACACCAAAAATTGGAAAGATCTCCCATGCTCTTGGGTAGGTAGAAATAGCATAGTAAAAATGGCAATCTTACCAAAAAGCAATCTACAGATTCAATGCAATGCCCATCAAAATTCCAGCTAAAATCTTAAAACCTTGAAAGAATGGTAGTCAACTTCATATGAAATAGCAAAAAAAAAAAAAAACAAAAAAACAAAAACAAAAAAAAAAAACAGCATAGCCAAAACAATTCTGTACAATAAAAGAACTTCTGGAGGCATCACAATCTCTGACTTTAATCTTTACTACAGAGCTACAGTACTGAAAACAGCCTGGTATTAGCATGAAAACAGACAGGAGGACCAATGGAACTAAATCAAAGACCCAGATAATAATTCACACACCTTCAAACACTTGATTTTTTACAAAGAAGCAAAAAATATCAAATGAAAAAAAGAAAGCATATTTAACAAATGGTGCTGGCATAACTGAATACCAACATGTAGAAAAATGAAAATAGGCCTATATCTATCACCATGCAAAAAACTCAATTCCAAATGGATCAAATATATCAACATAAAGCCAGCCACACTGAACCTCATAGAAAAAAAGTGGTAAGTATATTGAAGGTATTGGCACAGGAGACTGCTTCCTAAATATAACCTTAGTAGCCCAGAAACTGAAACAGTTAATAAATGGGACCCCTGAAACTGAAAGACTTCTGTAAAGAAAAGGACATGGTCAATAATACAAAATGACAGTCCACAGAATGGGAAAAGATCTCCAGCAACCCCACATCAGACAGAGGTCTGATCTCCAAAACCTATAAAGAACTCAAGAAATTTGTCATCTTCTGGCTTTCATGGTTTCCATAGAGTAGACCTGGATGGAGGTGGGTGGTCCTTGGACTTCCCACAGGTCAGGGAACCCTGATTGCTCTTCGAGCTGATGAGGGAGGGGGACTTGATCGGGGGAGGGGGAGAAAAATGGGAGGCGGTGGCGGGGAGGAGGCAGAAATCTTTAATAAATAAATAAATTTACAAAAAAGGAAATTTGTCATCAAAAGAACAAATAATCCAATAAAAAAAAAGGAGTACAGACCTAAACAAAGAACTCTCAACAGGGTAATCTAAAATGGCAGAAAGACATGTAAGGAAATGCTCAACATCCTTAGTCATCAGGGAAATGCAAATAAAAACAACACTGAGATTCCATCTTACACTTGTAAGAAAGGTCAGTTTCAAAAACACTGATGACAACTTATACTAGAGAGGTTGTGGGATAAAGAGAACACTCCTGCATTGCTGGTGGGAGTACAAGCTGGTACAGCCCCTTTGTATATAAGTATGGTAATTTCTCAGAAAATTAGAAAACAACTTTCCCAAGACCCAGCAATACCACTTTTGGGTATATATCCAAACAATGTTCAATCATGCCACAAGGACAAGGGCTCAACTATGTTCATAGCACGCTCTAGGAGGTTCTTCTGTTCATGTGTTGCTTTTAATGATTAATGAATAAAGAAACTGCTTTGGGCCTGATAGGACAGAATTTAGGTAGGCGGAGAAACAGAACTGAATTCTGGAAGAAGAAAGTGGAGTCAGCGAGAAGCCATGGATCCTCCACCTCAGACAGATGCCAGTTAGAATCTTGCCGGTAAGCCACAGCCATGTGGTGATACATAGATGAATAGAAATGTGCTAAATCAAGATGTAAGAGTTAGCCAATAATAAGTCAGAGCTACTGAACCAGGCAGTGTTTAAATTAATATAGTTTCTGTGTGCTTATTTTGAGTGTATGCTAGCCAAGTAGCTGGGACAAACAAGCGGCCCTCTCTTCCCTACAGCAATAGCATTGTTTTTCATAGCCAGAACCTAGAAGCAACCTAAATGCCCCTCAACCAAAGAATGGATAAGGAAAATGTGCTATATTTACACAATGGATCACTACACAGGAGAAAAAAAATGATATCTTGAAATTTGCAGGCAAATGGATGAAGCTAAAATATATCATATTGAGTGAAGTAACCCAGACCCAGAAAGACGATTATCATATATATTCACTAATAAGTGATTTTAAAACATAAAGCAAAGAAAACCAGCCTACAAATCACAATTCCAGAGAACCTAGACAAGACCCTAAGAGAGACATACAAGGATCTAATCTACGTAGAAAGTAGAAAAAGACAAGATCTCCTGAGTAAATTAGGAGCACGGGGACCATGAAAGAGGATTAAAGGGGAGGGGAGAATCAGGGAGGGGAGCAGACAAAAATGTAGAGCTCAATAAAAATCAATAAAAAAGAAATATAGGGAAAAATGTATGAACAAAACTAAATAAAAATCAAAATGCTGATTAGCCAATGGTTAGGCAGGCAGTATAGATGGTGTTACCAGAACAGGAGAATTCTGGGTAGAGGAAATGCTCAGTCTACAATTGTCACCCAGACACAGAGGAAACAAGATGAGAATGTCTTGCTAATAAAAAGTACCACGCCATTTGACTAACACAGACAAGAATTATGGATTAAAGGATGATGCAAGAATTAGTTAATAAGAAAGCCTGAGCTAACAGACCAAGCAGTTTACAATTAATGTAGATCTCTGTGTGTTTCTTTGGGACTGAATAGCAGCAGGACTGGGTGGGAAAGAAATTTCTGTCAACAGGAATCTCACATCAGCATTCTGTCATATTAATAACCCACTGCTCTCCTGACTCTTTTTCTGAAAAATGACCCATCTCCCACCCTGTCTCTCCATTCCTGATCATCTCTAAAATGTAACACTTATAAACTGAGTACTCCCTAGGAAAAAAATACATCTTAGGGAGTATATTGTTTCTCATTGAAGTGTACAAAACCTACACCTTAGCCCCAAAGCACAGAAAGGAAGACCTGATTAAGCTTCCTGTTCTTTAGAATTAGGACACAAGAATGGGCTGAGGGCAAAGCAAATCCCAGAACTAGTAAAAACAAAATTATTGACTTTTCTGCTTAAATTCACTGTTGTAAAATAGTAGGAAATGCAACAGAAAGAAAGCAGTTTACAGTAACAAGAAGTTGACCACCAATTTTAAGACTTTTATATGGACTGAAATGTGACATTTCTGGAGTCTTTGGCAATGAGCTACTTGTCCTTAATATATCTCCACAGAAGGAGGTGAGAAGAAGGAAAATAATCAGGGACATGGAGTAGTGAATGAGGGTGAACCTAGTGTTGGTGAATAAAATAAGCCTAGAAAATTGGCCAGAGTTGCTTGAAATAGTCCTATAGTACATTTTATGCTTCATGTTCATCAATCCAGACATGAACACATCTGTTTATGACTAAAATACTCAAAGACAAGAGAAGCAGAGATGCCAGCAATGCAATCAAAACAAAGAAAATTATAACCAGCAAATGCAGAAAACAAGCATCTATGGGGTGACCAATGCCATTTGATACATCTACAATACAACCTTTATACCTAATGCTTCAAGAACATTGTGGAAATAGGAGCAGAAAGATTGTAAGATATACAACCAGGATATCTGCTGCATGATAATGTCTTTTATATATGATAGGAAAAGTTCCACTCATGAAATTTCAACAATATGATATTCTAAAAAATGACCCCAGTCAACATGCCATTGTGAATGGGAGAAAAATCTCACAAACCACCACTATAGATCAAGAGCTATAGGCAATTAATGATTGCTGAGTGAGAAACAATCAGGCTTTCCTTTTCATAGTTTATCTAATTCCAAGTGGTCAACCCTAAATACATATACATGAAAATAACGCTAAATGTACTCATCAGAATGTATTTATAAATTGAAAGCCCTGTATATGTGTGACAATAATAACTAAACAATATGAGGCCATAATTTTGAGAGGGAGTTTGGGCCATGGAAAGAGGTGTAGGAAAGATGGTGAGGAAACCATTTAAATATTGCTCATATAAAATTCTCAAAAATGTAAAACTTGTTTTTAAAAAAAGAACTTTTATGACAAGTAGTAGGAGCATTCATCATGACTTGCCACTCGATGAACTTGAATGAACTGCAGTTGCATACTCTAACATTGCCTTTCCCCAAGAAAACTAATTTGAAAGCCACAGTGCAGTGAGATCTATCACCTAGGGACATAAAATTTCTCCTGAAAAACAGCAATTTTCTAACAACATAGAGATACTGGAAAATTTTCTTGAAGTAAATCCTTCAACCATTTTGATAGACAGTATATCCGGTGTTGGTCTTAAATCAGGAGAAACTGCAAACAAAACCCTAGCATCACAAGCTAAAATTTAATCTCCTGACACAAAGTTCTGCCAACATCTGAACAGAAGATTGGTAAGAGAATGAAGTCCTGGCCAACTTAAACTAGGACAATGGACAAGTACAGTGTTGGTTATGGAAAACATCATTATTCAAAAAAGTACAAAATAACTCCAAAATGTATTGTATATCCTAACCACGAGCCCCAGTCTTCAGTTTATGGATACCCATTTGCTAACATGCAAAGGAAGACATATTCTATTTCATTGTTTTGCAAAGTTTTGCCTTGTATAGCTCTGTGTGATTTGAATTCATCAAATTTAGAAGTTAACAGATAAAACGTCTAAACCATGTGTGGGGGCTACAGAGAATAGCTGAAGTGAGAAATGAGCCTTGGTCCTCAGATGACAAGAGTGATTCCTCAAGATTGTTAGCTCAACTTCTTCAGTTATCACATTTCAGCTGTGAGAGCAAATGAAAGAAAATACCTCCCTTTTCAACTCTCTCTCTCTCTCTCTCTCTCTCTCTCTCTCTCTCTCTCTCTCGCACACACACACACACACACACACACACACACACACACTAAAAGGCTAAAAACAACATTGTTTATGATCCAATTGAGGGTTCCAGAATTAGAAATCCAGGCTAGGGGTCCAGCCCCTAAACCCGTTTCTGTGTTGTTGAAAGCTGCTCACAACAGATGTCTTGTCAGAAGTGATCTGTGTAAAATATCACAAGGAACTTTTGAAAAACTAAATCTGTTTAATGTTGTGCTCCACCAGCACTTTTGAAGTCCCGAGGAAGAAGCTGGGCAAGCTTTGGATCTAGATACCAAACTGTCCAGTTTATCTGGGTTCTGTGATTTCTATTGAAGATATGTGCTTTGTATGTATGTCTGAGTTGACCCTACTGTGTTTGTAAAGTTGTCTCTTTATATTTTTACTTTTCCCTATATACACTTTTTTTGGCTGTTACAGATATCACCAAGTCTTGTGAAATATTTAAAATTCTTACTATGTGTTAAGTATTATTTTATCAATTTGAAGAAGATATTCTAAACTTAACTATTGTCTTACTATTAATTTATTCATTAATATAGTCCTTGTCTAAATAAACTACATACTTAAATTTTTACTTATTACTGTAACTATTATTGTTGTATTATGAAGTCGCTGTGGTGTGTGTGTGTGTGTGTGTGTGTGTGTGTGTGTGTAAGCACATACATGCCTTAGTGGAGGTCAGGGAACAACTTTTGTGACATGGTACTCTCCTTTCAGCTTGCTCTAAGGCAGATTTTCTCTTGTAGTTTCTTCCACTATACTGATAGTCTGGGCTGGCTGGCTTATGAACACCCAGTTAACTTTGCTGTATCCCCACTCTCTCTTGCCTCAGAAGTGCTGCAATTAGATAAGCATGACACAGCATCCATTCCTTTCATGCTTATAACAATCTCAACTGATTCTATTTAATTATTTTTGAGAGTATTTCATTATATATTACTTTTTCATAAACTTTTTTTCATTTTATAGGCTCAGAACACATCTTCATATTAAGAACCTAAATAAGATCTGCACCAACTGACCCATTATGTGGGTGGTAGAAATCTCACAAGGCCCCATCCTTAGGGCAAGAGTGATGGACAATTAATTGCTACTAAGAGAGGTGAATCTTCTCTAGGAATCTTATGCAAGTTTACCCAATTTCACATGTTCCTTCTAAAACACACATACATGTGAGCAATACTAAATTGATGCAGCAGAGTATATATGAAAACTAAAGAAAAATATGTCACTCAAAAAAGTCATAAATTTAAGATGAAAGGGGGACATAGGATAACTACAGAATAGATGGTGGAAATTATGTAACTACTGTTATAATTAAATATAAAAGAAGCTTTAAAATTTGTATTCCTTATTCTTGTACAACTTATTCACCAATTTTCAATGATTTTCATGTTTTTGTCTATTATTGGACACTTCTACATAATACATAGTATGTGTAATAAAGCTATATGAAATTTCAAACTACGGAAAATTCATATTTTGGGGTTAGAGAGTTGGCTCAGTAGCTAAAATTACATGTTACCCTTTCAGAGGACTTATGTTCAATACCCAGCACCCACATGTTGGCTAGCAACCATCTCTAACTCTACTCCCAAAAAAGTCAACAGCTTCTACTGACATCCTTGGAAACCAGGCATGAATGCATACATGCTGAAAATATTCATACACATATAAAAATTATAAAAGAAAAATTAGAGTCAGAAAATATTTAAATATGCAATTTGTACTGTATAAAATGTTACTTGCAATACATGAAACTCAAAAAATCTGTATTGATCTAAACTTGTGATAGGTCTGCTTTTCATTGACTAATATAACACATTTATGAATTTCTGATAAATTGCACTTCATTTTTCCGTAATCTCCCTTGCCTGTTTATCCTAGATTGATAGAACTGATAGCAGCATTTAGCCCCATTTCTCTATTAAGTTGTCTGTGAGCATCACTGATTCAGCAATAAACACATGCATGTATACTGTGGATACCATCAATATTGCTGTTTTATTCATGAGAAATACAAAAGAATCTTGTACCAATAGAGACAATCCTGTTGAGTATACATGTAGGTGTGGGTGAGCCAGCCCTGATGTTGTAAGCATGGAAAAATTGCCCCCATTTCTCATATGTCTTGTGGCAGCCTAGGTGAGGGAAAGAAGCCCTCCCCCAAGCCAATCAATGCCTGGTACAAGTGAGAGAGCTGGCTCTGTGGTCATAAAAGTGGGAGAGCCTTCCCTGACACCCACCAGCTGCAACACGTGGGAGAGCCGGACTTGCACCTCATTAGAGCAGCACAATAGAGCCTTCCCTATTAGCAGAGGGGTGGGTGAGCCAGCCCTGGAATTGTGAACATGGTAGAGCTGTTCCCATTTCACAGGGGATGGACCAACCCTACAGGTACTCAGGACCAGAACCAGGGATATGATTTGGCCTACCCCAATATCCAGTCAACTGTGATTTGCTGCAACACATGAAGGAACCTGACCCATGGACCCAAAGCTGCAGGATCTCCACAACAGAAGGCAGCAATGATATGTCTAGGAAGAGTTCTAGTGAGGATCAAGGATTGATCATGTAGTAAGACCAGGGACTTAAATCAGAACAGGATAGGTAAGTATAGGGGTGGTGAGTGGCTAGTAGTTTGGAGGACAGCTGGATGAGGTTGGGTTTGGGGAAAAGCCAAGAGAGTTGGGGGAGGGGCACGGGGCACTGTACCATGGGGGAAATCCTAGAAAGTGGAGCATCCCATCATGTGGCTGTTCACTCACCTCTTAAGCCTCCTCAGTATTGGAGCATGCTGTGCTTCGAATATTTTTTTAAAAAGTAAATAAAGTAAAACTGTCTTTCAAAAGATTAAAAAAACAGATTTTGTGTGTACCTGATTGTAGACAATTTAACATTAATTGTTTTACATTATAAAATATCAACTTTATTACCAATTGCACAAGTCAAGATTTATTTTCTCAGCATTTTTACATTCTATTACATTGATATTGTACTATCTCCTTTTTTCTTCTTAAACATCCACTGAAAAACTAGTACACAGTAGATTTGTTAAGTGACAGGCACGTGACTGAAGTACATGGCTAAGTGTCCATTGGTGTTGCATTGTGGCAATGACTGTCCTGCTGGAGTGTGCAAATCACCTTCTCACAGGGCTTTCCTCTGTAGGCTAACACACTTTTCTCTATGTCTAGAGACTTCTCGTGTCTACCCCCTTGTCTTATGGAAGGATTCCATTAGATTACAGTTTTACCCTACAGTATCATTTATACCTAACTATATTCAACAAATTCTTTGTTGGCATTTTGAGCAATATAGCATCAACACTTACATTTTGGGGACAAGCAAATCAGTCTTTCACATTGATTCTGTGTCTGGACTACTAATATTCACAAGAAGAAAGTAGACATTAAATAATACTGCTTTTGTTTTTGATATGCAATGACAGTGCTTAACTGAATGTATAAGACCAAATCTTGTGTACATATTGGGTTTATAGTTACCTTCTTCAGCACTTTACAACTTACCAATCAGTAACCTTCCAGTATCCAAATTTCTAAAAAGATTTCTCCTGTGATTATACTTTTTACAGCCTTAATTTTGTAGACATTTTCTGAATCTGACTTTGATTCTGGTGGGTCTTGCAATATAACTTCTTCCCTGACTTTTCCTACGGAGATGTCAACAGATGCCTATTTACTTCATGTAAGGCACCCACAACAGCACAAAAAAATGACACCACTCAACTCTAGATCAGTGAACTAATGATTCCATTAGGATTAATTGCAGGAACATGAATGAGGGCTCCTTACAATAAACAAGCCTCTGGACAAGTGTAAAAGAGACATTCTACATTAGGTTAATTGGGTAAGGAAACTCACTCTTACTATGAGTCATGACATCCATGAATTGAGTTCCAGACGTAGAAAATGAGAAAACAAGCAGAGAAGCAGCATTTATTTCTGCTTCCTGACTCCAGATACAGCATGGCTATTTCTCTGAATGTCCTATTGTCCTGCATTCTCTACCATAAGGTGCACCCTCAAATTGTCAGACAAAACATTCCTATTTCTTCCCTAAATTGCTTTTGTCAGGCATTTTCTCATAAAATCAAGAAAAGTAAGCAAGACTGTAGATAGAAGCCACTTGTTGGTTCCCAGCTGCTCAGCCCCAAAATAACCACACAGAAACTGCATTGATTAAATGACTGCTTGGCCCATTAGCTCTAACTTCTTATTGGCTAACTGTTACATCTTAGTTTAACCCATTTCTAGTATCTGTGTATCACCACAAGGTTGTTGTTTACTGGTCATGTTCCCAGCATCTGTCTCTGGTGGCTCCATGGTTTCTACTTATTTCACCCTTCTTCCTCCAAGCATGGCATTTAGTTTTTCCGTTTACCTAAGTTCTTCCCTACCAACAGGCAAAGGCTGTTTATTTATTCATTAGCCAAGAAAAGCAACACAGAGACAAAAGGACCTCCCATACCATTTCCCATTTTCTGTTTAAACAAAGAGGAAGTCTTTAACTTTAACATAGTAAAATGACATATAACAAAACAGTTATCAAGCAAGAATTACAGTTACAATATTTATATCTACTTTATATTTTGTCATAACTTAAAAAACTATAACTATAAATTCTTCAACCATCAAAGATTCCAGAAGTATTTAATATTATTTAAATAAACAGTGCATTATAAGCAACTTGCAAAACTCTAGAATTGACAGAGACATCTTGCTGCCTGGACAGTCACCCAAAGTTCTTCTGTACCATTGGGGCAACCATCTTCAGCCTACAAACCCATAGTATCCAGCAGACATTTTCATGAAGCAGAAAATTTCAAAGATAGTTCCACCTATATTGGCAGTTTATCAGTCACTTTCTTCTGTGTCCTGCAGAATGTTTGGCAGACTTTCATGAAGTTGAAGCCTTGAAGGACAATCTCACCTTTAGGCAAGTCCAGCAATCATTTCTCTGTGGGTTCTGCATGCCTAGTTCATCAAGCAATCCAGGAAAGAGCAGTTTCTTGCCCAAATGGCTAGCCAACATCATAAGGAGCCTCTTCAATGCCCATCTTCCTCTTGAAGTAATTGGTGCTGCCAGGAACAGATCTGTCTTACTGTCATGAAAAGCCCTAATTTTTAAAACATTTAAATGCCATATTCTGAAGGTCTCTGAAAGATTTGAAGAATACCTATCTAGCTGAGATATATCTCTGTACATCTAGAAAATCTAACTAATATGACTACAAGCTTGACTATTTTAAATGACTACCTATTAACTTATATTTCTTAATTATATATTACATTTTACATGAACTACACAATATCAATACCTTAATCAAGGGCAGAAATATACACATAACAAAACTGACCTTAAATTTGTATCAATAAACTAAAATCCATGCTAATGCAAATCTCTATAACATATCTGCCTTTATATGTAAACAAATAGTTATAAAAAATATTTGGGAATATGGACGTAGTTTTCTGCAAACTGCTTCCTGCTGTATATAGGGCAAAGCATTTTATTTTGGAAGGTGCTCACAGCAACCTTTTGGGGGTCTTGTTCCATCAAACCATATTGGTCTGGAAGCAATCCATACGCTCTCATCCTCTGTGGAAACAAAAGAAGAACCTCTTCTTTAAAGCAACATATCCTTACATTCAAATTTGAGAATCAAGACACCTTTATGTTTGTTTAACTTAGCAGTCCATACAATAAAATGTCTCTCTGTGCTTAACTCCTTCACAGTCAAAAAATTTAAAGAAGACACAATAATATGCATAATTCAGACTCTCTATTGTCGATCTTTATATGGCTTATTTTTCTTTACTCCTTTTAATCTATGACTGTATGTACTCTGTCACTTTAAAGACTTTGATTTTGTAAACGATTTACTTCTTTTTTTAACTCTGTACTCTTTTTATTCTCTCTCCCAAGCATATGTACATTTATACAACACTGTGACCCATTTAGAGATTTTTTTTATATCTTCATATGTCCTTATTGCATTGTCTGTAATTCTTTTCTGTCTTGAAGAGCTTTTAAAATAGTAAGCAGCTTGATTGCAGCTGATCTGGATGCTGGCTCCACTTGTCTCCAGTTTTAAAATGGTGGAGGTACCATTACTGCCAGCACTGGGGCCACCAGGTAGGAGCTGTGCGCATCACTTTAAGCCTGAGAATGAGCATGCAGCACATAAAGCCTTGTTATCTTAGTAATAGCTAAATATGCCCTGCATGATAATGTGTGGCCTGGAAATATCTCTGTTTGTGGTGGCTGGAATCTACCATGCTCCCCTGCTTGTACATGCCTAGCAGCCCTGATCCCACTGCCTACCCAGGTTGGGGGCACTGAGTTTGTCTGAGCTACGTCCTCCCAACTCTAAGTGGGTGCACAAACACCCAGGACCACAAATACCACTCAAATGATCCATAGCTGGCGTTTGTGTTGGCAGCATGGCCCAGGAAACTGCCTTTAATAAAAAGGCATGGCTTTTTGTCTGCTATCAGTGAATCATAAAAACCTCCCTTATGGGAGCTGCAGCACACTGCCAGCCAAACAGAAAAGAAAAGATTAGGCTAAACTTTGTCTGTGTCTTTTCAAGCTTTTTTAGAATTTACATGGATTTAGTCTACCACGTTGGTGCGCCAAATATAGTGGGAAGCTGCTTGTTGGTTTCTGGCTGCACAGCTAGCTTAGACCCAAAATAATCACACAGAAACTGTGTTAATTAAATCGCTGCTTGGCCCTAGCTTCTTATTGACTAATGCTTACATATTAATTTAACCCATATTTATTAATCTGTGTATTGCTACATGGCAGTGGCTTACTGGCAAAGTTTTGGCATGTCTGTCTCTGGCAGTGGCTCCATGGCGTCTCTCTGACTCTGTCTTCTTTCTCTCAGCATACAGCCTAGATTTCCCTGCCTAGTTCTGTTCTGCCCTTGCCATAGTCTCAAAGCAGTTCTTTATTCATTAACCAATAAAAGTAACACATAGACAGAACCTCCCATGCAACAAGATTGATACTGATTTATCAAACAAATGTCATACTTGAGCTTTCTGTACAAACTAAGTACTTATCATGTATTATGGAAAGAAAGGACAAACTTAAATTCATCACAAAGGCTTCCCATTCTCATTTGTGTTTTTCCCCCAGATTTCAAGTGTGGCTGTGAATAGCTTCTTCTCCTGGATACTTCACATAAATTTAAGGGATGACCTCCCTCCATAGAAATTATTGCTCTATTTAACTTCAAAGAAATTTGGTTTCTATACATGAAAAACAGCATTCCACCATTGTAAGTGGACAAATTAACAAAAATTAGTAACATAACAACTTCCTTTAGTGGATGCTTGTTTCTCCATTTCCATTTGAAATCATCTATTTCTCATAAAATTATCTCTAGAAAACATACAGAAATATGTTCAAATTTTATTTTTTTAATTGATAAGTTTAAAAAGCTTTATTGAAGGTAAAATATAAGCCAAATATTAACACAATAGTCTGAAAAGATTTTTGTGTGAAAATAAGCATGCTAAACTATCTAAGCTTTCCTACTTTGACCTGAATTATTTTAAATAATTCACTTATTTGATTAAGTTTTAAGTATGTTTTCCATATCAATATTATAAATGTACAGTTGTCTTAATTAAATGTTAGTCACTTCTACATTAGTCTAAATTTTCATGTTTTTATGCTAAATTGGTTTTTTGTCACCACAGAAAATTCATGTGCATAATTACATGAAGTAAAATATACAACCAAATTCCTGCTGTGATATTTGAGAAAGACACTATCATAGATGCATTTGACAATTATGAACATAAAAACTAAAATATATTATAATATATACATAAGAACTAAGTGAAAATTTCCCAGTGATAAACATGTTTCAAGAATTCTTTGATTCACCATTTTAATAATATACATAGGCAACTAGGAATAAACTGAAAGCATTTTTATTTTTCAGTTGTAGTATATGTGTGGGTGTCTGTATGCATCTGTGTGTCTGTGTGTGTGAAATATTTCAAAAGGTATAAATGCTTACACACTGACTCAGAATGTTTTCTTATGTTTTCTAAATTGATCTTATGTTTGAAATGTGGGTTAAGTATATTTTATGTCTGAATCTGTATATTTTACTTTATTGCATGAAATTTTCAGAGAATAAAGGTCATTCATATACTGACACCACTACATTTCTCCTTTTTAAGTGCCTCACATGAATGCATACACATACACATCTCACTCATTATTCATTGATCATTTTAAAATCTTTAAAAGTTTAATGACTGATAAAAATAGAGATGCCAGTTCTTATATTTAAGTAGTTCAAATATATGAATACATATTTGTACAACAAAAACAATGCTTGCACCTTGCCTGTAGAGCTGTAGTATGTTTTAATAGTTGTTAATCTACACAGAACCTTCTAAATCTATAAAGTTACTGACACCTGAATAATTTTGAAAGTGCACATATGTACATAAAAGACTTCCACCCATCATGGACTCTATTCACTTGGTGCTCCTGAAAACAGAGTGAGGACTGCAGCCTGCAGGCTTTCTTCCTCTCCTCAAAGCTCTCACAAGAAAGAGCCCATTTTGTTTCCTCTCATTGGAATAATCCTTTAGTAACACCCTAGAAGATGTGCAGGACAAACAAGTAACAACTGTTACATCACATACTAATATTCTTTTTTTTTTTTTTTTGGTTTTTCGAGACAGGGTTTCTCTGTGGTTTTGGAGCCTGTCCTGGAACTAGCTCTTGTAGACCTGTTCTACATACTTAGCCAGAAATCCACGAAAGCATAATGTTGCTGTCTAGTTAGTTAGATGGTGTCAACTAATCTCAGATTCACACAAGTATGGTATAATGGTTTCTGAATTCCTGACATGCGTAGAGGAAAATAATTAACCCCGTTATTATAAGATAGAAATTACCAACATTTTGCCCATGTTTGTGGTCACTTCCATCTGAATAGAAACCTCCACACTATCTGCATCTCTAACAAACCCTCCATCTAAAAGAGGATCTCCACCCTAGTCATCCATAACACGTGACAACTATGAACTGATTTTTTTTTCTAGAATATGGAAGCAAAAAATGTGTTGTATGTTTGAGCCTGAACATCATCCACCACAGCACAGAAAGCAAAGACTGACTCAGCTTCTTGTTCTCTAGGATCAGGACATGAATGGACAGAAGGAAAAGCAATTTCCATTATCTGTAAAAAAACAAAACTATGAGACTTCTATGCTTAAAGTCAGCATTCCACCATAGTGAAAGAAGAGACAGAAAGAAAATCATAAACTCATAAACAGTAACAGGAAGATGACCACAGTTGGCAAGGCCTTTATGTGAGCTGTCATGCTGACATCTCTGGAGCCTTTTGGCATTGTGTTGCATGATCTTCAGACGTCTCCACAGGGAGAAACAATGTTAGAGATGCAATGAATGGAGTGAGTTTAAACATAGGGTTGACAAGTAAAACAAGTCTAGAAAATTGAGCCAAGTTACTTGTAGGACACATTTGCTTCATGTCCATTGATCCAGACACCAATATATGTGTTTATAACCAAAATGTTTAAAAATACCAAAATGTTCAAAGATACCAGCAATGTCACTAATATTTCCTTTTCTACTCTCCACTTCAAATAAAGAAAAATATAGCTTGAAAAATTGTAGAAAGGAGGGGTGGGCTACATTCCTGCCCAGATCCCACATGGCTAGCATAGCCCCAGAAATAATATCACACAAACACTGCCTGGCCCATTAGTTTCAGCTTCTTATTGGCTAACTCTCACATTTTGATTAACCCATTTCTAATAATCTGTGTAGCAACACGAAGTGATGGCTTACCGGGAAGGATCTTAACCTGTGTCAGCCTCGGGTCAGAGAATCATGGTGACTTCCTCACTTCCTTTCTTCCCAGCATTCTGTTCTGTTTACTCCACCTACCTAATTTTCTGTCCTATCAAAGAGCCAAGGCAGTTTCTTTATTAACAAATGAAAGTAACACATAGACAGATGACCCTCCTCCATCATTTCCCCTTTTTCTGATTAAACAAAAGAGAAAGGCTTTAACTTTAACATAGTAAAATTACATATAATAAAACAGTTATCAAGCAAGAATTACAGTTACAATATTTATATCTATTTTATCTTTGATCATAACTAAGGAAAACTTTATCTATCTATTCTTCAACTCCATCAAACACTCCAGAAGGATATAATATTACCTAAGTAAACAAGAAATAAGCAACTTCCAAACTCTAGAAATCACAGAGACATCTCACTGCCTGGACAGTCACCCAAAGTTCCTCTGTACAGTTGGGGCATCCATCTTCGGCCTACAGGCCCATAGTATCCAGCAGACATATCCATGCAGCAGGAAATTTCAAAGACAGTTCAGTCACTTTGTGCTATGTCCTGCAGAATGTCTCACAGACTCTTTCATGAATCAGGAACCCCAAAGAATCATCTCACCTTTAGGCAAGTTCAGCAGTCCTGTCTCTGCGG
Source organism: Microtus oregoni (assembly GCF_018167655.1). NCBI lineage: Eukaryota > Metazoa > Chordata > Mammalia > Rodentia > Cricetidae > Microtus > Microtus oregoni. Next base: position 72,826,863 of record NW_024543061.1, read on the forward strand.
GTTCTTTGTGTCCAGCTTATGAAAAAGTCCAGGCAAGAGCAGTTTCTTGCCCAAATTGCTATCAAACTCAATAAGGAGCCTTTTCAATGTCCATCTTCCTCTCAAAGTAGATGGTGTTGCCAGGAACAGACGTGTCTCATTGTCATGAAAAGCCCTAAGTTATTAAAACATTAAATGCCATATTCTGTAGTCTTTGAAAGATATGGAGAACGTCTATCTGAAATATATCTATGCATATCTAGAAAATCTAACTAACATGACTACAAGCTTGACCATTATCAATGATCATTCATTAACAACCTATATTTCCTAATTGTCCATTACATTTTTAATTACATTACACAATCACAATACCTTAATATCAGAAATACATACAGATATAACAAAATTGACCTTAAGTTTATATCAATAGAGTAAAATTTTTATCAATGCAAATTATTCATATCTATATCATATCCCCCTTTAATGTAAAAGAACATTTATAAACAATATTTGGGAATATGGGTGCAGTTTTTTTTCTCCAAACTGCTTCCTGCTGTATAGGGGCACTATTATTTAGGTCTTTCATAGTATAGCCTGTTGGGTGAAGTAATTTTCTGAAGGTCTTCATGGTGACCTTTCAAGAGGGCATGGTCTATCATACCATATTGGAATAGAAGCAACCCACAGGGTCACATCCTCTGTGAAAACAAACAAAAAAAAAAAGACCCTCTTTTCCAAAGCATCATGTTTTTAGATCCAGATTCTGAAGTCACTTCCTTATGATATCCATTCTGGTCTAGCTTGTTAGCCCATATAATGAAATTTCTCTCTGTACTTAGCTCCTTTACAGTCAAAAGATTCAAAGAAAACACAATAATACAAAGAATCCGGACTCTTTGAGAATTTTCCATTTTTATGTGGCTTATTTTCCTTTGTTTCTTTTAATCTACAACTATCTGTACTCTATCTCTTTAAAGACTTTACCCTCTTTCTAGGCATTAATTTTTTCTTTTTCTTCTCTCTCCCAAGCCTACGTACACTCATCCAACACTGTGACCTATTTACAGGATTTTTTATGTCTGAATCTGTCCTATTGTGAATCTGTAATTCTTCATTATCCAGGAGCATTTCTAAAAATGTTCAGCACTTCTTAAAAACTTATGTTGCGCCGTGTAGAGGTAATACAGTACCACCTGTTTACTGCCAGTCTAAACCTTAATTGTGCTGTTATTAGGATAATTACGATAGTTCCTGCCTGAGACCAGCACAGTTCAGCATGGCGGAGCTGAGCCACACCTGCGTCAGAGCCATTTGGTACCCTTGAGCCACACACAGTTCCAGGCACACAGCAGTCCACATTGCCATCAAGCAAGCCGTAGCACTTTACTCCAAATGCTCCATGCCAAAACTCTGTTTTCTGCAGGAGCCAGACAGATTGCAATGGTGTCACAGCCAGGAAGTGGCGTTTTAAAACCGCAGCTTTTTTCCTGTTGCGGCTGCTGAGTCATGGAAATTTCTCTACAGCACGCCCTAGCAAACAGCAAAAAGATGTGTTAAACTCTGTTTTTGGTATTTAAAATTAAGCTCTCTCAGGTTTTTAAGTGGATTTAATTGGTCATGTTGGGCACCACTCTGTAGATATTCTTTTTCGATTAAACAGAAAAAGGAGAAATGATGCAGGAGTGTCATCTGTCTGTATGTTACTTTCATTGGTTAATAAAGAAAACTGCCTTGGCCCTTTGATAGGACAGAAAATTAGGTAGGTGGAGTAAACAGAACAGAATGCTGGGAGGAAGGGAAGTGAGTTAGATGCTATAGCTCTCCTCTCCAAGATGGATGCAGGTTAAGATTCTTCCCAGGACGCCAACACCTTGTGGTCCTAAACACAGATTATTAGAAATGGGTTAAAGCAAGATGTGAGAACTAGCCAATAAGAGGCTGGAACTAATGGGCCATGCAGTGTTTAAATGAATACAATTTGTGTGTTGTTATTTCAGGTGTAAAGCTAGCCATGCGGGAGCTGGGCAGGAAAAAAAGCAGGCCTGCTTGCCTCAACACTACAAAAAATTAGCTATCTTGAGAAAATAAAAGATGCTGAGACAGGTAGCAAACCAGATGCTGAAATGATTGGTCACTGTCCAGAATATTTTGATAATTCTCATTATTTTTTTCAGATATCATCAGAGTTGTATAGATGGATGAAACCAATACATGTGCAATTAATTACCTAAGCAGAGTGAATCTGGAGATGGCCAGAGCAGTGGTGGTCTGATCCACTGAAGAGATCTTTCTTCTATTTACTCAGCCTATGATGTTCACCAGAGCCATCAATGCATTTCCTATTATGAATTCCACACTTAGACTAAATGCTGATGTGGCATGTAGGATATAACTCATTGTCACTAGGATGATTTAGCCCATGGTACACTGATGAAGATGTGATCAGTCCTCTATAATGCTGTGAAATCCTTGAACTCTCACAGTATTCATTGTCATGAGCCCCTATACCCAGTACCAACCAAATATCGATTCACTGCTGATTTGGTCCATATATTTCTGCACTAAATTTTAGAAGTTCCAAGGCAGCTATGTTAGAGTATATCCAGATATTATGTGCTTTACAAAAGGAACCATAAAGTCTATTTCATAGATGTGGAAGAAACACTGGATTTTCACATGTTGTCATAAAAATACACTGATATGCATTGGTTTTTACTAGTTTTTCTTCATACATATTTTAGTCTAGATATTTGATTTCTGGACAAGCAACATTAAGAAAGTGTAACTCATAGATATTAACCAAATAAAGACTGGCACATAGATGAAGTACATTAAATAAATCAAAGACACGTTTGTCCAGGGAACTATATAGATTTCACAAAGCTCTTATAGAAAGTTGTCAAACTTGCCTAAAAGTCTCATAGATATCACTGTCTGTAAAATATTATGTACTAAGAATAATAACCATCTTACATTTTGCATGCGCACACACAATTCTACCCTCAACTAGAAAAACATACAAAAGACATTGACTTACTATTCAATAAATCTATTTTACCATTAGAATTTTGGGCATGTAACTCTTGCTTATGCTGTATCAAATAGTTTCCAATATATATGATGTAATAAGAATATCAATATTCTCAAAAGTTGATTCTTTTATCTCTGTATATGAGCAAATTTGGAGATTGTCCTTTCATGCTACCAAACAAAGAAATTCAGTGAATTTATACACACAACAAGGATCTTTCCTATTCTTTGTATCTCTCTTTGTTAGTACATTTGCCACCCCTAGCACCGAGGACCTTCAGATAGAACCATTTCTCTCTACTTTGCACCAGTATCTGGTGCCCAACATGGGGCAACTGTATCCACAGAAAGCCTGAGAAAGCTTGGGAAAGAATAGAGTAAAGCATGTTTTCTTGGTAGCAGCAATTTCTCATGTCTGCTTTGCTTACAAGAGGCAAAGAAGCACTCCCATTTAAGAGAGGCTTTCTGAGTCAGCTTTAGCTGCAAAACCTTGCAGCTCTTTAAAAGGTCTTGCCACAAAACACTTAAATGGTATTGATAAAAGCTGACCACATGGTTTTTGGTTTTCAGCCATAGCAGAAAAAAGCTGCACCATTTAGAAATGTCATGCCAGCTTTCTGGGCCTTCATGCCAGGGCGAACTCTGACTCTTTCAGGCAGGCAGTCCAACTATGGAGCATTTGAGTGTGTTTTGTGAACACACTGTTGCAGCTTGCTTGCTGGCAGGGACCTAGAAATGCCATAGATTTGTGGCATTAAACATGGCTACAGCTGGTACCTCTGCTATCAGGCTGGAATCACAGAAAGCTAAGGAATGGGCTAGATCTAGTAGTCAAAGCCATGGCTTTAATCCTCTCCGTATTGCTTGGCATATTAAAGACTCATGTGGTCAGAAAAAGAGAGCTATACAGTAAAGAGGGATTCAAAGAGCAATAAAACCTGTAAATGTTTTACAGTGTGTTAAAAATATATGCAGGCTTGAAAAAAAGGTTAAAGCCCTTAAAATAAAAGAGAAAGAAAGAGAGTAGTTGGGTATAATGGTACACAACTTTAATCCCAATGCCTGGGAGGTAGAGGCAGACAGATCTCTGTGAGTTCAAGGTGTGCTAGCACATGCCCTTAATGCCAGAGCTTGGGAGGCAGAGGCAGACAGACCTCTGTAAATTCAACATGTGGTGGTGGACACCATTAATCCTAGCACTGGGAGGGCAGAGACAGGCAGATCTCTGTGAGTTCAAGAACAGCCTGATCTAGAGAGTGAGTTCCAGGACAAAGATACATAGAAACCCTGTCTCAAAAAGCAAAAAAGTAAAAATAAAAGAAATAGAGGTTAAAATAAAGCCACATAAAGATAAAAAATACACAGAGAATCTTGATATACTACGTTATTCTCTTTGAAATTTTTGCATGCTGAGGAAGGAGCAACAGCTGCTAAAAGATATTTGTTTATAAATGCTGTTGAATTAATCCAAGATAGGTATTTTGAAATACCTTGATTTCAAAATTGTAGTCAAAAGGTATGTTACTTTGGAGAAGAGATTTTGCTTTTGTTCCCACAGGAAATGAGAGGTTGTGAATTCATTCTGAGTTAAGAAAAATCAGGAAGACCACCTGAGAAATTTATGGCAGAAACAGATGACCCAGATGTCAGAGTTCTATATCTAGAATGGATTCAAGATGCTGCCTGAGATGATCAGTCTTCACAGGATACTCCAGTCAGGACTTGATCATAACTATAAGTTTTCTTTAGGTCCCCATAAGATTATCAGTGCCCCCAACCAGCCAGAAGTAGCCTGGAATACTATGCCCACATTCCCAAAAAAATGGACTATGAATATTTTCCTTTGTTTAAAAAAACAGGAGGTAGTGGTGTGGGAGAATAATCTATATTCAGTCAACCATGTTTTAAATAAATGCTGATTGGTCAGGTAGGAAGTATAGTCAGGACAACCAGACAGAAAAAATGCTGAGAAGGAGGAAGTCCATTGCTCCCCAGTCTTGTCCAGACCACCAAAGAAGCAGAATGTGACCTGCACTGCTGAAAAAGGTCAGAACCATGTGGCTAACATAGATAAGAATAATGGTTTAATATAAGTTATAAGAGCTAATACAAAGCCTGAGCTAATGGGCCAATCAGTTTATATCAATGTACGTACACTTCTGTCTGATTTTCTTTGGGATATGCCAGCTGTGGGAACTGGGTAGACAAAAACCCCAACAAACCCCTCACGTTACAAGTATCTGCTCCATCACAAGCTTTAAGGATGTAGCATGATCTACACAAGCAGGAAATGAAGCAATGTAGTGATGTTTATTCTATTTTAATTAATAAAATTTACCTGAAGTTCAGAAATGCAAAGCAGACAATCTCTATGAAATCTACAGACTGAAAAGAGAGTAATTTCCTGTCTCATACCACTTTATATTTGTCTCTAGTGTTGGGATGAAAGGCATGCACCACCAACTCCCCAGCCTCTATGGCTAACTAGTGTGGCTGCTTGGACTAAAGGTGTGTGCCACCACTGCCTGGCCTGTATGACTGACTAGTGTGACTGGCTTTTCACTCTTCAGAAATGCTTTATTTATTAAAACACAAATAAAATATCACTATACTTCCCATTTTTGTCTAAATTAAAGAATAAAGGCTATAACTAACAGAAGAAAAACTGAGTCTCATAAACAAGAAAAACTACAACTGTCTAGATTGTCAACTACCTCAGAGACCCAAAAAGGAAATAATATTAACTGAGTAAGCAAAAAGTGCAAGCAAGAGACTTTCAAAATTTGTGAGTAATGACAAAAACAACTGAATTCCTGAATATTCACCCAACATTCCTCTGTAACTTTAGGGAATCCATCTTCAGAATAGAAGAGTGAGCATACCATCATTGCAGACACAGAAACATCCTCATGACATGGCTCCTTCCATACAACAATAAACAGAAAGGACACAAAGAGAAATGCAAAACACTCCAGGGGTGCGGCAGTGTGTAGAGGATTCTAATACTGGAAATGAAAGGTCTTTTTAAAAGTAACAAAACTTGTGTCCACCAGGGGCAAGATACACATACCACCCTAATGTGTACCCCTGAGCTCCTCCTCTGCATCTTCTGCTCTGCACAAGAAATTTTAGGCATTCCACTTGAATTGTAAGCAGTTTCTAGGTCCACCAGACTTGTCCAGACAAGATAGCAATGGCATCAGGAACTCTTCCCACATATTTCATCTATAGAGCAACATGATAAATCATTTCCTCAGAAATGAGGAAGAATATAAAGTTGGGTGGATAGAGGATATAAGGAGGAGGGCTGAGAAGAATTGGGGACAGCTAAATATGATCAAAATTCATGTATTAAGCTTTCAAAGAACTAACAAATAAGCTTAAAGACACATAATGACTTATTGTTATATCCAAATACATTTTATTAAACTCTCAAAGAACTAACAAATGACTTTAAACACTCTAATGACTTGTTACTATATCCATAGATCATAGCATATTTAACCCCCCATCAGAGAAGCTTCTCCTTGTGATAAATTACAATGAATATAGGAACTATCACCTGCTCATATGTACAGAACAAAAACTGGGGCTTTCTCACCTCTAAAATGAATGTGTTAACTTTACCCAAGGAAACAATTCTGGAGACAGTTCAAGGAGTAAGTATTCTATCACTAGAGACATATTTTTCTCCCAGTAATACCCAAATCATTTTCAAATGCTATAAAGACATTGGCAGATTTTCCAAAACCAAATATTCTCACACCAACTGGGTGAAAAGCATACTCAATTATAACTAAGCCTTTGTTACTGGTTGTGATTAATAATCTCCTCACAAAAAGTTCTAGCAATACTGTTTCTGGGTGGACAGTGAAGTCCTATTTCCTTTTTGTTTATTTTTTTCATTTACCTTTGAGAGTTTAGTGTATTTGTATAATTTCTATGTCCATTTCCTCTGTCTGAATTCTCCCATATGTAACATTATCCACGTTGGGTGCCATTCTGTAACATGAGGGCCTGCTCATTGGAGTTTCTGTCCTGCCCAGTTTCCATAGCCATCAAGGCCCAAAGAAATCACACAGAGGTCTCCATAAGTTATAAAACTTATTGGCCCATTAGCTCAGGCTTCATGTTATCTCTTATAACTTATGTTAGCCCATTATTCTAGTCTATGTTAACCACATGACTCGGTACTTTTTTCAGTGGAGTAAGTCATATCTTGCTTCTTCCGGGGTCTGAGCAGGACTGCAAGAAAAGCTTCATTCTTCCCAGAATACTCCTGTTTCATTGCCCTGCCTCTATTTCCTATCTGGTTGTCTCGCCTATACTTCCTGCCTGGGCTATTGGCCAATCAGAGTTTATTTAAAACATAATAGACAGAATGCAGACAATTCTCCCACACCACCCATATACTTCTCCTTGCTCTCTTTCAAATTCATGAACTTTTTTCATAATTTTTTACACACACACACAAACAAACCTTTCAATCTAAATGACTTTCTACTGGCTTGCACTTTCTGTGGACCTTGTTAAGGAGGAATACAACATTAACTAAGACAAACCCTTAGTTCAATGCCAGTTTCATGTAAATAAACACTACTATCCCTAAACAACATGAATCATGCACTCTATGTCCTCACCACAAGCTCCAGACTTCAGTCTCTGGTCATGAAGGCAAAGCTGAATTCTGATTTACTAGCATGCAAATGAAGGCATAGTCTTTTTCACTTTTTGCAAGCATTTTCCTTTGTCTAGCCTCTTTGAAATTCGAGTTCATGAAGTATGAATGTTATGTGGCAAAGCTTTAAAAGTTTTAAAGTTACAAAGTATTAAAAAGAGAAAGATGAATACAAGGATGGGTGAGCTTCAGTCCTCAAGTGATATTATGAATGGTCCTTTAACATCAGGAATTTGTTTCAGCAGATAAATTGGATTCATGTAATAAAGTTTTTTCTTTCTAATGTGTCTTGTTGTCTATAGAATCTCCTTGGAAAAATACTCTATAGAATCTCCTTGGAAAAACACTCTTCTCTACAATTATCTGCTAGTAATTCACGTCTTATAGCATCATTGTATTCAAACAAGAAGCACACATAGACACAGACACACACACACACAGACACACACACACACACACACACACACACACACACACACACATCAGCCAAGGCTGAGAACAAGACACCATTCAAAGAAACATAGATATTATTATTATTGAGCTAGAATTACACTATCTAGGTATGGCAGTAAATCTAGTGTGCTGATGAAGGGAAAGTTCCTAACAGACATGAATCTTGTTAGAATTGTTCTCTATAAGTTATCTGAAGTAGTGTTTAAAAAAAGCCTGGTGAGTGCCATGTTTTGCAGTGTCCCAGTGCCTTGACAGCATAGTAAAAGGAAAGTGGACAGGCTTCCATCTTCACTGAAAATGTGAAATTACAATGATTTGTTTTTTAGTGAAAACTGTGCTGTGTGCATCCATTTTTTTTTGCCCTGAGGATTGTATTGTGTTTGAAATGTTAAAATTATGCAATTTACATTTTATCTCTCATTGACATTTACTATATCTTTTATATTCACCAAGAAATCTATACTTTATCTTTTATCTTTTTTCTTTTCCTAAGCTTTATCTTTGACTGTTAGTATTACACAGTCATAAATTTCATTCAACTGCAGATATTTTACAAAGTAGTTCTCTTAGCTCTGAATGATTTTCTTATGTTTCCTAAGGAACAGAATAACAGACAACTGTAGACTGTACGATTTTTCTGTTTTCCAATTCAGTCAGTTAACCTCCATTCAAAAAATAAATTTATTCAACAATATTGAAAAAGTAGTCTGAAATTTTTAAATGTCAATGAGCCATATATAAGTATTATAACATCCTCCTATTGCATATTGTTACACATGTTCACATTTTATAACATATATTCCCCCATAAAATTGGATCTGAAAGACATACAGAAAATATATTCAACATCTTTCAATGTGCAAACAAATAAATAAACAATATCCAAAGAGAAAAATGTTGATAAAAACTCACCTAGTAACCTGAAGGGTTTCCTTCTAAAGATTCACAGAATCCTTATGACAGATTTAGCATCGCCAAACATAGGCCACATGAATACATACACACACATGTATTTTACATATTAACAAAAATTGTTAAAAATGTCAAAGTGATTAACTCTATGTAGAAAAAATACATTTTGCTAATATTATATATTCATATATTTAGTTCATATTTATTCTTGTAGAACACCATAAATATTTCCATATTTTCTGCCAAGGCTATAATATTTACTGTAATACCTAATCTAGACAATTCAAAATGCTACAAATAAAGTACAGAAGGTTGAGATTTATACAAAAATAACTTATTAAGAACTAATATACTCTAAAATACAAAAGATGATTTACATTTTAGGAAACTGAGAGATCCACAATGCTGAGCCTGCACCTCAGCCACCACACCATGGAAATAAATGCCTGTCTAAGCTTAGTATTTCCCAGAATCAAGACATAGGAGTGGGCAGAAGGGAAAGCAACTTCAGTAACACAGAAAAGCAGAGAAACTGATTTTTTCAGCTCATACTTAATGTTACAAAACTGCAAAAGAATTGACAGAATATAAATACTGTACAGTAACAGAAAAGTGACCACCATTTGCAGGGCCTTTATGTGTGCTGCTTTGCTGACATCTCTGGAGCCTTTGGCAATGTACTGCATGCTCTTCAGATGTCGCCACAGGGAGAATATGAGCAGGAGAAACACAGTCAGGGTCACGGTGAAGGGGATGAGTGTGAACATAGTGTTGGTGTGTATAATGTGCCTTGGAGCTTGAGAATAGTTTCTTGAAATAACTCTGTAGAATATATTGGCTTCAAATCCTTCAATCTGGAGATCAATATGTATGTTTACAACTAAAATGTTAAAAACCAAGATGAACAGAGAGGCCAACAGTGTCCCTAAAACTATTTTTTTTACTCTCCACTTTAGATGAAGAAAAATAGAGTTTGAAAAATTGGCTATCTTGAGAAAATAGAAGATGCTGAGACAAGTAGCAAGCCAGATACTGAAATGATTGGTTACTGTCCAGAAAATAAAAATTTTTCTCATAATTCTCCTAGTTATTATTATGTCTGGGTATTGTTCAGATACAAATATACCTGCAGTTATTGAAAAGAGCAAAGCAACTCTAGAAATTGCCAGAGTAGTCAAGATTTGATCTATGAAACATATCTTTCTCCACTTTAACCAGTCCATAATGTTCACTAAAACTGTGAATGCATTTCCTAAATTTCCTATTAGAAATTCCACACTTAAAGTAGTTAATAATATGTAATGTAGGACACCATTCATTGTTTCCACGACGATGTTGAGAATTCCACTGTAGTCTCAAATATTCCTGAATACATTCTTTTGATGTATGTCTAGCTGATTCTTGAGAATTTATAACACACAAATTAAATGTACTCGTATGTACAATGTCAAGTAGTCATCAAGATTTACTAATGAAAAGGTTTATAGTATTCTTCTCAAAAATCTTACACTTTGCAGAAAAACTCAGCTGAGCTTCATCCAAATGCTTCATACCTTACACAAAATGCATTGGAGTCTTCCTAGTTGATGCTGAAGAAAGCAGAATTCTTATGTACTGTCATCAAAACAAATAAATTTGTTTTCATTGTTTTGACTATTCACATATTAAATTTTAATCATTTAGTTTCTGACAAGAAAAATTATTAAATTCTAACTCACATAAAAAGCAAAATATCTTAACTTCTATGCAACAAAAATTCCATTAAATATTTCAAAATGAAACCAGTTAGGCACCTATACATATTTTCCAAAGTTCTTTCTACAAGCAAACAATTACCTAATAATCTTACATAGTTATGCTTCAAATACTGGCACTGAGAAGATTAATAATTTTACTTTTTAGACAATCATATATGCATGCATACATGTCCATATACTAATATATACCAGTTCAATAAGTATGCATTTATGTAGATCATAATCCCTTTCATTTCTGACATAAATAATTCAGGTTTATCATGTGCTTAAAATTTATTGCGCATTTCAGTTATGATTAGTAATATAATAGTTGTTAGATGGTATAAAATTGCTTTCATTTTTAATCGATACAATATTAATGTAAATATTCCAAAAACTTGTGACTATCTTATTCAAACATGTATATAAATATAGAGTAATTCATATTCTGTTACAAAAGAGACAATAAATTTACATGAATTCATTTGCACAAGAATCTTTTTCATTATCCATGTCTCCTACCTTTGTTAATGTGTCTGATTTCTTCACCAATATGAGCACTAGGCACTATTTATTTCTCTCCAGTTTTTACTGACATTTGCTCCTGTAATATCACTGGCATCAAGACATATAAAGAACAATTCATAACCCAGGCAAGACAGGGAATGAAGGAAAAGTTCAGAATCTTTAAGACCTAATGTATAGTCAAAGAAGCAATAACACAAAAGAGAAGGATTAAAATAAGAAAGCAGTAAAACATGTGTCAAAACTTTTATAAACTTGGCCTAGTGGTGCACACTGGTATACATGGCTCAGCACTGAAGGAAACTGGGCTAATTGGTGAGTTCCTATATCAACATAACACTAACAAAAATGTTTAGATTGTAAGAAAAACTATAGGTTATTGCATGTGGACGATGGATATAACTAGAAATTGGAGCAATAGCAAAGAAAGTGACAAAATTTCTAGAACAGAAACATTAACATACCTGAACACAGAAAGGTCCTCATGGGATGGCTCTTTCCTCATAACAAAAAGACAGAAGATGACAAAGAAAATGCAAAACACATTAAGGGTGGAGCGCTGTGGAGCAAATGCTAGTACAAGAGCTTCAAGGTCTTTAGGAAAAGTGACAAAGCTTGTATCCATGACAGGCAGTAAAGCCAGCCCAAGAGCTTCCCTGAGCCCCTCTTCTCCGCCTTCCACTCTGAACAGGAAACATTTGAGGTTCTACTGGAATAGCTGTAGCTGCTGGAGTCTGTAATCCAAGTTGCTATTTTTTCAGATGCAAAACTGAAAGTTTATTAATAGTAGCAAGATTGCCGTGAAAGTCTCTGACACAGTAGTAGGAACAAAGCCCAGACTCCTACTGAATTTTGGTAAGGCACTCCTTCATGAGAGGAGTAACCCATATTAAGGAGACACATCAGCAAAAGTAGAGCTACAGAACAAGCATAGTGTCCCATCCCAGCACAGGTCACTCAGCAAAGGTTTAAGTTGTGTGTTTATATATTTAGCAACTGTTTGAGTGGCACAGTTCATGAATATTTTAATCATTACTCTGTGTGAGACCTCAAATATCTTGTTTTCTATTTTCTTGGTGAATATGTTGTGTCATCAATGATATCCTTCCATTTTGAACCATAATGGAACATTGTGAGCATTAGATCTAATTTTCTAAGTGGCCATCCAGGTACTGGACGGTGGCAGAAAAAAATATCCATTTAATTAAAGATTTTGTTCCATGCCTTCTATGAACTTACAACATGCACTCTTGAAAAGAGTTTAGAAATGTTATGAGGAAAAAGAACATATAAAAGTAACAACTGAGAAAGTATGCTGGTAGGACTTCAGTATAGCTTAATAAAAGAATATGTTTCAGTCCTATATAAGACCCTGGGTTTAATCAGCAACCATAAAAATAAAAAAAAGGAAAGCATTCTTCTTACTAACTAGATTTTATGATATTAAGTGGTATTTTGCATATAAAAAGTAATAAGAACTGTAATAATGTAATGATAGTAACATTATCCACAGTTGAAAATTATATCCGATTTTATTAAAATATTTTACATGGTTTTTAAAAATTACCATATTGTTACAAATGCCATCTACCTCAGTGTTGCTGCATGCTGCAGTTAATACTTCTGGCATCTTAATAATCTACTAACATTCAACTTAAAATTGTACAGTAGTCAGGCTTTGCTATTAGATATGTTTCTGTTTGTATAAGTTCACAACCACAAAGTGTAGCAAATGGGAACAGAACCAAAAATTCATGCTACACACATATTTCATAATGTGTTTATTTGTTGACCTCTTGACAGCCTTTGCACAATTTACTCATTAATTCATCCATTTTTTTAACTCTGTAAAATAATTTGACAGCTATTTTGTTTTCATTTTTAGGAGCAAAGAATGAGTGTGAAGTGTCTACACTGAGGAAAGTCACATGTGAAAAGCAGTGTGTGTCCCTCATCTTGGTTTTTCCAGTCAAATTGCTTTCATACTCACTCAACAGAACAGGATCTTCTATGTTCACAACCAAAAAATTACAATCAAAACTTGTGAACAGAGATGTATTGTAGTATGTACACTCATGTGTGATAATATACACACCCCATAGGGCAAAGACCATAGAGACTGTGAGGTGTTTTATCTATCCCTCTGTTCCATTTCCTTGAGCTAGGATATCCCACTGTGCCTGGTGGCCAGCAAGCCTGAGTGATTTTCCAGTCTCCACTTCCCATTCCCCACAGCACTGGTGTTACAGACATACACCATCATGCCCTGTTTCTTATGAGTTCTGTGGATTTGAACTTAGATCCCCATGGTTGTAAAGATTCTCTTACCAGCTAAGTCATCTTCTCTGCCTCCCCTTCAATATATCTACTTTATATGTGCCCTTGAATTGTGGATGTAATCAGTTATTCCTTGCAGTTCCATGACCATTGTCAAGAAAATATCACCACAGTGTGTTAGGTTGTGAACTCAATCCTATCTTTCTACAAACATTAAATTCCCATAACTGTTCAAATTAACTCTTGTTCATATATTCAGTGTCCCTCCTGTATACCAAAGGAATTCATAGTTGACTTTGAATTGAAGCTGTACTCTTTTTTGCTTGCATGCAAATAAGGACATGTTCTGTTTCAGCATTTGAAAATGATTTTGTTTAATTTCTCCATTTATTGTGCTAAACAACTTTAGTTTTCTGTTAATAAAATCTTAGATTTAATAAGTAGATTATTCAGAGTGTTTTCATGGGAACCCAGAAAACTAATACTCTTTCAAGAGATAGTAACTATAAATAACATTGATTAAGACCGTGCACTTGTTTATTTATGCAGAGGCACACACATATGCCTCATAGGAGAATTATTGTCCTATCATCTCAGGTGAGTTTCTCTTGTAGATAAATGCATTCAAAGCACCTTTCATGTCCTGCAGGCTTTTCAGCCTTTTATTAATGTTTGTCAAAAATATTTCTCATGTTTAGAGTTTTGGTGAAGCTACTGGTTTGAGTCCATTTAATTTTAAAATAGTTAATTTTTAAAAAAATAATCTGCAATTTAGAGGATTAAGGTTTAAACTTGTCCTGTGATTTCAATATGTTCTTTTGAAAACTTGTTTCAAGCAAAAATAAATGGAAGTAGGATATCTCTAATCCCAGTTAGATGATAACAGTTAATAGCAGAATCATTCCATTCCTCCTACAGATAGAAAATGAGCTCTTAAATTAGAAAACATGCTTTCCCTAGGAGACTGGTAACTTGACCTTTCTGTGCAGCTTGTTGGTTAAGCTACTTGTTTACCTCCCAGAATCTATATTAAAAACAACACTGCTTGTTCTATTAGCTCATTCTTCTTATTGCCTAGCTCTTTTATCTTAAATAATGCAATTTCTTGTAATCTGTGTATCACCACATGTTTGTAGCCTATTGGTAATATTCTTTCCAGAATCTGCCATCTGTCTTCTGAAGCAGCTACATGGCTTCTCTTTGACTCTGCCTACTTTCTCCTCTTCTCTCTGCTTGAAATTGCAACCTTACACTATTCTATTTTTTTTTTTTTGAGACAGAGTTTCTCTGTGGCTTTAGAGCCTGTCCTAGAACTAACTCTTGTAGCCCAGGCTTGTCTTGAACTCACAGAGATCTGCCTACCTCTGACTCCCAAGTGCTGAAATTAAAGGCATGTGCCATCAGTGCCTGGTATTGAACCTTACATCATTCTGCAATGCAATAGACCAAGGCAGATTCTTTATTAACCAACTGTGCTTACAGAATACAGAGGGGAATCTGCTATTGGAGAATTGTCTGTACCCTTAAAGACTTGTCACTTGTATTTCTTTAACAAAATACCAATTGACCAATAGCCAGGCAATAAAAATAGACAGGAAAACCAGAACAGGAGAATTCCAGGAAGTGGAAAGGCTCAGTCTGCAATCATCAACCAGACACAGAGGAAGCAAGACGTGATTGCCTAACTGATAAAAGTTACCAAGCCATGTGGCTAACACAGGCAAAAAAAAATATGGGTGTAGAAGGAGCGACGGGCTGCGTTCCTGTCACCCAGCTCCTGGCCGCCTGGCTAGCTTATGCCCCAAAATAACAACACACAAATGTATTCATATAAACACTGCTTGGTCCATTAGCTCTAGCCCGATCAACCCATCTCTAATAATGTGTGTAGCATCAGTCTTACCGGGAATCATTCAGCATATCTGAGCTGGTGGCATGATTCATTGCATCTGCCCAGAGAGGAGAGGAAATGTCATTTGAGCTCACGTCCTCTTCCTCCCAGCATTCTGTTCTGTTTACTCCACCCACCTAAAAGCTGGCCTATCAAATGGGCCAAGGCAGTTTCTTTATTAGCCAATGACCTTCCTCCATCATATGGGTAATGTATGTTGTAAGAATTAGGTAATAAGAGAGTCTGAGCTAATAGGCCAACCAGTTTATATAATGTAGGCCTCTATGTGTTTCTTTGGGACTTAATGCCTGTGGGACTGGACAGAACAGAAATTTCTATCAATAAATGCTGCCAATATGAACAACTACATCCACATAAAACCTGAGAGGTCTTGGGAAGTAATTCTGGACACTAAAGAAAATCTTCTTGGTACCAGCATTTTCCCAGGTGAGTTTTGTTTGCTAGAGTCAAATGTGTCTCATTTAAGAGAGCCTTCCTTGATGTGGAAACGTCATTGATTAATTAATAAAGAAACTGCTTGGCCTCATAGGTTAGAACATAGGTGGGTGGAGTAAACAGAACAGAATGCTGGGAGGAAGAGGAAGTGAGGTAAGATGCCAATGCTGCTCCTCTCCAGGGCAGATGCAATGAAGCAAGTGGCCAGGTCAGACATGCTGAATCTTTCCCGGTAAGACTGGTGCTACACAGATTATTAGAGATGGGTTGATTGGGATATGAGAATTAGCCAGTAAGGGCTAGAGCTGATGGGCTAAGCAGTGTTTAAAAGAATACAGTTTGTGTGTTGTTATTTCAGGGCATAAGCTAGCCAGACAACCAGGAGCTGGGGTGGCAGGAATGAAGCCCGCAGCTCCTTCTATACTTCCTGACTAAGCTTTAGCTTAAAAAGTCCTTGAAGCACTTTTAAGAGTCCCACTACCAAATATTTAAAAGGTGTGAATGAGTAGACCACAGCATGCTTCTTGGTGGTAGCAGAAACTTTGAAACTACACAGAGTTTCAATAAACACAACACCCACCAGTACATCTACCATGAAAATAGACTCTTAGGAAGTTAAGGAATGGGGTAGGTCTAGTCATCAAAACTAAAGCTTTAATCTTGCCTATATTGCTTAGCAAATTAAAGAATCATGTGGTCAGAAAAAGAGAGATTTATAGTAATGATAGATTCAGACAAAGAAAACCATTAAATGGTGTATAGTGTGTTTAAAAATATGTTTAGGCTTGGGAAACAAGAGAGAAAGAATAAAGTCCTTTAAAAAAAGAAATAAAGTGAATAGTTGGGTGTGGTGGCTGCACACTTAATCCCAGGATTTGGCAGGAGAGGCAGGCAAATCTCTGTGAGTTCAAGAACAGACTGGTCTACAAAGTGAGTTCCTGGACAGCCAAGGATACACAGAGAAACTCTATCTCATAAAACCAAAACAAAAAAGAAATAGAGTTCAAAATTAAGCCACATAAAGTTGGAAAATGGAAAGAGAGTATGGATACTGTATATTATTGTGCTGTCTTTGAATTGCTTGATGGCTGAGAAAGGAACAACAGCTGCTAAACAACATTTGATTATAAATTCTGCTGGATTAATCCAACATACATATTTTTGAAAATGCCTTGACTTCAAAATTTAAGTCAAAAGATATGTTTCTTTGTAAAAGAGATTTTGTTTTGTTCCCAGCTAGCTCAATCAGTAGAGCATGGACTTTTAATCCCAGGGTCATGAGTTTGAGTCCCATGTTGGGCACCAAATGTAGAATGTGCAGTGGGTCACTTCCCGCCACTCAGCTAGCTTTACCCAAAATAATTACATGGAAACTGTATTCTTTTAAACACTGCCTGGCCCATTAGCTCTATCCTCTTACTGGTTAACTCTCACATCTTGATGAACCCATTTCTAATAATCTGTGTAGCACCACAAGGTGATGGCTTACTGAGAAGGATCTTAACCTGCTTCTGTCTCGGGTGGTAGAATCATGGTGACTGTCTGACTCTGCTTCTTTCTCCCAGCATGCTGTTCTGTTTACTCCACCTACCTAATTTTCTGTCCTATTAAAGGGTCAAGGCAGTTTCTTTATTAACCAATGAAAGTAATACATAGACAAATGACCCTTCTCCATCATGACAGTGTCACCAGGATTTATCCCTAGTGCTTGTATTGGCATTTGGGGAACCCATTCCCTTTAGATGGATACTTAGTTCATCCTAGATATAGTAAAAAGGTCCTAGGATCTTCCCCAAATCAATGTGTCTTACCCTCTCTGAGGAGTGATAGGGGGTGTAATAGGTGATAGGTAGAGGGAATTGGAGGAGGCCGGAGATGGGAAACTGAGATTTATATGTAAAATGAAATGAGATACTGTGTTTTCTTATTAAAAATAAAATAAAATAATTTATTAACAAAGATTTAAGGGAATTGTAATGATATCACCATTGTAGAGACAGGAAAGTGCTCCTGACATGGCTTCTTCCTTATGACAGAAAAGATGGAGTCAGGGAGAAATACAAAAGACCCTGTGGCAGGATTGTGCAGATTGGGTGTGGTGGCGGGTACACTAAGGTCTTTTTGAGAAGTGACAGAACTTTATTCAATGAGATACACCTTGAGCTTCCCTCTCCTATCTCTGCATGTTAGGCTCCCTATAGGAAACTCTGTAGGTTTCACATGGAATTCTAGAGAAGACACAATCCCACTTCTACCTTTGAAATTATTAGCTTATTGGCAACTACCAACAGAGAGAGACAGTTTTCTCTAAGTGTATAGTTCCTGCTAATTTGACCAAGATCCAGTGAAAACCTACACATCTAAGACTATTTTGGTGGCACAAATTCATCTTGACTAGGATTTTAAAAAAGGAAATGAAGTTGGGTGTTAGGAAAGAGGGGTAGATTTGTGAAAGAGTTGGAAGAAATGATTATGATCAAAATATGTGAAATTCTTAAAGAAGTAATTATAAGAAAATTTTTAAAATAAGAGTTCAAACCCTGAGGAATTCTAACCCTCCTTCATGAAAATGAATCACAGGAATATTCTGAAGTGGTGAACAAACGGAAGTTCATGAATTTATCTTGTGATGTTCAAAAGGTCAGTATCTATTTATATACCAGAAAACATTTCCCTGGAAAGGTAAATGGTCATATTTTCTGAAACTCACAGAAATTGAATCGGTAAGTATACTAATATCTGGAGACTTGAGTACTTCTATTCTTTGAAAGAATTCAAAGTTTCTACATGCCAGCTGGGTGGTGGTGGCGCACGCCTTTAAACCCAGCACTCAGGAGGCAAAAGCAGGTGGATCTCTGTGAGTTCAAGGCCAGCCTGGTCTATAAGAGCTAGTTCCAGGACAGGAACCAAAAAGCTACGGAGAAACCCTGTCTCGAAAATCAAAAAAAAAAAAAAAAAAGTTTCTGCATGCCAATACTTTTGAGAGTTTTGACTCATAATAATCTAATGGATTTGTGTTTATCTACTACTGAATATGTAATAGAAATTCATAAATGTACCAGTTGACCAAACACAATCACATTTCTTCTCCCTGACCTGAGGAATGAGGGACACCATTGTAAGTAACACTGAGGGGAGGCTTCTAGCTCTCTCCTTATTCCTGGTAGACAATGAATGAATACCCACATTTTCCTGAGAAGAAATTACTATAAATACAAATGTTTTGTGTCCTTTCCTAATTACTATTAAGTAAATGTATTTGTGTTTCACCATAGACAGATAAAATAGAGGATAAAGGGACATTGCTGTATACTTGCTCTGAACTAGCAGATACTCCTTGGGGCAGAGAATCTTTACTTGGAATGAGATTATTACCTCTAAATCTTTTTTATTATGGTTGTAATTTTAAGTTTTATTATAGCATTATTGGAGAATATCAATAGTTGAACTTTATTTATTAAGAACTGTAGCTCACCACACACTTCCATTTTATGGTCTTCCAAAGCTGTCAGTTTGTAGAATATCATGTCAATTCACTTTATTAATTTTGTAGTGATTATTATCAGTAAATGGGAAATTATAAATTTCTAAATAATAGATATTGACACAGTCAATAAAGGGAGCAGCAAGCCCACAGAATAGGACAGAATCTTTGTCAACTGTATGTCCTATAGAGACTTAAGATCTAGAATATATAAAGAACTTAAAAAGAAGAAAGACTCAAAACAAAATATATTCAATATCCATAGTAATTAGGTAAATGCAAATTAAATCTACTTTGATACTTCCTCTGATCCCAGTCAGAATATCTGACATCAAGGAGCAATTGACAACAACTGCTGGCATATAGGGAGGAGGCTGCACAGTACTATTGCTACTACAAAAATCATTGTGCAGAATTCTCAAAAAGGTAAACTAGATTGACCCTTAGACCAAGTTACACCACTCCTCCACATATGTCCAAAGTACTCAACATCATACCCAACAGACACTTGCAAAACAAGATTCATTGATATTCTAGTCACAATTGCTGGGTAATGAAAACAACCTAATGTCCTCCAACAGATGAATAGATAGTGAAAGTGTTGTACATACAGATACTGAAAATGCTTTATATCTACAGAAGACAATACCATTCAACCATATAGAAAATAAAAACAAATTTCAAATTTTCAGGGAAAAGGAAGAATTTAGAAGGCATTTTACTGAGTGATTGAAGCAGAACTCATCAAATGAGGGAAACACAAATCAAATAACCCCACACTAGCTTCAAAAATAGGGTATACTAAGAACTCACATGTCACCACAAAAAAAAAAGGAACAGAATTCATCCATATGTGATGAGTGGGGGTGGAGGGTGGAGAGTGAGAGGGTGGTCCTGCTGGACTTTTGGTACCACCTGGTCCAAAGGCCTCTCAAAGGCCATTGGCAAAAGAAGGTTCTCCATTGCTTTTCCCTTTTGTCTAAATAAGAGAGTTCCTAATCCAAGACAAAACTACATATAATAAAAACATATATCAAGTATAAAAATTAGAATTAGAGCTGGAGAGATGGCTCAGAAATTAAGAGCTTTGCCTGCTCTACCAAAGGTCTTGAGTTCAATTCCCAGCAACCACATGGTGGTTCACAACCATCTGTAATGGGGTCTGGTGCCCTCTTCTGGACATCAATCATACAGAATATTGTATACATAATAAATAAATAAATATTTTAAAAAATAGAATTAAAATCGGCATAAACATTAAGCGAGAAATATATGCTAAATGTTTCAATAATTATTTTATGCTAAAGAGTCTAAGTCTTGTTTTAAAAATGCTTTGGCTAGATCATAGGAAGAAGGTAACTAAGAATATCTGATCTTCAACCCCATCAAAGGACTTACAAGGCAGATAATATTACTAGAGTAGGCAGAAAGAGCAATCAAGCAGCTACCAAAATATGCAGTAGATGACAGAGACAACTGGGTACCTGGGTAATCACCCAAAGTCTCATTTTCAATGTTGGAGTAACTAACTTTGGCTAAGGCCTAGAATAACTGACAAATCATATTCAGAGACAATTTTTTTCAAAACCATCTTACAGTGTCTTGACAGGGTTTAGCAATCTTTTTTTCTTATATTTTGCTTCTCCACTACAAACACTGTGCATTGGGAAGTGACTTACCCAGAGGCCAGTTTTGTCAGGGCAGCAGGGATGAACAAAGGGCCCTCTCCTCCCTACAACAATAGCAATGTTTGTCATAGCCAGCACCTGGAAACAACCTAAATGCCCATTGACCAAAGAATGGATAAGGAAAATGTGCTATATTTACACAATGGAGTACTACACAAAAGAAAATACAACATCTTGAAATATGAAGCAAAAGGATGGAACTAAATTATATCATATTGAGTGAAGTAACCCAGATCCTGAAAGACAATTACTATATATACTCACTAATAAGTGATTTTTAAACATAAAGCAAAGAAAACCAGCCTACAAGTCACAATTCCAGAGAACCTTGACAGGACCCTAAGAGAGACATACAAGGATCTAATCTACGTAGAAAGTAGAAAAAAACAAGATCTCCTGAGTAGGAGCATGCGGACCATGGGAGAGGGTTTAAGGGGAGGGAAGAGCTAGAGAGGGGAGCAGACAAAAATGTAGAGCTCAATAAAAATCAATAAAAAAGAAATATAGGGAAAAAACTATGAAGAAAACAAAAAAATAAATAAAATGCGGATTGGCCAATGACTAGGCAGGAAGTATAGATGGTGTTACCAGAACAGGAGATATTCTGGAAAAGGTTCAGTCTACAATTGTCACCCAGACACACAGTAAACAAGATGAGAATGTCTTGCTAATAAAAGGTACCAAGCCATGTGACTAACATAGACAAGAACTATGGGTTAATGGAATATGCAAGAGTTAGTTAATAAAATAGCCTGAGCTAATGGACCAACCAGTTTATAATTAATGTAGACCTCTGTATGTTTCTTTGGGACTGAATAGCAGCTGGACTGGGTGGGACAGAAATTTCTGTCAACAGGAATCTCACATCAGCATTCTGTCATGTTAACAACCCACTGTTCTCCTGACTCTTATAAACTCTTTTTCTGGAAAATGACTCAACTTCATCCCTGTAATTCCATTCCTGATCATCTCTAAACTGTAACACTTATAAACTGAGTACTCCCTAGGAAAAAAATACATCTTAGGGAGTATATTGTTTCTCAGTGAAGTGTACAAACCTACACCTTAGCACCAAAGCACAGAAAGGAAGACCTGATTAAGCTTCCTTTTTTTTAGAAGAGGACATAAGAATGGCTGAGAGAAAAAGCAAATCCCATAACTAGTAAACACAAAATTATTGACTTTTCTGCTTAAATTTACTGCTGCAAAATAGTAGGAAAAGCAACAGAAAGAAAGCAGTTTACAGTAACAAGAAGTTGACCACCCTTTTTAAGACTTTTATGTGGACTGAGATGTGACATTTCTGGAGTCTTCAGCAATGAGCTACTTGTCCTTAATATATCTCCACAGAACGAGGTGAGCAGAAGGAAAATAATCAGGGCCATGGAGGAGTGAATGAGGGTGAACATAGTGTTGGTGAATAAAATAAGCCTAGAAAATTGACCAGAATTGCTTGAAATAGTCCTATAGAACATTTTATGCTTCATGTTCATCAATCCAGACATAAACACACCTGTTTATGACTAAAATACTCAAAGAAAATCACTCTTGCTATCTGATGGCTAAGGCTCATCTCTCACTTCAGTCATTCTCTGCAGGCCCCACACAGGTTTAGAAGTTTTACCAGCTAACTTCTAAGTTTGATGAATTCAAATCACACAGGAGCTATACAAGGCAAAACTTTGCAAAACAATGAAATGGAATATTTCTTCCTTTGCATGTTAGCAAACAGGAATCCATAAACTGAAGATTGGGGCTTGTGGATAGGATATACAATACATTTTTGGAGTTATTTTGTACTTTTTTGAATAATGATGTTTTCCATAACCAACACTGTACTTGTCCATTGTCCTATTTTATGTTGGCCAGGACTTCGTTCTCCCACCAATCTTCTGTTCAGATGTTGGCAGAACTTTATGTCAGGAGATTAAATTTTAGCTGGGGATGCTAGGGTTTTGTTTGTAGTTTTTCTTGATTAAAGACCAATACCGGATAGATATACATTCTATCAAAATGTTTGAAGGATTTACATAACATATTCTTGTACAACTTATTCACCAATTTTCAATGATTTTCAGGTTTTTGTCTATTATTGGACACTGCTATATAATTCATAGTATGTATAATAAAACTATACAAACTTTCAAACTGTGTAAAATACATATTTTAGAATTAGAGAGTTGGCACAGTGGCTAAAAATACATGTTGCCCTTTCAGAGGACCTATGTTCAATACCCGGTACCCACATGTTGGTTAACAACCATCTCTAATTCTACTACCAGCAAAGTCAACAGCCTCTACTGACCTCTTGGAAAATAGGCATGAATACATACATGCTGAAAAATGTTCAGACACATAAAAAAAAACCTGAAAATTCTAAAAGAAAAGTTAGAGTCAGAAAATATTATTTAAATATGAAATTTGTACTTTATAAAATATTACTTGCAATACATGAAACTTAATAAATCTATATTGATCTAAACTTGTGATAGGTCTGCTTTTCATTGACTAATATAACACATTTATGAATTTCTGATCAATTGCACTTAATTTGTCAGTAATCTTCCTTGCCTGCTTATCCTAGATTGATAGAACTGATAGCAGCATTTAGTACCATTTCTCTATTAAGGTGTCTGTGAGCATCACGGATACACATGCATATATACTGTGGATACCATCAATATTGCTGTTTTATTCATCAGAAATATAGAAGAATCTTGTACAAATAGAGACAATCCTATTGAGTGTCAGTGTAGGTGATCAAGCCTTCAAGTTGTGAGTATGAAAAAACTGTACACATTTCTCATATGTCTTGTGGCAGCCTAGGTGAGGGAAAGAAGCCATCCTTCAAGCCTATCAATGCCTGGGACAGGTGGGAGAGCTGTTTCTGTGGTCATAAAAGTGAGAGAGCCATGCCTGACACACACCAGCTACAACACTTGGGAGAGCAGGCCCTGCACCTCATTAGAGCAGCACAATAGAGCCATCCCTATTAGCAGAGGGGTGGATGAGCCAGCCCTGGAATTGTGAACATGGT
This sequence comes from Microtus oregoni, assembly GCF_018167655.1. Taxonomy (NCBI): domain Eukaryota; kingdom Metazoa; phylum Chordata; class Mammalia; order Rodentia; family Cricetidae; genus Microtus; species Microtus oregoni. The sequence goes on from NW_024543061.1 coordinate 72,851,012, forward strand.
AGAGCTGTCTCCATTTCACAGCAGACAGACCAACCTTACAGGTACCCAGGCCCAGACCCAGGAATATGATTTGACCTGCACCAATATCCAACCAACTGTGATTTGCGGAAAAACATTGAAGAACCTGACCCATGGACTGAAAGCTGCAGGATCCCAAAAACACAGGGAGGCAGTGGGATGGCTAGGAAGAGTTCTAGAGGGGGTAGAGTATTGATCATGTGGTAGAGACCAGGGACTTAAACCAGAACAGGATAGGCAAGTTTGGGGTTGGGGAGTGGCTAGTATTTTGGATGGCAGCTAGATGGGGTTGGGTTTGGGGGAATCCCAGCAGCAGGAAACTCCCTGCTGGCTGGCCATGAAAAGCCAAGGGAGTTGGGGGAGGGGTACCGAGCTCTGTACCATGGGGAAAATCCTAGAGAGTGGGGCTTCCCACCATGTGGCTGTTCACTCACCTCTTTAGCCCTCTCAATATTGGAGCATGCTGTGCTTCGAATATTTTTTTAAAAAGTAAATAAACTAAAACTATCTTTCAAAAGATAAAAAAAGATTTTGTATGCACCTGATTGTAGACAATTTAACATTAATTGTTTTACATTATAAAATATCAACTTTATTACCAACTGCACAAAGTTAAGATTTATTTTCTCAGCATTTTTACATTCTATTACATCGATATTGCTCTATTTCCTTTGTTCTTCTTAAACATCCATTAAAAAACTAGTACACAGTAGATTTGTTAAGTGACAGGCAAGTGACTGAAGTACATGGCTAAGTGTCCATTGGTGTTGCATTGTGGCATTAACTATCCTGTTGGAGTGTGCAAATCACCTTCTCACAGGGCCTTCCTCTGTAGGCTAACACACTTTTCTCTATGTCTAGAGATTTCTCATGTCTACCCCCTTAGTTTATGGACACTGATTCCATTAGATTACAGTTTTACCCTACAGTATCATTTATACCTAACTCTATTCAAGAAACTCTTTCTTGGCATTTTGAGCAATATAGCATCAACACTTACATTTTAGGGACAAGCAAATCAGTCTCTCACATTGATTCTGTGTCTGGACTACTAATATTCACAAGAAGAAAGTAGACTTTAAATAATACTGCTTTTGTTTTTGTTTTTGATATGCAATGGCAGTACTTAACTGAATGTATAAACCAAATCTTGTGTACATATTGGATTTGTAGTTACATTCCTCAGCACTTTACAACTCCCAATCAGTTATCTTCTAGTATCCAAATTTCTAAAAAGATTTCTCCTGTGAATATACATTTATAGCCATAATTTTGTAGATATTTTCTGAATCTGACTTTGATTCTGGTGGGTCTTGCAATATAACCTCTTCCCTGACTTTTCCTATGGAGATGTCAAAAGATGCCTATTTATTCCATGTAAGGCACCCGCAACAGCACAAAGAAATTATTCCACTGAACTCTAAATCAGTGAACTAATGATTTTATTAGGATTACTTGCAGGAACATAAATGAGAGCTCATTACAATAGACAAGCCTCTGGGCAAGTGTAAAAGAGACATTCTACATAGGTTAATTGGATAGGGAAACTCACTCTTACTCTGAGTCATGACATCCATGAATTGAGTTCCAGACCTAGAAAATGAGAAAGCAAGCAGAGAAGCAGCATTTATTTATGCTTCCTGACTCCAGATAGAACGTGGCCATTTCCTTGAATGTCCTATTGTCCTGCATTCTCTACCATAAGGTGCACCCTCAAATTATCAGATAAAACATTCTTATTTCTTCCCTAAATTGCTTTTGTCAGTTATTTTCTCATAAAACAAGAAAGATAAGCAAGATTGTAGGAGGAAGCCACTTGTTGGTTCCCTGTAGCTCAATCCCAAAATAATCACACAGAAACTGTATTAATTAAATGACTGCTTGGCCCATTAGCTCTAACTTCTTATTGGCTAACTGTTACATCTTAATTTAACCCATTTGTAGTAATCTGTTTATTACCACAACGTTGTGGCTTACCGGTGATGTTCCCAACATCTGTCTCTGGTGGCTCCATGATTTCTATTTAGTTCACCCTTCCTTCTTCAAGCATGCCATTTAGTTTTCCCAGCTTACCTAAGTTCTGCCCTATCCAACAGGCAAAGGCAGTTTATTAACTCAGTAACCAAGAAAAACAACACAAAGACAGAAGCACCTCCCATACCATTTCTGCTTCTCTGTTTAAACAAAGAGGAAGGTTTTAACAATAATGTAGTAAAATTATATATAACAAAAACAGTTATCAAGCAAGAATTAGTTATAATATTTATATCTACTTTATCTTTTGTCATAACTGAAAACACTGTAATTATAAATTCTTCAATTCCATCAAAGATTCCAGAAGGATATAATAATATTTAAATAAACAGAAAGTACATTATAAGCAACTTGCAAAACTCTAGAATTGACAGAGACTCAAAGTTCTTCTGTAACATTGGGGCATCCATCTTCAGCCTACAGCCCCATAGTATCCAGAGACATTTCCATGAAGCAGAAAATTTCAAAGACATTTCCACCTATATTGGCAGTTTGTCAGTCACTTTCTTCTGTGTCCTGCAGAATGCTGGCAGACTCTTTCATGAAGTTAGAGTCTTGAAGAATGATCTCACCTTTAGGCAAGTTCAGCAATCATTTCTCTGTGTGTCCTGCATGTCCAGTTCATCAAGCAGTCCAGGCAAGAGCAGTTTCTTGCCCAAATGGCTAGCCAACATCATAAGAAGCCTCTTCAATGCCCATATTTCTTTTGAAGTAATTGGTGCTGCCAGGAGGAGATGTGTCTCATTGTCATGAAAATTCTAATTTTCTAAAATATTTAAATGTCATTCTGAAGGTCTCTGAAAGATTTGAAGAATACCTATCTATCTGAAATATATCTCCGTACGTCTAGAAAATCTATCATGACTACAAGCTTGACTATTATAGATGACTATTATCTTATATTTCTTAATTATATATTACATTTTAAATGAACTATACAATATCAATATCTTAATCAAGGGCAGATATATATATATATATATATATATATATATATATATATATATATATATATAAAGATTGTCTTGAAGTTTGTATCAATATCCAAAAATCCATACTAATGCAAATTTCTATAGCATATCTGCCTTTAAATGTAAACAAATATTTATAAACAATATTTGCAAATATGGACATAGTTTTCTACAAACTGCTTCCTACTGTATATTGGGCAAAGTATTTTCCTTTGTAGGGTGATCACAGTAACATTTTAGGGGTCTTGATCCATTAAACCAAATTGGTCTGGAAGCAATCCATAGGCTCTCATCCTCTGTGGAAATAAAAGAAAAACCTCTTTTTCAAAGTAACATATCCTTAGACTCAAATTTTATAATCAAGACATCTTTATGTTGGTTTAATTTAGCAGTCCATACAATGAAATGTCTCTCTGTTCTTGGCTCCTTCACAGTCAAAAAAATTTAAAGAAGACATAATCATATGCATAATTCGAACTCTGTATATTATCGATCTTTACATGATTTATTTTTCTTTATTCCTTCTATTCTATGACTCTCTGTACTCTGTCACTTTAAAGACTTTGTTTTTTGGAAACCATTGACTTCTTTTTTTAACTTTCTGTATTCTTTTTATTCTCTCTCCCAAAACTGTGTACATTTATCCAACACTGTGACCAATGTTTTTAATATTTTAATGTTTCCTTATTGCATTATCTGTAATTCTTTACTGTCTTGAAGAACTTTTAAAATAGTAAGCAGCTTGGTTGCAGCTATTCTGGATGCTGGCTTCACCTCTCTCCAGTTTTAAAATGGTGGAGGTACCATTACTGCCAGCACTGGGGCCACCAGGTAGGAACTGTGCTCATCACTTTAAGCCTGAGAATGAGCATGCAGCACATAAAACCCTTTTATCTTAGTATCAGCTAAATGTGCCCTGCAGGACACTGTGTGGTCTGGAAATATCTCTGTGTGGCAGCAGGAATCTACCAAGCTCTCCTGCTTGTACATGCCTAGCAGTCCTGATCCCACTGCCTACCTAGGTGGGGGAAGGGGGCACTGAGTTGATCTCAGCTACTTTCCTCCCAACTCCAAGTGGGTGCACAGACACCCAGGCCCAAAGATGCCACTCAAATGCTCAATAGCTAAAGTTTGTGCTGGTAGCATGGCCCAGGAAGCTGTCTTCATTTAAAAAGGCATGGCTTTTTTTCGGCAACTAGTGAATCAGGGAAGTTTCCCTTAAGGGAGTTGTACCACACTACCAGCCAAAAAAGAAAAAAAAGGAAAGAAAATAAAAGATGGGGATAAACTTTGTTTGTCTGTGTCTAGAGTTCCTTTTCAAGCTTTTTTAGAATTTACATGAATTTAGTCTACCACATTGGTGAGACAAATGTAGTGGGAAGCTGCTTGTTGGATTTTGGCTAGCTTAGACCCTAAATAATCACACAGAAACTGTATTAATTAAATCACTGCTTCACCCATTATCTCTAGCTTCTTATTAGCTAACTCTTACATATTAATTTAACCCATATTTATTAATCTGTGTATTGCTACATGGCAGTGGCTCCATGGCTTCTCTCTGACTCTGTCTTCTTTCTCTCAGCACACAGCCTAGATTTTCCTGCCTAGTTCTGTTCTGCCCTTGCCATAGTCTCAAAGCAGTTCTTTATTCACTAACCAATAAAAGCAACACATAGACAAAAGAACCTCCATACAACAAGACAGATACTAATGTATCAAACAAATGTCATACCTGAGCTTTCTGTACAAACTAAATAGTTATCAAGTATCACAAAAGAAAGGACAAACTTGAATTCGACACAAAGACTTCCCATTCTCTCCTGTGTTTTTCCCCCAGATTTCAAGTGTGGCTGTGAATATCTTCTTCTCCTGGATACTTCACATAAATTTGAGGGATGACCTCCCTCCACAGAAATTATTGCTCTAACTTCAAGAAAACTTGGATTCTATACTTGAGAAAGAGCATTCCACCATTGTGAGTGGACAAATTACCAATAAATTAATAACAACATCTTCCTTAAATGGATACCTATTTCTCTATTTCCATTTGAAAGCATTTATTTCTCATAAAATTATCTCTAGAAAACATACAGAAATATGTTCAAATTATATTTTTTCAATTCATAAGTTTTAAAAGCTTTATTGAAGATAAAATGTATGCCAAACATAAACACAACAGTCTGAAGGGATTTTTGTGTGAAAATAAGCATGCTAAGCTATCTAAGCTTCTTTTCTTTGACCTGAATTATTTTAAATAATTCACTTACTTGATAAAGTTTTAGTATGTTTTGCATAAATTATATGCCAATATAATAAATGTACAACATTTGTGTTACTTAAATGTTAGTCACTTCTACAATAGTCTAAATTTTCATGCCTATGCTAACTTGGTTTTTTTGTCACCACAGAAAATTCATGTGCATGATGACATAAAGTAAAATATAGAATCAAATTCCTGCTGGGATATTTGAGAAAGACACTATCATAAGAGCATTTGACATTTATGAACATAAAAACTAAAATATATTATAATATATACATAGGAAATAAATAAAACTTTCCCAGTGATAAACATGTTTCAAGAATTCTTGTGTCATCATTTTAATAATATACATAGGCAGCTTGGAATAAACTGAAAGCATTTTTATTTTGCTATTGTGTGTATGTGTGGGTGTCTGTATGCATCTGTGTGTCTCTGTGTGTGAAACATTTCAAAAGGTAAAAATGTTTATACATTGGCTCAGAATGTCTTCTAATGTTTTCTAAATTGATCTTATGTTTGAAAAATGCGTTAAGTATATCTTATGTCCCAGTGCATATTTTATACTTTTTGCATGACATTTTCAAAGAATAAAGTTCATTCATATACTGACACAATTACAGGTTTCCTTTTTAAGTGCCTCACATGAATGCAAACACATACACATCTCACTTGTTATAAATTGATCATTTTAAAATCTTTAAAATTTAATGACTGATAAAAAAGAGATGCCAGTTCATATATTTAAGTGGTTCATATATAAGAATAAATCTTTGTACAACAAAAACCATGCTTGCACCTTTCCTGTAGAGCTGCAACGTGTTTGAATAGTTCTTAATCTACACAGAACTTTCTAAATAAAGTTTCAGACACCGAATAATTTTGAAAGTACACATATATACATAAAAGACTTCCACCTAACATGAACTCTATTCCCTTTGGTGTTCCTGACAACAGATGTGAGAAAAATAAAAGATATTGTAACATGTATCAATCCAGATACTGAAATGATTGGTCACTGTCCAGAATATTTTGATAATTCTCATTGTTTTTTCAGATATCATCAAAGTTGTATAGATGGATGAAACCAATGTTTGTGAAATTAATGACCAGATCAGAGTGAATCTGGAGATGGCCAGAGGAGTGAGAATCTGATCCACTGAAGAGATCTTTCTTCTATTTAATTAGTCTATGATGTTCACCAGTGCCAAAAATGCATTTCCTATTATGAATTTCACATATAGAATAAATGTTAATGTGACATGTAGGATATGACTCATTGTCACTAGGATGCTTTAGCCCATGGTACACTGATGAAGATGTGTTAATCAGTCCTCTATAATGCTGGGAAAATCTTGAATTCTCATAGTATTCATTGTCATGGGCCCCTATACCCACTACCAATCAAATATCGATTCACTACTGATTTGGTCCATATTTTTCTGTACAAAATTTTAGAAGTTCCAAGGCAGCTATGTTAGAGTATATCCAGATATTATGTGCTTTACAAAAGGAACCATAAAGTCTATTTCATAGATGTGGAAGAAACACTGGATTTTCACATGTTGTCATAAAAATACACTGATATGCATTGGTTTTTACTAGTTTTTCTTCATACATATTTTAGTCTAGATATTTGATTTCTGGACAAGCAACATTAAGAAAGTGTAACTCATCGACATTAATGAAATCAAGACTGGCACATAGATGAAGTACATTAAATAAATCAAAGCCATGTTTGGCCAGGGAACTATATAGATTTCCCAAATCTCTTATAGAAAGCTATCAAACTTGCCTAAAAGTCTCATAGATTTCACTGTCTGTAAGATATTATGTACTAAGAATAATAACCATCTTACTTTTTGCATGTATACACACAATTTTACCCTTAAGTAGAAAAACACACAAAAACCATTGACCCACAATTTAATAAATCTGTTTTACCATTAGAATTTTGGGCATGTAACTCTTGCTTATACTGCTATAGTTGTCAAGATGCTGTATCAAATAGTTTCCAATATATATGATGTAATAAGAATATCAATATTCTCAAAGGTTGATTCTTTTATCTCTGTATATGAGCAAATTTGGAGATTGTCCTTTCATGCTACCAAAAAAAGAAATTCAGTGAATTTATACACACAACAAGGATCTTTCCTATTCTTTGTATCTCTCTTTGTTAGTACATTTGCCACCCCTAGCACCGAGGACCTTCAGATAGAACCATTTCTCTCTACTTTGCACCAGTATCTGGTACCCAATGTGGGGCAACTGCATCCACAGGAAGCCTGAGAAAGCTTGGGAAAGAATAGAGTAAAGCATGTTTTCTTGGTAACAGCAATTTCTCATGTATGCTCTGCTTACCAGAGGCAAGGAAGCACTTAAGAGAGGCTTTCTGACTCAGCTTTAGCTGCAAAACCCTGCAGCTCTTTAAGAGGTCTTGCCACAAAACACTTAAATGGAATTGATAAAAGTTGACCGCATGATTTTTGGTTTTCAGCCATAGTAGAAAAAAGCTGCACCATTTTAAAATGCCATGCCGGTTTTCTGGGTCACCGTGCCAGGGCGAACTCTGACTCTTGCAGTCAGGCAGTCCAAATATGGAGCATTTGAGTGTGGTTTGTGAGCAAACTGTTGGAGCTTGCTTGTTGGCAGGGACCTTGAAATGCCATAGAGTTGTGGCATTAAACATGGCTACAGCTGGTACCTCTGCTATGAGGCTGTAATCACAGAAAGCTAAGGAATGGGCTGTATCCAGTCATCAAAGCCATGGCTTTAATCCTCTCCATATTGCATAGCAAATTGGAGGCTCGTGTGGTCAGAAAAAGAAAGATATACAGTAAAGAGAGATTCAAAGAGGAAGAAAACCTCTAAATGTTTTACAGTGTTTTAAAAATATATGAATGCTTGAAAAAGAAAGGTTAAAGTCCTTAAAATAAAAGAGAAAGAAAGAGAGTAGTTGGGTGTAATGGTACACACCTTTAATCCCAATGCCTGGGAGGCAGAGGCAGACAGACCTCTGTGAATTCAACATGTGGTGGTGGACACCTTTAATCCCAGCACTGAGAAGGCAGAGAGAGACAGGCAGATCTCTGTGAGTTCAAGGACAGTCTGGTTTACAGAGTAAGTTCCAGGACAAAGATACATAAAAACCCTGTCTCCAAAAGCAAAAAAGTAAAAAAATAAAAGAATAAGAGGTTAAAATAAAGCCATGTAAAAATGAAAAACACACAGAGACTCTTGATACTGTATGTTATTATGCTCTCTTTTAATCTTTTGAATGCTGAGGAAGGAGCAACAGCTGCTAAAGAATATTTGTTTATAAATGCTGCTAAATTAATCCAAGATAGGTATTTTGAAAATACCTTGACTTCAAAATTGAAGTCAAAAGGTATGTTTCTTTGGAGAAGAGATTTTGCTTTTGTTTCCACAGGAAATGAGAGGTTGTGAATTCATTCTGAGTTAAGGAAAATCAGGAAGACCTCCTGAGAAATCTCTGGCAGAAACAGATGGCCCAGATGTAAGAGCTTTATATCCAGAATGGATTCAAGATGCTGCCTGAGATGATCAAGCCTCACAGGATACTCCAGTCAAGACTTGATCATAACTCTAAATTTTCTTTAGGTCCCCATAAGATTATCAATGCCCCCAACCAGCCAGAAGTAGCCTGGAATACTATGCCTACATTCCCAAAATATGGACTATGGATATTTTCCTTTGTTTAAAAAAATGGGGGGGGTTGTGGTGTGGGATAATTGTCTGTATTCTGTCAATCATGTTTTGAATAAATGCTGATTGGCCAGGTAGAAAGTATAGTTGGGACAACCAGACAGGAAGTAAAGTTGGGGGCAATAAGAACAGGAGAATACAGGGAAGGAAGAAATCCATTGCTCCCCAGTCCTGTCCAGACCACCAAAGAAGCAGGATATGACCTGCCCTGCTGAAAAAGGTACCAAACCATGTGGCTAACATAGACAAGAATAATGGGTTAATATAAGTTATAAGAGCTAAAACAAAGCCTGAGCTAATGGGGCAATCAGTTTATATCTAATGTATGTACACTTCTGTGTGATTTTCTTTGGGACTTGCCAGCTGTGGGAACTGGGCAAGGCATAAAGCCCAACAAGTCAGGCCCCTCACGTTACAAGTATCTGCTCCATCACAAGCTTCAAGGATGAAGCATGATCTAGACATACAGGAAATGAAGCAATGTAGTGATATTTATTCTATTTTAATAAATAAAACTTACCTGCAGTTCAGAGATGCAAAGCAGACAATCTCTATGAAATTTTCAGACTGAAAAGAGAGTAAGTTCCTGTCTTATACCACTTTATTTGTCTCTAGTGTTAGGATGAAAGGCGTGCATCACCAACTCCCCAGCCTCTATGGCTAATTAGTGTGGCTGCTAGGACTAAAGGTGTGTGCCACAACTGCCTGACCTGTATGACTGACTATTGTGAATGGCTTTTCACTCTTCAGGAATGCTTTATTTATTAAAACACAAATAAAATATCAGTATATTTCCCATTTTTGTCTAAATTTTAAAAAGGCTATAACTAATATGAGAAAATTATATGTAATAACTACAATAGCTTTATACAATGTATACAGGTAATAAGTACATCAACAATGTATAATCCATTATTTATGGCTAGAAACCAAATATGAGTGAGTACATCCCATGTTCCTCTTTTTGGCTCTGGCTTACCTCACTCAGGATAGTGTTTTCTATTTCCATCCATTTGCATGCAAAATTCATGAAGTCATTGTTTTTTACTGCTGAGTAGTACTCTAATATGTATATATACCATACTTTGTTCATCCATTCTTTCATTGAAGGGCATCTAGGTTTTTTCCAGGTTCTGGCTATTACAATGAGCCTATAATTCATGATCCGAGAGAAGCTAAATAAGAAGGTGAACCCAAAGAAAAACATAGGGGCATCCTCCTGAATATTAACCTTCATCAGGCGAAGAAAGGAGACAGAGACAGAGACCCACGTTGGAGCACCAGACAGAAATCTCAAGGTACAAATCAGGAGCAGAAGGAGGGAGAGCACAAGCAAGGAACACAGGACTGCGAGGGGTGCACCCACACACTGAGACAATGGGGGTGTTCTATCGGGAACTCACCAAGGCCAGCTGGCCCGGGTCTGAAAAATCATGGGATAAAACCAGACTCGCTGAACATAGAGGACAATGAGGACTACTGAGAACTCAAGAACAATGGCAATGGGTTTTTGATCCAACTGCACGTACTGGCTTTGTGGGAGCCTAGGCAGTTTGGATGCTCACCTTACTAGACCTAGATGGAAGTGGGTGGTCCTTGGACTCCCCACAGGGCAGGGAACCCTGATTGCTCTTTGGGCTGACGAGGGTGGGGGACTTGAATGGGGGAGGGAGAGGGAAATGGGAGGCGGTGGCGGGGAGGAGGCAGATATCTTTAATTAATTAATTAATTAATTTAAAAAAACAATGTATAATCAAATTACAGTTCGCAAATTCAGAGAAAATACTTGGTATCTATTCTATCTTGGTGAGTCCAAAGTCTTCTACCTAATTTACTTCCTATCATAACCATCCAAAACTATCTTTTTATATCTCTTAGCCATACTCATTTTACATTTCTTTAGTGAATATCTTTTCTGAGTCTCATAAACAAGAAAAACTATAACTGTCTAGACTATCAACTACCTCAGAGACCCAAAAAGGAAATAATATTAACTGAATAAGCAAAAAGTGCAAGCAAGAGACTTTCAAAATTTGTGAGTAATGACAAAACAACTGAATACCTGAATAGTCACCCAACATTCTTCTGTAACTTTAGGGAATCCATCTTCAGAATAGAAGAGTGAGCATACCATCATTGCAGACACACAAACATCCTCATGACATGGCTCCTTCCATACAACAATAAAGAGAAAGGACACAAAGAGAAATGCAAAACACTCCAGGGATGGGGCAATGTGGAGCGAATGCTAACACTGGAAATGAAAGGTCTTTTTAAAAGTAACAAAACTTGTGTCCACCAGGGGCAAGATACACATACCACCCTAACATGTACCCCTGAGCTCCTCCTCTGCATCTTCTGCTCTGCACAAGAAATTGTAGGTGTTCCACTTGAACCGTAATCAGTTCCTAGGACCACCAGACTTGTCCAGACAAGATAGCAATGGCATCAGGAATTGTTTTCTCATATTTCAACTCTAGACCAACATGATAAATCATTTCCTCAGAAAGGAAGAGAAATATAGAGTTGGGTGGATAGAGGACATAAGGAGGAGGGCTGAGAAGAATTGGGGACAGCTGACTATGATCAAAATATACGTATTAAACTTTCAAAGAACTAACAAATAAGCTTAAAGACACATAATGACTTGTTGCTATATCCAAATACATTGTATTAAACTTTCAAAGAACTAACAAATGACTTTAAACACTCTAATGACTTGTTACTATATCCATAGATCATAGCATATTTAACCCCCCCCCATCAGAGAAGCTTCTCCTTGTGGTAAATGACAATGAATATAGGAACCCTCACTTGCCCATTTGTACAGAACAAAAGACTGGGGACTTCTCAGCTCTAAAATGAGTGTGTTAACTTTACCTAAGGAAACAATTCTGGAGACAGTTCAAGGAGTAAGAATTCTATCACAAGGGAAATCTTTTTCACCCAGTAATGTTGTAATTGGAGTGGCGGGACTGCGTCCCCAGCACCCTGGCCGCCTCACTAGCTTATGCCCCGAAATAACAAAACACAAACTGTATTCATTTAAACACTGCTTGGCCCATTCCTCTTCTAGGCTAATTCTCACATATTAATTTAGCCCATTTCTAATTATCTGTGTAGCACTGGTCTTACCGGGAAGATTCTAGCCTATGTCCATCCTGGGTCGGAGCTTCATCATGTGTGTCTGCCCGGGAGCCGGGAGCATGGCGTCTCTGCTCCAGAGAGCAGAGCTGTCGAGTCTGAGCTCACTTCCTCTTCCTCCCAGCATTCTGTTCTGTTTACTCCTCCCACCTATGTTTTAACCGATGAGGCCAAGCAGTTTCTTTATTACTTAACCAATGACCTTCCTCCATCATTTCCCCTTTTTCTGTTTAAACAAAAAGGAAAGGCTTTAACTTTAACATAGCAAAATTACATATAACAAAACAGTTATTAAGCAAGAATTACAGTTACAATATTTATATCTACCTTATCTTTTATCATAACAATGGAAAACTGTAACTATAACTAACCATTCTTCAAGTTTATCAAAGACTCCAGAAGAATATAATATTACCTAAGTAAACAAGAAATCCAAAACTCTAGAAATGACAGAGACATCTCACTGCCTGGACAGTCACCCAAAGTTCCTCTGTACCGTTGGGGCATCTATCTTCGGCTTACAGGCCCATAGTTTCCAGCAGACATTTCCACAAAGCAGGAAATTTCAAAGGCAGTCAATATCTGCTTGTCCTGAAGAATGTCTTGCAGACTCCTTCATGAATCAGGAACCCGAAAGATCATCTCACCTTTAAGCAAGTTCAGTAGTCCTCTCTCTGCAGGTTCTGTATCCAGTTTATGCAATAGTCCAGGCAAGAGCAGTTTCTTGCCCAAATGGCTATCAAACTCCATAAGGATCCTCTTCGATGCCCATCTTCCTCTTGAAGTAGATTGGTGCTGCCAGGAGCAGAGTGTCTCATTATCATGAAAAACCCTAAGTTATTAAAACATTTAAAATGCCATATTCTGCAGTCTTTGAAAGATATGAAGAATGTCTATCTAAAATATATCTATGTATATCTAGAAAATCTTAACTAACATGACTACAAACTTGACTATTATGATTATCTATTAACAACCTATATACATTACATTTTTAAATGAACTACACAATCACAATACCTTAATCAATATCAGAAATACATATACATATAACAAAATTGACCTTAAAATCCATACTAATGCAAATTATTCATACCTATATCATTTCCCCCTTTAAATGTAAAAGAATGTTTATAAACCATATTTGGGGACATGGGCACAGTTTTTTCTCTCCAAACTCCTGCCTGCTGAATGGGGGCATCGTTAATTAGGTCTTTCGTGGTATAACCTGTGTGCTAGTTTCATCTCAGTTGGCAGTTAAGCGAAGCAATTTTCTAAAGATGTTCACAGCAACCCTTCAGGAGGGTGTGGTCCATCATACCATATCGGAATAGAAGAAATGAACAGGGTCTCATCCTCTGTGAAAACAAAATAAGAAACTCCTTTCCAAAGCATCATGTCCTTAGATCCAAATTTCAAAGTCAAGGCATTCTCAAAATATCTATGTTGGATTAGTTCAGCCACATTTATAAACAAATATCTTTTAGCAGCTGTTGCTCCTTCCTCAGCATTCAAACAATTCAAACAGAGCATAATAGCATACGGTATCAAAATTCTCTGTGTATTTTCCATCTTTGTGCACTTTATTTTAACCTCTATTTTGTTTATTTTTATTTTTTGCTTTTTGAGACAGGTTCTCTGTATCTTTGACCTGGAATAACTCTGTAGACCAGGCTTCCTTGAACTCTCAGAGATCCGCCTGTCTCTGCCTCCCAGGCATTGGGATTAAAGATGTATGCTAGTACACCTTGAACTCACAGAGATCTGTTTGTCTCTGCCTTCTAGGCACTGGGATTAAAGGCGTGTGCTACCACACCTTGAAGTCACAGAGGTCAATCTCCCTCTTCCTCCCAAGTGTTGGGATTAAAGGTGTGTACTATCACACCCAACTACTCTCTTTCTTCCCTTTTTTTTTGTTTTTTTACTTTAAGAACTTCAACTTTTAGCCTGCATATATTTTTAACACGCTGTAAATCATTTAAAAATTTTCTTTGTCTTTGAATCTCTCTTTACTGTATATCTCTCTTTTTCTGACCACATGAGTCTTTAATTTACCAAGCAATCTCAGAATATCAGTAAGACTAAAGCCATGGCTTTGCTGGCTAGATGTAACCCATTCCTTAGCTTTCCAGCCTCATGGCTGAGGTACTGGCTGTAGCCATGTTTACTGTCACAACTCTATGGCATTTCAAGGTCCCCTCCAGCAAGTGAGCTTCAGCAGCCTGTGCTAGCAAGCTGCACGAACCGCCTGCGTAAAAGAGTCAGAGCTTGCCCTGGCAGGACAGCCCAGAAAGCTGGCATTTTTAAATGGCGCAGCTTTTTTCCTGCTAAGGCTGAAAACCGAAAAGCATGCATTCAGCTTTTCGTCAACACCGTTGAAGTGTTTTGTGGCAGGACCTCTTAAAAGAGCTGCAAGGTTTGCAGCTAAAGCTGAGTCAGGAAGACTCTCTTAGATGAGAGCGCTTGCTTGCCTAAGGCAAGCAGAGTAGAGTGCAGGGACATGGGTGAGGGCTCCTTACAATAATATTGACACATAAGGGCAGCTTTATCCCAGAAAGCCAACCCCTACACAGCCTGGGTGACAACTCATAAGAGTTCCATCACTGCAGCTCCCAGAACGTCCTGCTGATGGCTGAAGCAGTTCCCTCTCTTAGCAACTGTTTAAAGTACTTAACAAGTTGCATGTTTACGCTACTTCATAAAATGAAATAAAAAAAATAAAATAAGCAAAAAATATAGATACTTAGGAGTACTGTTTAGCTAGATAGCCACATAAATAAGTATTACAGGTGATATGATTTTGTATCTGCAAAAGACAAGAATGAGTTTAGGCACAAAACTTCTTTCATACTTTACTAAACAGATGTTTATATGAAGTTTGATATTAACCATAATTTTCTCAGGATCTAAAATTGCCAGAAGACATACCTCTGGGCATGTGTAAGAGAGACATTCTGTATTAGTTAATTGTGGTGGGGAATCTCACTCTTACTGTGAGTCATGACATCCATGAATTGAGATCCTGACCTAGAAAATGAGAAAGTCGTCAGAGCAGCAGCATTTATCTCTGCCTTCTGACTCCAGACACAACATGACCATTTCCCTGAATGTCCCATTGTCCTGCATTCTCTAACATAAGGTGCACCTTCAAACTGTCAGTTAAAACATTCCTATTTCTTCCCTAAAATTCTTTTGCCAGGTATTTTGTCATAAAAACAAAAAAAATGAGTAGGACAGATACCGAGGTATTAAACAAATATCATACCTGAGCTGTCTGCATAAATTAAATAGTTATCAAGTATCACAGAAAGAAATGGCAAGGCTTAAATTAAGCATAAAGACTTCCCATTTCTTTTCTGTGTTTCTCCACCAGATTTCAAGTGTGGCTGTAAGCAGCTTCTTCTGGATACTGAACATGGATTTAAAGGAGGGCCTCCCTCTGAAGAGATTATTGCTCTAATTATCATCAAGGAAGGTTGTTTTCTATACATGAGAAACAGCATTCCACCATTGGGAGTGGACCAATAAATAATAACAAAACATCTTCCACTAATGGATGTCTATTTCTCTATTTCCATTTGAAATCATCTGTTTCTCATAAATTATCTCTAAAAAGCATAAAGAAATATGTTCAAATTTTATTTCTTTAATTTAAAAGTATAAAAAGCTTTACTGAAGATAAAATGTAGGCCAAACATAAACTCAACAGTCTGAAGGGATTTGGGTGTGAAAATGGCCTGCTAAGCTATGTAAGTTTCCCTTCTTTGACCAAAATTATTTCAAATAATTCACTTATATGATTAAGTTTATGTATTTTTGCCTGAATATTATTCTAATAATATACATGTATGACATTTGTGTTAATTAATTCTACATTAGTCTAAATTTTCATGCCTATGCTAACTTGGTTTTTTGGTCACCTCAGAAAATTTCAAGTACATGATTACATAAAATAAATATTACAACCAAATTCCTGCAGTGACATTTGACAAAGACACTATCATAGGTACGTTTGACAATTATGAATATAAAAATTAAAATTATTATAATATATACATAAGAACTAAATAAAAATTCCCAGTGATAAATATGTTTCGAGTACTCTTGATTGGCAATTTTAATTATATATATAGAAAGCTTGAGATAAACTTCATGCATTTTTATTTCTCAATTGTTGTTGCTGTTGTCATCATTGTTGTTTTGTGTGTGAGTGTGTGTGTGTGTGTGTGTGTGTGTGTGTGTGTGTGTGCAGCTCGCAGGTCTTCTGGTATATGTGTACAAAGATGACTTGTATGTTTAGGAATCAATTTCATCCCAAGAAGCAGTTAAAAGTGGAATGAAGTATTTCAATAAGAAAAATTGCTTTGTCGCTGGCCCACAATTACTTGTTATGTTTTCTAAATTGATCTTACGTCTGAAAAATGGGTTAAGAATACCTTATGTCCGAGTCTATATTTTATACTTTATTACATGAACTTTTTAGAGAATAAAGGTCAATCGTATACTGACACAATTACTGTTTTCCTTTTTAAGTGCCTCTCTTGAATGCATACACATACACATCTCACTTGTTATTCACTGATCATTTTAAAATCTTTAAAAGTTTAATGACTGATAAAAATAGAGATGCCAGTTCTTATATTTAAGTGGTTCAAATATACAAATATATCTTTGTACAACAAAAAACCTTGCTTACACCTTGTCTTCAGAGCTACAAAATTTTTGAATAGTTCTTAATCTACACAAAATCTTCTAAATCTATGAAGTTACAGACACCTGAATAATTTTTAAAGTGCAAATTTATACAAAAGACTTCCTTATTGTATATCCCACACCCATAGTGGATTCTATTCCCTTTGGTGCTCCTGCCAACAGATGTGACTGCACTCTCCAGGCTGTCTTCCTCTCCTCACAGCTCTCACAAGAGCCCAGTTTGCCCCATCCCCTGGGAATAGTCCTTTAGTAACACCCTAGAAGACGTGAAGGCCAACAAGTAGCAACTGTTACAACACATCCTAATATTCTAGGGGAACTCCTTTTTCCAGGAATGTCAATCTGTCCTACCTACTAAGCCAGAAATTCAGGAAAGCATAATGTCACTGTCTAGGTAGTTAGATGGTGTCAGCTAATCTCAGATCCACACATGCAAGGTATAACTTTTCCCCATTTTTGCCACGCTTAGAAGGAAACAATTAATCCTGTTATCATATGATAGATATTACCCACGTTTTATCCTTGCTTGTGGTCTCTCTCGTCTGAATAGAAACCTCCACACTATCTGCATCTCTAACAAATCCTTCACCTGAAAGAGGATCTCCACCCTGATCATCTCTAACACGTGACAACTATGAATTGGCTTTTTTCTGCAATATGGAAGCCGATCCCCAATATGTTTTATGGAAAAGACCATTTTGTTTGTTTGAGTCTGCACCTCATCCAACACAGCACAGAAAGCAAGGATTGACTCAGCTTCCTGCTTGCTAGGATCAGGACACATGAGTGAACTGAGGGGAAAGAAATTCCCATTATTTGTAAAAAACAACACTATTTGACTTCTATGATTAAAGTCAGCATTCCAGCAAAGCATTCATTGTCATGAGCCCCTAGACACAGTGTCAATCAAATTTCAATTCACTACTGATTTGATCCATAATTTTCTGCCCAAAATTTTAGAAGTTCCAAGGCAGTTAGGTTAGAATTTATTCAGATATTATGTGCCTTTAAAGGGTACCCTGAAGTCTATTTCGTAGATGTGGAAGAAACACTGAATTTTCACACACTGTCATCAAAATAAAGACATACTTATATGCATTGGTTTCTACTAGTTTACAGATATGGGAGCAGTTCGAGGACTGAGATAAGTTGTTCTAAATACATTGCATGAAATTTTAAAGAATTAATGAAAATATTCTTAAAATAAAAAAAAATTAAAGGAACAAGAAAACAAAAACCCTATGAATCACCAGAGCAAATTCTTATCTCTCCTTTTCAGGTAAGGAAATGTAGGATTAGAGATTTTAGCCACCTAAACAAAACAACTGAGGCTATTGGCACATCAGATGGTACAAGGATCGCTTCCACCAGGAGTTTTAAGGACACCCTTCTTCACGTGCTCGTTATTTCAACCCAGATGAACTACAATTGAATGCACTGTGTTAACTGTACCAAAGGAAACAATTCTGGAGACAGTTCAAGGAATAAAAATTCTATCACTAGGGACATCTTTTTCTCCCAGTAATACCCAAGCCATTTTCTTTTTTTTTTAAATTTTTTATTGAGAAAAAGAAAAAAAAAGTTTCCGCCTCCTTCCAGCCTCCTATTTCCCTCCCCCTCCTCCCACCGTTCTCCCCCTCCCCCAACTCCTCTCTCCCTCCCTCTCCAGTCCAAAGGGCAGTAGGGTTCCCTGCCCTGTGGAAAGTGCAAGGTCCTCCCCTCTCAGTCCATGTCTAGGAAGGTGAACATCCAAACTGGCTAGGCTCCCACAAAGCCAGAACATGAAGTAGGATCAAAACCCCATGCCATTGTCCTTGGCTTCTCAGCAGCCCTCATTGTCCGCCATATTCAGAGAGTCTGGTTTTATCCCCTGCTTTTTCAGTCACAGTCCAGCTGGCCTTGGTGAGCTCCCAATAGATCAGCCCCACTGTCTCAGTGGGTGGGTGGACCCCTCGTGTTCCTGACTTCCTTGCTCATGTTCTCCCTCCTTCTGCTCCTCACTGGGACCTTGGGAGCTCAGTCCGGTGCTCCAGTGTGGGTCTCTGTCTCTATCTCCATCCATCACCAGAAGACATTGGCAGATTTTTCAAAACCAAACATTCTCACACTAACTGGATGAAAAGTATGCTCAATAGTAACTAAGACTGTGTTACTGTTTATGATTAATAATCTCCTGACAGGGGCTGGAGAGATGGCTCAGAGTTTAAGAGCACTGACTGCTCTTCCAGAGGTCCTGAGTTCAATTCCCAGCAACCCACATGGTGGCTCACAGCCATCTGTAATGAGATCTGGTGACCTCTTCTGGCCTGCAGGCATACATGGAGGCTGAACACTGTGTACATAATAAATAAATAAATCTTTAAAAAAAATAATAATCTCCTGACAAAAAGTTCTAGCATACTGTTTCTGGGTGGACAATAAAGTCCTATTTCCATTTTGTTCATTTTTTCATTTGCCTTTGAGAGTTTAGCATATTTGTATCATTTCTACATCCCCTTCTTCCATCTGAACTCTCCCATATACTTCTTGCTCTGTTTCAAATTCATGAACTTTTTTTTTTATAATTTTTACACACACACACTTTTCAGTCTAAATGACATTCTGACTTTACATTCTGTGGACCATGTTAAGGAGGAACGCAACATTAACTAAGACAAATCCTTAGTTCAGTGCTAGCTTCGTCTAAAAAAAAAACTACTAGCCCACAACAATTTGAACCATACATTGTATGATCTCATCATCGGCTCCCGACTTCAACTACTGGTCCTGAAGGTAAAGCTGAATTCTCATTTACTAGCATGCAAATAAAGGCATACTTTTTTTCATTGTTTTGCAAGCATTTTCCTTTGTCTAGCCTCTTTGCAATTTGAGCTCATGAAGTATGAATGTCATGCAGCAAAGCTTTAAAAGTTTTAAAGTTACAAAGATTTAAAAAAAAAAGACAAAGAAGAAATGATGAATGCAGGGATGGATGAGCTTCAGTCCTCAAGTGATGTCATGAATGGTTCTTCAACATCAGGATTGTGTTTCAGCAGATAAATTAGATTCATGTAATAGAGTTTTTTTCTTTCTAAGGTGTCTTATTATCTATAGGATCTCCTTGGAAAATTCCTCTTCTCTACAATTATCTGCTGGTAATTAACATTTTATAGCATCATTATATCCAACCTAGAAGCATATGTAGACTCTCTCTCTCTCTCTCTCTCTCTCTCTCTCTCTCTCACACACACACACACACACACACACACACACACACACACACACCAATTCAAGATGAGAACAAAAAACACTCAAGAAAACATAGCTATGAACACTGAGCTAGAATTCCACTGTCTAGGTATGGCATTAAATCTAGTGTGTTGATGAAGTGAAAGCTATTAACAGACAGGAATCTTGCTAGAAATGTTGTATATGTTATTTCAGTGATTCGAAAAAAGCCTACTGAGTGCTGTGTTCTGTGGTTTCCTAGTGCCTTGACAGCATAGTAGAAGGAAAGTGGACAGGTTTCCATCTTGGTTCTGGAAATGTGGGACTGTTTCTCATTGAACTGTACAAACATATACTTTAGTCCCCACAACATAGAAAGAAAGTCCTGTTTCAACATCTATTCTCTAGAATCACTGCAGATGAATGGGCTGAAAGAAAAGCAAATCCCAGAGTTTGTAAAAACAAAATTATTGTACTTTCCTCTTAATGTTACAAAATAGTGGGAAAAGCAACAGATAAAAAGGAGTATACAGTAACAAGTTGACCACCATTCTCAGGGTCTTTATGTGGGCTGTGCTGATGACATCTCTGGAGCCTTTTGCAGTGAGCTACGTGTTCTTAAAACATGTCCACAGGAAAAAATAGCAGGAGGAAAGTAATCAGGGTCATGGTGAAGGGGTTGAGGGTGAGCATAGTGCTGGTGAATAAAATAAGACAAGAGAATTGACAAGAGATGCTTGAAATAACACTATAGGACATATCATGTCTATTTATGACTAAAATATTCAAAAACAAGAGAAGCAGAGGTACCATAAATGCCCTCAAAATGACTTATCTAACTCTCCACTTCAGGTACAAAAAAAGTAGAGTTTGATAAAAATGGCTATTTTGAGAAAATAAATGATGCTGAAGTTTATAGTAAGTCAAAAGCTGACATGATTGGTCGCCATACAGAAATTATTAGTTCTTCTCTCCACTTTTCCAGTTATCAATAAGGATGGATATAACTCAGATATCAAATGGACTACGGGAAGAGACCAGATCACAGTGATGGTGGAGATGGCCAGAGCAGTGAGGATCTGACCCACTGTCGAGAACTTTCTTCTATTGACCCAGTCCATGATGTTAACCAGTGCCACAAATGCAATCCCTCACTTTCTGCTATTGATTCTATTCTTAAAATGAGAGTAAGCAGGAACTATAGGAAATCACACAACGTGAACAGGATGCTCCAGTTTCTATTACACTGCAGTAAATATGTTAAAACAACCTTTATAAAACCTAGGTCTACCTGATTCTTGAAAATTCAGAGCATTGCCTATCACTTTGCACTGACATTGGCTTCATTATATTCACTAAAGTCATCAGTGCAGGTAAAAGAGAATGCATTACCTAGACAAGTAGGAAATGCTCAAAAGCTAAGGGTCATCAGAGAATGAAAGACACAAATACAATAAAAATAACAAATAGAATACAAAAATAGTTATCAAAGACTCAGTAAATTTGATATGGTGGTGCACACTGGTAAACCCAGCCATTCAACGAAGACGTGAACACAGGATATTAACATCTGAAGTCAATCTGTGGTATAAATAAGATACCAGTGTGGGAATTCCCTCAGTGTTTGTGCTGCTTTCATTGGTTAATGAATAAAGCTGCTTTCAGCCAATGACTTAATAAAGGAAAGCCAGGTTGATATCCAAACAGAGATGTAGAGGGAGAGAGAGTAGGTGGAGTCAGTGAGAAGCCATGTAGCCATGCAGGAAAGAGATGCCTCCACTGATGCCCACCAAAACTTTGCCAGTAGACCACGACTGGAGATGAACAGATTAATGGAGGTGAATTAGTTTAGGATATAAGAGATAGCTAAAAATAAATTTGAGCTATTAACCAAACAGTATTGTAAATAATATAGTTTCTGTGTGGTTATTTTAGGTCCGAGCTGCTGGGAACAAATAGACAGCCTCCAACTACAAGATACTGTCTAAAAGTACACATTTTTACCTACAGTGAATAGTCAGTGTGAAGAAGAGAATACAACCTCATAACCCTGAAGGAAATGCTCAACATTGAGGGCACAGATACAGTGGCAAGATAAATGAGTCCACCTATTAAGATTTATGGGAATTATAACTATACCATCACTGTAGAAACAGGAAGGTCTTCCTGACATGGCTCCTTCCATATGACAGAAAAAAGGGAGGCAAGGAGACATACAAAACACCTAGGGGAAGGTCTGTGTAGAGAGGGTGCTTCTGCAGGAATATCAAGTATTTTGAGAATTGACAGAACTTTATCCAATAGGATGCAACTTGAGTAGCTTCCCCATGTCTTATCACTGCACATTAGGCACCCTATAAAAAAATCTGTGTTTCATCTGAACAGCAATTCTAGAACAGACACAAGCCCACTCCTACCTTTGAAACTATTGACTAATTGACAACTGCCAAGAGAAAAAGAGACAATTTTCTCTTAAGAGTGTAGCCCCTGGTAATTTGACCATGATCCAGGAAAAAAATTCACATATCTAAGACTATTTGGGTAGCACGAATTAATCTTAATGGGGAGATAGATGATAGATAGATAGATAGATAGATAGATAGATAGATAGATAGATAGATGAAAGATAGAAGATAGATATAAAATAAAGTTGAGAATTAGGAAAGAGGGGTAGATCTGGGAAAGAGTTAGAGATCAAAATATGTTATGCTAAAGAACAAATTTTAAGGAAATTAAAAAAAAGAGTTCAGAGCCTAAGGAAGTCTAAACCACTTTGATGAAAATGAACCACAGGAATGTCCTAAATGTGGTGATTGAATGGATGTTGATGAATTTATCTTGTGATGTTCTAAAGATCTATATATACTTATGTACCAGGAAACATTTCCCTGATCAGGTAAATAGTCACATTCTCTAAAACCTCCAAAAATTAAATCTGAAATTATACTAATATCTGGAAACTCAAGAACTTCTGTTTCATGGAGGAATTTCTACATGTCAATGCTATTGAGAGTTTTGACTCATGATATTCGAACAGATTTGTATTTATCTACTATTGAATACATAATGGAAATTTATAAATGTGGCAGTTGACCAAACGCAATCATTTGCTTTTCCTGTCCTAAGGAATGAGGGAAACCATTGTAAGTAACTCTGAGGGAAGGCTTCCTTCTAGATCTCTCCTTACTTATGGTAGACAATGAATAAATGACCTGCCATGCATAGCGCCACCCATCTGGGCTCTATGCGCTAGAATCCAGTTTGCAAGCTTTGGGCAAGGGGCTGGAGGTTGAGGAAAGACACACAGAGACAGACCAACACACGGACCTCCAATCGCTGGTACAAAAGCCCCTCTTTAATAGCACCATGGAGGTTTAAATATCCTGCAGTCAATGGCCAACAGATGAAAATGCCATCCTCTGATCAATCCACTAGGCAAAGCATAGCTTTAGGCAACTTCAATTAGAAGGCTCTAGACAGGGAAGAGCAGCTGAAGGCCAGGACTCAATTGGTCCCAGCAAATACCCACAGTCTCCTGAGAAGAAATTACTATAAAAACAAATGCCTTGTGTCATTTCCTTAAAACTATTAAATAAATATGTTTGGGTTTTACCGCAGACTGATAGAATAGAGGATGAAAGGACATTGCTGTATACTTGCTCTGAACCAGCAGGTACTCCTTCGGGAAAAGAATCTTTACTTGGAATGAGAATATCACCTCTAAATCTTTTTTAAGTTGTATTGTAGTATAATTGGGGAATATCAAATAGTTGAATTTTTATTTATTAAGAATTGTAGCTCAGCTCTCATTTGCATGTTATGGTCTTTTAAGCTGTCAGTTTTATATTTTGTAAAATATCATGTCAATTCACTATATTAATTTTGTAGTGATTATTGTTAGTAATTGGTAAATTATAAATTTTTAAATAATAGAAAACAAAACAGCCAATCAAGGGAGCAGAAATCCCACAGAGTAGCACAGAATATTTGTCAATTGTATGTCTGATAGAAGATTAATATCTAGAATATATAGAGAACTCAAAAGAACAAAGAGTCAAAACAAGTGACCCAATTTTAAAATTAGGCTATGGATCTGAACAGAAAATTCTCAAAGGAAAACATAAAATGACTAAGATATATCTCAGAAACTGTTCAGCATCCATAGTAATAGATCATTGCTGACAGGAGCAATCACATCTCAAATCAAATGAACCCTAAGTTATTTTTATACGACATTCTGCAGTTCTTTGAAGTGGTTGAAGGTTACAAATCTATGTAGAATACAATCTCTATGTATCTAAAGAACCTGATTAGTCTAACTATAAGTTTGACAAACGTTGATGACTATTGACCTATTATAATTAACACCTATATAACTTAAAATGTGAGACTATATATTAGAATATTAAACCATCTTTAAACAAATATGCAACAAATGAGAACGATGGCCTCAAGATGTGAACAATGTATAAGTATCTTGATCAGAGGTAGAAATGTATAACTCAATAATATAAATATATCCTAAATTTGTATCAATATATAAAATGTCTTAACAGGGGTAGAAACAAGCATGCATACAATCTGACAATAACTTGCATAGGTATACAAATATTATAACCAGAAATAGGAGCATATTTCCTGTGAAAACAAGATAGAAACTCCTACCAACATAGCATATCTCCTGGTTTTTGGGGTCAACAAACCCTTGAAATACACTGACTGATATAATTCAAAACTTTTTTTTTATTAGTTAGTGTCTCTCAGTTATCTTTGTTCCTTTCTCATTAGCATTAAGAAAATTTAAGTTTAATATAGCATTAAGTAATTTATTTTGGGTGGTAATTTTGATCCCTCTGTGTTTGTTTAGCATATCATTTATAGTTCAACTTGATCTTTTTATAACTGCCTCACCTGTAGGATTATTTGGTATACCTGCAATATGCATTATATTATAATAAGCAAAAAACTGTTTTATTTTCTTAGAGACATATGTTGGACCATTATCTGTCTTTATTTTTGCAGGTATACCCATGATGAACATAATTTCCAATAAATGCATGATTACTAAATTAGCCTTTTTTTGAGCTCAAGGCAGTTGCCCATTGAAAACCTGAATAAGTGTCAAATGTTGGTATAGTTTTTAATTATTTACATTTTGTAAAGTTGAACACATTCATCAGTTAGATTTTATTCCTTTGTATGCCCTTTGGGTTATTCCCTGCAGTTAATGGTTTTTGTTTATAGAGAGAGCAAGTAGGACATCTCTTTATAAACTCATTAATGTGTTACCATGTAATAGAAAACTTTTTCTTCAAAGCTTTGCTAGTGACATGATATTTTATATGAAATTCTGAGGCCTTTGGCACACTTTCAACCAATAATCAATCAATTTCAGCACTACCTTGTGCTCGAAAACCTGGCAGACATATATGGGATTGGATGTATGTTATGTATATGCAACATATATCTGATTATCTTGAAACTGAATAAATAACTAGGTCGATTATTTATAATCTGTTATAAATTCAGAGGTTTTCATATGCAAAAGACCTCTTTCTGCTTATTTTAAATCAATTACTGTATTGAGAGCCTTTTGAACAATGGCAATGGGGTTCTGATCCTACTGCACGTACTGGATTTGTGGGAGCCTAGGCAGTTTGGATGCTCAACTTACTAGACCTGGATGGAGGTGGGGGTTTCTTGGACTTCCCACAGGGCAGGGAACCCTGATTGCTCTTCGGGCTGAGCAGGGGGGGGACTTAATTGGGGGAGGGGGAGGGAAATGGGAGGCGGTGGCGGGGAAGAGACAGAAATCTTTAATAAATAAATAAACTTAAAAAAAAGGAAAAAATCCCTTAGTACCTTGAAAATAGCATATACCTATGCCTTTTAGAAAGAAGTATAAGGGCTTTTATTCACCTTAAATATTTTGATTTGTAACCTGCCATTTTTTAATTTATTTGCATCAGTATAATTTTATACAGCTACAGACTTCAGCTATTGGTGCATCACATACAATTCAGGGGAAAATCCATGTAGCTCCTTTGTAAGGTTAATTTTATTGCTTTAAGATAATTGCCATTAATCTTTCCTAAAAAAATAATATAAGCTCTTTGCTTGGTTTTATTATTTGATTGCTTTATAAATAATACAATTAAAAATTTCCACTTCTTCTGCTCCAACGATTTCCCTCCTGCTCCTTCACTCACCCTTCCCCCTTCCAGTCCTAAGAATGAACAGGGTACCCTAAACTGTGGGAAGACCAAGGCTCTCCCCACTCCATCCAGTCTTAGAAAGGTGTGCATCCAAATAGACTAGGATCCCAAAAAGCCAGTACATGCAGTAGAGACAAATCCCAGTGCCATTATCATTGGCTTCTCAGTTGGGCCGAATTGTCAGCCACATTCAGAGAGTCCAGTTTGATCACATGCTAGTTCAGTCCCAGTCCAGTTTGCTTAGCAGTCTCCCAATAGATCAGTCACACTGTCTCAGTGGGTGGAACAACCCCTCACAGTCCTGACCTCCTTGCTCATATTCTCCCTCCTTCTGCTCTTCAACTGGACCTAGAGAACTCAGTCCTGTGCTCCAATGTGGGTCTCTGTCTCTATCTCCATCTGTCACCTGATGAAGGTTCTATGGTGATATTCGAGATAGTCATCAGTCTGACTACAGGACAAGACCGGTTCAGGCATCCTCTCCTCCACTATCCAGGGTCCTAACTGGGAACATCCCCGTGGACACCTGGGAACCCCTCTAGAGACAAGCCTCTTGCCAAGCCCAAAATGCCTCCCTTAATTAAGATATCTTCTTCCCTGTTCTTATATCAACCCTCCCTTCATCTCAACCATTCCACTCCCCCAAGCTCTCCCCACCCACCTCCTGTCCCTTCTCTTCCTCCTCTCCCCTTCCCCCTACCCCACTCCCACCCCCATGCTCCCAACATTTGCCTGATCTTGTCTGCTTTCAATTTCTTTGGGTTCACCTTATTACTTAGCTTTTCTAGGATCATGAACTATAGTCCCAATGTCCTTTGTTTATAGCTAGACTCCACTAGTGAGTGAGTAAAGACCAAATTCATATTTGGGGGTCTGTTTTATCTCACTCAGGATAGTGTTTTCTATTACCATCCATTTGCATGTAAAATTTAAGATGCCACTCTTTTTCCAATGGGTAGTACTCTAATGTGTAGATGTGCCACACTTTCTTTATCCATTGTTCACTTGAGGGACATCTAGGTTGTTTCCATGTTCTGGATATTACAAATAATGCTGCTATGAACATAGTTGAGCAAATGCTTTTGTAGTATGATTGGGTATCTCTTGGGTACATTCCCAAAAGTGGTATTGCTGGATCTTGAGGTAGGTTGACTTCCAATTTCCTGAGAAACTGCCACACTGATTTCCAAAGTTGTTGCACAAGTTTGCATTCCCACCAGCAATGGATGAGTGTTCCCCTTACTCCCCATCCTCTCCAGCATAGGTTATCATTGATGTTTTTCATTTTAGCCATTCTGACAGGTGTAAGATGGTATCTAAAAGTTGCTTTGATTTGCATTTCCCTGATCGCTAAGGAGGTTAAGCATGATCTTAAGTGTCTTTTGGCCATTTGAACTTCTTCTGTTGAGAATTCTCTGTTCAGTACAGTGCCCATTTTTTTTATTTTTTTTATTTTTTTTTTATTTTTTATTTTTTTTTTGGTTTTTCGAGACAGGGTTTCTCTGTGGCTTTGGAGCCTGTCCTGGGACTAGCTCTGTAGACCAGGCTGGTCTCGAACTCACAGAGATCCGCCTGCCTCTGCCTCCCGAGTGCTGGGATTAAAGGCGTGCGCCACCATCGCCCAGCTACAGTGCGCCATTTTTAATTGGGTTAATTAGCATTTTAATGATGGAGGAAGGTCATTGGTTAATTATAAAGAAACCGCTTGGCCCTGATAGGTTAGAACATAGGTGGGTGGTATAAACAGAACAGAATGCTGGGATGAAGAGGAGGTGAGGTAAGATGCCTCAGACAGACGCGATGCAGCTCATCGCTGGAGCAGACGCGATGAAGCTCTGACCCAGGATGGACATAGGCTAGAATCTTCCCGGTAAGCACAGCTTTGGGGTGCTACACACATTGTTAGAAATGGGCTATTCCAGGTGCGAGAGTTAGCCGAGAAGAGGCTAGATATAATGGACCAAGCAGTTTTTAAATGAATACAATTTGTGTGTTGTTATTTCGGAGCATAAGCTAGCAAGGCGGCTGGGAGCCGGGCTGTGGAAAGAGGCCCGCAGCTCCTTCAACATTTTAAAGTATAGTTTCTTGATTTCTTTATATATTTTGGAGATCAGATCTTTGTCTGTTGCAGGGTTGGTGAAAGTTTTAGGGGAAGTTGCTAAGAATAGAAGAATAAGCAACAATCATT
This sequence comes from Microtus oregoni, assembly GCF_018167655.1. Classification (NCBI taxonomy): domain Eukaryota; kingdom Metazoa; phylum Chordata; class Mammalia; order Rodentia; family Cricetidae; genus Microtus; species Microtus oregoni. The sequence continues at coordinate 72,879,491 of NW_024543061.1, forward strand.
GCAGACACAAAAATGTCCTCCTGACATGACTCCTTCTATAAAACAAAAAAGAGAAAAGAGACAAAGAGAAATGCAATACACTCCAGGATCCAGGGGTGGGGTAGTGTGGAGAGGATGCTACTGCTAGAAAAAGCAAGGTTTTTAAAAGTATCAGAACTTGTTTCCCCCAGGAAAGATCAAAATATAACACATAATGGGCACCCCTGAGCTCCTGCTCTGCATCTTCTGTTCTGCACAAGAAACACTTGAGGTTGCACCTGAAGAGCAAGCAGTTCTCAGGATGGCCAGACTTGCCCACTCAAGATGACATTAGCACCAAGAATAGTTCCCACATATTTCATCTTTAAAGCAACACTCTGAGCGGGTTTTAAGTGCAGTGCTTGGGCAGCACAAGTCAGAGAGCAATCTGTTGTCACATCCGGCAGAGGCACTATTTGAAATACCTGCCACAGCATTTGCATTTGCACTGTGACCTTTGTCCCTGTGGAACAGCATAGGGATGCTGGGCTGGCAGTCAACTGTTCTCTCATCGGCTATGTCACGACCCCCTGTATCGGGTGGGAGCAGGGCAGGCGCCCAAGGTGAGCTGTGCTGTTTATCAGCTGCTGGATTTTAGTACATCTAACTTCTTGAGTACCACAGGATCTATCCTGACACCATTCCATTGATTCTGGTCGCGACTCGGGAACAGCACCATCTGCTGGTTAACAGGTAAAGTGGTATGTTTCATTTTTAATGAGACTAGCCACGGCCTTTGCTGCCACTTTGGAATAAATCACAGATATGCCTATAGAGGTACCTCAATTTACTGGTTATTAGGTTTCAGTTTACTTCTTCATATTATATAATTATGGAAGTATATGGCATTAGTTGATAGGATTAATACCATGATAGGCAAAATTGACTCCTTATCTAAGGGTACTAGGAACTTACCTGATAGGGTCCAGGCTGTTAAATTTGACTTTCAGAAGTTATCCCAGAGTTTTGATAAGGTAACAGACAGAATATACCTCCAGGATGGCAACTTACATGATATCAAGGGGCAGTTCAAGGAGGAGATGTTATCTTTAAAAGGAAACACTAAGACCTTGGGATCACAGGTGCAGAATGGGGACCAGAAAGTTAATACCATTGGGAAATCATTGGAAACCTTTGCAGGTCAGGAGATTCAGGCCTTATGTGAGACAATGATTTAGAGATTTGAAATGATTGAAGAAATCATTGCAGCTGACAAAGCTGGTGAGAAGATACAAGGGCAGGATACAATGCCACCACCAGCTGTCAGAACTGGTTTACCCAGGGTTTCATTGAATATATGTATGTCTGTATATGTTTATATAATTAATGTTTAAGTGTTCCACAATGAACAGTGAATTTTCCTGCAGTAATCTTTGAAGTTGCCAGGAAGAAGATGGGGCCTGGTAACAACAACAACACCTGGTTGATATGACGTCATGATACTGATAGCGCTACTACAAGGCCTGTTTTGGGTGCCAGCTGCACAAGATGGTTCCAACTTGGTTAGCTTTAATGGTGCACATCTTTTGCAACATTCTGGCCAGACCTCCACAAAATACTCAGAGACTATTTGCAATCATATACAGACATTAATCTTGAAATTTAACCATAATTTTACTTTCACAGGATCCCCCAGAAAGAATGTTGCCCCATGACAGCTGGAAGTAGGTCTAGAGGATGATGTCCTCTCTCCCAGTAAAGTTTGTCCTCAGGTTTAGGGACATCATTTAGGAGCTGATTATAATTAGTATATGATTGAGGGTTGGGGGAGGAATTTTTTTCTTTTTTTTTTAACTCAGTTATTTTTTTTTAATTTTTTTTATATTGAGAAAAGGAGGGAAAAAAACAAGTTTTCACCTCCTCCCAGCCTCCTATTTCCCTCCCCCTCCTCCCACCCTTCTCCCCCTCCTCCCACCCTTCTCCCCCTCCCCCCACTCCTCTCCCCCTCCCTCTCCAGTCCGAAGAGCAGTCAGGGTTCCCTGCCCTGTGGTAAGTCCTAGGTCCTCCCCTCTCCATCCATTTCCAGGAAGGTGAACATCCAAACTGGCTAGGCTCCCACAAAGCCAGCACATTACGTAGGTTCAAAACCCCATGCCATTGTCCTTGGCTTCTCATCAGCCCTCATTGTTCGCCATGCTCAGAGAGTCCAGTTTTATCCCATGCTTTTTCAGTCACAGTCCAGGTGATGGATGGAGATAGAGACAGAGACCCACACTGGAGCACTGGACTGAGCTCCCAAGGTTCCAATGAGGAGTAGAAGGAGGGAGAACATGAGCAAAGAAGTTGGGACCACGAGGGGTGCACCCACCCACTGAGACAGTGGAGCTGATCTATTGGTAGCTCACCAAGGCCAGCTGGACTGTGACTGGGGGAGGAATTTTATAAGCTCAGAGATCTTTTTTATAAAAAAAGGAAAATTGGATGATAGTAATACATTGGTATTTCTGAGTTATTGTTTATAGATAATTACATTGGCATAGATTTTTGTATATGGATACAAAATTAAATTATATTAAATAATGTATGCATGCATGCTTCGACCTCTGTTTAAAACATTTTATGTATTTATATATATTGTATTGATATATAGATATATATATAGATAGTTACCAGATTGCTGTGTACATTTCTACCTCTGATTAAGATACTTATATATTGTTTATGTATTGATATATATTTACCATATTGCAATATATACTTCTACATTGTTTAAATTTGGAAACACTGTCCTCATTTACTGCATAGTTGTTTATTGTCTTAGTCTTTAAGTTAGATAGGTATTAAGAATTGTAGATCAATAGTCATTTATGTTTGTCACATTTATAATTAGACTAATCAGGTTCTTTAGATACATAGAGATTATATTCTATATAAATAGTCTTCAACCTCTTCAAAGAGCTGTAAAAAAATGGCATTTAATCTAACTGAGAGATCTGAGGTAATGAGACACAATCACTCCTGGCAACACTGATCTATTCCCAGAGATTGTTAAGCACCAAAGACACTCCACTTGGAGCTTGTCTTCTTCTTGGTAAAACCGGACTCTGGGCAAGGAAATGCCCATACCTCAGCTACTGACAAAATACATAGTATACAGAAATGGATAAGCAGAGCTGTCAAATCTTGCCAAGACAGGGTAAGACAGTTTTGAAAATTTTCTTTCTTGTTAAAAATAATCTGTCAGATCCGGGCGGTGGTGGAGCACGCCTTTAATCCCAGCAGTCGGGAGGCAGAGGCAGGCGGATCTCTGTGAGTTCGAGACCAGCCTGGTCTACAAGAGCTAGTTCCAGGACAGGCTCCAAAACCACAGAGAAACCCTGTCTCGAAAAACCAAAAAAAAAAAAATTATAAAAAAAAATAATCTGTCAGTTATTCTAGGCCTTAGCCAAAGTTGGTTGCTTCAATGCTGCAAACGTGATTTTGGGTGATTGCCTAGGTAGCCAATTGTCTCTGTAATTTGTTGCATATTTTGGAAGTTGTTTGATTGCACTTCCTAATTACTCAGGTAACATTATTTCCTTTCTCATATCTTCGATGGGGTTGAAGACTATAGAAATGTAGTTACTTTCCTCTCATGACTTGGCCATGTTATTTATTATACAAGAATAGGATATTTGTTCTTATTGTATATAATCTCGTAGTAGGTTTAGAACTCTCTTACTTAAACAAAACGGGGAGGTACTGTGGGAGCTTCGTCTGCTCCTTCAGCCAATAGCCACTGAGATACCAGCCCACTGGGGCATGGTCTCTTTCTCTTTAAAAAGCAGTGGCAGCCCTCTGCTCACTCTCTTGCTCCAGACACTAGACTCCTTTCCTAGTGTTGTGTAGAATGGTGTTCTGTAAGTTTTTTCCCCTCAAATAAATAATACTTTGAATCCAAACTGGTGTGGGATTGTTTCATGCATTATTAAATTTTCAAAGAAATACCAAATAAATTTAAAGACTGCTAATGAATTGTTGCTATATCACTAGATCATAGCATATTTCAGCCCCCATCATAGAAACTTCTTCATGGGGTAAATGACAATGAATATAGGAACCCTCACCTGCCCATATTAACAGAACAAAAGACTGGGGCCTTCTAAGCTCCAAACTAAGCAGTCATAATACAACCCTCCCTACAAACCTAAGGAATTTTCATGGAAGAGGACAAAGAAAAACTATGAGAGACAAAAAGTGGGTAACAGCAAAAAAAAAAAAAAAAAAAACTGTTTTTTTGATAAAAACCCAGCAGTTGTACATGTGAACTCGGAGCAATTGTAACAACATGCACAAAACGTAAACAGGCTCAAGCTACACAAAATGCCATCATAGAAAGAGGAAGGCTGAAAGAAAACCCTACCTCTAACTTTGAGGCTACAGGCTTTGATAGCTGTGAGAGAAGAATCAGTGGAGTCAGTGAGTCAACCACACACTAGGGCAGGCCCCATCTCAAGAATAAAACAGCAACAAAAAGTGGACTCCATGTAGATGAAGAGAAGTGAAGAGAACTCAAAATGTAAGTGTAAAGGTAGAGAAAGTGGAGACAACAGTAATGGGAGCTTTTGGAGAACTGAGATAATATGTTCAAAACACATTGCATGGAATTTCCAAAGAATTAATAAAAAATATTCTTAAAATAAAAGAATCAAAGAAAAGAGAAAACAAAACCCCTATACATCACAAGAGCAAATTCTTATCTCTCCTTCTGGGGTAAGGAAATATAGAATTAGATCTTAGCCACCATGAACAAACAAAACAAGCTGAGGCTATTGGCACACCAGAAGTAACAGGATCACTTCCACCAGGGGCTTTAAGGACACCCTTCTTCACATGCTCATTATTTGAACCCAGATTAACTACAATTGAAAGCACTGTGTTAACCAAACCAAAGGAAACAATTCTGGAGACAGTCCAAGGAGTAAGAATTGTATCACCAGGCACATCTTTTTCTCCCAGGAATATCCAAGCCATTTTCAGTGCTATAAAGACATTGGCAGATTTTCCAAATCCAAATATTCTCACACTAACTGGATAAAAAACAAGCTCGTATTAACTAAGCCTGTGTTACTAGTTATGAATAATAATCTCCTGACCAAAATTCTAGCAATACTGTTTCTGGGTGGACAAGGAGTCCTATTTCCTTTTTGTTCATTTTGCATTTACCTTTGAGAGTTTAGTGTATGTGCACCATTTCTAAATCCTTTTTGCTCCTCAGAAATCTCCCATATACTTCTCCTTGCTCTCTTTCAAATTCATGACCTGTTTGTTTGCATGATTTTTGTTACACACAAACACACAAATAAATTTTGCAGTCTGAATGATATTCTACTGGCTTTTACATTCTGTAGACCATGTTAAGGAGGAATGCAACATTAAGTAAGACAATCCCTTAGCTCAATGCTAGCTTCATAGAAAAAACTACTAGCCAACAAGAACTTGAACCATGCATTGTATGTCCTCACCCCCAGCCACAGACTTCAACTGCTGGTCCTGAATGTAAAGCTGAATTCTCATTTACTAGCATGCAAATGGAGACATACTCTCTTTCACTGTTTTGCAAGCATTTTCCTTTGTCTAGCATCTTTGAAACTTGAGCTCATGAAGTATGAATGTCATTAAGCAAAGTTTTATAAGTTTTAGCATTACAAATTTTTGCTTTGTTTTTATTAAAAAAATAGAATGAGTGATGAATAGAGGGATGGTGAGGTTTAGTCCTCAGGTGATATCGTGAATGATCCTTCAACATCAGGATTTGGTTTCAGTAGATAAATTGCATTCATGAACAAGAGGTTTTTTCTTTCTAAGCTGTCTCATTGTATATAGGATCTTCTTGGGAAATTTCTCTTTCTACAATTATCTGCTGGTAATTAATGTCTTGTAGCTTCATTATATTCAGTCAAAAAGTGCACACACAAACACAAAGTGCACACAGACACACACACACACACACACACACACACACACCAATCCAAGGCTGAGAGCAAGACACCATTCAAAAAATCACTGACTTAAACACTGAGCTATAATTCCACTGTCTAGCTATGGCAGTAAATCTAATGTGCTGATGAAGCTAAAACTCCTAACAGACAGGAATCTTGCTAGAAATGTTGTGTAAGTTTTTTACAGTGGTGCTAAAAAAGCCTTCTGAGTGCTGGGTTCTGTGGTTTCCCAGTGCCATGGCAGCATAGTAGAAGGAAAGTGGACAGGCTACCATCTTCATACTGAAAATGTGAGATTTCTCTGAAATTTGTTTTTTAGTGAAAATTGTGCTGGGTGCATCCATTTTAATCTCCCTATGAATTGTATTGTGTTTGAAACATTACAATTATGCAATTTACATTTTATCTTTTATTGATATTTATGCTATTTTTTTATATTACCAAGAAATTCATAATTTGACTCTTATCTAGTTTTTCTTTTACTGAGCTTCACCTTTGTTAACATTTCATATTCATAGGTTCCATCTCTAAAATTCATTCAACTGCAGACACTTTACAAAGCAGAGAATTTCTCACAGCACTGAATATATATGTACTTTTATTTCTTATTGTTTCCTAAGCAACAGAATAACAAACAACTACTCACTGCACAATTTTCCTGTTTCCTAATTCAGTCCTTTAACCTCTTTTCAAAAATGAAATTTATTCATACAATATTCAAATATAGGTCGAAATTCAAATGTGAATGAGCCATGTATAAGTATTATAACTTCCTCCTCTGAGTAACTACCTATTACACATGTTCACATTTTAGAACATGTGCATCCCCAACAAATTGCCTCTGAAAGACATACAGAAAATAAACTAACATTTTTCCAATAAGTAGGTAGGCCGGGAGAAGGTGGCGCATGCCTTTAATCTCAGCACTCGGGAGGCAGAGGCAGGCAGATCTCTGTGAGTTCGAGACCAGCCTGGTCTACAGAGCTAGTTCCAGGACAGGCTCCAAAGCCACAGAGAAACCCTGTCTCGAAAAACCAAAAACAAAAAAAAACAAAAAAAAAAACACAAAAAACCAATAAGTAGGTAAAAAATAAACAATGTTAGGAGAGGAAAGTTATAAAAACAAACCTAGTAATAAGAAAGGGTTCCTTCTAAAGCTTCACAGAAGTCTTACAACAGATTTAACATCATTGGACACATGCCACATGAATATATACACACAAATATTTTACATATTAACATAAATCATTTTAAAATGTCAACGTGATTAATTATGTATAGAAAAATTATATTTTGCTAATGTTATGTGTTCATATATTTATTTAGTACTACTTATTCTATATTTATCCTATAAAACTATATTTTTTCTACAAAGGTAGTAATAGAGAAATGCCAAAAGTATACAACATTTTGTAAAATTCACAATGTTACAAGTGAAGTACAGAAGGTTGAAATTTATACAAAAATAATTTATTAAGAACTAATGTTTCTTTTAAATACAAAAGATGATGTACATTTTAGGAAACTGAAAGCTCCACAGCACTGAGCCTGCACCTCAGCCACCACATCATGGAAATAAATGCCTGTCTAAGTTTAGTGTTTCCAAGAATCAAGACATACGAGTGGCCAGAAGGGAAAGCAACTCCAGTAACGCAGAAAAGGAGAGAAACTGAAGTTTTCTGCTTATATTCAATATCACAAAACTGCAAAAGAAGTGACAGAAAAAAAATGCTGTACAGTAACAGGAATGTGACCACCATATGCAGGGCCTTTATGTGTGCTGCCTTGCTGACGTCTCTAGAACCTTTGGTGTTGTACTGCATGCTCCTCAGATGTTGCCACAGGGAGAAGATGAGCAGGAGAAACACAGTCAGGGTCACAGTGAAGGGGATGAGTGTGAACATAGTGTTGGTAAGTAAAACAAGACTAGCAACTTGAGAATAATTACTTGATATGGCACTGAAGAATATATTTGCTTCAATTCTGTAAATAATGATATCAATGTGTGTGTCTATGACTAAAACATTTAAAAACAGGAGGAGCAGAGATGCCAACAGTGTCCCTGAAACCATTTTTTTAACTCTCCACTTTAGATGAAGAAAAATAGAGTTTGAAAAATTGGCTATCTTGAGAAAATAGAAGATGCTGAGACATGTAGCAAGCCAGACACTGAAATGATTGGTTACTGTAAAGAAAATACAAGTTTGTCTCACAATTTCTCTAGTTATTATTGTGGCTGGATACCATTTATATACAAATAAATGTGCAGTTAGCGAAAAGATAAAAGCAATTCTGGAAATTGCCAGAGTAGTCAAGATCTGGTCTATGAAAGATATCTTTCTCCTCTTTACCCAGTCCATAACGTTCACTAGCACTGTGAATACATTGCCTAAGTTTCCCATTAGAAATTCCACACTTAAAGTAGTTAATAATATACAATATAGGACAACATTCATTGTTTCCAAGATGGTGTTCCAAATTCCACTATAGTGATAAATATTTGTGAATACAGTCTTCTGGTGTATGTATAGCTGATTCTTGAGAATTCATAACAAACAAATATAATGAACTTGTATGTACAATGTCAAGTACGCATCAAGATTTTCTATTGAAGTAGTTTATAGTTTTCTTCACAAAATTCTTACTCTTTGCAAGAAAACCCAGGTGAGCGTCATCCAGATGCGCCATACCTTACACACAATGTACCAGACGGAGTTCTCCATATTTGATGCTAAAGAAAGCAGAATTCACAAGCACTATCATTAAAACAAATAAATTTATTTGCATTGCTTTGACTTTTTGCATATTAAATTGTAACCATTTAATCTCTGATAAGGAAAAAAACACCATAAAAATCTAACTCACATAAAAGGTAAAGTATTTTAACTTCTATGTAACATAAGATTTCCATTAAATATTTCAAAATGAAGCCAGGTAGGCACCTATATATATATTCAAAAGATTTTTATACAAGCAAAAAATTACCTAATAATCTTACCTATTTAGTTACTCTTCAAATATCTGGGACTGAGGTTAACATTTTTACTTTTTATAAGGTTATATATACATGCATACACATACATATACTAATATATGCTAGTTTATAAATGTGCATTTTACATCCTAATCCCTTTCATTTCTGATTGAAATAATTCAGGATTATCATTAACTTAAATTTATTGTGCATTTCACTTACAATTAGTAATGTGATAATTGTTAGGAGATGGTATAAAATTGCTTCCATTTTTAATTGATGCAATAGTAATGTAAATATTCTAAAGACTTGTGACTATCTTCTTCACACATGTAAAGAAATATGGAATAATTCCTATTTTGTTACAAAGACAATAAGTTTACATAAATTCATTTGCACAACAAGAATCTTTTTGATTATCCATGTCTCCTACCTTTATTAATGCATCTGATTCCTCCACCAGTATGAGCACTAGGAACTATGCATTTCTCTCCAGTTTGCACTGACATTTGCTTCTTTAATATCACTGTAGGCATAGAGGCATATAAAGGACAATAGATAGCCCAGGAAAGAAAGGGAATGGAGCAATGGGTCATAACATTCTTCAAGACATAATGGATAGTCAAAGGAGCAATAACACAAAAGACAAGTATTAAAGCAAGAAAGCAGAAAAAACATGTATCAAAAACTATAATAAACTTGGCCTAGTAGTGAACACCAGTATACGTGGTTCAGCACTAAAGGAAACTGGACTAATTTGTAAGACCCTGAATCAACATAACACTACTAAAAATGCTGAGATAGAAGGAAAAGCCATAAATTATTGCATGTGAAAGATGAATTATAACTGGAAATTGGAGCAATAGTGTACAAAGAAAATGACAAAATTTCTAGAACTGAAACATTAACATACCTGAACACAGAAAGGTCCTCATGGGATGGCTCTTTCCCATAACAAAAAGGCAGAAATGCAAAACACATGGAGGGTGGGGCAGTGTGGAGATAATGCTAGTACAATAGCTTCAAGGCCTTTTGGAAAAGTGACAAAGTGTGTATTCATGGGAGGCAGTAACAACAGCCCAGGAGCATTCCTGAGCCCCTCTTCTCCACCTTCCACTCTGGACAAGAAACATTTCATGTTCTACTGGAATTGCTGTAGCTGCTTTACTCTGTAATCCAAGTTGGTTTGTTCAGATTTGAAGCTGCAGCTGTATTGATATCAGCAAGATTGCCGTGAAAGTCTCTGACACAGTTGTACGAAAAGAGCCCAAACTCCTTCTGAATTGATGCAAGGCACTCCTCTTCGCAAAGGGAGTAACCCATATTCAAGAGACAAAGCAGCAAAAACAAAGCTACAGAAAAAGCATAGCCTCCCATACCCAGTGCAGGGCATTCAGCAAAAGTGTAATTCATGTGTTTATAAATTCAGTCACTCTTTGATTGGCACAGTTCAAGAATATTTCAACCATAAATCTCTGTGATAGCTCAAATGTCTTGTGTCTTGATATTTTTCCTGGTGAATATCTTGTGTCATCAATAATATTCCTCCCTTTTGAACTACAACAGAACATTGTGAGCACTAGGTCTAATTTTGTAGGTGGTCATCCAGGGACCACATAGTGGAAGGGAGAATATTCATTCTAGTCTAGATTTTGTTATGAGCATACAATATGCACACTTAAAAATTTTTAGAAATGTTGGGCAAAAAAAAACATACAAAAGTAACAATTGAAAAAGGATGCTGGTAGTTCAGTATAAGTTCAGTAGAAGAATACATCACAGTCATGTAGGAGACCCTGGGTTTAATCAATAATCTTAAAAATTAAAAAAAATAAGGAAAAGAATCTTCTTCTTAACTAGATTTTATAATGTCAAATGTTATTTTGCATATAAAATAAGTATTAATTAATGTAATGATAGAAACATTATCCATAGTTGAAAAGTATATGATATTTTGTTAAAATCTTTTACATGATTTTCAAAAAGTACCGTTTTGTCACAGATGACATCTACTTTGGCATAGCAGATTCATTCAGTTAGTACTTCTGACTTTTTAATAATATACTAACATTTCACTTAACAATTGTTCAATAGCCAGTCTTTTGCTCTGAGTAATGCTTCTGTTTAAGTTGGCAACCTCAAATTAAACCGAATGAAAACAGAACCAAATACTTTATGCTACCTACAGATTTTATAATATCTTTATTTGCTATCATCTTGAAAGCCTTCACATAGTTCACTCATTTATGGATTCTGTAAACTATTTTGACAACCATATTGTTTTCACTTTTAGGTGCTAAGAATAAACAGAGCTGGCAGGATTTCCCCTCTCAGGATGCTTTTTATATACTTGATGAGATTGATGTTGAACATGATTAATTCTGTGACTGAAATGATCTGCCTTTACTTTTACATAAAGATGATAAGATTTCATAACACCTCAATTTCAAAGAGATAGGAGCTCGCCTTTTGTGGGCCCTTCATGTGGACTGTGATGCTGGGATCTTGTCATCCATTGTGTGGAGCAACGTCTCCCTGGGCTTCTTTTGCACAGGAAGAAGATTAACCCCAGAGCACAAAGCAGGGATGTAGTGCCAAGGGGGAAGTGTCCATAGTGAGGACAGTCCCATGTGAGTGTGAAGTGTCTACATGAGAACAGTCCCATGTGAAAAGCTGTTGTGTCCTTCATCTTTGTCTTACCAGTCATGTTGTTTTCATACTTTCTCACCAGAGCTGTCTTTCCTATATTCACACCCATAAAAATAAATAAATAAATAACAAGCAACACATTTGTGAGAGTGTATGTATGTAATGTTTGTGTGCTTGTGTGTGATAGTATACACACCCCACAAAACAAAGACCATAGAGGATGTTAGGTGTCTTCATCTATCACTCTGTCCCATTTCCTTGAGCTAGAATATCTCACTGAGCCTGGAGCAGAGCTGGTGGCCAGCAAGCCTCAGTGATCCTCCAGTCTCCACTTCCCATCCCCCACAGCACAGGTGTTACAGACACACACCATCATGCCCTGTTTTGTTGTAGAAGGAGGAGTGGCGGGCTGCTTCTTGCCACCCAACTCCTGGCCACCTGGCTAGCTTATATCCCAAAATAACAAGAGACAAATTATATTCATTTAAACATTGCCTGGCCCATTATTTTTAGCCTCTTATTGGCTAACTCTTACATATTCATTTAACCCATATCTAATAATCTGTATTGCCACTTGACTGTGGCTTACCAGCATGAGTCTATCCAGTGTCCATCTTGGAGAGGAGAGCCATGGCATCTACCACACTGCCTTCTTCCTCCCAGAATCCTGTTCTGTCTACTCCACCCACCTAAGGGCTGGCCTATCAAAAGGCCAAGGCAGCTTCATTATTTAACCAATGAATGTAACACATAGACAGAAGATCCTCCTGTACCATTTCTCCTTTTTTTGTTTAAACAAAAAAGAAAGGCTTTTACTTTAGCATAGTAAAATTACATATAACAAAACAGTTATCAAGCAAGAATTACAGTTACAATATTTATATCTATTTTATCTTTTATCATAGCAATGGAAAACTATAACCATCTATTTTTCAACTCCATCAAAGACTCCAGACAGATATAATATTACCTAAGTAAATGAGAAGTAAGCAACTTCAGAAACTCTAGAAATGACAGAGACACCTCACTGCCTGGACAGTCACTCAAAGTTCTTTTTTATTGTTGGTGCATCCATCTTTGGCCTTTAGGCCCATAGTATCCAGCAGACTTTTCCATGAAGCAAGAACTTTCAAAGAGAGTTCAGTCACTTTCTTTTGTATCCTGCAGATTGTCTCACAGACTCATTCATGAATCAGGAACCCCGAAAGATCATCTCACCTTTAGGCAAGTTCAGTAGTCCTCTCTCTGCGGGTTCTTTGTATCTGGTTTATGCAACAGTCCAGGCAAGAGCAGTTTCTTGCCCAAATGGCTAGTAAACTCCATAAGGAGCCTCTTTGATGCCCATCTTCCTCTTGAAGTAGCTGGTGCTGCCAGGAGCAGACATGTCTCATTGTCATGAAAAACCCTAAGTTATTAAAACTTAAATGCCATATTCTGTTGTTTTTGAAAGATATGAAGAATGCCTATCTAACTGAAATATATATCTATATATCTAGAAAATTTAACTAACATGACTACAAGCTTGACTATTATCGATGATTATCCATTAACAACTATATTTCCTGATTATACATTTGCTGTTTCAAAAGGTTTTTTTTTTTACTTGATCTGAGACTTGAGAGGGGCTCCAGGGCATTACAAAGCTGCCTAGTGGCTTCTTGAGAGGTTCAGGTGAAGGTCCTGGGGCCGGCTGGTGCAGAGCAGAGGTGGGAGCCCCTAGGAAGGAGAGGCCTCCTGGTCATGCTTGAGAGTGAGCCGCTCAAAGAGGTCCTCACCCAGGGATGCCTGGGGCCCAGCAGCCAACCGGCAGATGTTGGTCAGGTGGTTGCCCATCTTCTTGATAACCTTCACCTCCTTATCAAGGAAGTGGTTTTCAAGGAAGTTACAGAGATGAGGATCTGTGCGGGCAGAGCCCAGGGAATGAAGATCCAAGAGGGCCTGGTTCAAGTTCTTCTCCAAGGCCAGAGCAGCTTCCATGGCCTCCTGGGTTTTACCCCACTCATCTTGAGATGGCTTCTACACATCCTGAAAGAGTGCACGGCCTCTGTGATCATTCTGCAACTTGAGGAGACACTCGAAGGAAGTGGCCTACACCCTCCAGAGCCACGTCATCCCAGTCAAAATAGTAGCCCAGCAAGAGGTAGGTGTAGGAGGCCTGCAGATGCAGGTTGAACAGGCGGTTCACGGCAGCCTCCACTTCGGTGGAATAATTCTGACGAATCTGGGAGGTCATGGCTGAGATGCAGTCTGGAGCTACCCGCAAAGAGATGGTGTTGGCTGGTCCTGGGAGCAGAAGGCAGCAAGGAGATGGTCCTGGAGGCTGCGGCTGCAGAGGAGGAGTGGTGGAAGCTAACAAAGGGAGGCCCTGGGTCTGTTCAGTCCACACTGTTGAAGCAAGACACAGATCCACGGGATCTCTGAAGGCTGCTCTATATTATGTTTTTAAATTAACTATGCAATCACAACACCTTAATCAAGATCAGAAATACATATAACAAAATTGACCTTAAATTTATAGCAATGAAGCATAATTTATACCAATGTAAATTAATTCATATCTATATCATATCCCTCTTTAAATGTAAAAGAACATTCATAAACAATGTTTGGAAATATGGGCACAGTTAGATCTCTACAAACTCCTTCCTGATGTATGGGGGTGCTGTTAATTAGGTCTTTCATGGTATAATCTGTGTGCTAGGTTCCTCTCAGTCAGCAGTTGAGTGAAGTAATTTTTTGAGGGTGTTCACAGCAACCTTTCAGGAGGGCATGGTCTATCATACCATACTGGGATAGAAGCAATCCACAGGATCTCATCCTCTGTGAAAACAAAAGAACCACCTCTTTTCCAAAGCATCATATCCTTAGGTCCAAATTCTGAAGTCAAGATAGCTTTATAGTACACATGTTGGATTAGCTTAGCCACACAATGAAATGTCTCTCTGTATTTAGCTCCTTTACAGTCAAAAAATTTAAAGAAAACACAATGAACATAATCCAGACTCTCTGTGAATTTTTCATTTTTATGTGGCTTGTTTTTTATTTCTTTTAATCTATAACTATCTGTACTCTGTTTCTTTAAAGACTTTACCCTTTTTTAAGCATTAACTTTATTCTCTATATTCTTTTTCTTCTCTCTCCCAAGCCTGCGTATGTCTATCAAACACTATGACCCATTTAGAGAACTTTAATGTCTGAATCTGTCCTACTGTGAATCTGTAATTCTTTACTATCCAGGAGCACTTCTTAAAATGCTAAGCACTTCTTAAAAAGTTAAGTTGTGCCATGTAGAAGTAATATGGTACTACCTGTTTCCTGCCCAGTCTAAACCTTAACTGTGCTGTTATGATAATTAATATAGTTCCTGCCTGAGATCAGCACAGTTCAGCATGGCGGAGCTGGAGCTGCTCATGTCTCTGAGCCATTTGGTGCCCCTGAGCCGAGCACAGTTCCAGGCACACAGCAGTCCACATTGCCATCAAGCAAGCCATAGCACTTTACTCACAAAACCCCATCTAAATTCTCTGTCTCCTGCAAGAGAAAGAGGTTGCCATAGGAGCATAGCCCAGAAAACCCGCGTTTAATTTCTATGCGGCACCTGGACAGCAAATAGCAAAAAGCTGTGTTAAATTCTCTCTCTCTCTCTCTCTCTCTCTCTCTCTCTCTCTCTCTCTCTCTCTCGCTCTCTCTCTCTCCTTTTTAGGCCCTCTCAGGTTTTATGTAGAGTTAGTAGACCATGTTGGGCAGCCACTCTGTTGTAAAAGGAGTGGCAGCTACGTTCCTGCCTGCTTCCCGGCTAACTTAACCCCGAAATAATCACCAAAACTGTTCATTTAAACACTGCCTGACCCATTATTTCTAGCCTCATATTTGCTAACTCTCACATCTTAATTAATCCATTTATATTAATGTGTATTGCCACTCGACTGTGCCTTACTGGCATGAGTCTAACCAGTGTTTATCTTAGAGAGGAGAGCCATGGCATCTGCCACACTGCCTTATTCCTCCCAGAATTCTGTTCTGTCTACTCCACCCAACTAAGGGCTGGCCTATCAAAAGGCTAATGCAGCTTCTTTATTTAATCAATAAAAGTAACACATAGACAGAAGACCCTCCTATACCACTGTTTCTTAAGAGTTCTGTGGATTTCGACTTAGAACCCCATGGTTGTAAAGATTCTCTTATTAGATAAGTCATCTTCCCTGCCTCCCCTTCAATATATCTACTTTATATGTGCCCTTGAATTGTAGATGTAATCTGTTATTCTTTACAATTCCATGACCAATGTCAAGCAAACAGCAACACAGTATGTTAGTAGGTGAACTCAATCATCTCTTTTTGAAAATAGTAAATTCCCATAGTCGCTCAAATTAACTCTTGTTCATATACTCTGTGACACTCCTGTAGACCAATGGAATTCATAGTTGACTTTGAATTTAAACTGCATTCTTGTTGCTAGCACGCAAATAAGGACATATTCTGATTCAACATTTGTAAACACTATTGTTTAATTTCTCCATTATTTGTGTTAAACAATTTAGTTTTCTGTTAATTACATGTTAAATTCAATTATCATAATATTCACAGTGTTTTCTTGGAAACCCAGGAAACTAAAACTCCTTCAAAAGCTAGTAACTATGCATAACTGTGTTTAAAACTGTGTGCTTGTGTAATTACATAGAGGAACACACACATACCCCATAGGAGAATTATTGTTCTATCTTCTCAATTGTGTTTCTCTTGTATATGAATAAAATTCAAAACACCTTTCATGATCTTCAGACTTTTTGGCCTTTTATCAATATCTGTCAAACATATTTCTCATGTTTAGAGCTTTGGTGAAGTTACTGGTTTGAGTCCATTAAGTTTTAAAATAATTAATTTTTTGAGATAATCTGCAATTCACAGAATCAAGGTTTAAACATTTCTTGTGATTTCATTATGTTCTTTTAAAAACCTGTTTCTGACAGAAATAAATGGAAGTACAATACCACTAAGCCCACTTAGATAGTACCAGTTAATAGCAGAACCAATCCATCCTGGCCAAACACTTTCTCCATTCCCCCTCCTTTCTACAGGTAGAAAATAGAACCTTAAAATAGAAAATCTCCTTTCCCTGGAAGGCTGGTACTTTTGACTTTTCTGTACAGCCTGTTGGCAAAGGCTTCTCTTTCTTTTTCAGCCTGTCTGATCCAAATAATCACCCAGAAACTATATCGATTACAACACAGCTTGGCCTATTAGCTAATTCTTATCATTGAATAGCTCTTATAACTTAAATTAACCTATTTTTATTCATTGATGTATTACCACATGGTTGGGGCCTACTGGTAAGGCATTAGGCATCTGTCTCCTAAAGTGGCCACATAGCATCTCTTTGACTCTGCTGACTCTGTCCTCCTCTCTCTGCTTGGAATTCCCACCTTGCCCTATTCTGCACTGCAATGGGCCCAAACAGATTTTTTATTAACCAATAGTAATCACAGTATACAAAGTGTATACCCACACCAGCACCCTGTCATGTTAGCAAACACACAGTTCAACCAACTCTAATAAATGCTTTGCCTGAAAAATGACACATCTCCTTCCATGTCTCTCCATTCATGATCATCTTGGAAATGTAACACTTATGAATTGAGTACTCCCTAAAAAAGTACATCTTATGAAGCAGATAGTTTTTCAGTGAACTGTACAAACCAACACAGCATAGAAAGGAAGGCCTGTCTCAAGATCCTGTTCTGTAGAATCAGGGCACATGAATGAGCAGAGAGAAAACCAAATCTCAGAGTTAGTAAAAAACAAAATTATTGGACTTGCCTGCTTAAAGTTACTGTTACAAAATAGTAGGAAAAGCAACAGAAAGATAGTGGTATAGAGTAACAAGTTGACCACCATTTTCAAGGTCTTTATGTGAGTTGCGCTACTGAGGTCTCTGGAGCCTTTGGATATGAGCTGAATGCCATTAATATCCCTCCACAGGAAGAATATGAGCAGGAGGAAAGTAATCAAGGTCATGGTGAAGGGGATGAGTGTGAACATAGTGTTGGTGAATAAAGTAATCCTAGAGTTGACCAGAGTGGATTGAAATAACAAGATAGAATATATTTGGTTCATGTCCATCAATCCAGAAATGAGCATGTCTGTTTATGATTAAAATATTCAAAGACAAGAGAAGCAGAGGTTCCAGCAATGTCCTCAAAACAAATTTTGAACTCTCCACTTTAGGTGAAGAAACGTAGAGTTTGGGGGGGGGGGGGAAATGGCCATTTTGAGAAAATAAATGATGCTGATGTTTATAGCAAGTCAGAAGCTGACATGATTGGTCACCATCCAGAAAATATTGACTCTTCTCTCCACTTTTCCAGTTATCATTAAGGATGATACAACTCAGATATAAAAACGGACTATGAGAAGAGACCAGAGCAGAGTGATCCTGGAGATAGCCACAGCAGTGAGGATCTGATCCTCTGAAGAGACCTTTCTTCTCTTGACACAGTCCATGATTTCACCAGTGCCATGAATGCTTTTACTAAGTTTCCTATTATGAATTCCACACTTAAAATAAATGCTAATGTGGCATGTAGACTATAACTCATTGTCACTAGGATGCTTTAGTTCATGATACACTGATGAAGATGTTTTAATCAGTCCTCTAAAATGCTGTGAAATTCTTGAACTCCCATAGCATTCACTGCCATAAGCCTCTATACACAGTGCCAATCAAACATTGATTTACTACTGCTTTGTTCCACAATATTCTGCACAAAATTTAAGAACCCCCAAGGCAGCTAGGTTAGAGTTTATTCAGATATTATGAGCCTTACAAAGGGCACCCTATAGTCTTTTGTGTAGATATGGAATAAACACATAATTTTTATATGCTGTTATCAAAATAAAGATATACTTACATGCATTGGTTTTTACTAGTTTACCTTTATACATATTTTAATCTAGATATTTGATTTATGGACAAGTAACATTAAGGAATTGTAACTCATAGCCAGCAACCAAATCCACACTGAAATATAGAAGAAAAACAACATTAAATATCAAAGTAATGCTTGCCCAGGGAACTATGCATGTTTGCCAAAGTTTTTATAGCAAGGTAACAGAGTTGCCTAAAAGTCTCATAGACTTCATTATCCTTCTGATATTCTGTAATAAGAAAAATGATCATCTTGCATTTTGCAGGGTCATGCATACACACACGCTGCTACCCACAAGTACAGAAAGACTCAAATGCCATTCACTCACCATTTTAATAAATCTGTTTCAACATTAGTGGTTTTGTGCATGTAACTTATGCTTATTCTGCTGTAGTTGACAAGACGTTGTATCAAATAGTTTCCAGGTATAATTGATATCATAATAATATAAATATTTTCAAAAGTTGTAAATCTTTTATCTTTGTATATGAACAAATTTAGAGATTGTTCTATCATGCTATCAAACAAAGAATTTTAATGAATTTAAACACACACCAAGGATCTTTCCTAATCTCTGTATTTGCCTTTGTTAGTACGTTTGCCACCCTTAGAACCTAAGATCTTCAAATAGAACCATTTCACTCCAATTTAAACCAGCATCTGCTCCATTGCCAACATCACAAGCTTCAAGGATGGTACATGACCAAGAAAAGCAAGAAATAAAGCAATATAATGATATTTTACAGTGTTAATAAATAAGCTTACTTTACTTACAGAAGTGAAGCAGTCAACCTCTAGAGAACTCTTTTTTTATTAAAAATTTTATTAAAAATTTCCACTTCCTCCCCTCCTCCCATTTCCCTCCACTTCCCTCCACCCCTCCCCCTCCCTCTCCAGTCCAAAGAGCAGTCAGTGTTCCCTGCCCTGTGGGAAGTAAAGGTCCTCCCCCCTCTATCCAGGTCAAGGATGTTAGCATCCAAACAGACCAGGCTCCCACAAAGCCAGTACATCAAGTAGAATCAAAACCCAGTGCCATTGTCCTTGGCTTCTCAGTTAGCAGTCATTGACCGTTACGTTCAGAGAGTCCGGTTTGATCATATGCTCCATCAGTCCCAGTCCAGCTGGCCTTTGTGAGCTCCCATTAGATCAGCCCCACCATCTCAGTGGGTGGGCGCAACCCTCGAGGTCCTGACTTCCTTGCTCATGTTCTCCCTGCTTTTGCTTCTCATTTGGACCTTGGGAGCTCAGTCCAGTGCTCCAATGTGGGTCTTGTCTCTATCTCCATCCAACGCCAGATGAAGGTTCTATGGTGATATGCAAGATATTCGTCAGTTTGGCTATAGGATAGGGTCATTTCAGGCTCCCTCTCCAGCTGTCCAAGAAACTAGCCGGGGGCATCTCCTTGGACACCTGGGACCCCTCTAAAATCAAGTCCTCTAGAGAATTCTTACCTCTACGAAATCTTCAGACTGAAAGGAGAGCAAGATCCTATCTCATCCTGCCTTTTATTCCTCTGTAGTGTTGGGATGAAAGGCATGCACCGCCACCTCCTGGCTTCTATGATAAACTAGTGTGGCTGGTGGGATTAAAGTGTGTGTCACCACTACCTGGCCTGTATGACTGACTAGTGTGGCTGCTTTGCACTCTTCAGGAAAGCTTTATTTATTAAAATACAAATAAAATATTATTATATTACACCTTTTGTCTAAATTTCAAAAAAGTAGGCTGTAACTAATATAAAAAAACTATGCATTAACTACAACAATTATATAATATATATATATATATAGGTAATAAGTACATCAACAATGTCAAGTCCATTTACATTTTACTAATTCAGAAAAAATACTCCATATCTATCCTATCTTGGTGAGGTCAAAGTCTTGAACCTAATTTATTTTCTATCAAAATGATCCACAACTATCTTTTGATATCTCTCTGCCTTATATATTTTACACTTCTTTAATGAATTTCTGTTCTGAGTCTCATAAACAAGGAAAACGATAATTGTCTAGCCTTCAACCACCTCAGAGGCCTAAGAAAGAAATAATATCAACTGAGTAAACAATAAGTACAAGCAAAAGAATTCCAAAAAAAATGTGAGAAATGACAAAAAAACAACTGAATGTCTGGACAGTCAACCAAAGTTTGTTTGTAACGTTAGGACATTCATCTTCAGCATAAAGACCTATAATATTCAACAAGCTTAATATGGAGGGGGATTTTTGAAGGACTCTTCTTCCACCTTGTTTTGAGAAGGTTTAGCACCCACTCTCTTTTGTGTTCTGCTTATCCAATTAGGACAGCATACTGTCAGCGGTCAAGGGAAAGACATTTTCTTGGCCAGTGACTTATTTTTGTCATAAAGAAGGGAAACTTCATGTGGAGTTTCTTCAATGTCCCTATATTCTCTGAAGTAATTGGTGCTACAAGAAGCACAGTAGTCTCATTGTCATAAAAAAGAGCCTATGTTAATGAAACAACTTAAATAACTAATTCTCTAAAGTGAATGAAGACAACCTGTCTATTTAAAATGTAACTCTTTGTCCTTGAAACTATACCTAATATGATTCTACATGTTCAATCTTAATAGATGACTAATTGCCAACCTGCATTTTTTTATTATTTTAAAAAGTTGGTAATAATAACTTTCAAGGGATAGAAATTTGCATTACATAGTTATATAAACTATATAGATACAATACCTTGAAAAGATTAGAAATATATGTACAATATGTTTTAACAAAAATTAACATTTTTTATATTTACAAAATTTGTATACACTATACAAAAGTTCAGTCCAATGTAGAATATTTAAAACTAGTAGTTGCTTTTAAAAAGCAGATTCAATAATCTAATATTTTATCTATCATATCTCTATCCTCCCTTTTTTCTTTTCATAGTAGATTCAATAATCTACACTTTTATCCTATCAAAACATGACATTAAAATTCTTCAGGAGCTAACGGTAGTAAAAGAATTTTTGATTCAAAGACAATAAAAGGAACAATTAAGTCAGACGCTACAGTAAAATTGATATGGTGGTGCACACTGGTAAACTTCGCTTAGCTGTGAAGAGATACATGTAGGAGAATAACTAATAAAAGGCAAGACTAAGAGGCAGGCCTCAGGGTCCCCAGGCAGGCCTCAGGGTCCCCTGTAAGGGAGCGGGGCACCTTCAGCTCCGGCACCAGGCTTCCTGCGCGCTCCTGGATACCACCCCCCCCCTGCTCCATTCATCCTGTTGGCCCTGGATCATTGGGCTACGAGCGGCCCTGTTTAGTTGCTGAGGAATCCCATCAGGACGGGACAGGACGGTTGCGGAGGAATCCCATCTGGACGGGAACGGTTCCTGCTTCTACACTGAAGAGATATACCCTGAGAGTCAATCACAGCAAAGTCTGGACCAAGAGACCAGGCCTCTCCTGGCTCCACTTGAAGGAAGAGATGGGAAGGCGCCAATACAAGAATTCCTCCAACAATCTGAAAGGCAACATGACACCACCAGAAACCAGGGATCCCGAAATAAGAAGAATTGTACACCCTACTCCTGAAGAAATAGAAGAAATCGACTCAAAAGTGAACTATATGAAAATAATAGAGGACCTTAAACAGGAGGTGAAAAACTGCCATAAACAATTAGAGATTACAAACAAAAAGGTAGAGGAAATGAATAAATCGCTCAAAGACACGCAAGAAAACCAAGAGAAACAAGAAAAAGCAATCAAACAGGTTAGGGAAGCGGTTCAAGACATGAAGAATGAAATGGAAGCAATGAAGAAAGCACAAACCGAGGGAAGAATGGAGATGGAAAATCTGGGTAAATGAACAGGAATGACAGAAACAAGTACTAACAACAGATTACAAGAGATAGAAGAGAGAATATCAGACACTGAAGATACCATAGAAAAAATAAACACACTGATCAAAGAAAACAGCAAAACCAACAAATTCTCATCACAAAACATTCAGGAAATTTGGGACACAATAAAAAGACCAAACATAAGAATAATTGGAGTAGAAGAAGGAGAAGAAGTGCAGCTCAACGGTACAGAAAATATACTTAATAAAATTATAGAAGAAAACTTTCCCAACCTGAAGAAAGAGGTACCTATGAAGGTTCAAGAAGCATACAGAACACCAAATAGGCTGGATCAAAAAAAAACATCCCCTCGCCATATAATAATCAAAACACAAAATACACAGAATAAAGAAAGAATATTAAGAGCCGCAAAGGAAAAAGGCCAAGTTACTTATAAAGGTAAACCTATTAGACTTACACCTGACTTCTCTATGGAAACCATGAAAGCCAGAAGGTCCTGGATAGATGTACTGCAAAAACTAAGAGATCATGGATGCAAGCCCAGACTACTATATCCAGCCAAGCTTTCGTTCACTATAAATGGAGAAAACAAAATTTTCCAGGATAAAAACAAATTCAAACAATACGTAGCCACAAATCCAGCCTTACAGAAAATAATAGAAGGAAAATCACTAACCAAGGAGTCCAACAATGCCCACAATAACTCAGTCATCTAGAGACCTTTCACCAGCGCAACTCAAAGAAGGGAAACACACAAACCCTGCTACTAAAAAAGTGACCGGAGTTAACAACCACTGGTCATTAATATCACTTAATGTCAATGGGCTCAACTCACCTATAAAAAGGCACAGGCTAAGGGATTGGATAGGAAAACAGGATCCAACGTTCTGCTGTCTACAAGAAACACACCTCAACCACAAAGACAGGCACCTACTCAGAGTAAAGGGCTGGGAAAAGGCTTATCAAGCAAATGGTCCTAAGAAACAAGCAGGTGTGGCCATACTAATTTCTAACAAAGTTGACTTCAAACTTAAATCAATCAGAAGAGATGGAGGGGGACATTTTATACTCATAACAGGAACAATTCATCAGGATGAAGTCTCAATCCTGAATATCTATGCCCCGAATATAAAAGCGCCCACGTATGTAAAAGAAACATTACTAAAACTCAAGGCAGCCATCAAACCACACACACTAATAGTAGGAGACTTCAACACTCCTTTCTCACCAATGGACAGGTCAATCAAACAGAAACCTAACAGAGAAATTAGAGAATTAATGGAGGTAATGAAGCAATTGGACTTAACAGACATCTATAGATTATTCCACCCGAAGAGGAAAGAATATACCTTCTTCTCTGCAGCTCATGGAACCTTCTCAAAAATTGACCACATACTCGGTAACAAAGCTAACTTACACAGTTACAAAAAAATATTAGTAACCACCTGTGTCTTATCAGATCACCATGGATTAAAGTTAGAATTCAACAACAATGCTACCCCCAGAAAGCCTACAAACTCATGGAAACTGAACAGTCAACTTCTGAACCATACCTGGATTAAGGAAGAAATACAGAAAGAAATTAAAGTCTTCCTTGAATTCAATGAAAATAAAGAAACAACATACTCGAACTTATGGGACACTATGAAAGCAGTGCTAAGAGGAAAGTTCATCGCACTAAGTGCCCACTTAAAGAAAACAGAGAAAGCACATATTGAAGACTTAACAGCCCACCTGAAAGCTCTAGAAAAAAAAGAAGCAGACTCACCTAGGAGGAGTAGAAGATTGGAAATAATCAAACTGAGGGCTGAAATCAACAAAATAGAAACACAGAAAACAATCCAAAGAATCAATGAAACAAAAAGCTGGTTCCTGGAGAAAATCAACAAGATTGATAAACCCCTAGCCAAACTAATCAAACGGCAGAGAGAGAATACGCAAATTAATAAGATCAGAAATGAAAAGGGGGACATAACCACAGACACAGAGGAAATTCAGAGAATCATCAGATCATATTACAAAAGCCTGTATAACACAAAACTGGAAAATGTAAAAGAAATGGACACTTTTTTAGATAAATACCATATACCAAAGTTACACCAGGACCAGGTGAACAATCTAAACAGACCTGTTGGTCACGAAGAATTAGAAGCTGTTATCAAAAACCTCCCTACCAAAAAAAGCCCAGGACCAGATGGTTTCAATGCGGAATTCTACCAGAACTTCCAAGAAGAGCTAATACCCATACTCCTTAATGTATTCCACAATATAGAAACAGAAGGGTCATTACCTAATTCCTTTTATGAAGCTACAGTTACTCTGATACCAAAACCACACAAAGACTCAACCAGGAAAGAGAATTACAGGCCAATCTCACTCATGAACATCGACGCAAAAATCCTCAACAAAATACTGGCAAACCGAATCCAAGAACACATTAGGAAAATTATCCATTATGATCAAGTAGGCTTCATTCCTGAGATGCAGGGCTGGTTCAACATACGAAAATCTATCGATGTAATCCAGCATATAAATAAACTGAAGGAAAATAACCATATGATCATCTCATTAGATGCTGAAAAAGCATTCGACAAAATTCAACATCCATTTATGTTAAAAGTCTTGGAGAGATTAGGGATACAAGGGTCATACCTAAATATAATAAAAGCTATATACAGCAAGCCGACAGCTAACATCAAATTAAACGGAGAGAAACTCAAAGCCATCCCGCTTAACTCAGGAACACGACAAGGATGTCCACTCTCTCCATACCTCTTCAATATAGTACTTGAAGTTCTAGCAATAGCAATAAGACAACATAATGGGATCAAGGGGATTCGAATTGGAAAGGAAGAAGTTAAACTTTCGTTATTCGCAGATGATATGATAGTGTACTTAAGCGACCCCCAAAACTCCACCAAAGAACTTTTACAGCTGATAAACAGCTTTAGTAATGTGGCAGGATACAAGATCAACTCCAAAAAATCAGTCGCCCTCTTATACACAAAGGATAGGGAAGCAGAGAGGGAAATCAGAGAAGCTTCACCATTCACGATAGCCACAAACAGCATTAAATATCTTGGGGTAAATCTAACCAAGGAAGTGAAAGATCTATTTGACAAGAACTTTAAGGCATTGAAGAAAGAAATTGAAGAGGATACCAAAAAATGGATGGATCTACCTTGCTCTTGGATTGGGAGGATCAACATAGTAAAAATGGCAATTCTACCTAAGGCAATTTATAGATTCAATGCAATCCCCATCAAGATCCCATCAAAATTCTTCACAGATCTGGAGAGGACAATAATCAACTTTATATGGAAAAACAAAAAACCCAGGATAGCCAAAACAATCCTATACAATAAAGGATCTTCTGGAGGCATTACCATCCCTGACTTCAAACTCTATTACAGAGCTACAGTAATGAAAACAGTGTGGTATTGGCATAAAAACAGAGAAGTCGACCAATGGAATCGTATAGAAGACCCGGATTTTAACCCACAAACCTATGAACACCTCATTTTTGATAAAGGAGCTAAAAGTATACAATGGAAGAAAGAAAGCATCTTCAACAAATGGTGCTGGCACAACTGGATGTCAACCTGTAGAAGAATGAAAATAGACCCACATCTTTCACCGTGCACAAAACTCAAGTCCAAATGGATTAAAGACCTCAATATCAGCCCGAACACACTGAAAAGGATAGAAGAGAAAGTGGGAAATACCCTACAACAGATGGGCACAGGAGATCGCTTCCTATGTATAACCCCAGAAGCACAGACATTAAGAGCAACATTGAATAAATGGGACCTACTAAAACTGAGAAGCTTCTGCAAAGCAAAGGACACTGTCACTAAGACACAAAGGCAACCTACTGACTCGGAGAAGATCTTCACCAACCCCGCAACAGACAAAGGTCTGATCTCCAAAATATATAGAGAACTCAAGAAACTAGACTTTAAAATGCTAATTAACCCAATTAAAAAATGGGGCACTGATCTGAACAGAGAATTCTCAACAGAAGAAGTTCAAATGGCCAAAAGACACTTAAGGTCATGCTCAACTTCCTTAGCAATCAGGGAAATGCAAATCAAAACAACTTTGAGATATCATCTTACACCTGTCAGAATGGCTAAAGTCAAAAACACCAACGATAACCTTTGCTGGAGAGGTTGTGGAGGAAGGGGTACCCTTATCCATTGCTGGTGGGAATGCAATCTTGTGCAACCACTATGGAAGTCAGTGTTTCGGTTTCTTAGGAAATTCGGGATCAACCTACCCCTGGACCCAGCAATACCACTCTTGGGAATATACCCAAGAAATGCCCTATCATATGACAAAAGCATTTGTTCAACTATGTTCATAGCAGTATTATTTGTAATAGCCAGAACCTGGAAACAACCTAGATGCCCTTCAATGGAAGAATGGATGAAGAAAGTATGGAATATCTACACATTAGAGTACTACTCAGCGGTAAAAACCAATGACTTCTCGAATTTTGCATGCAAATGGATGGAAATAGAAAACACTATCCTGAGTGAGGTGTCCCAGACCCAAAAAGATGAACATGGGTTGTACTCACTCATAATTGGTTTCTAGCCATAAATAAGGGTCACGGAGTCTACAATAGGTGAATCTAAAGAAGCTAAGTAAGAAGGGGAACCCAAGCAAAAACATATAGTTATCCTCTTGGCTAAGGGAAGTAGACAAAATTGCCGGGGAGAAAATTGGGATCTTGGGGTGGGGTGGGTTGGGGGTAAGGGGAGATGGGGAGAGAAAAGTTAGAAGGGAAGGAGGTCGGGCCTTGGGAAAGCAGGAGGATTGGGATAAAGGAAGGTTGGACAGGGGAGCACGGAACCACAATTCTTAGTTAAGGGAACCACTTTAGGGTTGGCAAGAGACCTGACCCTAGAGGGGCTCCCAGGTGCCCAAGCTGAGGTCCCCAGTTAGTTCCTTGGGCAGTTGAGAATAGGGAACCTGAAATGACCCTATCCTTGAGCAATACTGACGAATATCTTGCATATCATCATAGAACCTTCATCTGGTGATGGATGGAGATAGAGACAGAGACCCACACTGGAGCACTGGACTGAGCTCCCAAAGTCCCAATGAGGAGCAGAAGGAGGGAGAACATGAGCAAAGAAGTCGGGACCACGAGGGATGCACCCACCCACTGAGACAGTGGAGCTGATCTATTGAGAGCTCACCAAGACCAGCTGGACTGTGTCTGAAAAAGCATGGGATAAAACTGGACTCTCTGAACATGGCGAACTATGAGGGCTGATGAGACGCAAAGGACAATGGCACGGGGGTTTGATCCTACGTAATGTGATGGCTTTGTGGGAGCCCAGCCAGTTCGGATGTTCACCTTCCTAGATATGGACGGAGGTGGGAGGTCCTAGGTCTTACCACAGGGCAGAAAACCCTGACTGCTCTTTGGACTGGAGAGGGAGGGGGAAAGGAGTGGGGGGAGGGGGAGAAGGGTGGGAGGAGGGGGCGTAAGGGGGGAGGAGGGGGAGGGAAATGGGAGGCTGGGAGGAGGTGGAAACTTGTTTTTTTTTCTCCTTTTCTCAATAAAAAAAAACAAAAAGAAAATTAAAAAAAAAAGGCAAGACTAAGAGATAAATAAGGCACTGTTTAAAACAAATCCTTTATAGATTACAGGCAAGACATGAGGTATTCCAGGATGGAGAATGGAGCAAATGCCCAACAATTACAAAACAACTATACTGGGAAAATAAAGAAGATAATTGCATAAGCATGTAAAAAGTTTTCAGGGAAGTTGCTAAGAAAAGAAGAATGAGCATACCATCATTGTGGACACAGAAATGTCCTCCTTACATGGCTCCTTCTATAAAACAAAAAAGAGAAAGGAGACAAAAAGAAATGAAATACACTTCAAGGTCCAGGGGTGGGTCAGTGTGGAGATGATGCTACTGCTAAAAATGCAAGGTTTTTAGAAGTAACAGAACTTGTGTCCACCAGGAGAGAGTAACACATACCACCTTAATGGGCTTGACCTCCGCATCTTCTGTTCTGCACAAGAAACACTTGAGGTTCCACATGAAGAGCAAGCAGTTCCTAGGATGGCCAGACTTGCCAAGAGGAGATGACATTAGCACCAGGAATATTTCAAACATATTTCTTCTCTAGAGCAACATCATAAAGCATTTCCTCAGAAAGGAGGAAGAATATACAGTTGGGAGAATGGAGGATATAAAGGGTGGTGAGAAGAAGTGGAAAGAGCTGAATATGATCAAAATACATTGTATTAAATTTTCAAAAAACTACCAAATAAACTTAAAGACTCCTAATCACTTGTTGCTCTAATCAAGAACATTGTATTAAACTCTCAAAGAACCACCAAATGAATTTACAAACTACTGATGACTTGAAATATAAATCATAGCATATTTCAGCCCCCATCAGAGAAGCTTCTCCTTGTGGTAAATAACAATGAATATAGAAACCCTAACCTGCCCATATATACAGAAGAAAATCTGGGGACTTCTCAGCTCTAAACTGAGCACTCATAACATACCCCTCCCCTCAAGCCTCAGGGATTATCAAGGAATAGAACTAGGAAGACTGTGAGAGATGGAAAGAGTGGGTAACCGCAAAAAAAAAAATGGTTGGCTTTCTTTTTCTGATAAAACAGGACAGTTGGACAAGTGAACTTGCAGCAATTGTAACAACATGCATAAAACCTGAACAAGCTCATTCTAGACAAAATGCCAACATAGAGAGAGGAAGGAAGACACAAAACTCTACCTCTAACTGAGAAACCACAGGCTTTGATAGCTGTGAGAGAATAATCAGTGGAGTCCTGGGTCAACCACACACTGGGGCAGGCCCCATCTCAATAATAGTGTAGCAACAAAAAGTGGACTCCATGTGGATGAAGAGCAATGAAGAGAACTCAAACTTTGGGTGTGAAGGTAGAGGAGAGTGGGCAACAATTATGGGAGCAGATGGAGGACTGAGATAACATGTTCACAATACAGTGCATGAAATTTTCAAAGAATTAATAAAAAATGTTCTTAAAATAAAAGAATCAAAGAAAAGAGAAAACAAAAACTGTATATACCACAAGAGTAAATTCTTACTCCTCTTTCTGAGGTAAGGAAATGTAGGATTTGATCTTAGCCACCATGGACAAACAAAACAAGCTGAAGCTATTGGCAAACCAGAAAGTACAAGGATCACTTTCACCAGGGGCTTTAAGGACGCCCTTCTTCATGTGTTCGTTATTTGAACACAGATTGAATGCCCTAGGTTAACTTTATCCAAAGGAAACAATTCTGGAGACTATTCAAGGAGTAAGAATTCTATTACCAGGGACAATTTTTCCTCCCAGGAATACCCAAGCCATTTTCAATGTTATAAAGACATTGGCAGATTTTTCCAAATCCAAATATTCTCACACTAACTGGATGAAAAACAAGCTCAGTATTAACTAAGCCTTGTTACTGGTTATGGTTAATAATCTGCTGACCAAAATTCTAGCAATACTGTTTCTGGGTGGACAAGGAGTCTTATTTCCTTTTTGTTCATTTTTCATTTACATTTGAAAGTTTAGTTTATGTGCACCATTTCTAAATCCTTTGCTCCCTTGAAAATCTCCCATATACTTCTTCTTGCTCTCTTTCAAATTCATGACCTGTTTTTTTCATAATTTTTGTTATACACACACACACACACACACACACACACACAAATAAATCTTTCAGTCTGAATGATATTCTACTGGCTTTTACATTCTGTAGACCATGTTCAGGAGGAACACAGCATTAACTAAGACAACCCCTTAGCTCAATGCTAGATCCATAGAAACAAGCTACTAGCCCACAACAACTCTAACCATGCATTGTATGACGTCACCACCAGCCCAAGACTTCAACTGCTGGTCCTGGAGGTAAAGCTGAATTCTCATTTACTAGCATGCAAATGAAGGCATACTCTCTTTCACTGTTTTGCAAGCATTTTCCTTTGCCTAGCTTCTGTGAAATTTGAACTCACTCAGCAAAGTTTTATAAGTTTTAAAATTACAAAGTTTTGTTTGTTTTTTTAAAAAAAAAAAAAAGAATGACACCTGGGAACCGTCTAGAGCCAAGTGCCTGCCAACTCTAAAATGGCTCCCTTAATTAAGATATCTTCTTCTTTGCTAACATATCTGTCCTTCCTACATCTCAAACATCCCATTCCTCCAAGCTCTCCCCAATCCTCCCCTTCTCCCTTCTCTCTTTCCACCTTACCTTCCCCCAACCCCACCCACACCCTCATGCTCCCAACTATTGCCTGGAGATCTTGTCTACTTCCAATATCCAGGAGAATAAATATATGTTTTTCTTTGGGATCACCTTCTTATTTAGCTTTTCTAGGATCATGAATTATAGGCTCAATGTCCTTTGTTTATGGCTAGAATTCACTTATGAATGAATACATACCATATTCATCTTTTGGGTCTGGATTATCTCAGGATAGTGTTTTCTATTTTCATCCATTTGCATGCAAAATTCAAGATGTCATTGTTTTACCACTGAATAGAACTCTAAAGTATATATGCACCACACCTTCTTTATCCATTCTTCTATTGAGGGGCATCTAGGTTGTTTCCAGGTTCTGGCTATTACAAATAGTGCTGCTATGAACATAGTTGAACAAATGCTTTTGTAGTATCATTGGGCATCTCTTGGGTATATTCCCAAGAGTGTTATTGCTGGATCCTGAGGTAGGTTGACTCCCAGTTTCCTGAGAAACTGCCACACTGATTTCCAAAGTGGTTGCACAAGTTTGCATTCCCACCAACAATGGATGAGTGTTCCCCTTACTCCACATCCTCTCCAGCATAGACTATCATTGGTGTTTTTGATTTTAGCCATTCTGACAGGCGTAAGATGGTATCTCAAAGATGTTTTGATTTGCATTTCCCTGATCTCCAAGGAGGTTGAGCATGACCTTAAGTGTCTTTTGGCTATTTGAACTTCTTCTGTTGAGAACAAGGGGACTGATCTAATGGGAGCACAACAAACCCAGCTACACTGGGACTGAATGAGCACGTGATCAAACTGGACTCTGAATGTGGAGGACAATGAGGGCTGACTGAGTAGCCAATGATAGTGGCACTGAGTTTTGATTCTCCTGCATGTACTGGCTTATTGAGAGCCTAGCCTGTTCGGATGCTCACCTTCCTAGACCTGGATGGAGGGGGGAGGGCCTTGGACTTCCCACAGGGCAGGGCACCCTGACTTCCCTTAGGACTGGAGAGGGAGGGAAGGGAGAGTGAAGGGACTTGGAGGGAAATGGGAGGATGGAAGGTGGTGGAAATTTTTATAAATAAGTTTAAAAACAGATGAAAAAGGAATTGATGATGAAGACAGGGATGGGTGCGTTTTAGTCCTCAGGTGATATTGTGAATGGTCCTTCAACATCAGGATTTTGTTTAAGCAGATAAATTGCATTCGTGAAGAAGAGGTTTTTTTTTTCTTTCTAAGGTGTCTCATTGTCTATAGGATCTCCTTGGGAAATTTCTCTTCTCTACAATTATCTGATAGTAATTAATGACTTGTAGCTTCATTGTATTCAGTCAAAAAGTGCACACACAAGCACACACACACACAAAGCAATCCAAGGCTGAGAACAAGACACCATTCAAAAAATCATTGTTATGATTACTGAGCTAGAATTCCACTGTCTGGGTATTGCAGTAAATCTAGTGTCCTGATGAAGTAAAAGCTCCTAATAGACAAGAATCTTGCTAGAAGTGTTGTATATGAGTTATTTGAAATAATGCTTTAAAAGCATACTGAGTGCTGTGTTCTGTGGTTTCCCAGTGCCATGGCAGCATAGTAGAAGGAAAGTGGACAGGCTACCATCTTCATACTAAAAATGTGAGATTTCTCTGAAATTTGTTTTATTTTAGTGAAAATTGTTCTGTGTACATCCATTTTTATCTCCCTGTGGATTGTATTGCGTTTGAAATGTTACCATTATGCAATTTAAATTTTCTCTTTCTTTGATATGTACTCTATCTATTTTCACCAAGAATCCATACTTTTATTCTTATCTAGTTTAAGTTTTATTGAACTTCAACTTTGATAGCATTTCATATTCATAGGTTCCATCGCTAAAATTCATTCAACTACAGATATTTTACAAAGCAGAACATTTCTCTCAGCACTGAATATATATATACTTTCTTTTCTTATTGTTTTCTAAGCAACAGAATAACAAGCAACTATTCACTACACAATTTTTCTGCTTAGCAATTCAGTCCGTTAACCTCTTTTCAAAAATGAAATTTATTCATAGAATATTCAAATACAGGTTGAAATTTTCAAATTTCAATGAGCCACCTATAAGTACTATAACATCCTCCTCCAAGAGGTTACCTATTACAAATGTTTACATTTTATAACAAGTTCATCCCTATCAAACTGTCTCTGGAAGACATACAAAAATAAACTCAACATTTTTCCAATAAATAGGTAAATAAATAAACAATGTTAGAAGATGAAAATGATAAAACAAACCTAGTAATATGAAGGGATTCCTTCTAAAGATACACAAAATTTTACAACAGATTTAACATTATTGGACACATGCTACATGAATATATAAAAACATGTATTTTATATATTAACATAAACATTTTAAAATTTCAAAGTGATTAATTATATATAAAAGTATATTTTGCTAATGACATTTGTTCATATACATATTTAGACCATATTTATATTTATCCTTATAAAATATACATATATTTCCATATTTTCTGACAATGCAGAATTAGTTAAAGAAGTACCTAAACTATAACAAAATTTTGCCAAATTCAAAATGTTACAAGTGAAGTACAGAAGGCTGAAATTTATACAAAAATAACTTATTAAGAACTAATGTTCTTATAAAATACAAAAGATGATGTACATTTTAGGAAACTGAGGGCTCCACAGCCCTGAGCCTGCACCTCAGCCACCACATCATGGAAGCAAATGCCTGTCTAAGTTTAGTGTTTCCCAGAATCAAGACATAGGAGTGGCCAGAAGGGAAAGCAATTCCAACAGTCCAGAAAAGCAGAGACACTGAATTTCTCTGCTTATATTTAATGTTACAAAACTGCAAAAGAAGTGACAGAAAAAAAATGCTGTATAGTAAAAGGAATGTGACAACCATTTGCAGAGCCTTTATGTGGGCTGCCTTGCTGACGTCTCTAGAGCCTTTGGTGTTGTACCGCATACTCTTCAGATGTCTCCATAGGGAGAAGATGAGCAGGAGAAACACAGTCAGGGTCACGGTGAAGGGGATGAGTGTGAACATAGTGTTGGTGAGTAAAACGAGCCTAGCAACTTGAGAATAATTACTTGAGATAACTCTGAAGAATATATTTGCTTCAATTCTGTAAATAAAGACATCAATGTGTGTGTCTATGACTAAAACATTTAAAAACAGGAGGAGCAGAGATGCTAACAGTGTCCCTGAAACCATTATTTTTACTTTCCATTTTAGATGAAGAAAAATAGAGTTTGAAAAATTGACTATCTTGAAAAAATAGAAGATGCTGAGACATGTAGCAAGCCAGATACTGAAATGATTGGTTACTGTCCAGAAAATACAAGATTGTCTCACAGTTCTTCTAGTTATTAATATGGCTGGATACCAATTATATACAAATAAATTTGCAGTTAGTGAAAAGAGAAAAGCAATTCTGGAAATTGCCAGAGTAGTCAAGATCTGGTCTATGAAAGATATTTTTCTCCTCTTTACCCAGTCCATAACGTTCACTAGCACTGTGAATGCATTGCCTAAATTTCCCATTAGCAATTCCACATTTAAAATAGTTAATAATAGGTAATACAAGACACCATTCATTGTTTCCAAGATGATGTTCCGAATTACACTATACTCATATTTGTGAATACAGTCTTCTGATGTATGTCTAGCTGATTCTTGAGAATTCATAACATACTAATTTACTGAACTCATACATACAATGTCAAGTAAACATCAAGATTTTCTAAAGAAGTGGCTTGTAGTTTTCTTCACAAAAATCTTACACTTTGCAAGAAAACCCAGGTGAGCTTCATCCAGATGCTTCATGCCCTATACACAATGTACCGGAGTCCTCCATAGTTGATGCTAAAGAAAGCAGAATTCTCATGCAATGTCATCAAAATAAATAAATTTATTTGCATTTCTTGACTGTTTGCATATTAAATTGTAACCACTTAATCTCTGATAAGTAAAAATGATAGAATTCTAACTCACATAAAAGGCAAAGTATCTTAACTTCTATGTAACATAAGATTTCCATTAAATATTTCAAAATGAAGCCAGGTAGGCACATATACATATTTTCAAAAGATTTTTTCTCTAAGCAAACAATTACCTAGTAATCTTACCTACTTAGTTACTCTTCAAATATCTGGGACTGAGATTAACAATTTTACATTATATAAGGTTATATATGCATGCATAAACATACATAGATACTAATATATGCTAGTTAATAAATATGCATTTTACATCATAATCCCTTTCATGTCTGAGTGAGATAATTCAGATTTATAGTTTATTTAAATTTATTGTGCATTTCACTCACAATTAGTAATGTGATAGTTGTTAGGAGATGGTATAAAATTGCTTCCATTTTTAATTGAGGCAATAGTAATGTAAATATTCTAAAGACTTGTGACTATCTTCTTCACACATGTAAAGAAATATGGAATAATTCCTATTCTGTTACAAAGACAATAAGTTTACATGAATTCATTTGCACAACAAGAATCTTTTTCATTATCCATGCCTCCTACCTTTGTTAATGCATCTGATTCCTTCACCAGTATGAATACTAGGCTCTATTCATTTTCCTTCAGTTTGCACTGGCATTTGCTCCTGTAGTGTCACTGTAGGTATCAAGGCATATAAAGAGCATTATACACCCCAGGAAAGAAAGGGAATGGTGCAATGGTTCATAACATTCTTTAAGACCTAATGGATAGTCAAAAAAGCAATAACACAAAAGAGAAGTATTAAAGGAAGAAAACAGAAAAACATGTATCAAAACTATAGTAAACTTGGCCTAGTGGTGCACACCAGTATACGTGACTCAGCACTGAAGGAAACTGGGCCAGTTAGTGAGACCCTGTATCAACATAACACTAACAAAATGCTGAGATGGAAGAAAAAGTCACAGACTATTGCATATGAAAGATGGATTATAACTGGTAATTGTGAACAGAGAAAGTGACAGAATTTCTAGAAAAGAAACATTAACATACCTGAACACAGAAAGGTCCTCATGGGATGGCTCTTTCCATAGCAAAAAGGCAGAAGAAGACAAAGAGAAATGCAGAACACATTGAGGGT
The DNA here is from genome assembly GCF_018167655.1 of Microtus oregoni. Lineage (NCBI taxonomy): Eukaryota > Metazoa > Chordata > Mammalia > Rodentia > Cricetidae > Microtus > Microtus oregoni. The sequence goes on from NW_024543061.1 coordinate 72,915,167, forward strand.
GGGGCTGTGTGGAGAAAATGCTAGTACAATAGCTCCAAGGCCTTTAGGAAAAGTGACAAAGCTTGTATTCATGGGAGGCAGTAACACCAGCCCAACAGCTTCCCTGAGCCCCTCTTCTCTACCTTCCACTCTGGACAAGAAACATTTGAGGTTCTACTGGAATGGCTGTAGACGCTGAACTTTCTAGGCCAAGTTGCTTCATTCAGATTCGAAACCTCAAATGTATTAATAGCAGCAAGATTGCTGTGAAAGTCTCTGACACAGTTTTAGAAAAGAGCCTAACTCCTACTGAATTGATGCCTGGCACTTCTTTGCAAAAGGAGTAATTTATATTCAAGAGACAAAGCAGCAAAAACAGAGCTACAGAAAAAGCATAGCCTTCCATCCCCAGTGCAGGGCATTCGGCAAAGGTGTAATTCATGTGTTTATAAATTCAGTCACTCTTTGATTGGCACAGTTCATGATTATTTTAATTATAAATCTGTGTGAGATCTCAAATTTCTTATGTTTTGAAATTTTTCTGGTGAATATCTTGTATCATCAATGATATTCATCCATTTTGAACTATAACAGATCTTGTGAGCGTTAGGTCTAATTTTGTAAGTGATCATCCAGGGACTGCACAGTGGCAGGGAAAATGTTCATTGTAGTCTAGATTTTGTTGTTTCACTTCTATGAGCATACAATATGCACACTTAAAAAGCTTTAAAATTAGATTCCATTGGTCAACATCTCTGTTTTTATGCCAAGCTCCTTTCATTACTTTAGCTCTGTAATAGAGTTTGAAGTCAGGTATGGTAATGCCTCCAAAAGTACTTTTATTGTATAGGATTGTTTGACTATCCTGTGCTTATTGTTTTTCCAAATAAAATTCATTATTGTTCTCTTAAGGTTTGTGAAGAATTTTGTTGGGGTTTTGATGGGGATTGCATTGAATCTATAGATTGCTTTTGGTAGAAGTATCACTTTTACTATGTTGATCCTCCCAATCAAAGAGCATGGGAGATCCTTCCATTTTCTGGTATCCTCTTCGATTTCTGTCTTCAAAGACTTAAAGTCTTGTCAAATAGATCTTTCACTTCCTTGGTTAGAGTTACCCCAAGATTCTTTATGCTATTTGAGGCTATTGTAGAAGGTGATGTTTCTCTGATTTCCTTCTCTGCTTCTTTGTTCTTTCTGTGTAAGAGAGCTACTGATTTTTTTGGAATTGATCTTGTATCCTACAAAAGACACTGAACCTATAGTTCATGGCTCTAGAGAAGCTAAATAATAAGGTGAACCCAAAGTAAATATATATTTATCTTCCTAGATATTGGAAGTCGACAAGATCATTGGACAAAAGTTGGGAGCACGGGGGTGGCATGGGGTGGGAGGAGGGAATATGGGGAGAGAGAAAGGAGAAGGGGAGGATTGGGGAGAGCTTGGGGGAGTGGGATGGTTGAGATGGAGGAAAGGTGTATATGGAATCAGGGAAGAAGATATCTTAATTAAGGGAGGCATTTTAGGGTTGGCAAGAGACTTGGCTCTAGAGAAGTTCCCAGGTGTCCATGGGGATGTCCCCAGCTAGGTCCTTGGGCAGCAGAGGAGAGGGTGCCTGAACTGGCCTTCTCCCATAGCCACACTGATGAATATATTGCATATCACCATAGAACCTTCATCTGGCAATGGATGGAGATAGAGACAGAGACCCACATTGGAGCACTAACAGAGCTCAAAGGTCCAGATGAAGAGCAGAAGGAGGGAGAACGTGAGCAAGGAAGTTAGGACCGCAAGTGTCTCAGGACCACTGAGAAGGTGGGGCTGATCTAATGGGAGCTTACCAAGGCCAGCTGAACTGGGAATGAATGAGCATGTGATCAGCCTGGACTCTCTGAATGTGGCTGACAATGAGGACTGACTGAGAAGCCAATGATAATGGCACTGGGTTTTGATTCCACTGCATGTACTGACTTTTTGGGAGCCTAGTCTGTTTGGATGCAAACCTTCCTAGACCTGGAAGGAAGGGAGAGGGCCTTGGTCTTCCCACAGGGCAGGGCACCCTGACTTCTCTTAGGACTGGAAAGGGAGGGGGAGGGGGAAGGGAGAAGGAGAGGAAAATGGGAGGAGGTGGAATTTTTTAATAAATAAATAAAAACTTTTATAAATATTACAGGGAAAAAATCATACAAAAAAGAGGACTCTATGTGGATGATTGGAAATGAAGAGAACTCGATGTTTGAGTGTGAAGGTAGAGAAAGTAGAGATGACAGTTATGGGAGCTGTTGGAGGACCGAGATAATATGTTCAAAATACATTGCATGAAATTTTCAAGGAAATCATAAAAAATATTCTTAAGGGGGCTGGAGAGATGGCTCAGAGGTTAAGAGCATTGCCTGCTCTTCCAAAGGTCCTGAGTTCAATTCCCAGCAACCACATGGTGGCTCACAACCATCTATAATGGGGTCTGGTGCCCTCTTCTGGCCTGCAGGCATACACACAGACAGAATATTGTATACATGATAAATAAATATAAAAAAAAATATTCTTAAGAACAAAGAATCAAAGAGAAGAAAACAAAAACCCTATATATCACCAGAGAATATTCTTATCTCTTCTTTTTAGGTAAGGAAATGTAGATTGTAGATCTTACCTACCTTGAACAAACAAAACAAGCTAAGGCACACCAGACAGTACAAGGATCACTTCCACAATGGGTTTTAAGGACACTTTTCTTCACGTGCTCATTATTTGAACCAGGTGAACTAGAGTTGAATGCACTATGTTATCTTTGCCTATGGACATAATTCTAAAGATAGTTCAAGGAGTAAGAATTCTATCACAAGGGATGTTTTTTCTCCCAGTAATACTCAAGCCATTTTCAATGCTATGAAGACATTGGCAGATTTTCCAAAACCAAATTCTCTCAATAACTGGATGAAAAGCATGCTCAGTAGGTACTAAGCCTGTGTAACTGGTTTATGTACAATAATCTCCACACAAAAATCTCTACAAATACCGTTTCTGGGTGGACAATAAAATCTTATTTCTTTTTTGTTCATTTTGTCATTTACCTTCTAGAGTTCAGTGTATTTGCATCATTTCTACATCCCTTTTCCTCCATCTTAACTCTCCCGTTTACTTCTTCTTGCTACCTTTCAAATTTACTACCCGTTTTTTTCATAATCTTTGTTACATGCACACACACACACACACACAAACAAACGTTTCAGTCTGAATGATTTTCTACTGACTTTTACTTTCTTTGGACCATGTTAAGGAGGAATGCAACATTAACTAAGACAACCCCTTAATTCAATGCTAGTTAATAGAAAAAAAAAACTGCTATCCAAAATTAACTCAAACCATGCACTGTACACCCTTACATCAGCCCGAGGCGTCATCTGTTTGTCCTGGAGGTAAAGCTGAATTCTCATTTATTAGCATGCAAATAAAGGCAGACTCTCTTTCATTGTTTTGCAAGCATTTTCCTTTGTCTAGCATCTTTGAAATCTGAGTTCATGAAGTGTGACTGTCGTGCAGCAAAGCTTTAAATTTTTAAAGTTGCAAACCTCTTTTTAATAAAAAGGAAAAAGAAGAAGAAGAAGATAAAGAAGAAGAACTGGTGAATGCAGGAATGTGTGAGCTTCAGTCCTCAGGTGATATCATGAATGGTTCTTCAACATCAGGATTTTGTTTCGGCAGATAAATTACATTCATGAAGAAGAGCTTTTTCTTTCTAAGGTGTCTTGTTATTTATAGTATCTTCTTGGGAAATTTCTCTGCTCTACAATTATCTGGTGGTAATTAATATCTTATGCCTTCATTATATTAAGTGAAAAAGTCACACACACACCATTTCAAGGCTGAGAACAAAACACCATTCAAGAAATCATTGCTGTGATCACTGAGCTAGAATTCCACTGTCTAGGTATGGTAGTAAATCTAGTGTGTTGATAAAGTGAAAGCTACTAACAGACAGGAATCTTGGTAGACGTGTTGTGTAAAGGTTATTTAAAATAGTGTTTTAAAAGCCCATTGAATGCTGTGTTCTGTGGTTTACCAGAACCTTGGCAGCATAGTAGAAGGAAACTAAACAGGCTTCCATCTTGATGCTGAAAATGTGAGATTTCTCTCAGATGTTTTTTATTGAAAATTGTTCTGTGCACTTCCACTTTTATTGCCCTGTGGGTTAAACTGTGTTTGAAATGTTATCGTTATGCAATTTACATTTTATCTTTTATTGATCTATTTAGTTATTTTCATCAAGAAAGCTATACATTGACTCTTATCTAGTTTTTCTTTTATTGAACTTCATCTTTGACTGTTAGCATTTCACATTCATAGGTTCCATCTCTAAAAATTTATTCAACTTCAGATACTTTACAAAGCAGAGCATTTCTCTCAGCATTGAATATATACACACATCCTTTTCTTAATGTTGCCTAAGCAACAGAATAACAAACAACTACTCACTGAACAATTTTCCTGTTTCCCAATTGAGAACTTTAACCTCCTTTTAATAAGAGAACTTATTCATACAATATTCAAAAAAGGCTGAAATTTTCAAATGTCAATGAGCCATGTATAAGTACTATAATATCCTCCTCCAAGTAGCTATTTATTACACATATCCACATATTATAACATGTGAATCCCCTTCAAATTGTCTCTAAAAGACATACAGAAAAATGAAAACAACATTTTTTCCAATACGTACGAAAATAAATTAACAATTTTAGAAGACAAAAATTTGATAAAACAAATCTAGTAATATAAAGGGGTCACTTCTAAAGAGTCCCAGAATTCATACAACAGTTTTAACAACATTGAATACTTGCCACATGAATGCATACACCCATGTATTTTACATTTAACGTAAATCATTTGAAAATGTCAAATTATAGATAGAAAAAATAATTTTTCTAATATTTTGTGTTTATATGTTTATTAAGTCCATGTTCATATCTATCCTTATAAAAACATTATAAATATTTCCATATTTTCTGCCAAGGCTAATGGTTTGGGCAGTACCTGACCTACACAAAATTTTGCAAAATTCACAATGCTACAAATGAAATACAGAAGTTTGAAATTTATACAAAAATAATTTATTAAGAACTAATGTTTCTCTAAAATACAAAAGATCAAGTACATTTTAGAAAACTGAGGGCTCCACAGCACTGAGCCTGCACCTCAGCCGCCACACCATGGAAATAAATGCCTGTCTAAGCTTAGTGTTTCCCAGGATCAAGACATATGAGTGGCCAGAAGGGAAAGCAACTCCAATAGCCCAAAAAAGAAGAGAAACTGAGCTTTGTTGCTTATACTTAATGTTACAAAACTGCAAAAGAAGTGAGAGAAAATAAAAGGAATACAGTAACAGGAAGCTGACAACCATTTGCAGGGCCTTTATGTGGGCCGCAGTGCTGACATCTCTGGACCCTTTGGCAATGTACTGCATGTTCTTCAGATGTTGCCACAGGGAGAAGATGAGCAGGAGAAACACGGTCAGGGTCACGGTGAAGGGGATGAATGTGAACATAGTGTTGGTGTGTATAATGTGCCTAGCAACTTGAGAATAATTACTTGAGATAACTCTGAAGAATGCATTGGCTTCAACTCTGTCAATCCAGAGATCAATATGTGTGTTTACAACTAAAATGTTTAAAAACAAGAATAGCAGAGATGCCAACAGTGTCCCTGAAACCATTTTTTTTACTCTCCACTTTAGATGAAGAAAAATAGAGTTGGAAAAACTAGCTATCTTGAGGAAATAGAAGATGCTGAGACATGTAGCAAGCCAGATGCTGAAATGATTGGTTACTGTCCAGAAAATACAAATTTGTCTCATAATTCTTCTAGTTATTATTATGTCTGGGTATTGTTCAGATACAAACAAACCTACAGTTAGTGAAAAGAGCAAAGCAACTCTAGATATTGCTAGAGTAATCAAGATCTGATCTATGAAACATGTCTTTCTCCTCTTTAACCAGTGCATAACATTCACCAAAACTGTGAATGTATTACCTAAATTTCCCATTAGCAATTCTACACTTAATGTAGTTGATAACATGTAATGTAGGAGACCATTCATTGTTTCCAAGAGACTGTTCACAATTTCACTATAATTCAAAATATTTGTGAATACAATCTTCTGATGTATGTCTAGCTGATTCTTGAGAATTCATTACATACTAATTAAATGAACTCATATGTACAATGTCAAGTAAACATCAGATTTACTAATGAAGTGGTTTATAGAGTTTTTCACAAAAATCTTACATTTTGCAAGAAAACCCAGGTGTGCTTCATCCAGTCGCTTCATACTTTATACATAATGGACTGCAATCCTTCATAGTTGATGCTGAACAAAGTAGAATTCTCATGTACTGTATTCAAAATATATAAATTTATTTTCATTATCTTGACTATTCACACATTAAATTTTAATCATTTATTTTCTGACAAGAAAAATTATAAAATTTTAACTCATATAAAAAGCAAAATATCTTAACTTCTATGCAACAAAATTTTCCATTAAATATTTCAAAATGAAGCCAGTTAGGCACCTATACATATTTTCCAAAGTTCTTTCTACAAGCAAACAATTACATAACAATCTTACATAGTTAGTTATACTTCAAATACTGGAACTGAGAAGATTAATAATTTTACTTTTTATACAGTCATATGTGCATGCATACATATCCACATATATACTAGTTCATAATTATGCATTTATTTAGATCATAATCCCTTTCATTTCTGACATAAATAATTCATGTTTATAATGTACTTAAAATTTATTGTTCATTTCACTTACAATTAATAATATGATAGTTGTTAGGAGATGGGATAAAATTGCTTTCATTTTTAATTATGCAGTAGTAATGTAAATATGCTAAAGACTTGTGACTAAATAAATATGGAATAATTCCTATTCTGTTACAAAGCAGAAATTAATTTACATGAATCCATTTGCACAAGAATCCTTTTCATTATCCATGTCTCCTACCTTTGTTAATACATCTGATTTTTTCACCAGTTTGAGACTCGGCACTATTCATTTCTCTCCAGTTTTCACTGACATTTACTCCTATAATGTCACTGTAGGTATCTAGGCATATAAAGGACAATACATAGCCCAGTCAAGCCAGGTCAGAATATTCTTCAAGACCTAATGGATAATGTACACTTCTTTGAATGGTATTATTTACAAAGCAATAAAAAATAAAAATAAAAAAGATCTAATAGATAGTCAAAAAAGCAGTAACACAAAACAGAAGTATTAAAATAAGAAAGCAGAATAACATATGACAAAAACATACTAAACTTGGACAAGTGGTATACAATGGTATATGTGGCTCAGGACTGAAGGAAACTGGACTAGATGGTGAGACCCTGTATAAACATAACACTAACAAAAATGTTTAGATTAAAGGAAAAGTCAAAGGTTATTGTATGTGAAAGATGGATTACAACTGGAAATTGGAGCAATAGTGAGCAGAGAAAATGACAAAATTTCTAGAATAGAAACATTGACATACCTGAACATAGAAAGGTCCTCATGGGATGGCTCTTTCCCCATAACAAAAAGACAGAAGATGACAGAGAAATGCAAAACACTTTAAGGGTGGGGCGGTGTGAAACAAATGCTAGTACAATAGCTTCAAGGCCTTTAGGAAAAGTGACGAAGCTTGTACCCAGGAGAGGCAGTAAAGCCAGCCCAAGAGCTTCCCTGAGCCCCTCTTCTCCACCTTCCACTCTGAACAGGAAACATTTGAAGTTCTATTGGAGTAGCTGTAGCTGCTGGGCTCTGTAGGCCAAGTTCTTTTGTTCAAATTCAAAACTGCTACTGTATTAATAGTGGCAAGATTGCTGTGAAAGTCTCTGACACAGTTATTGGAAAAGAGCCCAAACTCCTACTGAATTGATGCAATGCACTCCTTCAAGAGAGAAGTAACCCATATTCAAGAGACAAAGCAGCAAAAACAAGCATAGTGTCCTAGTGTGCTATTCTCAGTGCATGGCACTCTGCAAAGGTATAAGTCATATGTTGATAAATCCAGTCACTCTTCGAGTGACACAATTCATGACTATTTTGATCATGAATCTGTTCGAGATCTCACATATCTTGTTTTCTATTTTCTTGGTGAATAAAAAAATAAGGAAAGGAATTTTCTTACTAATTAGATTTTATAATGTTAAATGGTATTTTGCAAATAAATAAGCAATAAGAAATATAATGATGGTGACATTATCCACATTTGAAAAGTATATGAGATTTTATTAAAATCATTTTTATTATTAAATTTAAAATACTAACCCCACTTTCTCCCCTCTTTCCACTCCTTCACAAACTCTCCCATCCAACCCCCTTCCAATCCTAAGAGAGGGCAAGGCACTCTTCCGTGTGGAAAGTTCAAGGCCCTCCCTACTACATCTAGGCTGAGCAAGATATGCATCCAAAGAGAATAGGATCCCGAAAAGCCAGTATATGCAGTAGAGACAAATCCCATTGATACTGTTAGTGGCCCCTCAGTATGCCCCAACTGTAAACTCTATTTAGAGGGACTAGTTTAATTCCATGCTTGTTCACTCCCAGTCCAGTTGGAGTTGGTGAGCTCCCATTAGCTCAGGCTAATTGTCTCAGTGGATGAACTCCTCATGGTCTTGACCTCCTTGCTCATACTCTCACTCAGTCCTCTCTTCAACTGGACCTTGGGAGCTCAGTCCAGTGCTCTGATGTGGGTTTCTGCCTCTGTTTCCATCTGTTGTTGTACATAGGTTCTATGGTGCTATTAAGATAATCATCAGTCTGACTACAGAGCAAGGTCAGTTCAGGCACCCTCTCCTCTATTGCTCAGGGTCTTATCTGGGTTCATCCTTGTGGATTCCTGGGAATTTTTCTAGAGCCAGGTTTATTGTTAACCCCATAATGGTTCCCTCAATCAATATCTCTTTCCTTGCTCTCATCTCTGTCCTTAGTCAATCTCATCTCTGTCCTTTCTCTAACTCAACTTTATTATTCCCTCAAGTTTTCCTCAACCATCTCCGTCTCCCTTCTACTCCCCACCCCCGTGCTCCCAATTTGGTCAGGTGATCTTCTCTGTTTCCAATTTTCAGGTGAGTCTATATACATTTTTCTTTGTGTTCACCTTATTACTTAGCTTCTCTAGGATCATGAACTATAGGCTCAATATCTTTTGTTTATGGCTAGTATCCACTTATGAGTTAGTACATACCATAATCTTTTTGGAGGAGTCTGGGTTACCTCACTCAGGATAGTGTTTTCTAATTCCATTCATTTGCATGCAAAATTTAAAATGTTATTGCTTTTTACCACTGAGTGATATTCTAATGTGTAAATGTGCCACTTTCTTTAACCATTCTTTGGTTGAGGGGCATCTAGGTTGTTTCCAGGTTCTAGCTATAACAAATAATGTTATGAACATAGTTGACCAAATGCTTTTGTAGTATGATTGAGATTCTTTTGGGTATATTCCCAAGAGTGGTATTGCTTAATCCTGAGGTAGGTTGATTCCCAATTTTCTGAGAAACCAAGCCCTTATCCAAACTAATCAAAAGGCAGAGAGAGAGCATCCAAATTAACAAAATCAGAAATGAAAAGGGGGACTTAACAACAGACACTGAGTAAATTCAGAGAATCATTAGGTCCTATACAAAAACCTCTACTCCACAAAATTGGAAAATGTAAAAGAAATGGACAATTTTTTGGATAGATACCATATACCAAAATTAAATCAAGACCAGGCAAGCAATTTAAATAGACCTATCAGTTGCGAGGAAATAGAAGCTGTCATCAAAAACATCCCAACCAACAAAACGCCAAATGCCAGATGGTTTTAGTGCAGAATTCTGCCAGAACTCTCAAGAAGAGCTAATACCTATACTCCTCAAAGTGTTCCACATAATAGAAACCAAAGGATCATTGTCAAACTTTTTTTGTGAGGCTATAGTTACCTGATACAAAAACTGCACAAAAACTAACCAAATAAGAGTATTACAGAACAATCACACTCATGAACATGGCTGCAAAACTTCTCAATAAAATAAAACCAAATCCAAGAACATATTAAAATCTTTTTTTGTTTGTTTGTTTGGGATTTTTTTGTTTTTTTTTTCCTTGGCTGGAATTTTATTGTAACTTTTTAAATATAGTTGATCATACTCGACAATATTTATCTCAAAATCATTATTGTACTTGTGTGAATAATTTATTTTGACACTCTTGTTCCAGCAACACATTTAGCCATTTACCTTTCTACAACTTTATCATTAAACATATTTTTCTTATGTAAATATCTCTGTCTCTAGAGATTTAAGTGACAAGCAAAATATCTTAAATGTGTGAACAAAAATATTTTCTTCTTCCTAAATAACATGCTTTGTTTGGTACAGAAATAGGTAATTTGCATCAGCTAAGATATGTAGATATAATGCATTCTTTCTCCTAACTAATACGCTTTAAATTCTTCCCCTGTTATCTCCTAACTCAGGTATTACATTTCCATCTTCACGATGTAAGCATTAAACCTCCATATGTGAAAGTGTACATGCCCCACTAAACAAGGCAATGACCGTAGAGGATGTCAAGTGTCTTCATCTTTCACTCTGTCCCATTTCCTTGAGATAGGATATCTCACTGAGCCTGGAGCAGAGCTGGTGGCTAGCAAGCCTCAGGGATCCTCCCGTCTCCACTTCCCATCCACAAAAGCTCTGGTTTTACAAACACACATCATCATGCCCTGTATCTTATGAGTTATGTGGATTTGAACTAGGATCCCCATGGTAGTGAAGATTCTCTAACAAGCTAAGTCATATTTCCTGTCTCACTTTCAGTATAACTACTTTATATGTCCCCTTGAATTGTGGATGCAGTCAATTATTCTGTACAATTCCATGATCACTATCAAGCAAACAGCACCACAGTTTGTTAGTAGGTGAAATCAATCCTATCTTTCAGCAAACAGTACATTCTCATAACTGCACAACTTAACTTGTATTAATATACTCTGTGTCCCTCCTGTAGACCAAAGGAATTCATATTTGACTTTGAATTGAAACTGTATTCTTGTTTGCTAGCATGCAAATAAGGACATATTCTGTTTCAACATTTATAAATGCTTTTGTTTAATTTCTCCATTATTTGTGTTAAACAACATTAGTTTTCTCTGAAAATGTGAGATTCAATAAGTAGATTATACAGAGTGTTTTCTTGGGAACCTAGGAAACTAATACTCCTTCAAGAGCTAGTAACCATGTATAAGTTTGTTTAAAACTGTACGCTTCTGCACTTATACAGAGGTGCACACACATGCCTCATAGAAGAATTATTGTTCTATCATCTCAAGTGTGTTTCTCTTGTAGATAATTAAGATTCAAAGCACCTTTGTTGACCTTCAGGCTTTTCAGCTTTATATCTTTGTTTGTCAAAAATATTTTTCATGTTTAGAGCTTTGGTGAAGTTACTGATTTGGGTCCATTCACTTTTAAAATAACATTTTTTTAAAAACTAATCTGCAATTCACAGGATCAAGGTTTAAACTTTTCTTGTGATTGCATTATGTTTGTTTGAAAACCTGTTTCAGGCAGAAATAAATAGAAGTACTAAATCTCTAAGCCCAGTTTATCGATATCAGTTAACAGCAGAACCATTCTATTCTTGCCAAACACTTTCTCCATTTCAACTCCCTTCGATGGATAGAAAATAGAACTTTAAAATAGAATACCTGCTTTCCCTGGGAGTATGATACATTTGACTTCTCTGTGCACCCTGTTGGCAAAGGCTACTCATTAATTTCCCAGCTGCCTTGTCCCAAACATTCACTCAAAAACTACATTAATCACAACACTGCTTGGCCTATTAGCTCATTCTTCAAATTGGCTAGTTCTTTAATCTTAAATTGGCCCATTTTTAAAAATCTGTGTATTGCCACATGGTTGTGGCCTACTGGTAAGGTTTTATCCAGCATTGGGCATCTGTCTCCTGCAGTGGCTATATCGCTTCTCTTTGACTCTGCCTACTCTCTCCTACTCTCTCTCCTTGGAATTCCCACCTCATTCTGTTCTGTGCTGCAATAGGCCTAAAGCAGATTCTTTATTAACCAATGGTATTCACAGCATACAGAGGAAAATCCCACATCAGCAGCCTGACATGTTAACAAACCCACTGCTCCTCCGACTCTAATAAATGCTTTGCCTGAAAAATGACCCCTCTTCCTCTCTGTCTCTACATTTATGATCATCTCTAAAATGTAACACTTATGAACTGAGTAATCCCTAGGAAAACAATAGGTATTAGGGAGAAGACTGCTTCTCATTGAACTGTACAAATCTAAACTTTAGACCCCACAAATTGAAAGAAAGGCCTGTTTCAACGTCAGTTCTCTAGAATCAGTGCACATGAATGGGCTGAAAGAAAAGCAAATCCCAGAGCTTGTAAAAATAAAATTATTGTACTTTCCTCTTAATGTTACAAAATAGTAAGAAAAGGAACAGAAAAAAAATGGTATACAGTAACAAGTTGACCACCATTTTCAGGGTCTATATGTGGGCTGTGCTGATGACATCTCTGGAAGCTTTTGCAGTGAGCTACATGTTCTTAAAACATGTCTTTGGGAAAAAATAGCAGGAGGAAAGTAATCAGGGTCATGGTGAAGGTGATGAGGGTGAGAATAGTGTTCGTGAAAGAAATAAGCCAAGAGAATTGAAGAGAGATGTTTGAAATAACTCCATGTCCATTAATCCAGACATGAACATGTCTATTTATGACTAAAATATTCAAATACAAGAGAAGCAGAGGTGCCAGAAATGTCATCAAAATAACTTCTCTAACTTTCCACAACAGGTGCAAAAAATAGAGTTTGATATAACGGCTATTTTGAGATAATGAATGATTCCGAGGTTTATAGTAAATCAGAAGCTGACATGATTGGTCACAATCCTGAAAATATTGATTCTTCTCTCCACTCTTCCAGTTATCAGTGAGGATGGATACAACTCAGATATCAAATGGACTATGAGAAGAGACCAGAGCACAGTGATCCTAGAGATGGCCAAAGCACTGAGGATCTGATCCTCTGTCGAGAACTTTCTTCTCTTGACCCAGTCCATGAAGTTCACCAGTACCACAAATGCAATCCCTCACTTTCTGCTATTGATTCTATTCTTAAAATGAGAGTAAGCAGGAACTATAGGAAATCACACAACGTGAACAGGATGCTCCAGTTTCTATTACACAGCAGTAGCTATGTAAAAACATCCTTTATAAAACCTAGGTAGACCTAATTCTTGAAAATCCACAGCATATTCACTATTAAGAACTTCCATATACAATTTCAACAAAATAGCAAGATTCACAAATAAAACCATTTGTGTATTTCTCCATGAATATATTTCACATATTCTAGGACAGGCCAGTTGAAGATAATGTAAATACTGTGTGTCACATGTTAAACAGAAAACTACCAAAATCTAATGTGCTGTCATCAATTAAAGATACATATATTTGATTTGTTTTTCTACTTTTGTCTTTTACATATTTTCATGTGGTTTCTGGACTAGTAGCACTTGGTAGTTGTAACTCATAGCAAGCAAAATGTAGAAGAAGAACTTCTTTAAATAGATCAAAACTGGTTCTGTATAGGGAACTATGCATGATTTCTAAAGATCTTCCAACAAGCTACAATCTCCTAGACATCTTCATTCATCAAATACTTAGTACTAAGAATGCTAATCATCTTACTTTTAACATGGCCCTGCAAACACCTACCCAAACATCCACCAACACAGAAATAAACATTTATTTAGGTTGAAATCCTCTTTACTCTTCACCACAAATAAGGCATGTTCATTTTTTACTCATCATTTATTGTGACTCTAACAAATGTAACAGCTGTCAAGATATTTAATAAAATTGTATTAAAATAAAATTGATATAGTAATAGTATATGTATTGCATCAACCTATGATTCTGTAATCAATGTATGTGATCAACTCTAGAGTAATACTATTGTGTTATAATACAAAGAGCTTAAATGAATTTACCTATAACACAAGAATCCATTCCAATCACCATGTCTTTTTGCTTGAATGTCTACTTGTGGTTTCAGCACCAGGAACTGCGGATATTGATTATTGCCTATCACTTTGCACCAACATTGGCTCCATTATGTTCACTAAAGGCATCAGTGCAGGTAAAAGAGAATGCGTTACCTAGACAAGTAGGGAATGCTCAAAAGCTAAGGGTCCCAATTCTCCTGATTCCCCAAATCCCCCCTCCTTCCCTTCTACCTTTTCTCTCCCCATCTCCCCTTACCCCCATCCCACCCCACCCCCAAGATCCTAATTTTCTCCCCGGCAATTGGGTCTACTTCCCTTAGCCAAGAGGATAACTATATGTTTTTCCTTGGGTTCACCTTCTTACTTAGCTTCTTTAGGTTCACCTATTGTAGACTCCGTGGCGCTAATTTATGGCTAGAAACCAATTATGAGCGAGTACATCCCATGTTCATCTTTTTGGGTCTGGGACACCTCACTCAGGATAGTGTTTTCTATTTCCATCCATTTGCCTGCAAAATTCGAGAAGTCATTGTTTTTTACCGCAGCGTAGTACTCTAGCGTGTATATATTCCATACTTTCTTCATCCATTCTTCCATTGAAGGGCATCTAGGTTGTTTCCAGGTTCTGGCTATTACAAATAATACAGCTATGAACATAGTTGAACAAATGCTTTTGTCATATGATAGAGCATCTCTTGGGTATATTCCCAGGAGTGGTATTGCTGGGTCCAGGGGTAAGTTGATCCCGAATTTCCTGAGAAACCGAAACACTGACTTCCACAGTGGTTGCACAAGATGGCATTCCCACCAGCAATGGATGAGGGTACCCGTTCCTCCACAGCCTCTCCAGCAAAGGTTATCCTTGGTGTTTTTGACTTTAGCCATTCTGACAGGTGTAAGATGATATCTCAAAGTTGTTTTGATTTGCATTTCCCTGATTGCTAAGGAAGTTGAGCACGACTTTAAGTGTCTTTTGGCCATTTGAACTTCCTCTGCTGAGAATTCTCTGTTCAGTTCAGTGCCCCATTTTTTAATTGGGTTAATTAGCAAGGAAAGGTGGATAGGGGAGCACGGAACCACAATTCTTAGTTAAGGGAACCACTTTAGGGTGAGCAAGAGATTTGACCCTAGAGGGGCTCCCAAGTGCCCAACATGAGGTTCCCAGTTAGTTCCTTGGGTAGCTGAGGATTGGGAACCTGAAATGACCCTATCCGAGAGCAATACTGACGAATATCTTGCATATCATCATAGAACCTTCATCTGGTGATGGATGGAGACAGAGACAGACCCACACTGGAGCACTGGACTGAGCTCCCAAGGTCCCAATGAGGAGCAGAAGGAGGGAGAACATGAGCAAAGAAGTCGGGACCACGAGGCGTGCACCCACCCACTGAGACAGTGGAGCTGATCTACTGGGAGCTCACCAAGGCCAGCTGGACTGTGACCGAAAAAGCATGGGATAAAACCGGACTCTCTGAACATGGCGAACAATGAGGGCTGATGAGACGCCAAGGACAATGGCACGGGGTTTTGATCCTACTTAATGTGCTGGCTTTGTGGAAGCCTAGCCAGTTTGGATGTTCACCTTCCTAGATATGGACGGAGGGGGGAGGACCTAGGACTTACCACAGGGCAGGGAACCTGGACTGCTCTGTGGACTGGAGAGGGAGGGGGAGAGGAGTGGGGGGAGGGGTAGAAGGGTGGGAGGAGGGGGAGAAGGGTGGGAGGAGGGGGAGGGAAATGGGAGGCTGGGAGGAGGTGGAAACTTGTTTTTTGTTTATGTTTTTTTTTCTTCTTTTCTTAATAAAAAAAAATTATTTAAAAAAAAAAAAAAAAAAAGCTAAGGGTCATCAGAGAATGAAAGACACAAATACAATAAAAGTAACAAATAGAATACAAAAATAGTTATCAAAGACTCAGTAAATTTGATAGGGTGGTGCACACTGGTAAACCCAGCCATTCAACGAAGAAGTGAACACGGGATATTAACATCTGAAGTCAATATATGATATAAAAAAGATACCAGTGTGGGAATTCCCTCAGTGTTTGTGCTGCTTTCATTGGTTAATGAATAAAGCTGCTTTCAGCCAATGACTTAATAAAGTAAAGCCAGGTTGAAATCCAAACAGAGATGTAGAGGGAGAGAGTAGGTGGAGTCAGTGAGAAGCCATGTAGCCATGCAGGAAAGAGATGCCTCCACTGATGCCCACCAAAACTTTGCCAGTAGACCACGACTGGAGATGCACAGATTAATGGAGGTGAATTAGTTTGGATATAAGAGATAGCTAAAAATAAATTTGAGCTATTGACCAAACAGTATTGTAAATAATATAGTTTCTGTGTGGTTATTTTAGGTCTGAGCTACCGGGAACAAATAAACAGCCTCCAACTTCAAGATACTGTCTAAAAGTACACATTTTTACATATAGTGAATAAAGTCACAGAATATGTCAGTGTGAAGAAGAGAATACAACCTCATAATCCTAAAGGAAATGCTCAACATTGAGGGCACAGATACAGTGGCAAGATAAATGAGTCCACCTATTAAGATTTAAGGGAATTATAACTATACCATCACTGTAAAAACAGGAAGGCCTTCCTGACATTGCTCCTTCCATATGACAGAAAAGAGGGAGTCAAGGAGAAATATAAAACACCTAGGGGAAGGGCTGTGCAGACTGGGTGCTTCTGCAGGAACATCAAGTATTTTGAGAAGTGACAGAACTTTATCCAATAGGATGCAACTTGAGTAGCTTCCTCATGTCTTATCTCTGCACATTAGGCACCCTATAAAAAAAATCTGTAGGTTAAATCTGAACAGCAATTCTATAATAGACACAAGTCCATGACTACCTTTGAAACTATTGACTAATTGACAACTGCCAAGAGAAAGAGAGTCAATTTTCTCTTAGGAATGTAGCTCCTGGTAATTTGACCATGATCCAGTAAAAACTCACACATCTAAGACTATTTGGTAGCACGAATTAATCTTAAGGGGGAGATAGATAGATAGATAGATAGATAGATAGATAGATATAGATAGACAGATATAAAATAAAGTTAAGAATTAGGAAAGAGGGGTATTTCGGGAAAAGGGTTGGAGATCAAAATATGTTATGCTAATGAACAAATTTTAAGAAAAATTAAAAAAAAAGAGTTCAGAGCCTAAGGTATTCTAAACCGCTGTGATGAAAATGAACCACAAGAATGTTCTAAATGTGGTGATTGAATGGATGTTGATGAATTTATCTTGTGATGTTCTAAAGATCTATATAAACTTATGTACCAGGAAACATTTCCCTGACAAGGTAAATGGTCACATTCTCTAAAACCTCCAAAAATTAAATCTGAAATTATACTAATATCTGGAGACTCAAGAACTTCTGTTCCATGGAGGAATTTCTACATGTCAATGCTATTGAGAGTTTTGACTCATGATATTCGAACAGATTTGTATTTATCTACTATTGAATACATAATGGAAATTTATAAATGTGGCAGTTGACCAAACGCAATCATTTGCTTTTCCTGTCCTAAGGAATGAGGGAAACCATTGTAAGTAACTCTGAGGGAAGGCTTCCTTCTAGATCTCTCCTTACTTATGGTAGACAATGAATAAATGACCTGCCATGCATAGTGCCCCCCATCTGGGCTCTATGCGCTAGAATCCAGTTTGCAAGCTTTGGGCAAGGGGCTGGAGGTTGAGGAAAGACACGCAGAGACAGACCAACACACGGACCTCCTATCGCTGGTACAAAAGGCCCTCTTTAATAGCACCATGGAGGCTTAAATAACCTGCAGTCAATGGCCAACAGGTGAAAATCCCATCCTCTGATCAATCCTCTAGGCAAAGCACAGCTTTTAGCAACTTCAATTAGAAGGCTCTAGACAGGGAAGAGCAGCTGAAGGCCAGGACTCAATTGGTCCCAGCAAATACCCACAGTCTCCTGAGAAGAAATTACTATAAAAACAAATGCCTTGTGTCATTTCCTTAAAACTATTAAATAAATATGTTTGGGTTTTACCACAGACTGATAGAATAGAGGATGAAAGGACATTGCTGTATACTTGCTCTGAACCAGCAGGTACTCCTTCGGGAAAAGAATCTTTACTTGGAATAAGAATATCACCTCTAAATCTTTTTTAAGTTGTATTGTAGTATAATTGTGGAATATCAAATGGTTGAATTTTTATTCATTAAGAATTGTAGCTCAGCTTACATTTGCATGTTATGGTCTTCTAAGCTGTCAATTTTATATTTTGTAAAATATCATGTCAATTCACTATATTAATTTTGTAGTGATTATTGTTAGTAATTGGTAAATTATAAATTTTTAAATAATAGAAAACAAAACAGCCAATCAAGGGAGCAGAAATCCCACAGAGTAACACAGAATCTTTGTCAATTGTATGTCTGATAGAAGATTAATATCTAGAATATATAGAGAACTCAAAAGAACAAAGAGTTGACAAACAAGTGACCCAATTTTAAAATTAGGCTATGAATCTGAACAGAAAATTCTCAAAGGAAAACATAAAATGACTAAGATATATCTCAGAAACTATTCAGCATCCCTAGTAATAGATCATTGCTGACAGGAGCAATCACATCTCACATCAAAAGAACCGTAAGTTATTTTTATACGACAATCTGCAGTTCTTTGAAGTGGCTGAAGATTACAAATCTATGTAGAATACAATCTCTATGTATCTAAAGAACCTGATTAGTCTAACTAAAAGTTTGACAAACATTGATGACTATTGACCTATTATAATTAACACCTATATAACTTAAAACTGAGACTACATATTGAAATACTAAACTATCTTTTAAAAAATGTGTAATAAATGAGGACAATGACCTCATGATGTAAACAATGTATAAGTATCTTGATCAGAGGTAGAAATGTATAACTCAATAATATAAATATATCCTAAATTTGTATCAATATATAAAATGTCTTAAACAGGGGTAGAAACAAGCATGCATACAATCTGACAATAACTTGCATAGGTATACAAATATTATAACTAGAAATAGGAGCATATTTCCTGTGATAACAAGATGGAAACTCCTACCAACATAGCACATCCCCTGGTTTTTGGGGTCAACAAATCCTTGAAATACACTGACTAATATAATTCAAAACTTTTTTTATTATCTAGTGTCTCTCAGTTATCTTTGTTCCTTTCTCATTAGCATTAAGAATATTTAAGTTTAATATAGCATTAAGTAACTTTGGGTGGTAATTTTGATCCCTCTGTGTTTGTTTAGCATATCATTTATAGTTCAATTTGATCTTTTTATAATTGCCTAACCTGTAGGATTATTTGGTATACCTGCAATATGCATTATATTATAATAAGCAAAAAACTGTTTTATTTTCTTAGAGACATATGTTGGACCATTATCTGTCTTTATTTTTGCAGGTATACACATGATGTCTATAATTTCTAATAAATGCATGATTACTGAATTAGCCTTTTTTTGATCTCAAGGCAGTTGCCCATTGAAAACCTGAATAAGTGTCAAATGTTGGTATAGTTATTTAATTATTTAGATTTTGTAAATTTGAACACATTCATCAGTTAGATTTTATTCCTTTGTGTGCCCTTTGGGTTATTCCCTGCAGTTAATGGTTTTTGTTTATAGAGAGAGCAAGTAGGACATCTCTTTATAAACTCATTAATGTGTTACCATGTAATAGGAAACTCTTTCTTCAAAGCTTTGCTAGTGACATGATATTTTTTATGAAATTTTGAGGCCTTTGGCACACACACACACACACACACACACACATATATATATATGCATATATATATATACATATGGGACATATATCTCATTAACTTGAAAATGAATAAATAACAAGGTCAATTATTTATCTGATATAAATTCAGAGGTTTTCATATGCAAAAACCCTCTTTCTGCTTACTGTAAATCAGTAACTGTATTGAAAGCTTTTAAAATCGCTTAGTACCATGAAAATAGCATATACCTATGACTTTTAGAAAGAAGTATAAGGGCTTTTATCCACCTTACTTAAATATTTTGATTTGTAACCTGCCATTTTTTAATTTATTTGCATCAGTATAATTTTGTACTGATACAGACTTCAGCTATTGGTGCATCACATACAATTCAGGGGAAGTCCATGTAGTTCCTTTGTAAGGTTAATTTTATTGCTTTAGGATAATTGCTATTAATCTTTCCTAAAAAATAACATAAGCTCTTTGCTAGAGTTTATTGTTTTATTGCTTTATAAATAATACAATTCAAAATTTCCACTTCTTCTGCTTCTCCAATTTCCCTCCTGTTCCCCCATTCACCATTCCCCCTCCCACTCCAGTCCTAAGAGTGTGCAGAGTACCCTAACCTGTGGGAAGTCCAAGGCTCTCCCCACTCCATCCAGTCTTAGGAAGGTGTGCATCCAAATAGACTAGGATCCCAAAAAGCCAGTACATGCAGTAGAGACAAATCCCAGTGCCATTATCATTGGCTTCTCAGTTGGCCCGAATTGTCAGCCACATTCAGAGTGTCCAGTTTGATCACATGCTAGTTCAGTCCCAGTCCAGCTTGCTTTAGCAGGCTCTCATTAGATGAGGCACACTGTCTCAGTGGGTGGAACAATCCCTCGCAGTCCTGACTTCCTTGCTCATATGCTCATATTCTCCCTCCTTCTGCACTTCAACTGGACCTAGAGAGCTCAGACCAGTGCTCTGATGTGGGTCTCTGTCTCTATCTCCATCTGTCACCTGATGGAGGTTCTATGGTGATATTCAAGATAGTCATCAGTCTGACTACAGGACAAGGCCAGTTCAGGCATCCTCTCCTCCACTATCCAGGGTCCTAGCTGGGAATATCCCCGTGGACACCTGGGAACCCCTCTAGAGACAAGCCTCTTGCCAAGCCCAAAATGGCTCCCTTAATTAAGATATCTTCTTACCTGTTCCCATTTCCACCCTTCCTCCATCTCAACCATTCCACTCCCCAAGCTCTCCCCAACCCACCCCTTGTCCCTTCTCTTCCCCCTCTCCCCTTCCCCCCACCCCACTCCCAACCTCATGCTCCCAACATTTGCCTGGCGATCTTGTCTGCTTCCAATTTCCAGGAGAATCTATATATGTTTTTCTTTGGGTTGACCTTATTACTTAGCTTTTCTAGGATTGTGAACTATAGGCTCAATGTCCTTTGTTTATAGCTAGAATCCACTAATGAGTGAGTAAATACCAAATTCGTATTTGGGGGTCTGTTTTATCTCACTCAGTACAGTGTTTTCTATTTCTATCCATTTGCATGTAAATTTAAGATGTCATTTTTTTCCCGCTGGGTAGTATTCTAATGTGTAGATGTGCCACACTTTCTTTATCCATTATTCACTTGAGGGACATCTAGGTTGTTTCCAGGTTCTGGCTATTACAAATAATGCTGCTATGAACATAGTTGAGCAAATGCTTTTGTCATATGATAGGGCATCTCTTAGGTATATTCCCAAGAGTGGAATTGCCAAATCTTGAGGTACATGACTCCCTATTTCCTGAGAAACCGCCACACTGATTTCCAAAGTAGTTACACAAGTTTGCATTCCCACCAGCAATGGATGAGTATTCCCCTTACTCCACATCCTCTCCAGCATAGGTTATCATTGGTGTTTTTTAGCCATTATGACAGGTGTAAGATGGTATCTCAAAGTTGTTTTTATTTGCATTTCGCTGATCACTAAGGAGGTTAAGCATGACCTTACGTGTCTTTTGGCCATTTGAACTTCTTCTGATGAGAATTCTCTGTTCAGTTTAGTGTCCCATTTTTAATTGGGTTAATTAGCATTTTAAAGGGTAGTTTCTTGAGTTATTTATATATTTTGGAGATCAGACCTTTGTCTGTTGTGGGGTTGGTGAAAGTTTTAGGGGAAGTTGCTAAGAATAGAAGAATACGCAAACCATCATTGCAGACACAAAAATGTCCTCCTGACATGACTCCTTCTATAAAACAAAAAATAGAAGAGAGACAAAGAGAAATGCAATACCCTCCAGGGTCCAGGGGTGGGGCAGTTTGGAGAGGATGCTACTGCTAGAAAAGCAAGTTTTTTAAAAGTGTCACAACTTGTTTCCACCAGGAAAGATCAAAATATAACACATAATGGGCACCCCTAAGCTCCTGCTCTGCATCTTCTGTTCTGCACAAGAAACACTTGAGGTTGCACCTGAAGAGCAAGCAGTTCCCAGGATGGCCAGACTTGCCCACTCAAGATGACATTAGCACCAAGAATAGTTCCCACATATTTCATCTTTAAAGCAACACTCTGAGCGGGTTTTAAGTGCAGTGCTTGGGCAGCGCAAGTCAGAGCGCAAGCCGTTGTCACATCCGGCAGAAGCGCTATTTGAAATACCTGCCACAGCATTTGCATTTGCACTGTGACCTTTGTCCCTGTGGAACAGCATAGGGATGCTGGGCAGGCAGTCAACTGTTCTCACATCGGCTATGTCACGACCCCCTGTATCGGGTGGGAGCAGGGCAGGCGCCCAAGGTGAGCTGTACTGTTTATCAGCTGCTGGATTTTAGTACATCTAACTTCTTGAGTACCACAGGATCTATCCTGACACCATTCCATTGATTCTGGTCGCGACTCGGAAACAGTGCCATCTGCTCGTTAACAGGTAAAGTGGTATGCTTGATTTTTAATGCGACTCTAGCCACGGCCTTTGCTGCCACTTTGGAAGAAACCACAAAATATGCCTATAGAGGTACCTCAATTTACTGGTTATTAGGTTTCAGTTTACTTCTTCATATTATATCATTATTGATAGGATTAATACCATGATAGGCAAAATTGACTCCTTATCTAAGGGTACTAGGAACTTACCTGAAAGGGTCCAGGCTGTTGAATTTGACTTTCAGAAGTTATCCCAGAGTTTTGAAAAGGTAACAGACAGAATATACCTCCAGGATGGCAATTTACATGATATCAGGGGGCAGTTCAAGGAAAAGATGTTATCTTTGAAAGGAAACATTATGACCTTGGAATCACAGGTGCGGAAGAGGGACAAAAAAAAATTATACCATAAGGGAAATCACTAGAAACCTTTGCAGGAGAAGATCTTCTCCCAGTCAGTGGGTTGCCTTTTTGTCTTGGTGACAGTGTCCTTTGTTTTATAGAAGCTTCATCTGGCGATGGACCGAGATAGAGACAGAGACCCAAATTGGAGCACTGGACTGAGCTCTTAAGATCCAAATGAGAGCCGGGCGGTGGTGGCGCACGCCTTTAATCCCAGCACTAGGGAGGCAGAGGCGGCTGGATCTCTGTGAGTTCGAGACCAGCCTGGTCTACAGAGCTAGTTCCAGGACAGGCTCCAAAGCCACAGAGAAACCCTGTCTCGAAAAACCAAAAAAAAATAAAATAAAAATAAAAAAAAAGATCCAAATGAGGAACAGAAGGAGGAAGAACATGAGCAAGGAAGTCAGGTCGACGAGGGGTGCACCCACCCACTGTGACAGTGGAACTTATCTATTGGAAGCTCACCAAGGCCAGCGGGACTGGGACTGAATAAGCATGGGATGAAACCAGACTTTCTGAATGTGGCAGACAATGAAGGCTTATGAGAAGCCACGGTCAATGGCACTAGGTCTCGATCCTAATACATGAACTGGCTTTGTGGGAGCCTAGCCTATTTGGATGCTCACCTTCCTGGTCCTGGATAGAAGTGGGAGGACCTTTGACTTCCTGCAGGGCAGGGAATCTGAACTGCTCTTCTTTCTCGAGAGGGAGGGGGAATGGAGTGGGGGGAGGGGGAAGAAACCTTTGCAGGTCAGGAGATTCAGGTCTTATGTGAGAAATGATTAAGAGATTTGAAATGATTGAAGAAATTATTAGAGCTGACAAAGCGGGTGAGGATACAATGCCACCACTAGCTGACAGAACTGGTTTACCCAGGGTTTTAACAACATACCCTGTAATTTATTCTGACAAGGTGTCAACTTCTAAAGGCTCAAAGGGAGCCAAAGAAGTTAGATGGATGCCAGTAAGAAAGAATGACCTAAAGGAAATTAAGCAAGCCATCGTTAATTATGGCTTGCACTCTACATTTGTTAATTAAATGATAAGAACTTGGGCTTCTATTGTCAGGGCTATCGTCTATGATTTCTCCCAGTTAGCATCAGCGTTGTTAGAAGATGGACCTTCCTTGATGTATGGAGTTTATTTCAGGGAAGAATCCAAACATATGGAAGAGCAAGAAAGAGCAAAATGTGTGGAGGTTTCATAGGATCAAATTCTTGGCATAGGAGCATACACTGATCCACGGGTCCAAGCTCTTTATGATGAAGAAGTATTGTCCCTATGCCACAAAGCAGCTTTGAATGCCTGGGATAGGATACAAGAACTAAGGAGAAAGATAGAGTGACATACAAGGATTATGCAGGGACAGGGAGAACCCTAGACTGATTTTCCAAATATTAATCAAGGCTCTGAACACAGGAGTACCAGACCCAGAAGCTAGATGACTAATTCTTTGAATCACTGACTTTTGAAAATGCAAACTTAAACTGCAAAAAGATAATTGGGCCTTTAAAGTCTAGATCAGCACCTATGGATGAATGGATCCAGCATACCATGAATTTTCAGACCTTTAATTGTGATGTTGAATCTTGGGTAGGAGAAGCAATTTCCAAAGCGATAAGGGGACATCAACCTGCCAAATGTTTTAATTGTGGTAAATTAGGACACCTAAAAAGGGAATGCAGGCAAGGAATTTTTAGGAATAACACTTCATCTGGGAATGGCAGGAATAGAAAACCTTGGCCTTCAGGTGTATGTAAGAGGTGTGGTAAAGGACAACATTGGGCCGATGAATGCAGATCAACACCAGACAGACAAGGCAACCTGATACCATCGGGAAACTCCCTGAGGGGCCTCTTGGAGACCCCCCAAGCCACAAGTGGGCCAGTCATTCCCAGAAACCGTGGAAGACATGTCACACCAGAAAAATTAGAAACTCTAGAAACTTCTGTACAAGATCACAAGGTTCTAAATGATGGCTCAAATATAGAGGATAAGTCAGAAATTCAAATAAAAAATAAGAAGTGTATATTTTGGCAAACCTCTATAAATGATCAGAGACCAAGGCTGAGAGTACGTATAAATGGAATTGTGATTATTGGCTTGATAGACACAGAAGTAGATGTGAGTATCATTGCTACAGAATCTTGGCATCTAAATTGAGCTCTTCAAGAGGCAGGTGTTCAATTACTAGGAATTGGAACCATATCTCGAGTTAAACAAAGCACGAGATGGGTTGACTGTGTTGGGTCAGAAGGTCAAAGAGAAAATTAAATGCCATATGTTGTAAAGGTCTAGTGTGTTGGGGTCCCTGCGTAAGGGCCTCGTGCAAATCAGGAGACAGGGGATGCGGAGTGTAAACAATTGCATAACAAGCTTTATTTTGTATGGCCTTTTGTACAGACTAAAAAGCATTACCTCAACTATGAAACCCCCATTTACTCATGTACATGATCATAAGAAACCCTTGCCTCTCCTTCAAAGAAATAATAACCCAATTAATAACAGTAATAAAAATGAAAAGAAGTACATAGAAACAAGGCAACATGTATACAGAAGCAAAGCACTCCTTTGTAACTGATAGAGCATGAAGAACTGAGCTGAAAGGCTACTTCCTTATCCAGGGTACAGATTCTGACAGAACGTTTGAGAAATGGGTAGAGAAAGTTTGCTTTCATATATGCTTGGTTTGCCAAGTAACCGTTTCCCAACTTCGTCTCATCTGTCCCAGGAGGAGCCTGCACTCTAAGCCAGTTCTGTGTCTCCACAATATGTAGCTGATATTGTGATAAATTTATGGGGCTGTGACCAGCTACAGCAATGGAATACCCAGATTAACATTCCTACAGTCCAAGGAACTCATAATACTGGGAAGGTTGTAATAAAGTACTATGCATGAAGGTCATCAGCCATTCAGGCTGTAAAAGAACAAAAAGCAACTAATACACCTTTAGAGGTATCAACAGCCCTACCTTTAAAATGGCTAACTGAGAAGCCAATATGGGTTAAGCAATGGCCTCTAGCTGAAGATAAGTTGCAGGCTTTAGAACAATTGGTACAGGAGCAATTAGATGCTTGACATATTGAACAGTCAACTAGCCCTTGGAATTGTACTGTGTTTGTTGTAAAAAAGAAATCTGGTAAATGCAGAATAGTGACAGATCTAAGGGTCGTCAACAAGGTAATTGAACCTATGGGCCCTCTACAATCTGGAATTCCTCTGCCTTCTCTGTTACCCAAAGGATGGCCTCTTATAGTTATTGACTTGAAGGATTGCTTCTACACTATATTTTTACAAGAAAAGGATAGAGAAAAATTTGCCTTCACAGTGACTACTTATAATAATTCTTAGCCACTAAGACATACCAGTGGACTATCCTACCACAGGAAATGCTCAATAGCCCCAGCCTGTGTCAATACATCACCAGAGCAAATTCTTATCTCTCCTTCTGGGGTAAGGAAATATAGAATTAGATCTTAGCCACCATGAACAAATAAAACAAGCTGAGGCTATTGGCACACCAGAAGTACCAGGATCACTTCCACCAGGGGCTTTAAGGACACCCTTCTTCACATGTTCATTATTTGAACCCAGATGAACTACAATTGAAAGCACTGTGTTAACTATACCAAAGGAAACAATTCTGGAGACAGTCCAAGGAGTAAGAATTGTATCACCAGGGACATCTTTTTCTCCCAGGAATACCCAAGCCATTTTCAGTGCTATAAAGACATTGGCAGATTTTCCAAATCCAAATATTCTCACACTAACTGGATAAAAAACAAGCTCGTATTAACTAAGCCTGTGTTACTAGTTATGATTAATAATCTCCTGACCAAAATTCTAGCAATACTGTTTCTGGGTGGACAAGGAGTCCTATTTCCTTTTTGTTCATTTTGCATTTGCCTTTGAGAGTTTAGTGTATGTGCACCATTTCTAAATCCTTTTTGCTCCTCAGAAATCTCCCATATACTTCTCCTTGCTCTCTTTCAAATTCATGACCTATTTGTTTGCATAATTTTTGTTACACACATACACACAAATAAATTTTTCAGTCTGAATGATATTCTACTGACTTTTACATTCTGTGGACCATGTTAAGGAGGAATGCAACATTAAGTAAGACAATCCCTTAGCTCAATGCAAGCTTCGTAGAAAAAAACTACTAACCAACAAGAACTTGAACCATGCATTGTATGACCTCACCACCAGCCCCAGACTTCAACTGCTGGTCCTGAATGTAAAGCTTAATTCTCATTTACACGCATGCAAATGGAGGCATACTCTCTTTCACTGTTTTGCAAGAATTTTCCTTTGTCTAGCATCTTTGAAACTTGAGCTCATGAAGTATGAATGTCATTAAGCAAAGTTTTATAAGTTTTAGCATTACAAATTTTTGTCTTTTTTTTAAAAAAAAAAAGAATGAGTGATGAATAGAGGGATGGTGAGGTTTAGTCCTCAGGTGATATCGTGAATGATCCTTCAACATCAGGATTTGGTTTCAGTAGATAAATTGCATTCATGAACAAGAGGTTTTTTCTTTCTAAGCTGTCTCATTGTATATAGGATCTCCTTGGGAAATTTCTCTTTCTACAATTATCTGCTGGTAATTAATGTCTTGTAGCTTCATTATATTCAGTCAAAAAGTGCACACACAAACACAAAGTGCACACAGACACACATACACACACACACACACACACACACACACACACACACACCAATCCAAGGCTGAGAGCAAGACACCATTCAAAAAAATCACTGATTTAAACACTGAGCTATAATTCCACTGTCTAGGTATGGCAGTAAATCTAATGTGCTGATGAAACTAAAACTCCTAACAGACAGGAATCTTGCTAGAAATGTTGTGTAAGTTTTTTGCAGTGGTGCTAAAAAAGCCTTCTGAGTGCTGGGTTCTGTGGTTTCCCAGTGCCATGGCAGCATAGTAGAAGGAAAGTGGACAGGCTACCATCTTCATACTAAAAATGTGAGATTTCTCTGAAATTTGTTTTTAGTGAAAATTGTGCTGTGTACATCCATTTTTATCTCCCTATGAATTGTATTGTGTTTGAAACATTACCATTATGCAATTTACATTTTATCTTGTATTGATATTTATGCTATTTTTTTATTTTGCCAAGAAATGCATACTTTGACTCTTATCTTGTTTTTCTTTTATTGAGCTTCAACTTTGACTGTTAACATTTCATATTCATAGGTTCCATCTCTAAAATTCATTCAACTGCAGATACTTTACAAAGCAGAGAATTTCTCTCAGCACTGAATATATGTACTTTTATTTCTTATTGTTTCCTAAGCAACAGAATAACAAACAACTACTCACTGCACAATTTTCCTGTTTCCTAATTCAGTCCTTTAACCTCTTTTTAAAAATGAAATTTATTCATACACTATTCAAATATTTGGTTGACATTTTCAAATGTCAATGAGCCATGTATAAGTACTATAACTTCCTCCTCTGAGTAACTACCTATTACACATGTTCACATTTTAGAACATATACATCCCCAACAAATTGCCTCTGAAAGACATACAGAAAATAAACTAACATTTTTCCAATAAGTAAGTAAATAAATAAATAATGTTAGAAGATGAAAGTTATAAAAACAAACCTAGTAATAAGAAAGGGTTCCTTCTAAAGCTTCACAGAAGTCTTACAACAGATTTAACATCATTGGACACATGCCATATAAATATATACACACAAATATTTTACATATTAACATAAATCACTTTAAAATGTCGAAGTGATTAATTATATATAGAAAAATTATATTTTGCTAGTTATGTGTTCATATATTTATTTAGTTCATATTTATTTTATATTTATCATATATATTTTTTCTGCCAAAGCAGTAATAATTAGAGAAGTACCAAAACTATACAAAATTTTGCAAAATTCACAATGTTACAAGTGAAGTACAGAAGGTTGAAATATATACAAAAAATTAAGAACTAATGTTTCTCTAAAAAACAAAAGATGATGTACATTTTAGGAAACTGAGGGCTCCACAGCACTGAGCCTGCACCTCAGCCACCACATCATGGAAATAAATGCCTGTCTAAGTTTAGTGTTTCCCAGGATCAAGACACAGGAGTGGCCAGAAGGGAAAGCAATCCAATAACCCAGAAAAGAAGAGAAACTGAGCTTTGTTGCTTATACTTAATGTTACAAAACTGCAAAAGAAGTGAGAGAAAATAAAAGGGATACAGTAACAGGAATGTGACCACCATACACAGGGCCTTTATGTGGGCTGCCTTGCTGATGTCTCTAGAGACATTGGCATTGTACTGCATGCTCCTCAGATGTTGCCACAGGGAGAAGATGAGCAGGAGAAACACAGTCAGGGTCACAGTGAAGGGGATGAGTGTGAACATAGTGTTGGTGAGTAAAACAAGACTAGCAACTTGAGAATAATTACTTGAGTAACTCTGAAGAATATATTTGCTTCAATTCTGTAAAGTAAGACATCAGTGTGTGTGTCTATGACTAAAACATTTAAAAACAGGAGGAGCAGAGACGCCAACAGTGTCCCTGAAACCATTTTTTTTACTCTCCACTTTAGATGAAGAAAAATAGTTTGAAAAACTGGCTATCTTGAGAAAATAAAACATGCTGAGACATGTAGCAAGCCAGATACTGAAATGATTGGTTACTGTAAAGAAAATACAAGTTTGTCTCACAATTTCTCTAGTTATTATTGTGGCTGGATACCATTTATATACAAATAAATGTGCAGTTAGCGAAAAGAGAAAATCAATTCTGAAAATTGCCAGAGTAGTCAAGATCTGGTCTATGAAAGATATCTTTCGCCTCTTTACCCAGTCCATAACGTTCACTAGCACTGTGAATGCATTGCCTAAATTTCCCATTAGAAATTCCACACTTAAAGTAGTTAATGAGATGCAATATAGGACAACATTCATTGTTTCTAAGATGATGCTCCAAATTCCACTATAGTGATAAATATTTGTGAATACATTCTTCTGATGTATGTCTAGCTGATCCTTGAGAAATCATAACAAACAAATTCAATGAACTTGTATGTACAATGTCAAGTAAGCATCAAGATTTTCTAATGACGTGGTTTATAGTTTTCTTCACAAAAATCTTACACTTTGCAAGAAAACCCAGGTGAGCGTCATCCAGATGCTTCATACCTTACACACAATGTACCAGACAGAGTTCTCCATATTTGATGCTAAAGAAAGCAGAATTCCCATGCATTGTCATTAAAACAAATAAATTTATTTGTATTGTTATGATGGTTTGCCTATTAAATTGTAACCATTTAATTTCTGATAAGGAAAAAAAACATAAAATTCTAACTCACATAAAAGGTAAAGTATTTTAACTTCTATGTAACATAAGCATTCCATTAAGTCTTTCAAAATGAAGACAGGTAGGCACCTATATATATTTTCAAAAGATTTTTCTACAAGCAAACAATTACCTAGTAATCTTACCTATTTAGTTACTCTTCAAATATCTGGGACTGAGATTAACAATTTTACTTTTGATAAGGTTATATATACATGCATACACATATATATAATAATATATACTAGTTTATAAATCTGTATTTTACATCCTAATCCCTTTCATTTCTGATTGAAATAATTCAGGTTTATCATTTACTTAAATTTATTGTGCATTTGACTTATAATTAGTAATGTAATAGTTGTTAGAAGATGGTATAAAATTGCTTTCATTTTTAATTCTGAAATAGTAATGTAAATATTTAAAGAGATGTGACTATCTTCTTAAAACATGTAAAGAAATATGGAATAATTCCTATTCTGTTACAAAGCAGACAATAAGTTTACATGAATTCACTTGCACAACAAGGATCTTTTTCATTTCCATGTATCCTACCTTTGTTAATCCATCTGATTCCTTCACCAGTATGAATACTAGGCACTATTCTTGTCTCTCCAGTTTGCACTGACATTTGCTCCTGTAATGTCACTGTAGGCATCGAGGCATATAAAGGACAATACATAGCCCAGGAAAGAAAGGGAGTGGAGCAATGGTTCATAACATTGGAAATGATAGTCAAAGAAGCAATAACAGAAAAGAGAAGTATTAAAATAAGAAAGCAGAAAAAAAACATGTATCAATAACTGTAGAAAATTTGGCCTAGTGGTGCAAAGTTATACATGGCACAGCACTGAAGGAAACTGGGCTAACTGGTAAGACCCAGTATCAACATAACACTAATAAAAACGCTAAGATAGAAGTAAAGCTATAGATTATTGCATGTGAAAAAAAATGGATT
This sequence comes from Microtus oregoni, assembly GCF_018167655.1. NCBI lineage: Eukaryota > Metazoa > Chordata > Mammalia > Rodentia > Cricetidae > Microtus > Microtus oregoni. The sequence continues at coordinate 72,946,588 of NW_024543061.1, forward strand.
ATAACTGGAAATTGGAGCAATAGAGAAAAAGAAAGTGACAAAATTTCTTTTTTTTTTGTTTTCTCAAGTACTTGGATACTTTTCATATGACAATAATACAACTTAGAAAAATACACTGAGTCTCAATTCATGCATCCTTTATATCTAGAATGTAAAATATTTTTTATTTTATTTATTTTTTTATTGAAAAATATTTCAGCCTTCTCCCCGCCTCCCATTTCCCTACCCCTCCTCCCACTCCTCTCCCCCTCCCCCCATTCCATTCTTCAAGTGACCAAATTTCTAGACCTGAAACATTAACGTACCTGAACACAGAAAGGTCCTCATGGGATGGCTCTTTCCCATAACAAAAAGGCCAGAAGAAGACAAAGAGAAATGCAAAACACATGGAGGGTGGGGCTGTGTGGAGAAAATGCTAGTACAGTAGCTTCAAGGCCTTTAGGGAAAGTGACAAAGCTTGTATTCATGGGAGGCAGTAACACCAACCCAGGAGCTTCCCTGAGCCCCTCTTCTCCACCTTCACTCTGGACAGGAAACATGAGGTTCTACTAGAATAGCTGTAGCTGCTGGACTCTGTAGGCCAAGTTGCTTTGTTCAGATTCAAAACCTCAACTGTGTTAATAGCAGCAAGATTGCCGTGAAAGTCTCTGACACAGTTGAAGGAAAAGAACCCAAACTCCTGCTGAATTGATGCAAGGCACTCCTTTGCAAAAGGAGTAACACATGTTCAAGAGACAATGCAACAAAAACAGAGCTACAGAAAAAGCATAGGTTCCCATGCCCAGCGCAGGGCATTCAGCAAAGGTGTAATTTATGTGTTTATCAATTCAGTCACTCTTTGATTGGCACAGTTCATGATTGTTTTAATTATAAATCTGTGTGAGATCTCAAATTTCTTATGTTTTGAAATTTTTCTGGTGAATATCTTATATTGTCGATGATATTCCTCCATTTTGAACTATAACAGAACTTGTGAGCATTAGGTCAAATTTTGTAAGTGATCATCCAATGACTGCACAGTGGCAGGGAAAATGTTCATTGTAGTCTAGATTTTGTTGCTTCACTTCTATGAGCATACAATATGCACACTTAAAAAGCTTTTAAACAAAACCACAGAGAACCCCCCCCCAAAAAAAAAAGCTTTTAAATTAGATTCCATTGGTCAACATCTCTGTTTTTATGCCAGTACCAAGCTGCTTTCATTACTATAGCTCTGTAATAGAGTTTGAAGTCAGGTATGGTAATGCCTCTGAAAGGACTTTTATTGTATAGGATTGTTTTGCCTATCCTGGGTTTATTGTTTTTCCATATAAAATTTATTATTGTTCTCTCAAGGTCTGTGAAGAATTTTGTTGGGGTTTTGATGGGGATTGCATTGAATCTATAGATTGCTTTTGGTAGAAGTATCACTTTTACTATGTTGATCCTCCCAATCAAAGAGCATGGGAGATCCTTCCATTTTCTGGTATCCTCTTCAATTTCTTTCTTCAAAGACTTAAAGTCTTGTCAAATAGATCTTTCACTTCCTTGGTTAGAGTTACCCCAAGATTCTTTATGCTATTTGTGGTTGTTGGTAGAAGGTGATGTTTCTCTGATTTCCTTCTCTGCTTCTTTGTTCTTTCTGTATAAGAGGGCTACTGATTTTTTGGAGTTGATCTTGTATCTTACAAAGGACACTGAGAGTATAATTTGTGGCCCTAGAGAAGCTAAATAATAAGGTGAACCCAAAGAAAAACATATATTTATTTTCCTGGATATTGGAAGTAGACAAGATCACTGGAAAAGTTGGGAGCACGGGGGTGGGTATGGGGTGGGGGATAGGGAAGATGGGGAGAGAGAAGGAAGAGAGATGGGGAGAGCTTTGGGGGATAGGATGGTTGAGATGGAGGAAAGGTGTATATGGGAGCAGGGAAGAAGATACCTTAATTAAGGGAGGCATTTTACGGTTGGCAAGAGACTTGGCTCTAGGGGGGCTTCCAGGTGTCCTTGGGGATGTCCCCAGCTAAGTGCTTGGGCAGCAGAGGAGAGGGTGCCTGAACTGCCCTTCTCCCATAGCCATACTGATGAATATCTTGCATGTCACCATAGAACCTTCATCTGGCAATGGATGGAGATAGAGACAGAGACCCACATTGGAGCACTAGACTGAGCTCTAAGGTCCAATTGAAGAGCAGAAGAAGGGAGAACATGAGCAAGGAAGTCAGGACCACAAGGGTTGCACCCACCCACTGAAACGGTGGGGCTGATCTAATGGGAGCACACCAACGCCAACTGAACTGGGGATGAATGAGCATGTGATCAGACTGGACTCTCTGAATGTGTCTGACAATGAGGACTGACTGAGAAGCCAATGATAATGGCACTGGGTTTTGATTCCACTGCATGTACTGGCTTTTTAGGAGCCTAGTCTGTTTGGATGCACATCTTCCTAGACCTGGATGGAAGGGGGAGGGCCTTGGTCTTCCCACAGGGCAGGCCACCTTGATTTCTCTTAGGACTGGGAAGGGAGGGGGGATGGGAAAGGGGGAGGAAAATGGGAGGAGGTCGAAATTTTTAATAAATAAAAATAAAAACTTTTAGAAATATTACAAGGAAAAAACATACAAAAAAGAGGACTCTATGTGGATGAAGAGAAATGAAGATAACTGAAGTTCGGGTGTGAAGGTAGAGAAAGTGGAGATGACAGTTATGGGAGCTGTTGGAGGACCAAGATAATATGTTCAAAATACATTGCATGAAATTTTCAAGGAAATCATAAAAAATATTCTTAAAATAAAAGGATCAAAGAAAAGAAAACAAAAACCCTATATATGGCCAGAGAAAATTCTTATCTCTTCTTTTTAAGTAAGGAAATGTAGATTGTAGATCTTAGCTACCTTGAACAAACAAAACAAGCTAAGGCACACCAGACAGTACAAGGATCACTTCCACAATGGGTTTTAAGGACACTTTTCTTCACGTGCTCATTATTTGAATCCAGGTGAACTAGAGTTGAGTGCACTATGTTATCTTTGCCTATGGACATAATTCTAAAGATAGTTCAAGGAGTAAGAATTCTATCACCAGGGATGTCTTTTCTCCCAGTAATACTCAAGCCATTTTCAATGCTATGAAGTTCACATTGGCAGATTTTTCAAAACCAAATTCTCTCAATAACTGGATGAAAAGCATGCTCAGTAGTAACTAAGCCTGTATAACTGGTTTATGTATAATAATCTCCACACAAAAATCTCAACAGATACTGTTTCTGTGTGGACAATAAAATCTTTTTTCTTTTTTGTTCATTTTGTCATTTACCTTCTAGAGTTCAGTGTATTTGCATCATTTCTACATCCCTTTTCCTCCATCTTAACTCTCCCGTTCACTTCTTCTTGCTACCTTTCAAATTTACTACCCGTTTTTTTCATAATCTTTGTTACATGCACACACACACACACACACAAACAAACGTTTCAGTCTGAATGATTTTCTACTGACTTTTACTTTCTTTGGACCATGTTAAGGAGGAATGCAACATTAACTAAGACAACCCCTTAATTCAATGCTAGTTAATAGAAAAAAAAAACTGCTATCCAAAATTAACTCAAACCATGCACTGTACACCCTTACATCAGCCCGAGGCGTCATCTGTTTGTCCTGGAGGTAAAGCTGAATTCTCATTTATTAGCATGCAAATAAAGGCAGACTCTCTTTCATTGTTTTGCAAGCATTTTCCTTTGTCTAGCATCTTTGAAATCTGAGTTCATGAAGTGTGACTGTCGTGCAGCAAAGCTTTAAATTTTTAAAGTTGCAAACCTCTTTTTAATAAAAAAGAAAAAGAAGAAGAAGAAGATAAAGAAGAAGAACTGGTGAATGCAGGAATGTGTGAGCTTCAGTCCTCAGGTGATATCATGAATGGTTCTTCAACATCAGGATTTTGTTTCGGCAGATAAATTACATTCATGAAGAAGAGCTTTTTCTTTCTAAGGTGTCTTGTTATTTATAGTATCTTCTTGGGAAATTTCTCTGCTCTACAATTATCTGGTGGTAATTAATATCTTATGCCTTCATTATATTAAGTGAAAAAGTCACACACACACACCAATTCAAGGCTGAGAACAAAACACCATTCAAGAAATCATTGCTGTGATCACTGAGCTAGAATTCCACTGTCTAGGTATGGCAGTAAATCTAGTGTGTTGATGAAGTGAAAGCTACTAACAGACAGGAATCTTGGTAGACGTGTTGTGTAAAGGTTATTTAAAATAGTGTTTTAAAAGCCTATTGAACGCTGTGTTCTGTGGTTTACCAGTACCTTGGCAACATAGTAGAAGGAAACTAAACAGGCTTCCATCTTGATACTGAAAATGTGAGATTTCTCTCAGATGCTTTTTAGTGAGAATTGTTCTGTGCACTTCCACTTTTATTGCCCTGTGGATTAAACTGTGTTTGAAATGTTATCGTTATGCAATTTACATTTTATCTTATATTGATATATAATATAATTTACTCTATATAATTTTTTTCATCAAGAAAGCTATACATTGACTCTTATCTAGTTTTTCTTTTATTGAACTTCATCTTTGACTGTTAGCATTTCACATTCATAGGTTCCATCTCTAAAAATTTATTCAACTTCAGATACTTTACAAAGCAGAGCATTTCTCTCAGCATTGAATATATACACACTTCCTTTTCTTAATATTTCCTAAGCAACTGAATAACAAACAACTACTCACTAAACAATTTTCCTGTTTCCCAATTGAGAACTTTAATCTCTTTTCAATAAGAGAACTTATTCATACAACATTCAAAAATAGGCTGAAATTTTCAAATGTCAATGAGCCATGTATAAGTAATATAACATCATTTTCCAAGTAGCTACATATTACACATGTTCACATTTTATAACATGTGCATCCCCAACAAATTGTCTCTGAAAGACATACAGAAAATGAAAACATTTTTTCTAATAAGTACGAAAATAAATTAACAATTTCGAAGACAAAAATTTGATAAAACAAATCCAATAATATAAAGGGGTCACTTCTAAAGAGTCCCAGAATTCATACAACAGTTTTAACAACATTGAATACTTGCCACATGAATACATACACCCATGTATTTTACATTTAACGTAAATCATTTGAAAATGTCAAAGTGTCTAATTATAGATAGAAAAATTAATTTTGCTAATATTTTGTGTTTATATATTTATTAAGACCATGTTCATATCCATCCTTATAAAAACAATATAAATATTTCCATATTTTCTGCCAAGGCTTTAATGGTTAGGGCAGTACCTAATCTACACAAATTTTTCCAAATTCACAATGCTACAAATGAAATACAGAAGTTTGAAATTTATACAAAAATAATTTATTAAGAACTAATGTTTCTTTTAAATACAAAAGATGATGTACATTTTAGAAAACTGACTGTTCCACAGCACTGAGCCTGCATCTCAGCCACCACACCATGGAAATAAATGCCTGTCTAAGCTTAGTGTTTCCCAAGATCAAGACATATGAGTGGCCAGAAGGGAAAATTACTCCAATAGCCCAGAAAAGGAGAGAAACTGAGCTTTTTTGCTTATACTTAATGTTACAAAACTGCAAAAGTAGTGAGAGAAAATAAAAGGAATATAGTAACAGGAAGCTGAACACCATTTGCAGAGCCTTTATGTGGGCCACTATGCTGACATCTCTGGACCCTTGGGCATTGTACTGCATGTTCTTTAGATGTTGCCACAGGGAGAAGATGAGCAGGAGAAACACAGTCAGGGTCACGGTGAAAGGAATGAATGTGAACATAGTGTTGGTGAGTATAATGTGCCTCGGAACTTGAGAATAATTACTTGATATGGCACTGAAGGAAGTATTTGCTTCTATTCTGTAAATGAAGACATGAATACGTGTGTTTGCAACTAAAATGTTTAAAAACAAGAATAGCAGAGATGCCAGAAGTGTCCCTGAAACCATTTTTTTTATTCTCCGCTTTAGATGAAGAAAAATAGAGTTTGAAAAATTGGCTATCTTGAGAAAATAGAAGATGCTGAGACATGTAGCAATCCAGATACTGAAATGATTGGTTACTGTCCAAAAAGTACTCGCGTGTCTCAAAATTCTTGAAGTCATTATTATGGCTCGATATCGTTCATATAGAAATAAATTTGCAGTAAGTGAAAAGAGATAAGCAATTCTGGAAATTGCTAGAGTAGTCAAGATCTGATCTATGAAAGATATCTTTCTCCTCTTTACCCAGGCCATAATGTTCACTAGCACTGTGAATGCATTGCCTAAAGTTCCCATTACAAATTCCACACTTAGAGTAGTTAATAATATGTAATGTTGTACACCATTCATTGTTTCCAAAATGATGTTCCAAATTCCACTATAGTGTTAATATTTGTAAATATAGACTTCTGATGTATGTCTTGATGATTCTTGACAATTCATAACATACTAACTTACTGAACTCATATGTACAATATCAATTAAACATCAAGATGTACTAAAGAAGTTGTTTATCATTTTCTTCACAAAAATCTAACACTTTGCAAGAAAACCCAGCTGAGCTTCATCCAGATGCTTCATACATAACACACAATGAATTGGAGTCCTCCATAGTTGATGCTGAAAAAAGCAGAATTCTCATGTGCTGTCATCAAAACAAATAAGTTTATTTGCATTGCTTTAACTGTTTGCATATTAAGTTGTAACCATTTAATTTCTGACAAAGAAAAAATATAAAATTCTGACTTACTAAAAGGCAAATTATCTTAACTTCTATGTAACATAAGAATGCCATTAAATATTTCAAAATGAAGCCAGTTAAGTATCTGTACATATTTTCCAAAGTTCTTCCAACAAGCAAACAATTACCTAATAATCTTACATAGTTTTAGTTATTCTTCAAATACCTGGGACTGAGAGGATTAATAATTTTACTTTTTATAAGGTCATATATGCATGCATACACATGCATAAACTAATATACAGTAGTTCATAAATATGCAGTTTTTATATCATAATGCCTTTAATTTCTGACTTAAATAACTCAGGTTTATCATTTTCTTAGAATTCATTGTGCATTTTACTTACAATTAGTGTTATGGTAGTTGTTAGGAGATGATATAAAATTGCTTTCATTTTTAATCGATGCAATAGTAATGTAAATATTCCAAAGACTTGTGACTATCTTATTCACACATGTAAATAAATATGGATAATTCCTATTCTGTTACAAAGCAGACAATAAATTTACATGAATTCATTTGCAGAACAAGAATCCTTTTCATTATCCATGTCTCCTACCTTTGTTAATGCATCTGATTCCTTCACCAGTATGAGTACTTGGCAATATTCATTTCTCTACAGTTTGCACTGACATTTGCTCCTGTAATGTCACTGTAGGCATCAAGGCATATGAAAAACAATACATACCCCAGTCAAGTCAGGGAATGGAACTATGGGTCAGAATATTCTTCAAGACCTAATACATAGTCAAAGAATCAATAACACAAAAGAGAAGCATCAAAATAAGACAGCAGAAAAACATATAACATAAAACATTAGTAACATAAAAACATAAAACTTACCTAATGGAGCACACTGGTATATGTGGCTCAGCACTGAAGGAAACTGGGCTAGTTGGTGAGACCCTGTGTAAACATAACACTAACAAAAATGTTTAGATTGAAGGAAAAGCAAAGGTTATTGTATGTGAAAGATGGATTATAACTGGAAATTGGAGCAATAGGGAACAAAGAAAGTGACAAAATTTCTAGAACAGAAACATTAACATACCTGAACGCAGAAAGGTCCTAATGGGATGGCTCTTTCCATAGCAAAAAGACAGAAGACAAAGAGAAATGCAAAACACGTTGAGGTGGGGCAGTGTGGAGAAAGTGCTAGTTCAAGAGGTTCAAGGCCTTCAGGAAAAGTGACAAAGCTTGTATCCAGGAGAGGCAGTAAAGCCCCTTTTTTCCACCTTTCACTCTGAACAGGAAACATTTGAGATATTCTACTGGAATATCTGTAGCTGCTGGACTCTGTAGGCCAAGTTGCTTTGTTCAGATTCAGAACTGCTACTGTATTAATAGAGGCGAGATTGCTGTAAAAGTCTCTGACACAGTTGTAGGAAAAGAGCCCAAATTTCTACTGAATTGATGCAAGGCACTCCTAAAGAGAGGAGTAACTCATATTCAAGAGACAAAGCAGCAAAACAAAGCTACAGAACAAGCACAGTCTCTATCCCCAGCACCGGTCACTTAGCAACAGTGTAGTCATGTGTTTATAAATTCACTGTTAAAAGTGTTACAGTCCATGAATATTTTGATCGTGAATCTGTTTGAGACCACAGATACCTTGTTTTCTATTTTCTTGGTGAATATTTTGTGTCAACAAGGAAATCCTTGCGTTTTGAACTATAATGGAACAATATGACCATTAGGTCTAATTTAGAAAATGGCCATCAGGAATTGGATGGTGCCAGGGAAAATATCCATTATAGTCTAGATTCACTTCTATAATCATACAATATGCACACTTAAAAAGCTTTTAGAAATGTTAGGGGGAAAACATACAAAAGTAACAATTGAGAAGTGATGCTGATAGGCCTTCGTGTAGTTCAGTGGAAGAATACTTTTCAGTCATGTATAAGACCCTGGGTTTAATCAACAACCATAAAAATAAAAAAATAAGGAAATTATTCTTCTTACTAACTAAATTTTATAATGTTAAGTGGCATTTTGCAAACAAAATAAGTATTAGGAAATGTAATGATAGTAACATTATCCAGAGTTGAAAAGTATATGAGATTTTATTAAAATCTTTTATATGGTTTTCAAAAACTACCATATTTTCACAAATGCCATCTACTTTGGTGCTCCAGCATGCTGCAGTTAATACTTCTGTTTTAATAATCTATTAACATTTCACTGAAAATTGTATAATAGCTAGGCTCTGTTCTGAAAAATGCTTCTGTTTGTATAAGTTTTCAACCTCAAAGTGAACCAAATGAAAACAGAAACAAAAAATTCATACTACATAGAGATTTCATAATTTGCTTATTTTCTGTCATCTTGACAGCCTTCACATCATTCACCCATTCCTTCACCCATTTATTAATTCTATAAAATATTTTGACAACTATTTTGTTTTCACTTTTAGATGCTAAGAATAAACAGAACTGGCATGATTTCCCCTCCCTGGATGCTTTTCATGTATTTGAGGAGATTGATGTTGAACATGATTAATTCTGTGACTGAAGTGATCTGCTTTACTTTTACATAATGATGATAAGATTTCATAACACCTCGATTTTAAAAAGATAGGAGCTCGCATTTTGCAGGACCTTCATGTGGGCTGTGACACTGGGATCTTATCATCCATTGCGTGGAGCAACATCTTTATGGGCTTCTTTCAAAGGAAGATTAACCCCAGAGCACAAAGCAGGGATGTAGTGCAGAGGGTGCAGTGTCCACAGTGAGGACAGTCCCATGTGAGTGTGAAGTATCTACATGAGAACAGTCCCATGTGAAAAGCTGCTGTGTCCTTCATCTTTGTCTTTCCAGTCATGTTGTTTTCATACTTTCTCACCAGAGCTGTCTTTCCTATATTCACACCCATAAAAATAAATAAATAACTAAATAACAAGGAACACATTTGTGAGAGTGTATGTATATGATATTTGCATGCTCGTATGTGATAGTGTACATGTGCCACAAAGCAAAGATCACAGAGAATGTCAGGTGTCATCATTTATCACTATGTCCCATTTCCTTGAGCTATGATATCTCACTGTTCCTGGAGCAGAGCTGGTGACCAGCAAGCCCCAGTGATCATCCACTCTCCACTTCCCACCCACACAGCACTGGTGTTACAGATACACATCACCATGCCCTGTTTCTTATGAGTTCTGTGGATTTGAACTTAGATCCCCATGGTAGTGAAGATTCTCTTACCAGATAAGTCATCTTCCCTGCCTCCCTTCAATAAATCTACTTTAGAGTTCCCTTGAATTATGGATGTAGTTAGTTATTCTTTACAATTCTATGACCAATGTCAAGCAAACAGCACCACAGTGTGTTAGTAGATCTACTCAATCCTATCTTTCTGCAAACAGTAAATTCCCATAACTGCTCAAATTAACTCTTGTTCACATACTCTTTGTCTCTCATATAGATAATGGAATTCATGGTTAACTTTGGATTGAAACTGTATTCTTGTTTGCTAGCATGCAAATAAGGACACGTTCTGTTTCAACATTTGTAAGCACTTTTATTTAATATCTCCATTATTTGTGTTAAACAACTTTCATTTTCTGTTAATAAAATGTCAGATTTAATAAGTAGATTATTCAGAGTACTTTCTTGGGAACCCAGGATACTAATACTCCTTTAAGAGCTAGTAACTTTGTGTAATGTTGTTTAAAACTGTGCACTTGTGTACTTATACAGAGGCACACACACACACACACATGCCTCATAGAATTATTGTTTATCTTCTCAAATATGTTTCTCTTGTAGATAATTAAGTCAAAGCACCTTTCATGCCCTTCAGACTTTTCAGTTTTTTATCAACGTTTGTCAAAAAAATTCCTCAGATTTAGAGCTTTGGTGAAGCTACTGGTTTCGGTCCAATCAGTTTTAAAATAATTAATTTTTTAAAATAATCTGCAATTCACAGGATCAAGGTTTAAATTTTTCCTGTGATTTCAACACTGTACAAACACAGTAAATTTGCTTATATAAATGGATCAAAAATTAGAATAGTGGGTCTAATGATCGACTCACTTATGCAGTCCACAAACACTTTCAAGGAAAGTATCAATTATATTAAATTGTAAACAAAATTTTCTTCAATAAATGAGACTAAAAATCTTGATTACAATATGGAAAAAATGAACTTCTACTCAAATTCCACACAAAACAAAATGTTAATTTGAGTTGGTAACAAACCTTATTAAAAACGAGTATAATTCTAGGCGAGTGAGAAAATATTCTTATAATCTTTATAGCATAATAGGCAAAGCTTGGTAAGGCAGACTTGTGGCAATCCTCCTACACCAGTCTCCCAAGTGCTGTGTACCACTTTGCCTAGCTTCTCTAACAGTTCTTTTCAGTTTAGCATCTCCATCAGCATATCCACATGTGCTTCCTTCCTTTGCATTTCTCTCCTGTTCTCCCAGAACTTTTATCATGAAGTCATGTTGGATTTTTTCAACGATCTTTTCTACATCGATTGGATTTTATGCTTGTCTTTATGTCCACTGATATGAATTATTACACTATTGACTTATGTCTGTTGATCTATTTCTGCATCTCCAGGATAAACCCAACTTGGTTGTGGTAGATGATCTTTTTTCTATATCACACCTTGTCATAAAGATTATAGCATTTTTGTTCATCACGGATATTAGTCTGCAATTTTCTTTTTTCTTTTTTTGATGTAGTTTTATCTTGGTTTTGTATTAGGAATTTGTTGAAAACATTTGGAAGGATTACTGTGTTTCTTTTTTCTTTTTCTTTCTTCCTTTCTTTTCTTCCTTTCCTTTCTTTCTTTCCTTTCTTCTTTCTTCCTTTCTTCTTCTTAACCATCTAAGAATATTGGTTATAAGGCATAGTGAGAATAGCAATGGTTACAAGGAGAGTGAGGTGCTAGAGGGAAGGAAGGGCCAGGAGATGGGCATGTGGGTTTTGAAATGTATAAGTACTGTGAGTAGGGACTAAGAGATCAGACTAAGGACCTTGATATGCTGATGGGGGCCAGAAGTATGTGTTGGCAAGCAGTAAGGGAAATGACCCCCTTTGGCAGATAGGAACCCACTTCACAAGTTCCTGGAAAAATGCTGGCTTTTATCTAACCACCAAAAAGCCTCCTACAGTCCAGGTTGAGTTCATTTTGTGATATTTGAACTTCCTTTTGAAGTTTGGGGGATTAGAGTGCCCTTTCGACCTGACACTATTTGGAGCACAGGGAGGCTTTGAATATGTAACACATACACGCAGATCAGGGTTAGATATGGGGCATTTTAACATTGATATTTAAAACTACACTGTATTGTGAAAGTCATGAACAAGCACTATACATACATGTAGCTAAACGAAGGGATTACTCAAAAACACAATAAAAGTGCACCACATAAAGCATTGTGACTAATGAAGTCACATATTTCTATAAGGGTACCAAGGATATGAAAATAGATAATAGTAGTGTTCTCATCATTAGAGCCTACTTTAGGTTTTTCACCATTACATTTCCATGCAAAAAGCTGGATTTTATACCTAATCTACACTTTTTATGGGTTTATATTAAGTGGAGACACACGATAGATAATAGATAGACAGACAAATAGATATACACACAGTGAAAAAAGGGGGCGTATATATTTTTGCTTGTTACTAGCAATCTAAATCGTCCTAATACACAGTTAAATTCATAACCTAATATGGTGACTTTTCACAGTTACAGCATGCTACAAATGCAGACTGCCTGTATCAGCTTGTGTACGGTGACCATCTTGTCTTAGTATCAGAGTGAATGCTACAGGATCACGGAGCAGACGAATTCATTTTAATCCACCTTTGATCCTTGCAAAAAAAAAAAAATGTGTACTGTTAGCTGAATTGCGTCAGCTCACAGAGCTCTTTTCCTTTAAAGCGACAGCGACCTCTGCGCAGCTGTCCCTACAAGTTACATAACCGCCTGCAGCGGACCTTCCACGGGAACCTGACAGGAAGGGGCGGAGCCCACGCTGCCCCGCGCCACTAGGGAGGGAGCGGTCGGAGGGCGCGGAGGACGCGGAAGCCGCTGCCAGGGTAGCGGGGAACGGGTGGCCACGTCATCCGGGCCACGGCCCGACCCTGCTCGGGACCGCGCGGAGCTGCTGAGACCCTCGGCCGAGTGGGACAGCACCATGGCCCCCGCCGACGTCCCGTCCGCCCTGGCGCTCACGGCCCTGGGCCCCGCGGCCGCCACCCCGTACTGTGCCTTCTGCAAGGGGCTCTCCCGGACCCTGCTCGCCTTCTTCGAGCTGGCCTGGCAGCTGCGCACGAACTTCCCGTACTTCTACATCGCCGGCTCGGTGATCCTCAACATCCGCCTGCAGGTACACATTTAGAGCCGCGCCTGCCTGGCCGGCCTCCGGGGACCCGCAAGATGGCCTCCGCCCAGGCCGCCCCGCCCGCCGCGCCGCCCGGACGCGCGTGAAGAACGGGCAGACTCGCGAGAGCGCGCTCGCGCGCGACCTGCCCCCTGCCTCCCCTGCCCGGGGTTTGGAGGTGGTTTTTGAAAGCTCGCCCGGTCTGTTAAGAGCAAAGACGTTCCAGAAGCAGAGAAACTAAGGCCCAAGGACGTACCTAAGGAAAACGCTTCAGGAAATCTCGGGCGAATCTTGGGATTCACAGATTGCATTGTGAGAAAGGGGGGAAAAAAAGGTTTTCAAGAACACAGATTTACATCCAACTTACATTCTGAGAATATTGGACTGTCATTGAATCAGAGGCCTGATATACCATGAATGTGACCTGAAAAGTATATGTTGCTTCCTCACACAAGAGGATACATTGAAACTGGATCAGAGCCAGACTACAGGAAAGCTTGTCCCCATTGCCAAATGTGACAGCGGGATTTTGAACAAATGGTGGGAGTGTGAGAAGATATCCCTGTCAAAGAGACATTAGAGCCAAAAAAAAGTCCAGTCGAAGCAAAAAGAAAGAAACTGATTATTCTCTGCTAGTAATGCAAACTGATAATAATGCAAATGGACCAAACATGGCTTTCTTCTTTAAAGGGAATACTTAATTTCGGTTACAGAGTAAAATACAGAAGTTACAAACCTTGCGAAAATACAGTTGACACGTGGAAGGACAAGAATGTAAATGGAATGGTGCTGTCCTTGTGGAGTGGGAGGGTAATATATATGATCTGTTGTGAATGATTAGGACGTTTTGTGCATTATGGACAGCCAGGAAGTTTCTAACTGCTAAAATGGAGGGGGTAACCAGATGAAATAAACAGGAAATGCCCAAGGATGGAGTGTACTGAACGTCCAAAAAAGAGCAAATGCCTGGTGTATGTGTGAATGTATGCTAGAGATTTTTCCAAGTTTGGGGTGAGTTAGTACTTATATTTTATTTTGAAACTAAAACTGAAGTCATTATAAACCCCATGAGAAATAAAATAGTCAAAAGTTATACTGTCATACCTCATGTGACTAATACTGTACCTGTAATATAAGTACTTGGTTGACAAGAAATGATAATGTAACATTGGGTAGCTTGAAGAGGGAAAGGGTGTGTATGTATTGATGGGAAGTCCATCAGGAGCTGTTACAGAGGAGTGGAGATTTGGTTCAGTTGTAGAGTGTTGCCTAGCATGCCCAAAGCTCTAAGTTTGGTCCCCAACTCTACAACAAAAAGATGTGATATATAAAAGGAAGCATAAACTATGATTAGAAAAATCAATGCAGAAACATCTAAGAGTTAAAATCGTTATTTCGGAAGAAAAGAAATGCAAATAGATAGAGGGAAAGCAATGGTTTGTTCTTTTTTGTTACTAATCTAATACTGTTATGTGATTCATATTTAATCATGAATATGATTTTCTTAAAGTCTAATTTAAAATAGTTCCCCAGGTAATTATGTCTGCTACGGTTTAAATGATGCACAAAGGTCGTGGGATTGAAACTCTAAATCATACAGAACACTGTTCCTGCTTGATAATATATATTAATATAGAAACATTCTACCTATTCTAGCTTGGAAATAATTTTCATTTCTACTTGTGATTTTCCTTACATATAAATGTAATTGTATTTGTTCTAAACTCATGTAAGATGAATATATGCTGCTACAGACTTGACATGGAAGTGGAACTGTCACAGTTATTTCCTCCCTAGGAGCACTGTTAAGATAGCGCATGCTGTTTTGAAAACCCTCTGCCGTCTTTGTGAGCAAATTGCTAGTTTCTAGGCTCTTCTAGGAAAATCTCATGATGCGCAAAGATAACTGAAAGGATCAAGTGAGAGCCAGACATAGTAGTACACAGCTGTTTCCCAGTACTCAGGTTGAATTGGAGCATCATGTGTTCAAAAACAACCTGGGCCACGTGTTGAAAAGTCTGTACCACAGAAACAAAAGCTAAAGTGTCCAGTGGTTAAGAACAATATTTCAGAAGGAAATCCAATGTCTCCTCATTAGTTTAATTCTAGAAAAGCTTAAGAACCCAAAGGTTTTATTTTTCTTTTGTTGTAGTAATTTGTTTGTGCTTTTTCTTCCTTCTTTTTTTCTTTTTTTGTTTTGTTTTGTTGTTTTGTTTTGTTTTGTTTTGACAGGGTTGCTTGGGAATTTGCTGTATAGCCAAGACTGATACCCCTGACATGTGCCAATAAGCATTTAATCTTGCCAGATGAGTCCCAAGGCTGTTTGACTACTGTTCCTTTGCTAAAATTTTAGTCTAAATGGGTGCTTTGAAGGGAAAAATCATCAGTTTTTAATTGATAAATATTCCAGATGTTTTAAAATATCAGAAAAATCCGACTGTAATAGGACAGAAACAGTGACCACAGAGAGAAAGATCTGGAAACATAGTTCAGTCAGTACAGTACATTCTGTAAAAGCTTGAAGATATAAGTTTGATCCCCCCCCCCCAGAGCATTCATAAGTAAGCCAGGCTTGGTAGTATGCTTGCAGCCACAGTGCTAAGGATCCCTGGGGCTCTCTAACCAGCCACCCTACTGGGAAAGTTCTAGGATGTTGAAAGTCGCTTTCTTTAACAATGCCTGAAGAATTATACTGTGTTTAACCACTAGCTGCCTCCTGCACATCTCCCTACTTAATATCCTTCTTTTATCCTTTTTTCTTTAAATCTAGAGTCCAATTCATGTTACCCATATATACATGGGTGTTGGTCATCCATATACCTTACGAAAAGTGACGGAGCTGGAGAGATGGCTCAGCGATTAAGAGCATTGCCTGCTCTCCCAAAGGTCCTGCCAGCAACCATATGGTGGCTCACAACCATCTATAATGAGGTCTGGTGCCCTCTTCTGGCCTTCAGGCATACACGCAGACAGAATATTGTATACATAATAAATAAATTTTAAAAAAAAAGAAAGTAACAATAGCTATCTGCCTATAGCCCCTCAGCTGGGAACTGGGCCACAGGATCCCCACTTATTCCATGATGGAGTCTTTGAACTAGCTTAATCTAGGCTGGTCTAATGTGATTATCGCAGCTCATGTGTGTAATAGCCATATCATATCTAAAAGTTTGAAATTCATAGCACTCTTCCTTGTCCTCCCTTTTACTTTTTTCCTTCTATAATGGCTTTTTAAACATATCTGTCCAGTTAAGGTGGAGAACAACAGTAATATTCTTTTTATTAATTTATACCTTATAAAGGCTAATCATTGTAAATAGATATTTTATGATTCTAATATAATCAGGTTCTATCTTGACTACATTATATAATTAATTTGAGAGATTTGGAAAAAGTATTAGGCATGGTGTTACATGTCTGTAATTCTAGTACTCCAGGGGTTGAGTCAGAAGGATTTTGAGTTTGAGCCCAGCTGAAATTATACAGTGAATATTGGGCTATCCTGAGCCACATAATGAGAAGCCAACTCATTATGCATTTCCTGGGAGCTTCCCCAAAACGTGTGCCTCAAAACACCTGTCAGACCCACATACGAAGGAATTCCTTCTAGTCCCAAGATTTGGAAAAGGGCTAGATAATCCTAGATATTATGGTATGGAAACCAAGAAACCTGATGCTTTAGAAATACTCTGAAGATAATAGAAAGGCCACCAGACAAAGAATCATATGTAAACATGATTTGAAAAATGACCAAAACATGAGAGTTAAGTTTAAAAAAGTCCAGTGATACTCACTGAAAAACATTTATGTTCATAGTTACATTAAAGAGGAAGCTCTTTATGAAGAAAACATTGAGAATTATATAATCATGCCTATCATATACTATAAGCAAATAAAAATCCAAGTGAATATTTACATTTTTAAAAACTATATAACTATAGATATTATTTATAATCCTATATAGAATTTTTATAACTTTCTTTAAAATATCAAATGGTTGAACTATAGATGATGGAGAAATTGTTACTGTATATATAATGTGTATCATTATAAATTGTACATGTAACTTGGCTGAATTAATCTTATGCTATAGTTACAATCAAAATAATCTAATGATAGCTATATTTAAAATCAGAAAATTTGGATGGAGAGGTGGCTCAGCTGTTAAGAGTATTTGCTCCTCTCACAGAACTCAGGTTCTGATCTCAGTAGCACATAGTGGTTCACAACTATCTGTAACCCCAGTTCCAGGGTATCTGATGCCCTCTTCTAGTCTCCATGGACACTAGGAATATACATGCTGCTCATACACATGTGCAGGCAAATACTCATACATACATATTAAGATAAAATTTGAAAATCAGAAAACAGATGATCATTGATTCCATGATGTACTGGGCTAAAAAAAAAGCAAATAATATTTCTCACCAAGGTGTAGGAGGAGGGCCCACTTGTTCGTCCTGGCTGCCCGGCTAGCTTAGCCCTGAAATAATCACACAGAAACTGTGGTAATTAAGTCACTGCTTGGCCAATTAGCTCTAGCTTCTTGTTGGCTAATATTACATATTAATTTAACCCATCTCCATTAATCTGTGTATCACTATGAGGTCATGGTCTATCAGCAAAGTCTCAGCATGTCTGTCTCTGGCGGTGGCAGCTCCATGGCTTCTCTTCTCTGCCTGCCTTCTCCCAGCATTCAGTCCAGTTTTCTCCGCCTATCTAAGTTCTGCCCTATTAACAGGCCAAGGCAGTTTCTTTTTTCATTAATGGTAATCACAGCACACAGAGGGACTCCCACATCACCCCCCCCCTTTTCTTTTTAAATAAAAAGGAAGGTTTTGACTTTAACATAGATAAATTACATATAATGAAGCAGATATCAAGCAAAAATTACAATCACAATATTTATATATACTTTATCTTTTATCATAACTAAGGAAAACTATAACTATAAATTCTTCAACTCCATCAAAGACTCCAGAAGGATATAATATTACTTAAGTAAACAGGAAGTACATTGCAAGCAACTCTAGAAATGGCAGAGACATCTTACTACCTAGATAGTCACCCAAAGTTCTTTTGTATTATTGGGGCATCCATCTTCAGCCTACAGGCCCATAGCATCCAGCAGACTTTTCCACAAAGCAGGAAATTTCAAAGACAGTTCTGCCTATATTGGCAGTTTGCCAGTCACTTTTTTTTCTATCCTGCAGAATGTCTCACAGACTCTTTTATGAAGCAGAAACCCTGAAAGATCATCTCACCTTCAGGCAAGTTCAGCAGTCATTTCTCTGTGGGTCCTGCATGTCCAGTTCATCAAGCAGCCCAGGCAAAAGCAGTTTTCTGCCCAAATGGCTAACCAACTCCATAAGGAGCTTTGTCGATGCCTGTCTTCCTTCTTGAAGTAGCTTGGTGCTGCCAGGAGCAGATGTGTCTCATTATCATGAAAAATCCTAAGTTATTAAAACATTTGAAATGCCATATTCTGAAGGTCTCTGAAAGATTTGAAGAATACCAATCTAACTGAAATATATCTCTATACATCTAAATAATCTAACATGACTACAAGCTTGACTTTTATAAATGATTATCTATTAACCTATATTCCTTAATTATAGTAACAATACCTTAATCAAGAATAGAAATATACACAAAACAAAATGTTATATTTGTATCAATAAACCAAGATCCATACCAATGCAAATTATTCATATCTATATCATATCCCTCTTTAAATGTAAAAAATGTTTACAAATAATATTTGTGAATATGAGCGCAGTTTGTCCAAACTTCTTCCTGCTGTTTATTGGGCAAAGTAATTTTTTGAGGGGTGTTCAAGGCAACCTTTCAGGAGGTCTTGATCCATGAAACCATATTGGTCTGGAAGCAATCCACAGGTTTTTATCCTCTGTGGAAACGAGAGGAACCTCTTTTCCAAGGAAACATATCCTTAGACCCAAATTTGGAAGCCATGATACCTTTGTAATATACATGCTCGTTTAGCTTAACAGCCCATACAATGAAATGTTTCCCTGTACTTAGCTCCCTCACAGTCAAAAAATTCAAAAAAAAAACAATAATATACATAATTCAGACTCTGTGTATAGTTCATCTTTACATAGCTTATTTTTCTTTACTCCTTTTAATCTATGTCTGTACTTTGTCTCTTTAAAAACTTTTTTTAAAAAAAAAATTTACTTCTTTTCCAATTCTCTGTACTCTTTTTCTTCTCATTCCCAAGCCTACATACATTTATGCAACACTGTGACCCATTTGGAGATCTTTTATGTCTGAATCTGTCCTTACTGCATTATCTGTAATTCTTTACTGTCTTGAAGACCTTTTAAAATGGTAAGCAGCTTGGTTGCAGCTGCTGTGAATGCTGGCTCTGCCTCTCTCCACTTTTAAAATGGTGAACATACCATTACTGCCAGGTTTGGTAGGAGCCACATCAACACTTTAATTTTGAGATTGAGCATGCAGCAAATGAACCCTTTTTATTGGAGTAATAGCTAAATCCGCCATGCAGCACACTGTGTGGCCTGGAAATATCTCTGTGTATGGTGGCAGGAATCCAACATGCTCTCCTGCTTGTGCATGCCCAGTAGACCTGATCCTACCACCTACACAGGCAGAGAGCCCTGGGCCATAGGCATGGTCTCAGCTACTTTCCTCCAGACCCCAAGTGGACATACAAACACCCAAGCCCACAAATGCCATTCAAATACTACATAGCCACAGTTCATCCTGGTATCATGGTCCAGTAAGCCACATTTTAAAACCGCATAGCTTTTTTTTTTCTGCTATGGCAGCATCAGAAAAACTTCTTAATGGAGCTGCGGCAAGCTGCTAGCAAACAGCAAGAAGCTGTGTTAAACTTATTATTTTTTCTAGAATTCTTTTTCAAGCCCTCTTAGGTTTTACATGGATTTAGTCCACCATGCTGGCACCAATCCAAGGAATAGTGAGAAAGTACTTATGGAAATCCACTCTGACCTAATTAATACAAAACATGATGGGAAGTTTAAAATATCAAAACAAAGAACTTTATCTCTGAATGATCTTATCACCTCTTTTCAGTAACACATCTCATTTTTCTGTTTGAATTGCACAGCCTTTTAAATCGTGTGTGTGTGTGTGTGTGTGTGTGTGTGTGTGTGTGTGTGTGTGATACTCCAGTGAACTTCATGTTTGCCTTTTTCTGTTTCTCTCACCACTTCAACACACATCTTTAAGTCTCCCTATGGTCTCAGTGGCCAACAAAGCCCAGTGGCAAGTGTTCCCAACCCCATGACACTCTGATGTTCCATCAATAGGAAGATGTTCATGAGTAAAGAAATGTGCCCAATTCTTGTTATTCTTCTAATATGCTGACCTTAGCAACTTTTCCTTTGAGAGACACCAAACTAAAGCCTTTTAGCACTTTTAAGTTGTAAGATGTCTTAAATTTTTAAGGGCTAATCCTAACACAAAGAGCTATGCCAGGGACCAAAAACAAAATTTTAAGTGTCACATTCATCTCCCACATGTAAAGTGTATTTCCCCAACTTTATCACTGTCGACTACAAATACTCCACTTGTGTTTCTCTGTAGATTCCTGTTTCACTTCGAATAGCATACCCCTTTCATTTTCAAACCCGAGGGATACAGTTGTTCTTCACAATTCTCAAAGGATGTGATGGTTAGTGTTAATTGCCAGTTTGACAGATCTATTCTCACCTAGGATATGGGCCTCTGCATATGGCTGTGGGACTTATCTTGATGATATTAATTGATGTTGGAATAAATACCTTAATTGTGGGTGGGATCGTTGCCTGGATTGAAGATCCTGGACTGTGTGCATTGGAAGAAAGAAGCTGAACAACAATTGAATTTAGGTCTTTGTTTACCAGTTGTGGGTCTGATGTGATCCCCTACTTCAAACTCCTGATAGAGATTTTTTCCTGCCTTAATGGACTGTGCCTTGAACTGTGAACTAAGATAAATTCTGTCTCCTTTAAGTTGTTCTGTCAGAATATTTTATCACAGAAAAGGGGGAAACAAAATTAAAATAGAGGCAAATACCCTTCACTGTCTCTTCCTCACAGCAAATGTAAGGTAGAGCTGGCCTAACATAGAAGGGCAGGCTCTTCAGTGACAGGAAGTATGTAGTATAGGGTTAGAATGAGAATGACTAGACATCATATCAGTCTCAGAGAATATATTAATTTTGTTATAGCAAACACACACAAGACAATTAGAAAAGCTCTAAATGAAATTTGGTGTACCAGGAGTCAAAAATGATTGCCTGTTTGTTTCTCAAATGCATTTAACAGAATTTCATATAATTTTTCTTGTGAGTATCTAAAATGAGACATTTGGGAGGACTTTGCATAATGTGAACAACCATTTTAAAAAAAGGTCTAGTGAGGTTTTGCCAGCAGAAGCCACCTAAAAAGTGGCATGTGACCCACTTGAAACAATGTGCTGGCAGAGGATCTCATGCTGCTGAGGCTGGCAGGAAAGTGGCAGATGGAGATGATGGAGGCACAGGACTTGAGTCACTTGCCATTCAAATGTGGATTGCAGACCATTCACTAAATAACCTAGCTATGGTCTGGGATTCATTTACTGATATTTTGCCATTCTTCTACTGTCAAGAATAAAACCCCAGTCTTTATACTTCTTTCTCCTAAAGTTTGTTTCTTTTTTGTTGTTGTTGTTTGGTTTTTGTTTTTTCAAGACAGGATTTCTCTGTGTAGCTCTGGCTGTCCCAGAACTCACTCTGTAGACCAGGATGACTTTGAACTCAGAGAGATCTGCCTGTCTCTGCCTCCCTGAGTGCTGTGCCACCATTGCCCAGCTTCTAAAGTTTGTTTCTTAAGTATGGGTTACTCCTAGCTATTCGTTAGCTCATTCCCCCAAAAAAACATTTCATTAGAATCAAAAGTTGCTCACAAGTTTACTTCATTAGCTTCTCTTAATTACCGAATTTCAGTAACACTAAACACTAAATAAAATAAATTCTTTAAAATAAAAACAAGGTCAATATCTGAGGCTGAATTTGCCCATTTTATTTTCCAAGCAAGATAACTAAAATATAATGACTGAAATTACATGTTTTGCTTTATCAAATAGAGATTACTAATAAATATGTGCTCTGTTATCATGAAAGCCATTGTCAACATCATTCTTACCATCTGTATGTAAAAGAATCACACAGCTCAGATATAGTTGGGTAGAAAATGTGAATATTTCTAACAATAACATACTTATAACTCCTCCAAGCCAAACCAGCAAGTATATATCATCATTGTAGCTTCTTATTTTACATTATGACTATATAGACTAAACAAATGCAACCCCTAGTATATTGTATGTAATGTCTAGTAACTGTATAATATTATAATTCCCACCACCACAATGAAAATGTTATAGCAAATTTCCCCCACTCTCTTATTTGGAATTTACATCTATCATATCTACACTTACAATATAATATTACATTGTATAATACAATGTAATATTACAGCATTACAAATACATCTACACATCCACACTCCCCATTAAATTTGCCATTTACTATAAACTTTGCCCTCCTCATCTTCTTCCTTCATCTAATAACTGTGACTTGTACTCAGAACTCTGGTAATCAGATTGCAATGAAATGTATGCACAAATATGTTTTCATTCTCAGTTATCATATTTATGTCTACTTTACCTTTAATGATAACTAAGAAAAACTATAACTACGTATTCTTCAACTCCATCAAAGACTCCAGAAGCATATAATATTACCTAAATTAACAGGAAATGCATTGTAAGCAACTTCCAAAACTCTAGAAATGACAAAGACATCTCATTGCCCTAACAGTCATCCAAAATTCTTCTGTGTTGTTGGGGCATCCAATCTTCAGCCAACAGGCACATAGTATCCAGCAGAGTTTTCCATGAAGCAGGAATTTTAAATATCTGTTCTGCCTTTCAATGGAAAAGTACATCAGTTGCTTTCTTCTGTGTCCTGCAGAATGTCTGGCAGAATCTTTCATGAAACAGGAAACCCAAAGGATTGTCTCACCTTTAGGCAAGTTCACCAGTCATTTCTCTGTGGGTCCTGCATGTCCAGTTCATCAAGCAGTCCAGGCAAGAGCAGTTTCCTGCCCAAATGGTTAACAAACTCCATAAGGAGCCTCTTTGATGCCCATCTTCCTCTTTAAGTAATTGGTGCTGCCAGAAGCATATGTGTCTCACTGTCATGAAAAGTCTTAAACTATTAAAATTTTAAATGCCATATTCTGAAGGTCTCTGAAAAATTTGAAGAATACCTATCTAACAGAAATATATCTCTATGTATCTAGAAAAACCTAACTAACATGACTAGAAGCTTGACTGTTATAGATGATTATCTATTAACCTGTATTTCTTAATTATACATTACATTTTTAAATGAGCTGTACAAACATAATACCTTAATCAAGAGCAGAAATATGCATAGATAGACACAGTATAACAAAATTGACCTTAAATTTGTATCAATAAACCACGATCCTACCAATGCAAATCTCTATAGCATATCCACCTTTAAATGTAAACAAACATTTATAAACAATCATTTAGGGAATTTGGGCATAGTTCTATCCAAACTGCTTCCTGATTTTTGTTGGGTGAAGTAATTTTTGGAGGTGTTCACGGTAACCTTTCTGCAGTCTTAGTCCATCAAACCACATTAATCTGGAAGGATTACACAGGTTCTCATCCTCTGTGGAAACAAAAGAAGAACCTCTTTATCAAAGCAACATATCCTTAGATCCATATTTCAATGACAAAATACCTCTAAAGTATATAAGTTGGTTACTTAAATTCTTCATAGTCAAAAAATTCAAAGAAAGCACAATAATACACATAACCAGACTCTGTGTATTTTCCATCTTTATTTGGCTTATTATTTTTTTTACCCTATGTTTAATATTTATTTTATTACTTTTACTGCTTTAATCTGTGACTGTCTATCTCTTTAAAGACTGGGTTTTTCTAAACCATTTACTTCCTTTTATGACTCTCTATACTCTTTTTCTTTTTCTATCCCAAGTCTATGTAGATTTATCCAACACTGTGATCCATTCAGAAGTCTTTTTCATCTGAATTTCTATTTACTATGTATCTAGTGATCCTTTTATGTCCTAGAGAGCTTTTAAAATGCTAAGCAGCTTGGTCACAATGGCCCTGGGTGCTGGCTCCACCTGTCTGCTTTTTAAAATGGTGAACATACCATTACCACCAGCTCTGGGACTTCCAGGTAGGATCTGTGCTCACCAGTTTTAACTCTGAGAAGGAGTATGCAGCACATAAATCCTTTTTATCTGAGCAATAGCTAAATCTGCCATGCAGCACAATGTACAGTCTGGGAATATTTCAGTGTCTGGTGTCAGGAATCTGCCATGCTCACCTCCCTGTACGTGCCTAGCAGACCTGATTCCACTGCCTGCCCAAGGCAGAGAGTGCTGAGCTATGGGCATGGTCTCAGCTACTTTGCTCCTGACCCCAAGTGGGCACATAAGCACCCATGCCTACAAATGCAATTCAGGTGTTCAGACTCTAGAAAGAGCCACAATCTACTGCCATTTGAAACCCTGCTGAATCAGGAAGACATCTCTTAAAGGAGCCACAGCATGTTTCCAGCAAGCAAAGCCCATGGGTGGGGGGGGGGGGAGATGCAGCTAAACTTTGTTTTTTAGTGTTTAGAGTTCCTTTCCAAGCTTTCTCAGGTTTTAGGATATAGTCAACCATGTTGGAGAACCAATTTGTTGTAAAGAGGCTGCTTGTTCATTTCCTGGCTGCCCAGACTCCTGAAATAACCACACAGAAACTGTGTTAATTAAATCACTTCTTGGCCAATTATCTCTAGCAACTTATTGGCTAACTCTTACATATTAATTTAACACATTTCTAGTAATCTATGTATCACCACAAGGTTGTGGCTTACCAACTAATGTTCTGGTGTCTGTCTCTGGCAAGGCTACATGGCTTCTCCCTGACTTCATCTTCTTTCTTCCAGCATTCAGTTTAGTTTTCGCTGCCTAAGTTCTGCCCTGCTACAGGTCCAAAGAAGTTTCTTTATTCATTGATGGTAATCACAACATACAGAGGGGAATCCTACATCAACAAACCTTCCTTCTTAATGGCTATTACATTTCTTTTGCCTGTAAAATTAACTATTTGATTCCTTCAAATAGTTAAAATGTTTAAAATGTTTGAGACTACTAGTTTTGATTACCAATGCTGGAAACAAAAAGGATAGGTTTCTGTTTTATAGCCTGACTATGTGCAAACTGTCAGAAAAGGTAGTGTGTTTAAAGAACTGTTTGTGTATGTTCAGCAGTATTTAGAACCCAGCAGAAGAACAGTGACCTTCCGAGGCTCCCCATTAGCTTAGTCACTTAGTAAAGACTTTGGAGAATCTATGAAGGGAGAGGATCATCTCTTGCAGCTGGCTTTTAAGATGGTGAAGGGCCCTCACTGCTGTCTGCCAAAGCTTGCTATTTCCCAGGATCAGAATATATGAATGACTTAAAGGAAAGATACCTAATGTTAACATAACCAAATTAACTGAGCTAGTCATTGGACAATACATAAATAACCAACGTGTCAGCTGCACGAAAAAAAAATGTGAATTATAAAGAGAATGAGGAAAGACAACAGCATTTTCATTGCCTTCTTGTGGACCTTGGTTCTAGAATCTTCAGAGCTGGTGGAAATGAGGTGGCAGTTTCTGGAGTGCTTCGCCAAGGACAAAAATAAAAGGAGCAATGATACTAGGGACACAAGAAATGGTATCAAGTATGTCAGGTGAAAAACAATTAGGTTTTTGACAGCAATGGTTTCGTGTGTGTCTGAAAATAGAGTCTGATTGCTTTTAGCCATCATGTAAATCTCCATGAAAATAGGAAGTGTTCCAAGCAGTAGAAAATAAAAAATCATCAAGAACAAAGAAAATGCAAGAAAAACAACAATCATGCTTCTCATTCTCCACTTCAACCAGAGGAAAAGGGGATGGGAGAAATGGGCAATTTTGAGAAAGTAGAAGATGCTGAGGCAGGTGGCAAACCATATAGACAGTTGGTCAGTCATGATCCATAATATATCAAAGCATTTTGCTAGACTGGAAGAATCATAGACATGAGGAGCTAGTTCCCATATAATTGCATCAACAAATACCACAAGCAGGGAGCTCATTCTGGAAACTGCCAAACAGATCAGGATGAAGTTGATGAAGGTGACCTTGTGGATCTTGACCCAGTCATAGCAGTTTACCAGTCCAATGAACACATTCCCCAGCATTCCAGTGATGAATTCTGCTGTCATCAATGTCATAAACATCTAATCCAAACAGGTAAGGAATCTTACAGGAAAAAAGATCCACACTTCTACCACGTTGCCTTGCTGATCAGTTCTTAGTCAAACTTCTACAGAACATCCTGTTTTCCCATATTGATCTTCTTTCCTTTTGTTGTAATCTCAGCTCTGATCAGAATCTCCTTCCTTTGGATAGAATTTCACACATACTTGAGGAACTTCTAAATTATGGGTATTTTGTCTTATTTAACTTTAATCCCAAACTTAATCTGTAAATATCTGTTTATGAATACAGTTTTCATTATTCTATTCAAAAGTTTTTTAAAAGAATCATTAGATCCTGATCCAAACAGTTTCTATGCCTACATAATCACTGGTGTAGCCTTAAATTTCCCCTGAAATAATGTTTGAAATGTTCAAGTCAAATATATTAAAATACAAATTTGAATCAGATTTTTATTCCATTGATTTGTATAATGCTTTCCTTCTCACCTGGAATACTACACTCTCTGAAGCTAGATATCTTTGTTATTATTCAAAGCACTAAAACAAGTTTTAAATAATTTAGTTATGGATTTCATAAACATGTATTATATTTTCTCTTTGATATGTGTTTGGCTTTATAAAAGCAATTTTAAAAAGCAAAGCATTAAGAAACGTAGAATAAAAACAGGAAGAAAGAACTTTAAAATGTAGTATATAAACACACAGAAAGGTAACTACAATCTGAAAACATCCTTCTAGAGGAGTAAAGACACGACATTTGGATCTTGGAGATACTTAAAATTTTTGAAGAACTAACAAGATGTTTCTCAGGTATCTCTGAGTGGTGTTCACAGTTAAACAGGCTCCCAGGTTTTGCTCTTTACCACTTTATGTGTTGTGTTTGTGTTGGCCTGAGGTATGACAGTGTAGGTTTAGCTTTAAATGACAGCTAGAAAATTGTTTTGGGTGAGAATTGTAAAAGTAAAGAAATGTAGCGGCGTAAACAAATGCAGACAGAGTGTAAAAATATATATATAGCTTTAATGTAGAAATAGACTTACAGAACCACCGTTCCCGCGGAGACCAGGAAAGCAGAAGCGAGAAGTTCGGAGCTTGCTCGCCAAATTTATAGGCAGACATTAGCCCGAGGTGAACACGCCCCCTAAGGGGCGGGACTTATCCCTACATCTCCCCTTTTTGTCTAAATAAGACAGAACTAAACCAAATACAACTACATACAATAACAACAAATAATAAATACAACAAACAATATTGAGAACAAAAGCTTTGCTAAACATTCTATCTCAAGAAGTCCAAATAATGTAAAGAGTAACTACAATTAAATAATCTTCAACTCAGTCAAAGATCTGAGAAGGGAATAAACACTACTCAACAAACGAGATATATCCAAAATGTGCAACAATTGACAGAGACAACTGACTACCTGGGCAATCACCCAAAGTCTCGTTTGCAACGTTGAGTCAACCAATTTTGGCTAAGGCCTAACATAACTGACATACCATTATTAAAGGCAAGGAACTTTTCAAAACTATCTTACCCTGTCTTGGCAGGATATGACAGTCCTGTTTTATCCATTGATGCACGCTCTGTATCTCTGTCAGTGGTTGAGGTATGGGCATTTCTTTGCCCAAAGGCCAGTTCTGCCAAATAGAAAGGCTCCAGGTGGAGTGTTTTTGGTGCTCAACATTCTCTCGGGAATAGAGCGGTGTTGCCAGGAGCAATTGTGTCTCACTATCACGAAACTCTGAGTTAGATTAAAGGCCATTTTCTACAGCTCTTTGAAGAGGTTGAAGATTATCTATCTATACTGAGTATAATCTCTATATATCTAAAGAACCTGACTAGTCTAATTATAAATGACAAACTTAGATGACAATTAGTCTATATAATTCTCAATATCTATCTAACTTAAAGACTAAGACAATAAATGACTGTGAAACAAATGAGGACAATGACCTCCAAATATAAACAATG
Source organism: Microtus oregoni (assembly GCF_018167655.1). NCBI lineage: Eukaryota > Metazoa > Chordata > Mammalia > Rodentia > Cricetidae > Microtus > Microtus oregoni. Next base: position 72,974,986 of record NW_024543061.1, read on the forward strand.
TACAAATATACATTGCAGTAGGTAAATATATATCAATACACAAATATTATATAAGTATCTTAATCAGAGGTAGAAATGTACACTGCAATATGGTAAATATATACTATATATATATATATATCAATACAATATATGCCAATACATAAAAATGTTTTAAACAGAGGTAGAAACATGCATGCGTACAATAGTCAATATAATTTAACTTTGTATCAATATACAAGAATCTATACCAATATATTTGTCTATTATCCCATCATCCCTCTTTTTTTTTTCAAAATGATCCCTGAGCTTATAAAATTCCTCCTCCAACCCTCAATCATATACTAATTATAATCAACCCCTAAATGATGTCCCTAAACCCAAGGGCAAACTTTACTGGGAGAGGGGACGTCGTTCTCTAGAATTACTTCCAGCTGTCATAGGGGCGACGTTCTTTCTGGGGGATCCTGTGAAAGTAAAATGATGGTTAAATTTCAAGATAATGTCTTTTAAAATTGCAAATAGTCTCTGAGTATTTTCGTGCAGGTCTGGCCAAAATGTTGTATAAGATGTGCACCATTTCAGCTAACCAAGTTGGAACTGTCTTGTGCAGCTGGTACCCAAAGCAGGTCTTGTAGTAGCGCTATCAGTATCATGACGTCATATCAACCAGGTGGAGTTGTTGTTATGGGGCCCCATCTTCTTCCTGGAAACTTCAAATGTCACTTCAGGAAAAACTCATTGTTCATTATGAAAAACTTAAACATTAATCATATAGACATATATAGACATATATATATATATATTCAATGAAAGACATGATAGATATATTCAATGAAAAGTATGATAGATATGAAGAAAAGCAAAGATGTTTTCTAAACTCATATTTCTTTCTGTCCCATATCATGGCTCTTGACATGAGACAGAAACTCCAGAAACTCTGGGTTTTTCTCTTACTAACAGGCTTGGAATTGGAGAGGGACTGAGCCAGAGTCCAACTTCAAAACCAGCTTTATAAATTTAGAAATATAGTTTAATATTACTTACACAACCCATTCAGTTGTCTTGATATTTCCTATTGGGCAGGTATTTTTCCATCTGTCAGTATCCAAACATCCAGGGTCCCTTGAATTTCTCAAAGATGAGTGTTTTCCTGTGGAGATAAGAACAGAACCCTGCCCCCATTCTATGTTTTTCTTACTACCTGTATGAATATCATCATTGTGGATGAGTTGTCATTTCTCCTTTCCAAGAGGTTTCTCCTCTTCAAATCGAAACTTTATTAATTTTGATGGTATCCACAATTTTTCTTCTCCTGTGGAAACAAGAGCAAAACCCCTTCCCCAATGTAGCACATCTCCTGGCTTCCACTGAGAGGTCAGCACATCTTTGAAATAAATCGGTTGATTTAGTTCAGCAGACTTTTCCATTATCCAATGTCTTTCTGCTGCTGTCGTTCCTTTCTCATTAGCGTTAAGAAAATTCAAGGTTAATAAAGCATTATGTAATCTATTTCTGGGGGTATTTTCAGTCCCTTTCTGTTTGTTCAGCATATCCTTTATAGTACGATTTGATCTTTCTATAACTGCCTGACCTGTAGGATTATTTGGTATACCTGTAATGTGTTTTATATTATAATAATCAAAAAAGCATTTCATTTTCTTAGATACATATGCTGGACCATTATCTGTCTTTATTTGCGCAGGTATACCCATGATGGCCATAACTTCCAATAAATGTGTGATTACTGAATCAGCCTTTTCTGAGCTCAGGGCAGTAGCCCATTGAAAACCTGAATACGTGTCTATGGTGTGGTGTACATATTTTAATTTGCCAAATTCTGCAAAGTGGAACACATCCATCTGCCAGATTTCATTCCTTTGGGTGCCCTTTGGATTAGCCCCTGCAGGCAGTGGCATTTGGTTATAGAAAGAGCAAGTAGAGCATTTCTTTACAATCTCCTTAGCTTGTTGCCATGTAATTGAAAACTCTTTCTTCAAACCTTTGCTATTAACATGATGTTTTTTATGAAATTCAGAGGCTTGTAGCACACTACCAATCAATAATTGATCAATTTCTGCATTACCTTGTGCTAGAGGACCTGGCAGACCCGTATGGGATCAGATGTGTGTTATGTACATAGGGCAAAGCCTGTTCCTGATCAAATCTTGAACCTGGGGGAACAATGAGGTTAGTTCAGTATCATCAGGTATAAATTCAGCAGTTTCAATATGTAAAATAACTCTTTCTGCGTATTGTGAATCTGTAACTATATTAATAGGTTCTTTAAAATCCCTTAGCACCATAAGAATGGCATATAATTCCGCCTTCTGGACAGAAGTATACGGACTTTGTTCCACCTTATCCAAGTCTTCTGATTTGTAACCTGCCTTCCCTGATTTATTGGCATTAGTATAGAATGTACGGGCTCCAGTTATTGGAGCATCACGGACGATTCGAGGAAGAATCCAAGAAGTTCTCTTTATGAAGTTAAGCCGCTTGCTTTTTGGATAGTTGTTATTAATGTCTCCCAAAAAATTAGCACAAGCTCTTTGCCATGGTTCATTATCTTCCCATAATTTCTTTAGTTCATCAGCAGTGAAAGGCACTATAATTTCTGCTGGGTCTATGCCTGCTAGTTGACGAAGTCTCAGCTTGCCTTTTATAATTAACTCAGAGACTTTTTCCACATAAGTTTTCAGTTTCTTACTTGGTTTATGTGGTAAAAAGATCCATTCCAAAATAATATCATCTCTCTGCATTAAAATTCCTGTAGGAGAAATTTTTGATGGTAGTATGACGAGAATACAATCGAGCTCTGGATTCACCCTGTCCACATGTGCCTGTTGTAATTTTTCCTCAATCATTGTCAGTTCTTTTTCTGCTTCAGCTGTTAATTCTCTGGGACTGTTTAAATCTTTATCACCATCCAAGGTTTTGTTCAAATGAATTATTAAATCAGGTGTTATTCCAATAGCTGGTCGTAGACTGGAAATGTCTCCTAACAGTCTTTGAAAGTCATTAAGAGTCCGTAGGCGATCTCTCCTAATTTGTGCTTTTTGTGTCTTAATTTTTTGCAAACCTATTTTATAACCTAAATAATTAACAGAATCTCCCTTCTGAATCTTTTCAGGAGCTATTTGCAATCCCCATTTAGGTAAAAGTATCTTTATTTCTTCAAACAGTCTGTTCAAGGTATCCATGTTTGAATCGGATAACAAGATGTCGTCCATGTAATGGTATACTATAGATTTGGGAAATTTCTTGCGTATTATTTGCAATGGTTGGTTCACAAAATATTGGCACAGGGAGGGGCTATTTAACATACCCTGGGGGAGAACGGTCCAGTGGTACCTCCTCGAAGGTTGAGAATTGTTGTAAGTAGGCACTGTGAAGGCAAATTTTTCTCTATCTTCTTTTTGCAAAGGTATAGTGAAAAAACAATCCTTTAAATCAATAACTATGAGAGGCCATCCTTTTGGTAATAAAGAGGGCAAAGGAATTCCAGATTGCAGAGGGCCCATAGGTTGAATAACCTTGTTGATGGCCCTGAGATCTGTCACCATTCTCCATTTACCTGATTTTTTCTTAACCACAAATACAGGAGAATTCCAAGGGCTGGTAGATTCTTCTATATGCCCAGCATCTAATTGTTCTTGTACCAGCTGTTCTAAAGCCTGTAACTTTTCCTCAGCTAAAGGCCATTGCTTTGTCCATATTGGTTTCTCAGTCAACCATTTTAGAGGCAAGGCTGTTGGTATCTCTGAAGGGACATCAATTGCTTGCTCTTGTACAGCCCGAATGGCCAGTTTTCTCCGTTTGTAATATCTTTTAATATTATTCTCAGAAATATAGGCTCTAGATTTAGCAGGAATGTTAATTTCGGTATTCCATTGTTGTAATAGGTCACGACCCCATAAATTCATTGCGATATTGGCTACATATGGCTTTAATTTTCCTATTTGTCCCTCTGGCCCTATACATTCAACCCATCTCGTGCTCTGCCTTACTCGAGATAGGGTTCCAATTCCCAGGAGCTGAACATTTACATTCTGAAGAGGCCAATACGGATGCCAAGATTCTGGGGTAATGATACTTACATCAGCACCTGTGTCCAGCAGGCCAGTAATAAAAATGCCATTTACACACACTCTCAGTTTAGGTCTTTGATCATTTATAGAAGTTTGCCAAAACACACGTAACTTATCTTTCTGATCATTATTGCTTGTAACAGTAGGCATGGGGCTTCCTAATTGTCCTGATGAGGCACGTTCTCTGCAGAAACTGGATATGACTGAACCATGTTTGCCATGGGGGCCTGTGAGGCCCCCCCTCTCACGTTTCCCGGCTGTATCAGGTTGCCTTGTCTATCTCTTGTAGACCTGCATTCATTCGTCCAATGTCTGCCCTTTCCACATCTTCTACATACACCTGAAGGCTGAGTCCTCCTATTTCTGTTATTTCTAGAAGATGCATTATTATTATTATTATTATTTCTGAAAGATGCATTATTATTATTATTATTATTATTATTATTTCTGAAAATCCGTTGTCTACAATTCCTTTTCATATGACCCATTTTGCCACAATTAAAACATTTGGTATTCTGGTGTCTCCTTTTACCATTGGAAATTGCTTCTTCTACCCATGCTTCAGTGCCATAATCAAATGTATCAACATTGAGTGTATGCAAGACCCATTCTTCCAACGGCGCTGATCTGAGCTTTAAAGGACCCAAAATCCTTTTGCATTCCACATTTGCATTTTCATAAGCCAAAGACTCAATCATTATACGTCTTGCTTCTGGGTCAGATATTCCTATTTGTACAGCCTTAGTTAATCTTTGTAAAAAGTCACTAAAGGGTTCTCTCTGACCCTGTTTAACTCTGACAAATGATTCCATTCTCTGTCCTGGGTCTTGTACCCTGTCCCAAGCCCTTAAGGCTGCTGTAGTACACATGGAGAGTGTGTTTTCATCCAAATTAGCTTGTTCCTGAGGATCGGAAAAGAGCCCTTCACCTAGAATTTGATCTAGGGAAATGTCAATTCCCTTCGCTTTTTCCTGCTGTTCTAAGAGTCTAGCCTCTTGCCTGAATAAGCATTTCCATTTCAATTGCGGTCCACTCTCGAATACCGCAGAGCTCAGCTGGAGCCAGTCTGAGGGGGTTGCTCTGCTTGTCGTGGCCCAAGATCTTAGCATCTCTTTAACAAAAGAGGCTTGTATCCCAAAAGTCATGACAGCCTGTTTTATTTCCTTGAGATCATTCATACGCACAGGCTCCCATGTATCCTCCTTGATGACCCTAGGGTTTTTGGAACCAATCACCTTCTCTGTTGTTATTACTGGAAAGGCAGGTAGAGCTGTAGGTAGAGCTTTGTGGAAATTGTCCCGGAGAGACTTACCCACAGATGTAGTTAAAATTTGCCTTTCTACCCTTTGCTCTTCCTCATCAGAATTTAGAAATTCCTCAATCTTTTCAATTCTATTCACCATTGCCTTCTGCAATGTCTGAATCTCCTGTCCAGAATTATGTTCCAAAGCCTTCATTGAGGATTCTAAAGTATGAAGTTTGTCTGTTAGAGATAACATCTCATCTTTGGACATAATTTTTATGGCATAAACCATGCCTTCTTGTATTGACAATCTTTCCGTCAATCTGTCATAAGCTTTAGACAAAATCCGATTGTCACATTCAGCAGTTTTGATTCTCTCAGTTAATGTTTCATTTCCTACAGAAAGGGACTGAATCTTATGGTCCAGATCAGCTGTTCCCTCTTCCATATTAATGAATTTCTCCTTAACATCAGCCTGAAGAACTTCAACCTGATTCTTGAGAAGATTGTTATCAGCCTGGAGAACTTCAAACTGATTCTCGAAAAGATTGTTATCAGTCTGGAGAACTTCAACCTGATTCTTGAGAAGATTGTTATCAGCCTGGAGAACTTCAAACTGATTCTTGAGAAGATTGTTGTCATTCTCAATTGTTTTTAAGCGTTCAATCTCTACCTTAAGAATCCTGGATTCGTCTCCTAAAGACTTTATCATATTTCTATTATCAAACCATTTGGTGCCAATGAAAACTACGAATCCCAGAAGGATCCATATATGTGGGGTGATAGACACCTCTTGTAAAATCTCCCACATGGTACAATTAAAAAAATCATTAAATTCTTGAACAGTAATGTGTTCAGACATTTTATTTATAAAAGAAAATTTTTTTACCTGCAATGATCGGTTCCTGCCAGTGGTGGTCTCTGTGTTTTTGGAGCCTGTCCTAGAACTAGCTCTTGTAGACCAGGCTGGCCTTGAACTCACAGAGATCCGCCTGTCTCTGCCTCCCAAGTGCTGGGATTGAAGGCGTGCACTACCAAGGCCTGGCAGGCCTCAAACTCACAGAGATCTGCCTGCCTCTGCTTCCCAAGTACTGGGATTAAAGGCGTGCTCTACCACTGCTTGGCCGGCCTCAAACTTGTGATCCTCCTGACTCTGCCTCCTTCAGCAAATCCTACCACCACAACCGGCCAAGTAACTTTGTAACAGACCAAATCTGACGCTGTGGCAGCTTTTGTTGCAAAACCGCAAGTACTTGAGCTTCTGCTAATTCAGGCAGTGGGGTTCTGCTGCAAAACTTAGCCAAGGCAGGCAGAATGGACCTGTGTCGCCGAGTGGGTCTCGGACTCGGCACTGGGGCCGGAGTCACGAACTGAAAAATAGCACCCGGGAGGGTGCTGTGTTAGGTAGCGGGCTACCCGCTTGAGTCGGGGGCAAAATAGCCCGACGTTGGACGCCAAAATGTAGCGGCGTAAACGAATGCAGACAGAGTGTAAATATATATATATAGCTTTAATGTAGAAATAGACTTACAGAACCACCGTTCCCGCGGAGACCAGGAAAGCAGAAGCGAGAAGCTCGGAGCTTGCTCGCCAAATTTATAGGCAAACATTAGCCCAAGGCAAACACGCCCCTTAAGGGGCGGGACTTATCCCTACAAAGAAGAATAGCACACAAGGTGGGGAGGTGTATTAGAGCACGATTAAATGAAAATAAGACATGGTAGTTCCACTTTTGAAAGAATAATGATAGCTTGAGCCAGGTTCACACCTAGAAACAGAGGGGACTTATAGTGATGACGGCCTCTGAGAGGAGGAATCAAGGAAATTTCGTGACACATGGGGGGAGGGGGGAGATTAGTGACAGAACCAGCCATGGTGTAACATGAGGGCCTGCTTGTTGGGGTTTCTGTCCAGCCTGGTCTCTGTTTTCCCACCAAGTCCCACAGCCATTTAGCCCCAAAGAAAATCACACAGAGAGTCTACATTAGGTTATAAACTGACTGGCCCATTAGCTCAAGCTTTGTCTTAGCTCTTATAGCTTATATAAGCCCATTATTCTAGTATATGTTGGCCACATAGCTCAAGAACCTTTTTCAACAAGGCAGGTCACATCTTCCTTCTTCAGTGTCTGGACAGGACTGGGGAGGAATTGGCTTCCCCCTTCCCAGAATTCTCCTGTTCTCATTGACCCACCTCTACTTC